>NC_135327.1:40136797-41573114 GCF_023851605.1 Tamandua tetradactyla | reverse complement strand
ATTTGGGACCCCTTGCCCTTCCATATAATTTGAAGGTTGGCATTTCCATTTCTGCTAAAAAAAAAAAACTTAATTTTTATTGGGATTGCATTGAATCTGTAAATAGCTTTAGGCAGAATTGATATCTTAACAATGTTTAGTCTTCAAATTCATGAACACAGAATGTTCTTCCATTTATTTAGGTCTTTGATTTATTTTAGCAATGTTTGTAGTTTTCTGTGTATAAGTTATTTATATCCTTGGTTACTTTTATTCCTAGATGTTTGATTTTTAACTTGCCAGTGTATATGGATTTTTCCCCTTGATTCTGTCTTCACATTGTTCATTATGCTGCTGGTTTTTGCATGTCAATCTTGTTCTCTGCTATTTTGCCAAATTTATTTTTAGCTATAGTAGCTTTGTGGTGGATTTTTCAATATACAGGGTTATGTCATGTACAAATAGGGAAGTTTTATTTCTTCCTTTCCAGTTTGGATGCCTTTTATTTCTTTTTCTTGCCTAATTGCTGTGGCTAGAATAACCAGTACAATGTTGAAAACAGTGGTGTCAGTGGGCATCCTTGTCTTATTTCTCATTTTAGAGGGAAAGCTTTCAGCAGTACAGTGTGGAAACAGTGGTGTTGGTGGGCATCCTTGCCTCATTTCTCATTTTAGAGGGGAAGCCTTCAGTCTTTCACTGTTGAGTATGATGTTAACTGTGGGTTTTTCGTATATGCTGTAGTGGATTGAATTGCCTACCCTAATTTGGATATGTTCTCAACCTTGGTCTACACTCTGTTGGAACCCATTGTAAATAAATTCTCTATTTTGTAAATAAGATATCTTTAAGATGTTACTTCTGTTAAGACCCACTGAATCAGGTTGGGCTTTATTCTGAATTACTGGAGTCCTTTATAGGCAGAGTAAAATTAAAATTGGAGAGAAGCCGGTAGAGGCCATCATGTGCATTGCCATGTGTCAGAGAAGTCAAAGATCAAGGATTGCCATCAGCTGATCCCAGAATATCAAAGTCTTCTTGGAGAAAGCATGATCTTGCTGGTGCCTCAACTTTTGACCTCTCCTAGCCTCAAAACCATGAGCCAATAAATTCCTATTTAAAAGTCAATCCATTGTATGGTATTTGTTTTAGCAGCTAGGAAATGAAAATAATTCCCCTTATATGTCAAGAGAGTTTCCTTTTATTCTTAGTTTTCTGAGAGTTTTCATGAAGAAGCTGTGCTGGGTTTTGTCAAATACCTTTTCTGTGTCAATTGAAATGAGCATGTGAGTTTTTTTCCTTTGTTTTATTAACATAGTTTATTACGTTAATTAATTTTCTTTTGTTGAACCACCCTTGCATACCATTCTAGTTTGTGAACTGGTATGCAATATACCAGAAACTGAATGGCTTTAAAAAAAGGGGAATTTAATAAGTTGCTAGTTTATAGCTCTAAGGCTGAGAAAATGTCTCAATTAGAGCAAGTCTGTAAAAATGTCCAAATTAAGGCACCAAAAAGTGGTTACCTTCATTCAAGAAAGGCCAATGACATTCAGTGTTTCTCTCTCAACTGGAAAGGCACATGATGAACATGGCAACGTCTACTAGTTTCCTCTCCAGGCTTTTTGCTTCATGAAGCTCCCCAGGGGTGTTCTTCTTCATCTCCAAAGGTCACTGGCTGGTGGACTCTGTGGTTCTCTCGTCATTCTGTTGTCATTTTCTGCTCTCTCAGAATCTCCAGTATTTTCCAAAATGCTTCTTCTTTTAAAGGATGCCAGTAAGGTAATCAAGGCCCATCTGAATGGGTGGAGTCACAATTCCATCTAATCAAGTTTAATACCCACAATTTGGACAACGAAAGCTATAGGCTGCCCCCAGTATTGGGGTTTGTTCATGTGAAACTTAACCCCACAAAGGATAGGTCAAGCCTACTTAAAATTTAGTCCTAGGAGTCACCCCCAAGAGAGCCTCTTTTGTTACTCAGATGTGGCCTCTCTCTCCAGCCAACACAACGAGCAGTCTCACCACCCTCCCTCTCTCTGCATGGGACATGACTTCCAGGGGTGTGGACCTTCCTGGCAACGTGGGACACAGATCCTGGATTGAGCTGAGACTCAGCATCAAGGGACTGAGAAAAACCCTAGAATGAGCTGAGAATTAACATCAAGGAATTGAGAAAACCTTCTCGACCAAAGGGAGAAGAGTGAAATGAGACTAAGTGTCAATGGCTGAGAGATTCCAAACTGAGTTGAGAGGTTATCCTGGAGGTTATTCTTATACATTAAATAGATGTCACCTTATTAGTCAAGATGTAGTGGAGAGGCTGGAGGGAACTGCCTGAAAATGTAGAGCTGTGTTCCATAGCCATGTTTCTTGAAGATGATTGTATAATGATATAGCTTTCACAATGTGACTCTGTGAATGTGAAAACATTGTGTCTGATGCTCCTTTTATCTACTATATCAACAGAAGAGTAGAACATATGGAATAAAAATAAATAATAGGGGGAACAAATGTTAAAATAAATTTAGTTTGAAATGCTCGTGGTAAATGAAAGCGAGGGGTAAGGGGTATGGTATGTATAATCTCTTTTTTTCTCTGTTACCATTTTATTTCTTTTTCTGTTGTCTTTTTATTTCTTTTTCTAAATCGTTGCAAATGTTCTAAGAAATGATGAATATGCAACTATGTGATGATATTAAGAATTACTGATTGTATATGTAGAATGGAATGATATCTTAATGTTTTGTTTGTTGTTAATTTTTTTTAATAAAAAAAAAATACCCACAATTGGGTGAGTCACATCTCCATGGAGATAACTTAATCAAGTTTCCAACCTATAGTACTGAATAGGGATTAGAAGAAATGGCTGTCTTTACAAAATGGGATTAGAATAAAAGCATGGCTTTTCTAGGTTACATAAATCCTTTCAAACCAGCATACAAACTTTGGATAAGCCCTACTTAATCATGGTGTAAAATTCTTTTAATCTGCTCTTGGATTTGTTTCCTGGTATTTTGTTGAGGATTTTTGCATCTAAATTCATAAGGGATAGTGTCTGCAATTTTCTTTCTTTATGGTGTCCATATCTGGCTTGGTATTTAGGTTGACATTGGCCTCATAGAATGAGTTAGGAAATGTTCCCTTCTCTTCAATTTTTTGGAAGCATTTGAGCAGGATTGGTGTTAATTCTTCTCAAAATGTTTGATATTAACCAGTAAAATCATACGGTCTTGTTCTTTTCTTTGCTGAAAGATTTTTGGTTATTGATTCAATCTCTTTACTGTTATTAGTCTATTGAGAGATTCTATTTCTTCTTAAGTTAGTGTAAGTAGTTTGTGTGTTTATAGGAATTTTTCCATTTCATCTAGGTTATCGAACATGCTAGTGTGCAATTGTTCATAGTATTCTCTTAAAATTTTTCTGTTTATGTGGAGTTGGTACTGATGTCTCTTTTTTCATTTCTTATTTTAGTTATTTGCATCTACTTTCTTTTATTCTTTGTCAGTGTTTGTTGATTTTATAGATCATTTCATAGAGCAAACTTTTGGTTTTGTGATTCTGTTGTTTGTTCTCAATTCTATGTTTAATTTATCTTCACCCTAATCTTTGTTATTTCCCTCCTTCTACTTGCTTTGGGTTTAGTTTGCTCTCTTTTTCTAGATCCTCCAGTTGTGAAGTTCAGTCTCTGATTGAGATCTTCCTTCTTTTATAATGTAAGCATTTACAACTATAAAATTTCCTCTAAGCCCTGTGTTTGCTGCAACCCATAAATTTTGGTATGTTGTGTTTTCATTTTCATTCACTTCAAGATATTTTCTCATTTCCCTTGTGAATTCTTCCTTGTCCCACTGGTTGTTTAAAAAGTGTGTTGTTTAATTTCCACTTTTTTAAATTTTCCATTTTCCCTCTGTTATTGATCTAACTTCATTCCATAATGGTCAGAAAACTTAAATTGTATGGTTTCAATATTTTGAATTTATTGAGACTTTTGTGACCTAACGTATGGTCTACCCTGGGGGGTGATCCATGTGTACTCAAGAAGATTGTGTGTATTCTGCTGCTGTTAGGTGAAGTGTTTTATATATGTCTATTCTTTTATAGTTATGTCTGTTGATTTGTAGTATCACTTTAGAAGTCTATGTCGTTACTGGTCTTCTGTCTCGATGTTCTATCCATTACTGAAAGGGGCGTGTTGAAGTCTCCTACTGTTAATGTAGAACTGTCTATTTCTCTCTTCAAATCAGTCAATATTTTTTCATATATATTAAGGCTCTGCCATATTTATAATAGTTATATCTTCTTGGTGAATTGACCCCTTTATCAGTACATAGTGACCTTCTTTGTCCCTCACAACAGTTTTTTACTTAAAGTCTATTTATTTGATATTATAGTATACCAGATATAACCCAACTTTTAGTTACTGTTTGTGTGGTATATTTTTTCCATCTTTTCACTTTCAACATACTTGTGCCTTTGAATTTAAGGTGAGTCACTTGTAAACAACATATAGTTGGGTCAGGCTTTTTTTTTCCATTCTGCCTATCTCTGCCTTTTACTGGAGAGTTTAATTCCTTTACATTTAAAGAAACTATGGATAATTCATGACTTTTTCTGGCATTTTTCTATTTGGTCTTTGTAAGTCTTACACCTTTTTTTGTCCTTGGATTTTTTTCCATTAATGCTTATTTTCATATTAAAAAAATTTTTTTTGTATTGCATTTTCAGTCCTTTCTAATTTCCTTTTTGTATATATTTTTTCAGATATTTTCTTTGTGGTTACCATGGCCCTAAAATTTTACATAGTAAATCTATAATAATCACGTTTGATTTGATACCAACTTTCAATAACATGCAGAAACATTGTTCCCTGCACCCCTTTCTCCCCCCATCATTTTGTTTTACTTGATACAAATTATAAATTTATCCATTGTATGTCCAAAACCATAGATTCATTCTTACTTTTTATGCATTTGCATTTTATAATCTTTAAGAAGTAAGAAATGTAGCGATCTACCAAAAAATACAGTACATTCATAGTGGCATTTATAACACCCATATGGTTACTTTTACTGGAGGGCTTTATTTCTTTATACCTCTTCAATTGCACTGTCTATTGCCTTTCCTTTCAGTTTGAAAAACTCCCTTTAGCATTGTTTGCATAGCAGGTCTAGTGGTGCTTCTGTTTATCTGGGAATGTCTTAATCTCTTTCTTGAAAGATGACCTTGTTGGATATAAGATTCTTGGTTGGCAATTGTTTTCTTTCAGCACTTTAAATATTTCATCCCATTGCCTTCTTTCCTCCACAGTTTTGAGAAATTGGTGCTTAATCTGGTTGGAGCTCTTGGGTACATAACATATTGCTTTTTTCTTACAAATATCAGAATTTTCTCCTTGTTCATGGCATTTGGCAGTTTGCTATGTGTCTGGACATGGCTCTCTTCAAGTTTATCCTTTAGGGATTTATTGTGAATCTTCAATGTGCATGTCCATGTCTCATTAAATTGGGGGAGTTTTCTGCTATTATTTCTTTGAATATTCCTTCTGCCTCTTTCTCATTTCTTCTCCTTCTAGTGTGCTTGATGGTGTCCCACCAGTGTCTTAGGCTCTGTTCATTTTTTTTTCATTTGTTCTTTCTTTCTGCTCCTCAACCAGAATCATTTCAGATATCTTATCAAGTTCACTGATTCTTTCTTCTGCCAGCTCCAATCTGCTGTTGAAGCCCACTAAGGAATTTTTCATTTCAGTTATTGTGATTTTCCACTCCAAAAAAAAAAGTATTTTTGTTTCATTCATTTTTAAAAATTCTATCTTTATTTAGATCCTCATGTTGTTCACTCATCATTTTCCTGTTATCCTTCAGTTCTTTCTCCAAATTTTTTCCTTTACCTCCTTGAGCATATTGAAAACCATTTTTCAAACCTTGGTATGTGCAGTCTGGTCTTCATCAATGGTTTCGAAATTTCTTATTTTGTTCCTTTGTATGGGCCATCATTTCCTATTTCTTTGTCTAAAACTCTTGTGCTGCATGCTATGCATTTTAATATATTAATGTGTTAACTCTTGGATTTAGTCCCTGAGCTGTTCATTCCCTTAAATTTGTTTTCAGATAGCGAAGTGACAGAGATTTCCTTGAGCCCCAGGATCTAACAAAACAAACCAACCATAGAAAAAACACTTCTCACAGTCTTTGCAAATTGGCTCTGTATTGGCTGGTGTACCCTTCTGAGTTCAGCCTTTCTATTTAGAAGATCAGCCCAAAGCAGAAGTGAAGTGCAGGTCATCTCTCTCTTTTCTGAGCCTCTGTCTTATCCTGGGCTTGTGCTCACTTATGGCCTCAGGCATTCCCCCATTTATAGGAATCTGAATGTCCCCTCTATTCCCTTTGAAATATACTTCCCCTCTACTTCCCCAATACTCTATTGTATTTCCTGAAGCTGGTAATCCTCATCCCCAGTCTGCTTTGATTTAACTGTTTCCAACACTACGTTAGTTGTCTGCAATCTTCTACTGCCTACAGGGCAAGTTCTGGGAAGCTAAACCAGAGACAAGTTCTGGCTCAATCTTTCAGGCTGCCATACAATAGATTGATGCTGATATACAGTTACCTCAGTATGTGCATAGGGGTTACTCTGCTCACTCTGGAACAGGGCGAGGGACTTACAACGGACTTATAGGCTGGCTCCACACTGGACTGGGGAGAAGGCTAGAGGAGGGGACAGCAATGTGCCATGAGCTCCTATCATTTGTAAAGCTGCATTTTTTTGATATAGCCCGTAACCAGTTACTGCAATTGTTTAACATCTTTCTGGAAATTTGAGGAAAATGGCTCTGCCAGTATTTGCTAGTTGTTCAAAGATTTTGTTGTGGAATGGCACCCTCAAGCATCTTGCACACCATCGTGGTGAACCAGAATTCTACTTGCAGAGTTTTTGATGAGAAGTTGGCTATAATTCTTATTTTTAATCATTTTATGTAATATTTATTTTTTTCTCTAGCTGCTTCAAGTTTTTCTCCTTATCTTTAGATTTCTGCATTTAACTATGATGAGTATGTGTGTGTGTGTGTGTGTTATATTAATCTTGATTGGGGGTCACCAAACTTCTTGGATCTGTAGCTGTGGTCTTTCATTAATTTTATATATATATAAAATTAATATATATATATATTTTTGCTTGAGCAGGCACTGGGAATCGAACCCAGGTCTCTGGCATGGCAGGCAAGAAATCTGCCACTGTGCCACTATTGCACTGCCTGGTCTTTCATTAATTTTAGAAAATTCTTGGCCCTTATTGCTTCAGATATTTCTTCTGTGTCATGCTCTCTCTTATCCTCTTGAGACTTCAGTTGCAAGTGTCTTAGTTTGCCAGGGCATCTATAACAAAATACCACAGACTGGTTGGCTTAAACATTTGGAATTTATTATCTCACAGTTTTGGAGGTTAAAAGTCCAAAATCAAGGTATTGGCAGGCCATGCTTCCTCTGAAATCTGTAGCTTTCTAGCGGTGCATTGCTGGCAATGTGTTTGCTTTCGCCACATGATTTTTCTGTTCTGTCTCCTCCTCTGGTTTCTACCATGTATCCAAGTTTCCTTTGTTTATAAGGACTCCTGTCACATTGAATTAAGATCCACCCTAATCTGGTTTGGCCTCATCTTAATAATACATCTGAAGATCTTATTTAGAAATGATTTCATATCTCTAGAGACTAGTGGCTAAACATGTCTTTGTGAGGGACATGATCTAATTCATAACATGTATGTTAGACTGTTTGATATTGTTTTGCTGCTTTTGGATGTTTTCTTTCATTCTTTTTTCTCTTTGTGTTTCAGTATGGGTACTTTCTATTGACCTGTCTTAAAGCTGATTAATTCCTTTTTCAGTTGTGTAGAGTTTGCTGATAAGGCCATAGATGAAATTCATCTTTGACTTGTTTTTTTTTTTCCCCAGCATTTCTATTAGACTACTTTCCCATAGTCTGCTAAAATTCTCATGGGTGTTGTTCACTTTTCCCATTAGATTTTTTAAAACACACTAACCATAGTTATTTTAAAGTCCATGTCTGATTGTTCCAAAATGTGAGTCATCTCTTTGTCTGGTTGTGTTGGTTGTTTCATCTTTCTAGAATGGGTTCCTTTTCTTTTTGGTTTTTTTTTGTATGATGCCTCAAAATTTTTTATCAAATGTCAGACACTGGATGTAGAAAAACAGTAGAAAGTGAAGTAGATAATATTCGCGTAGAGTATAGCAGGCAGGCCCCCCCGCAGCAAGCAGGCCCCTCACCCCTCCTTGTCTACTCAAGCTATCCCTCATTGGAAAGCCTCCCAGCCCCAAGGACAGGTGAAAGCTCACGTAAGCAAAGATGAGAGGCTTCCCTAGGAGCCCTCTCTGCTATAACCACTCATCTGCTTCTGCAAACTCAGCTTTGCAATCCTTCTGGGTCTGATCACCAGCACGCAGCCAATCCTCTCCCTTGAGCATCGCCAGTTACCATATTGGGAAAAACCCTGTCCCGATCAAGCTATTTTGTCTATAAATACCTTGTATTAGCCCCTGATTAGGGCTCAGATTTTCAGAGGCTATTCGGCTGAGCCCTAAGGCCATAGGCTAATAAAACCTACTTCCTGAAACTTTGGAGCCTTGATCCTGTTCGTTCTGTTTCTGCATAATGTTCCTGGAGGCTTGGAGCCTCCTTTCTGGTTATGCGCTACAATAGAAGTGGTCATGTCTCTTCTTTCAGCCTGTTAGCTTGGGGATTGAGTCAATCTAGTCGATGTGGTTTCCTTTAGTACACAACATGCTTTGAATTCCTCCATCAGTGGGCTGCTGTTACTTGTGCTTAGTGCTTGGGGTGCTGGAGTGGTTGTCTTAGAATTCCTGTTCCATCCTCAGCTTCCAGGCATCATCTTACAGTCAGTTTTTCCAAGATCTTGAACTTCCCCTAGCAAAGGACTGCTGTTGCTTGTTACATGGTGCCAAGCTGGTGATGGGGATCCGAGGTGTGGAGACTTCTCAGTTTTCCTGGTCTACCCTCAGGCTTAGGCAGGCCCATGTACCTAGGTCTCAAGGATGGGGTTTTTATCAGCATTCCTGATCCCTGCCTCTTCCCACCCATGGAAACCAAACTCTCTTCTGAATTTGTGTTAGGTCTGGTCGGGAGAGAGTTTTCCACCCCTACCCCAGCAGGAACAGATCTCTGCTTTATGTTGGTGCAGAATGCTTGGCTCATGAACATTTCCTGCCCTCATTCCAGCAAGACTGAGGTTCAGATGAGGCTATTGCTTCATCTGAAGGAAAGGCTGGCAATTGGGGAGGGTTTTGTGTCTGTCCTGCAGTGGCAGCAGCTCTCCATCTGCACACATATGCCACCTCCAGGGACTCTTTCCAGTTCCCTCTCTTTCCCAAGTATTTCTATGAGCACTTGGTGAAGGGCCATGGAAATGAATTTGTGACATTGAACTCCCCTTGTGTATGAGACTCCAAGTAATTCTGAACTGTTATACTGGCCTGCAGTTGCCCTTCATTAAAATTTTAGCTTTCTTCTTACCCGCTTTTTTGGTGGCCACCTCTTCTTCCTGTGCTCTGACAAAGGCAAAACAGTTTGTGAATACTATCTCTCTTTGGAGGGATGTGTCGCCTCTTAGCATTTAGTTCAGGGGATTGCCTTGTGATCTGAGCTCTCTGAGATCAAAAAGTTATGATTTTATAGATTTTCTGGCTTTTTCTCATTGTTTGCGTGGGGAGAGTATTCTCTCATGGTTTTCTACATCCTAAGTGGAACTGGAACAACTATTATTTGAATGTGTGTTATGTGCTGAAAACTGGGCCAGGCCTTGTTCTCTTGGCTTTGTACCCTGACTTGTCTCAGATGGATAACTCTTTGGTTACCTTTTTGCATCTGGGCCTTCTCAGAGCAATCATCCTGGACTTCTCTCTTTACCTTAAGCACTACGGTCTTCTGGACAGGGAGGCTCCTCCCAGCTCTGCACCCAGTGTTCTGAGATACCACCCCTGACCCTGACCCAGCATCACTTGTCCAGGCCGCGACAGTGGACACATGTGTTGTGCCATCTAAGGACAATATGATGGAGTGGAAGAAGATTCAGGTATCTCATCGGAAATAGACAAGGTTGGATATACCCTGTAGCTTGAGCTGATTCATACTCTGCAGTTGTGCGAGTTTAAGCAAGTCTCCTTAACCTTGGATCCCAGTTTTCTTGTCTGTAAAATTACCGAATTGGACTAAATTCTGTTAGGATGTGCCTAGGATGCCTGGGGTCTGGAATCTATATGGATGTATGCATTTTCTCACGCAGGAGGTAATGAAAGGGCAACTGCTAGCATATGGGGTTAGGAGAAATTTTCTGTGTTAAAGGAGGTACTCAGATTTGAAAAGGAGGAAACCGCTGCTGAACTTCTGTGGTCTTCAAAGAGGATTACTAGCCCTGCCCCCCACAGTTTTATCCAGGGCATCTCAGATTTCACACATCTAATTTCTTGGGCTTCCTGTC
Source organism: Tamandua tetradactyla (assembly GCF_023851605.1). NCBI lineage: Eukaryota > Metazoa > Chordata > Mammalia > Pilosa > Myrmecophagidae > Tamandua > Tamandua tetradactyla. The sequence goes on along the minus strand of NC_135327.1, from coordinate 41,562,626 downwards.
AAGTGCCTGTTTGAAGAGAAGGTTTTGTGGAGGGAAAAACTGAATCCACTTGGAAATCAGATCAGTCATGGCCTGAGAGCCAGGGGATGGGAGGATGGGTTACAAGGAGCTGGGGAGCTTTTTGAAATGATGGAGGTATTCTGTGTCTTGATTGTGGTGATGGTTACATGGGTGTGTGAATTTGTCGAAACTAATTGAACTGTATGTTAAAAGGGTGAAAAATATTGTATGTAAATATACATCAAGCAAGTTGATTTAAAAATCGAAAGCCACTGCTTTGAATCAGTGTTTCTCAAATTTTTAGAATATCCATGTTCCTTTTGATTAAACAAAAAATTTCACATTTTATTTAGTTATCTAGAATTTCAGAATAAATCAATTTTAGTGGGAAAGAGCAAATCAAGATAATGGCAATTTTAGAATATGCTTTGCTAATTTGGAGATAAGAATAACAAACAGGTTATATTCTGATTCCAACTACTCAGAATTTATAAGTGTTTGCATTTTACCATTTTCACCCCATTTGCATGTGTGTGTGTTGGCAATAGAATAACTATTGTTGTTGATACTTTTGACGTTCCCTTTGGCTACTCCCTTTTTATTCCAGTCTCATTTCTGACCTTTCCTTTTCCCTTCCTCCTTCGAGCCTCCCTTTCTTCTTAGAGGTAATAGTTTGAAAGTTTGGTATTCATTCTTTCAGTCCATTTTTTATATCTTTTCACATACACACATATATATCTAAGAACAATACATAGTATTATGTTGGGCTTTTATTTCTAAATTTATGCAATTGATTTCAGAATATATATATATATATATATATAGCTCATTCTGCAATTTACTTTTTTTTTTTTGCATAGGTAGGCACCAGGAAGTAAACCAGGGTCTCCAGCATAGTAGGCAAAAACTCTGCCTGCTGAGTCACCATGGTCCTGCAATTTACTTTTTTCAGTCAACATTTTATTTTTGAGATGAACTCATACTGATATGCATCTAGGGCTACACAATTTTTCTTACAGTGTTTAGATTTCCATAATACTGACACTACAACTTTATTTCTTTTTCTTTTATAGTTCTTTTTTCTTTTCCCTTTTAGCTTTTCTTTCTTTATTGACACAAGGAACAATGTGGCTGGCCCTGAACTTTCCTGTACATGCATTAGGTTTCTATGGGTTAGGCCTACAACTGGAATTGCTGGATCATTCCAATGACACAAAATTCTGATATTCTGCTCTTCCCCTTCTACACTCAGTTCCCCAGAAGAGTTGCTGCTCTAGAACTGGGGCCTGTAGAACAGGCTGCAGACATTTTCTTAAAGGGCCAAAGAGTAAATATTTTAGACTTTGCTGGGCAAGAGACAAGATTGAGGATATTATGTTGGTACTAAAGTAACCATTTAAAAATATGAACACTATTCTTAGCTCACAGGCTGTGGAAAACCAGCATCTGACCAGATGTGGCTCATGTGCCATAGTTTGCTGACCCCTGTTCTAGACAATCCAGTTCCAGTTCTAGTGCGAATTTACTAATTAATAGACATATTAATACACGTATCGATACACACACACACACACACACACTTTTTTTTTGGCAGTGTAAGGGGTTAGGTTCCTGACCTAACCTAACTTGGGAAACCCAGAGGAAATGGCACCACAGTCTTGGTGGAGAGTTTCTTATAAGACTGCTGTTGCCTTTGGTTCCCATAAGCAGAGGCCAAGAGTGGTTCCATCGCCCACATCCCAAGGGACTTCTTGCTCCTCTGTCTCCTCAGTTGGTGCCATGCCCATCTCCTTGGTGAGTGGATACACGGCAGTGACATGTCTGGTTTCCCAGTGGGGTCCGCAGTTGCAGGGGCCCAATGGCCCAGTCTTCCACACAGCCCGCTGACCCTCCTCCACAAGGAATGGGAAGTTTGTGCAGGGCAGGGTCATTCCAGTGGCCGTGGACAAAACGCTAAGGCATTTGGAGGAGCAGTGGAAGGCAGAGGAACAAAAATATTCGGCGTTTTGGAAAGCATGGACTTCAGGAAGTGCCAAATACTTCTTCTTCTTCCTAAAGATGGGGTCAGGATGGGATACAGGCAAGGCTAAGATGGGGAAAATAACCCACTTTGTTTCCCAAAACAACCAGAGCAAGATGGCAATCCAAAAAGTCAAGTTAAAGCAGTTTTTTATAAAACCCTGATCCTAGGCAGAATTCATCATGGTCATTTCCTATTCTTCCAACAGCGCTTATTCAGATTCACTCTAACCACTAACACCCACTCTGTTCTTACCACTTCTGGGCAAAGCACCTCTGTAAGCTCTTTCCTTGGGGACTGTAACTTCTAAGATTGTTTGGGAGATGACTACCTTGGGGTACTGTATAACGTTCCCCCATGGTATAAGGCTAAACATTTTGGGGGAGAGGGAGATGGTAGAGAGGGACAAAGAGGGAACCTGTTTATATTTGTGAGTGTGTGGTAGTTAGGTTCAGGTGTCAACTTGGCCAGGTGAAGGTGCCTAGTTCTATTGCTGTGGATATGAGCCAATGGCATGTGCAGCTCATATGTTGCAGATTACATCCACAGTCTGCTAGGAGGTGTGCCTGCTGCAATGAATGATGTTTGATTTAATTGGCTGGTGTATAAATGAGAAAGCTCAACGTAGCACTGCCTAAGCCTCTCAGTGTACCTCAAATCAGCACTCGCAGCTCAGCCCAGGCCTTTGGAGACGCAGAAAGGAACCACCCCGGGGAACTCAGAGGCCTGGAGAGGCCATCAGAGATCGCCGTGTGCCTTCCCATGTAAGGAAGAACCTCAGTTGAAAGTTACTGCCTTTTCTCCGAAGAACTATACACTTTAAATTAAATAAATCCTCTTTTATTAAGAGCCAATCCATCTCTGGTGTGTCGCATTCAGGCAGCTTTGGCAGACTAGAACAGAATGTGAGGAAGAGAGAGACTCTCCTTTTTCAAAAATGCCAGTCTTACCTAGAAAACAGTCTCTACATCTCAGGACCCATTCAAACTCTGCCAACCCCCATCCAATACGGATTAGCCAAATGCTATTATCCTCCTCTCCTGCTCCATCCTCTCTGCCTGCTGCTGTCCACTTCTCCAGATTATGAGAATCCCACTTGACATTTCCCTCCAGAAATATACTCCATTCCTGCACCAACCACAACCCCACAGAGCTGATGGACATCAGAGAAGTGACAAAAAAGAAGAGGTGCTTCAAGCCCCTATGTCCGAGCAGTGGTGAACCCACATGCGTTTATTCAGGTCCCACACCTACGCAGTGGGGCTGATGCCTTGGCTGAGTGAGGCAACCCCATGGGTAGATCAGCTGGAATCAGGAGTGATGGTGAACCAGATGAGGGTCTTTAACTTTTCCTATGCTTTCTACATACACTGTTACCTTTGCAGTGATGATGGCAAAGGGCCCGTATTGGGTAGTCAGCTCAGGTGCCGTTTGCTGGCTGCTTTATTTTTTATTTTTATAAATGGAACAACATACACACAAATAGCTGGCTTCTTTTTGATAATCAGGCACAGGTTTGCTGACTGCCGCTGGTGTTGTGATCTATTGACTTAAGCAGACTGCCTTTTACCTAGAACAAGTGACTCAGCAAAGATCCCCTAGAGCTCAGCTTTGCTGCAGCCCACGCATAGAGGGCTAAATTAAATTGTTTGCACCTTTCTAAATGGTTCTGTGGATGATGGTGGTTATAACCCCTACAGAGGTGGAGAGGCATAGAGAAAGGATCTCAGGAGCATCCCCAAGTTTTAAAGCCTTAAATTCCAGTTCCAGCTGAGAGGAGAATGTGTCATTAAATGTCATCAGGCTCCTGTATTCATTCCCACTTCTAGAATAACGCAGCACTCACTAGGGAGAATTTTAACCCCCTTTGGCTTTTGTACCTGGCTCTTACTGAGCCACAAATGTGTTTCTCACTTCCACTCTTCCCTTGGCTAACTCTAGTCATGGGTTTGACGTCACTCTCTTGGTGTCCCTTCGGGCTCTCATGCACTCTGTACTCCCCCCCACACACCCCCGCCATCATGGAACTTTCACAATGGGTAGAAATTGTTTAGCACTTATCTGATTCCCTCGCTAAACTGGAAGTTACTTCTTGACTGCTGTCCCTTAATAGCTCTTGGTTGAACAGACTCGCCTACTTCAGCTGAGCCCCCATCAACACCCTCATCATTCGTATCAGCTAACATCTACACAGGGCTTCCTATCAGCCAGGCACTGTGCTCCAGGTCTACGTGCTTTATCTCCTGTAACCACCATTGCCCTCTGACGTAGGTATAAAACACTGAACAGATAGGGGACAGCTGACAAAGTCTGCTGAGTCCATTTCTCTTGAGCTTCTGTTTTTGCCATCAGTTGGATGTGGGACACTTCCCTTCTTGGTTACTCTGAAAGATCAGCTTTCCCCAAACACAGAGCTGGCCATTTGGGGTAAGATCCTTGCATTACAGAGAGTCAGAGGTGTATGAGACTGAAGATCTCATTTAGATAGGTCCCCATTTTACAGTGAGAAGGAAGGTCATCTCTCAGGCCATGCACTAAGAACCCATCTCTATGGACTCAAAGTTCAGAGTTGCAGTTCCTCCTCCATACTGCCTCTCCTGCTGATGGAAGGGCATTTTCTAAAGTTATATATCTTATGTAGCCCATTTTCTGTTCTTTTGTGTTTTTTTTTTTCCCTCAGAGGAATACTTATTTTTGGTGGTAGATAAGTGGATGTCTTAGAGAATTTATGCTGAGGTTGTCATGCAATGTTTAGTCTAGGAGAGAAAGGCTCATTTTTTGTAAGAATTTTGTAGCTGTTAGGAAGAGCTTCTTGATTGGAATACAGGACACCCAGTGCACTGAGCTGGGGTCTGGCCTGCAGGCAGCCCAGGCAGTGGCCTCTGGAGGTCTCCTCTCAAGTCCCTGTGGTCAGAAGTTCTATGTGCTTATTCTAATATTTAGGGCATTATCCAGAAAATGATTTTGACTGCCACTGAAAGGACATCTTTCTTCCCCAGATTTTTGGATGAAATTCATTTTCCACTATTGAAGTGAGCAATATTTCCCAGCAGGAAATCTGGATAAAGGAACAGGGTCACAATCACTCTTATTCAGCCTCTCCTTCCCTTCTCCCACCCACACACTCATCTCTCCTGAGCCTTCCTTGGCTCCCAATCCTCTCCTTCAAGGCCCTGGAATTTGAATCTTTAGCCTGTTGGATTCGTCCTTCCTCAGGCTCAGGTTTCTAAGATAGAAAACCCAGGTGTTCCATTTCTATACCTTCTACTTGTCCACATCCAACATGGAACTATCCTGTGATTATTTCTACCAACCATTCCCCAATAGCATTTGTCTCTGAATTTCACCTGAAAAAACACCAAGCCTTTCCACTGACTATTTCCCTGAGCCCAACTATACTAAGTCAGGCCCCATTCTCTCTGCTGATTGAGAATGAGCTGATCTCCAACAGAAAGGAGCTCATTGGATGCCTTCCCTCACCACACATACTACTTCAGCAAGGCCATAGCAGCCTACAGAACAACATCTGGAGGAACACGTGGTAGGAGGTGGTGGTGGGATGAAGGTAAAGGCACCATGGCTTCCCAGACTTGACTGCAGATAAGCTTGGAGAGCTTATGAAAATTATTAATTTTGGTTCTTGTATTGGTTAGCTTTTGCTGCATAATGAACTGCCTCTAAATGTAATGGCTTCAGTAGCCTTTCTTTAGCTCATGGTTCTTTGGCCAGGCTGGTGGTTCTTCTGCTGTGAGCCTGCTCATCTCATCTTGGTGGGGTGGTCCACTGACAGGTTGGTTCAGGCCTGTCACATCAAGACCTGATGGTGGGCCAGCCACAGGCTGGAGTGACAGATACAGCTGGACTACATGCCTCTCTTCTTTCAGGAGGCCAGCTTGGGCTCACTCACAGGGAACCAGAATTTCCAAGAAGGCAAGGCCCACAGTGCAAGAGCTTTTTGAGCTTCAGCTTGTGTCATGTTTGCTGATGTTCCATTGGTCAAAGCAAGTCACATGGCCAAGCCCAGAGTCAGTGTGGGGAGGGAAATACCCAAGGACATAACTGCAGGGTGGCTATAATCTATCACAGTTTTCTATTCTAGACATAGTGAATCAGACTCTGGGAATGATGCAGGAATCTGTAGGTTTAAAAGTTCCCTGGGTGATTCTTATGTAGCTGATCAAACAGAAGTTAGTTGGGGACCACTGAAAAAAAAAGGGATTGGCTGGGATTCTCATTTGGATGTTATAACATCGCCATGAGTTGTAAACTTAAAAGCCTTCAGGGTCAGGCCCATAGCATAGTGTGACGTATAAGCACTGGGCAACAAGGAATGGACAGTCCATGTTCCCCTGTTATGGCCTGAATCATGTCCCCGCAAAGACATGTTCAAGTCCTAACCTCTGGTCCTGTGAATGTGAACCTGTTTGTAAATAGTATTTGAAGATACTATTAAGGTGAGACCAAACTGAATCTGGAGTCCTTTCAGCAGAATACATTTGGACACGGTAGGAGGAGACAGTTGACCATGTGACAGAGATAGAGCGTGACCATGAATTGCCAGGAAGACATCACCAGAATGCCCCAGACTGCAGAGAAACCATGACCTTTCCAATATCTTGATTTTAGACTTCTGGTTGCCGAAATCATGAGGCAATACATTCCTGTTGTTTAAGCCAACAAGTCTTTGGTATTTGTTATAGCTACACTGGCAAACGTAAACATTTCCTAAAGGGATTCAAACTGTTTTCTTTTCATACTGACCAGGACAAATCTCTGAGCTGCTTGTGGCCATAGGGTGGTACCCCTCATTGTAGACTCAGATCTATAATTACTGTTTCTCACATTGTAAGAAAGATATGGTGGTCCCAGGATGAGGGGACTCATATGATTCTAGAAAAACAATTGCTTTCATCCCAGCTGTCCCAATCATTAGCGCTGACCCAGGTCAAGGAAGGACTCAGGGATCCTTACTTCATTTCTTCTTCGCCTGCTGTACTCTCCCTTACCATCATCCCCACTTGCCCCACTTTACTTTTCCTCCTTAGTGCTCTCGCTGCCTGACATAGCAGATGTTTTCTGTGTTTATTGCTTCACTGCATCTCTCTCTCCCATGAGAATGTAAGCTCCATGGATTTGTGTTTGTGTTGGCTACTTCTGAATCTTCAGGCTGGGCCTGTAGTGAGCACTTAACAGATATTCCTTAAATGAACAAAGCCCCTCACTATCTTTTTTCTTAGCTGGTCAAAGTCTAGTCCTCGGGAATGGTGGCTAGCTTGACCCCGGCATCTCTCTTGGCACTTTCTGCTTGCTCTACTGATAGAAGCTGCATTGATGGGCTAGATTTCCTCCTATGCTTGCCCATCTCCCCCCACATCCATTCTCATTGTACAAATTTTCTCTCAAGGTTTCTTAAGAGATAGATAAAGCTTCCTGGGTACCTGAGAGCCAGGCCTTAACTGGAGAAGCAGGAGGGAAGGAATGTGGGGCCTTTGGTCTAAGAAGGGATCTGGAGACTTGCTTTAGGTGTTCCTTCTTCCTAGTATCTGGAACATAGCCTGGTCAAGCTAGGAGGACTTGCGGGGGCATGTGGCCCAGCACATCACAGGGCCCCTTCCTATGCCTGGCCCTGAGACATTTAAATTTGCTACATCATATTTTAGAGGTGGGAAAAGAGAGTGGCAGAGATACTGGGGAGCTTCCAATGGCCCCAGGACCAACTGAAGACCCTATGTCTCCAATTGTCTCTTGGTTTGTTGAGCTCCTCTTATACCATCCCGTCCTCCATTGTCTCAAGGGGATGTGCAAAACCTGTTGGATTTACCCTTCCTCAGGCTCAGGTTTCTAAGAGATAGAAAACCCAGGTGTTCCATTTCTATGGAGTTGTGTGTGTTTGTTTTAACAACAAAATAATTTAATTTGAGTACCCCTGAAGTAAATAATATATACATGGACTCTGAGATGCTTTTAGGAGGGTAGAAAAAAAGAAAGCACTTGAAAATTTTATAAAGACAAAAACTCCCGGGAGGCTGGGGTTAAGATTTTTCAAGAGCCCTCAGATGGCACTTTGATAAGTCAGCTTAAAATATAGGGGGACTTTGTAAATGTGCATCCACATAAAAACCTGCACAGGGATGTTTATAGCAGCTTTGCCCCTATTTGTTAAAGCTTGGGAGCAACTGAGATGGCCTTCTTCCATAGGCGAATGGATAAATGAACTGTGTGGTATAGTCATACAGTTGAATAGTCTTCAGTGATTAAAAGAAATGAGCTTTCCAAGCCTTGAAAAGACATGTGAGAACCTTAAATGCATAATGCTAAGTGAAAGAGCTGGTCTGAAAAAGGCTACAGTCTGTATGATACCAACTATATGATATTCTGGAAAAGGTAAAACTACAGAGGCAATAGTAGATCAGTAGTTGCCAGGGAGGAAGGGATAAATAGGTGGAATGGGGACATTTTAGGGCAGTGAGACTGTTCTCTACGATACAATAATGGTGGATATGTGACGTTATGCATTTGTCAAAACCCATAGAACTGTACAACACAGAGTGATGTGACCTATGGCCTTTAGTTAATAATCATAATGCATCAATATTGGTTTTCTAGTTGTACCAGTACCACACTAATGCAAGATGCTAATAGGGGAAACTGCTGGAGGTAGAGGGGGTATGTGGGGCCTTGTTAAACTTTATATATATATATATATATAAGCTCTAAAACATAAAATATAAAATCTGTTAAAAGAAAAATAATACAAGGGACCAGGAGAATCAGTGTGGCAGGGCACAGTCTTATCAGAAAGGAGAGGTGAAATCTGGGGGAGACATCAGAGCTTGCATGTGGAGTTTGGGGTGATGTTTCTGCAGCACCTATTTGGCTTTTGGTTATTCCTCTGGCAAAATCCTCCAACTGTTTGTTTTCCATTTTGCTGGAAGCAGGCATGAGCAGCCCAGGCTGTTTCAGATCATGGTTTACAGGCTGGAGATGTGGAGTGTTTCCAAGGGCCAAATGTTCCAGGCAGATGCACCGTGTTCTTGTTCAGAAACCTGGGACTTCTTGGATGGGAAAATTGCACATAAAACATGAAAATTTAGCAGTTCCAAATATCAGAGAAGTTGCAGATCCCAGCCACAGATCTGGGGTGCCGTAAAGCATTCCAAGATGGTCACTGGAAAGAGTTTGTGGCTTCCCAAAATCATAAGGTGGCCTATAGCGGTCCCCCATGGTCTGGTCCTGATGGGGCTGGAGCCCTAACCATCCAGGGCTGGGCCCCTCAAAGGGCTTGGCTCTAAATGATGCTCATTCTGATGACATGCTCTGTGTTTCATTTGGGGTACAGAGCTTCCCATCTGTCTCCCAGGGGTCTGGCAGGAAATAACAGCAGAACATTTCAGAATGTGACCTGGTCTTTGGATTGGGCCCCAGGTTGTACAAGGGCAATGTTTGCTCAACTGGCCTTCCTGAGTGTCCTTTGCTTTAATGTTGAAAGGCCAGATGCCAAAGGGATGCTGAGCTTGAGGGAAATAATTCCCTGAAGAGATGGCAGGGGATTTTCACAGGTGCCTCTCAGAGGTGCCAACCAACATGGGGGTTGCTGTAAGATATGAGGCTGGAGAAGAGAGACTGGTGGAGATAGGCAAAGGAGAAACAGAGAGAGTTTGTTTCCTCTACTGAAGGAACTTTAGTGGGTTGTCTAAAGACCAAGAAAGGAATCCTTTGGATTGCCAGGATGATTCATTGGCAACTTCAAAAATAGCTGATTGAGACAGTGATAATCACCCAGAAGACAGAGGCACCTGCCAGTTTAATGGGCTATAATCTACTTATACCCAAAATTTATATGTCTAGCCCAGAACTATGGCCCCGAACTTCAGATATGTATATCCAACTTGCCACATGGGGTCTCAGAGGCATCTCAAATCTCACATATCCAAAAGCAAGCTCCTGATCCTTCTCCACCCACACCTCTCCTCTGCCATCTTTCCTATCTCAGTTGGGGGGAAGTCACCTACCCAGAGCTCATACACACCTTCCAATCACCCTTGACTCGTCTCTTTTGTTCACATTGCCCATGCAGTCCATCAGCAAATACTGGTGGCTGACCTTTAAAATATTCCAGAATCTACCCATGTCCTACAGCCTCCATGGCCATCATCCTGGTCTGAGACATCGTCCTCTCTTGCCTGCCTTATCAAAGTGGTCCCTTGTCTGGTTGTACATCCCTTACACACAGCCAGGGTGATTCTCTTAAAAACACAGGCCAGATTGTATTCTGCTCAAAACCATGCTATGGTTCCCATTTTACTCAGAGTAAAATCCCAAGTTCTGCCTAGAAGGCCCTGCATGCCCTGGCCTTCCAGCCCCATTCTGGGGTCATTCCCAGTCACCTTCCCAAGTTCCTGCCTCAGGACCTATGTGCTTGCTGTGCAGTTCCCTTTGAGCTAACCCACTTAGAGCTGTCAGATGATGACCTCCATCTCTGCCATGTTAGGTAGATGTTGGCACCTTGTCCAGGCTCACAGTAGCTTGGCAGACACAGTGGGTGCTCTGCTGTATTCCCTTTCTCAAGCATATTGGTGGCTTCCTACTGCAAGCACCTGCCACTCTCCGCCTTGTGTGCACAGACTGCATAGGACAGACCAGGTGGGACTTGGAAATTACCCCTGCTTCTTTGCCCTTTGGATGTGACAACTCTGAGGCATATTCCACACTGTCTCCCAGAGTTCCCCAGCAGGATTGATCTCGTTTCCCACAAGGTTAACTGATTTGAAAACACCTATGTTATTTGCTTCCTTCTCTGTACTTTCTCACTTCCTACCTTCCTACCAGTATTTTTGGGGGATCACTTTCTGAATAAATCACTTTCTTTTAAAACCTTATCTCAGTCTTGTTTGTTTGTACAGGCTAGTGTGATGTCCCAATACATCCCAGAGTAATTTGGGCAGAGAATAAAAACATATGAAAAGTGTTCATGGAGGACTGGGGAGAAAGGAGGAAATATTAAACTTCCCCATCTGGGAATTCCAGATATTCTCCGAAGCAGTGGGGATAACCAATTCAATAGGCTGAGCCCTCAATCTTGGGGCTTATGAAACTTAGTCCTGCAAAGGAGAAGCTAAACTTACTTAATAATTATGCCTAAGAGTCACTCTCAGAGAACCTCTCTTGTTGCTCAGATGTTGCCTCACTCTCTTAGCTAATTCAGTAGATGAACTCATTGCCTTCATCCCTACATAGGACATGGCTCCTAGGGGTATAAATCTCCCTGACAACATGTGACATGACTCCCGGGGATGAGCCAGGACCTGGCATCATGGGATTGAGAAAGACTTCTTGACCAAAAGGGGATGAGAGAAATAAGACAAAATTTCAGTGGCTGAGAGATTTCAAACAGAGTTGAGAGGTTCTTGTGGAAGTTATTCTTATGCAGTATATAGATATCCCTTTTTAATTTATGGTGAATAAGAGTGGCTAGAGGGAAGTACCTGAAATTTTTGACTTGTATCCAGTAGCCATGATTCTTTTTTTTTTTTTTGATTTTTAACTTTATTTTATTGTGTAGTATAATATATATACAAAGCAAAGAAATAAAAAAGCAATAGTTTTCAAAGCACTCTTCAACAAGTAGTTACAGGATAGATCCCAGAGTTTGTCTTGGGCTACCATACGATCCTCTCATATTTTTCCTTCTAGCTGCTTCAGAATATAGAAGGCTGGAGGGCTTAAATATTTTTTATCATCACAATCAATTTTTTTCCATATTTTTAATAAAAAACAACATATATACAAAAAAAGCTATAAATTTCAAAGCATAGCACCACAATTGTAGAACATATTTCAGAGTTTGACATGGGTTACAATTCCACAATTTTAGGTTTTCACTTCTAGCTGCTCTAAAACACTGGAGACTTAAAGAGATATCAATTTAATGATTCAGCATTCACATTCATTTGTTAAATCCTATCTTCTCTGTATAACTCCACCATCACTTTTGATCTTTCCATTTCTCTCTTTAGGGGTGTTTGGGCTATGGTAATTCTAAGTTTTTCATATTGGAAGGGTCTGTCACTAATATGGGGTAGGGAGATGGAACTATCTGTTATTCTGGAGAGGCTGGGCTAGTTTTCAGGACTTATCTGGACCAGGGACCCATCTGGAAGTTGTACGTTTCTGGAAAATTACTCTAGTGCATAGAACCCTTGTGGAATCTTTTATATTGCCCCAGGTGTTCTTTAGGATTGGCTGGAATGGTCCTGATTGGGGGTTGGCAGGTTATGATAGATAGCAAGGTCTCACTGAAGCTTGTGTAAGAGCAATCTCCAGAGTAGGCTCTTGACTCTATTTGAACTCTCTCTGCCACTGATACTTTATTAATTACACTACTTTTCCCTCTTTTGGTGCGGATGTAATTGTTGATCTCATGGTGCCAGATCTAGATTCATCCCTGGAAGTCATCTCCTACATCACCAGGGAGACTTTTACCCCTGGTTGTCATGTCCTATGTAGGGGGCAATGATTTTACTTGTAGAGTTGAGCTTAGAGAGAGTGAGACCACAACTGAGCAACAAAAGAGGTCCTCCAGAAGTAACTCTTAGGAATGCCTACAGGTAGTCTAAGCTTGTCTGCTACTTACATAAGCTTCACAAGTGTAATCATGATCGAGGGCATGACCTATTGATTTGGGTATTCCTAAAGTTTGACACAGTATCAGGGGATTCCCTGATGGTAAGGATTAATAGTTCCATATTCTTTCTCCCCTCCCTCAGGGGACTTTGCCAATACTTTTTGATTATCAGCTTAATATACTCTAGGATGTATCCAGGCATTACAATAATCTATACAGGATTAAAGGATCTCTTTCTTATTCTGTGGCCTCTGTGTTTCAATTGTTCAAATGAGCTATACGGATAGGTTGAATTATGTTATGTACCACAGAAAATTTCAGTTCCAGACCAAATAAACCATCTTCTGTTGGTCTCAAAGAGTATGTATGGTTCTAAAATATAGAACTGTCTTCCTTACCCCTATGTTCTGAATTACTTTAACCCTAACCTGTTCAGCTTCGTTCTTATCTCTATATATCAGGTCATATACATAAGCAGCCTCTCAAAATCCAGAAATAATAATCACCACTCCGGACTTAATGTCTCTGCTTTAAAAATTTACAATCTAGGCTCCTGTTCTCTTATAAACATTTTCTAAAGGTCACCATACCATTCTAGTTCTTTCATTTCTGGGTTATTTTGTCTCACCAAATGTCCCATATGTTCATTCACATCATTGCATGCCTCATGACTTTGTTCCTTTGTGTAGCAGCACAACCTTCGTTCATAAGTATAAGCCATCGTTTGCCAACCTACTTCTCCATCAGTGCATCATACTTTAGCCACCTGCATTCATTGGGCATCATGTATAGGGCCCAAAGTCCACAGTCCATCAGCATTCTCAATTTTAAATAATTTCATTGTTCCCAAGAGACAGAAAACCAATAAACACACCCTTGCCAAATAGGAAATATAAACCTCCTCTTAATTTTTGTCCCTCTCCCCGTTATTTACCTCTGCTGTTGCTCTGATAGTGCTGATAGTTTCCTTTTGAACACAGCTTATAGCATGCAATAGCAGTTTTCCCCCGTACCCTGGACTTGAACACTCTTTGTACAAGGATCGTATCTTTGAAGTAATTTTTGCAAGAACTAATTCATATTTGTAGTGTTAATCAGTGGGAACGTAGGTCTATACAACCCCTTTCAATCTTGTTCATCTTCAATATGGTAATATTACTTACAGACCCACTAGAAAACCACCTTCACTCCTATATGTTGCCTTACATTAGAGTTCAACTTCATTAGCTAACGGTTCACCCTCTAAGTCCCCTATATTCTGTATTATAAGCCTCTGATTATACCTTTATGCTGGTCATAAAAGTGGAATCAATACAGTATCTATCCTTTTATGTCTGGATAATTTCACTCAGCATTACGTCCTCAGGGAGTAGCCTTGATTCTTGAAGATGACTGTATAACTACATAGCTTTTACAATGTGCCATGTGATTGTAAAAATCTTATGTCCGATGCTCCCTTTATGCAGGGTACAGACAGATCAGCTAAAAAATTAAGGACAAAAAATAAATGATGGGGGGATAAGAGGTACAAAAAAAAAAGGTAGATTGCAATACTAATGGTCAATGAGAGGAAGGGGTAAGGGTTATGGGATGTATGGGTTTTTTCTTTTGTCTTTTTATTTCTTTTGCTGGAGTGATACAAATGTTCTAAAAATGATCATAGTGATAAATACACAGCTATGTGATAATATTGTGAGCCATTTTTTGTATACTTTAGGTGGACTTTATGGTGCATGAAGGTATCTCAATAGAAATACAGAAACAAAACAACAATGACAACAAGAAAACATTACCTTTTGGGTCTGCCTCTGGGGATACTAAGTTAAGATAATGATTTCAGGCCTGTGCTGGCATGAGAGCCATCCACGGAGACAGTTTAGGTGGCAAGACCCCACCAGCATCGTATGTCCCAAAACTGAGCATTCAAAGCCCCACTTTCCCAGAGAGCCTGGCACATTGGCAAATGTGGGTCCCAACAATATGAATCCCATGGTGGCCAAGGAAAAAGTCCAGTTGTCGTCCCACATAGTCTTTCTCTCTGTTCTTCTCTCACATACCAAAGGACCATCCTCACTGGAGTTAGTGATTTAAGTTTTGCTCACATCAGGGGACAAAGTTAACCTTTGGTCTTAGGGAGCCATGGAATTCTAGAGCCGTGTTGTTCTGGTAACTGTGGCTGGAAACAATTCACCTTAGTACTCCATGGCATAAAACAGTGACCACAGTTGTGCTGCTCATGAATCTGCAATTTGGGTAGGTCTTGGCAGGGGCAGCTCATCTGCTCCCTGTGTCAGCGGGGCCTCTCATAAACTGAAGGCTGTGATCATCGCTTACTCCCATGTCTGGTGGTAGATGACAACTTGAAAGGTTGGGAACAGCAGAAGCTTCTTGGACACCTCTATCCTGTGTGGTCTGTATATGTGGTGTCTCCAGCACGATGACTTCAGGTGGCCAGGCTTCTCACATGGTGGCTCAGAGCCCCAGAGGTGCATGTGCCAAGTGAGAGAGCACCTGGTGGAGGCTGTATCAGTTTTTACAACTTAGTCTGGGAAATCATACATCACTTCTGCCACCTCCTGTTGGAGGCAGCTACAAAAATCCACCATTTCTGCCGACCTTTGGCAGATATAAACTACCACATAGGTCTTTGCTTTTGGATTTATTGGTGTGATGTTCCTTTTGGCCAAGGAGCTTATAGTCTGTGGTGGAAATACCCATGCAGACCTAGGGAGGCATTGGCTAAAGATGATATAACAGGGGTATTGGTTGGATCAGACCTGGGACCCACTTTTTTCCAGTGGAAATTGAGCATCCCAAGTGTCTGCATGAGTTCATATACATGCCTTGCTGCTGTTGTTTCAAGGAGAAGAATTTGGTAGTAGAAGAAAAGGAGAGATGAGGTGGATGGAAGTGAAGTAGTTGGTTCACTGACCAGTTTCTGGCACTGGCCAGAGTCAAAAGGCAAAAGACTCTGTTTCATGAGGCTCTTCTGTGAGGCAGTGAGCACAAGCGGCAGTGTTTCTGGGTCCTGGAAATGAAGTACAGCACAGAATTGGGGAGCATGGAATTGAGTTCTGCTCTGGCACCTTAGGAATAGAGGTTTGGGGAGGTTGGACATAATATGGGGTCACTGGCAGTGGAGGCGATGGCCATGGATTCTGAAAAGGGGCTGAAGCAGAAGAACATGGAGATGTGTTCTTTTACATTTGCAAAATTTAAACCTCATTTGCAAAACCTTATTCTGGGCACTTCAGAAAATGTGAGAAGACTTTGGGAGGATTTCTGTCCCTGCACAACCAGATGTAGGTAGGACTCTGGTGTTGATGTAAGTGGGTTTTATCACGTTCACCATCAAAGATAATTGGTGGTGGTGGGAATAACAGAATGTTAAAGATGCTTTCATGTCATAGCTGTATTTGGTGAATTCAGATGGCATGTGTGCATGGGCGTGCTTGGAAAGGGAAAGATCAAAGTGGAGTGGTAAGAGTGATGCTTTTACTACACATCTCAGTTTGAGAAAGGAAACCTATTTTTCATGATCTGTCTCCTACATTGAGCTGCTTGCCATTTCTGGCTGGAGGGTCAATTTCTGTAGGAGAAGAGGAGATGAGAATTTTTACCTGAAAGGAGATTACAGCGCTTTGGCGTGTCATTAAGGAAGATATGACAGTCCTAGAGACATTCCAGAGCCCTCTGGAATTCCAGAGTTATCCTGGCTTACTGGGAAGGGTGCTTACCATTTTGTGCATGAACTTTTAACAACGTTCACAGGGGACTGTGTAATTGCTTTAGGGAAAAAATATCAAACTTCCAAATGATATAGTTCCAATATATTTTATCATTTATGAAAACCTTTTTTTCTTATTTAGAAAAATACATGTTTTTTTACTTTTGAAAATCTAAGACAATTTCAGACAAGCAAATCAAGAAAATCAGATCACTACAAATCTTAATATTGAGATATAACCAACATTAATAGCATATATATGAAAGATATAAAATATTAAATCATATATACTTGTGTATCTCCTCCTCCCTTTTGGAGAAGGGAGGCTGGGAAAGGAATGGTGATAAGCTGAGAAAGAACAAACTAATGTTTATAAGAAAGGGCATAGAGATACCCTAAAGAGAACAAGATAAGGGATGGGAAGAATTTGGAAGAGAAGAGGAAAGAGCCAGAGGGAAAGAGAAAAAGCAAGGAGACAGGGTGGGGAAGCAGAGGGTTAGGGAGGGGAAACAAGGAAAGGAGATGAGGGGAGAGAAGAGAGTTAGCAAGGAGAGGAGAGTATGGTAAGTTGGAAAGGCTGCAAATGCCGGGAGTTTTGGGGAATAAAGGGGATGAAAAAGAATAAAGGGAGGTATCCAAATAGCTGAAGTGTGGAGTGGAATTTTTAGAGATGGAAAAGATGGCAAAAAATATGTTTTTATAGAAATATTTGTTGGCAGATGTGCTGTATAACACCCTACACGCATGCACACGCACACACACACACACCATACACAAACCTATACCCCAGCAAAAACTCCAGTAAAGACATACATAACTCTTCAATTCTGGTATGATGACAAAAGCAATTTTAAAGTCTAAAGATGACCTAGTTTTATTTAGGATATTTATATTCCTCTATATAATACCATATTTTTTAAAAATCAAAGGAAGATCTTCTTCTACATATTATTTTATGACCTGCCCTTTTTTGCTCAACAGTATATGTGGAACATAAACTTTAATGGCAGCATAAAATTCTAGTGTGAAAATGTGGAATAATTTGTCACCCCTAATTGGTCATTTGAACTATTCCTGATGTATTTTTCTTTTGCTTTTCTCAGCAGTATTACAGTGAATAACCTTATAAGTAAATCTTCATGCATATTGTGTTAGTTCCCCAGCTAACTTGCTGAAACAAATATGATACAATGGGTTGGCTTAAACAGCAGGGATTTATTGGCTCACAGTTTTGAGACTAGGTGAAGTCCAAAAAAGAGGTGTGATCATGGCAATGCTTTCTCCCCAAAGCCTGGTGTTCTGGTGCCAGCTGCCAGAGATCTTTGGTCCTTGGGCTTTTCTGTCACATGGCAATGCACATAACGGTGTCCTCTTCTTTCTCTTCCAAATTCTCTTGATTTCTGGCTTATTCCCATGGCTTTCTCTCTCTATGTCTGAATTTCATTCTGCTTATAAAGGACTCCAGTAATCCAGATTAAAATCAAACCTAATTCACCTATGACACGTCTTAATTGAAGTAATATCTTCAAGAGATCCTATTTACAATGTGTCCCCACCCACCAGACAGGGGACCAAGACTGAGAACATATCCAAAGTTAAATATACAACTTGATCCAACACAAACATACATGATGATTTCTTTAGGATAAAGAAATACTTTCTTTTAGGATAAATAAATCATCATATACGTGTCAAAGTGGATGTAAAACATCACATTTGCAGCTTTTAATACCCATTGCAGTGCTGCTTTACAGAAAGGTTGAGTGATCATTCCCCTACTGAAGGTATAGTTACAAACGTATTGATTCTTAACTATCTTCCCTTATTTTGTGTCTATATCCTGAATATATAGCATTCGAATGTAAGGCCCAGGAAGGCATCAACCCACTCTGACTTTTTGTTGCATTTACAGACATAACATTGAACTTGACAGCACAGCAAGCGCTCAATAAATGTGTTTGAATAAATGAATAGTTAGATGATAGGATGGATGGATGGATGGATGGATGGATGGATGGATGGATGGATGGATTTTAGCTCCTCAAGAGCAGGTTTTCTCCTTATCTAAAGCTCTCTAATGTCTAGCACACTAGAGTAGGAGCCTAATGCTAAATACCCTGAGGAAGTTGGTCTCTGCCCACCCATAATCAATATCTAGATGTCAGTAGTTCATTCAAAGTTAAGAAAGTGGTTTGATCACTTGACCATATCTGGCTATGGAAGAAGTCCATTGTTCCCTGAGTGGGTTATACACTTGAGCATTGGGTTGCAGTATTTACCATACCATCCACCCTAGTGACCTCTGTTGAAAGTAAATCTTTACCTCCTTGAAATAGAGGATTAAACAACCTTTGGATCGTCCTTTAAAATCCTGTGTTATGAAGACTGAAGGACAGGAAGGTGCCTGGTGAAAAGTATGTCCTCAAAAATGGTGGCTGTCACTGTGATTTAACTGATCACTCCTCAGTGTCATTCCTGGCCTCATCCATTTAAGGAAAAAAGTAAATAACAAACACTTATGTGCCATATCCTATATTATGTGTTAAATCCTCACTATGCTGCTATAAGTTTGATGTATCATTTGCAGTTTACAAGAAACAGAAGTTGTTGGAGAGGTTATGGAGGGGCATTATTAGTTATTAAGGGTCTGTTTCACTCTAGGAGAAGACCTGTGCAGCAGTATAAATCATTGGGCAAATCCCACCTTAAGCACAATTGCTCTTTTGACCAGAGAGCAGAGACGAGGTCAGAATGGGTGTTGTTGATTGTCTCGGAGCTCTCAGCATCCTTGTATGGAGGTAGAAGCCATTTCATCACAGCCTCTCTGATATCACGGCAGGCAGAGGCCAACGATGTATAGGAACCCAACTGCGGTCAGACAGACTAGTGTGATCACTCAGGCCAGATGCTGCCTATAAAAATGAAGCCAACTCTTAAAAATTCTCTCTCCAACATAGGGCTGTGAGGACATGATAGTGGTCAACATTTGTTGCATCAGACCGAAAGTAAAATGAACAATCCTCAAATTGAAAATGAAAACAAACTGTTGAGGCCAGGTCTTTTACTTTGGCTGATTCAAGGTATAGAGCTGGCAGTTTCTTTGGTCAGGATTTATGGACTTCTTAATCAAGTCCTAAGCTAAAAGAATGTTGTGAGTTCCTCTGGCCAGGCACAAACGTTTATTCTGTCCTTTCAAACCCAGTCGCTTTGATCCTCTTTCCATATTTCCCCAGCAGTGCCTGTGGCAATGTTAAAATGACTTAGCTCAAGTTGATTGGTTTTTCCTTTCAATGTGAGAGTTTTTGCTTATGGGCCAGACTCAAAGTCTAAACAGAGCTGCACCCTTGTCTGAGGATAGGGGTTGGTATTTGGAGTGGGAAAGGAGCCTTTTTTTTTCTTCGTTCTGTTCTTGAAGGTTTATTGCCTGGGGTGAGATTGTGCCATTTACTTATCTAGAGGACTGTTACTTGGAAGGTGCAGGGCAGAGCTGGGATGAAAGGTGGGCAAGCACAGGTGTATGAGTGCATATGCCTACCTACTCACGACCAAGAGCAGCTTCTTCTCACAGCTCAAATTTGGTTTCTGTATGTGCTTAAATAGATGCTTAAAAGGTGACATCCGGATTGCAGATACCATATCTGCAGTCTTCCCAGGGGCTTGACAAGAAGCTTGATTGTAGACCAACTGTGTGACTTTGAGTGAGTCCCATAACTGCATGAAACCTTATTTACCTTAAGCATAGAGTAGGGACCAATGATATCTACATCCAAGGTTGCTATGTCAATGTACGTAAAAATGCCCAGCGCTTAGTAGGCACATAATAAATTCTCAGTTCCTTCCTTATTCCTTCAACATTAATTTTTCTTTCCAATGCTCTGGAATACCTAATGTGGACTCCTTTTAGGTAGCTAAGTGTAAAGACAGTCATTGCAATTGGTGCTGGTTTGAATTGCTGCCTTTGCTAAGGCATCCAAGGTCATCTTCTTAGTGAGAGACAAATCTCAGACTATGTTCATTCTTTCCTAGATGGAAAATGGAAAAATGTAGCTAAGCATCCAAATGTTTGGTCTATAAAATACTCAAAACATCCAGATGTTTGGTGTTGAGAGGGCAAAGTGACACAAAACCTGTGGGTATCATAAAGTCACAACTGGCCTGGCCATTGAGATTTTTTATTTTAATCCAGTGATCTAGGAGAAATAACCCAGGCATTATTCTTTAACTAATTTCTTCTCTTCCTTAGAAAAATTTGAATTTTATCTTTACTCAAGAAGGTTAAAAATGTTACTTTGAAATTAATTTATTTGCAGTAGCTGGATGGGATTCTTAGTATTATATAAATATATGACTTTTTTAATGACGTAAATTTGGATACTGCTTCCTTATTTAGAGCACAGTTAGTCCAAAAGAAATTCTAGAATCACTTTAAAGAAAGTATTTGCTTTCAAGATTACAAAGATTTTTTTTAAGCTAGATCCTGTTGAGCTCTTTCATCTATACATTCACAAAAAATTTTTATTTTTCATCTTCCTTATCATATAGGTTTATTTTAGTTCATGAATGAATGAATTCATGATATTAAATATTTCTTTAAAAAACAACGAAAACAGGAGAAATTTCTCACCATCAATGTTGCCTTCATCTCTGGAGGTAGGAAGGGTGCTGAGTATATGAAGTCCACCTGTGACACTTGTTTGCCTTGATGGCCTTAATTCTTCACTCTCTCTATTGTGGGCAGGGCATTCTGCCCCACACCTTGATGCTTGTCTCAGGCTGTGACTTGCTTTGGCCAATGGGATTTTAGTACATGCAATGCATGATATACACAGAGGTTTGGAAATGGCTTGTGTTTTGGGGCTTGCTCTCAAGTCTCTTGCAATAACCATTAGACTATACCTGATGAAACTTTCTAGAATATGAGATATATGGGGAAGAGCCATGTCCTACCTCATCCAATCTAAGAGGCCATCTAAAATCAGCTGACAGACAGTCAATCCCAGATATGAGAGCTTAGCCAAGACTAGCCAGCCAACCCATAGCTATTCAGATGCATGTACAGGTCCAAGCAAGGTTAATTGAAAGGCCAGATGACTCAGAGATTCAGAAGCAATTATAAATAGTAGTGGTTTTAGGCTTCTGTATTTTAGGGTGTTTTGTTACACAGCATTATTGTGAAAATTGATAACTGATACATTGCTCTTCACAGCATCCTGGGTTCTGAGATCAAATAGACCCACTTCATACTAGATACAAGTAAAAACTTGCTGCTTAATCTCATTGAGCATCATCTCCCTCACCTGAAATGTGGAGAAATAATTTCCACTTGGCAGGATAAGTGAGCAAGTTGATACGGATTTTCACTGGACAATTAATAAATAACACCTTAATAAAAAGGAGATACTATTGCCCTGCCTTCATCTTTATCATTAGCAAATGAAGAGGGTGAGGCAGCTGATGTCTGGTCAGGCCAGTGTAGTATTTGTGAAGATATCTTTTATTTCAAGTCCTTGGATCCCAGAGACAAAATCATGAATCCATCAAGACAGAAATTCTTGAATGTCCTACTTGGAAAACCGAAGGGATTGTACTGCCGGAAAATAATCTTTGAATCTGGAGCATCATTTTTGCCTCAGTTTTCATGTTTTATTCTGTAAGAGAGGGCAAGATAAGGGAACCAGAGAAATTTCTTTACCGAGTTGGTCTCTCTAATCTTGAACTTTTGGATAATTATGCAGGCCCAGCTGATTGCCTCTTAAGCAAGGACTTTTGCATTGGGGTGAGAAACTTCTTTGGTTTAGGAAGACAAATTCCATAGCCTCAATGGGTCCATGGTAGTGGGTATAAGGAATTGAGCATCTGGGGCCCAGTGCTTTGTGTATGGAGTTGTGGAACTGTACTTTAGGGTTAGGTCTGTTTTTCCATTTCTGACTAATAGATAAGAGAGATGATTAGTAAGGAATGAAGCCATGTTTCCACACTGCAAGGAAACATCTTTATTCCAAAATATTGCTGAGCAAAAGTCTCAACATCTCAACTTTCTGCAAAATTCACCCAGTGTTAGAGCCTGGCTCAAAGTGGCTTCTTATTAGATGACTGCAGAATGAATAAATTGATAGATGAATGGGTGAATTCACCCTTGCCACATGATGGTTGTCTTCTAACTAAACTGCTGAGACCATTAATTAAGCACAGTTAGAGTCTCAGGAAGTGCACACAGACAGGTCTTTAGAAACCACTTTGCTCAATTCACTCATTAATGAGGAAATTGCCTTGGAGAGGGGAGAGAGCTTGCCCCAGGTCACCCAGGCACTTACATGCAGACCTAGGGGCGTGGCCAAGGCAGGCACCCAGCACTTCCATCTGCCGTGTAGCATTCTTTCCATTATGGCCTGCTTGTCCCTCACCCAAAATTCCTTTCATTTATAAGCCAAGTTATAATGTGTAGCCCATGTGGTATGCCCAGCTGGTCCCACATTCCTGGTGTTTTCACTTCAGTTTGTGTACTGTTTCTCCTTTGGAAAGTTCCTCAAGTTATCAGAATTTGCCCCAAGTTCTGGAGTTCATGATTATATAAGTAAATAATGGCATTACATATATATGACGTTCTGCGGCAGTCAATTAAGCTACATCCATCCCACTGGGCCCTCATTGTTTCCATGGTAACTAATGCACTGCAAAGTGAGGAGTGCAGAGGCACTTGATAGAAGATTTAGAAAGTGCACCATATATGAGCATAAACAAAAAGTCCCTTTTAGATTGGGGGTGTTGGGGCATAAAGTTTTTAATTGATGTTTGCATGGGAAAATCTCCATTTTCTGACTTACAGCTTTGCTATTCATAGCAATCAAAATGCGATAGCAGCCCCGGGCATCGCATCCTCTCTCCTGATGGTGCAGAGGTGTCCAGAAGCTATTTGCTACCTGCTACTGACTGAGGAATTGGACTGAAATGTTTGGGTTTCCAATTTCCTATTTGCCTGGAGACTTCAAAGATCACAAGGAGATTCCGGCTTCCCACCACTGGAAAACTTATAAACCAGCCATGCAAACTGGTGGCTGCCCACACGCCTGGGGCTTGTTAGTCAGCAGGCTAGACCACTAAGGTCTTTAATGAGCTTGGCTTCTGGCCCAACCAGGACCTCTTTCTCCCTTTTCTATTTGTCCTATTTAGATTATTTTCTCTCCTCTGGTCTCCCTTCTTTTTCTATTTTGCTTCTTCTTTCCTTTGATTTTTCTTTTCTGTGGATGTTTCTAGCACCATCTTCCTTGCCCCCTTGCTGTGTCTGGGTTCCTGACATAGCTATTCTCCCAGGGTTTTGTTGCTGCAGGCGCTTGCTTTATCCTCCATACTCTACCACAAACTCCCGGACACCAGGAACACTGTCTTCTCCCAGCTCCTAACGCAGTGAACAATGTATGTAGGATTAATTAGTCCAAGTCAGTGGTCTGAAAATTTTAGTGTGCTTCAGGATTGCCTGGAGGGGTTGCTATAACACAGATCTCTGCACTCCAACCTGGAGCTTCTGTTTCTCTAAGTCTAGAGTGGGTTAGGCACTGAGAATGTGCATTTCTCCTAAGTTCCCAGGTGACACTGAAACCACTGGTCCAAGAACCACACTTTAAGAACCACTAACCTAAATCCCAGATGGACTCTTGTCAAATGGTCACTTTTCTAGTGTTTCTCTCTTCTTCCCTCCCCCATTTCTCTTCCTTCCATCCTCCTTCTTTCTCTCCTTCCCTCCTTCCTCCTCCTTCCCTCTTTCCCCCTCTCTTTCTCTTCCTCCTTTCTTGCCCCCTCTTCCTCTTCCCTCTCTTGGTAAACCCCCCTCCTCCATGTTGCATACACCATATAGCATTCTGTGGTTTCACCAATCACTGCCCATGTGTACAATTCCCTGTGATGGGGTTTTTCCAAGCCCACGTGTAGACTAGCTCTGAAAAGTTACAATCACTCAAGGGCAGAATTAATGGAGGAAGAAAAGTTTTACCTTCTCTGAAAAAAGTGGAAGAATTTATGGGAAGTGAGTCTGAGAGCTTGAGCTGGAAAAGCCCGGTTTGCCCAAGTCTGGCTGTGTCACCATGAGCTCCAAGGGCTTCAGGACAAGGTGGGGCCCAGCTTCTGTCATGGGCTGCACTCAAGCTGGACTCTGCACTGAGAAAAGCCATGGCCTAACATTCACCCTGCAGGCACCTTACCAAGTGAGTGCTTCCTGCAGTCCGGCACATGGGAATGTCAGCCTGGACTCTCCTGTTGTCCCTCCCCTTGGACACTGGAGGTAGAGAAGGAGGAGGAGGAGAAAGAGGGGTAGGGAGTCATCAATGCTGAAGTGAAAATTGAGAGCATAGAGAGATTGCTGTGAATCTACCTACCAAAAGTATATTCATGGGGAATACTTCTGTATGAAGTTAGTGCTGAGAGGTCACTTCTCTACTTTCTATATGATTTTTTTTTTTTTTTGGCATGGGCAGGTACCAGGAATTGAACCCAGGTCTCTAGTATGGCAGGTGAGAATTCTTCCTGGTGAGCCACCGTGGCCTGCCCTCTATATGATTTTTAATAACAAAGTATATGGCATCCTTGAAAGAGGTAGGGAGGAGGGCACCCAAGTAGGACAATCATTTGGACTTGGGCTCCTGAAGCCTAGAGGGCATGCCAGGGCTCAACACTGCTGCAGTGGGGTAGGGTGGGAGTAGGGGAGAACAGGGAGACATGGGAACTAACCAGAGAAGCTAGTCTTGACATTTTTGAGGTATGGGATTCCCAAATAAAAGAAATAAATTAAAGAATTCTACTAAAAAGTTCAAAAGCCACTGGGTGTGTCCAAAATCTGCCTTAAGGAGGGTGCATGCATTCTCCCAAAGCTGATATTAAAAGAAACCCCAATGAACCACATTTCTCCTCCTCCATGTCCCACTCTGTGTTGTGCCATTATTGGCCAGAGGAAGGGGCTGCACCACCCTTGGGGTGCAAGAAATCAGAAGTTGAGGTTCTTAGCTTCAGGACGTTCTCCCATCCTGTTTGATGGAGCAAAGGATTGGGTCTCCAGTGATGGCCATCTACTGAGCCAGCCATTTTTCAAGTCTGAGGTCAAGAGAAAGTTGTATCATGCTCTCTCCATAGCATCTTGTTCTTCTAAAATCAGCTTAGAGCAAATGCCAGGAGTAGCAGGGTGCCAAGTGTACCTTGGTGCCCAAATTGAGGTTAGGGAAAACTGAGTCCATGAGGCAGGGAGGGGTTGGGACTTTGCTGTGGTGGGTGTATTTTTTTTTAATTTTTTATTAATTAAAAAAAATTACAAGAAACACAAACATTCCCAACACATACACTCAGCAATTCACAATATCATCACATAGTTGCATATTCATCATCATGATCATCTCCCAGAACATTAGCATCAATTCAGAAAAAGAAATAAAAAGACAACAGAAAAATATAACAAACAGAAAAAAAAATTTTACATGCCATACCCCTTACTGATCCCTTTCATTGATCACTAGCATTTCAGACTACATCTATTTTAACATTTGTTCCCCCTATTATTTTATTCCATATGCTCCTCTCATCTGTTGACAAGATAGATAAAAGGAGCATCAGACACAAGGTTTTCACAATCACACAGTCACATTGTGAAAACTATATCATTATACAATCATCATCAAGAAACATGGCTACTGGAACACAGTTCTACATTTTCAGGCAGTTCCCTCCAGCCTCTCCATTAAATCTTGGATAACAAGGTGATATCTACTTAATGCATAAGAATAACCTCCAGGATAACCTCTCAACTCTGGAATCTCTCAGCCGTTGACACTTTGTCTCATTTCACTCTTCCCCCTTTCGGTCGAGGTTTTCTCAATCCCTTGATGCTGGGTCTTAGCTCATTCTAGAGTTTTTCTCAATCCCTTGATGCTGAATCTCAGCTCATTCTGGGATTTCTGTCCCACGCTGCCAGGAAGATCCACACCCCTGGTAGTCATGTCCCACGTAGACAGGGGGAGGGTGGTGAGTCTGCTTGCTGTGTTGGCTGTAGAGAGAGGCTACATCTGAGCCACAAAAGAGGTTCTCTTGGGGGTGACTCTTAGGCTTAATTTTAAGTAGCCTTGACCTATCCTTTGTGGGGTTAAGTTTCATATGAACAAACCCCAAGACGGGGGGCTCAGCCTATAGCTTTGGTTGTCCACACTGCTTGTGAGAATATCAAGAATTCAACTTGGGAAAGTTGAGTTTTCCCCCGTTCTCACCATTCCCTGAAGGGGACTTTGCAAATACTTTTCCACTCACTGATCAAATCACTCTGGGATTCATCAGGGCATGGTGGGTGTATTTTGCCTATGAAAAAATGCACATAGTGAGTCTAAAAACATACACCTTGATTTTCATGTAGGTGATTTGACTAGAGTTGAAAACCATTGGCCAGTGGTGTCTCTGTGCATTGGGTTTAAACTCCCAGCCATTTCTAGATGCAATCCTCCTTTGGGTTCTCAGGGATTATCTGGCTGCCTGGACCCCAACTTGGAGAAGTCTGGGGTGGATCCTCACATCCAGTTTTTTACATGCTCCTTTGATTAATTGTTGCTGCAGTAGAGCT
The DNA here is from genome assembly GCF_023851605.1 of Tamandua tetradactyla. Lineage (NCBI taxonomy): Eukaryota > Metazoa > Chordata > Mammalia > Pilosa > Myrmecophagidae > Tamandua > Tamandua tetradactyla. Next base: position 41,535,667 of record NC_135327.1, on the reverse strand, counting down.
CATTTGCTTATTATAGGTCATTCAAGGGTAGGAACCCCCCTGGCCAATTCTGGCAGCTTGGAGGCTGTGGACAGCCTGCTATGGTGCATCCTTCATCCCCCAAAGGTCAGGGAGACATAGAAGCTTTCATGTTTGTAAGGAAGAGAAGACACCAGAGTCTTCTGACAGGCACCTCCTGTGATGAGGATAGAAGAGCTGGTTAAAGCTCAGGTTAGACTGAAATAGCTGCCAAATAACCCCACCTGCAGCTCTTTCATGTCAATTTGAAATGTCCCAAGTTCTAAAGTTTCTCAGGAGAGTAATCAAGGTGACTCTCTCCCCTTTCTTCTATAAAGTCCTGTGTCATCCCTATTCCCTGTTCAAGGATGTGTCAGCACTAAGTCTTGTTTCATCCGAGAGAAAAGAGAAATGCAGACTGAGGGAGATTTTGCTCAAAGTGTAGGTGAGATTCCAGGGCGGGAAGGAAAGAGAAAGCTAGGACATGAGGAAAGAGGGGTATGGAGAGAATGAAAGGGTGAGGGAAATGGAAAAAGAGATAAAGGGAAAGGGGCACAGAAATGGAAAAGGGCACACAGCTGGCATGTGTGGCATATCAAAGATTCCACTGGAAGCCAGTGGCAAAGCAGGTGCTACTCCTGCATCCAGGTGGGATACAGCACCACCATTTTCTCCAATGCATGGGGAGGGTGTCAGCTCCAAGAGTGCCACTGACAAGCTGAACCAGAGTAGAAAATGCTTTGATCATTGCCTGCCACATATAAGACCTAGATTCTGGGAGGCAAAATAGAAGGAGAAAAGTGGAGCACCCTGCTTGTTAGAGAACTGAGGCTTTGTAAAGACAGGTGCAGTCAGCAGAGTCATTGCTGGTGCTTTTATGAACCCAGGGGATGGAAACTCTAACAAAGCGGATCTATAGCTAACCTCTCATCTTCTGGATTTAATTATTTGCATATCTTTTGGAATTCTGCTTCTATCTTGGCATTTGATTCATTTCAGGCTAAAATACATTTTGCTTGGGGTTAGTACATTCATCTCTTTAGCACTGACTTCTCTGGCTACCAACTCTCTGTGTTGCCCGCCCTGCAGCAGAGTCTATCTGGATGATCTAGTTTGCCCAGGACTCCGTGTCATTGTTGCTCATTCATTCATTCAACACACATATATCAAACATTTACATATTGCCTTCAGGCCAGACACTGGTATTACTGAGGATGCAATGGTAAACACATCCATGCCCTTTTGGAGCCTATGTTTTGTACATCAGTTCTCAACCCTGGCTGCACATTGCAGTCACTTATAAAATATCCCTGCCCAGGTTCCATCTCTGACATTGCATCAGAATCTCTGAGCTGGGGGAACAGATTTCTGTATGACACCATAGATGATACTGATGCCAATCTAGTCTTGAGAATCGCTGGAAAAGAGTGCCTCTGGAGTACTGGTATTATTTGGGCCCTCAGACTCCCAATCCAGCCCTTCAGTGAGGCTTGAAAAGCACCTGACTTCCCATCTGTGCCCTGGGTAGCATTTCCTCTGTGGCTCCTACTCCTGCTGGACAGCTCCTCCTTCCATGGGCCTAAATCCCACTCTTCAGTGCAACTATGGTGTTTTTGTTTGTTAGGCTGCTGAAAGCAATATACCATGAAATGGGCTGGCTTTTAACAATGGAAATTTATTCGCTTACAAGCTTACAGTCTGGGGGACTTGAAAATGTCCAAAACAAGGCATCGTCAAGACGATGTTTTCTTCCTGAAGACTGGCTGCTGATGATCCTGGACTCCTCTATAATATAGCAGGGCACATGGTGGCATCTGCTGTTCTCTCCCTTCTCACCCGGGCTTCATTGCTTTCAGCTTCTTGCTTCCTTGGGTTTCTATCCCTCTTTCTGTATATAAAGGACCCCAGTAAGAAGATTATGATCCACCCTGAGCCATGCCTTAGCTAAAGTAACCTCATCAAAAAGTCCTACATCCAATAGGTTTACACTCACAGGAATGGATTAGCTTTAAGAACATGATCTTCTTAGGTACATACAGTTTCTAAATCACCACACATGGTTTCAGTTCTGTAGGTGACCCAGGTCGGAGCTCCAGTAATACCACTTCATCACCAACTTTTCAGCACTGCAGGTAGAGAGGCTTCTAACTCTGACTAATATTTGTGGGTCTTCCCAGCTGCTCCATTACCTGTATAACCAATACTCTGCAATGAATTCCTTCTACTTGAAATGTTTTCCTGAAGGGACCCTGGACGACACAAAGTTAAATGTAACAGCTTCCTCCAGAGGTTGATATGAACTCTGACATTTGAACCAACGGCACAAATCACTCAGAGGCCCAGGTGTGCTTCTTAGAGGCCTAGTTTCAGTTTCACCTCTAATTTATGATCTCTTTGAAAAGAGAATGTCTTCTCACCATTTCAGACAACCCCAAGAGGAACAACTGGTTCATGTTGTCAAGGCACCGACTTACATGTATTTTTCTCAAAAGACAGACCACTTTTGTAACCAGGAGAAAAGTTCAGTGTATTAAAGCAGTGCGACTTGTCACAGAGCAAAGGTCTTGGGTAGTTCTAGGTCTCTATTAGGACCCAAGCTTATGACATCCTTAACTTCTAATGACTGAGCCTCAATTATTTGTTAGTAACCCTCCCTCATAGGATAATTGTGAACATTAAATGAAATAACAGCTATCAAACTGCAGCACATAGCAGGCACTAATAGCAGCTGGTTCCCTTCCCCTTTTTCTTTCTTCCTCCCCTAACTTGAGATAAAAGTCCAGTAAGGGACAGCAGCGATCAGTACCTACATGAATTTCCACTTGACTAAGTCATTCCTTCTTCTCTTTCTAATCATGGTAAATGGAAGATCCTATTGCTTGCTATTGATATTTCCTTTCTGCAAATGCCAATGATGCAATATTAATCATCATTGTTTTTACTCTTGGATATGTGTTGCTTCTTTTTGGGGGAGGGGAAGAAAGGATTTTTAAATCAATTTGCATGCAATTAAGAACATATTTACCAGTGACAAAGAGATCATTTCAATGCAAATGAAAAACAAAACAAACAAAAAATTCAACAAATGGTGCTGCAATAAGGGGATATTTTATGTCCCCTTAGAAAAAGAATGACATGTGACCCCCACCATACAGCATACAAAAAAAAAAAACAAAACAAGGATGGGCCACAGTGGCTCAGCAGGCAAGAATGCTTACCTGCCATGCCAGAGGACACAGGTTCAATTCCTGGTGCCTGCCCATGTCAAAAAAAAAAGCAAACAAAACAAAAAACAGCATTGTATCTAATTACTTAGAAAGTCTCTTTTTAAAATTTCTGTCCAGCTTCTGATAATTTAAATGACATCTTTTCGTTCTTTTTCCCATTTACATATCATCCACATCTTCAAATAACTCTTAACATTCTATAAACCTTCATTCTAATTAGGATGCCTACCTGGGGTAACGTACCTTTTAGGGCAAGGGGCTTTTTTTTCTCTCTTTTAACCACACGAATCATTTACTAAGATCCCACCTCCTTTGGAATAAATCCTTAATCAATACAATGTCCTTTAAATTTTCTCAATGAAAATCCCAGACTGTGCAGAGAAAATATTCTGCTGAAGCCATATTCTACTGGGAGGCTGATGGTTTTCCTTTCTTAAAACTGGAGCAAAACAGAGCATAGTGAGAGAACTTTACAACATACATGATCGTGGTTCCCTCCTTGTGCTCTCATAAGAAATTTGTGTGGATTAATAAGACACAATTGTAATGGTCTTCCTAGAAGTGGTATAATTTATAATCACCAGGAAAACCTTTCTTCCCTTCAAAGTGCAGTCTGTGGGACAGAATCAGTTGCACGAAAGCCCAAAGCCATTTGATGGGTGATAATAGAAAGCCCTGGCTTTGAAATGGTGCCTGCTAAATGGAGGGAAGGTCAGAGAAAAATGCTAATGATGATAATAACATTTGATGCCATTTTGTGGCATCTAGGCTAAGTGTTTTTTTTTTTTTTTTTTTTTTAAAGGAAAGACAGAGAGAAGGAAGGAAGGAAGGAAGAAAGGGAAACATCTTTTAAACATTTTCTTGTTTTTTATTGTACTTTGTTTTTCCGTTTTTTGTTACATGGGCTCGGGCCGGGAATCGAACCGAGGTCCTCCGGCATAGCAGGCAAGCACTTTGCCCGCTGAGCCACCGCGGCCCGCCCCTAGGCTAAGTGTTTTATATGCGTTATACCCAAGCCCCCTTACCAGCTGTTCTGTTTATCTACTGCTGTGTAACAAAACATTCCAAAACTTACTGACTTGAGTCACACTCATTGTATTATATCTCATGGTCTTGTGGGTCAGAAATTCAGGCCAGGCTCACCTGGGCAATTCTTTCGCACCACATAGCATTGATTCAGTTCATTTGGTGGTATTCAACTGGCGGATGGATTGGTTTGCAGGGTCCAAGTGGGCTTCACTCCCTGCCTGGTACCTCAGTTTGGATGGCTGGAAGGCCAGTGTGCTGGTTTGAAATGATGTATGTACCCTTGAAAAGCCATGTTTTAATCCTAATCCCATTTTGTAAAGGCAGCCATTTCTTCTAATCCCTATTCAGTATTGTATGTTTGAAACTGTAATTAGATCATCTCCCTGGAGATGTGATTTATTCAGAGTGGTTGTTAAGCTGGATCAGGTGGAGGCATGTCTCTACTCATTTGGGTGGGTCTTGATTCGTTTATTGGAATCCTATAAAAGAGGAAACATTTTGGAGAGAGATTCAGAGAGAGCAGAGCAGAACAACATAGCCACGAGAAGCAGAGTCCACCAGCCAGCAACCTTTGGAGATGAAGAAGGAAAATGCCTCCTGGGGAGCTTCATGAAACAGGAAGCCAAGAGAGGAAGCTAGTTGATGACACTGTGTTCACCACATGCCCTTCCAGATAAGAGAGAAAACCCTGACTGTGTTCACCATGTGCCTTCTCACTTGAGAGAGAGACTTCTAACTTCATTGACCTTCTTGAACCAAAGGTATCTTTTCCTGGATACCTTTGATTGGACATTTCTGTAGACTTGTTTTAATTGGGACATCTTCTCGGCCTTAGAACTGTAAACTAACAACTTATTAAATTCCCCCTTTTAAAAGCCATTCCATTTCTGGTATTTCGCCTTCCGGCAGCAAGCAAACTAGAATAGTTCCCTGGACTACTGCACTGTCAACCTGAAGTCGTCGCATGCTTCTTCAACTTGGCAGCCTCAGGAAATCAGACTTCTTACATGGTGGCTCAGGGCTCCCAGACAGAATGTTCCAGGAGATCTAGATAGAAGCTGCAAACCTTTTTATGACCTTCTTGGGACAACACTCTGCCACAGTCTTTTAGTCAAGGAAGTCACTAAGGGCAGTTCTGATTTGAAGAGATGGGATTAGAGCTCCCCTCTCGGTGGGGAACATAGCAGAGACTACGTGGCCATCTTCAATCTCTCTCACATGATTTACATTCTCTCTTCTGCAGCATTTTTCACTTTTGACCATAATTTACAATTTACTTATTAAGTTTACTGCTTATTTTTCATTTATCCACGCTTGAATATAAGCTCCATGAGGCAGGGATCTTTGTTTTCTTCACTGGTTATCCTACGCACCTAAAATAGACTCTGGCACATAATTTGTGCTAAATTAATAATTGTTGACTGTTGCATGAATTTTTCTTTATTCCTCTATCTTTGAGAAAGGTACTGTTATTATCTCTCATTTTACCTCTCTGTCAGGCACGGAGAGGTTAAGTCACTTGCCCAAAGTCACAGCTAGTGTGTGACAGAGCCAGGGCTTGAACCCAAGTTTCTCTAATGTACTTTTTAAAAGAGGAGTTGTGGGTTTATAGAACAATGATGAATAAAATACAGGATTCCCATATGCCAACCTATTTTAACATCTTGCATTGGTGTGGTATATTTGTTACAATTGCTGAAAGTACATTTTTATAGTTGCACTATTAATTATAGTCCGTGGTTTTACTTAGGGTTCACTGCCCTATGCAGTTCCATGGATTTTTTTTGGAAAACTTGTTCTCATGCCATATATATAACCTAACATTTCCCCTCTTAACCACATTCAGATATGTATTTCAGTGCTGTTGTTTCTGGTGTACTTCTGTAACTCTGAAATTAATACCACACCAGGGAAGAAACTCAGCACACAAGGGACAAGCAAGGATCTGTAATTGTGCCCATCTCTTGTTTCTACAGCCAAATCAGTGACTCTCCCCCACTCCAGTTTTCCCTGGAAATAGCTTATTTCACACACTGGCTTTGCTTTCTTTTCACCAGAAAGAACTATGGGGAGAAGGCAAATGTCAGAAGGTTGTGGAAAACCGAGTATGCCGGGGTGGGCGGGGGGAGCTCATTGCCTCCCTTGCTGTTCATGGCACTGATGTTTAGTGAGGGACACTTGGAAATGACGAAAATTCTTCATTTGGTCATGGAGCCAGCCAGGCAGAATGACGAAGAACAGCAGCTTTCTGCATCCCCTGTTGAATAATTCTGTGTAATAGCCTCCTGGCTATATTTAGGTGAGACACACTGTTCTCTGGGTTCATTAAGGAGATGACACAGCCCCAGGGTGCCAGTGTCTCCAGAGCCACCAACTGCTGATGGAGCCTTATATCTGCAATCCTGCCTTCTTGCCTGTCCCTTCGCCGTCTCCTCCCACCTCAAATGTCAAGCTTCCCCATATCTCCAGGGAGAAGCCAACCTTCCCGGACACTCTCATATTTTGTCATCTCTGGAACTGCTTCAGTGAAATGAGCTTGTCAAATCCAGTAAAGTCTTTTCACATCTAAATATAAGTATTTGGTGCATGCGATTTCTCTTGAGGTGAAGGGTTAGGATTCTGGCAACTGGAGAAGTTCTCTGTGGCTTTATGCTTCTCCTTTGTCCCAGCTCTGGGAAACCTCTCCCTTCTCCTCTCCTGCACTCTGACTCAGTCCTGGCCTGAGAGTGGTATTGCTAATTGGCAGTGCAGCCCTGGGGGCAGACTCTGGGCATAGCTGCGACTGAGGATGCAGGGGGCACTGGACAGTGAGCCCACACTGGACACATGGGACTATGCTGCAACTGGGTTCACAGGTAAGGCTTGGGCAAGGTGGCAGAAAGCTCTTCCAAGGGAAGTATCCAGAAAATCAATGAGTGGGGGCAAAATTAAATTAGGAGCCAGAAGGACCATAGTATCAGTGATTGGAGCACATCTGATGTCCAAGGTGAGGCCATTTATTTTTCATGAACTCACTCTTTCAGTAGCTGTTTACTGAGTGTCCACCATGAGCGCAGGGCTAGCTAGGCACAAGAATACAGGGTGAGCCAAACAGCCACTGTTCTTGCCCTCACAGAGTTTACAGTCCAGCAGCAGAGACTGCAAGTAGACAAGCCAACAAATAAATATACAGTTGTTGGCTGGGATATGTGGCGGGAGCCAATTATGGGAGGAGAACCTTTCTTAGGAGACCTGGGCAGGGGATAGAAGACCCAGTCAGAAGCAGGGTGGGGAGTCAGTGTTCCAGGCAGAGGGAAGAGCCTTTGAAGAAGGCCTCCAAGGCAGCCAGAGGTGGGCATGTTTAAGGAACAGTGACAGCTTCTGGGAGAGGCAGATATTATAGGGAAGTGAGGGGCGGAGTGTCTTCTGGCATGGCCGCACACTTAGCAACTGTAGCCTGGACCCTAATAACTTCTTAACGGTGCTATGCAGTTTCCAACTAATTCTGGAGAAAATGCTGCAATGCCTACCCTTCCGGACTTCTGGAAGCCTCTTCCAGGAAGCCTCTCTGGATTCCCCTGCTAGATCCAGCCCCTTCAGGCTTCTGCACACACACAGGACCACTATCCCAGCAAGAGTCTCTGCAAAAGAGATGGAGGCTATGTGGCCTTTTCTGACCTCAGCCTGGAAGTCATGCAGTGCCACTTCTACCACTCCCTCCTGGTTGTGCGTCATGAGCCCACCTGGCATGGACGTAGAACCCAGCTCTCCATGGAAGGGGGGGCCTGAGAATTTTCAGACCTGTTTTTAAATTGCCACAAAGGTGTTGCATTTTCCCAGCATCTCCGGCAGGTTAACCAGAGGAGATTATTAGATCAGCCGCTTCAACACTGTGCTTTGGGAGGGCTGAAGAAGCTCCCAGCTGGTCCCTCAGCAGCCTTCTTTGAGCTGCACTGGAGCTGGTCGGGGAGAAGGGGGCTCATGCTTATCTCCCGTGACAGGCCTGCAGGCACTAGAGGAGAAAGTGGGCTTCTGGCCTCCACCTGACTCCAAGTGGGAGAAGCAGCCCTGGGTTTCTGGGCTCAGGGAAACAAAAGCCTCCTGGTCAAATGGACTCCCCTGACCTAGATGGGCACTGCTCAGACATCTGTCCTGCTATGACGACAAGGGGATTGGAAGCAGCCAGCCCAGGGCCTTGGAGGCAGCTGCCTGATGCTCACTGCATAGCCAAGTTGGGCTGGGGGCCAGGGCTGAGGGTCTTGGCCCTGGAGAGGTGCTATGAATCAACACAGGGAGGGGGTGGGATTTGGATAAGTTGCTGGGAGAGGTGGGGCCCTTCACCCAAGCTACTCCCACAGTGTAGGGTCAGCCTTCCTCTGGTGGTGGTGGCAGGGGGCATCCCTGCATTTATGGGCTGGGTCCACAATTGAGTTCAGACCCTGGACCCTTTACTCCATTTTAACCCTTTATTTCTGCCCCCCAAAAGTAGACTTCAGTGGCTTTTAGAATGTTCCCTACAATGTTGGGCAACCGTCTCCCCTGTCTAGTTCTAGAATATTTCACCATCCCAAAGGGCACCTCATACCTATTGGCAGCCACTCCCCCATTCCCCCTTCCCCCAGCCCCTGGCAACCAATCTCCAATCTGCTTTCTGTCTTTCTGGGTGTGTCTGTCTGGACAGTTCATGTAAGTGGACTCACACACTGCATGTCAACCCCTTTTTGTGCTCCCGCCATGAGGTGGGCTCTTCCCCTCAGCTGTCCCTCTGCTGGGAGGGAGCCCGAGTCACTCGGCTCTGCTGATGTCCAAACATGCTGGTAGGGTGAGGGATCCTCCCCACCCCAAGGCAGCTCTGGACTCCAGGGCCAGACCTGGGCCCAGAGGCTCCCCTCTCCCAGGTCCCAGGTGGACAACTCAGAGGTGACCTGTACGGCTCCTCAGAGGGTCCCGTGAGGAGGAGCCCTGGGCACCCAGAGTGCTGGCAGCTCAACAAGTCTTCTCCGGGCTTGCTCCCGTCCTTCTCAGCCCGGCCAGCCCTGTCCTGTGAGACGGCCACCTCTGCCCTGCAAATAACGATGGACAAGCAAGTGGACAGAAATAACTTCTTGCATGCAAGCCCTATCTCAGACTGCTTTCTGGGGGGTGTGGGGGACAGTCCCTCCAAAAGGGACTTTGAGCCCTTTGTACAATGACTAGTGTGTGTCTGGGAGGAGGTGAATGCAACGACATGGGAGCCAGAACCTCTGCTTCAAATTTAATCTGCCTCCCATGTGATATTGCATGGTTCTTAGCAGCTCTATGTCTCAAGTTTCCCCATCTGTGAAATGGGGATAATGGGAAGATTAAATGAGATAACATATGACAAAAGCAGTGCCCAAGACGCAGGGAGGCCCCTAGCCCCCCAGTTCTACAAAGTGAGATGAATCTCTAGTCTTGCCTCACCTCAGCCTTCTCTGGACCTTCTCACTTCTATCCAGGTTGGTAGCACATACAGCTATATGCGTTTATTTTAATTTAAATGACTGAAAATTAAATACAATTAAAACTTTGATTCCTCATTAGCACTAGCCAAATCTCAAGGGCTCAGTGTGGCTAGTGGCTTCTGCACTGGACCACAAAGAGAAAGAACACCTCCCACATCATGGAAACTCTTTGGGGCAGCGCTGCCTTGAGATACTTTGAGCTACCCATCATTCTTTAAATACTTACTGTCCTTTCCCACCCTGTGCTTTGTTCAGGTCACCTGAATTGTCTCTCTCCTGGCTGCTTTCAGTCCTCAAATCTCACCACCCCTCAGGACGAGGTGGCATCACTGGGCCATCACTGACCCCTTCCTCCCCCCTCCTCCACAGCCCTGCTCCATCAGTTGGACTCGGTTCAGCTCCACCTGTGATTGTGCTGGGTCCATGCTGGGAACCAGCTCTTCCCATGGAGATGTCTGACAGAAGCACCGTGGGATGCATGGGACTGGGGCCAGATGCTCCATCACTTCCACCCACCTTCCAATGGCTAAAGCAAGTCCTATGACCACGCTCAAATCATGGGGCAGAAGTCTACTCTGCCTTCAGTGGGAAGGACGACAAAGTTTTATGACAAAGGAGGGGGAGGAACTGGAGCCAATACAGGTCTGATTCAGTCAATTTAGAATTTGATTCTCTGCTACTTTCCCTTCCTCTCACCTGGGTAACTTTGGCTGTTGGTCCTCTGATTCATCTCGCTTCTACCACTTCCTCCCAAGTCAGATGATATCTCCTGCCCCAGGATGAACTCTTCCTCTCACCTCCCACCCTCCTCCCTGCATTTCCCATGAGAACCACCATTGTTTAGAGTCAGGTTCTCAGCTTTGAGGGCGGTTCTTTCTAAACTGATTCATTGTAAAGTACACACTACTGAGAATGAACTCAAATCCATCCTGAGTTACCTGTGGGCTAAAGCATGATCTGTGAACTCCTAACAATGGTATTTTGGGCTGTGCGAAAGTTATTTGGGGAGCTCTGTCCATCTCCATCCATGTGTTAATAAACAGGAGCTAAGGCCAAGAAGGTTCCTATGTAAATCACTGCATGTGCTCATTAGAAGGAGCCCAGCCCTGGCTCCTGGAATAGGGGTTAGGGTGGGTTTCAGCCTTGTAGTGGACCACCCATGTATCCATGGACAAGTTCCTCCCCACCTCTTGCCCTTAGTTTTCTCATGGCCCCAGATAGCCCTGAGATATTGAGGTTCTGAATCCTCATTCTGCCCCTGCTGGAATCCATACTTGGCCTTAGTAGGATGCTGTGATGGTTTGAAATTGTATATACCCCAGAAAAAATATGTTCTGGAAGTTAATCCATTCCTGTTGTAAGTGGGACCATTTAATAAGGTTACTTCAATTGCGGTGTGGCCCACCTAAATCAGGATGGGTCTTGGTCCTATTACTGGAGTTCAGTGTAAGAGAATAAAATTCAGGTAAACAGAGAGAGAAAGCCAGTGGGAGCAGTCTTCAGGGAGAAGGCCTTGCCTTGATGCCTTGATTTGTACTTTCTTTTCACCTCAAAGCCATAAGCTAATAAATTCCCATTGTTTAAGCTGACCCATTTCATGGTATCTACTTAAGCAACAGAGGAAACTAAGATATTGCCCATGTGTCCTGCTTTCAGATGGCTGCCTCTACCATCTTCTCAACCTGATCCTTATTTTCTGCCAAGGAAGCTGAGTTCCAGATTTCCAAAAGAGAGTTTCAGAGTCTACTTTTTTCCCCAAAAGGTGTAGCTGCAGATACCTGAACATGAACTAGGCCATGTCTTAACAATAGCCTCACTTGGAGCCCATTGACCTTCACAGGGGTGGGAGATGGCCTTGTTAGAGTATCAATGGCCATGTTTCAAACTCAAATCCAACCCACTCAAATCCCAATGGCATTCCAAGGGCAAAGTCAGGCTCACTCCACAGGTAATGAGCTTTGGCAATACAGAAAGTCCTGAAATTGCATCCTGGGGCTATGTCTATCCTTGCTACATCCATACCAGCATCCAAACAATGTGGCATTTTTTTCTGTAAACCAACCCTGGGCTTTTCTTTCCTAGGAATCTAATTGACTAGACTTTATCTAGAGTGATTTGCTCTTGGTTTAGAAGCTCATATTTGGAAACAAGGACATTTATGAAAAAGATCCAGAAATATTTGGAGAAAATAATCTGTTTGGTTGTTCACTTGTGACCACAATGGAAGCAGGTGGAATGAGTCGTAGCTCCCCAGGAGACCTCTCTGCAAGATCCCTCTTGAGCAACCCTTCTCAGGAAGCTCTGTAAGGTTCAAGGTATATGTAATAGGTTGGAAGCTAAATAAGGGGAAAGTTGGAGAGGGAGGTTTGGGGAAGGGGCTTGGGGGTGCTGAAGGCTGCAGGTGCAATGGTTAGAGAGGTGGACACCCAGAGGGTGGGTGGATTTTGGACCTACAGCATTAAGAAGTAGGGAGGAAGGGAAGCTGGTCCCAAAGGAGCACTTACCTGTACCTGGTCCCTCGTAATGATTCAGCCTCTAGACTGAGACCCAAGTCCTCCTGTCCCATTTACAGGCACAAGGCTTACAGCATCTACTATGTGTCAGGTATTGTGTGAGGAGCTAGGTCTCTTTTATCTTACTTTTTATTTATTTTTAACTGCTTTGTTAAAATATAATTCACATAAAACACTATTTACTTACTGAAAGTGTGCAATTCAATGGTTTTTGGTACACTTGCAGTTATGTGCAACCATCATCATAGTCAATTTTAGAACATTTTTAACACCCGAAGAAGAAACCCGTTAACCTTTAGCTATAACCCCATATAACACCCCCCCCAATCCTCCCACCTCCAATCCCCAGGCATTATATTCTGTACTTCCATATGGATGGAATCATATAGTATGTGGTCTTTTATAACTGGCTAATTTTATTGGGCAAACTATTTTCAAGGTTCATCCATATTATAATATATATTGGCACTTCGTTGATTTTTATGGCCAAATAATATCCCATTACATATGAATGCACCACATTTTGTTTATCCATTCATCCATTGATGGACATTTGGGTTGTTTCCACCTTTTGACTATTGTGAATAATGCTGCTATAAATATTTATGTACAAATTTTTATGTGGACATATGTTTTCATCTAGGTCATATGGTAATTTGATGTTTAATAATTCGAGGAACTGCCAGAATGTTTTCCTAAGTGGCGGTACCATTGTACATACCCATTATCAGTGTGGAAGTGTTCTAATTTCTCCACATCATACCAACATTTAATGTTATGTGGCTTTTTGATTCTAACCTTTCTTGAGGCTGTTAGGTAGTATCTCATTATATATATTTTTTAACTTTTTAAAATGTATAATGTAACACTTATGCAATGCAAAGAAAGAAAAAAGCAATAGTTTTCAAAGCTCCACAGATCCCAGAGTTTATCATGGGCTCTCATACCATCATCTCGGATTTTTCCTTCTAGCTGCTCCAGAACATTGGGGTCTAGAAGGACTAACTATTTTTTTGTCATCACAATCAACTTTTTTTTTCTTTTTTTTGTAAAAAATAACATATATACAAAAAAAGCAGTAAATTTCAAAGCACATCACAATTGGTTGTAGAACAGATTTCAGGGTTTGGCATGGGTTACAATTCCACAATTTTAGTTTTTTACTTCTAGCTGCTCTAAGATACTGGAGACTAAAAGAAATATCAGTATAATGATTCAGCAATCATACTCATTTGTGAAACCCTACCTTCTCTATATAACTCTATCATCACCTTTGATCTTTCTATCGCACTCTTTAGGGGTATTTGGGCTCTGGCCATCTAACATTTTCATGTTGGAAGGGGCTGTCAATAAGATGGGGTATGGAGATGGAACTAGCTGATGTTCTGGACAGGCTGAGCCCTCTAGGTTTCAGGACTTATCTGGACCAGGGACCCATCTGGAAGTGGTAGATTTTTGGAAAGTTATCCTAGTGCATGGAACTTTTGTACAATCTTATATATTGCCCTAGGTAGTCTATAGGATTGGCAGGAATGTTTTTGGTTGGGGTTTGGCAAGTTATGATAGGTAGCAATGTTTAACTGAAACTTGCATAAGAGTGACCTCCAGAGTAGCCTCTCAACTGTATTTGAACTCTCTCAGCCACTGATACTTTATTTGGTACACTTCTTTTCCCCCTTTTGGTCATGATGGCATTGTTGATCCCACGGTGCCAGGGCCAAGTTCATCCCTGGAAGTCCTCTCCCATGCTGCCAGGGAGACTTTCAAACTTGGGTGTCATATCCCACCTAGTGGGGAGGGCTATGATTTCACTTGCAGAGTTGGGCTTAGAGAGAACGAGGCCACATCTGAGCAGCAGAAGAGGTCCTCCAGAAGCAACTCTTAGGCATGCCTATAGATAAGCTAAGCTTCCTGCTACATAGATAAGCTTCACAAGAGCAAGACTCAAGATCAAGGGCTTGGACTATTGATTTGGGTGTCCCTAAAGTCTAACACAGTATCAGGGGTTTCCCTGGTGGTAAAATTTAATAGTTCCATATTTTTTCTTGCATCCCTCAAAGAATTTTGACAATACTTTTTGATTATCTGCTTAATATACTCTAGGATGTATCTAAGTATTACATTAAACTATACAGGATTAAAGGCCCTCATTCTTATTCTGGGCTCCCTGTGTTTCACTTGTTTGAATGAGCTATCCAGAGATTTTTAGTTAGATTATGTGCTACAGAAAATTTAGATTCCGGACAAAATAAACCTTCCTCATTGTGACTTTGATTTGCATTTCTCTGATGATTAATGGTAGCAAGCACCTTTTCATGTGCTTATTAGCCATTTGTATATATTTCCCTGGAGAAATGTCTGTTCATATTCCTTGCCCCTTTTTAAACTTAGTTATTAGGCTTTTTCCCATTGAATTTATTTTTTGGGGGGTGGGGAGAAGAGCATGGTCCAGGAATCAAACCTGGGTCTCCACATTGAAGGTCCCACTGAGTTTCAGAGTTCTTTAAAAATTCTGGGTACCAAGTCCCTATCCAGATATATGATTTGCAAATAATTTTTCCCATTCTACGGATTGCTTTTTCACTTTCTTGATGATGGGTGTCCTTTGAAGCACAAAACTTTTCATTTCAATGAAGTCCAATTTATTTTTTCTTTTGTTACTCATGCTTTTGGTGTTGTATATAAGAATCATTTGCCAAACCCAAGGTCATGAAGATTTACCCATTTTCTTCTAAGAGTTTGATAGTTTTAGTCCTTACATTTAGCCATTTGATCCATTTTGAGTTAATTTTTAAAAATAGAGTTTATTTTTTTAGAGCAGTTTTAGGTTTACAGAAAAAATGTGCAAATGAATAGTGTCCCCATATACCCTCCCCCTTTGCTCTGCTCATAGTTTTCCCATCATCAACATCTTGCACTAGTGTGGTACATTTGTTACAATTCATGAGCCAATATCGATATATTATTAGTAACTAAAGCCCATAGTTCACATTATAGTTTACCCTTTGTCTTGTACAGATTTTAACAACTGCATATTATCATGTATCTCCATTACAGTCTCATGCAGAACAGTTTCACTGCCCCAGCAAAACCCTGTGCTTCCTCTACTCATCCCTCTCTTCCAATCGCTGATCTTTTTCTTATCTCCATAATTTCGCCTTTTCTGGAATGTCTTATAGTTGGAATCATACAAAATGTAGCCTTTTCAGAGTGGCTTCTTTCACTGAGCAATAGGCATTTAAGGTTCCTCTATGTCTTTTTCTGGCTTGATAGCTCATTTCTTTTTAAAACTGAATGTGTTCCATTGTATGGATATGCAGTTTATCCCTTCGCTTTTGGAAGGCCATCTTGGTTGCTTCCAAGTTTTGTCAATTATGAATGAAGCTTTTACAAACATTTGCATATAGGTTTTTGCATGGACATAAGTTTTCAGCTCATTTGGGTAAATACCTAGCCGCACAATTACTGGATCAAATGGTAAGGCTGTGTTTAGTTTTGTCAGAATGTTTCCCAAAGTGCCTGTACCATTTTGCTTTCCTACCAGTGGTAATGAGTTTCTGCTGCTCCACATCAGCATTTGGTATTGCCAGTGCTTTGGATTTTAGCCATTTTAATAGGTGTGTGGTGATGTCTCATTGTTGTTTTAATTTGCAATTTCTTAATGCTGTTATGATGTTGAATATCTTTTCATATGCTTATTTGTCATCTGTATATCTTTTTTTTCTTTGTATGCTGCACAGTGGGGGTCACATTTCATTCTTTTCCGTGTTAATATTCCATTATCACAGCACTGTTTGTTAATTTTTTTTGGGGGGGGTACGAGGTCTGGAAACAAAACCCCGGTCTCCCAAATGGCAGGCGAGAATTCTACCACTGAACCGCTCATGAACCCCCTGTATATATTTTTTGAGTAAAGTGTCGTGCAACTCTTTTGCCCAGTTTCTAATAGGATTCTTTATTTCTTATTGTTCAGTTTTAGGGGTTCTTTGCATATTTTAAATATAAGCCCTTTATTGGACATGTGTTTTGCTAATATTTTCTCCTAGTGTATGGATTGTCTTTTCATTCTTTTAACAATGGAATTCATTTTTATATATGGTGTGAGATAAGGATGCAACTTCATTCTTTTGCATTTGGCTGTCCAGTTGTTATAGTAGCTTCCGTTGAAAAGAATCTTCCTTCCCCATTGAATGGCCTTAGCATGCTTGTTGAAAATCAATTGAAAATGGAGGGATTTGTTTCTGGAATCTGAATTCTATTCCACTGATCTCTATGTCTATCCTTTTGCCAGTACCACACTGTCTTAATTACCATTGCAGCAAGCAGCTTTATTCCCTAATGAGAAAATGAAACTGAGTTTCTAAGAAGTTAAATCATTTGCCTTAGGTTACATATAGTAAGGGGAGTTGGTTTCCTGGAAGAATAATCTGTTAGATCAGTGCTGGCCAATAGAAATGTAACGTGAATCACATGTGCAAGTTTAAATTCTCTAGTAGCGCACCGAAAAAAAAACAAAAAACAAAAAAATAGGTGAAACCAATTTTAGTAAAATATTTTATTTAACCAATATATCCAAAATATCATTTCATCATGTAATCAATATAAAAATTATTCATGAGATCTTTTATATTCTTTTTTATGAAAAACAAGGTCCTTAAAATTGGTGTGCATTTTAAAACTTCCAGCACATCTCAGTTGGAACTGGTCACCTTTAAGGCAGCTCAAGACAATCGTATTGGATGTGCAGTGTGGGAGGCATACACAGGGTTTCATGAAAGCTGGGTGAGCACATTTAGCCAACCCCCAGGTATCAGGGATGGCTTCAGGTGCCCAATTCCATGAAGACACAGAGTCCCCCAGTGTTGCTGCCTCTTGCAGAAACTGTGAGCATTGGGTCCTGAGAGGGGTGGGGTGGTGGGAGAGTTTAGAGCAGGGAGGAGGGAGAGCTAGATTTTAGCAGGCTTGCATGCCATCCCAAGGTGGGTGAATCTCATTCTGCAGCCCATGTTCGTGGAATGCTTGCTGTGCAGAAGCTAGATGGATGGGACCCAGAGATAGGGCAGAGGGCACATGCTTGAGCAGGGGAGAAATGTCTGGGGGCTGAACAAGGGTGGAGGGTGGTGTCCTAGGGCTAAGAGAGGAGGCAGCCCCTGAACTGAATCAAGGACTAGATCCTCAGTTTTATCAGCTCTGCAAGGTTGTGTGACTTTTGCAAAATACGCAGCCACCTTGGGACAAAAGCAGATGGTCAGGAATTTTAAGTATACCATCTCTGGCTTACAAGCAGAAATAGAGAGGCTGATAAAGGGCAGCTGGAATCACCTTCAAGCCTCCTTGTCACCTGTTCCAGGTTCAGCCATCCTCTCGTTAATCTCTCCTTCAAGCAAATGTTCAGCCAGAATTTGGGGAATTCCGAAGAAAAGCTGAAGTCAAGGAAAAGTTGAAGTGAAAATCCCAGTGTTGTCCAGACCAGTTGAAGGCAGGAAGTGGAAATTAGTTGTTTGGAAATATGTTCAGTAAAAATCAAAGCAAAATAGACAAACAGATGAAACAGACAAGGCCCCCCTCTGCCAAATGGATGAACACCTGGCACCTTGGTCTCTGCTGACTGCCTCCTATTTTTCACTCTGTCCCTGTGGTTCCCACTTCCAGGCGCAAAGCAGGGGGCAGCTAGGGGAAATCCTCTGCAAGGTGCCCAGGGCCACAGCCTGACCTCCTGTGACCATCACCATGGTGATTCTGCTTTCTGGTTTTGCCTGGGCCTATGCTTACCTAGAGTAGCTGAAGATGCCAGGCCTGGGATGGCAAAGAGAGCAACTTCCCTAAAGGCATGGGCATTGGTGAGTGCCCCGTGGAACCCCAGGTCAAGAGCTGGTCGGAGAGGTTGGACAGAAGTGTCTTGGGGTCCTTGGCCAGAGTTTTCAGTGTCACGGGACCTTTGAGGCAGCAGCTCCTGGCCAGGCCTGACCTTTTTTGGATCATGGACACAGGTTGGGGACATGGGGGCTCAGAGATGGAGTGAGATATGGCCACAGCTGCTTTAGTTCCTCTCTGGGGATCTTATCAAAGTCCCTTTCTCGAACCCTACAGTCTGCTGCTGCTTCTAGAATCCTCTCCTTAGTCATGGAGGAAAGATATCCCAAAGGCTGGGCTTGGGAGTGGAGGTCTCTGCCCTGCCCTTTACGTAAGTGAACACAGTGCTGCAATTTTCTTGGTCCTTTTCTGGTGGACGACGTGGGGCTAGCTGATCTGTGCTGGAACTGGGCTGGGTTCAGGACGCATGAAGGCCTCTTGGGGGATGTGCAGGATATTAGGCTGTGCGGGATATTAGGCTATGCCCCTGAGAGCCTGATCCAAGGAACAGCGCTAGTCCATAAATTCTTGGTTGCCTGTTCAATATGAGAAAAACATGGAGAAACTTCCAGAGCATCTTATTGCTGCAACCTCGGAGTTTGTGGCTTTGTATTTCACAAAAGCATAGCCCACCAAGGCTGGAAATAGAAAAGAACTGGTCCATTGCCTCAGAGAAGTGGCAGCACTATATTAGGCTCCAGGTGGTATGTGTGCAAAGAGCAAGGCTGTATTTCCCAGGCTTCTTCCATCAGCCACATGCCACTGATGCAAACAGTGAGGAAGGAGTTAAAGTTGCTTCTCATGTTCCAGAGAGTTCCAGTGTCTACTGAGCTCTTTCTTCTTTGAGCTTCTGCCTTCCTGCTTCTCAAATCATGGTCCTGGGACCACCACCATCAGCAAGAACTGGAAGCTGGTTAGAGTGGCACATCCTGGGGTCCCTCCTCAGACCCACAGAATCAGAAGCTCAGGGTGGGGTGGGTGGGCAGCACCCCCCGGGGTGGGGGATTCCGATGCTTGCTTAGGTTTGAGAATCACCATGCTATCATCTCTAATTCACCATTATAGAGCTTCTATTCTATGTCTCTTTCAAATGGGTTCCTCTTTTTCCCCACAACTATCTGCTCAGCTGCTTGCGGGCATGGGCCCAGACTTCTGCATCTTCTGTCCCTTCCATAGCTTCTCGCCCAGGGCTGAGATAGGAGTGAATAAACCCGCTGCCGATGTATTCTACCTCCTGAAGCTACATCATCGCCACTGGGCCCCTTAGGCAGCTGGGCTAGCCAAGGAGCAGGATGCGTGAGAAGTGTCTTCCTGTGCTTTCCCTGGCATGGCACCTGCCAGGGGTGGAGAGATAACGTCCTTCGGCTTCCCCTCCTTATTAGTTCCTCCTCACTCCCCCATCCCATCCCTCCCCTTCCCAAACTCTGAGCTGGCTGGTGTAGGACATGGTGGGCCCTTTAAATAAAAATAAAATATTGAAGGGCTGCCAAAAGGAAGCGATTACCATTAGGCAGCGTGTGCAATCAAAGCAATCTGACATCTGGGCATCCTTGCCCAGAGCAGACAAAACAGACAGCTTTGGGATATTTCTCACAAGAAAAGACACTCGATTCACCTGTTCTAGAATGAGCCACTTGTGGGCACAAGCCCTTCCCAAAGTTTATAAGGAGTGAGATAACCCCAGCCCCACCCCAGACCGATGGTACCATGATTTTGTGAGTGGGGGATGGAGAAGTTGTGTCACTGGTGACTTTTCTGTCCCCTTGGGGTACAGACCCGGAGGGACAATGGTGCTAGTCTTGCTCTAGGCTTGGAACTCTCTCCTGTTGCTGGTTCTGTGAAGGGAGGCAGGGTCTGGAGGGGGCGCCCTGAGCAGGCAGATCTGCCTTCAACAAATGGCAAGTCACAATAATTAGCTAAGTCAGGAAAGAGTATGTGAAAGGCTGGTGAAGCAGTTGGCTTAACAAGAGACAGCAGGCTCGACCCTGCGCTGGACTCGGACCCCCGTTCTTGTTCTTTCTTTGCGGGAAGAAACGGTATGGACAGAGGCCTCAGCATGGCATGCACTGGGGCCCCTGCAGCCAGGCCACCCCTCACTCCCCAGACCTCCTCCCCAGCCTGGGGGGAGCTGGTTGCCCCCTGAGCTGGCAGAACTAGGCTTTCTGGAAAGCAGCCTTCATTTTCACCCACCTCCTGGACCCTCCAGCCTCTGCTATGTGGCTCTGAACAACTGTTTTGGAAGAGGTAGCCCCTAAAAGCAAGCTTTCCTCATGTTCCTTTTTATTTTTGCTCTATGAGTATTGGGGGATTAATATGAGAACATTAAACATTACAGGGTGCTTCTGATTGGAAAAAGTGTGTCATCCCTCACTTAGACCCTGTACCCATAGAATGAAAGCTCTCAGTCCCTGACTCCCCCCCATCACCTCTTCCACTCTTCATTGCCCACATGGTCCTGTCACCCCCGTTTCTCCGACACCCCAAGCTTTTCCCACCTTGGGGCTTCACATTGTGTCTTTTCTGCCTGGAATATTCTTGTGCTCCTTCTTTCCTTGCTCAGATTCCTTATACCATCTGGGCTGAACTCACATGCCCTCTCCCTGGAAATGGTTCTCATGACCACAGACAGTGACAACTGCCCATTGCCCTGCCCTGGCTCTCTCTACACCTCCCCCAGCTCTCCCTGCACCTCCCCCAGCTCTCCCTACACCTCCCCCAGCTCTCTCTACACCTCCCCCAGCTCTCCCTCCACCCCCCCCAGCTCTCCCTGCACCTCCCCTAGCTCTCCCTGCACCTCCCCTAGCTCTCCCTGCACCTCCCCCAGCTCTCCCTCCACCCCCCCAGCTCTCCCTGCACCTCCCCTAACTCTCCCTGCACCTCCCCCAGCTCTCCCTGCACCTCCCCCAGCTCTCTCTACACCTCCCCCAGCTCTCCCTCCACCTCCCCCAGCTCTCCCTGCACCTCCCTCAGCTCTCCCTGCACCTCCCCCAGCTTTCTCTACACCTCCCCCAGCTCTCTCTATACTTCCTCCTGATTTATCTTCTTCCTGGTGTGTGTATTCTCTGGGATGAGAAATATGCGAACATGCTTATCACCCGTCTTCCTCCCTGGAATAAACACTCTATGGGAAGAAGGTCCAAATCTGGTTGACCTTCCTGCACCCTTGGTGACCTGGCCCCTAGTTTGCTCACTGTGAATATTTGTGAGTGAATGTGGAGAAAAGGGGCCTGGGAGACTTGGCTCTGACAGGTAAACAACCGAGACCCTTTTGTCCCACTACCCTTTTCCTTTAAAATTTTATAAAATTAAATAATTTATTTAAATTGTGGTAAAATATAATAACATAGATATCATTTTAAACATTTAAAGTGGATAATTCGTTAACATTAAGTATTGACAATTCTGTGTAACTTTCACCACCCTCTATTTCCAGGCTATTTTGATAATTGCAAACCCAAACTCATTCTCATTTAGCAATAACTCCCCATTTCCCCTGGTAACCACAATTCTGCTTTCTGTTCCCATGAATTTGCTTATTCTAAGTATTTCATATTGATGAAATCATACCATGATTTTGCATCTGGTTTATTACACTCAACATGATGTCTTCAAGGTTCATCCATTTGTACCAATGTACCAGCACTTCACTTCTTATGGCAAATAACATTCCATTATATGACTATACCACGTTTAGTTTATCCATTCATCTGTTGACGGACAACTGGGTTGCTTCTACCTTTTGGCTACTGTGAATTACACTGAGATGAACACTGATGCACAAATATCTGTTTGAATCCCTGCCTTCAATTCTTTTGGGTATATACCTAGGAGTGAAATTGCTGGATCTTGTGGTAATTATATGTTTAACTTTCTGAGGAACCACCAAACTGGTTTCCACAATGGTGGCGCCATTTTACATTTTCACCAGATGCATGAGTGTTCCTACTTCTCTGCATTCTCTCCAACCCTTGTTATTTTCAGATTTTTAAAAATATATAACCATCCTAGTGGGTGTGAAGCAATATCTCATTATAGTTTTAATTTGCATTTCTTTAATGGCCCATGATGCTGAGCACCTTTTCATATACTTTTTGAATATTTTCTTTGGTGAATGTCTATTCAAATCCTTGGCCCCTTTTAAAAATTTCTTTTTTTTTTTCCTGTCTTTTTGTTGTTGAGTTGTAGGAGTTCTTTATATATTCTGGATATTAAACCTTTATCAGATGCATAGTTTCCAAATATTTTCTCCCAATCTTTAGGTTGTCTTTTCACTTTCTTGGTGTTGTACTTTAATGTACAAATGTTTTTAACTTAATAAGTCCATTTTATCTATTTTTTTCTTTTGTTCCTTGTGTAAAATCTAAAAAACCCATTGCCTAATACAAGGCCCTGAAGATATTTCTCTATGTTTTCTTGTAAGTCTTTAATAGTTCGAGCTCTTATTTTTAGGTCTTTGATCTATTTTGAATTAATTTTTGTATAATGTGAGAAAGGTAGGGGTCCACATTCCTTTTTTTCTTTTTCTTTTTTTTTTTTTGCATATGGTTTTCCAGTTGTCCCAGCACCATTTCTTGAAGATACCACTCTTTCTCCATTGAATGGAATTGGCACCCTTGTTGAAAATCAACTGGTCACAGATGTGTGGATTTATCTCTGAACTCTCAGTTTTATTTCACTGGTCTACATGTCTGCCCTTCTGCCAATATCACACACTGTTTTAATTACTATAGTTTTGTAGTAAGTCTTGAAATCAAGTATGAGTTCCCCAGCTTGTTCTTTTTCAAAATTGTTTTAGCTATTTGGGACCCATTGCAATTCTGTATGAATTTGAGGACCAGCTTTTCCATTTCTGCAAAAAAGGCAGCTGGAATTTTGATAGGGATTGCATTGAATTTGCAGGTTGCTTTAGGCTGTATTAACATCTTAATATTAAATCTTCAAATCCATGAACATGGGATGTCTTTCCATTTATTTAGGTCTTTAATTTCTTTCAGCAATGTTTTGCAGTTTTCAGTGTATAAATCTTTTACCTCCTTAGTTATTTTATTCTTTTAGGTGCTCTTGTAAATGGAATTGTTTTCTTGATTTCCTTTTCAGAATGTTCATTACTGGTATATAGAAACCCAAATGACTTCTGCGTGTTTATTTTGTATGCTGGAACTTTGCTGAATTCATTTATTAGTTCTAATAGCTTTCATGTGGATTCTTTGGAATCCTCTTTATATGGGATGTCACCTGTGAATAGGGATAATTTGACTTCTGCCTTTCAAATTTGGATGCCTTTTATTACTTACTCTTGCCTGATTGTACTGGAAGTTCTAGCTAGATCAATGTTGGGTAACAGTGATGACAGCAGGCATCCTTGTCTTTTTCTTGATATTACGGAGAAAGCTTTCAGTCTTTCACCATTGATATGATATTTACTGTGGGTTTTCATAAAATACACTTTATCATGTTGAGAATCTTCCCTTCTATTTTTAGTTTTCTGAGTGTTTTTATCATGAAAGGATATTGGAGTTTGTCAAATGCCTTTTCTGCATCAATTGAGATGATCATGTGGTTTTGCCTTTCATTCTATTAATGTGGTGTAGTACATTGAGTTTCTTATATTGAACCACATTTACATTCCTGGAATAAATTCCACTGGATCATGGTGTATAATCCTTTTAATAAACTGCTGGATTCTGTTTAGCAGTATTTTGTTGAGGATTTTGCATCTTATTCATAAAGAATATTGGTCTGTAGTTTTCTTGTGCTGTCTTTATCTGGCTTTGGTATGAGGGTGATGTGTAGGAGAAAAAATAGTTTGTAAAAGTCACAAACTGATGACTCCAGCTTTCAACAACAAAAACAACTAGCAATCCCAGAGGAGTGGGGGTTGGGAGAACTAGATTTCCAGAGTTATAACAATATAATTCTCAGATTGTTCAGTCAGTTGTATACAAAAAATTACAAAACACAAAGAAACAAGAACGTATAGCCCATTCACAAGGGAAAAAAAAGAGAATTTCCAGAAACCATCCCTGAGAAAGCTTATACATAGCTACTATTAGTCAAAGATTTCAAATCAACTGTCTTAAAAAGAAAACAATCAGGAGCTGCCTCTTTAAGACTCCTCTGCTGATTTTGTTTGAGGGGAGTTGAAACAATGAGGGCCTTCACTGCCAGTACCCCAGGGACCTGAAGCAGCTGATCCCAAGCAGTGATCAGCACTCAGACCACTCACCTCCAGGTTTTGGAGGACTAGGTCCTTAGAGCCCACCCTGGCACCAGCAAGTGACCCAGAGGCTGGGCTGCTGTCCCCACTGCTGCCAGCCATGTGGTTGGGGGATGGGGAATGAGCATAGAAGAGGGTGAAATTCATAGATATTTACCACAATATCTTCCTCCAGCTCTTCCCTGGATGCTGCACATTGTTCCAATACACTCCAGAGTTTCAAAAGAATTGATTCAGACAGCTCTTTCCAGTTCAATGGTTGTTTGGGTGGAGGTACTTATTTCTGAAGCTTCCTACTCTACCGTCTTCCCACAGTTCTCTCCTTGCCTTGCTAACTTTTTGTCCTTAAGGTTATAAGGTATGTTGTGTTCCTTTAGTGGGTAGGTGAGCTTTGTTTTCTGAGAGAGGCCCCTCTAAGCCCTGAGAGGAATTTTCTTCTGCCTCCACCCTCAGCATACAATCAGCACTTCCTTCTACATGTTGAATTCTTTAGAAGAGCAGTGAACTTGGGGTAAAGGAAAGGAAGCCGAACCCCAAATTTGCCATTAGCTATGTGACTTTAGAAAGGCAATCCATGTCTGTACCTCATTTTTCACATCTGTAATGATATCTTCATTTCTTAGGGATGTTGGAACATATCAGGCAGCCTAAACCAACAGATGTTTATTCTCTCACAGCCTTAGGGGACAGAGTCCAAAGCCAGTATCGTTGGGCCTAAACTGAGGTGTCAGCAGGACTGAGCTCCCTTCAAGGACTCTAGGAAAAATCTGTTCCTTGCCTATTCCAGCTTCTGGTGACTGCTGGCATTCCTTGGCTTGTAGCTACATCACTCCAATCCCCTCTTTTTCCTTCGCATCACCTCTTCCATGTGTGTTTCTTTCAAAACTCCCTTTGCTCTTTCTCTTAAGGATACATGTGATTACATTTAGGGTCTGTCCATATAATCCAGGATAAGCGCCTCTTCTCAAATTCTATAAATTAATCACATCTTTTGTCATATAAAATAGTATTCACAGGTTCCAGGGATTAGGACATATCTATGGAGGTACCATTCAGTCCACTGTAGGCAGGAATCAGAATATCTGCCTAGCCCACAGTATGAAATTTTTGGCAAGATCCAAGGAGATCTGCAGTAGGGTACGTGTTGAAATTGAACTACCCTCTTTCTGGTTTTGTTTTTGGTGACATCTCAAATAATGCAAGAGGCAGCACCAATGTGAGCTTTTGCACCAAGAGCAGGCTGCCTGCAAGCCAGCCCCCATTGAACTATAGGATAGCACAAGGAGAATTTGTCTGGCCATGGTCCCCCGTGTGTTGCTGGCCTGGTAGCTATGCTTGTGTCAGAGGCATGCTCTGGGCAGCAGTAACTACAAACTATTAGTGTTTTGCTGAGAAAGCACGCTGATAAGATTAAAATAAGCAAGTGTTTTAGCTCTCCCTCAGTTTTGCAAGCTCAGCAAAGGTAACAGAATTTGCTTTCTGTGCAGAACACAGTTCCTCTCTGGAAGGAAGCTCACAGTTATCTTTCAGTCTGGAGAATGCAGTATCCCAATCAATGGTGTAAAATGTACAGAGGTGAAGGAGAAGCAGGCAGGCGGCTGTGAAAGGCTGTGTGAGGGGGCCAGGGGAAAGAATAGTGCAGATTATTGGGTGAATGGTTCTCAACTGGAATCACGTGGATAGATTTTAAATCCTGGCACCTGGGTCCCACCCTCAGCATTTTGGATATAATTGTCTGGGGTATGGCCTGGGCATCCAAGGGTTTTTAAAGCCATCCTGATGATCCTCACTTGTGGGCCATGCCCAGGATCATTGAACTCAAGGGCCAGGTTGTCACTCCATCCAGGTGTGGTCGACATGATGGTCTCAGGCTTGAGGGTTTGGCCAGCTCATTGGAGTGGGGGGTGGGCCTGATGGTTTCCCAGCACTGACCATCCTTGCTAGTTCTGCTGTGTGTGTGTGCACGCTCGTGTAAATAACCAGGAACACCCCAGCCTTCCAGAAGTTTCCTGGATTTGGGAAGCTGATGCCACGGCCCTAGGGACAACCTTAGGTTTGAGCAGCTTTTTCCTCCACCCCTTACTCAGATCCTGCCAAGGTCCTACCTACTTATAGGCCAACGCTTCTCAAACTGTAATGTATACCTGCACCCCTTGAGGGTGTATTCAAGTGCAGATTGGATTTGACAGGTCTGGGGTGAGACCTGAGAGTCTGCACTGATGGGCTCCCAGAGCTGCTGCTGCTGCCTGTCCCAGACCACATTTTCAGTGGGGTCCATTTTAACTGTCCGTGGCCATCGGTCGGACTCTGCCCAGGATCCCTCTGGTGCTCAATAGGGCTACTTCTAGCTGGGATTCCAGTAGTATCTGGGGGTGTCATTGCCACCCATATCTCTACTTCCTAATTAGGCTTGAACTAGTTCTGCACTTATACTCCAATTTGTAATACTGCACATTAGAATCACCTGAAGATCTTTAAAAATACCAACCTCATAGCGTCTGGTTTGATGGGTCTGGGGTATGACCTGGGCATTGGGACTTTTAACGCTCCCCAGGTGATTCTGATGAACACCCAGGTTACCGACCTCTGATAGAGGTTCTCAAAGGAACATATCTACCTGCAAGTTCTCAGGCTCTAGCCCCTAACCTACTGAAACAGGAGCTCTGGTGGGGACTAGCCATCTATGTTCTAACAATCCCTCCAGGAGTTCTAATGCACCTTGAGATTGAGAACCGCTTTCTTAGGATATTGATGGTATAAAGCTTCTTCGTTACGCCCTGAAACTACAAAGGGTAGTGGGAGAAGGAAGCACCTTTGGTTTCTTGGGAAAGCCCCGTATGAGACTCCCAGGATCCTGGGAAACTGCAGTGACCCAGTGGGTCTCCAGCCCCCAACACATGGAGAGAACCCTGGCACTGGCTACCTCCACAGGCCACTGACCAGTCCCAGGCACATCTGCTGTCTACAATCTCAGCTGAATAATGTTCTCCATCATGTGGCACAGACTTAGGAGTCCTTTGGAGCTGCTAAGAGTCACATTTCTTACTTATCGCTGACTGCTTGGGACCTGAGTCCCTGGGATGGGGGCAGGAGGAGGTGGGGGCAGCCCTGAATTTTTCCTCAAGGCTCTGACTTTGCAGCTTAACCTTGCATAAGCCCTACAGGGCATATGTAACCTTTTCAGCCCCTCATCTTATATGTGAAAGGGCAGCCTTCAGGGAGGGCAGCCACTTGCCCACGTTCACCCTGCGTGTTGGTGATGATCAGAGCCTCAATATAAATCCCCAGCCCCCACAGGCCCACTGACCTCACCCCACTGTGACTGGGGGAAGCATCCCTCAGAGGCTACCCACTTGCCATGCTCAGGGCTTATTCCAAAGGCCCCCATCTACCACCGAAGGTGTGGGGAGTGAAGTCTGCAACATGCATCTTAAGTGACGAGGGCCCCCTCAGCCTCCCCTGGCCTGTGCTGGGTATAACGGCCTGCCTCCTTTGTCAGGCCCCTGGTAGTGGCCAACAGACAGGCCCTGGGAGCCCCTCCCTAGGCCCAGGATGGAAACAGCCACTGCTGGGGGTCTCTCCAGGACCCATCAGTTCAGATGGGGGGGCCATCCTAAAAGAGGGACCATTAGCTTGCATGACCATTGTCTTAGCTGTGGTACCTGGAAAATGGACCCTGAGCTGGAAATGTGCTCTTAGGAACAGCACCTATTAGCGGGTAGTTTAGCCAGGCCCATGGAATTCTGGGGCTAGAGGGAGGTACTACATCAACCAGCTATGGGCTTCCCCGGGGCAGGCTGCAAACCTGGGTGAGGGGAAGACTGCCACTTCTCCTGGTGCTGGGAAGGGCATGAGGGGGACAAGTGCTTGGCCTGAGGTCTGAGCAGGCACATAGCGCCCACAACAGTTGCACGCCCCACCCAGGCCATGTCACGATGGGGTTTGGCTGTGGGTGCTGCCAGGGTAAGGCAGCAGAGACCAGTGGTTAAGAACAAGATGTGAAAGCAGCTGGGTTTCTGTGGGAACACGGAAGCATTACATAATCTCCCTATATCCATTCTCTCAACTATAAAAAGGAAATACTTATAGTACATATTCTGTTGTGAGGACTAAATGAAGTCCTGCATACAAAGAATTTGGCTCCATGGTGTGTTAGTTTGCAAGCTGCTGGAATGGAATATACCAGAACTAGAATGGCTTTTACATAGGGAAATTTAATAAGTTACAAGTCTACAGTTCTAAGCTTATACAATATCCAACTAAAGCATCTAGGGAAAGATACCTTAATTTAAGGAAGGCTGATAGGTACAGAGTAACCTCTGTCAGCTGGGAAGTCATCTGCTGGTCCCTTCCTCCTGGGCTCTACGCTTTCAGCCTCTGTTCCTGTGGGGGTTCCTCACCTTACTTCTCTGGGGCTGACTTTCATCTCCTGGCTTCCCTTGGCTCTCTCCAGGTTCTGATTTGCTTAACATCTCATGGCAACGTCTGCTAAGCTCCAAGCATCTCCAAACATCTGTGTCTCTGTCCTCTAAGTGTCAATATCTGTGTCAGGTCAGCTCTGAAGTTTCTGTTGGCTCTGTCATTTCTGACTCTCCAAAATGTTTCCTCTTTTAAGAGGATTCCAGTAAACTAATCAAAGGTCCATCTAATCAAATTTCACACTCACAATTGGGTGTGTCACGTTTCCATGGAGATGTGATAGACATTATTGAATCAGAAATAGCCGCTTCCACAAGATTGAATCAGGATGAAAACATGGCTTTTCTGGGGTATACAATATTTTCAAATCAGCACACCTGGCCAGCAAACAATATTCTGTTCCTGGAAAGGACTTGGTGTGCTGAGCTGCTTCTCTGGAGAGGACACCAGGCCTGGGGCCTGGTGCTGGCAATGGGTAGGCAGCTCCTACTGAGGACGCGCGTGTGAACGCACGGGTTCTCACCCCTCGGAGAAGGACTGCGACTGGTGAAACACAGGCCAGTAGGAGTCGAGGTGCAGCTTTTGAGTTTCTGAATAAACTTTTGAAGCAAAAGAAGAGTTGTGGCGGCTAAAGGTCTGCACAGGTGCCCAGGTGGGCCAGATAAGGGAACAACAGTATGTTCATTTCCAAGCGCTGAAGTAACAAGTTTACATAAACCGGGTGGATGAAACAACCGAGATGTATCATCTCACTGCCCTGGAGGCAAGAGGTCTGAGATCAAGATGTTGGCAGGGTTGATTCCTTTGGAGACCCTGTGCCACACCTCTGCTGGCTTTTGGCAGCTCAAGGATCCTTGGCTCGTAGATTTAGCACCCCAGGCTCTGTCTCAGTCATCACATGGGGTTCTCTACTCTGTGTCTTCACATGACTTTAAATCCAGGTGATCTCATCTAGAGATTCTTAAATTAATCAAATCTTCAAAGACCTCATTTCCAAATAAGGTCATATATACAGATATAGGGGGTTAGGACTTGGCCGTATTTTTTTAGGGGGGGTCATAATTCAACACATGAAAATTAGGGTCCCACCAGCATGTACCAGTGAGGCTCCAGGCAGTCCAGTAGAGAAAGGGAGGGTCCTGAGATCTTCCTTCACATCTGCTGGAGCTTTGGGGGCCCCTGAGAGGCACACAGATTTGAGGGTATCCTCACTGAGTGGGACACAGGGCATGAGGGTCATCACTCAAGGCCAGTGGAATGCAGCAATGGAAGCTCATAAGGCAGGGGAGGTGCTCCCAGCAGACCATGGAAGATGCACATGGAGCTCCACTGAGCTCCTGCCCCAGACCAGGGTTGGCCAGCATGTTTACCTCCTCCAGCTCCCCAGGGAGAAAGAGGCAGAGAGAAAAAACACAGGTTAAATTTGCAATGACAGCATTTAACCTGAATTGAGAAAAGCCTCCTCACCCCCTGGAATGGACAGGAGGAATGGAGTACATAATAGAAATTAAGTTACATGGCAGGGAAAAAAGTTATATCCCCCTGTACTTTATACTTGGAAATTCCTAGCTGCTACCTTTGGGTCCTCTGTAGGGCTCCTGGAATGCATTACCCACTCAGTAGCCCCACTCCCAAAGGTTTCTGCAAATGGCGCAAAGGGTAGGGAATATTTCAAAGGAGAAAAGTCATATCTGGAAGAGTGTTTTATGAATGTCAGCGCACCGTATTAGTAAGACATGGTTAATATGAATGGGAAGAATTAGGCTGGGAAGGGAAACATATTAAATACACAAGAGGTACTGGGTGGGGTGGGGGGGAGTTATCCTGAGAGAATATTCCTAGTACTGCTGCTAATAAGCATGGCTTAGCTGCTTGGCCACATGAAGTCCTGAAATCGTATCCTTTCACTGTTATAGACTGCATGATAAAGGTGATTAGCTGTTGAGTAAGTCATATTGGCCAATTCCTCTAAATCATTAGGCTTTTTATTTTTTAAGCCCTCAGACCCTGCTTGAGAAACTTCCTACAGGTGAGCGGCTTGACAGCAAACATGAGCCTGCCAAAGTCCTGGGTTTACAACATTAGAATATCATGTTTCCAAATGCAACTTTATTTTCGGAGGAGGAAGTTGGCTGCTTTTCTCTTTGGGTTTCTCATTTGGGGATAGAGCATTTCAGTTTTCAAGAGTCTGGGTGGACGAGACCTGCTTTCTCTGGCTTCTCCCCACTGCCCTGGCACAGAGCCTGCCCTCATCGCTGGCCTCTTCCCTGGGTGAACACCTATCCCTTGCTGTGCCCTGAGAAGGACCTTCTGGGGAGCACCTTATCCTGCCTCAGGATTTGGGGAGAGGTTTAGAAAATTTAGGCCAGCTTAAGGGATCTGGTTTTGAAGCTAGACAAAGCAGTCTGCGTTCACATTCCTGCACAGCCATTATAAATAGGGCCTGGAGCAAATTGCCCAAATGAACTTGGTTTCCTCCTGTGCAAGATAGGGAAGTTTCCCAGGCCGGGTTCACCTTCTCTTTTCCCTCTATATGCATCATTAGTTTCTCCCGGAGTGCAATGAGAATAGCGCCCCCTGGCGATGAGGTCCGCTGGTCGTGAAGACGAAGTGAGCGCATATTCACAAAGCTTTCAGTGTGGTGTTGGCTTCTCCAGCCCCAGACTGTCCTTTGCAGCCACGTTGCTGGTTCTGGGGCACCCAGGACCCCAGGCTCTTCAACACCAGCACTTCCAGCTAGCGAAAGGACAGGGCTTGGTCATCTTAAAGGCTTCCAGTTCTGATGGCGATTTCCAGGGAGAGCTGTGTTTCAAGGGTTTTTGGGGGGAGAAGGAAATTCTTTGATCACAGAATTGAGCCCAGGAACAGCTCGAGGCATTGCAGAAAGGGCGCTGTCCTTCTCATTTCCAGCAGATGTGGAAAAGATGGAGAGATGGATGGGCCAGCCCTACCACACCTCTCCCAAGGGACACACGTATGGGGAGAGAGCACTGCATTGTTTAATGCTAAGTCTGAGACAGTCTGTGGTCCTGAGCTGACTGTTCCATGCTTATTAATAATGTCCAGTGGTGCTTTTTTCTCTCCCAAAGATGGCGACATGCGAGCCATGGTACAGGAAGACTCTGCACCTGCTCGGCTTTGTCCTCTGTGAATGCAGCACAGGTGACATGGGAATTTCAGTGCATGAGGAGAGGTGGGTCTGGGACTTGGGGCAGAGATCTGGCCAGAGTCTCTTTTCCCAGTGGCTTCATTCGTGCTGCTCCCTCACTGAAATACCACTCTCTACTCCCAGGATCCACATTCTGTAAATCTTTCAGGGCCCAATTCAAGGGTCATCTCCCCCAGGAAGCCTCCCTGATTGCTCGCGTTCTCCATTAAACTCAGACCTCTTAATGTCTGTACCCTTAGTTCACAGCAAAGATACTTATACTGCCATACATTCTAATTTCTTCTTTTGAATATCTTCTCTGTTCCCGGATCATTATATTGCTGCTTCCATTTAGCAACCCTTTTCTGTTTTTTGGGTTTTAAAAAGGGAATCTCTCAAGTTACAAGTTTACCTTTCTAAGGCTATAGAAATGTCCAAACTAAGGCACTTAACTCCTAAAAAAGGACTGATGATGTTTGGGAATTCTCTCTTAACTGGGAAGACACATTGTGACATCTGCTCGTTCTCTCTACTAGCTTCTTCAAATGGCTTCCCTGGGAGCATTTTCTTTCTCCATATCCAAAGGTCTCTGGCTGTGTGGGCTCTGTTGGCTCTGAAGTTTTTTCCAAATGGTTCCCTCTTAAAGGATTTCAGTAAGCAACCCCACCTTAAATGGTGGAGACACATCTCCTTAATTGGGTGGATCATGTCTCCATGGAAACAACTTAATCCAAAAGATCCCACCCAGCAATATTGAATGAAGATTAAAGAACATGGCTTTCCTGGGATGCACAACAGTTTCAAACCAGCACATTCCACCTTCTGGACCCTAAAAAAGACATATTCTTTCCATATACAGAATACATTCATTCCATTACAATATCACAAAGCCTTAAACCTTTTCAGTAAGAAATCAAAGCCAGAAACAGTACAAAATCTCATCAAAGTCAGCTACAGGCATGGTCTGCTTAAGGCAAAATTCTCCTCTGGCTCTGGACCTGTAAACCTCAGAACAAGTTATCTGCTGCCAATATACAAAGGAAGGCCCGTCTAGGGTAAATATTCCCATTTCTTAGGGATAAATTGGAAGGAACACAGGGGTCACAAGACCCAAACAGTTCTGAAAACCTGCAGGGCAAACTCCATTTGTTTTGTTTGTTTGTTTTAAATACATGGGCAGGCACCAGGAAACAAACCTGGGTCCCCGGCATGGCAGGTGAGGATGCTGCCACTGAGCTACTGTGGCCCGTCCAACTCCATTAGATTTTAAAATCTGACAGTCATTTATCCTTGGGAATTTAGAAAGCAGCAGTCCAGCCTTTTCCAAGGCATTATACAGCAGTCCTGTTCTCTCCAAATGCAACTTGGGGGACATCAGGGAGACCACATTTTCTTACCTCCACTCTCTTCAAGCATCAGGGCAGCACTCAGTCTCTCTGCCATCTCTGTGGCACGTGCTCAACTCCCTCGGAACAATGTAGTGGCAACAAGGCTCTCCTTAATCCCCAAGGAATGTGCTCCACCCTCTTCAAGGCCTGATGTGGCATAATTCTTCCTGAGTATCGAGGTGGAAGACCCACCCTCTACCGTCTACCCTGTGGGCAAACGCACCCTCTCCAAGTATTTGAATGGGTCTGCTCTCCTGGCTTGAGGTTTCTTGGCATCAGACCTTAGCTTCTATGGTTTTGCCTTTGAAGTTATTTTTCCTTCATTTGGTTCCTTTTCTGCCCCTTTTAGTTCAGACTGGCAGGGATTTCATTTATACAGATCCCACAACACTCTTGTTGGTTTCCTATGTAGTATGCAGGGATCATAAACATCAGACAATAGGACTTTCCTCAAATCCTTTCTGGATAACTCCAATCCCAACTGACCGGTTCCATGTTTGGTTAAATCCTCACGTGGGGCTCTATTCTCTGGGGCCTCCCTTTCTGGAAGCCCAGAATTTCCCAGGCCATCAGTTTTTGACTTCTTTGTGTCCAAGGTTCAGTTCTCAGTTTATCTCTGTCCTGTCACATTTCACTATAAGCTGCAAGGAGAAACCAGGCTGCACTTTCCACATTTAATATGAAAATCTCTTCTGCTAAATAGCTAAGTTCATGGCTTTTAAAATTTGCTCTCCATCCAAAACCAGCAGTCAATTTTGTTAAATTTTCTGCCACTTTAAAACAAGGATTGCCTTCCTTCCAATTTGCAATAACACATGCATCATTTCTGTCTGAGGCCTTATCAGAAATATCTTTAGAGTCCACTTTTCTACCAACAGTCTCTTCAAAGCATTTTAGGCCTTCTCTATCAAGTATATCACAATTCTTCATCTATTTAAAAATCTGTTCCAACATCTGCAAACTGCAACTGCACCCCACTTCTTGGTACCAGAATCTCTTTGGCTTGTTAAAGCTGCTGGAATGCAATATAACAGAAATGGAATGGCTTTTAAAAAGGAAATTTATTAAGTTTCAAGTTTACAGTTCTAAGTCCATAGAAATGTCAAAACTAAGGCATCCAGAGAAAGATACCTTAACTCCAAAGAAAAGACTGATTATGTTCAGTCTTTCTCTTTCAGCTGGGAAGGCACATGGTGATATCTGCCAACTTTCTCTACCTGCTTCTTCAAATAGCTTCCCCGGGGGGTGTTTTCTTTCTCCATCTCCAAAGGTCTCTGGCTGTAGGGGCTCTGTTGGCTCTCCATTTAGCAACATTTTTATTTTGTCTTTATTAAAGGCATTTGGAAATGTCTTCCCCTTCTAGCTTATGGGCTGCTAATAAGGGAAACAGTCTTTGTAGCCCTTAGAATGACAAGGACACCTGTCTTAGTTTACCAGAGGTGCTGTGAAAAATACCATAGACGTAAACAACAGGAATTTATGGGTCGGCTTAAACTGATCATTATCAGTTGGTTTAAACAAAAGGAATTTGTCTCACAGTTTTGGAGGCCAGAAGCCCAACCTTAAGGTCTATAGCATCTGGGTGGTGGCTTTTCGGCAATTCATAGCTCAGTCTCTGCATCTGTTCATAACAGTTTATCTCCTGCCTCCATCTGGTTCCTCTTCTTCCCCTCTCCTGCTGACTGTCCGTATTTCCTCTGCTAAGCAAGACTCTTCTCACTGGATTGAGTTCCATCCTGGTTCAGTTTGGCCTCACCTTAACTAATAACATCTCCTGAGGACCTATTTACAAATGGGTTCATATTTATGGGGCAGGGGATTAGGACTTGAATGTGTCTTTTTGGGGGATGTGACTCAATCCATAACAATACCCACAAGTATTGGTTGATTTAATACCATTTTTTGTCTTTTAGGCCCCTTGACTATAAAATATCATCAAAGGCGGGCCGCGGTGGCTCAGCGGGCAAGAGTGCTTGCCTGCCGTGCCGGAGGACCCCGGTTCGATTCCCGGCCCCAGCCCATGTAAAAAAACAAACAAACAAACGAAATATAATAAAACAAGAAAATGTTTAAAAATGTTTCCCTTTCTTCCATCCTTCCTTCCTTCTCTGTCTTTCCTTCCTTTAAAAAAAAAAAAAAAATATCATCAAAGACCCTCATGATGACCCAGTTCATTCATGTCTGTGGTTGGCAGAGATGCAGGCTCAGATCCTCCTTGAGGAAGGTTTTGTGTCCCGACTGTTGGGAATGTGATCAGCAGGCAGCCCTCAGCTGTCGGCAAATTTCAGGTCTGCCTCAGCTGCAGAGGGCCCCTCATCTGAGGTCATGTCCTTCTAGGGATGACCTACCCCTAATGACAAAGTAGGGTTGGGACATAAAGGCCAGGTAATTTCAGCCAAAACTTGGTGCAGTTCTGCCAGGTGATGTTCATTCCAGAGCTACCTGCTTTGTTTGCCGAGGCTTTGTTGGACCCGTCTTATGGTTTGACATCTCCTCTGTCCAATCCTACTATTTTCCCTTTTCCTTTATGGTGTTGGTCCTTAATAAACATATCACTCCCTAAATTCCATCTCAGTGACTGTTTCCTCTGAGGAAATAAACCTGTGAAAATGTCCACCAGGAGAAGGGGGCCGGTGAAAACTGATCCCATATGCTACCCATTTGTGAGTAAATATTGTCAGGAAGGCACATATTTTACTGCCAAGTAACATTCCATAGCATGATGTCCCAAAGTTTATTTAGCCATTTACCTACTCTTGGACATTTCAGTTGTCTCCAGCACAAGGCTATTACAAATAAAGCTGCTATGGGAACGATCAGGTATAGGCTTTTGTGTCGTTATAAGTTTTGTTTCTCTGGGATAAATCCCGAGGAGTGTGATTGCTAGGCCATATGTAAGCATGTATTTATTTTTCATCATGGCTGTACCATTTTACCTCCCCATCAGCAATGTGTGACAAATCCAGGTTCTCTGCATCCTTGCCAGCATTTGGTAATATAACTTTATATTTAAACTGTTCTCGTAGGTAGGCAGTGACCTCTCATCACTGGTCTTAATTTGCATCTACATAACATCTAGTGATGTTGAACATCTTCTCATGTATATATTTATATGCTTATAAGTTTTTCATTGAAATGTCTGTTCCTGTCTTTTGCCCATTTTCTAATTGGATTGTTTATTTTGCTGTTGCATTTGAAAATTCTTTATATATTCTAGAGCTAATCCTTTGTTAAATGTGTAATTTGTAAATATTTTCTCTCAGTACATATTTGTCTTTTCATCCTAACAGAGTATTTCACAGAGCAAACATTTTTTATTTTGATGAAGCCCAAATTAGTATTTTAAATGGATCATATTTTTGGTATCATATCTAAGAACTCCAACACACTCTAGATTCCAGGATTTTCTACTTTGTCTAAAACTGTTGTAGTTTTAATTTTTGTTTTAATATAAATCTGATCCATTTTGCTTTAGTTTTTGTATAAGGTGTGAGGTTTAGGTCAAAGTTCAATATTTTGGATTTTTGAAGTTCAGTTGTTTCATCACCATATTTTGAAAAGGTTACCCTTCCTCCATGGAATTGCTTTTGCAGCTTTGCGAATAATCAGTTGGCCCTACTGGATTCTTTTTCTGGGTTCTTTATTCTATTATCTGTTCCTCTGATCTATATCTCTATCTCTTAGCTGATACCACATTGTCTTGATTACTGTAGCTATATATAAGAATCTTGCAATTGGGTAGAATGCTTCCTACCACTATATTATTCTTTTTTTCAAAATAGGTTTGCCTTTTGTAGTCCTTTTCATTTTCATATACATTTTAGAATCATCTTGTCTATATCTACAAAAATCCATGTTTGGAATTCGGAGTTGAATGAAATCTAGATAAATTTGGGGAGAAGCAATAACTTTACCATATTGAGTCTTCCAATCCACATATCTTCATTATTTAGAACTTTGATTTTTTCATCAGTACTTTGTAGTTTTCAGTACTCAAATCCTATGCATAATTTGTTAGATTTATAGCTAAGCATTTTATTTCTTTTGGAGCCATTCAGTTTCCAATGTTTATTGCTAGTATACAGAAATAGGATTAACGTTTGCATGTGGACCTTGTATCCTGCAACATTGCTAACTTCATTTATTTGTCCTAGGATTTTTTGTGTGTGTGGATTCCACGGATTTTTCTATGTGAACAGTTATGCAGCCTGTGAAAAAGAACAGTTTTCCTTCTTTCTTCTCATTTGTGTGCCTTTTTATCTCCCTGCTTTATTGCACTCGCTAGGACTTCCAGTACGATACAGAGTAAGGGTGGTAAGCAAAGACGTTCTCACCTCATTCCCAGTTTTGGGGGGAAAGCGTTCAGTCGCTCATCTTCAAGTGTAACGTTAGCTGTAGGTTTTTGGTAGATGCTCTTTTTCAGGTTGAGTAAGTTCTCTTCTATTCCTGGTGTGGGTGGTTGATTTATTTTTTTTTATTATGAATGGATATTGAATTTTATCAAATGCTTTTCCTGTATCAATGGTTATACTTATGTGGTTTCTCTTTTTTAGGTTATTAATATGGTGAATTCCTTTGATCCATTTATAAATATTGATCCAGCCTTGCATTTCTGGGTTAAAACCTCTTATTTATGATGTATTATATATGTATTCTGGATTCAATTTTCTATTTTGTTGAGATTTTTATGTTTATGCTTATAGGGGATCTTGATGTCCAGTTTTCTTCTCTGGTTCTGTCTTTGTCTGATGCTGGGTTTAGGGTCGTGTTGGCCTCATAACATGAGTTCAGGAGTGGTCCCTCCTCCCCTGTTTTCTGGGAGTGATTGTATGGAGTTTCTTTAATGTTTGGTAGGGCTGATCAGGGAAACCTTCTGAATCTGGAGGGTTTTTTTTGGAATATTTTGAACTAATAATTCAATTTCTTTTCTAGTCATAGGACTATTCAGGTTATAAGTTTCATTTGGTTGAGTTTTGGAAATTCGTAGTTTTGGAGAATTGATCCTTTTATCCTAAATCATCTAATTTATGCATGGAAATGTTTACAATGTTATCTCATTATCCTATAAATGTCTCTGGGGTCTGTAGTCATATCTCCTTTCTGACATTGGTAATTTGTGGTGTCTCCTTTTATTTTCTTGGTCAACCTGGCTAAAATCTTATCAGTTTTATTGATCATTTTAAAAAATTAGACTTTGATTTCACTGAGTATCCCTATTGTTTTTCTGTTTTCCATCTCAATGATTTCTGCTCTTATCTTTTCTTCTCCTTCTTCTGCTTGTATTGAGTTTTTGGCCCTCTTTTTATAGTTTCTTAAGATAGAAGCTTAGATTATTGATTTGAGCAAATAGCACTAGTGTAGTTAAGTTTCCAAAATCTATAGGTTTATATCTTTCACCAAATTTTGGAAGTTTTCATCCATTATTTCTTCATATATTTCTCTTCATTGCCCTCCTCCACTCTGTTTTTGGGACTCTGATGATGTGCGTGTTATACTTCTTGGTGGTGTTTCATAGATTCCACAGTATGAAGCTCTTCTCACTTCTTTTCCATCTTTTTTTCTTTTTGTTTTCATAATTTATATTCATTTATCTTCAAGTCAACCCATCTTTCTTCTGCATTCTCCATTCTGCTTTCAAGCTCATCCAGTAAGTCTTTTTTTAAAAAATTGGGTATTGTATTTTCATTTAATAATCTAAATTTGTTTCTTTCTGGCTTCTATTTATTTGTTGAAATTTTCTGTCTTTCTACTCATTTGAAGAGTATTCACATTTCCTTGCTGGAACTTTTAAAAATAATAATTATTAAAAGTTTTTGTCAGGTAATTTCAACCTCTGTGTCATCTTAGCATTGTCATCTGTTGATTGTCTTTTCCAATAAGAATTGAGATTTTCTTGATTTTTCATAAGCTAAGGAATTTTGAATTGTATCCTGGATATTTTGAAAATTATGTTATAGGATTCTGGATCTTGTTTAAATCATATGTAGAATGTTGACATTTTTGTCTTAGTAGGCAATTGACCTGTTCAGGCTACAAGTTCTGAGCAACCTCTTTAGGTTGTACTTCAATGTCAGTTACAGTTTCACACTGTTACAGGGCTATTTGGATTTGTCCCTCAAGTGTCCCACCCAGTGACACATCTGGTGTCTGAATGGTGTTCAATCCCACAGTCCTGTTCTTGAAGTCTAGGGTATGCTTTTTACAGTCATACCCATGCATGCACAGCTTGTGTGGGCTAGGTTACAAACAGTGTATATGGTTGCTTTCTTGCGCTTCTCCCTGTCTGCTCCCAGTACTCTGATTCCCTGGGGGCTCCCTTTTCAGTTCCCTGGCCAAAACCTGGGACTTTATTCAACCTTCTTTCACATACCTCTCCTCAAGTGCGCCCGTGTCTGTGACCAAGCAGGAGTAGTACAGAGAGAGAAAAGAAGCAATGGGAATTCACTCTACCTTCTTGGGATCACAGCTCCTCTAATCCCTTTTCAGGATTGTAGGCTCTTTTAGGCTCTCATTGCAGTTGAGGCTGCTGACCCCAGATTGTTTGGGAACTGGAGTGTGAAAGATCGGAAAAAAGAAGGAAAAAAAAGAGAGTGAGGATGTCCATATTCTCTCTTCTTCTGATTGTTAGGGCAGCCCTTTCCCACTCTTTCTGCATTTTGGGTAGCTTCCATGGCTTTTTGACTCTTTCAGAAACAAAAAGGCCAATTCAGTTTAGCTAAGTTAAAATTACACAGCAATGGATAATTGATCCCTCACCATATTGTAAACATTTTTCTATGCTGAAACATAATAGTCAAAATATTCATTACATTAGTATAATCCATAACATAATATTTATGTACTATAATTTAATGTAGTGTTCCCAGGTTTGGATACATTATGTTTATTTCCACTGCCTGGCTATTAGAGATAATCCCTTAATAAATACATTTTGAGTCTATGGCTTCAATTTTAGAGTTATTTCCTTGGTATAAATACCAAAATATGTACGGATGTTTTAATATTTCTAGTGTTTTTTTCCAAACTCCTTTCCAAGAGGGCTGTAATAATTTGCACTGCTATTAATTTAACAATGTTGGTTGAATATTTCTCCCTACTATTCTGATTGGGTAGGTTGTTACAACTGTATCTTGTTATCACCTTTATCTTGTTCTTATTATCTATATGAAGAGATGGGAAATGCCCAGTGGTCAGCAAGGCTTTTTGTTCCATCCTGGGCGGAGGGGCTTCCATGGCTGACCACACGGTCAGTTGATCTACCATGGTTTTGGCACTAGAATCTAATTATTGCTGTAGGATGCTTTAGGATGAGATGGAGGAGCAGGGCAAGAACTTGTACTTTTAAGTGAGAGGGAGGAAAGAGTGTGACCCCCAGAAGGCATAAAGAGGACCTAAGGCAGTTTCCAGTTTGGGACAAGAAGGAGTAAGTGTACTCCACCCTCGCTCTCCCACTGAACAGCTATGACCTGGACAGGTTGCATGGAGCAGCTACCTGAAGGCTCTGAAAAGCAAACGGAGACAGGAGGATTGAGGAAGATGTGCAAACCAGCAGCTGGTGCCATCAGACCTGCAGTGAGTTATCTTTGCTTTTTTGGTTCTAGAAAGGGGCCCCAAAGCTATGGAAGCTACCCAAAATGCAAAAAGGATGGGAAAGGAAGAATCAACACAATATTGTTGAAGGCCATAATTAAATATAATAAAACACTTCATATTTTGTACTCAACCCAGCATGCAAAAAAATAAATAAAACTCTACCAGTAACATGTACTTAACTTTTATAATACTACATCACCAAATTGTCTTATTAATTTTAGTAGTTTTTTAGCAGCATTTTCTATATATGAAAGCATATGATCTTCAAATGAAATTTATTTGGACTTTTTATCTCTAATATTCATCCTGACTATTTTGTATTGCAGCATTGGGGGAAAAACCTTCAAAACAATTTGTATAGTAATGGTGTGTAAAATAATCCTGTACTACTTCAGAATCTTTAATAGAATTATATGACAAATGTAAAAGAGTCAAAAATATGATTATTGAAAATCATATTTAGCAAATGCTAAAAAGGCATTTGATAAAATTCCATATCCAATTCTTATAAAAGTTCTAAGCGTAACTGGAATAGCAGGGTGCTACTTAAAATGAGAAAGATAAGGTATTTCCCCCCACCTACTAACAAACATCCTATATTGTATGCCACTGCAAAAATATATTCAAAATAATCATGTCAAATGACTATATACCTGTGCTGGTTTGAAAGGAAGTACGCCCCCTAAGAAAAGTCATGTTTTAATATAAATCCCATTTCTTAAATGTAGAATAGTCTCTATTCAATGCTGTGTATTTAGGACTGTGATGGGATCATCTCCCTGGTTGATGAGATTTAGTTAAGAACGGTTGTTAAACTGGATTAGGGGATGACATGTCTCCACCCATCTGAGTGGGTCTTGATTAGTTTCTGAAGTCCTATAAAAGAGGAAACATTTTGGAGAGAGAGACTCGGAGAGAGCAGAGAATGCTGCAGCACCACGAAGCAGAGAGTCCACCAACCAGCGACCTTTGGAGATGAAGAAGGGAAATGCCTCCCGGGGAGCTTCATGAAACCAGAAGCCAGGAGAGTAAGCTAGCAGATGACGCTGTGTCTGCCATGTGCCCTTCCAGCTGAGAGAGAAGCCCTGACTGCGTTCGCCATGTGCCTTTCCAGATGAGAGAGAAACCCTGAACTTCATCGGCCTTCTTGAACCAAGGTATCTTTCCCCGGATGCCTTTGATTGGACATTTCTATAGACTTGTTTTAATTGGGACATTTTCTCAGCCTTAGATCTGTAAACTAGCAACTCATTAAATTCCCCTTGTTAAAAGCCATTCCGTTTCTGGTATATTGCATTCCAGCAGCTAGCAAACTAGAACAATACCATAGCATAATATTTATATGTCATAATTTAATGAATTTAGTTGAATTATGTTAAATTGAATATCTTTCAGAATTCTCATTACTTATTTT
The DNA here is from genome assembly GCF_023851605.1 of Tamandua tetradactyla. Classification (NCBI taxonomy): domain Eukaryota; kingdom Metazoa; phylum Chordata; class Mammalia; order Pilosa; family Myrmecophagidae; genus Tamandua; species Tamandua tetradactyla. The sequence goes on along the minus strand of NC_135327.1, from coordinate 41,493,407 downwards.
TATATGTTTATATATTTAATTTTGTCTTTTAGTGCCATGTCTACAAATTCTTTGCTTAATCCTAGGGCATAAAGATTTTCATCTAGAATTTTTATACTTTTATAGTACTTTTTTTTTCACTCTTTTTGTTAGAGAAGCTGTAGGTTTCTATAGGTTTGTAGAAAAATGCATAAAATACAGTTCCTACAACACACCAGTTTTTTTTTCAATTTTACTGATGTGTATTCACACACCACACCAACCACCCAGAGTGTATAATCACTGGCTCACAGTATCATCACATAATTGTGAATATATCCCCATGACCGATTTTAGAACATTTACATTACTCTAGAACAGAAATAAGAATAAAAAATAAACAAAACCCAAATCCTGGGCATTGTGACAGTGTTTCAGTGGCAGAATTCTCACCTGCCATGCCAGAGACCCAGGTTTGATTCTAGATGACTGCCCATGTAAAAAAACCCTCCCCTCTCCCTTATCCGCCCCCATCAATTATTTGTTGATGAAAGAATATTAAAACATCACTGTTCCCTTTAATACATAGTTTGCATTAGCTGTGTTTTTCCCCATATACTCCTTTTGTTAGTTTGCAAGCTGCTGGAATGCGATATACCAGAACTGGAACATCTCGTAAAAAAGGGGTAATTTAATAAATTACAAGTTTATAGCTTTAAGCTTATAAAAATGTCCAAACTAAGGCATCCATGGAAAGATACCTTAATTCAAGGACGGCCGATGGAGCCAGAACACCTCTGTCAGCTGGGAAGTTACATGGCTGCCATCTGCTGTTGCTTTCAGCCTCTGTTCCTGTGGGGGGTTCTCACTCTGCTTCTCTGGGGCTGGCTTTCATCTCCTGGCTTCCCTTGGCTCTCTCCAGGTTCTGATTTGCTTAACATCTCATGGCAATGTCTGCTGGGCTCCAGGCATCTCCAAATGTCCACGTCTCTGTTCTCCAAGTGTTGGCATCTGCATCAGCTTTGTTCTGAAGTTTCTGTTGGCTCTGAGGCTTCTGTCATTTCTAACTCTCTCCAAAATGTTTCCTCTTTTAAAAGTCTCAAGTAAACTAATGAAGACCCAGCTTGAATGAGTGGAGTCACATCTACAAATAATCAAAAGGCCACACCCACAATTTGGTGTGTCATATCTCTGCAGAGATAATTTGATCAAAAGTTTCCATCCTACAGTATTGAATCAGGATTAAAAGAAACAGCTGCCCCCACAAAATAGGACCAGGATTAAAAAATGGCTTTTCTGGGGGAGCACAATAAATTCAAACAGATACCTTTCTCTTTTTTTAAACATTTGTAGTGGTTCATGGAAGAACTTATTTATATGCATGACTTTAAACAACCACTATCAATCAAATTCACCTACAATGGATTACTGTTCCTTATAATTCCAAGAACAAGCTACCTTCACCTTATCCATTCCCAAACATTTAAGTTCAACCCTCTTAACAGTTCTGTACATATTAGGTACTGTTCCCCCTTCTATAGCTTCTGTCTCTCTCTCTAGGTACCCTATATTCTACATTTTTCCCATTCATGTCTTTATTATATTACTCATATAACCATAAACTGGATAAAGAGGGTATCAGTCACATGATTTTTACAGTCACAAGATAAAAGTTATATAGTTATACAATCATTTTGAAAGATCAGGACTACTGGCTTGCAGTTCAGCAATTTCAGCTTTTTCTTCTTGGACATCCTAATATACTAGAAACTAAAAAGAAATATCTTTGTAATGTGATAATCATTTGTTAAATCCTAACCTCTCCGTCACAACTCCTCCTTCTCATTAGATTGATCTCTTGATCTTCAGAGCTACTTGGGCAACGACCATTCTAACTTCTCCATGCTGAAAAGGGGTGTTGACATTATGGCGCAGAGGAATGCAACTGGTTAATGTTCTTGGGGAGACTGGTACTTCAGAGTTTCAGGGCTTATCTAGGATAGGAACAATCTGGAGATTTTAAGTTCTGAAAAAAGAACTTAATAAATAAAACCTTTGTAGAATCTTAGATAGAGCCCAGGGTATTCTTTAGGGTTTTCAGGAATATTGTTGGGTAGGGCTTGGCATACCATAGCATTTTGCTACATTACAATTTACCTTTAGAATTATTATCCATTTTGAGTTAATTTTTGTATAAGTTGCGAAGTTTACATTAGGATATATATATTTTTTTGCATATGGATGTCCAATTTCTCAACACCGTTTCTTGTAAAATGGATTGCTTTTTGCACCTTTCTAAAAAAATCAACTGGCCATATTTGTGTGGGTCTGTTTTTGGAATCTCATTCTGTCTTGCTGTCTTGATTACTGTAGCTTCAGTGTAAATCTTAATATCAGCTAACATGATCCTCTTACTTTATTCTTCCTATTTCAAAATTGTTTTAGCTATTCTAGTTCCTTCTTCTTTCTGTTTATATTTTAGAAAAAGTTTGTCTATACCTACAAAAGTTCTGTTGAGTTTTTAATTTAAATTGCCTAAATTCTATATGTAATCAACTTATGTACCCCCCAAAAATATTCATTTGGAAATTGAACAATCTTTACATTCCTGAAATAAACTGTCCTTGTTCCTGGTTTACTAATTATCCTTTTAATATGCTACTGCATTCAATTTGCCAGTATTTCATTTATATTTTTTCCATTTCCATTCATAAATGAAGTTGGTCTAGAGTAGTGAGGCTATTTTGTACATTGCATATAAAGATTTGCTAGTAAGATTAGGCTAGCTTCATTGGATGGATTTTGGAATTTTTAAAAAATCTTTTTTTATGGTTTAAAATGGTTTAATAGAGAAATTATATATTTTTTATCTATAGACTTTCTGACTCTCTTCACATCTAAAAATGTCTTTCTTGTGCCCTGACAGGTGATTGATATTGTGTCTGGGTATAAAACGTTTGGAATGCTGTCCTCATTCAATCATCTTTAAATATTTTTTCACCTCCAGTATTACAGATAAGTAGTCTGACGCTAATTGATTCTTTTTCATGGTAAATAATCTGTCCCTTCTTTCCATAAACTTATAAGATTATCTTTTCCATGGTTGAAATTCAGTAATTTTTCAGAAAATATTATTGAGGGTTTGTATTTTTAAAAAATATAATTATAATTAATTTTATTTGGGGAATCTACCACTCCTTTTAACCTGAAGAGTCAATTTTATTTTTCTGCTCACAGAAATTTTATGATATCCTCATTTATTACTTTTCCATGTTACCCTTTCCCCTTCTAGTAAACTTTAATTACTCACATTCAGGTCTCTTGGAGCTGTCCTCCAACTCTCATTTCTTAATTCTTCATGAATTCCATAGTTGTTATAAAATACTTCTGCCTAACCTTCCAAAATAGTAATTTCTTTCTCAGCAGAGAATATTCTTGTCTCAGTTAGTCTGTTGAACTTGTAATTTCAGAAAAAAACTATCCAAGTTCTAGAAAATAGTTTGTTTTGTGTGAAATTGAATGCCCTGGGGAACTCCTATTACTTTTTAAAGGTCATCTGTCCCTCCCGTTAGCTGTATTTTAATAATGGTCATCTGTTCTCCTTGTTAGACTTAGTCTTTTCCCTCAGGCCCCTGAATTTCTTTAATTCAATGGTTCTCAACCCTGGTCACACCTGATAATCCCTCTAGGAGGTTTTAAAAACCTTAGTGCTCAGGCCATACTCTGACCAGTTAATGAAGACCCTGGTGGTGGAAGTCAGGCATCAGCAACTTTTGAAGCTCTTCTGTTGAATCCAATGTACCAGCCAAGAGTAAGTGCCTCTGCCTTAGTGCTTTTAATTTTATTTATTTATTTATGGGTGTGAATGACCTTAGAATTTGTAGAGGTTACAGCTCTGGGGTTTGGATTGATAGATGCTAGAAGGGACAGCAGTGATTGACTGCTCTTATGAGATTATGGTAGGAAAGCTGGAGAACTGTGTTCATGCTGCTGTGGCTGGAAGAAATTTCTGGCCCTAGGTCTCTTTTAGGCTGAGTGACAACCCTCTCCCATCCACAGGGACTGGTGTCAACCACAGTGGTGTGGACCTTACAGACTCATAATACCCGTGGATAGGGCAGGCCTTCTAAAGGGCCACACATGGGAAACCGGATGGGGGCAAGCTTGCTTTTGAAAGTGCCTTGCTCAGTGTGTCACTCCAGATAGAGAGCTGGGAAGGGAGGTGAACAAAACCATGCATGTAAGCAGTCATCTTACCAGAATCCCATCTGATGTGCCTCTTGGTAATTTAAACTTTATCACAATTCCTATATTTAGGATCAGATGATGGGTATACATATCAAAATGTCCATTGCCTCTAAGTTGGGATTGAATCATGCCCTGCACAAAAAGCCATGTTCAAGTGTTAGTCTGTGGGTATGAACCACATGTAAATAGGACCTTTGAAGATAATAGCACTAGTTAAGGTGTGGGCTCATTTGTCAGTATGATCTTTGGAGATCTGATTTAGGTGAGGCCAAACGAAATCAGAGTGATCCTTCATCCATATGGAGAGGAAATAGAGTAGACGCCAGAAGGATAAGCCATGTTATGGAGACAGGGAAGCAAGCCAAGGAAACCCGAGGATGACAGTAAGCTAGCACCAGAACACTGCAGACTCCAGGAGAAAGCACAAGTTTATGGAGACATTGGCTTTGGACGTCTTGCCTCCAAAATGATAAGATAATAAATTCCTGTTGCTAAACCAACCCATTGTATGATATTTGTCACAGCAGCTCGGCAGACGAAGACAGTGCATCAGAAACCCGATGTACATACACACAACATCATGGACAAATCTCAAATGCATCACGCCAAGTGAAAAGAACCAGACTCACAAGGTTACATATGGCATGATTCCATTTATATGACACTTTGGAAAAGATGAACTGTAGGGATGAAAAATAGATCAGGTGTTGCCAGTGGCCCAGAAGAGAGGGATCAACAACAAAGGGGAACTGGAGAAAATCTGGGGCTGATGGAACTGTTCTATATCTTGATCGTGGTGGTAGCTATGTGTTTACATGCATTTGTCAAAACTCAGAACTGTATATTAAAAATGGTACATTTTACTGCATGCAAGTTATGCCTCAATAGATCCTTTTGGGAAAAGAATCTTATGTGCCGCCCCTATTGTCCTGAAATATTTATAGATCCCCCAAAGCTCCACAGCCTCTCAGCCTTTGTTTATTATATTTGCTCTGTCAAGAAATTCCTATATAACCTTTATGACTTGGATTGTTGCCTCCTCCTTTGGGGAGCCTTCCATATCTCTGTGAAACTCCCCTTGGTGTTTCTCTAACACACCATAGCTACTGCTATCGCAGGCGTCCTTATGTGTCTTCTTTATTTGTTTTTATTCCCACTAGATTGTAGGCTCAATGAAAGCAGCAATTTCATCTTATTTATCTCTGTCCCCATCTCCTAACATAGTTCTAAGTATTGATTTACCTGTAATTTGGCAAACATAAGGTGGCTACTATTCAGTGCATTCACCTCTTTGCTAGGAGCTTGTGTTTACAGAAACCTTTCGGGAATCCCCTAAAAATCAGGAAGTGTCCTGGAAATTATTTGCCAAATCCTTGCACTAGAACATGTATGTTTGGCTGCAGAGCTCACAAAACAAACGGACTTGCCACTGAGTTTTTGGACCCGAAAGGGGGGTACCTTAAGAAAGGTATTTTGAGAAGACAAGTGAGTTCCCTGAAAAATCCACAATCCATAACACCCCATCCATTTTTATAGCTGCAATCAACAAGAAAGCTTGTTCTATTTGCTTTCCTTGCTTGACAATATAATTTCAGAGACTGATGAAAAATGTTTTCAGCACAAGAATCAATACTTCTGATTACCACCACTTTTGTGCTGTTTCTCTCGCATGGGAAGGATACCAGGAAAGATGGGAAGATATATGGAGCCCTGCTAATTCTGATTTTTTTAACTCTCAAAACACTGTTCTAATCAACTGCTGGATTTACTTTGAAGAATTTGAAGGCAGGGGTAGGGAGTAAGAGAAGAGAAATTATCACTCTGAAGCACTTGCTCTAAAGCTACTGTACCTGAACAAATAAGGATCCATTCACCTACACCTGCTTCAGAATTGCATTTCTTTTCCTTCAGATTCCAAGCCAAGGTTATCTTGTAAAAGCTTAGTATATCTGGAAGAAGTCCCATTCTCCTCTAAATCTATACTTCCAAGAAATTCTTGTTCAAGATGGGAAATGGACCTGATGCCTCCACTTCCTGGGGCAGCCAAAGTCCGTTGAAATTTTGCAAGTTCAGGCTAAACCCACAGGTGATTAAGAAATGTAACTTTCTTTGTCTTAACTGAGTTAATTTTTCTTGTGCATTTGACATAGGGGTGGAAACTTTGTAATTTCAGGGTTCCCTCTCCTCTTACTTCAGAGTTGCATCTAAGCTCTGGGGAGCTGCAGATGGCCAAAGTGTCCATGGGTCGGGGTGGAGGAAGCATAGCTCATTCTCAGTTCTTGTTTCTCCACCATGTACTTCATTCCAAGTGGCCCACAGTCATTGAATCATGCAGGCCATTGCTTCCCAGACCTCCTGCTCCATTGCTGTCACCTCTTCCAAACCAACTGCTGGGTGGCTCTTCTCTTTTCCCTCCCTTCCCTTTCTTTCCTTACTCTCTCTCTTTGTCACAGAGAAACCCTTTAGTTCTTACTCTTGTTGGGCAAGGTTTCTTGGGCCCATCTAGCAGAAGCTCCTCCTGGTGGCGTCTTCTGCTGGCAGAGCCCCGGGGGGTATGGGGTAAATCTGTGCAATAGCTATGGTCCCAGGTCCACCCGGGAAGGAGGCACAGGTTCAAGGGTCCCTGGAGTTTCAGTTACGACCCCAAACTCCTAATTTAACCCGAGTGGAGGCAGGTGGGTGTGGCTACCTCAAGTAAGCCGTGAGGGTCTAGAACACCAGATGCCACACAAAGATATGTATGAGGTTGAACCAAATGGAGTTGCTGTTTTTGTAGATCAAAACTGTTTGAATAGTAGCAGTTTCATATTTAATTGACCGAAGAAGTGTAAACACAGTGTGGGCTTTTCGAACTAAATCACAATACATTTTTCAATCCATCTGCCACCTTTGCAGAGACATTTGTTAAAATTTTGGGTGCAAATTTTATTCTTTTCTAATGGCCATTAGCTGCTCTTATAAACTAATCAGGAGGGGCTTTGCTTTATCACTGACGCTCTTCATTGGGGAGATTAACAGGTTAGAAAACATCGTTTCCAAATTGTTCAAGCGTGGAGATCGTAGAGCTTTTATAGGTAAAATACATAATTTTCATGAAAATCAAAGCTATATAATGTTGGCAACATTTCCAAATATATCTTATAAAACTGCTCTCTTCATAGCACACATTTCTTTCAAAAAGGAGTTTTCTTCCCATTCTTTAAATATCATTTTTGCCTTGAATGGACAGGTAAGGTGATTCTTTAAAAGATCTTTTTCCTTAGATAGCAGAGCAGGGACGGCTACTTGTCATCCCGGAAAAGGTCAGCAAATTGTAAACACTTGTTTCTGTAAAATATATATATATATATAACTCATCTTTAAATCTGACAAATCTCTTAAGTACTTTGCTGTGAGATGACATACAAATATTTATATGGCACGAAAAAGTTTCAAGGTCAGTTCCCATCTATTAAGTATTGTAAAAATTCTAGTAGATTTAAAAAGTCTTAATGTTCTAAGTCTACCAACATTACTGGCATCCTGTAGCCTCTCGCACACTTCTGATTGCTAGTGTTTGCCTATGAATGATGCCACGTGTGCGTTTTCCTGAGCGATACTATCTTGGCAGCCTTACCCTAGAATTCCTTTTTAATCCCATAAAACCTTATATTTAATAAATAAATCAGCGGTTGAGATTATATCTCTCCTTGCACATCTTTACTGCAGTGACTCACCCCAAGAATTTCTTTGTGGATTTTGTTATTGAAACCGATCCGGCAAATCCCCTAAGTTAAAGCTTGTTAGAAACATCTGTCCTTGATGCAGCTGTTTACAGCCTCCTGCCCAGCAAGCTTGTTCAAATGCTTGTTGCTTCAGCCGTGTTTTCCATGAGTGTTCCAGAGTGTTTGCTGCCAAGGGGATATGTTTTGGTTTGTTGCCACATTGTTCTCCATGCATTATTTTAGTAATTTTTGCTTTTGCAGGAATGACAAATGTTATTCCAAAGCTAAGTGGCTTTTTGTCCATTATTAAAGAAAATAAATTAAAAAAATTTGAAATTTTGTAAAGTACTGGATAGAGACTTTAAACATCACTGGAAAAAATGTCAAGATTTGTCTGCTTGTTTTCCATGCTTTAAAAGAAATGTCTTGGTAAACACAATGGCTTCAGCCATTCTCAACCGAGTTAATCCCCAGAGAAAATGATACAAGTACTTTTTCCTTTCTCTATTCCCCCAGGGGAGGTGCACAGCTAGTAGCATTCTAGATGTGTAGGGAGACATCCATTCATTATTTTCAGTGGATGTTTTAGGTCATTAGGATTTAATTTCCTGGAACATTAAATTGAGAATGACAGCAAAAAATCTTAAGACAAAACATGATTTAGGGTTAGGCTTATCATTAAGAAGAGTAAGTATAGATATTTATTTTAAGTGGGCTTGTTTAAGATAGAGAAAAATCACTGTCAAACCCTTTGCTTTATAGAGTGTCTAATCTTCCTTGAAGATCCCAGGGGATATAACTGAATATGGATGCACTGGGGGGCTCCATGCCATTTCATATATTAATTATTAGAAGTCTTAGATCATTTTCCATGTTTTTTAAAATAAAAACAATATAAATATAAAATTTTTAATTTTTAAGTGTTTTCCTTCTATACCCCAAAGAAACGCCTGCCATATCCACTGGGAGATGGCAACCTCATTTGGCACAAAAGTCATCATGCCAGTATAACTTTTGCATTCATAATTGAGAAATAGTGTGTGGGTGGGTGGGTGGATGGGTAATTATGAAGTCCAATTCATATGGTAGCAAAAGGCTGGGCAGACGTGGAGTCCTAGGAGTCTCTGATAGATTGTTCTATTGGTTATGCAGCATTATTGCAGCAGAACTTGACTAATTCAGAAAAAGATGCCCCAGCAGCTATAGATCCTTCATCCTGGGTTACAGAATGTAAGTCACACAGAGCAGAACCAAACCTGATCTATAGCCTGGAATCGAGCCCTCCTGAACCCAATAGAGCCACAGTGGCTCTGCTATGCATAGCATCATAGAAAAACCTGACTGATAGGAATCTATGGAGGAAAATGACAAGTGTTTGCATGTGTTTATGTGAATGTGCTCACCTTTGACTCAAGCTTCAAGGATTCCTGAACTCTCCTACCCTAAGTTCTACAAAGAGTTATTAACACAAAGATACTCAGCTGTACACAAATATTCTCTGAGCAGTTCTGTTCAAAATTACCTGGCTCTGATTTCATCCCCCCAATATATTGGTGTTTGGCAGCCATACAAGACTATGAGCTAGTCCCCAATAAAAAAATGCTATTTCTTTTTTTTTGGTGCATGGTCCGGGAATCGAACATGGGTCTCCCGCATGGAAGGTGGGTATTCTAACCACTAAACTACCCATGCACCCCTAGAAAATGCTATTTCTTGTTGTCCATACTTTTGTGATGAAAAATGTATCTGTCTGGATTTGGTTAGGGAAACAGAGTCACTAAATATGCTATAGGAAGAAAGGGTTTTTCCTGGAGGAATCAGGCTTGCTTTACTGCTTATAATTTTACATACATACCTCCATTAACTTCTCACAGTAGACCTGTCTCATAGATATTATCATCTTTATTTTATGGGTGAGAAAATTGAGACTGAGGTGAAGAAATTTGCTTACAGGATTAGAACTCTGGTACATCTGATTTCAAAACTTATGTGATTAACCTCTATGTAAGGCTACCCCTCCAGATTCTGTACATCAGACACACTTTGGCAGGTACTTCAAATGTACTGCACCATTTAATAATATGCCTGTGTTATGTAACTATGAATATGGTTATGGATATAGCTAAAATCATAAAATCATAACTGTGTGTGGTGAGCAAATGGCCATGTCAGCTGACACATGACAGCTCTCACCTCTCAGAAACTACTCTCATGGGGCAGTGGGGTCACATGGCCCAAGCTAGCAATCAGAACCTCTTTCCAGGGAACTTGGATATGGTTGATTTCTGTTGGACGTTGAATGGGAACCCCATGAAGGACAAGGCTGAACTTTATGACCATGTGTTGAGAGTTCCAGTGAAAGAGAATGCCAATGAGTAGAGAGATAGCGATGAAAACCATGCAGCTTTATATAGGGTTGTTGCAAAAGAATTAGGGAGAAACTTGCTTCTCAAATAAGGTGAAGGCAGGATGTACCAATTTGAAACTGTGGTGTATCCCAGAAAAGCCATAATCTTTTATCCTGATTCAATGTTGTTAGGTGGGATCTTTTTTATTAAGTTGTTTCCATGGAGATGTGATCCATTCAGTTGTGGGTGGTACATTTTGATTGGTGGTTTCCAAGGAGATATCTCTCTACCCATTCAAGGTGGGGCTGCTTACTGGGGTCCTTTAAGAGGGAACCACTTTTGGAAAAAACTTCAGAGCTGACACAGAGAGACCTTTGAAATGCAGAAAGAAAACACCCCCGGGAAAGCCATTTGAAAAGCCAGAAGAGAAAGCTAGCAGATATCACCAAATGCCTTCCCAACTGAGAGAGAAACCCCAAACATCATCGGCTCTTTCTTGAGTCAAGGTCTCTTTTTCTGGATGCCTTAGTTTGGACATTTTTATGGCCTTAAAACTGTAAATTTATGACTTAATAAATTCCCTTTATAAAAGCCAACCCATTTCTAGTATATTGCATTTCTGGCAGCATTAGCAAACTAAGACACAAGGTGAGATAGGATATCACTTAGGACCTATGAGAAAGCAAACATGTTTTGTAAACTGGAAAGGCCTACCAGTAGGGAACCTATAGACCACGGTTCTCAAGGAGTGATCCCCATACCAGCCTCAAGAATATCACCTGGGAACTTCTTAGAAATACGAATTATCAGGCCCCACACCAGACCTGCTGAATCAGAAACTCTGGAGGTGGGACCTGGCCATCTATGCTAAATAACTAATATCCCAGATGATTCTTTTGCCACTCAAGGTGGAGAACCCCTGCTATAGACATGACAGGATCTTCCCTAACACAGGCATGGAGCCAGTCCTCTGTGAAAGTGTACACATTCTCATGCATGCCTCACTTTAGAGCTTAATAATCACAGCCCATTTATTCCATCTTCTTCCCCTGAGTAGAAAAGCCATGGCAGTTGGTGTCAGAAGTGTCTCAGGCCCCCATAGGAGACTTCCCTGCAGGTGTTCCACTATACCTGAACTCCTTGTGGTTTTCCCAGTCTGCTTGCAGACCCTATGAAACCAATGAAGATACCATGTCTTTAGGATTATGACAGAACCTTGTAGCTACTTTTTATCTTGACTCAAGTGGGCTTCTGGGTCTTTTGAACCAACCATGTTTACCTAAGATAGTGGAAAAATCTCTGGTGAATCTGAGGGTATCCTGTAAAATATAACTCCTTTTCTTTAGCTTTTGTGCTATTCGAGGAAGCTTTACAAAGTACTTTGTGTCAGCTCTTAGTATGTCCGTGGAGTTTCTGGAATTAGGAAATGGTTGTAGGAAGAAATGGTGTTTTACTAGTTGGGTGGGCAGCCAAAATGACTTTCTAGTTTGCCTAGGAATATTGTATCTTATTGGTAGGAATAAAGTTCTTTTTACTTTTCTTGCTAAGGTTCCTAATGCTTTGGATGTATTTGCATTCCTTAAGGATACCCACTACTATCTCAGACTGCCTAACCCCAACGGACACCTACTTCCTTCTAGAAGCTTTAGGCTAGGCAGAGAACTATCCAGCACCCCCTTCTCCTACCTGAATCCCCCTCTGTTTCTTGGATAATCAAATCCAATGTACCAGAAAGCCTTATTTTGCCAATTTAATTTTTGGAAAGATATATGTTTAGTCTTTTTGTGAAAATAGAAGTATCACCATTTATATAAGCACCAAAAAAAAAAAAAAAAAGAAAAGAGAAATACTTACTTATAAATCAAACATAATACATACAGGATCTATATGCAGAAAACTATAAAAGCCTGTTGAGAAATCAAAGAAGATATAAATAAATGAAGACATATTCTGTGTTCATGGATAGAAAGACTCAATATTGTTAAGATGTCCATTCTTCCCAACTTGATATATAGATTCAATGCAATACGAAATAAAATCTCAGCAAGCTATTTTATGGGTATTGAAAAATTGATTCTAAAGTTTATGTGAAAAGGCAAAAAGACCTTTAATAGCCAACAGAAGGAGAAGAAGTTGGAGGACTGTTAGTATCTGACTTTAAAGCTTACTATAAAGCTGGAGTAATTAAGATAACATAGTATTGGCAAATAATAGACATGTGGATCAATGAAATAGAATAAAGAGCCCAGAAATAGACCCACACATATGTAGTCAACTGATCTTTGACAAAGCAGCAAAAACAATCCAATGAAGAATGTTTTTTTTTTTTTAAACAATGTGCTGGAACAATTGGACATTCATAAATGAAAAAGTGTGTCCAGACACAAACCTGACACTTTCCATAAAAACCAACTCAAAATGGATCATAGGCATAAATGTAATATACAAAACTATGAAACTTCTAGAAGATAATATAGGAGAAAAATCTTGGTGACTTTAGGTTTGGTGATGACTTTTTTTTTAGCTACCACACCAAAAGTGCATCCCATTAAAGAAAATGTTAATAAGTGGAATTTATTAAAATTAAAAAACTTCTGCTCTACAAAAAACACCATTAGAAAAATGAAAAAAACATGCCACCATCTTGGAAAAATATATTTGCAAAACACATACTCAACAGAGGATTAACATGCAAAATATACAAAGAAGTCTTAAAACTCAACAATAAGAAAGCAAATAACCCATTTTAAAACTGGGCAAAAAATCCGAACCAGCACATCACCAAAGAAAATACATATATGGCAAATAAGCATATGAAAAGATGCTCAACATAGTTTTCATCAGGGAACTATAAATTAAATCAACAATGAGGTGCCACTATAAACATATTAGAATAGTTAAAGTTTAAAAATGATATTATGAAATGCTGGTGAAGATGAAGAAGAACAGGTAGTTTCATTTATTGCTGTTGGGAATGCAAAATGTTACAGCACCTTGGAAGACAGTATGGCAGTTTATCACAAAATTAAACATACTCTTAACATATGAATCCAGCAATTGTACTCCTATCTATTTTATTCAGTTGAATTGAAAACTTGTGTCCATGCAAAAACCTGCACACAAATGCTTATAGCAGTGTTACTCATAATCTGCAAAACCTGGAAACTAGTACTTCAAAAGGTGAAGGGATAAATACACTATGGCGCATCCAAACAATGGGACAATAATTCATGATAAAAAGAAATGAACTGGAACTTCCAGGGAGGATGGCAGAGAGGGAGTCCCAGGACTCACTCCTCCCTCCAAAACAGCTATTAAACAGGCAGGAACTGTCTGAAACAACTCTTCTGGGGCTCTGGAGGCCAGAAAAACTCTGTTATAGCACCCAAGGAAGAGCAGGAGGAAAAGTCTAAGAAACTGCAATTACAAAACTGCGTGTGGCTCACTCTGCAGTAGCTGTTGGCACACACCCACAATTCTCACTGTGGGCTGAATTGGGGTACAGCCCCTGGCTAGCCACTATAGTCAGAAAGGGTCATAAAAATCATCTTCCCCAAGAACAGAGGGGAGCATGGCCAAGCACTGATCACAGCTTTCTATTAGCAAATTTGGATGGCTGGGTCCCAGCTTTGAGCTACTGTTTAAATACCATCAGACTAGCTGGACCAGTCACCATCATTGTTTCAACCCTGCCCCCAACAGCGGTGGAGGTGGTGGAGGTTTAAAGACACAAGGTCTCCTTAGGCATACAGGGTATAGTTTGCTGAAGAACACAATCTGGTGGGCAGGCCAGGAAAGTGCAGCTTTGGGGAGCCATCAATAAGGCTTTTGGTGTCTTTCCTGATCCTCTCCCCAGGGCTCTTTGGATCTGGTGTGCTCCCCCTTCATGGGGCCCTGTTTCACCCGGGAAATACTGAGTTGGAAAAATCCTCTCTAGAGTGATTCTCCTCCCATAATTTTCCTTCCATGCAAAAGTAGTGAGGGGTAATGAAGGTATTTTTTAAAAAAAAAGCTATAGAGGAAAAACAAAATCAAACAGAATAGATCATGATTTCTAGAGAAGGAACAGAGGAAGGGAGTTTTCTCTTGTGGTTGAACAACTGCACAGACAGTATAATCTTTTTTGGGGGAGAGGGGTGCATGGGCCAGGAATCAAACATGGGTCTCCCACATGGCAGGCAAGAATTCTACCACCGAACCACCCATGCATCCCAATTAGTGCAATCTTAAAAATTGTACCACATCTCCAGGACAAAAATCAGATGAAGAAGACCTAAAAAATATATGATTAGTTAAACATAGGAAATTCTAAAGTTCTGGAATAAATTGAACAAGTGTCAAAGAAGAGCCTTAACAAAAAGCCAATCAACAACAAAACCATAGGCTAATTAGAGAAACTGAGCCATCAGAGTAAGTGTATCAAGATAATTAGATGCCTAGACATCAGCAAAAATTACAAACAATATTAAGAAAGAGGAAGATATGACCCAGTTAAAGGAGCAAATTTAAATTTTGGAGAAGACACAGAATTTGGAAGAACTAATCAAAGAAGTTCAAATGAATCTCCTAAATCAACTTGAAGAGATGAAAGAAAATATGGCTACGGAGATAAAGGATATTAAGAAGACACTGGGTGAGCATACAGAATAATGTGAAAGTATAAAAAGAAACATAACAGAAAGTATGGGGACAAAAGGTGAAGTAATTAAAAACAGTGAAGGCATACAACAGCAGATTTTAACAGATAGAAGAAAATATCAGTGAATTAGAAGACAGGATAGAAAAAATCTTACAGACAGAAGAAGAGATAGAGAAAAGAATGAAAAAAAAAATGAGCAGGGTCTCAAGGATTTGAATGACAGCACAAAACATACATATATACACATCATGGGTGTCCCAGAAGGAGAAGTGGAAAGAAACAGAATATTTATGACAATGGCCAAAAATTTCCCAACTCTTATGAGAGACATAAATACTCATTTTCAAGAAGAGAAACATACTCCAACCAGATTAAATCCTAATAGACCTATTCTGAGACACAAGAAAAAAGTGATTTGTAATATACAAGTGAACCACTACAAGACAAAATGCTGATTTCTCATCAGAAACCATGGACATGGAAAGATAATAGTATGATATATTTAAGGCACTGGAAGAGAAAAACTGACAGTCAAGAATTCTTTGTCTGGCAAAACTGTCCTTCAAATATGAGGGAGACTTAAAAATATTCACAGATTAACAGAAACTGAGGGAGATCATCAACAAGAGACCTGCCCTACAAAAATACTACAGATTGTTCTTCAGCTGAAAGAAAAAGATGAGAGTGTAGAAACGAATATTATCAGTAAGGGTAACTAAAAGTGTAAAAAGAGAGATGAAAATAAGATATGACATACAAATCAAAGGATAAAATAGTTGAAGTAAGTACTGACTTTACAGTTATAACATTGAATGTTAATGGGTTAAACTTCCCAATCAAAAAGCACAGATTGTCATAATGGATAAGAAATGTATGATCCATTTATATGTTGTCTACAAGAGAGACACCTTAGACCCAAAGACACATTAGGTTGAAAGTGAAAGATTGGAAAAGAAACACAAACGGTATGGCCAAAAACAGTGACCAAAAAAAGAGCTGGGTTACCTATACTAATATCAGACAAAATATAATTTAAATGCAAAGCTGTTATAAGAGACAAAGAATGATGCTATATATTAATAAAAAGGGAATCCGCCAAGTAAAAATAACAATACTAAATATTTGTGCACCTAATCATGGGGCCCCAAAACACATGAGACAAAACTGGAGAGAGAAATAGACATCTCTACGAAAATAGTTGGAGGCTTCAATAAAACACTCTATTCAATAGATAGAATATCAAGGCAGAGGATCAGAAAACAGAGAACTTGAATAATATGATAAATGAAGTAGACCTAATAGATATATACAGAGCATTGCACCCCAAAACAGCAGGACATACTTTCTTCTCAAGTGCTCGTGGATCATTCTCCAGGATAGACCATATGTCTATATCAATAAATCTAACAAGACTCAATAAATTTTAAATGATTGAAATTATAAAAAGTACTTTCTCTGATTATAATGGAATGAAGCTTCAAATCATAACAGGTGGAGAAACAGAAAATTCAAAAATATATGCAGGTTAAATAATCAGTAAATATATTTACTGGATCAAAGAAGAAATAAGAGAAATCAGTAAATATATGGAGACAAAGGAAAACAAGAACACAACATATCAAATCTAGGGAATGCACAAAGGCAGTGCAGAGAGGAAAACTATAGCTGTAAATACCTACATTAAAAAAGGAGAAAAAGAACTTTCTGGAGAAAAGTTTCTAGTTCTGGAGGAACTAGAACTTCTTACCAAAGCAAGCAGAAGGAAGGAAATAACAAAGATTAGAGCAGAAGTAAATGAAATTGAAAATAAAAAAACAACAGAGAGTTAACAAAACCAAAAATTGTTTCTCTGAGATGATCAATAAAATAGACAAACCTTTAGCTAGACTGACAAAGAAAAGAAGAGAGAATATGCAAATAAAGTAAAAAATGAGAGGGGAACATTACTACTGACCCCAAAGATAATAAAAAGAATCATAAGAGGATACTATGAACAACTGTATGGCCAACAAATTAGACAACTTCCATGAGATGGACAAATTTATAGAAACATGCAAACAGCCTACACTGACTGTACAAGGAATAGAAGACCTCAACAGACCAATTACAAGGAAAGGGATTAAATTGGTCATCAAAAACCTCCCAAGAAAAAAAGCCCAAGACCAGTTGGCTTCACTGGTGAATTCTACAAATCATTTCAAGAAGAATTAATACCAATTCTGCTCACACTCGTCAATAAAATTTAACAGGAGTGTGCTGGTTTGAAAGGATTTATGTACTCTAGAAAAGCCATGTTTTAATCCTAATCAATCTTGTGGGAGCAACAGTTTCTTCTAATCCCTATTCATCACTATAGGTTGGAAACTTGATTAGGTTATCTCCATGGAGATGTGACTCAATCATTTGTGGGTACTAAACTTGATTAGATGGAAACAGGTCTCCACCCGTTCTACACGGGTCTTGATTAGTTTACTGGAATCCTATGAAAGAGGACACATTTTTGAGAGAATGCCTTTTGAGAATAAGAAGAGAGCTATAGAACCACAACAGAAGGATGAGAGAACCACAGAGTTCAACAGCCAGTGACCTTTGGAGATGAAGAAGGAAAACACTTTCAGGAAGCCTCATGAAGCAAGAGGCCTGGAGAGAAAGCAGATGCCACAATGTTCACCATGTGTCTTTACATCTGAGAGAGAAACATTGAATGTCATTGGCCTTCTTGAACCAAGGTATCTTTCCCTAGATGGCTTAGATTGGACATTTCTATAGACTTTTAATTTGGACAATTTCACAGCCTTAGAACTGTAAACTAGCAACTTATTAAATTCCCCTTTTTAAAAGCTGTTCTGTTTCTGGTATATTGCATTCTGGCAGCTAGCAAATTAGAACAAGGAGGGAATACTGCCTAACTCATCCTATGAAGCCAACATCCCCTTAATACCAAAGCCAGATAAAGATAATACAGGAAAAGAAAATTGCAAACTGATTTCTCTAATGAACAGAGAGGTAAAAAATGTTCAATAGATTAATTGCAAGTAGACCAATAGCACATTAAAAGAATTACACACTGTAATCAAGTGGGTTATAACTCTGATATGCAGGAGCAATGCAACATAAGAAAATCAGTTAATGTAATACACCACATTAACAAACAGGAAAAACCACTTGATCATCTCCATTGAAGCAGAAAAGACATTTGACAAAACAAGCATCCTTTTAAAACACACTTCTAAAGATAGGAATAGAAGGAAACTTCCTCAACATGATAAAGGGCATTTATGAAAAACCCACAGCTAACATTGTACTCAATGATGAAAGACTGAAGGCTTTCCCTTTAGATCTGGGACAAGACAAGGACACACACTCTCATCATTGTTAGTCAACATCGTGCTGTAAGTTCTAGCTAGAGTAGTTAGGCAAGGAAAATACATAAAAGACATCCAAATTGTAAAAGAAAAAGTAAAACTTTCACTATTTGCAGATGACTTGATCCTATAGAGAAAAAGATCTACAAGTTGAAAACTCTGCAACAAAGCTACTAGAGCTGATAAACAAGTTTGGCAAATTGGCAGGATACAAGACCAACACCCAAATATCAGTAGAATTTCTATACACTGGTAATGAACAATCTGAGGATGAAATCAAGAAAAAAAAATTCATTTACAATAGCAAGTAAAAGAATGAAATATCTAGGAATAAATACAACCAAGGATGTACAGAACTTGTACAAAAGCTAAAAAACATTGCTAACTTAAATCAAAGAATACCTAAAGATATGGAAGGACATTCCAAGTTCATGGCTTGGAAGACTAAATATTGTTAAAATATCGATTCTACCCAAACTGATTTACAGTTTCAACACAATCTCAATCAAAATCCCAACAGCCTACTTTGTAGAAGTAGAAAAGCCAATTATCAAATTTATTTAGAGAGTAATGGCCTCAAATAGCCAAAAACATCTTGAAAAAGAAGAAAAAAGTTGGGGGACTCACAATTCCTGACTTTAAAGCATATCACAAATCTACAGTGGTCATAACAGCATGGTACTGGTATAAAGGTAGATATATAGACCAATGGAATTGAATTGAGAGTTCAGAAGCAGACCTTCACATCTATGGCCAATTGTATTTCAAAAGGCTACCAAACCCACTCAACTGGGAAAGAATGGTCTATTCAACAAATGGTGCTGGAAGAATTAAATTTTATATGCAAAATAATGAAAGAAGACCCCTATCTCACATCTTATACAAAAAAAATGAACTCAAAATGGATCAAAGACCTAAATATAAGAGCCAGGACATAAAACTCCTAGAAGAAAATATAGGGAAACATCTTCAAGATCTTGTGCTAAGCAATGATTTCTTAGACTTTACACCCAAAGCACAAACAATGAAAGAAGAAATAGATACATCCTCAGAGTCCACAAAATTGAAGAGTTTTGTGCTTCAAAGGACTTTCTTAGGAAAGTGAAAAGGGAATCTACACAATGGGAGAAAATATTTGGAAACTACATAGCTAATAATAGTTTAATATTTAGAATATATATAGTAATCTTACAGCTCAAAAAAAGACAATAGCCCAATTTAAAAATGGGTAAAAAAAATTGAATAGCTACTTTCTAAAGAGGAAATACAAATAGCCAAAAAGTACATGAAAAGATACTCAACATCACTAGCTCTTAGGGAAATGCAAATCAAAAGCATGAGATACTTCACACCTACTAGAATGGCTACTATTAAAAAACTCAGAAAACTACAAGTGTTGGAAAGGATGTGGAGAAATAAGAACACTCATTGCTGATGGGAATGTAAAATGATATAGACACTTTGGAAGACAGCTTAGAAGTTCCTCAGAAAGCTAAGTATAGAAATGCCAGATGATCTGGCAATCCTGCTACTAGGCAGATACGCTGAAAAACTGAAAGTAGGGACTCCAACAGCCATTTGTGTACTGATGTTTATAGTGACATTATTTGTAATTGCCAAAAGATGGAAGCATCCCTAGTGTCCAACCTATGAAAAGATAAACAAATGTGCTGTAGGCATAGAATGAAATATTATTATTCAGCAGTAAGAAGGAATGCAATCCTGATTCATGCGACAACATGGGTGAACCTTGAGGGCATTATAAGCCAGATACAAAAGGACAAGTACCTTAAGATCTCACTGTTATGGAAAAATTATAATAAGCAAGCTCATAGAGTTAGAAACTAGAATATAGGTAACCAGGAGATAGACTGGTTTTAGAGAATGGGGAGCTGAAGATTAACTTGTAAAGAATTTCTATTTAGGCTGACAGTAAAGTTTCAGAAATGAATAGTGGTGATGGTAGCACTTTATTGTGAGTGTAATCAACAACACTGAACTATACGGGTGAATCTGGTTAAAAGAAGAAACTTTAGGATATATATATTACCAGAACAAAAATTAGAAGAAAAAACATAGGACTATATAACACAGCGGATCCTATTGTAGATATTGTACTATATTTAGTAGTATAAGTATAAGAATGTTCTCTAATGGGTTATAACAAATGTTTGCTACTAATACAAGTTGGTAATAATAGAGTGGTATATGGAAAAATAAACCTAATGTAAATAACGAATGATAGAACTATTTTAGTAATCTTTCATCAGTTGTAACAAAGGTAACTACTGTTAAAGATAGTACAGTTATTTTTAAAAGCACTATCATTAATAGTAACAAATGTTCTACACCAATGCAAGGTGTGTTAAGAGTAGAATGGTATATGTAAATTCCGTATTTTATGTTTGATCGTTTTGTAAATTCACAATTTCTCTAATTAAAAAACAAGAAGAAGAGCAAGTAAGCCACAGAAAGGTTTAGAGTTTTCTTAAATGAATATTTCTAAGTGAAAGAAACCAGTCTGCATAAGGCAAAAGTATAGAGATGGTAAAAAGATCAGTGGTTGCCAGGAGTTTAGGGGAAAGGGAGAAGGATGAATAGGTAAAGCACAGGGGATTTTGAGGGTAGTGAAAATATTCTTTCTTATACTGTAATAGTGGATAATATATGACATTATGAATTTGATCAAACCTATGTAATTTCACAACACAAAGAGTGTACTTTAATTTGTGTAAACAAACAAACAAACAAAAACATTTAGGAGGCTGGGAAGTCCCAACCAAGAATTCAGATTGACAACAGAATCAAATGGTATTGAAAATGTATGAATCAACTTCATTGAAGGGGACAGGGGAAAATGTGCTGAACTATACAACTTTTTAAACTAGTGGAGTCTGTAAGATTAAAAGAAAAATAAACTGCACAGAAGTACTATACTTTGATTGGTAAAGTTGTTTCCCATTGGGAAATGGTTTAACAATTCTGATACTGCTATATATATATATTGGAACTGAACAATTAGGTAAATGACTGGCAGATGGTGGAAGCCAGTTTTCCCATTGTTGGAGTAGGAATTACAGATAAACAAGAGGAGGAGTCCAGAATGATCTATGTGGTAATGAATTAGAAATGGAGACATCAGTAAAAACTCATGTTTAATTTACTATACAATACAGATGTTCACATATAGATATTTATAGATATGTGTATGCACATGGGTTATATATCTTTTCTGTTACCTGAGATGACCTAAGAGAAACATCTCTGTAGCAATTAGCAACTATAGCACCCCAAACTTAATTTCTAATATAGTTCTCCAGTAAAGGGAATCAGGGTTTCTTGGAGAAAGAGTTGACTCTAGGGCTAGGGCAGAAAATATGCCAGGTGAGCTGGAGCAACTTATAGTGCCGAAAAGAAAGTGCTAAAAAGCAAACAACAAACCCACATTGATGGAGGGATGTCAAAGCAACACAGGAGCAAAATAAAAGGGACCCCAATGGTTGAAGTGGGAACAATATGAGCAAGAAAATAAAGTAGTATTGGGCTATGAAGAAAATAAATACTCATGAGTCCAGATAAAAATGATCCAAATACATTAATAACTTTAGAGAAAACAAATCTATGCTGAAGCATTCCAAAAAAATTACGTGTACATAATTCCCCACTCCTTAAGTGTAGGCTGTGCATGTGACTTCCTTCTAAAGAGTGCAGCATGGAAAGGCATGAGGACAGGGGTGTGAGGGGAGGGTAACTTTACAGTAGACTGGCCAGCACTGCTTCATCCAGGCAATCAAGGTCAACATCAACCCTCTTGAAATCATGTTGATGGTATTTGCCCTTGATATGATGTGATGAAAATAGCCTATGTGATTGTCCCCAAAACCTATGAGCCTAGTCTAATCATGAAAAAAATCATACAAATTCCAGTCGCAGGGCATCTTATAATATACTGGATCAGTACTACTCAAAACGTCAAGATGATAAAAGATAAGGAAAGTCTGAGAAAGGGTTACAGCCAAGATGAGCCTAATGAGACATAACAACCAAGTGGAATATGGTATATTCAGTGAGGTCCTAGAATAGAAGGACATTAGGTAAAATAAAGGAAATCCAAATTTACTACGGATTTTAGTTAAAAATAATGTTTCATTATTGGTGCATTAATTTGTTGATGCATCCTACTAATACAAGATGCTAAGAAGAAGAGAAACTGGGTAGTGGAATGATGTGCAATATGGTAGCTGTCAGTGCTTTCTTTGCAATTTTTCTGTAATTTCAATTCTCTAAAAATCAGAATCTATTAATACCATTTTTTAAAACTTAAAAGATAATTGTCTGCTACGTTACGTTCTCTGCTTTTTTGTTGCTTTGGATTTTTCTTTACTAAATATTAAAAAGAAAAAAGACTTGAAGGAAGTAAAACACATGAAAACTTTGGTTATTCCCAAGGTGTTGGATTACAAGTGGTTGTTGGTTCCTTCTAGGTTTCTTGCAGTTTTCCAAGTATTCTGCAGTGATGATGTAAAATCCACATGCAAGGTACAGAAGAGGTGCTTGATCAGAAATTAAGAGTTTATGAGACTGGCCAGAAAGACAAACTGAAGATGTTTGTAAGACAAAGCCTGTACACATTTCTTGAGGAAAAGCAGAATAGGGGTCTCTGGGGCAAGCCTATGTGCAAGGAGGGGCTTGTTAAAGGCTCTGAATCTATGGAGTTCCACTGGCCCACTAATCTGCCCCCATCCCTGCTGTTTCCCTCTCATGGGTCTTGGATGTCAAAGTCTCTCTGGATTCACTTTGTGGAATATTTTGACCAGATCAGGACATTCTCTAGCTTGTTCTTGAGGTGCATTCTTCTCTTTGCACCCTCCTTCTGAGAGCAATAGGTCCTTTTGCTGCCCAGGTATTATTGAGAGGCCAGCCACACCTGTATTTTGTATCTAATGGCCCAGGCTGGTTTAGCTGGGCACCTTGCTGGAGCCCATCATAGAAGACAGAGTCGAGAGGTTATCCTGGAGGTTAGTCTTACGCATTTTATAGATATCTCCTTTTTTAGTTTAAGGTTTATTAGAGAGGCTAGAGGGAAATGTCAGAAACTGTAGAGCTGTGTTCCAGTAGCCATGTTTCTTGAGGATGAATGTATAATGATATAGCTTTCACAATGTGACTATGTGATTGTGAAAACCTTGTGTCTGATGCTCCTTTTATCTATAATATTGACAGATAAGTAAAAAATAGGATTAAAAATAAATTAATAATACGAGGAGCAAATGTTAAAATAAATTGAGTAGATTGAAATACTAGTGAACAATGAAAGGGAGTGCTAAGGGGTATAGAAAAAATTAGGGGAAACAAAGGTTAAAATCTATTGAGTAGATGGAAATACTAGTGGTCAATGAGCGGGAAGGGCAATGAGAGGTGTGAGTCACACACCAGACACACTGAGTAGACAGAGAGGAGCTGGAAGGCCACTGGGATTGTGGCTTTCCTTACTTCAAAGAGCCTGGTGAACGGTCCTTCAGGTATATGAATGCAGACCCTCTGGAGGCACCTGGTTGGTATACTTTTTCCCGTTGTATACACAAATGTGCATGTGCAAGACGTTAGGCACTTCCATGGAAAGCTGGTGCTGTGATCCTAAAGCATACAGCTGGCCAACACCTGAAGTTGGAAGACCTTAATAACTGCATTGCCTGTGTGGTATCTCTAGCATGTACTCAGTCTCCCCTGCAGCCCCAGTGTATGTGTGGGGAGGAAGTCTGGTAGTTGTGAAGGACAAACACCTCTTTCAGGAGACAGGGGTTGGGGATGCAGAGGTTCATCAAACAGAGATGAAATATATCTTATTTAATCAACTCATTAAATGGACAGAAAAATACTTGGGAAAATTTTATAACTTGTATTCGTTGAGTATTTGTGAATCATGGTCTTTGGGGACTGAGGGAAAGGCCAGTCAAGCTAGCTCAAGGATTGGGGATTTTTTTTTTTTTTTTTTTGGTAATAACTTTTTTTATTTCTTAGAACATTTGCATCGATTTAGAAAAAGAAATAAAAAGACAACAGAAAAAGAAATAAAACGATAACAGGGAAAAAAAAGATTATACATACCATACCCCTTATCCCTCCTTTCATTTACCACTAGCATTTCAAACTAAATTTATTTTAACATTTGTTCCCCCTATTATTTATTTTTGTTCCATATGTTCTACTCTTCTGTTGATAAAGTAGATAAAAGGAGCATCAGACATAAGGTTTTCACATTCACAGAGTCTCATTGTGAAAGCTATATCATTGTTCAATCATCATCAAGAAACATGGCTACTGGAACACAGCTCTACATTTTCAAGCAGTTCCCTCCAGCCTCTCCACTACATCTTGAACAACAAGGTGATATCTACTTAATGCATAAAAATAACCTCCAGGATAACCTCTCGACTCTGTTTGGAATTTCTCAGCCATTGACACTTAGTCTCATTTCACTCTTCCCCCTTTGGTCGAGAAGGTTCTCTCAATCCCTTGATGTTAATTCTCAGCTCATTCTAGGGTTTTTCTCAGTCCCTTGATGTTGAGTCTTAGCTCATTCCAGGATCTCTGTCCCACATTGCCAGGGACGTCCACACCCCTGGGAGTCATGTCCCATGCAGAGAGGGGGAGGGTGGTGAGACTGCTTGTTGTGTTGGCTGGAGGGAGAGGCCACATCTGAACAACAAAAGAGGATCTCTTGGGGGTGACTCTTAGGCCTAAATTTTAAGTAGACTTGACCTATCCTTTGCGGGGTTCAGTTTCATATGAACAAACCCCAAGACTCGGGGCTCAGCCTACAGCTTTGGTTATCCACACTGCTTGTGAAAATATCAAGAATTCAACTTGGGGAAGTTGAATTTCTCCTCGCTCTCACCATTCCCCAAAGGGGGCTTGCAAATACTTTTCTACTCACTGATAGAATCACTCTGGGATTCATCAGGGCATCACTCTGGACAAACCAACAAAATCTCATGTCCTAGCTGAGATTCCAAGTACTTATGGTGTTCAGGAATGGGAATGTTTTGCAAAGCAAGAAGCAACACAAAACTTTGACAACATAGTGTCACTGGACCTCATGGACACCAGAACTGAACAGCTGGTTGAATCTAAGGCATCTCTAGCAGATTTAGCAGCATCAGAAATTTTTTCATTCTAAGATTCAACATTGACATGACAACTATTTTCTCAATCACTGCATATATTCTCTTATTAGCTATTTTATTCAAAAATCTTTATTTCGACTCATGGTTTCCTCTTAACTTCCCCCTCACCTATGGCCCACAGTGTTGACCCTTGCCTTGTACTGCCCACTGTCCGGTAGGATCCCAATCATTCAGCAACATTTTGGTAATGATAGGAAAGGTAAGCTCTTACATTTTCAGAAGCCCAATGTCTCAATTCTACATGTAGTTTCAAACCAGTTGAAGAAACTATTTTCCTGACATTTCTTTCACTGTTTCTTTCAAAAACTATATATGCCTTGGGTCCTTATGCAACCAAACTAAGATTCAGTTTTTGCACAAACAAAATGAGGATGGCAGTAGCTCAGAAAGCTGTTGTGTACTGAGATGCATTATAGAGCCTCTAACCCACAGTAGGCATGCAGTAAGTTTTTCCTCTTTCCTGTCTCTATTGACAGCATTACCAGCTCTATTTCCACTTGGTCTCATCTTGTTTGTCATCTGTGGTTTTTCCTCTTTTGTCCTCTGGTCCTTTTGGTCCCATCCATCTGTGTCTTGCATCTGATCCTCCCAGGTCCAGTTCTAACAGCTCTGACTTCCCATGTGTCTGGCTCTGGCTCTGGCTACAGGGGTCTGCCTTAGAGTCACAAGTCCAGCCTCCATTTCTACTCTTCCGCTGTCCTGCCTTTCTTTTGGGGGTACTACCACTCTTCATTTCATGTGGTTTGAGTGTGGCTGACATCATGTTACCCCAATATATACATCAAACATGAGGGGTCTTGTTTTGGGTTCCAACCAAAGCAGACCCTGAGAAATAGGTTTGGGCGTAGGTAGTTTATTTGAGAAGTGCAGCAAAGCAAGTGATGAGAGTGAGGCAGAAAAGGGAAAGAAGCCAATAGAAGGAGCATTATTGAACAGGTTGTAAATCAGATCAACCAATGCCAACCCAGTGGGCATCTGTGAGAAACTTTAAGGAGCACAACCAAGAGTGACCCCACAGAGAGGCAAGGTGCTAGGTATTTATCCACCAGCTCTACTCCACATTGGGTAAGGCTTGCTGCTGGGGTGTTAGTCCCTGGCACTTCCTGCCTGCCTGAGACCAAGCTCACTCTCAAAGCTGGGAACACCTCCAGCTGGTAGCCACTTGAAGCCTTCACCTTGACAGCTTACCTGCAGGGTGATCTTGGAGTACCTGGTGGTATCCAAAGTGGCCACTGCTTTAGAACATCAGTCTTGAGAAGAGTGGGACAGATGAAATGTTAGCTGAGCTAAATTATTCTGAATTTACAGAATCTACAGCTCTGCAATTAGATTGCCAGGATATCCTTTTGAGGCCTGGTTGACCTTCAGTTAAATGAGTGCTAAAGCACCCTTCAAAGATTTATGTATTTTTTAAATTAACAAAAAGTAGTTGATTGCTTTGCAATCAGAGACCTAAGAGATGCACTGTTTTCTTCTCTTGCCAACCCTACATCTGGAAAGATGAGATAGAAAAGTTTGGTAGAGTCTTCCCTCCTTTATCCCCTTCTGAGGCTTCTTGGCTCATTGGTCCTGCAGACCCTGAGATCCTACATGGTTGAGCCTTAGCTGAAGGAGGCCATGGACCCATGAAAAACAGGAGGTCCTCGAATAAGGACGGATCTGTCTGTATTCTGGTCCTCAAGCATCAGGTGATCTTGCTCACTCCCTTGGGTGTCCTGATCACAGCCACAAATGGGACAAGGTCAGGATCCCGTCCTGGGCTTTCTGAGTATCCTTCCAAAGATACCTTGAGATTTAATAAAGTCTCTCTTTAAGGTTGCTTTCAATAGAGCTCTCATTAAATGAATTATTTTGTATAGAAAGGGACACAGACTGAGATGGCAGGAGTAGTTAGTGTTATGGAACTGAATTAGGATGAGATACAGTTGTGAAGAGAGACGTTTGTATTCATAGAATCCTTTCCTTTCTCTTTAGGTGAGCAGTTGGATGAGGTAGTATCTGAGATAATCATCCTTAGAAGCTGATTGCCCAGGAGTGTCTGTCCATGGGATATTATCACTGGTTCACAATAAAGAGAACAAAAAAAAACAATATAGAGAACCTTGCTTAAAGTAAAATGTATCCAATTCTTTTTAGAAATAAGAAGAATTAGCAGTCCTTTTACTTTAATGAACTAATTTTAAAAAATCAGGATGTTTACAACTTTAAGCCAGTCATTTTTAATCATAATGGCAGTATCGATCACTCCAGTTAGGATGTTTTGACGTCGGGTCTAATAAAGGGACTATTTTAAAAGGTGTGCTGGGGGCAGGGAAAGCCAAAAGGGATAGTGCAGGACCCTAGGATTAGGAAGCAGAAGCCAAAAAAGGCCAAGAGGAGGGAGTAGTTTCTAGACATTGAAGGAGAGAGTCATGTGGAAAGAACCATTTTAAAAGGAGCTATGAGCTACCATAGAATGACACCATCAGCATCAAATGGAAGGAACCTGGCACTGTCTGCCCTTTTGTCTCTCAGCATCCATTCTCATCTCTCATCTGGGTGAAAAGTACAGGGAACACATAGTCCCATAAGCTACTGCACCATTTTGGGATGATATTAATTTGGTTGTATTCACAACTGTAACCTACAATGTTAGCCACCAGTGATGTCTCCTCTTCTAATTGAATGGAACCATGACAGCATTTCTGGAGGAATAATTCCTCTTCTGCATACATCTACACTGAGCCCATGAGCATGGGGACAAGCAGCAAAAGTTCTTCAAGTGTGTAATTAAAGGTCACAGTGAAGGGGACCATTTCTAGACCTGTGCATCCTAACTATGGAGGAGAGAGTGCTATGCATTGGATGTTTGTTTAAAGCATAAACCACATTATGGAGGGCCACACTCCAACCTCACATGGTCTCCTAGCCGGTGCTATAGTTGAACTTTCAGCAGGTCATTCAATCATGGATCAAATTTCTGGGTGATGGAGTACATGGAAAGACCAGTGAATTCCATGTGTGGGATCCCAATGCCATATATCTTCAGAGCCGAAGCAATGTCATATGGGAGACCATGACAATGGATAATGCAATTTCTATGGGGAAGAAGAGTGGCTCTGGCATAAGAGCTGCAGACAGGGAAAGCAAACCCATGTCTGCAAAGTATGTGTGTCTCTATGAGGACAAAGCACTTCTCCCACCATGATGGGAGGGTTCAATGTAATCAGCTTGCCACCAGGTAGGTGATTACTGCCATATTCAGCATTGGTTGAAACCAAGTAGAAGCCAGAAGGTAAAGGAGCTCATTGATGTTGACCGTACATGTCAACTTAGAGGGTAGTGATCAGATGAAAAAGGGTAGAAAGGACAGAAAGATAGTTCATGAAGTCCCCAAAAATCTAGGTGTCCTGCTCAGACACCTTCTGACTCCATAAGTTTATGATAGTTTTTATATGTCCAGGCCCTTGTGGATGCCTCTTCCCTACCTTTATCACAATGAAACTCTCATAATGATCTTTTTCACCCTGATGGAAATATACATCATCCCTTTCTAAGAGCATTTGAATTTTACTGTTACTGCTTAAAATGCTATCATGTTAGAAATGGCTCATTCCTTGGGCAAAAGACATGAACAGGCACTTCTCAGAAGAGGAAATACAAATGACTAAAAGGCACATGAAAAGATGCTCAACTTCTCTGGCTACTAGGGAAATGCAAATCAAAACCACTATGAGATGTCATCTCATACCCACCAGAATGGCCATTATCAATAAAACAGAAAACAACACGTTCTGGAGAGGATGTGGAGAAAGAGGCACACTTAGCCACTGTTGGTGGGAATATAAAATGGTACAACCATTGTGGAAGGCAGTTCGGTGGTTCCTCAGAAAGCTAAGTATAGAATTGCCGTATGATCCAGCAATACTATTGCTAGGTATCTGCTCAGAGGACCTGAGGGCAAGGACACAAACAGACATTTGCACACCAATGTTTATAGCAGCATTATTTACAATTGCCAAGAGATGGAAACAGCCCAAATGTCCATCAACAGATAATTGGCTAAACAAGCTGTGATATATACATATGATGAAATATTATGCAGCTGTAAGACAGAAAAAAGTTATGAAGCATGTAACAACATGGATGGACCTTGAGGACATTATGCTGAGTGAGATTAGCCAGAAACAAAAGGGCAAATACTGTATGGTTTCACTGATATGAACTAACATTAATGAGCAAACTTGGAGAATTTCACTTAAGAACAGAGGTTATCAGGAAATAGAAATAGGGTAGAGATGGGTAATTGGAGCTGAGGGGATACAGATTGTGCAACAGGACTGATTGTAAAAATTCAGAAGTGGATAGTCCAATACTACCTGATTGTAACATAATAATGTAAGTATACTGAATGAAGCTGAATGTGAGAATGACTGAGGGAGGCGGGCTGGGGCACATATGAAACCGTAAGGAAAGATAAATGATAAAGACTGAGATGGTATAATCTAGGAATGCTTAGAGTGTACAATGATAGTGACTAAATGTACAAATTAAAAAATGTTTTTGCATGAGGAAAAAAGTTGAAAAAAAAGGCTCATTTCCCTGCTAACACAAGTTGGACCCCTGGAAGAAGAGAAGATTTTAGATTTGACTTCTGGACTCTTGAAAAACATACCTGGGGTAGCTGACTTGCCTCCTGTATAGCTATGGAAAACCCCATTGAGATTCACAGAGAAATTTGGGGAAAGCCTGATTTGCAGCATTTCTTTAAAATTTTCCATAAGATGAATGAAAGAGAAAGAACATGACTCTGGATTTGGAAATCCTGAATTGAAAGCCATTCTCTGCCATGTATGAGACTTTATAACTTTGGGAAAGTTAAGGTCCTATGAGAGAGGGGGACAAAAAAAACCCAAAACCAAACAACAACAAACCCTTGGGAGATCCAACTTTCCTTCTCTGTAAGATAGGAATATGAGTGACTATTCTGCAGGTAGTCCCACATTCCTTCAATCTCATACTCTGCCCTGGTGATTGACTGGACTCTGTCAGGGCTGCCCCCTGCACCTTCACCCATCTGTATAGTTGATGGTTATGTGTTGTGTTAAGAGGTCTCAAGGTCTGGGCCTTGGAAGAGGAAACAGCATACAAAAGCATAGGTGTTAGATCAAGCTCTTCTTACCAAATAAAACCCACCACTTCAGTCTGTGAAGACACAGATGCAATGACTTCTGAGCAATAATTCTTAATAAAGCTTCCAGCCGTGTTCATGCTTCAGCATGTGCATGCTCAGCCCTGTGTCCAGTCTCAACTCAGTTCCTAAAGCCAGCTTGAGGTGAATTGTTTAGTGAGTTGCTATCATGGGCCTCCTGACTTGTAGCTAAGAGATGGTCCTGCTTCCTTCAGCAAGAAAAAGAGGTCTAGGTGGAGAACAAAGACAAGGAGCTGGTGTTTCTCCAGGAGTATGAATGACCCAATGACTGTACATTTGTGACCAAGAAACAGCTTCAGCTAAGCAATCTCATTGTGTATCACACCACAGAGTTTAATAATGTAAAAAGAGCATGGATTTTATGCCTCCACAAGAGATTAAGTGACTGCTATGTAGTTCTTCCATGAATTTCTCTCTATATTAGCTAGGGTTATCTAGAGAAACAGAATCAGCAGGAGATATCCGTAGATATAAAAGTGCCTCACATAACCGTGGGAATGTAGAGTCCAAGGTCTGTAGGGCAGGCTGCAAGCTGGTAACTTCGATGAAGGTCCTCAATGAACTCTCAGGAGAGGCTGGCTGGACAACCGTAGTAATGGGCAGGCTGTGAAGCTGGCAACTCCGTGAAGGGTCTGGACAAACTCCACAGGAAAGGTCACTGGCTGAAGCAGGAAGAGTGAATGTCTCTTCTGAATCCTCCATAAAAGCCTTCCAGTGATTAGATTAAGTGTCACTCATCACAGAAGACCCTCCCCTTAGCTCATTACAAATGCAATCAGCTGTGGATATAGTCAACATAAACATGATTTAAGTCCAAGAAATGTCCACATAAAAACAGACAGGCCACCTTTAGCCCAACCAGATGTCCGGGTACCACCAACTGGCCAAGTTGATACATGAACCTGACCATGACACTCTCTAACCGACACAGCCTCAAGGAGAGCTCTCTACTCTGAATATTTATAATACTCTTGTTAGCTTCATAATAATGCTACTATGCTTACTCAACAGCTACCCCCTCCCTTTCCTCCTTCCTGGTAGAGGCTATACCTCCAACTCTGAGAAAGGCCTTATGTTCACTTTCCCAGATGCCCTTGCTGCCAAGACATGGGCATGTGACCTAATATTTTTTTAACTTTTTTTTTATTGTATACTATTTTGGTGTATGTATGCATATATACAAAGCAAAGAAAGAAAAAAGCAATAGTTTTCAAAGCACTCTTCAGCAAGTAGCTATGGGAGAGATCCCAGAGGTTGTCATGGAGCATGATACCATCATCTCAGATTTTTCATTCTAGCTACTCCAGACCAATAGAAGCTAGAAGGAATATATATATATGTATTTTATCATCACAACTGACTTTTTTTCTTTTTTTTGTGAAAAATAACATATTTACAAAAAAATCAATAAATTTCAAAGCACAGTGCAACAATTAGTTGTAGAAAAGATTTCAGAGTTTGGTAAAGATTTTTACTTCTAGTTGCTCTAAGATACTGGAAGCTAAAAGAAATATCAATATAATGATTCAGCAATCATGCTTGTTTGTTAAATGCTGCTTTCTCTGTATAAATCCACCATCACCTTTGATCTTTCTCCCACCCTTTAGTGGTATTTGGGCTATACCTAACTCTTTCATGTGGGAAGGGGCTGTCAATAATATGAGGTAGGGGGATGGATCTAGCTGATGTTCTGGAAAGGATGGCCCCTCTAGTTTCAGGACTTATCTGGCGTGTGACCTAATATTAAGCAATGAAGGCAGAGGAGAAGTCTGCTGGAAACACCTTCTGTCCTGTGCTTGGACAGTGCGTGTGGGAGTACAATGGTAGCTATCTTGTGACCAAGAGGGCAAAGCTGAGAGAATCTCTAAGAAGCTGTCCAGCATTTTAAATAGTGCTGTTGATGAAGTAACCAGCCCTGGAGCCGCCTACCTTGGAGACGGAGGGCCCAGCCTCTCTGTGCTATAGGGAACATACAAACCGTGTTAGTTGATAGGATATAAAGGGAAGCTTTCCAGAGGGTTCCTTGGAAATATCCTTCTTTCCTAGTAAGAGAGAAACCTGCAAGCTGAAAGGTTCCATCTTTCTCTTCCCCTCTGAAAATAGCTGTATGAAGACAGGTTGCTTGTAGCTGTGGCTGCCTTCTTAGGATGGCAAGAAGGTGCAAAGAGCTCTAGATCACCTCTAGAGGAGGTGATCTGCACTGTGGTGCCACCAGACCCACTGCATTTAGATTTTGCAATAAAAGTCATTTAGTTCCATTTGATTTGTAACCACAATTCAGGCTTTACTCTGCAGAGGTGGATAGCTGAAGTGTTCAAGCCTCATCCAAGGCCCTGGGGTTGGGAATCAGTGGGAGGGAGAGTTTGAGAGTGATGCAGATTGGTCTTCCAGTCTAAACAGAGAAAGATGTGTATGGTGTTTTAGAGAGAAAGGGAAACTGGAATGAACCAAAATGTTAGGTAAGAGAACTGTCCCCTGATTAGGGGCCTCCTCAGGTCCTGCAGACCTGGAATTGTGGCCCTAGAATGGGGAGAGGTAGGGAAAGAAGTCGCAGAGACCACTGAAGGGGCTGTGCCCGGTGGCACACCCAGCATAGACAGGGGTGGGGTGGGTGGGTGGGGGGTGGGACTAGGCACCTTGGGCTCTCAAGGCTTCATGGATGCAGGGAAATGGGGCA
This sequence comes from Tamandua tetradactyla, assembly GCF_023851605.1. Classification (NCBI taxonomy): domain Eukaryota; kingdom Metazoa; phylum Chordata; class Mammalia; order Pilosa; family Myrmecophagidae; genus Tamandua; species Tamandua tetradactyla. The sequence goes on along the minus strand of NC_135327.1, from coordinate 41,460,090 downwards.
CCCTTGTCCCTGTGAGGCTGAACAAGTCTCTCTTGAGGGAATGACAGAGATTGGTTTCAGTGATTTGCTGGTGAGGGCTAAGACACGGCTCTTATTTTATCACCCAGGTCCACACCAGGCCAGTGTGTTTTGGAAAAATAGTTGGTGCTTGTGTGTTTCTCTTCATTCACCTCCCCCCAGCCCCCAGCTAGTTTGTTAGAGCATTGGAGGCAAGAACTGTTTGTTGTATTTCTCTGGTTACACTGTGCGTGGGCATCAAATATTTTATTTTTCCATTTAATTCAAGGAATATTTGCTGAGCTCATCCTAGGCCCCAGGCACTATGCAAGGCAGTGAGGATATGGCAGCAAACATTGGTGGAAAGGAGGTTTGTGAGTCAATGCAAGCTAACGGTAATGCTCGGGCTTGTTCCTAGAGGGGCTTCTGTGCCCATCTACCCTCACCACTAGAGGACAGAAAAGGAGGCCCTTTGCCAGAGCCTGTACCATCTGGAATGTGTTGCCAGGGAGCCTGAGAGACGAAGCTCTGGAAACCACCTAAGACTTAAGAGGGAAGCAGATATGGGAACATTGCCCCTTGTGATTATTTCTGAGTGGTGTGCTGGGGGATGGGTTTTGTTTTCTTTCTTCCCAAGGCATTCTGTAAATTGGAAAATCACTCAGTCATGCCAAGTGTGACAGCTTGAGAACTCTGTCAAATTACTGTCATGCCTGTGCTCTGGGGAGCACTGCCTTTTAAGCTGTAAAATATCTTCTTTTATAATAATGAACATCTTTTACCAGCGTATGAATGCTACCAGGGGTTCTCCAAGAAAATGGAGTAGGCTGTTTCCCGTGAGTGGTTTTCTTTTCCCCTCCTTCCCCATTGCTCCAGAGTTTTACGAAATGACTGGATTTTTCCCTAGCTGATGGAAATGTTAGAGAGAGATTTCCTCCAGATATCAGCCAGAGCCTCAGTCTTTGGCAATTGTCTCAGTTCTTGGGTAGTTGCGTTGAGTAAGTGACTGATTAAATGATTCTGAGTGTGGCAGAAATAGCCGCATTCCTTTACCTCATTACCAAATTTCTCATCCTTTTACATTTATTAAACTCTAGGCATGGTTGCCCCATGATGGATAGTAAAACCCTGAGTCTTTGTTTTCCATCTTGTGTTACTTGAAGTTATTCTCATCTGTGGTGGAGTAAGCCCAATTTTTATCACGGACTAACTGCAGAGATTTCTGGAGCCCCTGCAAGATGAAGGGGGACTTGTTGGCATTTGGGTCAGGAGGAAGTAAAGTTCTGTGCCTTGTCCATAAGAGCTCCAAAAAGTCACAGAAAAAGTAAAAAATCCTGTAGTCATACTTATACAAAGTCACAATTAGTGTGACAGCTTCACCTCTCCTGGCATTGCCTGCTATGTGTGGCTTGATATATTATTTTGGAACTATATTCTAAATGTTTTAGGAAAATGGCAAAGACAATTGAAAACTGCTTATCTCCAAGCAGTAACTCTTCAGTCAACATGTCTTTATTAAGCATCTGTTGAGTGCTGGCTATTTTCTAGATCCTGGGAGAAGTGGAATGCAGGTTGTTTGAGAGTATAGGATTATGGAAGAAGAGTGGTTATGAATCTTGGCTCCACTCCTTCCAGCTTGTGACCCTGGGTAGCCCACTTCATCTCTCTTCCATTTCTTCAGTGACCACCAGGGCCGTGTCTGAGATGCAGTACCCCAAGATGGGAGGAGCCTCGGTTCTGCACATCACACGGAGGGGGCCACTAGGGAGAGCTGTTGACTTATATCCCACTGTGGTTTGTGTGGGGAAAAAATTTTGCTAAGCTTAGCCAGTGAGATTTTAAGCTGAATTTGTTACCACAGCAGAACTGTGGCTAAAATATCGAGAGTATTCCCCCGTCCTCTACCTCCTGAGATTCCTGCTCCAGGTCTCCCTGCTGCCTGGATACCTGCTCAGATAGCACCTTCAGCCCATCTCTCCTGGTTCTTCTGTCTCCTCTCCAGGCTTCCCTCTCTCTGTCACTGCTGCAAGCATGCGGGATCTCCTGACCCACTCCAAGGAGTCTCTGTGACCCAGGTCACAGATGCCACATACAGAAGACAGAGGTCAGACTTATGTGATATCCTGTAAAACACAAGTAGACATAAGGCCCTTGGGAATGGCAACCAGACTTTCTCAGAAAAAGCAACCTTTTACACTCTAGGCTATAATAGCATGAAAGATGGTGGCCCTTTATGGCAGAGGTAGTCCAAGTTTGAAGGGCATCCATTTTATGCAGCTTGCCTCTCCTGACATATTCAAAGACAAAAGTGTCCCTCAAAATGTATTCTTACACACCAGCAGTCCCCCAAGATACTCTTGGTCAAAGGGTTTGGGGCTGAATTACCTTGGGAAATACACTGCCCTCTTGAGACTTATGAGCATGCACATTGCATACTAAGGCTCTGAGAAGTCCTGTAGTGAAACAACCTATTTAACTTGGTTGAACCAAACTTAATCGATCCTGGGAACACCCTTTTCTTTTGCTCACTAATACTGTTAGAGATTGTGCTGGTTTGAAAGAATTACGGATCCCAGACATGTCCTTTAATCGTTGTCATGGTCAGGTTCATGTGTCAACTTGGCCAGGTGGTGGTACCTGTTTGCCTGCTGGGGCAAGTGCTGGTCTGTCTTTGCTATGAGGACTTTTCATACAATTAAATCATGATCAAGTTAGCTACATCCATAGCTGATTCCATTTGCAATCAGCCAAGGGGAGTGCCTTCTTTAATGAGTGATGCTTAATCTAATCACTGGAAGCCTTTTAAGGAGAATTCAGAAGAGACAGGCTCTCTTCCTGATTCGGCCAGTGAGCCTCTCCCATGGAGTTCACCCAGATCCTCCATTGGAATCATCAGCTTATACAGCCTGCCCTACAGATTTTGGATTCTACATTCCCATGGCTATATGAGGCACTTTTATAAATTTTATATTTATGAATATTTCCTGTTGATTCTGTTTCTCTAGAGAATCTTAACTAATACAATCCTCATTCAATATTGTTGACTGAGAGCCTTTTGATTGTTCCCATGGAGATGTGACCCACCCAAGTGTGGGTGGTAACTTCTGATTAGATGGTTTCCATAGAGTTGTGACTCCATCCATTCCAGGTGGGTATTGATTAGTTTACTGGAATCCTTTAAAAGAGGAAGCATTTTGGAGAAAGCAGCAGAGCCACAACAGAACCACAAGAACCACAGAGCCCACACAGCCAGAGACCTCTAGAGATGAAGAAGGAATATGCCCCCAAGGGAGCTTCATGAAACAAGAAACCTTGAGAGAAAGCTAGCAGACATCACCCTGTTCGCCATGCGCCTTTCCAGTTGAGAGAAATCGTGAACATCATTGGTCTTCTTGAAGCTAGTTATCTTTCCCTGGATGCCTTAGATTGAACATTTCTATAACCTTGGTTTAACATTGGATGTTTTCATGGCCTTAGAAGTATAAACTTGCAACTTAATTCTCCCTCTTAAAAGCTGTTCCATTTCTAGTATATCGCATTCTTTCCGTTTCCAGTATATCGCGTTCTAGGAGCTAGCAAACTAGAACAGAGGCACATTTCAGGAAATGCTGAAATAGCGTATTCATGCTTATTTGCATGGCTTCTGACCTCCACATTGGTAATGAAAACTAGGCTGCATTAATTCTATGTTGATTATTGGGGTCAGTGGCAAAGTGTAATTCTGTAAGTTTGATAAATTAATTTGGTTCAAGTGATTTTCATAGTTTCCCACTGTTTTCTCCTAGAGATTAGTAATATGAAATATCATGATCAAATTCAATAATTACCAATAAAATGATCTCTTTTCCTTTGTAATGTAAGAAAACCATGGGCTTTTCACTTGGTAGAAAGGGATGGCTTCATTTTAGGAATAAGCTGTGCCTCATATTACACAGAAATGGGTTCCAGAAAAGTGTGTAAATCAAAATTTTGAAAATAGCATCTCATTTTCCTCGTTGGCTTATATTATCTGTAATGCTTTTATCTTGGTTGATATCAACCTGGCATTATTTTATGTTTTCTGTCTTTTATTCCCAGTGATCAACTCAGTTAGCTGATAATTAGTAAACTCCTAAATTCACAAAGAAAGGTAGCAGTAAATCTTTTATGAAATAAATGATCATTCTGTACAGATACCTTTTATAGTTTGGGTTACAGAGCCTTCTATATTATAAATCTTAATAGATATTTGCCAAATGAATACATTTGTTCTTTCAATTTCCTTGACATAGGATATACTCAAATATGGGAATATGTGCGCAAAACCTTAATCTCCTTCTGTATCAGAAACATGTTTCTCAGTGGAAATTATTACCTATTTTTCAGAGGAAGTGAGAGTACACGTGGAAGGTGTCAATATAAAATCTTATTCTGGCTGCTAAAGATGATCTTCCAGAAATCAGATTGAAGTAGAAAGTGCTGTTAAATTGTCAGGTTGAGGCAAGCAAAACTAAATACACCGAAATTCTGAAGAGCGTAGAACAGGAAAGGTGATGGTGCTTCTCTGAAATAAAAGGACATGCCCTTTTCATCGTTCTGTTCTTGGCATTAACGCAACATTGCCTTGCTCGCCCCGTCCCCTCGCACTTGCCCAGCTCAGTGTCCGTCCCCAGCTCTGCCATTGGTGCTGGGTGGTGCCTTGCACTGCCGGTGGCCACCGAGGCTGCCCTTTTTCTTGATTACTGACAGATTTCGCTCCTTCCAACAGTGCTCATTTGCCTGCAGGGTGGGGACAGGGGCCTCACAGCTGCTTGGCTATGACAGCTGGCTCGGCCAGTAGGTCATGCCTGGCCCTGCTCTTCAAGCCTGGCCACTGCCTCCAACCTCCAGGAGGTGGAAACAGACCCAGGCCAGCTGCACCATTGTAGCTGAGAGTTGCTCATCTGGCAAACAAAATCCACGCACAGCAGCGAGACCAGATGTCAGCTGTTTACTTGTTCCAGGCGTCTCTTGCGATGCCTGGAGGGATTATGTGCTTTGATCTTCTTCTGTTGCTATATGACATATATAAATTGCCTAACATGCACTCCATCATGTACTGCTTGATAAACTTTTACCTGTGTATACACCTGGGCAACCGGCACCCAGGTCAGGATTCAGAACCTTCCAGCATCCCAGAAATTTCCCTCTCCGGGGCAACACACCCCACAGGTAACCCCTCTTCTGATCTCCATCCACTTCATGGGTTTTTACTTGATCTCGAACATCAGATAAATGGAATCACACTTACATATGCTTTTGTGCCTGGTTTATTTCCCTCCACATTATCTGTGAGATTCATCTATTCTGTTGCATGCATTCAGTTCATTTTTCTAGCTATGTAGCATTTCATTATGTGAATATACTGCCAATATCCATTTTCCTATTAATAAAGTTGCAATGAGCACTTGTATATGTCTTTTCTTGGGCATCGACATGCTTTCTTTTGGGTGTTTCTCTAAGAGTAGAACTGTGGGGCCAAAGATTTGAGATATTTATCTTAATTCAGTTAACTTCAGCATGTATGAGTAGGCACAACCAATAATATTTAACTAGGGCTAAAACATGAGTATCCTGGGTCTCAATCAACTGCAGGGATAAATGAAAGTTTAATGTGAGGGTGAGTGATCGCTACTGAGTACCTGCCTCTGAATCTTTGCTCTACATTTCCTAGCACTGTCACTTATTTTAGGTTACGTGAGCCTGTGAGCCTCAGTTTCTTCCTCTGTAAAATGTCCATAATATAATGATACCTTTCTAGTAGCAGTGTACCCATTTGAGGACACCCAAAAAAGATGGTTTTAACATCCCCTCTGTGGTAGTTAGATTCAGTTGTCAACTTGGCCAGGTGAGCATACCTAGTTTTGTTGCTGTGGACATGAGCCAATGGTACGTGAACCTCATCTGTTGCTAATTACATCTGCAGTCGGCTAGGAGGCGGGCCTGCTGCAATGAATGACGTTTGACTTAATTGGCTGGTGCTTAAATGAGAAAGCGCAACATAGCACAGCCCAAGCAGCTCAGCATTCCTCATCTCAGCACTTGCAGCTCGGCCCAGGCCGTTGGAGATGCAGAAAGAAGTCACCCCGGGGAAAGTTGTTGGAACCCAAAGGCCTAGAGAGAAGGCCAGCAGAGACCATCCTGTGCCTTCCCACATAAGAAAGAACCTTAGTGGAAAGTTAGCCGCCTTTCCTCTGAAGAACAAAATAAATCCCCCTTTATTAAAAGCCAATCTGTCTCTGGTGTGTTGTATTCCGGCAGCTAGCAAACTAGAACACCCTCCTATACATGACAAAGTAATTTTCACCTTTTACCATGGAATAATCAATACTAATTATCAATGCCTTTATTTGTTCTTTGATTTTAAAATAGCAATTAACAATTTAGAAAGAATAATTAAATTTCAGCTTTAAAGATACTATTCAAATTTAGGGAGATATTTCATGCAGGAACTGAAGTTTTATATTTATCTGGCAAAACCAGTCTACCTGGCATTTGACATTGAAGCACAAACAAAGACTCCAAGATGTCAGAATGACAGTGACTCAAGCTCCATGTCCTTGTCCTCACAAACAGTGGGTTGGCCTTGATGATCCCAAATCTTCCGAGTGAGTGCAAGTGTATGCTGTGCCCACCAGGGCTGCAGACACAGACTCCCAAGTGCAGATGCCTCCAAATGGTTAGGAACTTACTTTCAAAGTGAATGTGTAGTGCTGGGTCTGCCTGCATCAGTGGCCAGCTCTGTTCTTGCAAATCCTCCAAATTAACTTTTGTGTAGAATGCAATGCTTATTAAAGGGTAAGTCATGAAAATGTGCTAATTTGAAGCTCACATGTATATTATTAAAACTCAGCAGTAACTACAGCAATTATTTATAATGTTGCCTGGCATTTGGGGAGGAGCATTTTATCACTGTTTAGAATCGCTGGCTCATGGTAATAATAAAACAGGCAAGCCTTTAGTTGGTTTTACTGTTGCTCTGAAATCCTCGCTTTTCTCTGCACCTGGGCAGACCACTCCCTCCATCCTGCTCAGCGGACCCCACTGCCTCTAGGCTGCTCTTTGAGCCATTCAACTAGCATTCACTGAACACACTGTGCATGGGGCAACACTCCTGGCAGTGAGGCTACGGAAGTGAGCAAAGCCGAGTCCTTGACTTTAAGGAGCTGATATTCTGGGAGGCCGTGTGGGATAGAGAGTAGCAAATAACGGGGAATCAGACAGTATGTCCACAAGCAATTTGTGCTGTGGAAGGGAGATGGGAGACGTCCAGGGAAAGCCTCCCTGGAGGGTGGGCTGTGAACAGAGCCCTCAGGGAAGGGCAGAAACAATTTGCACGCTCATGGGCTGCTTGGATAAACAGAGTTCAGGGGGTGCAGTCCATGCCAAGACCCAAGGAAGGAGCCCCTGTGGCTGGGCCAGAGGGAGAGGAGAGAGCAGGAGGAGATGAAGCTGGAGAGGAACTGTGGGTGGGCTGCAGGCCTTACAGGCTTGGGGAGAGCACTGAACATTACTTAGGGAGCTGGAACTCACTGGAGGCTGGGGGTGGGGAGGGCAACGAGGAGACAAGAGATCTCAGTAGCCATCCTAGTAGGCAGAGAAGTTGGCTTCGGCCAGATACTCACAGTGGGAAGGGTGGGAAGTTAAGGGAGAGGCAGTGGGATCTGTGTGCCCATGAGAGAGAAAGGGGTGGGGGGAGGTCAAAGATGATCACTGGAAGGATGCGGAGCCCCTTGCCTGAGCCTGGGAATTCTGGGGAGAATGTTTAGAAAGAAATCATAGGTTCAGCTTGATGTGCCAAGTTCAAAGTGCCTATTAGACATCGGCATGGGAATGCAGAGCAAGGGTTCTTGAGTTGTCCCTTTATAAGTTGGATTTAAAGCACAGGACCAGATCAGTCATCTCAGAGTGACGAGAAGAGGCAGGGCTGGGGACTCAGGCAGGAGCCCCCGATGATTACAGTTTAGGACCACGAGAAGGAATCAGTCAGGACAATTGAGAAGCACCGAGAAGGGGCGCTGCCCTGAGCGGGGGTGGGGGAAAGGACGTCCCAAGGAGGATGAGGAGAGACGCTCCAGGAATCCAATCCACCCACGGGCTGGGAAGAGGTGTGGGGGGAGCTGGCCACGGGCTCACAGGGATTAGCCGAGTGATGGGTGCAAATCACAGAGGACAGGGCCCAGCCCGTCCTCATCATCTTCACGGTAAGGGTCAATTAACATGTCTTATTCCTCTTACCAGTTTCATAACCACGATGGGCTACAGTGTGTCCCCCAAAAGATCTGGTCAAAAAAAAAAAGATCTGAACATACCTACCCAAATAGAAATGACTAAATTGAGTTAGAAAACAAAATCTAGCTAGAGCTAAGGGACAAAGAAAGGCTAAAATAAAAGGATGAGTTAAAAAGAAAAAAAAAAGTAAGCCTGGGTACTGGCGAATGGGGCCTTCTTTGGAAATGGGGTCTTTGCATATTCATGCCGGGGTTAGGGGAGCCCTAATCCAACAGCCTGTGTCCTTGATAGAAGAAAAGACAGACAGACAGAGGGAAGAGGGCCATGGGAAGACGGAGGCAGAGGCTGGAGCTCGGCAGGAAGAGCCATCGAGCGCCGAGGACCGCTGTTCCCGCCGGGAGCAGGGAAGAGGCAAGGAAGGAAGATTCCCGGGATCCAGCAGACGAAGCCAGACCCTGCTGGTACCTGGGCTTTGTCCCAGGGAAACTGATTTTGGACCTTTGGCCTCCGAAACTGTGAGAGAATAAATATCTGACATTTTAAACCATCCAGGGTGTGGTCATTTGCTATGGCAGCTGCAGGACACTAATACAATAACTATTTTTTTTTGAATTTTTAAAAAATTTATTTATTAATTAAAAAAATAAACAAAATACATAATCAGTAATTCACAATATCATCACTTAGTTGCATATTCATCATTTCTTAGAACATTTGCATTAATTCAGAAAAAAGAAATAAAAAGACAATAGAAAAAGAACTTTAACGAACCCAGGAAAGAAAAAAAAAAGATTATACCTACCATACCCCTCACCCCTTACTTTCATTGATCACTAGCATTTAAACTAAATTTATTTTAGCATTTGTTCCCCCTATTATTTATTTTTATTCCATATGTTCTACTCCTTTGTTGACAAGGTAGATAAAAGGAGCATCAGACACAAGGTTTTCACAATCACACAGTCACATTGGGAAATCTGTATCATTATTCAATCATCCTCAAGAAACATGGCTACTGGAACACAGCTCTACATTTTCAGGCAGTTCCCTCCAGTCTCTCCATTACATCTTGAATAACAAGATGATATCTACTTGATGCATAAGAATAACCTCCAGACTTCCTGGAAGATGGCGGCTTAGTAAGACGCGCGGATCTTAGTTTCTTCTCCAGGACACCTACTAGGGGAGTAGAAACGATACAGAAAGTGCCCAAAGCCACAACAGAGATAAAAAAGACAGCGTACCCCATCCTGGAACGGCTGGCTGGCTGAGAGAAGCAGCTCGGGTGAGATCGCCGAGGCGCGCGGGCCTTACCGGGCGGGGTGGCAAGCGGCCGGAGTTACTCCCTTCCCCCTTCCCGGGCCGGCTGGGAGAATTGGAGAGGCGGTCCCCTGAAACAAAGACGGCTGGCGCCCACACCACGCGCAGTCCCCGGACCAACTGAGAGAATTGGATCGGAAACCCCCAGGCCGCGGAGAACGGTGACGGGTGGGGGAGGGCCCTTCCAAACCCGTGACTCCCGGGGAACGTGCACTCTCTTGGGCGGGCCACTGCCGCTGGCGCCCTCCCGCCACGCTTGTTGCCCAGGGCCGACTAGGAAATTCGGACGGGCTCTTTCCCTGGCTGCGGCGACCAGCAACCCTCCCTGCGTTCGGACCGAGGGCCGGCTCAAGCCGCTTCGGCTAGCGAACCCCCAGGACGGCGAGAGTTTTCCAAAGTTTAAGGTCCCACAGCACCTTTTACTGGTGGGACCCGCAGACAAACGTGTGCCACGAGCACCACCTACTGGGCAGGATAAGAAAAACAGAACCCAGAGATTTCACAGAAAAATATTACAACCTTGCTGGGTCCAACACCAAGAGAAATCTGAATAAATGCCCAGACGCCAGCAGCAGAAGATAACTGTCCACGCTCAAAAGATTGAGAATATGGCTCAGTCAAAGGAACAAACCAATAGCTCAAATGAGACACAAGAGCTGAGACAACTAATGCTGAATATACGAACAGAAATGGAAAACCTCTTCAAAAATGAAATCGATAAATTGAGGGAGGACATGAAGAGGACATGGGCTGAACATAAAGAAGAAATAGAAAAACTGAAAAAAAAAATCGCAGAACTTATGGAAGTGAAGGATAAAGTAGCAAACATAGAAAAAATAATGGATAGCTACAATGATAGATTTAAAGAGACAGAAGATAGAATTAGTGATTTGGAGGATGGAACATCTGAATTCCAAAAAGAAACAGAAACTATAGGGAAAAGAATGGAAATATTTGAACAGGGTATCAGGGAACTCAAGGACAATATGAACCGCACAAATATACGTGTTGTGGGTGTCCCAGAAGGAGAAGAGAAGGGAAAAGGAGGAGAAAAACTAATGGAAGAAATTATCACTGAAAATTTCCCAACTCTTATGAAAGACCTAAAATTACAGATCCAAGAAGTGCAGCGCACCCCAAAGAGATTAGACCCAAATAGGCGGTCTCCAAGACACTTACTAGTTAGAATGTCAGAGGTCAAAGAGAAAGAGAAGATCTTGAAAGCAGCAAGAGAAAAACAATCCATTACATACAAGGGAAACCCAATAAGACTTTGTGTAGATTTCTCAGCAGAAACCATGGAAGCTAGAAGACAGTGGGATGATATATTTAAAATACTAAAAGAGAAAAACTGCCAACCAAGACTCCTATATCCAGCAAAATTATCCTTCAAAAATGAGGGAGAAATTAAAACATTCTCAGACAAAAAGTCACTGAAAGAATTTGTGACCAAGAGACCAGCTCTGCAAGAAATACTAAAGGGAGCACTAGAGTCAGATACAAAAAGACAGAAGAGAGAGATATGGAAAAGAGTGTAGAAAGAAGGAAAATCAGATATGATGTATATAATACAAAAGGCAAAATGTTAGAGGAAAATATTATCCAAACAGTAATAACACTGAATGTCAATGGACTGAATTCCCCAATCAAAAGACATAGATTGGCAGAATGGATTAAAAAACAGGATCCTTCTATATGCTGTCTACAGGAAACACATCTTAGACCCAAAGATAAACATAGGTTGAAAGTGAAAGGTTGGGAAAAGATATTTCATGCAAATAACAACCAGAAAAGAGCAGGAGTGGCTATACTAATATCCAACAAATTAGACTTCAAATGTAAAACAGTTAAAAGAGACAAAGAAGGACGCTATATACTAATAAAAGGAACAATTAAACAAGAAGACATAACAATCATAAATATTTACGCACCGAATCAGAATGCCCCAAAATACGTGAGGAATATACTGCAAACACTGAAAAGGGAAGTAGACTCATATACCATAATAGTTGGAGACTTCAACTCACCACTCTCATCAAGGGACAGAACATCTAGACAGAGGATCAACAAAGAAATAGAGAATCTGAATATTACTATAAATGAACTGGACTTAATAGACATTTATAGGACATTACATCCCACAACAGCAGGATACACCTTTTTCTCAAGTGCTCATGGATCATTCTCAAAGATAGACCATATGCTGGGTCACAAAGCAAGTCTTAACAAATTTAAAAAGATTGAAATCTTACACAACACTTTCTCGGACCATAAAGGAATGATGTTGGAAATCAATAATAGGCAGAGTGCCAGAAAATTCACAAATACGTGGAGGCTCAACAACACACTCCTAAACAACGACTGGGTCAAAGAAGAAATTGCAAGAGAAATTAGTAAATACCTCGAGGCGAATGAAAATGAAAACACAACATATCAAAACTTATGGGACGCAGCAAAGGCAGTGCTAAGAGGGAAATTTATTGCTCTAAATGCCTATATCAGAAAAGAAGAAAAGGCAAAAATTCAGGAATTAACTATCCATTTGGAAGAACTGGAGAAAGAACAGCAAGCTAACCCCAAAGCAAGCAAAAGGAAAGAAATAACAAAGATCAGAGCACAAATAAATGAAATTGAAAACAATAGAGAAAATCAATAAGGCCAGAAGTTGGTTCTATGAGAAAATCAATAAGATTGATGGGCCCTTAGCAAGATTGACAAAAAGAAGAAGAGAGAGGATGCAAATAAATAAGATCAGAAATGGAAGAGGAGACATAACTACTGACCTCACAGAAATAAAGGAGGTAATAACAGGATACTATGAACAACTTTACACTAATAAATACAACAATTTAGAGGAAATGGACGGTTCCTGGAAAGACATGAACAACCAACTTTGACTCAAGAAGACATAGATGACCTCAACAAACCAATCACAAGTAAAGAAATTGAATTAGTCATTCAAAAGCTTCCTAAAAAGAAAAGTCCAGGACCAGATGGCTTCACATGTGAATTCTACCAAACGTTCCAGAAAGAATTAGTACCAATTCTCTTCAAACTCTTCAAAAAAATCGAAGTGGAGGGAAAACTACCTAATTCATTCTATGAAGCCAACATCACCCTCATACCAAAACCAGGCAAAGATATTACAAAAAAAGAAAACTACAGACCAATCTCTCTAATGAATACAGATGCAAAAATCCTCAATAAAATTCTAGCAAATCGTATCCAACAACACATTAAAAGAATTATACATCATGACCAAGTAGGATTCATCCCAGGTATGCAAGGATGGTTCAACATAAGAAAATCAATTAATGTAATACACCATATCAACAAATCAAAGCAGAAAAATCACATGATCATCTCAATTGATGCAGAGAAGGCATTCGACAAGATTCAACATCCTTTCCTGTTGAAAACACTTCAAAAGATAGGAATACAAGGGAACTTCCTTAAAATGATAGAGGGAATATATGAAAAACCCACAGCTAATATCATCCTCAATGGGGAAAAATTGAAAACTTTCCCCCTAAGATCAGGAACAAGACAAGGATGTCCACTATCACCACTATTATTCAACATTGTGTTGGAGGTTCTAGCCAGAGCAATTAGACAAGAAACAGAAATACAAGGCATCAAAATTGGAAAGGAAGAAGTAAATCTATCACTGTTTGCAGACGATATGATACTATATGTCGAAAACCCGGAAAAATCCACAACAAAACTACTAGAGCTAATAAATGAGTACAGCAAAGTAGCAGGTTACAAGATCAACATTCAAAAATCTGTAGCATTTCTATACACTAGTAATGAACAAGCTGAGGGGGAAATCAAGAAACGAATCCCATTTACAATTGCAACTAAAAGAATAAAATACCTAGGAATAAATTTAACTAAAGAGACAAAAAAACCTATATAAAGAAAACTACAAAAAACTGCTAAAAGAAATCACAGAAGACCTAAATAGATGGAAGGGCATACCGTGTTCATGGATTGGAAGACTAAATATAGTTAAGATGTCAATCCTACCTAAATTGATTTACAGATTCAATGCAATACCAATCAAAATCCCAACAACTTATTTTTCAGAAATAGAAAAACCAATAAGCAAATTTATCTGGAAGGGCAGGGTGCCCCGAATTGCTAAAAACATCTTGAGGAAAAAAAAACGAAGCTGGAGGTCTCGCGCTGCCTGACTTTAAGGCATATTATGAAGCCACAGTGGTCAAAACAGCATGGTATTGGCATAAAGATAGATATATCGACCAATGGAATCGAATAGAGTGCTCAGATATAGACCCTCTCATCTATGGACATTTGATCTTTGATAAGGCAGTCAAGCCAACTCACCTGGGACAGAGCAGTCTCTTCAATAAATGGTGCCTAGAGAACTGGATATCCATATGCAAAAGAATGAAAGAAGACCCATCTCTCACACCCTATACAAAAGTTAACTCAAAATGGATCAAAGATCTAAACATTAGGTCTAAGACCATAAAACAGTTAGAGGAAAATGTTGGGAGATATCTTATGGATCTTACAACTGGAGGCGGTTTTATGGACCTTAAACCTAAAGCAAGAGCACTGAAGAAGGAAATAAATAAATGGGAACTCCTCAAAATTAAACACTTTTGTGCATCAAAGAACTTCATCAAGAAAGTAGAAAGACAGCCTTCACAATGGGAGACAATATTTGGAAATGATATATCAGATAAAGGTCTAGTATCCAGAATTTATAAAGAGATTGTTCATCTCAACAACAAAAAGACAGCCAACCCAATTACAAAATGGGAAAAAGACTTGAACAGACACCTCTCAGAAGAGGAAATACGGATGGCCAAGAGGCACATGAAGAGATGCTCAATGTCCCTGGCCATTAGAGAAATGCAAATCAAAACCACAATGAGATATCATCTCACACCCACCAGAATGGCCATTATCAACAAAACAGAAAATGACAAGTGCTGGAGAGGATGCGGAGAAAGAGGCACACTTATCCACTGTTGGTGGGAATGTCAAAGGGTGCAACCACTGTGGAAGGCAGTTTGGCGGTTCCTCAAAAAGCTGAATATAGAATTGCCATATGACCCAGCAATACCATTGCTAGGTATCTACTCAAAGGACTTAAGGGCAAAGACACAAACGGACATTTGCACACCAATGTTTATAGCAGCATTATTTACAATTGCAAAGAGATGGAAACAGCCAAAATCTCCATCAACAGAAGAGTGGCTAAACAAACTGTGGTATATACATACGATGGAATATTATGCAGCTTTAAGACAAGATAAACTTATGAACCATGTAATAACATGGATGGACCTAGAGAATATTATGCTGAGTGAATCCAGCCAAAAACTAAAGGACAAATACTGTATGGTCCCACTGATGTGAACGGACATTCGAGAATAAACTTGAAATATGTCATTGGTAACAGAGTTCAGCAGGAGTTAGAAACAGGGTAAGACAATGGGTAATTGAAGCTGAAGGGATACAGACTGTGCAACAGGACTAGATACAAAAACTCAAAAATGGACAGCACAATAATACCTAATTGTAAAGTAATCATGTTAAAACACTGAATGAAGCTGCATCTGAGCTATAGGTTTTTGTTTTGTTTTGTGTTGTTTTGTTTTGATTTTACTATTATTACTTTTATTTTTTTTCTCTATATTAACATTCTATATCTTTTTCGGTTATGTTGCTAGTTCTTCTAAACCAATGCAAATGTACTAAGAAATGATGATCATGCATCTATGTGATGATGTTAAGAATTAATGATTGCATGTGTAGAATGGTATGATCTCTAAATGTTGGGTTAATTTCTTTTTTTCCGTTAATTAAAAAAAAAAAAAAAAAGAAAAGGGATAATTGGAGATGAAGGGATACAGACTGTACAACGGGACTGGATATAAAAACTCAGAAATGGACAGCACAATACTACCCAATTGTAATGCAATTATGTTAAAACACTGAATGAAGCTGCATGTGAGGTATAGGTTTTTTGTTTTTGTTTTTTTTGTTTTTTTTTCTTTCTATTATTGTTTTAATTCTTATTCTGTTGTCTTTTTATTTCTTTTTCTAAATCGATGCAAATGTACTAAGAAATGATGAATATGCAACTATGTGATGTTATTAAGAATTACTGATTGTACATGTAGATTGGAATGATTTCTAATTGTTTTGTTAATTCTTTTTTTAATTAATAAAAATAAAAAAAAATAAAAAAAAATAAAAAAAAAAAAAAAGAATAACCTCCAGGATAACCTCTTGACTCTGCTTGGAATCTCTCAGCCATTGACACTTTGTCTCATTTCCCTCTTGCCTCTTTTGGTCGAGAAGGTTTTCTCAATCCCTTGATGCTAAGTCTCAGCTCATTCTAGGATTTTTCTCAATCCCTTGATGCTGAGTCTCTGCTCATTCCAAGATCTCTGTCCCATGTTGCCAGGAAGGTCCACACCCCTGGGAGTCATGTTCCACGTAGAGAAGGGTAGGGTGGTGAGACTGCTGCTTGTGTTGGCTGGAGAGAGGGGCCACATCTGAGCCACAAAAGAGGCTCTCTTGGGGGTGACTCTTAGGCCTAAATTTTAAGTGGATTTGACCTATCCTTTGTGGGGTTAAGTTTCATATGAACAAACCCCAAGACTGGGGGCTCTGCCTATAGCTTTGGTTGTCCACACTGTTTGTGAGAATATCAAGAATTCAACTTGGGGAAGTTGAATTTCTCCCCGTTCTCACCAGTCCTCATTCTCACCACAAAGGGGGCTTTGCAGATACTTTTCCACTCACTGATCGAATCACTCTGGGATTCGATTCACTGGGGCATCACTCTGGACAAACCAGCAAAATCTCCTACCTGAGATTCCAAGTATTTATGGCGTTCAGTCAAACTATCTACATAAGTTATATTGGGAAATGCACTAGTCAAAATATAACTTTTGTAACTAATAAACATTTTTTGCTTTAGTCTCACATAGAAGGTGACATTTTAAAATATTAATTACCATCTAATTTCAGTACCCTGCAATAATGACATTCCTTTGTTCTTCCTCATGCAAAAACATTTTTAAAATTGTACCTTGTAAGTTTCACTATTATTATACACTCTAGGTATTCCTAGATTATACCATCTCAATCTTTAACATCTATCTTTCTTTCTGATTTCAATATGTCCCCAGCCCTCCACCGTTTATCATTCTCACATGCAGCTTCATTCAGTGTTTTAACATAATTATATTACAGTTAGGTCGTATTGTGCTGTCCATTTCTGAGTTTTTGTATCCAGTCCTGTTGCACAGTCTGTATCCCTTCAGCTCCAATTTCCCACTATCTTACCCTATTTCTATTTCCTGATGGTCTCTGGTATGAACAAAATATTCCAAGTTTATTCACAAATGTCACTTCATATCAATGAGACCATACAGTATTTCTCCTTTAGTTTTTGGCTAGTCTCACTCAGCATAATGTTCTCAAGGTCCATCCATGTTGTTACATACTTCATAACTTTATTCTGTCTTAAAGCTGCATAATATTCCATCGAATGTATATACCACAGTTTAGCCACATGTCTGGTGATGGACATTTTGGCTGTTTCCATCTCTTTGCAATTGTAAATAACGCTGCTATAAACATTGGTGTGCAAATGTCCGTTTGTGTCTTTGCCCTTAAGTCCTCTGAGTAGATACCTAGCAATGGTATTGCTGGGTCATATGGCAATTCTATATTCAGCTTTTTGAGGAAACACCAAACTGCCTTCCACAGTGGTTGCACCATTTGACATTCCCACCAACAGTGAATAAGTGTGCCTCTTTCTCCACATCCTCTCCAGCACTTGTCATTTTCTGTTTTGTTGATAATGGCCATTCTGGTGGGTGTGAGATGATATCTCATTGTGGTTTTGATTTGCATTTCTCTAATGGCCAGAGACGTTGAACATCTCTTCATGTGCCTTTTGGCCATTTGTATTTCCTCTTCTGAGAAGTGTCTGTTCAAGTCTTTTTCCCATTTTGTAATTGGATTGCCTGTCTTTTTGTTGTTGAGTTGAACAATCTCTTTATAAATTCTGGATACTAGATCTTTATCTGGTATGTTGTTTCCAAATATTGTCTCCCATTGTGTAGGCTGTCTTTTTACTTTCTTGATGAAGTTCTTTGATGCACAAAAGTGTTTAATTTTGAGGAGTTCCCATTTATTTGTTTATTTCTTCGGTGCTCCTGCTTTAGGTGTAAGGTCTATAAAACCGCCTCCAATTATAAGATTTATAAGATATTTCCCTAAATTTTCCTCTAACTGTTTTATGGTCTTAGACCTGATGTTTAGATCTTTGATCCATTTTGAGTTAACTTTTGTATAGGGTGTGAGATATGGGTCCTCTTTCATTCTTTTGCATATGGATATCCAGTTCTCTAGGCACGATTTATTGAAGAGACTGTTCTGTCCCAGGTGAGTTGGCTTGACTGCCTTATGAAAGATCAAATGTCCATAGATGAGAGGGTCTATATCTGAACACTCTATTCAATTCCATTGGTCAATATATCTATCTTTATGCCAGTACCATGCTGTTTTGACCACTGTGGCTTCATAATATGCCTTAAAGTCAGGCAGCGTGAGACCTCCAGCTTCGTTTTTTTTCCTCAAGATACTTTTAGCAATTTGGGGCACCCTGACCTTCCAGATAAATTTGCTTATTTGTTTTTCTATTTCTTAAAAGTACGTTGTTGGGATTTTGATTGGTATTGTGTTGAATCTGTAAATCAGTTTAGGTAGAATTGACATCTTAACTATATTTAGTCTTCCAATCCATGAACATGGTATGCCCTTCCATCTATTTAGGTCTTCTGTGATTTCTTTTAACAGTTTCTTGTAGTTTTCTTTGTATAGGTCTTTTGTCTCTTTAGTTAAATTTATTCCTAAGTATTTTATTCTCTTAGTTGCAATTGTAAATGGAATTTGTTTCTCGATTTCCCCCTCAGCTTGTTCATTACTAGTGTATAGAAATGCTACAGATTTTCGAATGTTGATCTTATAACCCGCCACTTTGCTGTACTAGTTTATTAGCTCTAGTAATTTTGATGTGGATTTTTCAGGGTTTTCGACATATAGTATATCATCTGCAAACAGTGAGAGTTTTACTTCTTCCTTTCCAATTTTGATGCCTTGTATTTCTTTTTCTTGTCTAATTGCTCTGGCTAGAACTTCCAACACAATGTTGAATAACAGTGGTGATAGTGGACATCCTTGTCTTGTTCCTGATCTTAGGGGGAAAGTTTTCAGTTTTTCCCCATTGAGGACGATATTAGCTGTGGGTTTTTCATATATTCCTTTTATCATTTTAAGGAAATTCCCTTGTATTCCTATCTTTTGAAGTGTTTTCAACAGGAAAGGATGTTGAATTTTGTGAAACGCCTTCCCTGAATCAATTGAGATGATCATGTGATTTTTCTGCTTTGATATGTTGATATGGTGTATTACATTAATTGATTTTCTTATGTTGAAATATCCTTGCATACCTGGGATGAATCCTACTTGGTCATGATGTATAATTCTTTTAATGTGTTGCTGGATTTGATTTTCTAGAATTTTATTGAAGATTTTTGCATCTATATTCATTAGAGAGATTGGTCTGTAGTTTTCTTTTTTTGTAATATCTTTGCCTGGTTTTGGTATGAGGGTGATGTTGGCTTCATAGAATGAATTAGGTAGCTTTCCCTCTGCTTCGATTTTTTTGAAGCGTTTGAGGAGAGTTGGTACTAATTCTTTTTGGAATGTTTGATAAAATTCACATGTGAAGCCGTCTGGTCCTGGACTTTTCTTTTTAGGAAGCTTTTGAATGACTGATTCGATTTCTTTACTTGTGATTGGTTTGTTGAGGTCATCTATTTCTTCTTGAGTCAAAGTTGGTTGTTCATGCCTTTCTAGGAACTTGTCCATTTCATCTACATTGTTGTATTTGTTGGCATAAAGTTGTTCATAGTATCCTGTTATTACCTCCTTTATTTCTGTGGGGTCAGTGGTTATGTCTCCTCTTCCATTCCTGATCTTATTTATTTGCATCCTCTCTCTTCTTCTCTTTGTCAGTCTTGCTAAGGGCCCATCAATCTTATTGATTTTCTCATAGAACCAACTTCTGGTTTTATTGATCTTCTCAATTGTTTTCATGTTTTCAATTTCATTTATTTCTGCTCTAATCTTTGTTATTTCTTTCCTTTTTCTTGCTTTGGACTTAGTTTGCTGTTCTTTCTCCATTTCTTCCCAGTGGACAGTTAATTCCTGTATTTTTGCCCTTTCTTCTTTTTTGATATAGGCATTTTTTTTAGCAATAAATTTCCCTCTTATCACTGCCTTTGCTGCATCCCATAAGTTTTGATATGTTGTGTTTTCATTTTCATTTGCCTCGAGATATTTGCTGTATTATCTTGTAATTTCTTCCTTGACCCACTGGTTGTTTAAGAGTGTTTTGTTGAGCCTCCACATATTTGTGTATTTTCTGGTGCTTTGCCTATTATTGATTTCCAACTTCATTCCCTTGTGATCTGAGAAAGTGTTTTGTATGATTTTAATCTTTTTAAATTTGTTGAGACTTGCTTTGTGACCCAGCATATGGTCTATCTTTGAGAATGATCCATGAGCACTTGAGAAAAAGGTGTATCCTGCTGTTGTGGGGTGTAATGTCCTATAAATGTCTGTTAAGTCTAGCTCATTTATTGTAATATTCAAATTCTCTGTTTCTTTATTGATCCTCTGTCTAGATGTTCTGTCCATTGATGAGAATGGGGAATTGATGTCTCCAACTGTTATGATAGATGTTTCTATTACCCTTTTCAGTGTTTGCAGTGTTTGCCTCATGTATTTTGGGGCATTCTGGTTCGGTGCATAAATATTTATGATTGTTATATCTTCATGTTGAATTGTTCCTTTTATTAGTACATAGTATCCTTCTTTGTCTCTTTTAACTGTTTTACATTTGAAGTCTAATTTGTTGAATATTAGTATAGCTACTCCTGCTCTTTTCTGGTTGTTGTTTGCATGAAATATCTTTCCCCAACCTTTCACTTTCAACCTATGTTTATCTTTGGGTCTAAGATGTGTTTCCTGTAGACAGCATAGAGAAGGATCCTGTTTTTTAATCCATTCTGCCAGTCTGTGTCTTTTGATTGGGGAGTTCAATCCATTAACATTTAGTGTTATTACTGTTTGGGTAATACTTTCCTCTAACATTTTGCCTTTTGTATTTTGTATGTCATATCTAATTTTCCTTCTTTCTACCTCTTCTCCACACCTCTCTCTTCTGTCTTTTCGTATCTGTCTCTAGTGCTCCCTTTAATATTTCTTGCAGGGCTGGTCTCTTGGTCACAAATTCTCTCAGTGATTTTTTGTCTGAAAATGTTTTAATTTCTCCCTCATTTTTGAAGAACAGTTTTGCTGGGTATAGAATTCTTGGTTGGCAGTTTTTCTCTTTTAGTAATTTAAATATATCATCCCACTGTCTTCTCGCCTCCATGGTTTCTGCTGAGAAATCTACACATAATCTTATTGGGTTTCCCTTGTATGTGATGGATTTCTTTTCTCTTGCTGCTTTCAAGATCCTCTCTTTCCCTTTGACCTCTGACATTCTGACTAGTAAGTGTCTTGGAGAACGTCTATTTGGATCTATTCTCTTTGGGATACGCTGCACTTCTTGGATCTGTAATTTTAGGTTTTTCTTAAGAGTTGGGAAATTTTCAGTGATAATATTTTCCATTAGTTTTTCTCCTCCTTTTCCCTTCTCTTCTCCTTCCCGGACCCCCACAACACGTATATTTGTGCGCTTCATATTATCATCCAATTTCCTGAGTCCCTGCACATATTTTTCCATTTTTTTCCCTATAGTTTCTGTATCTTGTCGGATTTCAGATGTTCCGTCCTCCAGTTCACTAATCCTAACCTCTGTCTCTTGAAATCTACCATTGTAGGTTTCCATTGTTTTTTTCATCTCTTCTACTGTACCTTTCATCCCCATAAGTTCCATGATTTGTTTTCTCAGACTTTCCATTTCTTCTTTTTGTTCGTTCCTTGCCTTCTTCATATCCTCCCTCAATTCATTGATTTGGTTTTTGATGAGGTTTTCCATGTCTATTCATACATTCTGAATTAGTTGTTTCAACTCTTCTATCTCATTTGAACTATTGGTTTGTTCCTTTGAATGGGCCATATCTTCAATTTTCCTGGTGTCATTTGTTATTTTTTGCTGGCGTCTAGACATTTAATTACCTTAATTAGTCTATTTTGGAAATTGCTTTCACTTCTCTTACCTAGGGTTTTCTTGCTAGATGAATTTGTTGTCTATCTCTTCTTTGACCTTCAGTTCAGCTTTTTCCAGACCTCTAGCTTAGGTTTTGTTTAACAGAGGATAATTTTTCAGTTCTTGTTTTCTTGTTTCTTGCCCTGCTTTTATGATGCCTTTTCCCTCCCCACCCTTAGGAGGGTCTACGTAGGTATTATAGACTCGTGCTGGGTTTTCCCGGACTAAACTGGCCTCCTATCAGGGGGAAGGTGCCACCTGCTTCAGTTTTCCCTGAGGGTGAGACCCAGCAGGTTAAAAGACTTTCCTGTGAAGTCTCTGGGCTCTGTTTTTCTTATCCTGCCCAGTATGTGGCGTGTCTGCCTGTGGCACTTTTAACTTTGGAAGACTCTCCCTGCTGGGGGCGTGGTGGAGATGGAGGAGAGATTGTAGGCTGGTTTTAATGGCTTCAAATTGACAAGCCCTGGGGTCTGAATTCCTTGAGAGAGGGATTCCACCTGAGTTGGGCTTCACCCCTCCCCTGCGGAAGGCACAGGTGGGAGACAGCCCTGAAAGCAGCACGTTTCTGCCTATGCCTGGGGCAGTTGCAGTCCGAGAAGTCCCGCTGCTGAATCCAAAGGCTGTCAAGTCTCCTTAGAGACACAGCCACTAAAGCCTCCGTTTTCTCCCCTTTCCTCTTTTCCCTTGAGCCCAATGAGTGAACTCCGCCCTGACCAGGTTTAGAGTCTCTTTCTTTTCCCTCTGGGAAGCCGCCTGTGGGGAAGGGGCACCAGGCACCAGCTGCTGTGGCTTGGGGAACTCACGGTTTTGGGGAGGCTTGCAACTGGTCCAGCTGGTCCAGACTGGGGTACGCTGTGTGTCTGGTCACTGACGTGGCTCCGGGAACTGTTCTGTAATGTTTCTGGTTATTTGATAGTTGTTCTGGAGGATGAACTAAAACACGCACATTGCTAAGCCACCATCTTGGCCCCTCCTCTATGCAGTTATCAATACAGTAACTTTTAATAGAAGAATATTGCTCATCATTGTTGACTGCGTCAGGTCGGGGTGGGGTGGGGGTCTCAGGCCTCCCCACGCTGTGGATAGGAGAGAAGAGTGTGGGCCCTTTTCTCTCCATGATCACAGGCCCACGAGGCTAAGTATAGCAGCTCATGTTAAAGGATTTGTTTCTACCTTATTGGAATTTATTTGTTTACTTCTTTTATGTCCTCTTGCATAAGTGCATCATAATAGCATATGTCTATGCAGTGACTTAAAACTTTGTAGCAAATGAGGCAGTGACACACTTACCTGGATAAACCATAAAGTCTAAAGGTTATCTTTCCTCTTTGTCTCTGACACCCATTCTCAGCTCCATATTTTCCTGCTACAGAAGCAATTTAATCCACTTGAGGGCATGTGTGTATCCCTGGGAAAGATAACAGGTATAACACACATCACACAAATACTCCAGGAGGGTGGTCCTTTGAGGGTCTAGTCCCTTGTTTGGGGTGATGAGACGTTCCTCCTGATTTGTGACACCTGGGTACATCTTTGCACGTGCAGGGAATGGACATCTGGGTGGTCAGTGTTGCACCTGTCTCATGCAATAGGCAGAATCCTGGTGCAGGGGTGTGATCAGATGCTGCTGCCCATCTCTCCCCTTTCAAGCATGGTAGTTTACCCCTCTTGGCTCTGCCTGCTCTCCCCAGCTAGCCTCAGGGATGGCTGTGCTCAATAGTGTATCCACTGGTGTGCTCTCAAGACAAAGAAGAAGGTGAGACTTATCCACACAGAGCCCTGGGGAGTGATATGGTGGAAGCTCCCAAGGCTTGGACTCTGGAATATAGCCAGGTTTAGAGATGAGCCATAGGTTTCATGGCTGATTATAAGTTGGCTGCAATAGAACTTTGTGATTTGAGATAGAGGGACAGATACATTAACACTTTGCACCCAGCACTGCAACAAAAAGATGTGTGTTGTTTAGCTGCTCCCTTGTGCTCCTGAACATGAAATGAAGCCCTGGAGCCCTCCCCTGAGGGTGACTCAATATCCAAATGCCTGCTTGGCATCCCCGCTTGGATGCCAAAGAATCATCTCAAATATGTCCAAAACCAGATTCCTGATCTTTCCTACCCTCGAAGTTCTCTTCCTACAGCCTTCTCCATCCTGGTAAATGGCAACTTCATCCTTCCACTGATTCAAGCGCCCAAACTTGGAGCTGATGTTTGACACCTTTTAAATTTTTTCTCACCCCACAAAATGAATCATGAATATAATCCCTTCTCAAGACCTCTACTTGCCACCTGGATCTAAGCTACCTTATCTCTCACCTGGAGTTTGTTGTAGTTCATGACTGATCTCTCCCAGGTTCTACTCTGACATCCATCCACACATACCCCTCCCCCATTGACTAATCTCTATCCAGCACCCAGAGTGGTCCATTTAAAATGTGGCAGGTCACGTGTGCTCCTTGTCCAGGACTCTCCTGGGGCCCCCATCTCACTCAGACCACACCCAAAAGTCCTTGCCCTGACCTCCAGGCCCCACGTGGTTTGGCTCATCATGCTCCCTGAATTTCTCTTCCCCTTGCCGGCTCTGCCCTGGCCTCCCTGCTCTTCCTGGAGCCCATTGGGTACCACCTGGCCCCAAGACCCTTGTTGCACCTTCTAGGTCACACAGCTCCCACGTCACCTTTTCAGGACTTCTACTACTACTCAATTTAAAATTGCAGCTCCCTGGCCCCTGGGCCCCACCACAAGCAATCCTCCCATCTCCCTGCTTAGTTTTTCTCTAGGGGATTTACACTCATCTGAGATGCTGTGTCATAGACCCTCGAGGTAGACCACCTGGTACACTCAAAGCATGGTTTCATCTGTGTATTAGTTGTGACCTTGAGAAAGTTACTGGAAATTCTGTGCTTCAGTTTCCTCAGATGCTAGCAGTGTCTACTTCATGATGAGTTCATATACACGAAATGCATAGAACAAGGTCTGGCATGTTGTGTTACATAAATGTTAGCTAATGTTATTACTGATTATTTGTACTGTCTGTCTCAACTCATTACAGCGTAAATACCATGAAGGCAAGGGTTTTGTCTGTTTCCAATGAGGTACTCTTAGGGCTGAAAATAATGCCTGCTACATGAGTGGAACGAGGGAATGAATGATGACAAATATGATGCAGGCAGTTTACTATCTGTCACTTTGCAAATAAAAGTCTATTATTGTGATGTGTTTTTCATATGTTGTGAAAATCCAAGCTTACTGTAATGTACTCTAATTAAAATCAGAAGAATTCACAATAAAAATAATGAAACTTCTTTTCATACCCTGCTTCTCCTTTTCCCAGAGGCACATGTTGTTAAGTTTGGGGTCATTCTAGACGTTTTAAATTCACTTGCATATTTGTGAAACCGATCATATATAGTTTTGTTTCATTTTGAACTTAACTAAATGGCATACCGGAAGGAATTTTTCATTTTTATATATCAATATTTTCCTTCATGGCTTTGGAGATTTTTGCTTGAATAAGGAGATGTTTTTAGCCCCTAGAGTCTCATTTTTAGTAGATAGCTCTTCTTTGGAAATTTTTAGAGTTTTTCTCATTATTCTTACAGTTTAGTTCTATATTAGTTCATATAGTTCTATATTGCTTTTAAAAATCAACTGCTTAGTAGCTTTTTTGCAATCTGAAGATGCATGCCTTTCTCTGGTGCAATAAATTTTCTATTCATATGTCTTTGGTTTTTCCTTTCCGTTTTCTCTGATTTTTTTTTCTGTAACTCCTTTCAGACCAACATTATATCACCTAGATTTATCCTCCAAGTATCTTACTGGTTCTCAAATGTTTTCATCTTTCTCTCACCTTTTTGTTTTGGCTAGAAGGACTATTATAAAGAAAGACCATGGTTGAGGAAATAAAAGCATTTACTTGTCTGCAATATGGATTATCTGCGTATGTTGAATGTCTTTTGTGGGGAGAGTGTGATGTTATTCAGGAGAGCAAGTGTCTCTTTATCACATGTAGACTTTACATCAGTTGAGGCCTCCTGGTCTCTGGAAATTTATGTAAAATTGCTTGGAATCCTCAAATCAATGCCTTATTGAAGTCTCAAGGCCAGCCCAGGATATCTATGAAATCCAGAGAGTACTCAAATCTGGATGGCTTCCTTGGTCTTGGGTCACTGCTTTGTTATATGTGCTTCCATGTGTTTGTCCACTTGAGAAATTCAAATCTCATTTACTTTATAAGTTATCCTCATACAAAATATTGCATGAGAGATGTTACAAAAGAGCTGGGGAAATATTGCCTAATGGATAACATAACAAATAACTTAATCCATCATATTTTAATCCCTTTTCTTCAAAGTCCCTTTCAACTATCAGAACACATAAGTCTTCTCTGCAGTCTGGCCTTATCCTCCCCCATCATGGATACTCTCTCTTCCCCCTCCTTTTTGTGCTCTCTGCTATGTCCTCCTGGATTGCTCTTGAACTTGAAATTCTTCCTATTAAGCAGGGTTAGTTGCTTCTGCTCTTAAACAAGTATAACACAATGTTTCCACATCCTGGGCAAAGAGCTTCCTGGAATAGGATCTATTCCATTTATAAAGCAGTTTGAGTTATAAATACAAATACTGTGTTCTATTTCACATGACTAGAAGCTATGCCGGGTAATTCAAATTGAATTATCTTACCATTTCGAAGGTGAAAGGGACCTTAAAAATTATCTAGCTATACTAATGTTACTAATGGTGTTAATGCTGCTGGAATGCAATATACAAGAAATGGATTGGCTTTTGCAAAGGGGATTTATTAAGTTACAAGTTTACAGTTCTAGGGCCATAAAAATATCCAAACTAAGGCATCCAGAGAAAGATAACTTGACTCAAAAAAGGCTGATGGTGTCTGGAACACCTCTGTCAACTGGGAAGGCATGTGGCTGATATCTGTTGGTCTTTTGGTTTCTGGTTTCAAACACCTTACCTAGGGGCATTTTCTTTCTGCACCTCCAAATGTCTCTGTCTTTGTTGGCTCTGAGCTTTTGCCAAAATAGTTCCCTCTTAAAGGACTCCAGTAAGTGGATTAAGACCCACCTAGAATGGATGGAGACACATCTCCATGGAAAACACCTAATCAAATAGTCCCACCTGCAGTTAAGTGGGTCATAGCTCCATGGAAACAACTTAATAAAAAAGATCCTACCCAAACAATAGGTCTGCACTTAAAATGTTGCATTAGGATTAAGAGAATATGGCTTTTCTGGGGTACATAACAGTTTCAAACCAGCACATCACCTTTCTAAGATTTGAGTTGGATGTTTCACTACCCACCACCAAGTATATTTTTGGCTTATTATAAAACACCACCATGCATAGCTGACATGCCTAGACAGTTTTGACTGTTTACATTCAGCCTAAATTCTGCCTTCCTTTTGCTTCTAGATTTTTTTTTCCTGGAGGTTTTTCAGAAGAAGTTTGGTGATTGAACATGTTGGGCATGACACTGGAGGCATTGATGAAGAATCTTTGAGGTTAAGTGTTGATTGAGAAGATAGTATATTTATTTGTTGGGAATTACATTTGGCTGCAAATAACTGGCTTAAAAATATAGGATCTCACTCATCCCATGTAACAGAAAATCTAGAGGTGGGCAGCCTAGGACTAGTTCAGCAGTTGGAGACATCATCATTGACCCATTGTCCCTCTGTCTATATTTTTCCTTCCTTGGTATATGTCTCTGGTCCTTATAATCACAATATAGCTGCAGCACCTCCAACTATCACCTGCGTACAACTTGGCCAGAGCTGATTGAAGGACCACCCTTAGCCCCAAGAAGGGCTAGGAGATGGAGTGTTTAGCTTTCTCAATTTCATTATAGAGACAAGCAAGGGAAGAGGGGAATGTAAATTGAATCTGGTGGAGCAGAGCCATAGGGTCTGCTACATACAGTCATGGCTTCTAAGGAGAAGAAGACACAGAAGGAAGTATCCACTTTGGTGGAGAAGGTAGATCTCATTTGGGGTGTATTGAATTTGAGATGCTGACAGGGCTATCTCAAAAATCTGGTGATTGAATCTGCTCCGGCATGACCCATTCTACTGCTCCTTAATGCAAAAGTGGCATAGCTCAAAATCCTTGAGTTGGACCTGCCTATCTGCAGACAGTCACAGGCCAAAGACAGGAACTAAAGGAAGAAGTCAAAACACACATCTGGCCAACCAGCATGTTTCATCTCCTTGGCCTTCATAGTTGGTTGAAGAATAGACTTGTGACCCCAAAGGAGACCAAAGAGGCTCAGTTCTAGGGCTTTTGTTGGTACTATTGGCAAAGGGAAACTTTGTACACCTGGATTGTTGATAGGTAAGATATAAGTGTAGCTACCTGTGACTGCTTTTCTATTATGTTGCAAGTAGTGCTGATGATGCTGGCAAAGCTTGTGTTGATGAGATGGTACAGGGATGTTCCTACATCTACCATGTGGTCAGATGTACCTGAAAAGATGTGCATGGGATAATAGGTAGACGTCTATTATTTTAGAACAATAATAGTGGTAGGAGGAAGCTGGGTGCTGAGTCCATGCTCTAGGAAGTCTGGCTTCTCCTAAAGCAGCAATGTTAAAATACAAAGAGTAAATATGGTATAAATGGAAATTTCATAATTCCTTAGAAATGTTTGACCATCTTTACAGAAAGAAAATTCTGTGCAAAACTTGAGAAAAATATTAATGTTAGACATTGCAGTATTGTATTTAATAGCAAAACCTGGCAAAATATAAATATCGAACATCAGTAAAATGGTTAGGTGAACTATGGCACTCCCATGCATGGGTATGTGATGTAGCCTTTTAAAATTACATTTCAAACAATGTTTAGCAATGTGGAAAATGTTCATAATACCATGCTGATATGAAACTATATAATATATTGTATGCTATATCAAACATATGTATTACATGATACTATAATAGATATGTAAAAATTTGCATATAAAAGAAATGGGAATAAAGTATACCCAAATATAATTGTGTTTTTCTCTGGATGGTAAGATGATGGCTAACTTTTATTTTCTTCTTTATTTTCCCTGTATTTTCCAAATTTCCTACAAAGAGCTTTACTTTTATGATGAAAAAAGGAAATGCATTACTTTTTAAAAAGATAAGCAACAGAAGATAGGAGATAGAATCAATTTCTGATTACCATCGCATATAGTTATCCTTAACACCACACCATCTTTCCCTCGTCCGAGCCCCCATGGTGTCCTGCTGCAAATTGGAGTTGGGCATGTGTTCGGGCAAATTCTTCTCCATTGCTGGGTTACGAGCTCCTTGATGGCGGGGTCCACATGTTGGCCCTCCTGACCCCTCCCTGTCCTACACACATTTGGAATCTGATCATCACTGTGGGTTAAGTGGGTGCAGCCAATGCCTGACTTGAAGAGAAATGGAGAGATGCAGGAGAGCAGAGAAGTCATTCCTAAAGAGGGTGGTGATTTCCAGGCAGGACTTAAGAACGTTTTGCTTTTCCTCTCTAAGGCTCACTTCACTCCTCTGTAAAGAGGAGATAATGGTAGCATCCCCCCACCTCCACCCCCGTAGAGCTCTTTTAAGGTAAGGTGCGTATAGAGGTGTGGGGTCCATAGAAGGTACCAGAGAAGCGTCTCTTCTTGCTGGGATATGTCGTTGCCCAGACGCCGGCTCCTGGTGCATGCTTTCCTGCCCCATGGCCTCAGGCTTTCTCCAGGGTCTGTAATGTCCAGCACCGTTTGGACCCCTCTGTTCCCTTCCCGTTGTCCTGCTTTTTGCATCTGCTTCCTCGCAGATCGCAACCCCCACCACCACCACCAAATAGTGGGGATTTACTGAACTTTTTATCCCCTATAATATATTACACCACAAGGTATTAAAAAAGACATATTTAATTAAACTTTAAATGATTTGGTTATTTCTCCTCCCCGGCGTCCTATTTTCTTTTAAACTCATAGAATTCCTTACATGCTGCTATAAATGTTCACAGCGCCTTACAGACTCAGTTCCCAGAGAAAGGCAGCCCTGGCTTCTTTCCCAAAGGCAGGGCTTGTGTAGGGAATGAGCCGTCAGTCGTGGAAAGTTCACAGCCCAGGCCGTGGTGAAGGTACAACGTGAAGCCAGACCCCAGCCTGGCTCTTGCCTCGCTGCTGTGCCCCCTCAGTGCTGACCTACGATGCTGAGAGGAAGGGGTACGCCTCTTGTTTCCCATTTCCAGTTACCTGGACGCTCAGCAAATGTCCTAGTGAAAGAATTTTATTTCTAATAAAATTGTTCTGCAGTCCCAGGTTGCTCAGTTACCCTGGCCCCAATTCCTTGGCAGGTGTGTAGGGAATGGAAGTCCATTTAAAAAAAGTAGATTTAATTTTTAGAGCAGTTTTAGATTAACAGAAAGATTGAGCAAACAAGTCCCTATATACCTCCCTCAGATACACACACACAGTTTCTCCTCATTATCATCTTGCATTAGTGTGCTGCATTCGTTACAATTGAGGAGCCAATATTGACACATTAATAACTAACGTCCATGGTTTATATTAGTTTACTGTGTTGTACAGTTCAGTGGGTTTGGACAAACGCATAATGCCATCTGCCCACCACGGCAGTACCCTACAGAATCATTTCACTGCCCTAAAAATGCCCAGCCTGACTTCTTGATCCCTTTTTCCCTCTCCCGGAACCCCTGACAACCACTCCTCTTTTTCCTATCTATGTAGCTTTGCCTTCACAGAAGCCAGTTTTTGAATTATTCATATTCTAGGGTTCTACTCGAGGTCACTTACAGGTGACCCAGGAACCACTCTTCTGGTACCAGTGCTCGACCCTTTTTAATACAGAAAACCATTCCTGGAGACGACGGGTGAGCAGAGCGGACACCTGCTGACGTCCACTTGCGTGTGAGGTCAGGCAGTCCCCTTCACTTCCTCCATCCGAAGGTTGTCCTCCAGCAGAGGCAGGAGTCAGGCTGCTGTGACCGGCTTCCTCCCTTCCTGGGGTGAGGACAGAATTCACCTGTAAACGGGAGTCTAGCATTTGGGCAGCACAAATGCTTAATCGTCAATAACCAGTTGCTCTGCTGACTTAGGAACCTTCAGAGAAAGCTTCCTGTTTAACCTGCAAATAAAGCATTCCATGTCCAGTTGTGGGGCTGTGCGTCATTTCACAATAGTATCAGAGTTTATTTCTTGCTGCTGCATGACTCATAGGCTGAGTTTGGTGGCCAGCGGATGTAGCAAATAATGCTGCTATTCAAAGGAGGAGGGACGCTCCTGGCAGGGCTCATAAGTGTTTGGTTTTCTTTTTTTTGATTTGAGAAAAAAAACTATTTATGTGTCTTCCAGAATATTTCAAGCCCCTCGAGGAGGAGATTCAATGCTCTCTGTGTAGCTGCTGAGACAGAGGATACAAAAATCACATTATGTGTAATAGCCTGAAGCCCAATTACAATATTTACCTCTGCATGTTAACTTGACGCACGGAATTGTCTGTGTTTAGGACAGAAAAACGGAAGAAAAGGTACAATGAACACCCACCTATGTGTGGTGAATAATGTGGTTCCAACAGAAACATGTGGGGGAGGATTTAGGGAGGAGGGAAGGATGTGTGGTACCTGAGCATTCCTAGGAAGGATTGTGATGGGGCTGCTGGGTGTGGGAGAGAGGCTGGGGGGCAGGGCCCCATCCCACCAGCAGGGAGCATCCGGGAGCAATTGAGTTATTTCCCCTCTGACTCACCATCGGGTCGTGAGTGTTCCTCTAATAAAGATCAGGTTATAACCACTTCAGTGCAGGAAGGCAAGCTCAGGGATCATTCAGAGTCCTGTGAAAAAGAGGGAAGGTTCAGCTGGAGACTTTATGACCAGCTCAAGTTCAGCTGGGTCTGCTGGAGTCATCGGGGTAGATGATGTCCCGGTTCCATGCACACCTCCTTGCATCCTGGTGGGCTTCACACCCACTGCCAGCACCTGCACGCCTCTGCCGGCCAACTGTGCCCAGGCTGTCAAGTCCCCTCTTCTGGAGCACTTGGAAACCCAGAGCACCTGGGAATTTACCCCCCCCCCCCCCACCAGGGGCAGTTCTTAACCACAACTGATGAGTATGCATGTACAGGTACTCTGGCTCTCTTGCTTAGACCCCATCCCCAATTTAGACAATTCTGATGCTCTCCTGAGCTCCCCTATGGGACTAAGCCCAGATCCCTCTATTCTCCCTAGGATACTTGATATTGCCCACTGGCTTCCTGCTTCCATCTTCCCATTCCCCAACCAGATTTGTTAAGAATTTCTAATCACTTTCACATGAATCCATAACCATTGAGAATGGATTGAGAGGCATTTGCATATACAAGACATGAGACTCTACTGATGTGGCCACAAGTGCTTGGAGCAGGCATGAAGGTCTGACCCAAAGCAGACAGTCAATGGGATGACTGGCTTAAGAGGTCTGCCCACCAATACTGTCCTAGATGCCGGCTAGTCATCCCAACCAGATCCTCTCTTATTCAGTTCAAATTGAAGACACATGTTTCGCTGGTAAACCGAGGAAAAGCAGAGGCAGTGATAAGAATGTCTGCCTCACAAATATGGCAAAGCATCAGACTAGTGAGCCAGTGGGCAATGGGGCAAAGGACAAGCTTGACATTGCTTGAGCATGTTTTGCCCTAAATGTCCTCATTCCTGACTGTCCTAGTCTGCTGAGGCTTTGGCTGTGGGGAGGCTGGGATCATTAGCCATCTGTGTATATCTTTATATAGGCTTCTTCCACCACCACCTGATAGTCAACGTTCACCATGTTCCTTGCAACCCCCAAAAGCTGAGCAAGTACAAAGAAGAAGAATAAAAATAGCCCCATGTGATTCTAGGACGCAGAAGTAGCCCTCTAGTTCCTGTTAACTTTTCTTTTATACCTATGTGTATATATTTTACAAAGTTGGGGCTATATATTGTATGTCATGAGCCTTTTCTCACATGCTAAAATATTATTCAAGTGCATGACTGGAATGCAACATAATATTTCATTATAGGAAGAACTATAATTTATTAAACCAATTCCCTTTTGGACATTTATGTTGCTTCCACATGTTTCCTACAATAAACATTCCTGGGGATAACTGTCCTTATACATAAATCTTCAGGTTCTTGTCTGAACAGAACGACTGGCTCAGATGATATGGATTTCTGAAAGGCCTTTACACGGATAAATCAACGGTTCCCAAACTTGTCTGCACACTGGTATCACCTGGGGGCTTTTAAAAATTCCTGATACCTGGATCTCACCCCAGAGATTATGATTTAAATATGGAGGGAAAGAGGCTTAGAATTTTTATGGTTTAAGAAGATCCTCAGGTGATATTATTGAAGTGATGATCGCTGGGCTAAATTGTTTTTTGAACTTTGTTTTTTCAGCTTTGAACTTATGTACTGCTGGCTGGGGGTCAGCAAAGAGGCTCCTTAGGCCAGGAGAGATGTTGATGAAAACAGAAGGTAACCTGACGTGTGTAAGGAAGGAGGGACATTTCCTTCGTTTTATGCTTAGTGTTCTGAGCAGAGAGGCTAAAAGTTGACTGGATGGGGGTCAGATATCAGGTGTAGTTATCCACTGCCCTGTGGCGTTCCCCCTAGCTTGAAACCGACCATTCATTCTCTGCAGCCTCCCTGCCTGCCAGCTGCTGCCTACATCGCACGCATGCAGAGCTGATGGCAGCTCAGCGGGAGCTGATCTTGCCTTCCAGTGATCGCAGGAGGGGCAGCAGTGGATTCTTTTAGGGCTTGTGCTTGGCATTTGCTCTGGGCCTCTTTGCTGACACCCAGCCCCTCCAGCTGCCCAGCGGGGAAGGAGATGGATTATCATTGGCTGAAAACTGGCTGAGACGTTCTGCTAATGCTCTCCCCAGGTCCTGAGCTTTCCCATGGATTTTTTTTTTATTAATAGTGTTTTTGTTAGAAAAGTTGTAGGTTTACAGAAATATCATGCATAAAATATATAAAATACAGAGTTTCCAAATACCACCTTATTATTAACACCTTGCATTAGCGTGGTACATTTGTTATAATTTATGCAAGAACATTTTTATAATTGTACTATTAACTAGTCCATCATTTATAGTAGCGTTCACTGTATGGTACAGTCCTATGTTTTTTCTTTCAATTTTTATTACAGAAATGTATGTTTGACTTAAAAATTTTCCCTTTTAACAAAATTTACATATATAATTCAGTGCTATTAATTACATTCACAGTGTTGGGCTACCATCACCACCATCTGTTACCAAAACTTTACAATCTACTCCAGTAAAAATTCTATTCAATTTAAGCATCAATTCCCCTTCGCTACCCCCAACCCAGCCCCTTGATAATCTATATTCTAGATTATAACTATGATTCTGCTTATTCAGTTATTTCATATTGTTGAGATTGTACATATTTGTCCTGTTGTCTTTGGCTTTTTTCACTCAACATGGTGTCTTCAAGGTTCATCCATGTTGTTACATGAATCAGGACATCATTCCTTTCTAATGCTGAGTAATACTCCATTGTATGCATAGACCGCTTTTTGTTTATCCATTCACTTGGATACTTTGGTTGCTTCCATCTTTTGGCAATAATAAATAGTGTTGCTATGAATGCTGGTGTGCAAATGGCTGTTCAAATCCCTGCTTTCATTTCTTTTGGGTGTATACCTGGTAGTAAGATTGTCAGCTCATATGGCATATGGTAAGTCTGACTTCCACAGCAGCTGCACCATTTTACATTCCCACCAGCAATGAATGAGTGGCCCTATTTCTCCACATCCTCTCCAAAACTTGTAGTTTTCTGTTTTTTACATAGTAGCCATTCTACTTGGGTATGAAATGGTATGTCATTGTGGTTTTGATTTTCATTTCCCTTATAGCTAATGATATTGAACTTCTTTTTACATGCTTTTTAGCCATTTGTAGATCCTCTTTGGAGAAATGTCTGTTCAAGTCTGCCCATTTTTTAAAGCAGTTTTATCCAGATACATTCTATACAATCCATCCAGAGCATATAATCCATTGCTTGCAGTATATTCACAGTATATATTCATGACTACAATCAATTTTAGGACATTTTCATTACTCCAAAAAGAAAAACTCCATACCCTAATACTCCTTTATTATTGACACTTAGAATTGGTGTGTTATCTGTGTTACAAATGATGAAAGAATATTAAAATATCACTGTTAACTATAGTCCACAATTTGCATTAGGAGTTTTTTTCCCATATACCACCCTATTGTTAACATGTTGCTGAGCAGAACAACTGGTTCAGATGATATGGATTTCTGAAAGAAATCTAGTTTTTGAAGGGATATTTTTATATTTGTACTACTAATCCCAGTTATCATCCACAACAAGGTCCAATATGTTATACAGTCCCATGTTTTCTCCTCTAGCTTTCCTTCTAGTGCCAGAAATGACTCTAAACTTCCCCTTTCAATGATAATCACACGCAAAATTCAGCATTGTTAATTACACTCACAATAATGTGCCATCACTTTTATCCATCTCGAAATATTTACAATCAACTTAATTAAAAATTCTGTACAAATTAAGCCTCAGATCCCAATTTTCTACCCTCATTCTATCTCTTTATAACCTAAATTCTAGATTTTAACTATAGGAGCTTGCTTATTATCATTAGATCATATTAGTGAGATAATATAATATTTGTCCATTTGTGTCTGCCTTATTTCACTCAACATAATGTCCCCCAGGTTTATCCATGTTGTTGCAAGCATCAGGACTTCCTATGTATGTACCACATTTTGTTTATCCATTTATTAGTTGACGGATACTTGGGTTAATTCTATCTTTTGGCAATTGTGAATAATGCTGTTATGAACATTGGTGTGCAAATGCATGTTTGCACCCCTGCTTTCAGTTCCTCTGGGCATATAACTAGTAGCGGGATTGCTGGATCGTAGGGAAATTCTGTATTTAGCTTCCTGCGGCACTGCCAGGAATGGCGGCACCATTTTACATTTCCACCAGTAGTGGCTGACTGATTCTCTTTCTCCACATTCTCTCCAACATTTGTAGTTTTCTGGTTTTCAAAAAAAATTATGGCCACTTTAGTAGGTGTGAAATGATATCTCATATGTTTTTTTCCCTTTCTCATGTGGTTTTGATTTGCATTTCCCTAAGAGCTAGTGATGCTGAGCATCTTTTCTTGTGCTTTTATTATCATTTGTATTTCCTCTTTGGAAAAATGTCTATTCAAGTCTTTTGTCCATTTTTAATTGACATTAAAAATTTTACTTGACATTAAAAATCATTTTGGATTATTTGCCTTTTTATAGTTGAGTTGTAGGATCTTTTTATAAATTCTGGCTATTAAACCCTTACCAGATATGTGGTGTCCATTTTTTTTCCTGTTCAGCAAACTGCCTATTCACTTTCCTGACAAAGTCCTTTGAAACACAGAAGTTTTAATTTTGAAGAGGTCCAATTTATCTATTTTTTTCTTTCATTGCTTGTGCTTTGGGTGTAAAGTCTAAGAAAGTATTGCCTACCACATCTTGAAGATGCTTACTTACATTTTCTTTTGGAAGTTTTATGGTCTTGGCTCTTATATTTAGGTTTTCAGTCCATTTTGAATTGGTTTATGTATAAGGTGTAAGATAGGGGTACCCATCCATTCTTTTGGTTATGGAGATCCAGTTCTCCCAGTACCAATTGTCGAAGAGATTATTCTTTCCCAGTTAAGTGGACTTGGCAACCCTATCAAATATTAATTAGCCATAGATGTGAAATTCTATTTCTAAACTCTCAGTTTGACTCCATTGATCAATATATCTATTTTTATGACAGTACCGTGCTATTTTGACCACTGTATCTTTGCAATATGCTTTAAAATCAGGAAGTCTGTATCCTCCAAATTCTTTCTCCTTTTTGAGATATGTTCGGTTATTTTGGGTCCCTAACCATTCCAGATAAATTTGATGACCAATTCAAAGTAGGCTGTTGGAATTTTTATTGGACTTGCTTTGACTCTGTAAATAATATGTGTAGAATTGATATATTAGCAATAGTTAATCTTCCAATCCATGCATATGGAATAAACTTCCATTTATTTAGATCCTCTTTGATTTCTTTTAGCAATGTTTTATAGATTTCTGTGTATAGATCTTTTATATCCTTGGTTACATTTATTCCCAGATATTTCATTCTTTTGGTTGCTATTGCAAATGTAAATGGAATTTTTTCTTGATTTTCTCCTCAGATTGATCATTACTAGTGTATCAAAACACTATCGCTTTATCCATATTTACCTTGTATCCCGCCACTTTGCTGAACTCATTTATTAGTTCTAATAGCTTTGTTGTAGAGTAGGATCATGCCATCTGTAAATAGTGAAAGTTGTACTTCCTCCTTTCTAATTTGGATGCCTTTTATTTCTTTTTCTTGCCTTACTGCTCTAGCTAGAACTTCTAGCACAATGTTGAATAACACTGGTGATAGCTGGCATCCTTGTCTTGTTCCAGATCTTAGAGGGAAACCCTTTCACCTTTGACTATATGTTAGCTGTGAGTTTTTCATATATGCCCTTTATCATGTTGAAGAAATTTCTTTCCATACCTATCTACTGAAGTGTTTTCATCAAGAAAAGATGCTGAACTTTGTCGTATGCCTTTTCTGTATCAATCAAGATGATCATGTGGTTTATTTCCCCTTTGATTTGATAATCTGGTATATTATCTTAATTGATTTTCTTGTGTTGAACTACCCTTTCATACATGGAATAAAACCCACTTGATCATGGTGTATAATTCTTTTAATATGCTGTTGGATTCGATTTACTAACATTTTGTTGAGGATTCTTGTGTCTATATTCATTGGAGAGATTGGTCTGTAATTTTCTTTCTGTGTACTGTCTTCATCTGGGTTTGGTGTTAGGGTTGGCTTCATAGAATGGGTTTGGTAGTGTTCCCTTCTCTTCAGTTTTCTGGAAGAGTTTCAGCAGGATTGGTATTAATTCTTCTTGGAACAATTAGTAGAATCACCTGGGCTTTTCTTCCTTGGGATCCCATGGATTTCAAACCCTGTGGCTGACTCTGATGTTTAGGAAATTTTGCAGGCATTCCCTAACACCCCGGGCCTACAGTCTTTACTTATGTATCTGGTGCTCCCATTGGATGCTGGAGCAGCTGGTGACTGGCTGGGCATCTCTCTCTTTCTCTTCATGCTTCTAGCTGGGCTTCCATTCAGGGTGGTCAGAATTTTACCATCTTCCCCCAGAGTATGTGTTACAAGACAGCCAGTGGAAGCTTCAAGTCTTTTTATGACCCAGTGTGATAGTTAGGCTCATGTGTCAACTTGGCCAGGTTATGGTGTCCAGTTGTTTGCTCAAATAAGCACTGGCCTGATTGTTACTGTGAAGACATTTCATGGACTTAAATCATCAGTAAGTTGATTGCATCTCTATTTGATTACATCCATAATCAACTAAGGAGAGTATCTTCCACAATGAGAGATGTCTCATCCAATCACTTGAAGCCTTTAAAAGGAGAAGTGATCATTTCAGCTGTCAGATGAGAGAATTTCCATCTCTACTTCAGCCAGCCAACTTATCCTGGGGAATTCATTGAGGACCTCCCTCAGAGTTCCCAGCTTGCAGCCTACCCTATGGAATTAGACTTGTGCATCTAAACAGTCATGTGAGACAGCTTCTATAAAGTCTCATAATATTTACAGGTATCTCCTGACAGTTTTGCTTCCCTAGAGAACCCTGACTAATACACCCAGTTATGGAAGTCTTATATTGTCACTTCTATCACATTCTATTGGTCAAAAAGTGAGTGAAAAGGCCAACCTAGGTTTGGGGGTGAGGGAGCGGTACACAAGTCTTGAAGAGCAGGAGAGGTAGTTCATTGGTGAGCATCTTCAGAGACTAGTTACCACAGCAACTTCACAGGATTGAATGGTATTGTTACCAGCAGAAAGGAGAGCTCCCTACATGTAACAGCACTCGTATCATTCTCCTCCCCTCTCTTTTCCTGTTCACCCAAACTTCCTTCTTCTAGCAAATTCCTTCATATACACATTCCCTCAGAGAGGGGTAGTAAGAGTGAGATTTAGGCAGAAAACAGGAATTACCTTATTCAAGGTAATTTGTGTAAAGGTAATTGCCTAACAAGTGACCTACTCTGAGCCGAAGTCCACAAACTTATTCTGCATGTTTGATCCACTAACTCACTGTTGACTTATGCCAGGAATTAAGGTTGGAGTTTCTATAGTCTGATATTATAGCCAAGAACCCAAAAATACCAGGATCCTTCTCTCAGATGCCTCTGTGGTTCCACAAGGCTGCTGAGAAAATTAAATCTAAGGGAAGTAGCCAAAGTGAGGTCCAAGTACCACTTTAGCACAATCACCCCATCAAATGCCTGACAATCCTCTGACAGAGATATTGTGGCCAACACTGTCTTGGAGAAAGTAAAGGAGACTTGAGTTTTAGGGGCACCTACCACTTCCACCCTACCCTTCTCCCCACCAAATTGACATCTTGAATCTTAAGATTTCTACACTGCCTGGCCACACAGGGGAAAGATACTGTAGAAAAGGAGAGCCCCTCACCTTGGCCCCGCTTTAAGGAGACTCTCTGGCTTGGCTTCCCACACAACTGTAATCAGATGAGAGTAATGGGGAGAACTGAAATGTTAGCAGTCAGAATAATTTAAAAATAAGGCATGGCTAGCAGATATCCCTGGGAGAGGAAATGCTGCTGCTCAAATTTGCTAATGTGCAAACGACTGCTTTCAACTCTGGTTTAAGGATGGGTTTTATTGGATGTTGTCATCAGAGAGCTGTGAATTTTTGCTGCTCTGCCTTCATTTCATACTTTATCCCATCTCTTAAAAGGCAAATACTGGGAGAGGGGGTCTAAAATTCTAGGAAAAAACTGCAGAGTAAGCTCAATTCTCTCTGATTGAAACCTGATAATGCTGCCTACTTCAAGTAAGGCACAGGGTGAAAGAGGCAGAATGAAGCATTGTATTGAGCTGCATCTTGCTGGAGTTCGGTCCCTAATGAATTTTGGATGCTGTCTGGAACTAGGGGCTGCAGTTTCATGCCTGCCTGCTTCCCAGGTTCATAGTCCCCAGCTAGATGGCATGACCTATATGGGGCTTGTTCATGATGTTTAATCTGTTTTGACCCAACCATCAAATTACAACAGTATCTGAGAGCCACTTGTTAAATATTCAGGAATTTGTGAGCCAGTTGTCAAAAACAGCTGTTATTACAAATTAAATTATATAAAGTTATAATTAAATATACTATATTAAAGACAAAAGTAGTAAATATTAAAAACTTATCACATCCTTATTATTTTGTAACCTTTTCCTATTATCTGTGATCTTGCCTCTCTATAGTGGAAGTACTCAATGATAAAGTGCTACTGCACTCTTCTCAACTGCGACATCACTTTGGCAGCTTGAAAGCATCCACAGTGAGAGCATTAACAACGTGGAAATAGGAAATGCTACAAATCATTGTTTCCCCTCAGAGAATGGTGATTAAATATTAAATCAGCATGCCACTGATTATAGATAACTGTGCATTAGTTGGTCCAGAAGCATAATAAGAAATTGTCCATAGCTGGGGTCAGAATGAGCCATGAGAAGCCAGAGGACCTACAGAAGTGAGTAGTAGTAATATCCAAGCCAGTGCTGGATCAGAAACCAGGTCATCAGGAAGTACATGAAAGTCTGAGGTCACGACAAGGTTGGAGGCCCACCAACCAAGGCAGCTGGGCAGATGCCAGTGTACCTACCCCTCCTGTATCTGCTCAACACTTGCTGTCGCCATAGGCACCGACGGCAACCTGTGGTAGTTACCTGCAACTGCCCACCTAGAAGTGCCTGGATATTGAGGTCCCTGGTAGCTACCAATGATTGGTAGGAGTTGAGGGGTAATGTTCCTCAGAGGTGAGTTTCCACCACTTTCCAGAGATCCCCCAATAGGATTGAGCTCCAGTTGCCCAGTGCTCTAACTTGCTCATTAGCACATGTTGGATTGCTTGCTTGTTTTTAACCCTCCCTTGTCTCACTTCCCTACTTACCTATTTGTATTTCTTGGGTTTATAGCCCAAATAAATCATCGGCCCTTAAATTGTTGTTTGAGGGTGTGCTCGTTTGCTAACTGCTGGAATGCAATGTACCAGAACTGGAAAGGTTTTTCAAAAGAGAAATTTAATAAGTTATAAGTTTACAGTTCTAAGGAAGTAAAAGTGCCCAAATTAAGGCACTAATAAGAGATTTTCTTAATTTAAGGAAGGTCCATGGGTTAGAAACAACTTTGTCAACTGGGTGACTGACATCAGCCTCCCCAGATTCTGGCTTGCTTAACATCTCATGGTGAGGTCTGCTGTGCTCCAAGCATCTCCAAACATCCATGTCTCTGTTTTCCATGTGTCCACATCTGTGTCAGCCCTGCTGTAAAGTTTCTGTTGGCTCTGAGACTTTTGCCATTTCTCTTGTTGCGGACTCTCTCCAAAATGTTTCTTCTTTTAGAGGATTCAAGTAAACTAATCAAGACCCACCTGGAATGAGTGGAGTCACATCTCCATCTAATCAAGAATTAATACCCACAATTGGTGTGTCACATCTCCATGGAGACAATCTAATCAAGACTCTACCCTACGTTATTGAATCAGGACTAGAACAAATGGCTTCCTCCACAAGATGGAATCAGGATTAAAACATGGCTTTTTGGGGGTACATAATAGTTTCAAACCAGCACACAGGGTATGATGTGGGGGAAACAGCCCAAGATAGAAAACATACCCTAAGGCAGCACCTCCCAGGAAAACTCTGAACTGCTCCCCTTGAGGCTGGTGCCCATGCGGGGGTGCGGGCCTTTCTCTTTCTGCCATCTTGGGGCCTGTGGAGGCTGCTGGGACAGGACGTCTACGTTGGGGGTATGTCTGGAAGGCTGCAGCCCAAGGCCAGTTTGGCTGGCTGTAGAGGGAGCACAGAGCTCTTCTTAAAATTGAAGGCGTATATGCCCGTGACGAAAAGGAATGCAATGTGGGCAAGAGATGTGCTCATGTGCACAGAGCAGAAAACAACACAGCAACTCCTGGCAGCCAACCCAGCAAAATCAGTCATCTGGGGAAAGGCAACTCATGTCCAAAGAAACAGTGGCATGGTCCGTGCCAAATTCTAGAGCAAACTTCCCGTGAAGGGCGTTGGACACAGAATCCATGTGATGCTGTACACCTCAAGGATTTAAACTAACTGAAAAGTAAATAAATAAAATTGTGAATTGTGTGTGTGTGTGTGTGACAGAGAGAGGTGCAGGGCAGGGCTGCCAATGCATGCTGGATGATGGCTGGGAAAGTATCTGGAGCCAAGCTTGCTTTCCCTGTCCTGCTCTCCAAGAA
Source organism: Tamandua tetradactyla (assembly GCF_023851605.1). NCBI lineage: Eukaryota > Metazoa > Chordata > Mammalia > Pilosa > Myrmecophagidae > Tamandua > Tamandua tetradactyla. The sequence goes on along the minus strand of NC_135327.1, from coordinate 41,417,833 downwards.
AATCATCATCCAGCATTTTGGATGCTAAGTGGGTGGAGGGGTGTTTCCTGAAGTCCTCCCCAGAGTGAAATGTCCAGTTCACCCAGAAGGAAGGGCACCACCTTCCCACCTTAATTCCTAATGTTAAGTCACTCTCCCCGCTCACCAGCCCCGTACCATTTTCTCTTTGGCTGTTTCAGCAGATCAGGGTGTTGCTTGCTGGTGACCAGCTGTGCATTTACAGAAGCAGCACCACAAAAATACCTGTGTTTAACTTATATCCTGCAGAGGCACCAGGTTTCTATAAATTAAGTGTCTGCTAATTAGTGCATTAAACATAGAAAGTGGATAAAACAGGCCCAGAGGTTCTATGCCTTTATCATCCTATTTTATATGCAATTTTTCACTGGACGCACAGACAAAAAATCTCGTTGATTTCTCTCTCCTGGGAGTTCTGCCCGGCCGGGCCAGGGCCAAATCATCAGAATCAAAGTTGAGTTGCTAAGGCAGTGGGCACAGCAAGTCAGCGAAACTTCCCAGTGTTTGTTCCCATACATGGTCTTGTTTAGTGATTCCTTTTTTTTCATGGTTTACGGTTATATTATTGCTGTCTTTTGTACTATAAACCTGCACACACATTTGGAAGTAGCTGTGCTATAAATAAATATAATGTCATCGCAGCTGATAGCTTTAACAATTGTGACGCTGAAGGCATTAGAGCCCACCCGAGGCTGAGCCCTAACTGGAGAATTGTCTAAACTCCTCTATCAGCCAGGGGTTGGCCCCCAAACCAGAAATCACTCGAGGTCTTCCCAAGAAAAAACGCTGAAGGAGGGGAACTGGTGGTGCAGCCAAGAGGCCCCTAAGGGCTGGGAGGCCACCTGGAGAGTCACTGCAGCCGGAGAGGGGCACTGGGCCTGGCTGCAGGAAAGGGGAGGTGGAGGGGCCAGAGCCCAGAAGCAGGGGTTGCCCCAAGGGTGCTGAGTGCAGAGGAGAGGCTGCTACTGCCAAATGTGTGTGGAGGGAGGGGGAGGGAAGGAAGGAAGGACAAAGAGAGAGTACGAGGGTGAGATAGACAGAGATAGAAATGGAGAGAGCGACAGACAAAGAGATGGTGGGGGAAGACAGAGATAAACACAGAGATAGAGAAAATGGGAGACAGAGAGATAGAGAGAGAGAGAGAGAGGAAGAGAGCCAGGGAGACAGCAAAACAGAGACATGGAGAAACAGAGAGAGACAGAGACAGATGGAGAGAGAGAGAGAAGAAAAGAGAAGAGAAGAGAAATACCTTGTCTTCCTCTTCTTTCCATCAGACCTCCCATTAGCCAAATGTATCTGATAAACAGGGGTTCCAACAATACAAGGTGGGGCAGGGCGAGGACAGGAGAGAAACGTGGCAGCTGAGCCCCCTTTCATCAGCCATGGAGACACAACCACAGATACCTGTATTTTCTTTGCTCTTGTGGCCCCACCCCCAAGTCTCTCTCATGTGCGATTCCCTGTGTTTCCAGTTCCCTCTCCCCCACCAAGGCTGGTATTCCTTTCCAGGTCTCTCATCAAGCAGGAGAGGCAGATGCACTGCATGTCCCGTCAGTAAGGGGCCTCGTCTGCACCTCCACCAGAAGCCCACCCTGGCTAGGTTAGGCGGACCAGGAGTTTGTTAGTGGGGATGGGCAGTTCTGGCCAGAAAGCCCGGCTTGAGGCAGCTCAGTAGGGAGGACTCACAGGGGCCGGCAGAGGTGCTCCCACAGAGCCAGCCCTTGGCAGCAGGTTTGCCAGTGCAGGCGCTACATTCAACCCCTCAACCTCTGCTGCTGTTTCTTCTGGAAATGAGATGCCCCTGCCTTCGCCCTCCCAGGGCTGAGTTCCAAGCAGCCTGAGTCCCTCCGTGGCTGCCTTCTGCTCTGGAGTTCCAGGACATTGAGTCCACCATGTGGAGCCCAACAGGTGGAAAAGGGGGATTTGGGAGTTGTCCTGGGGATGCAGGGACATTTAATGAGTTCCCCTAATGTAGTAAAAGTGTTCAGCAGTGCTAAAAATGGACACATTCTCTACGTACACTGTGTCACTAATTAAGTTAAACACATTCAAATGCTAATATGGAGTCAGAGGCTTGCAAGTGGTGGAATGAGGGAGGTGAGAAAGGGCACTTTGGGTCAGGAAGGCAGCTTTCTGGGACTTCCAATCTCAACATGGAAGACATTTTTCTGTACTGGCCCCTGGAAGATGTTGCCAACTTCAACAGACCTTGAGGGTTGTCACATCGACCCCTGAAACTTCCAGCTGCCCTAATCTGGAAGGAAGTCTATGCATCTAGGAACCTCAGCTCTTTATAACTGGACTCAGGATGATTGTTTCATCTTCCCTCTGAGCTTTGAAGTTCCTGTTATTGCTTTTTTATTTTTTTAACATGGGCAGGCACCAGGAATCAAACCCGATTCTCCAGCATGGCAGGCAAGAATTCTGCCACTGAGCCACCATCACACCGTCCCCATTATTGCTTTTTAATTGCTGTTTTTAAAGGTTCTACATGGGCCTGGAACTTGACAGTGTTCAGAGCCACTACTCTCCCTCTGTGTCCTTTCACCCTGTGTCACAGTAACAACCTGGAGGTGAGTTGGACAGGCAGGGCCTTCATTTCTGCAGGAGAGGAGCCCAAGGCTCGGAGGGTCTGTACAGGTGGCTGCCGCAGAAACATGAGCCTGGTCTTTGACTTCTTCTTCTGTGGCCTTTCCACTCCCTCCGGGTTCTGTGAGGTTTGGGGATCCCAGAGGTGGGTACACAGTAGGTCTTCAACTAACCAACCAACGAGTGATCATTCCTCTTTGGGCCAGGGCAGTGTGTTTGGAGCCCCTCGAGGATGGCTGAAGCAAAGGTACATGGAAGGCTTTCTGTCTGCTCCAAGCTGGTCTTTGAGCTCCCTGATGGTAGGGACCATGCCTTATGTTTTGTTCCAGCATCTTTCTGGGCACAGCGTAAGGGTTTGTTATGTGTTGGCTGAGTGAGTACTGAACTCATTGGATGTTCTAAGTAGTAACTTCCCTCAAAAGCTGGCATTCTTGGGACAGTGTCTTAGTTTGCCAGGGCTGCTAGGACAAATACTCCATGATCGGCTTAAACAACAAGCATTTATAGTCTCAGTTTTGAAGGCTGGAAGTTCAAAATGAAGTTGGTGAAGTCATGCTTTCTTCGTGTCAGCAGTGTTCTGATGCTGGCGTCCTCTGTCGCGTGGTGCTTTCCCTCTCCCCTCTGGCTCCTTGTCTGACTGCATCCGAATGTATTTCCTCTCTTTAAAAAGCCTCCTGTCATACTTGATGAAGACCCAGCCTGACTCAATTTGGCCACATCTCTTTTTTTTTATTTTCCCGTTTCAAACCACTTTAATATGTATCATTCAGTGATATTAATTATCATCATAATATAATGCTTCCATCACCACCATCCATTACCAAAATTTATCATCACCCCAGTCAGAAACTCTGTACCCAATAAATAATAATTCCCCATTCCACACTTCCGCCATCCCCTGGTAACCTCTAATTTCTTTTGTCTCTAAAATTTGCTCATATGAGTGCAATAATATATTTGTCCTTATGTGCTTTGCTTATTTCACTCCAGCATGTTTTCAAGGTTCATCCATGTTGTAGCATGCATTAGAACCTCATTCCTTTTTATGGCTATATTCTATGTATATGCAAAATTTTCTTTATCCATTCATCTGTTAATGGATACATGATTTGTTTTCAGCTTTTGGCTACTATGAATACTGCTGCTACAAATGCTGGTGCGTAGGTATCTGTTTTGAGCCCCTGTTTTTAATTTCTTTGGTTCTATACCTAGGAGTGGAATTTCCAGTTCATATAATAATTCTATAGTTAACTTTTTGAAGAATAACAAAACTGTTTTCCACAGTGGCTGCAGCATTTTTCATTCCTACCAGAATGCGCAAGTGTTCCAATTTCTTCTTCTTGCCAACATTTGGTATTATGTTTAAGAATAATCATCCTAGTGAGTGTGAAGTGGTATATCATTGTGATTTCAATTCCCATTTCTCTAATGGATAATGATGTTGAGCATCTCTTCACATGCCTATTGGGCATGCATATCTTCTTTGGAGAAATGTCTATTCAAATCCTTAGCCCATTAAGTTGGGTTGTTTGCTTTTTTTGTTGTTTCAGGAGTTCTTTATATCTTTTAGTTATTAAATTCTTATCTAAGATATGATTTGCAAACATTTTCTCCAATGTGTAGTTTTCCTCATTTTCTTAATAATGTCCTTTGATGTACAAAGTTTTAAATTTTCATGTATTTTTCTTTTTTATTTTTATTCATGTTTTTGGGGTCATATCTTGAGAATTCATTGCCAAATATAAAAGATCATGAAAATTTCCTGTTTTCTTTTTTCCAGAGTTTTATAGTTTCAGCTCTTGTATTTAGGTCATTGAACCATCTTGAGTCAATTTTTTTATTTGGTTGAGGTGGGAGTGTAATTTCATTCGTGTACATGTGGATATCCCATTCAATTTGGCCACATCTTAAAAAACAATAACATCTTCTAAAAATCCTGTTTACAAATAGGCTCACACCCATAAGGAACATTGGTTAAATTCTGACATGTCTTTTGTGAGTATGTGATTCAGTCCCCAGCAGGCAGTGTCTCTTAGCTAAAACATGGCTTAAAATCTAATTACGGGGTGCCTGGGTGGTTCAGTGGTAGAATGCTCGGCTTCCATGTGGAAGCCTGTGTTTGGTTCCTGGACCACACACCCCCCCAAAAAAAGATCTACAAAAAATTCCACATTACCTGAGACTTCAGAGCTTTCTGTTTCCTGCTACCTGTAAGAAAATCCCTCATCTCCTGAGGGGAACGAGGTGCAAAGAGCTCCCAGAACTTTCTAGAGAGGCAGTGCAAGGCCTGCACAATCCCTGATGCTTGTGGCCTGAGCTCCTTTGGCCTCATCATTGCTGATACCTAGGAAGCTGCTAAGGGAGGCATCAGGGATGCAGGGCAGGGTCAGGAGGAGGGGTGACATCGATTCAAATTCAAGTCCGTTCCAAAGAATATTTCCACTTTCCCGTGGGGGGTTGTGCCTTTACCATGTGGCAGGTGGGTTGCTAGATGTTTGGCTTGAATGATCTCATTTGATGAGATAGGAAGTAATATTTTTATCTCTACTTTATGTGAGTGTGCTAGTTTGAAACTGTCATGTACCCCAGAAAAGCCATTTTCTTTCTATTCTAATCCAACCTTGTGGGGCCAGAACTATTATTTAGGGTGGGAACTTTGATTAGATTGTTTCCATGGAGACTGATCCACTCAATCGTGGGTGTGACTAGATGGAGATGTGGTTATGCCCATTCAAGGTGGCATCTTGATTAGTTTATAGGAGTCCTCTGAAAGGGGAAACATTTGGAATTGCTTTAGAAGCAACAAAGATGTAGACATTTGGAGTTGCTTGGACAGCTAACAGAGACCCTCGGATAGCCAATACAGAGAAAGCTGAGGTGCAGATGTTTGGAGATATAGAAGGAGCTGAGAGAGCTGTTTGAACCCAGAAGCCAGGAGAGAAGAAATCTCTGGCCCTGGGAGATGCTAAGCTAAGAGATGAAGCCCAGAGTTTTGCCCCAGAGCAGCTAAGTGAGGGCTGACAGATGCTTAGACAGGAAGTCACTGATATCAGAAGCACAAAGCAATGAACTAGGAGCAAGGACCTCAAATGCCAGCCATGTGCCTTCCCAGCTGACAAAGAAATCCCAGACACCATTTGGCCTTTCTTTGGAGTCAAGATAGCTTTCTCTGGATGCCTTAGTTTGGGCAATTTTAAGACCTTAGAACTGTAAACTTATAACTTAATAAATTCCCTTTATAAAAGCCATTCCATTTCTAGTATATTGTATTCTGACAGTATTAGCAAACTAAAACACTGGGAAAATTGAGGCTTTGAGGTTAAGATCTGGTCTAGGAAGTGGAAGCCTTTGTATTTTAACTCAGCATTCTCATTCAGGGTCCTTGATGCTAGGTACTTCTCTATACATTGTGTCTATGAGTCCTTACCTAGAACCATTAGCAGTGGTTCTTATTTTGCCCACTTGAAGAAAGAAACTGAAGTGCTGACAGATTGGATTTTTGAGGTCACCCAGGTAGTACATGGCAGAGTCCATATGACTCTAAAGGTCATAAAGGCATACAACCTTATACTGAAGATGCATACATTCCTGGCTCCCCTTTCATCTCCCAAGTCTTTGGATTTGTGATTAGAATTTAAATCAGAGTTGTACAGCATGATGTCCAAGGCTCAAGTTTAGGGGGTAAGTTTGCAGATGGTAACCTGAGCTCTTCAATATGCAGATGACTCCTCCATCACCCAGTGCAATGCATCATGTCCCATGGGGTGATGCAAACCAGCCCCATGCACAGGCAACAATGACTCTCCAACAGGAAGACCACATTCAATGGGATCTTTTACCCAGAGAAATTTGAAATGCATCCAGGTCTTGTTTATGGTCCATGGAAGAGATGTGACACACATAAAAACCCCATGTACCTCTTACCAGGAAAGGATAGAGGGATTGTGATTGAGCTACAAATGGTATAAATGATTTTGTGCTTCTAAAAATATTCCCCTGATGAAGAACACATCTCCAGTCTCCTAAGTGGGATAATTCAGAAATCTTCGTTCTGCCTCACATGGCTTTGCATCATACTCATGGCTGGATTTCCTTTCCCCCCTCAAAGTCTGGAGGCAAACAGATAGACCTTGGGTCCTGACCTTGCACCATCTAGTCTGCGGGTCAAGATTTCTTAACAGCACTAATGACATTTGGGGCCAGATCATTCTTTGTTGTGGGAGTTTGTCAAGTCAATTGTAGGCTGTTCAGCAGCATCCTCAACTCTACCCAGTAGATGCAGTAGCACTTCCCAGTATGATAACCAAAAATACCTCCAGATGCTACCCATTACCCCTAAGGAGCAAAATCACCACTAGCTGAAAACTGCTGGCTTGGCACAATACAAAGCAGCCTGGGACAGTGTTTAGGAGGGACTTAGGTAAGGATAAGCCTAGAGCTTTTATGGTAGCACAGGGGACTCAGCTGACCAAGGAAGGCCTTATAAAATGACCGTGGCCTCTTCCCTTTAACCTTCTCTCTAGTCAACTTAACTGCTTACTGCCAATAGGCAGTCTGTGGGATTGTGTGGTTTTCAGGATTGTTTTTGTTGCTCCCACAATTCATGAACAGTTTGAGATGTTGGCCTTGGAGGCCTGGTTTGTGACTCGGGCTCCAGCTCTTCCTTAGTAAATGCACTACCTGTGAGTTTCAGTTCTCCCACTTCTAGAGTGCAGATGACACCAGCTGCTTCATCACTGGGTCAGCAGGACTCACGGATGTGCAATGGTGCATGGTTTCCTAAGATGTTGCCCTGGAGTAAGTAGGGTGTAAGCCTGGCTCAATAGAACTTAATGGTCAAACATAGCAGACTGACCCCAAGGGCCCTGTTTTCCCATAGATTCTGCCATCTATCACATCCTCACCCAGTCATCCAGTCCGAGCAGCCAGATTCAGTGTATACAATCCATACACTTAATAGCTGGGAGAGAGGCTCAGAACCCTATTCATGGTGGAACCTCTAATTCTGTTTCCTTTTTTTAATATTTACATCTACGTCATTTTGGGTTTTAACTTTTTGATTTCTTTGCTGAGGGCAGAGGCAAAATTCAGCCAGTGGCTAAACCATCCTGATTTCTTATTTCTCCATCTGCAAAAAAAGCAACCTTTCTATATTAGTTAGGGTTCTCTACAGAAACAGAATCAACAGGGAACACTCGCAAACATAAAATTTATAAAAGTGTCTCATGTAACCGTGGAAATGCAGAGTCGAAAATCCACAGGGCAGACTGTGAAGCTGACGATTCAGATGGAGGGTCTGGACGAACTCCACAGGAGAAGCTCGCCAGCCGAAGCAGGAAGAGAGCCTGTCTCTTCTGAATCCTCCTTAAAAGGCTTCCTGTGATTAGATTAAGCATCACTCATTGCAGAAGACACTCCCCTTTGGCTGATTACAAATGGAATCAGCTGTGGATGCAGCTGATGTGATCATGATCTAATTCTATGAAATGTCCTCACTACAACAGACAGGCCAGCACTTGCCCAACCAGACAAACAGGTACCACCACTTGGCCAAGCTGACGCATGAACCTGACCATGACACTGTCCTACTTCATCTTCCATTGCACATTCTTTGCTGCAAACTGCTACTCCAATGGGTGTGTGATTTTTCACTGTAAGACCCAGCTGACTCCCTCACCTTGGAAAGGGTTGCCAGGGGTAAGGTGCTCACCAGGGCCACCCTTCCTCCTCTGGCTTCAGGGTGGGGTGAGCTACACACACCCCCCAAGTCCCACCCCAACAGCAACCATGGACTGTCTGACGTGAGAGCACCATGAAGGCTTTCTACTTGCCTTTTTACATCTCTTGAGTTTGTTTTGTTATAAAAATAAAATACACTCACTAACGTTTTGGGAAAGAGGTTTGAAGCTGGGAAAAAATCAAATAGCTCTATCCAAATACAGCCACAGTTAGCCTTTCAGCATATTTCTTTATATTCCATTATTTATACAAACTTTTTTGGGTTGTTTCTCTTTGCAAGTTTTGAAATTAGGGCTAAAAATGAGCTCTGTGGGGCAGGGGGCATATGTTTATTTTAAGTGTCCACTTCCTGCCATTCATCTTTGAATGCTGCTCCCTACTCAGCTTGCTTGGGACAACTTGCTTGTGTCTGGCTTATGGTTAAGGTTTTAGGAGGTGTATAACCTTGGTTGGGGAAAAGAGATGCAATGTTTGAGGGAACGAAAGTCTGAATGTTGAAGTGTGTTCCCTTCCTTCTCGGCCCATGGATGCAAACATTTACATTGGAGGTGATTTCAGATGTTCTCCCTTAGGCATCTGACAGGCGCACAATGTTTGTGTCTCTTGAATTGGCATCGCCTCTTCCCTCCTTCCCTGCTCCTACAGGCTGACTGCTCACAGCTCAGGCCTGAACTGGGAGTGGTCCTCCACCTCACCCAAGGGCACACTTCCTCTCAGGTGGCAACCCACAGCCAACGACAGGGGCCAGTCTTTATACAGCAAGATAAAGGCTGCTCATCCTGTCCACCTCGAACTGGGCCATCTCTGAAGGGTCTTCCTAGCTCAGGCTTCCTGGTAGTATCGGCGGAGTCCTTGGCTACTGCTGCATCACCTCTCCCCCTAGCCCATCCCCACCTTCACCTCCTGGGGTGTACCTCCTTGGGGCACACCCCCATCAACCTTCCATTTGCAATGCCCCATCTCAGAGCCAGTGTCTGGGAAACCCAGGTGAATGCGGTCCCTCTTCCATTCTCTCCATCTGTATCCAACTCCCTCTTCAGTGACGGCTGCGAGACTCAACCCTGGCCCAGGGAAGTTTCTAGGGAGGGCATATGGTGTGGCCTGGCCTGTTGGAATCATTCGGACTGCAGGGATAGCAACGAGGGTCCCATGAAACTTTTGAGGGTGTTTGCAGGAGCACCAGGGAGCAGGACGTCTCTTGTTGGAAGGACACAGCCCTTAAGGCCAGGAGTGGCCAGCAGCCAGATTGTCTCCACAGAGCAAGTCCATCTTGATGTGGAAAATGGAGCAACAAAGAGCAACCCAGAGCCACTCAGAGATACCCAGAGATGCTCAGAGATGCCCAGAGCCACCCAGAGCCACCCAGAGCCACCCAGGATAAGTGGAAGACTGAATCCGGACAACATGATCCAAACCTGGTAGACCCAGAACATTTTAGATTGTGAGCCAGAAAATCATGCCACTTCATCACTTCCATGTGACTGAGTCCCGATTCATTTATCCACTCAATAAAAATCCCTTTAGTTGTATTCTAGCAATGACAAACGATTAATGGTGATATTTCTCCAGTGACAGAAATCTCACTCCCTAAGGAACCATTTCATGAGATAGCTGTTATGGGGACAACCTCCCTGACACACACACAATAAGGACACATATACTACACACACACTAAGTGCCAGGTGCCTCAGTTGGGCTTGCGAGTCTGTGGGTGACCAGGTTGGGGTAACCTGAGCTGGGCTTATGTGTGAGTTAGATTCAGTTGTCAACTTGGCCAGGTGAGCATACCTAGTTTTGTTGCTGCAGACATAAGCCAATGGTACATGAACCTCATCTGTTGCTAATTACATCTGCAGTTAGCTAGGAGGCGTGTCTGCTGCAATGAGTGAAGTTTGACTTAATTGACTGGTGCTTAAATGAGAGAACACAACGTAGCACAGCCTAAGCAGCTTGGCATTCCTCATCTCAGCACTCACAGCTCAGCCCAGGCCTTTGGAGATGTGGAAAGAAGTCACCCCGGGAAAAGTTGCTGGAACCCAAGTGCCTAGAGAGAAGACCAGCAGAGACCATCCTGTGCCTTCCACGTAAGAAAGAGCCTCAGTGGAAAGTTAGCTGCCTTTCCTCTGAAGAACTAACAAAATAAATCCCCTTTTTATTAAAAGCCAATCCATCTCTGGTGTGTTGCATTCCGGCAGCTAGCAAACTAGAACAGCTTGTCTGTGCACCTCCACCTCTTGCTTCAGGTGGGCTGGGATGGCTCCACCTCAGGCTGTGATGCGCAGGGGTGTTTCATCCATGTGCCTCTCACCTCCTAGACCAGAGGGCTAGCTAGGGCCTGCCCTTCTCATGGTGACTGCAGAAGAAAACATATGGTAAGAGAAAATCTGTGAGGCCTCTAACACAGCACCCCATTCTGTTGGTCAAAGCAAGTTGCATGGTGTGTGGTTTGAAATTGTTATGCATCCCAGAAAAGCCTTGTTCTTCTAGTACTGACTCAGTATTGTGGGGGGGACCCTTTGATTAGATTGTTTTTTCCATAGAAATATAATTCACTCAGTTGTGGGTGTGTCCTTTTGATTAGATGGAGATGTGACTCCGCCTATTCTAGGTAGGTCTTGATTAGTTTACTGGAGTCCTTTAAGAAAGGAAACATTTTGGAGAAAGCTCAGAACCTATAGAGACACAGATCTTTGGAAATGCACAACCCCCTGGAGATACTAGGAGCTGGGAAAGCCAGCAGAAGTTAGAAAGCTGCTTCAGAGCTGAAAGAGACGCAGAGATTTGAAGCTGCTTGGAGTGCCATCAGAGAAAGAGATGCCTAGACACGGATGTTTGGGAGATGCAGAGCCCAGCAGACATCGCTGTGTGTCTTCCCATGGGATGTTAAGCAAGCCAGAACCTAGAGTTGTGTCCTGGAGGAGCTATGTGAAGGTCCACAAACACTGGAAGCTGGAAGCAAAGGAACCAGGAACAGGGACCAGAAGATGCCAGCCATGTGCCTTCCCATGTGACAGGCATTGGTATTCCTTGAACTGAGGTATCATTCTCTGGATGGCTTAGTTTGAACATTTTTTATGACCTTAAACTGTAAACTTGTAACTTAACAAATTCCCTTTTTAAAAAGCCATACCATTTCTGTATATTGCATTGCGGCAGCATTAATAAACTAAAACACTCAGCCAAGACCAAAGTCAAGGGGGCCAGAGAAATAATCTACCTCTTTCATGGGAGAAACTGCAAAGTTATATAGCAAAGAACAAAAATACAGAAGGGCTTAAGAAATGGAACAAATACTGCAACTGGCACACTCATCCGGTGGTCTTGGGCCTGCCTTCTAGAAAGCCACCCTCTTTGAACATGGATGGATTCTACTTCTGTTTGGGGTTTCTCTTCAGTGGAACTTGGGGATCTCACAACAGCTCTCTCCTTTCTGGGTTTTACTTTCCTCAAATGAGTTGCATGCAGGAGGGACTTGTCTGAGGAAGGGCGCTGGAAAGCCGGAGCTGGTACCTTTCTGATGCAAGGCTCTGTCTCCTTCAAGTTGTGTTGTGTGTGTTGCTAAGTTTCAGAGAAGCTGATATTAATGGCAACGTTTGAGGTTATTTGTGTACTTGCTCCCAAAACTACCCAGAGAAGCTGAGTGCATAAGGCTAATTTTGCACATTCCTTTGGTAGGAGGCTGTTCTGCTAATCAGATTGGACAGGTTACAATATCCCCTCTAAGGCTTTGCTAGAGAGAGATTGATTTTCTCCGAGTGCAGTAGAATGCAGTCCTCCCATTAAACAAATTACACTGCTTGGGCCAGGAAGGAGTAGTGGTGTTCTGGTAAATGCTTAACAGCCAGCTCTCTGGGAGAAAATGTTCTGGTTTGTAGGATTGGCCAATTTCTGAGGCACGAATCCTCCCAGCACAGGCTGATTTCAAGCTATTCAGATGACGTCTTTGCAGGCAGCTGCCTTCCCCACATCCCTGGCAGTGCCCCTTTGTGATGGCGAGGGTAAAAGTGGGAAACTGCTCCTGAAGTTCCTAGGGGCAGGCAGAGGAGACAGGACCTGTGCCCTGCGTAGACCTCCTCAGAAGTTAACGTCAGTGCTGAATCAATCAGGATGAATCTAGAGGGTGACAGAAAGAGCATGCTCCGGTACAGGGCTGTTTGGAAGTTACTTTTTCCCCTACAGTTACTACACACAAGGGATTTTTCTCAGTACCAAACAGGTATTAACACATTCACTCCTCACCACAACTCTGTGAAGTGGTTATCTGGGAGAAACTGAGGCACAGATAGTTAAATGGCTTTCCTAGGTCACACAACTTGGGAAGGGGTGAGACCCCGATTTGAGGCCTGACGTTTTGGATACAGAGCCCTGTTGGGATGTCATAATTTTTTTACTGGCACCCACTCAGAAGCGGAGTTTAAGCTTAGTACGGGTGCCTCCTGTTTGTCTGAGCAGGTACGGCTCCCTCCACGGGGTTGCCCGTAAGCGGGTCCTCCATTAGGTAAATGAAGCCTCTGCTGCAAGGGCAGAAGTGCTAACCCCTTCCCTATGGCTGAGTGTGTGCCTGCCTCTCTGTGAGGTGCGCGCCCCCGAGGTGCATGCACCCCAGGCCCCGCCCCCGAGGTATGCGCACCCATTGGCCCCGCCTGTGACATACGGACCCAAGGCCCTGCCAGCGCTGTGACCCGCACCGAAGGCCCCAACCACAAGCCACATCCAGTGATAGGCAAGCCTATTTTCAGGAATTTTGCAAGCCATTTTTTTTAATTACAATTAAATATATCAAATTAAAAATAACGGGAATGACTATCCAAAACTCCTCACTTCCTAATTGTTTTTCTCTGATCTGTATTCTTGGGACTGTTTACACCCGTGACATCTGCATGGGAGAGACCACATAATGGTTGCAGCTGTGTTTCTCCTCCCAGCTCCATGTTCCCTTCTGTCACCTAGGGGACTTGAAGTAGGCCGTGGTGAGAATCCTGACGTCAAGGAAATGAGCAAATACTGCAAAACAAAGGTGGGTTTGCTGTTTTATTGTTGGGCTCCAATAAGTATCACAGAAAATATTAATAAAACAGGAAAGTTAAAAGTGTGTTGCGTCCGTCATTGTTACTTGTTGCATTGAGAATAAAACAAAGCTTAAGGAAACTTTTTTCTAAAATTTGAAATTATCCAGTTTGGTGAAGTCCCTCATAAGCGACAGTCAAAAATAGTTTTGTTTGTTTTACTTTTGTCTTATTTATTAGAATAAACAGAAATATCGATCAACATTCATAACAGAATCACCCTTTTATGTTGACTTGCAAACATGTTAGGTATAAATGCAAGACTTAGACAAAAAAATCAATGAAATCAACTTCTGCTTTCCGCCAAGATGGAATAAAGTGATAAGATTTACCCTCTCACCTGAAACAACTACAAAACATGGATAGAATCTATGAAAAGTGGTTCTCAGGGCATTGGGCACCAGGATCACGGATCACCCCAGTTTCCTGCTTGGGGTAGCTTCAAGGCAGTGCCACGTTTGGGGCGCAGGGTGGATAGAGCCTGGTGGATGCCCCCAGTTGAGGAGATGGAACTGAAGGCTGGAGGGCTGAGGTAGTCATTGTGTCAGAACAGAGTACCAGGCCCGAGGGAGCTATTCAGAAGGAACATTCCGGAGATATGCAGAGAGTGTCGCTCCACTATTTGGCTGAGCGCTCATCAGCCCAAAAACTAATACTTGTCTCTGTCAGATTAAATCCTGCAGGGTCAGGAATAAATAATAGTTACAGATCCGCACTGTGTCAGTGTGATGGACACGTGTAGCTTGTGACTGGATGAACCCTTGCAGGTTGTAAAGGATGGTGGATCAGATTTGTGTATCAATAGAAATTCCTTTAAAACTCATTCATCTGCACAGTGAAAGACTCAGACTTCATTTATTCACAAGTGCATCAGGGATACAGCATCATCTGAAGGGGGAGATAGAATGCATGCAATACTTTGCCATGTTGTGACAGCTAATAGAAATCTTTCACATAGACATATACAAATGCATCCATATATATACGCAAGATGTGGTGTCGATATACATGCAGGTACAGATAGCATCCTGGGGGGCAGGTAGGTGGAGCTGAGATTAATGTATCCTCTGGATTCAGGATCCTGTACAAGCTGAGTAGGATTATTATTTCTTCACAGTAATTATTATTTTTTTTTTAATTTTTTTATTAATCAAAAAAAGAAAAGAAATTAACACAACATTTAGAAATCATTCCATTCTACAAATGCACTCAGTAATTCTTAGTATCATCACATAGATGTATGATCATCATTTCTTAGTACATTTGCATCGATTTAGGAAAAGAACTAGCAAAACAGCAGAAAAAAATATAGAATGTTAATATAGAGAAGAGAATTAAAATAATAATACTAATAATATATATATATATAAAAAGGAAAAAGAAAAAAACAAAAACAAAAGATACAAACACACAAACAAACAAAAAACCATATTTCAGGATCAACAGACGAGTGGCTAAACAAACTGTGGCATATACCTATGATGGAATATTATGCAGCTTTAAGACAGACTAAACTTATGAAGCATGTAATAACATGGATGGACCTAGAGAACATTATGCTGAGTGAGACTAGCCAAAAACTAAAGGACAAATACTGTATGGTCCCACTGATGTGAACCGACATTTGAGAATCAGCTTGGAATATATCATTGGTAACAGAGACCAGCAGGAGTTAGAAACAGGGTAAGATAATGGGTAATTGGAGCTGAAGGGATACAGACTGTGCAACAGGACTAGATACAAAAACTCAAAAATGGACAGCACAATAATACCTAAGTGTAATGTAACTATGTTGGAACACTGAATGAAGCTGCACAGTAATTATTTTAATGCACTCATTGAAATTTGCAAGGGTGAATTCACTGTGCTAATCACCAGGCCAGATGACAAGATGAAGTGGACAAGAATGAACACAGCCACTTGATTGGGAATAGGGTCCCAGCACTGCAGCTATTGAGGATGGGAGGAGAAAGTTGGCCTTTTTTATTTTCCTGAATTGTCACCCTTTCCTCAATAGTTCAAAATTATGCTGATATGATGCCTCTAAATACCAGCCACCAAATTTGCATCTAAAGCCACATAGACACAGAGTCAGTGTTCCTACATGGAGGAAATCCCCCTGCAACTGCTGCTCCTAAGACTACCTTTGGCTTGGGTCCATGTGTCGTCTGCACCACGTGCCTTTACATGCATCATTGCACTGAACAGGGCTGGAGGCATTCCAGATGAAAATTAAGGCTCAGAGGTAAAGTTATTTTCCAAGATCTCCCAAAGTCTCTTAGTGATGTCTGTCTCATCCAAAGCTTTCATTTTTAACTTCCAGGTTACATGATGGTCCTTAAGAAACGATAATCTAAACCATCATTATTTGAATAGTGCATTCCTGTGTCATTACTGTTTACCATTGTCCTCGTCTGATTTAATTATTTACATACCTGAAACCACCCTGCTGTGAAGGAAGCTTTAATCCCACTGTACAGATGAGGACACTGAACTTCAGGCAGGTTGTGTATCTTGCCCCTTTGGGGGCAACTGGGATATGGCAGAGCTGGGATGAAAACCCTGGTGTTTTCAGCCTACGTCCTGACCTCCTTCCACTATACCACAACGAGGAAAGTGTGTTCTATTAAAGGTTGGACCTAGTGAGCAGAACACACAAGGGTTGCCCTCAGCAGCAGCTGTAATAGGGTGTGTGAGTGTGTGTGTGCACACGTGCCCAAGCCTGTGTATGCCTGTGTGTGCATGCATGTGCACATGCCTGCATGTGTGTGCGCCTGTATGTGCACATGCATGTGTGTGTGTGTGTATGTCTGATGTATCCGGGAGTGTTTTTCCAACTTTTTGCACATTCCACAGTGCTTGCTGCAAATGGCTGATAACTAAAGTGTTCTGGGGAGACTCTTGGACCTCATGCTGAGGTCCTTATATATTCTCTATGGGTCCTATTATTTTGTGTGGCAGCTGAGCACCTGTGTCTAGCTGAAGTTCCCTGGAGGCTTGACTGGAGATCTACTGTCAGGTAGATTTACTGTCAGAGTCGATGATCTGTGTTGCAACAGATGATCACCCAGTATGGGCTGGATAACTTGAAGCAATTTCCTGAACCTCTCTGAGCCTCAGTTTTGCCATCTGTCAATTGGGAATCATTGACAGGATTATCACGAGGTTTAAATGAGATGACCCAGCAGAGAAAGTATTTCGAGGAGTTACTCTTTTAGGAGTGCTACTTCCTAGTGCTTTTGCCTGGTCCCCTGCTCAGGACGAGCAGGCTCGGGAGCCAGAGAGCCCTCGGCACAGGGCCGCCTCCTGCGTGGGTTTGGGTGGGAGTGCTGAGTGCGGAGGGGCGAGACAATTCTGGAAGCCTCTTCCATGGCTAAGTTTTTACTCTCAGGTGAGAGGATAATGGGGGCTGAACTCAGAGCTGCGGGAATATCACTGAGAATTTTCAAAAATTCTGCAGAGGGAAATCCTAAGAAAAGACCGGACTTCCTACCGAGCTGACAGATATGTGCCTGGGGCCGTTGTAATTTGGGGTTTTAATGTAAATGTGTCCCACCCATACTCCCCAGAGCTGCGGCTGCAGCACCCTGACTGCCCCCCCACAAGGCTAGCTCATCTAAGGCCGCGCTTCCCCCTCAGTCAGCATGGGACAGGCAGCGGGCCCCCCCACTGTTAAACATTCCCGGCACCCGCCCTCCCTGCCTGCTTTCTTAATGCCACACATGGTGCCACGCTATTTAAGGAGTGAAAGTATTCAGTTAAAATGTATGTGG
Organism: Tamandua tetradactyla; assembly: GCF_023851605.1. Taxonomy (NCBI): domain Eukaryota; kingdom Metazoa; phylum Chordata; class Mammalia; order Pilosa; family Myrmecophagidae; genus Tamandua; species Tamandua tetradactyla. The sequence goes on along the minus strand of NC_135327.1, from coordinate 41,400,648 downwards.
AGAATTTTGCAACTCTGAGGTGTTGAAAACCTTGACTAGGAAATCCCAACTATTTTAACTCAAGAGTAATAAGGCTTTTAGGTGTTAAAAATGTACCGCCATTTCAACATTTTAAATTTGAATTAGACTCACCGCTTTACACAAACACATCACAGATATTTAGAATTTGCCAGGGAGTACCATGATATTCTGGGTACCTGAATTCTGGTTATTTATTACCTGGGTGTCCTTGTGAAAGATGAGATAGACCTTTGAACCCTTAAAAGAGGGAGCTTATGGGCATCTGTCCCTTAGTTTCCTCTTTTTTTTTTTTTTTTTTTTTTGGTGCATGATCTGGGACTCGAACCCCAGTCTCCCACATGGCAGACTACCATTAAAGCAACTGGGCATCCTTCTCTCGTTTCCTTTTTTTTTTTGATGCATGGTCCAGGAATCAAACTCCGTCCTTCCGCATGGAAGGCGAGCATTCTACCACTGACCTACCTGCACCCCCTTTACGTGTATATTTTAACATCACATTTGCCCACTATTCTTTTCTCTGCTCCAGACCTTCCATCTGAACCTTCTGCATGAAGCATATCCCTTAGCAAATGCTTATTGGTCTGTATGTGCCCGCATGTCAGCAAATGTCTTTATTTTGACCTTATTCTTGAAGTATATAGTTTCAGCATGCATGCAATTCTCAGAGGACATTGATTTTTTTCTCACCATATTAAAATGCAATTGCATTGTCTTTTAGCTTAGGTTGTTGGAGGCTTAAGTTAAATCTCAGTCTAATTGTCTTTGTAGGTGATCTGTCTTTTTCTCTTGGCTGGTTTAATTTTCTTCTCTATGTCTTTGATAGTTCAGTACCTTCATCATCTTGGGTGACCTTCTTGTTATTAATCCCATCTGGAATCTATTGCTCTACTTTATTTTCTTTGTCAGTTCTGTAAATTCTCAATTATGAGCTCTCTGAATAGAGTCTCTTCCTTATTCTCTCCAGCAGGGCTGAGAGTAGGGTGAGGCCAGAGTGAGGCACTTGCTTTGGGCACAAACTTAAAGCAGCCACCAAAAAATTTAGAAATTGCGATATGTAATATCTTAATATAATATTTTTAGAAATAAAAATTAATGCCAAAACCCCATGGTGGCCAAAATATCAGAATAGTAAGTACACATGGGATCTAGCAGTGCCGTGCTGACTCATTTGAAGCCTGAAGCAAAAGGAAAAATGAGCATCTCTTTATACGTGGTTTTTATGGTTAACTTTTTTCTAGAACATTAAATTACTTGTAAAAACATCCAAAAATGAAAGGGAGGTGCATTAAATCTCACGATATTATTTTAAGATTAAATATTTATTTATACCAAAGCCAAAATAGTATTGTAATTTTATTTTTCCAGCTTTAGTTAAAGTAAAGTTTAAAGAACATTTTCATTAGAACCTCACTAACCATTTAAAAAAGCATGTATATGAGGTGCACATTTTTCCTTTCCAGATTGCATGACTCTGTCTAGTGTTATTTTCCATTGTTGAGGGTTACAGTTTTAAAATATTAATAATAATGATAATAATAATGAGGCACAGTTAATGAGGTGGCTTGTTCACAGACCATTAGCTGGTTACAGCTTGGACTGGAAGCCTGTCTCTGACTTCTTAGAAGTGATTTCCCTACTTCCATTTCATCTACTAGAATCCTTAGTCTTGCCTTGTAACCAAAAGCTTCCCCGAAGGTGAAGCCGCATCAGGTCCTCTGGGCTGGGCAGTGTTGGGAAAGCGCCAGCCCTCCAGAGTAAACTGGGCCATCTTGGGTTGTTTGCTCAGAGGCTGCAGCAAACAGAATTGTGTTGTCTTCATAGGACTATTGAGCTGACATCTCTTAGACATTGAGTTTACGCCAATTCACCTGTTCTCAGTCTTATCAAGGAGCTTTGCACCAGGAAACTGCACCACCCTTTGTGTTTCACTATGACATACCCAAACATTAGTGTGAAGAAGGCTGGATGTATACACTTCATGCTGAATCCAATGCCACCTCACACTAGATTCCAGTTTAAATAGGCTTGGCGTATATCGTAGGTTTAAGAAGCATTTCTAATAGAGAACCATAAAGTGGAAACAATCGTATCCACTAACTTATCTTTTCTCTCTGAGTCCTATTATTTTATTTGGCAGCTGAACACCTGGGTCTAGCTGAAGTTCCCCAGAGGCTTGGCTGGAGATCTACTGTCAGGGAGCTCCTTCAGCTTAACTGTTTTAATGAGAAGAATAGGAGACTTTGCCAGCTGAGTAAGTGGAAATATAATCTCTGAATCTCATGTTCCCATAAAGGCTCTTGTCTTGTTTCAGAATAGCAACTCTCAGTTGCCAAATTTACTGGTATATGTGTGTATGCATTTTGTGTACACATTTGCTCATGTGTGTGCACATATGTGTTTATGTGTGCACACAATTATATGCATACACATGTCACTTGTGTGTGCATATGTGCTTGTATGCATCATGTGTGTGCACGTGCACTGTGTTGTATGCACATGTATGTCTGTGTGATGGAGGAAGGAAGTCAATTTGCACATACACTCTCAGGCCCACCATTTTAAGGCATTAGGATGGTGGTACAAAATTGCCAACTTTTAAGAAAAGTCTTCTTGGCACTTGATTCTATGGGAACACTCTTCCCACACTGGGAAGCACGTGAACTGGGGCTCACACACAATCCTCAGCTGTGTCTCATGTGGTTATGCATGTATGCACCAAACACCCAAGACTAGAGTTTGCTTGAGCTAATAATTGTTCCACCATTTTAACTACCTACCTGCTAAGGAATCTCCTCCAACCCCAAGATCAAGGAGAGTGGTGCTTTGTCCTTTCTTCTTGCCTTGGTAGATTAATGCTTTATGCAATAGTTCTGATGCATTAAGAATTCATAACCCAGTTGGGGTGGAGAGAGTAAGGTATTACCGCATGGAAGGAAGATCAGACCAAACTAAAACAATCATTCCTGGGGGTTTTAGATAAATCATTCTGAATCCTAGTCAAGTTCACCTCTTCTGTTGCTTCTCTAGTTCAAGAGAAAATGTCTTCCAAAGGAACTCTCATAGTGTAAAGTTTTATATTGTTGATTTAAGAGAAGCAAACAGATTTTCCCTTTACTCTCTTGCTTTGCTAAAAAGAGAAACACTTTCTCAGGGCAGAAGTTACTTTAATTTCTAGGCTGCTATCCTTGGAAAAAATAACCTTTGGCATCTAGCAAGACATGGTTGCCAGAAATATGTGCACCAAATAGCGGCTATAATTCATGCCCAGGTCCCTTTTTGATGATCCTTTAAGGAAGATGATAAGATGCTAAGGGATACCATTCACCCCAACACAGAAAACAGGTCCGTTTTGCTTTCTGCTCATGCAAGAGCCCCACTTACCTAGCACTGGCCAAATCTAGAACTGGGAATTACAAAATAAAACATTGCATTAAAAACACCTAGATGGGACTTCTGGAGAAGATGGCGGCTTAGTAAGACACGCAGGTCTTAGTTCTTCCTCCAGAACAGCTACTAGAGAAGTAGAAACAATACAGAACAGCTCCTGGAGCCACGACAGAAATCAAGAAGACAGCGTACCCCATTCTGGAACGGCTGACTGGCTGCGAGAACCCGCTCCGGTGAGATCGCCGAGGGGCGCGGGCTTCCCCGGGCTAGGGCGGTAGGCGGCCGGAGTCCCTCCCTCCCTCCTTCCCAGGCCGGCTGGGAGAATTGGACAGGCGGTTCCCTCAAGCTGCGGCAGCTGGCGCCCCCCCCCACACGCAGCCCCCTGGACCAGCTGGGAGAATTGAATCGGAGATCCCCAAGCTGCAGAGATCCCCAAGCCGCGGAGAACGGCGACCGGGGTCCCTTCCAAACACGTGGCTTCCCAGTCCGGCTGGAAACGGTGGATAGACACTCCCCCAAGCCGCGGCGGCTGGCGCCCCCCCCGCCACACTTGGTGCCCCGGGCCAGCTGGGAAATTTGGACAGGCGCTCCCCCAAGCCATGGAGGCTGGTGACCCTCCCTGCATGTGGATCCCCGGGCCAGCTGGGAGATTCGGATTGGCACTCCCCCAAGCTGCTTCGGCTGGCGACCCCCTCCTACAGCGAGAGTTTTCCAAAGTTAAAGGAGCCACAGCATCTTTTACTGGTGGGACCCGCAGACAGATGAGCGCCACGAGCGCCACCTACTGGGCAGGATAAGAAACACAGAGCCCAGAGATTTCACAGAAAAATCTTTCAACCTGCGGGGTCTTACACCCAGGGAAATCTGATTAAAAGCCCAGATGCCAGCAGAAGATAACGGATCACGCTCAGAAAATTTAAAATATGGCCCAGTCAAAGGAACAAACCAATAGTTCAAATGAGATACAGGAGCGGAGACAACTAATGCTGAATATACGAACAGAAATGGAAAACCTCTTCAAAAACCAAATCGATAAATTGAGGGAGGACATGAAGAAGACATGGGTTGAACAAAAAGAAGAAATAGAAAAACTGAAAAAACAAATCACAGAACTTATGGGAGTGAAGGACAAAGTAGAAAAGCTGGAAAAAACAGTGGATATCTACAATGGTAGATTTAAAGAGACAAAAGCTAGAATTAGTGAATTGGAGGATGGAATATCTGAATTCCAAAAAGAAACAGAAACTATAGGGAAAAGAATGGAAAAATTTGAACAGGGGATCAGGGAACTGAATGACAATATGAGCGCACAAATATATGTGTTGTGGGTGTCCCAGAAGGAGAAGAGAAGGGAAAAGGAGGAGAAAAATTAATGGAAGAAATTATCACTGAAAATTTCCCAACTCTTATTAAAGACGTAAAATTACAGATCCAAGAAGTGCAGCACACCCCAAAGAGAATAGACCAAATAGGCATTCTCCAAGACACTTACTAGTTAGAATGTCAGAGGTCAAAGAGAAAGAGAGGATCTTGAAAGCAGCAAGAGAAAAACAATCCATCACATACAAGGGAAACCCAATAAGACTATGTGTAGATTTCTCAGTAGAAACCATGGAAGCTAGAAGACAGTGGGATGATATATTTAAATTAGTAAAAGAGAAAAACTGCCAACCAAGACTCCTATATCCAGAAAAATTGTCCTTCAAAAATGAGGGAGAAATTAAAACATTCTCAGACAAAAAGTCACTGAGAGAATTTGTGACCAAGAGACCAGCTCTGCAAGAAATACTAAAGGGAGCACTAGAGTCAGATATGAAAAGACAGAAGAGAGAGGTATGGAGAAGAGTGTAGAAAGAAGGAAAGTCAGATATGATATATATAATACAAAAGGCAAAATGGTAGAGGAAAATATTATCCAAACAGTAATAGCACTAAATGTTAATGGACTGAATTCCCCAATCAAAAGACATAGACTGGCAGAATGGATTAAAAAACAGGATCCTTCTATATGCTGTCTACAGGAAACACATCTTAGACCCAAAGATAAACATAGGTTGAAAGTGAAAGGTTGGGAAAAGATATTTCATGCAAATAACAACCAGAAAAGAGCAGGAGTGGCTATACTAATATCCAACAAATTAGACTTCAAATGTAAAACAGTTAAAAGAGACAAAGAAGGACACTATATACTAATAAAAGGAACAATTAAACAAGAAGACATAACAATCATAAATATTTATGCACCGAACCAGAATGCCCCAAAATACATGAGGCAAACACTGCAAACACTGAAAAGGGAAATAGACACATCTACCATAATAGTTGGAGACTTCAATTCGCCACTCTCATCAATGGACAGAACATCTAGACAGAGGATCAATACAGAGAATTTGAATATTACAATAAATGAGCTAGACTTAACAGACATTTATAGGACATTACACCCCACAACAGCAGGATACACATTTTTATCAAGTGCTCATGGATCATTCTCAAAGATAGACCATATGCTGGGTGACAAAGCAAGTCTCAACAAATTTAAAAAGATTAAAATCATGCAAAACTCTTTCTTAGATCACAAGGGAATGAAGTTGGAAATCAATAATAGGCAAAGTGCCAGAAAATACACAAATATGTGGTGGCTCCACAAAACACTCTTAAACAACCAGTGGGTCAAGGAAGAAATTACAAGAGAATACAGTAAATATCTCGAGGAAAATGAAAATGAAAACACAACATATCAAAACTTATGGGATGCAGCAAAGGCAGTTATGAGAGGGAAATTTATTGCCCTAAATCCCTTTATCAAAAAAGAAGAAACAGCAAAAATACAGGAATTAACTGTCCACTTGGAAGAAATGGAGAAAGAACAGCAAACTAAGCCCAAAGCAAGCAAAAGGAAAAAAATAACAAAGATTAGAGCAGAAATAAATGAAATTGAGAACATGAAAACAATTGAGAAGATCAATAAAACCAGAAGTTGGTTCTATGAGAAAATCAATAAGATTGATGGGCCCTTAGCAAGATTGACAAAAAGAAGAAGAGAGAGGATGCAAATAAATAAGATCAGAAATGGAAGAGGAGACATAACCACTGACCTCACAGAAATAAAGGAGGTAATAACAGGATACTATGAACAACTTTACACTAATAAATACAACAATTTAGATGAAATGGACGGGTTCCTGGAAAGACATGAACAACCAACTTTGACTCAAGAAGAAATAGATGACCTCAACAAACCAATCACAAGTAAAGAAATCGAATCAGTCATTCAAAAGCTTCCTAAAAAGAAAAGTCTAGGACCAGACGGCTTCACATGTGAATTCTATCAAACATTCCAGAAAGAATTAGTACCAACTCTCCTCAACTCTTTAAAAAAATCGAAGTGGAAGGAAAGCTACCTAATTCATTCTATGAAGCCAACATCACCCTCATACCAAAACCAGGCAAAGATATTACAAAAAAAGAAAACTACAGACCAATCTCTCTAATGAATATAGATGCAAAAATCCTCAACAAAATTCTAGCAAATCGAATCCAGCAACACATTAAAAGAATTATACATCATGACCAAGTAGGATTCATCCCAGGTATGCAAGGATGGTTCAACATAAGAAAATCAACTAATGTAATACACCATATCAACAAATCAAAGCAGAAAAATCACATGATCATCTTAATTGATGCAGAGAAGGCATTTGACAAGATTCAACATCCTTTCCTGTTGAAAACACTTCAAAAGATAGGAATACAAGGGAACTTCCTTAAAATGATAGAGGGAGTATATGAAAAACCCACAGCTAATATCATCCTCAATGGGGAAAAATTGAAAACTTTCCCCCTAAGATCAAGAACAAGACAAGGATGTCCATTATCACCACTATTATTCAACATCGTGTTGGAGGTTCTAGCCAGAGCAATTAGACAAGAAAAATAAATACAAGGCATCAAAATTGGAAAGGAAGAAGTAAAACTATTACTGCTTGCAGACGATATGATACTATATGTCGAAAACCCGGAAAAATCCACAACAAAACTACTAGAGCTAATAAATGAGTACAGCAAAGTAGCAGGTTACAAGATCAACATTGAAAAATCTGTAGCATTTCTATACACTAGTAATGAACAAGCTGGGGGGAAATCAAGAAACGAATCCCATTTACAATTGCAACTAAAAGAATAAAATACCTAGGAATAAATTTAACTAAAGAGACAAAAAAACCTATATAAAGAAAACTACAAAAAACTGTTAAAAGAAATCACAGAAGACCTAAATAGATGGAAGGGCATACCGTGTTCATGGATTGGAAGACTAAATATAGTTAAGATGTCAATCCTACCTAAATTGATTTACAGATTCAATGCAATACCAATCAAAATTCCAACAACTTATTTTTCAGAAATAGAAAAACCAATAAGCAAATTTATCTGGAAGGGCAGGGTGCCCCGAATTGCTAAAAGTATCTTGAGGAAAAAAAGCGAAGCTGGAGGTCTCACGCTGCCGGACTTTAAGGCATATTATGAAGCCACAGTGGTCAAAACAGCATGGTATTGGCATAAAGATAGATATATCGACCAATGGAATCAAATAGAGTGCTCAGATATAGACCCTCTCATCTATGGACATTTGATCTTTGATAAGGCAGTCAAGCCAACTCACCTGGGACAGAACAGTCTCTTCAATAAATGGTGCCTAGAGAACTGGATATCCATATGCAAAAGAATGAAAGAAGACCCGTATCTCACACCCTATACGAAAGTTAACTCAAAATGGATCAAAGATCTAAACATTAGGTCTAAGACCATAAAACAGAGGAAAATATAGCTTATGAAACTTACAATTGGAGGCAGTTTTATGGACCTTAAACCTAAAGCAAGAGCCCTGAAGAAATAAATAAATAAATGGGAGCTCCTCAAAATTAAACACTTTTGTGCATCAAAGAACTTCATCAAGAAAGTAAAAAGACAGCCTACACAATGGGAGACAATATTTGGAAACGACATATCAGATAAAGGTCTAGTATCCAGAATTTATAAAGAGATTGTCCAACTCAACAACAAAAAGACAGCCAACCCAATTACAAAATGGGAAAAAGACTTGAACAGACACCTCTCAGAAGAGGAAATACAAATGGCCAAAAGGCACATGAAGAGATGCTCAATGTCCCTGGCCATTAGAGAAATGCAAATCAAAACCACAATGAGATATCATCTCACACCCATCAGAATGGCCATTATCAACAAAACGGAAAATGACAAGTGCTGGAGAGGATGTGGAGAAAGAGGCACACTTATCCACTGTTGGTGGGAATGTCAAATGGTGCAACCACTGTGAAAGGCAGTTTGGCGGTTCCTCAAAAAACTGAATATAGAATTACCATACGACCTAGCAATACCATTGCTAGGTATCTACTCAAGGGACTTAAGGGCAAAGACACAGACGGACATTTGCACACCAATGTTTATAGCAGCGTTATTTACAATTGCAAAGAGATGGAAACAGCCAAAATGTCCATCAACAGACGAGTGGCTAAACAAACTGTGGTTTATACATACGATGGAATATTATACAGCTTTAAGACAGAATAAACTTATGAAGCCTGTAATAACATGGATGGACCTAGAGAACATTATGCTGAGTGAGTCTAGCCAAAAACTAAAGGACAAAAACTGTATAGTCCCACTGATGTGAACCGACATTCGAGAATAAACTTGGAATATGTCATTGGTAACAGAGACCAACAGGACTTAGAAACAGGGTAAGATAATGGGTAATTGGAGCTGAAGGGATACAGACTGTGCAACAGGACTAGATACAAAAACTCAAAAATGGACAGCACAATAATACCTAATTGTAAAGTAATCATGTTAAAACACTGAATGAAGCTGCATCTGAGCTATAGGTTTTTTTTTTGTTTGTCTGTTTGTTTGTTTGTTTTTGTCTTTTTTTTACTATTATTATTTTTATTTTTTTCTCTATATTAACAATCTATATCTTTTTCTGCTGTTTTGCTAGTTCTTTTCCTAAATCGATGCAAATGTACTAAGAAATGATGATCATGCATCTATGTGATGATGTTAAGAATTACTGATTGCATATGTAGAATGGAATGATTTCTAAATGTTGTGTTAATTTCTTTTTTTTCTTTAATTAATAAAAAAAAAACACCTAGATGTGTGCTGTCCTCTAGCTACATATGACGGTTTAAATTTAAATAAAATTAAAGATTCAGTTCCTATAGTAGCCTCATTTCAAGTGCTCAATGGTACCATGGCTAGTGATCACCACAGTGGACAGTGCATAAATGCACCGAAATATAATAATCAGTAAATCACTGGAAAATGTTCTATTGGGTCGTGCTAGTCTTGAGAGCACATAGTGTTTCTGCCTGTGTCAGGTAGTAGAGACGACTTTCCCTAAGTCCTGATTTTCTGGTTTCAGATTCTTATTATGTTATTATATTTTCATGTAATAAAGTTATGATTTTATCTTTGTATATTATTATATCTTCTTTTGCCAGGTTATTATTATGTCTTTTATTCCTTCTATGACCCCACTCAAGAGATCCCCAAAGCTTTATTCTGCCTTTGACACTTTTAGTGCTTTGGTGAGAAACAAAGCTTTGGCATTTCTAGGTTTTTTACTGGTTGTAGAATTACATATTACAGCTAATCTATATGATGCTGGATGATGTTGGTTTTATACAAATGACCCTAAATCCTACCAGTTGGCAGTGGTGCTTCCAGGCTGGCACTGGGTGCCATTGGGTGCAGCATCTCTCAGCTGTGTTGGACATGGGCTAAATTGAGGAAGGCAAGCCAGTACTTGGGTTTGGTGATACAGAGAACTGAGTACTGACTGAGTTTTCTTGAGTCACTAGACTGCCCTTGCTGCATACATGGATTAAAAGAAGGGGCACAGATGTCTCAAAATAATCTTGCTGGGTTTTTTTATGGCTACAAAATTCACTGTCACCCCTCTCATTGAGAAGCGGGGTCCAGGTCTCCTAATCTTGAACCTGCATGGGCTTTTGTATTCGTTTTTCTATTGCTGGGTGACAAATGACCACAAACGGAGCAACTTAAAACAGCACTCATTTGCTAGCTCAAGCTTCTCTGAGTCAGAAGTCTGGCCTGGCCTGGCTGGTTTCTCTGCTCAGGGTATCACAAGGTTACAATCAAGTTGTCACTCAAGAAGATGTGCATCTCTGTATCACCAAACTTTGTCTAGAGGCTCCGGGGAGAAACCTGCTTCCATGCTCATTCAGGTTGTTGGCAGAATTTGGTTTCATCCAGTCATGAGACTGATGTCCCCGTTTCCTTGCTGGCTGTCGGACAGGGATTCTCTCAACTCCTGAACGTCACCTGTTTTCCATCTAAAAGCCGGCGGTTGTGTTTATTCCCCCTCCAATCTCTGTGACTTTCTCTTCTTCCATCAGCCAGAGAGTGCTCTCTGCTTTCAAGGGTTCATGTGATTAGATAAGGCCCACCTGGCTAAGCTCCCTGTTTTAAGGTCCATCATGGGAGGGACAGCTCATCCTACTCACGGATCTGGGAACTAGGGTGGTGCATCTTTGGGGGATCACTTTAGAAATTCTGCCTACCCCAACTTGTGAGAGGTTTGATTGATAGAGTATGGCAGAAATGACAATTTGTGAACTCTATGGCTACGTCAAAAGAGGGGTACAGTGTGCCTCCATGTGGGCTGGAATACTAGTGTTTAGACCTGGACTGCCATATAAGAAGTCAAATGCATCAAGCCACGACGCTGCGAGGAAGCCACGCAGGTCAGGAGTCCTAAATCTATGGCTACGTCAAAAGAGGGGTACAGTGTGCCTCCATGTGGGCTGGAATACTAGTGTTTAGACCTGGACTGCCATATAAGAAGTCAAATGCATCAAGCCACGACGCTGCGAGGAAGCCACGCAGGTCAGGAGTCCTAAATCTGGGTCATTTCAGGCCAGGCCCCAGAGACATAAGAGAACTAAAGTTTAAATGATTCCAGTCCTAGCCTTTGAGTCCAGTCTTCACATCTTCCCAGCTGAGGACCCAGGCACAGTAGAGGAGAAATAACCCATCCCTGTTGTGCCCTGTTCAAATTCCTGACCCGTGACTCTAAGAGCATAGCACAATGATTACCTTGGGCCTCTACTTGTGGGGTAATTTGTTATGCAGCAATACTAACTGGGATAAGTCTGAAAGAAAAAAATATCAGGTTTCCTCACTCATCTATGTTGAGGAGCTGGAATGGGCATTGAGTGGCACTGCTGATCATATTTTCTCTTCCTCAGAAATTCCAGCATGTGACAAAGAACATGTGTCAAATGCATTTCAAAATGTATTCGTTGAGCACTTTTCCTGGGTCAGGCACCAGGCTGGGTGCTAGGGACACAGTGCCGCACAGAGGAGATGAGGCTCCTCCGCTCATGGATCTCAGAGGTTAATGAGGAAAACCCACAATGAAAACACTACACGCATATCTGAGGGAATTTAGATAATGGGAAGTCTTATGAAGAAAATTAAACTGGGTAGCTTGTTGCAACACTGTGGTGATGTAAGAGAGGCTATTTCTATTTGGGTGGCAAGCTACAGCCTGTCTGAAGAGCGAACACAACTGAAATTTAAATTACAGTCAGCTCTGCCATGTGATGGCTAATTTTCAGTGTCAACTTGGCTAAGCTATGGTGTCCAGTTGTTTGGTCAAATACTAGCCTAGATGTTGTTATAACGGCACTGTGTAGATGTGGTCAATCAGTTGAATTTAGGTAAAGCAAATTGCCCTCCATGATGAGGGTGAGACTCATCCAATCAGTGAGCAAAAAACTGAGGTATCCAGAGAAGGAGGACTTTTGCCTCAAGACCGCGACATCAAATCCTGTCTGAGTTATCAGCCTGTGGGCCTGCCTTACAGATTTTGGTCTTGTAGCCCTGACAATCATGTGAGCCAATTCCTTAAAATAAGAAAACAGATAAATGATAGACAGATAGATACATATAGGTGGGTATACACGTATCCTGTGAGTTCTATTTCTCTGGAGAACAGTGACTGATTTATACTTATTTTAAAAATGTGAATTTCTTCACATGCCATTGCTATATTAGGAAACAAATTTCACATTTGCATATGTGCATTTTGTCTTCCAGAAACACTAGGCAAACGCAGAAAATGGTACCCAGCTGAACTAAGCTGTGAAGGCATACACAAATCTTACCCACACGCCTGTGACACCCATCAGCCCCCTCAGTTCACCATGTATATTCTAAGCCACACACGTCAGACAACTTTTGTCCAATTTCTGATAACCCCCTTCTACCACTTGCAATAACTCTCAGGCTGCAACCCTCCAAACACCCACTTCCACCAGCAAACTTCAGGCATTTTTCAAGTTAAAGTGCCGCATTTATTGTCGCATTTATGTATCTCTTAACCATTTACACCATTTTTATTAGGCTCCTCCCTTTTCGATGTGACCCTAACCCCATTTTTCCCGCAAGCCCTGTGTTTATTTATGACATGATCTTGCACAGCATGGTGATTTTTAAGAACATACATGTTGTGTTACAGCAGATCAGATGGTGCAAGATCACGTGAGGATCTTGGAGCAACAAGGGCCCTGCCCCAGAGGCTGTCTGGGGAGCAGTGTGGCATGGCGAGGGAGTGGAAGGAGGCAAGGGCGGAGGAACAGCCACGAAGATTATGTTGCTAAGGTCTGACATCCTTGGTAAGGAGGCTATTGGATGAGACACAATGGAAGAGGTGAAATAAAGCATCAGCTTTATGCCATCTGGTTCTACCTCTAACATCCCTGATGGCAGAGCTGGATTGGAGTGTTCTTGCCTTTACTGCCCCCTGTGGGCGGTGGAGCAGACGTCCCCACAGAAACATGAGGACGGGGACATAGGTCTCCCCCCCCACCCCGCAACGTACATTCACTCCTCCTGAGTTGCTCCAGGGTCTAGCCCAGCACTCAAAGGCTGACTGGGGAAAATGTGGCCTTAGTCCTGGCTCTCCTCCACCTGGGGAGGGAAGTAATTCTCCTAAGTTCACAGTGGCAAAGCTGGGACCTGAGAGCAAGTCTAGTTTTTGATGAATTGATTGGCAGTGGACCCACGTTTTCAATTTCTCCAGGACGGAATGCTTTACATTGCTACATATTTAATAATAGCTCGCTTGAAGGAGTGTGAAGAAATCATCTTTCTTCCTACTGATACATGGCCATGAGCATTCATTCTGAAGTTATTTGCCTGCATACTGGAAATTTTCCACTGTGACATTTTTACCACACAGAGGATGTGGCATCCTTGACTTTCGAATGCTTTCGAGGGCAGAGTTATGCTGCACTCTTTGATCTCCTTTGATTACTCTTCCTCAGCAGTTTGGAAAGTTCTTTTGCAACCTGGGAAAAATCAGCACCGGCACTAGGTTTTCACTGGGCTGAGATGTCATCTGCGTGATGGGAACTTGGGAGGGACTCCAGTTGACCTGCTAGTGGTTGAGGGAAATGTCAACCTATTCCATGGGCGAGGAAACTGAGGCAGTGGGGGAGGAGTGAACTAGCATCATAGACTTCCAGCTGTCCACCTGTGTTTTATACATAATGCTTTACTCCATTCTTTTTTTTTTCCCAACACCTCACTTCCCAAGGTACCCACTACTTCAGACTTAGAGAGGCTGCTGCCCTCTGAGCCTTAGGTATCAGTCTAAGGAGGCCGTTATAGTGCTAGGGGAGGAGAGCAGGCACTCTTCCTTAGACATTTAGTTTTTTCATATTCTGTAGTACTGTGTAAAGATTGTATTAGTCAGGCTTCACCAGAGAAGTGACAGGAAATATGTATATATATAAAACAGGAGTTCCCTCACCAGACCTTAGGGATTGGCAAGTCTTAATTCTATAGGGCAGGCCACAATCTGGAAAATCCAAAGGAGGTACAGTTAAATTGAATTCCCCAGGATAAGCCACAAGTTGGAAACTCCAATGTAAGGTGTCATTGAGTTTACCAGGAGAAGTTGACTGGCTGAAGTAGAGATAGAAATTCTTCCTTCTGATTTCTGAAATCCTCAATTCTGCTATAAGACCTCTGACTGATTAGATGAGGCTACTCCCCTCATTGCTGAGGGCAACCTCCTTTGTTAATAGTAGATGGAGTCAATTGTAGATGCAATCCACTAATTAAAGATTTAGACTCATCTACAAAATACCCTCATAGCAACAATCAGGTCAGTTGCTTGCCTGACCAAACAACTGGACACCATAACCTAGACACGATGACACATGAACTTTCTGGGACAAAAGTCCTTCTTTGTCTTCACTGAGCCTCTTCCTCCTCAGTTATCAATGTCCCTCCTTCCTCAAATAAGGACTGGGTATGGGTCCTCAGAAGGATCTTCCCTCAGATAGACCAAGCTTATTCCATCATGCCTGCTCGTCTTTCTGCTCGTCAACGTCATCCAAATACTGCCTGTCTTCTGAGGCCTAACTACTTCTTGCTTTCTCAGGAACATCCCCACTGAGTTTTCCAGCACATACAGTCTTCCTCATCTATCTGTTTCTGAATGTATAGGAATCTTTCGTTTATAAAGAATAGACTGCCAGTTAGGAAAACGTACTATAAGTGGGGTATGGGGAAGTTATTCAAGAATGCAGAGAGAGCTAGAAATGGCTAAACAACTAGGCTCTAAAGGATGGGTGTGAACTAGTGAGTTCTGAGAATGGGACTAGCTTCCCTGCATCTCCAGCTCTCTGGGTCTGTCTTACTACTTCTTTGCTTCTCTCTTTGTTATTTTTATCTAGTCTTTTCTTCCCCACCGGCTTCCTCTGAGCTTTATTTTCTCATGACACTTTAGTGTGCAAGTGGCCCCCACATGACTTCCCCATCCTCAAGTATCTATGCCTGAATGTACACACAATTGGCCAGAAACCTCCCACTTTGTCTCTTAGTTCTAACTCTTGGGACAAGAAGACATTGGTTGACGCAGCTCCTCCTTTTGAATAGGGCACACAAACAATAGGACTCTAGTCATTCTGTGAATGGACTACCCTTGAGTCAGCTGTACACCCTAGCTCTATCAACTGTGACCCAAAAGATTAGGGTGACATGGTGTGATGTCCATTCAGCAGGGGTGCATTAAGAGCAGGAACAGATTGACATCTTTAATGCAACTTATTCCTCATAGCATAATACTTAATCACCCTTGTAATTCTTCATATGTCTTAATCTCATCTAGTTTATGAGATTGGTCCCTGTTGGCCCATCTGTCAAACAGTCACTCTTTGATCCATCTCTCCATAGTGTTGGGAGGATCAAAACACCCATACATGTGATGATGCTTTAAATATGCAATGTCAGCCTGAATGTCCAACTGTGAGCAATTGATTAAATAAATGATGGCAGAACCAGGCAATGGAATGCCATTCAGACATTAAAATGCAGCTGTAGCAGAACAGTTATATGACAAGATGTTCAACACACTGTTAAATGGGAAAAAAAAATTCTAAACACCCTATATGTAATGATTCTATTTGTGAGCATTTATACACACACACACACACACACACATACACACACACCCTCATATTTGGAAAGATATTCACCAAAATGTCAAAAGTGGTACAACCTAGGTGGCAAGATTATTGATGATGTTAATTTTATCCTATTTGCTGAGCTATAATTTCTAAATTTTCTGCAATAAGCATCTATCACTTTTGCAATAAAAGAAAGAAATATAAGTTACTAGAATGGAACTAAAATGTAATACATGGCTATAATTTCCTTAAGGATAATTTTTTCTTAGATGCCACTGGATTAAGCATGTATGAAGGTTCAATGGATAATTCTGGACTCCCTCAAATCCCATATGGAAAGATTATGTATAAACACACTTGTGCATGTGCATGGAGAAGTGTGGCTACCTGTTGCACTGCTTTGGATGGCTTTCTTAGGTTGGGCTCCTCAGTGGGCAGTAGTTTATTTGAGAGGTGATTCCAGAAAGCACTGGTAGAGAAGCAGGGAAGTGAGGCAGGAAGTAGAAGAAAGTCAACAGAGTGTGTGTTTTTGAGCACATAGCAAGGGCAACTGAGGCTCAGTCCCACTGGGGACCTCTGGTAAAGTGAGGAACATGCCTCAGAGTTACCATCCCTGAGGAGAAAGGGAGCTGGGGTGTTTGTCCACCAACTCCCATTTGTTATTGGTGTCCATCTGGCTGTTCCCAGAGCATGTTCCCTCCTTGGCACATCCAGCCTACACATGCTCAGACAGAGCAGGAGCCAGGAGGCAGAGAAGGCCTGTGGGGTGGGGAAAGACTCCCAAACACTTGCATTTGGAAAATACTGGGTTGATATACGCAGAAATGATGAGTGACTGTAATGGGCATATGGGTTGTGTACCAACAGCATCCACTGAAAGGCATCTGTCTTTCCAGGTAGGTACCATCCCACCAGGTCTTACTTGCATTTCTATTCTGGTGGGTGTGCCTTGGGCTGTGCCAGGGGAAAGCAGGAGTGGTTGTGATGGATGAAGGCCCACGAGGGAAACCCTTGTGACTGGACTTAGTGATAACCTTGTGACCCACCAAAGCCCAAGTGTTCATTTCAAACTGAATCTTTCTTGTGATTTGGGGACTATTCAAACCCAATGTTGTAAAATTTGGTCTTTAACAGTAACCCACTATGGCCAACAAAATTGAAGAATATACCATGAAAACATGATATTAGGACTTAGAGATGTTTATTTATGAGTTTAGCAAGATTTTATTTTTATTTCTTTATGATGTGTTTGAGCTCTTCTGTATATAAGGCAGATTCCATCAACCTGACAAGTCTATAAAAATCTTTCACAATTCATTTTATGATGTGTTTGAAATACCACAGGCTGAATTATTTGGTGATGATTTGTTCTTTCTTCTTGACACCTCAGCTTGGGATCATCTTTCCAAAAATAGAGTTGCTAACCACTTGGAGACTTGTGACCACTGTTTGTTAGCAACATCAGTGTAGCAGGGAAAATAAATATTTGTGGTTTTTGGTGCTAAGCAGGTAGCAACAGTGTTCTAGTCCTTAGAAACTCTACAAGGAACACAGGCTTTTAGGACAAGAATCAGAAACTTTTCACTTAATGGTCAAGGAAACAGAGGCCCAGGATCACTGTGATGGCTAATTTCATGTGTCAGTGTGTCTAGTTTATGATGTCCAGTTGTTTGCTCAAACAAGCACTGGCCTGTTACTGTAAGAATATTTTGTAGATGGATTTAAATCATTAGTCAATTGACTGCATCATGGCTGATTGCAACTACAATCAACAGAGAAGATTGCCTTCAGCAATGAGGGGAGTCTCCTCATCCAATCAGTTAGAGGTCTTATAGTGAGAACTAAGGATTTCAGAAGTCAAAAAGAATTTATGCCTTTCCTTCTGCCAGTCACCTTTTCCTGAGGAATACAACCTCACCTCTATCAGAGTTGCCAATTTGCAGCCTGCCCACAGGATTTGGACTTGCCAATTTCCATGGATGCATGAGCCAATTCCTTTAATTCCTGTAATAAATCCTCTCTTTTCCTGTCTGTCTATACATATATATATATACATATTTACATGTACAGATACAGATACAGTTATAGGTACATATACAAAAGCTGAGCACAAAAACCAGACCTTTCTTTGGACAAAGTTAAATTCTTTATTCTGAATATTTCTAAATAAATAGAGATATTTTTATTTAAAAAAACATAAAAACTAACCATAGTACAAATAATTTTAAAAAATAGTTTTAGAAAAACATAACCAAAATACAATATCATGCCTAAATAATTTAGAATAATTTCTTAATATCACCAAATATCTAGTTAGTGTTCAAATTTCCATGTATTTCACAAGTATCATAATATATAAAGTTTTTTTGTTTGAATCAAGATCCAGACAAGGTCTACATATTGTTTGATATGTATCTAAATTTTCTTAGTCTGTAGGCTCCCCTTCCATGCTTTTCCTTTAGTTTATTTGTTGAAGAAAACAGTCATTTATCCTGGAGATTCGGCCATAGCCTGGATTTCTCTGTCTGCATCCCCATGGTGTTGTTTGACATGTTGCTTTGTCTCCTGTATTCCTTGTAAATTGGAAGCTGGGTCTAGAGGCTCAGTCAGATTCACATTAAATTGTTTTTGGAAAGACTTCTTCATATGTGGTGGTATGCATCCCCTTGGGGAGAGCTGTTATCTGGTGTTCTAGTTTGCTAGCTGCCGGAATGCAACACACCAGAGATGGATTGACTTTTAATAAAAGGGGATTTATTTCATTAGTTCTTCAGAGGAAAGGCAGCTAACTTTCAACTGAGGTTCTTTATTACGTGGGAAGGCACAGGACAATCTCTGCTAGCCTTCTCTCTAGGCCTCTGGATTCCAACACCTTTTCCCAGAGTGATTTCTTTCTGCACCTCCAAAGGTCTGGGCTGAGTTGGGAGTGCTGAGATGAGGTATGCTGAGCTGCTTGGGCTGTGCTACGTTGCGCTCTCTCATTTAAGCACTAGCCAATTAAGTCAAACATCATTCATTGCAGCAGGCATGCCTCCTAGCTGACTGCAGATGTAATCAGCAACAAATGAGGTTCACATACCATTGGCTCATGTCCATAGCAACAGAACTAGGTGCCTTCACCTGGCCAAGTTGACAACTGAATCTAACTACCACATCTGGCATCTCTGGTTTTGATATTGGCAGCCATTGATGGTTGTTGCTTAGATTTATTAGTTCACTAGGGATTGAAAAATGAACCACCTCAAATTCACCTTGAGCTCAATGGGTGAGTGATGGGACAGAGATGTCTACACTTTCCCATGCCCCTATTTTTGTTCCTGTGACTCAGGCATGGTAGGGGCCCTGTGTTTCTGCCCAATGAAGGGCTGTGATGGATTCAGCTTTATTCTACTACATCATGGGAGAGGTTATCACTGTTAGTGTTTGGGCTACTTCCCTGATGCCAAGATGGAAACTCTACCTGGTGATTCTCAGAGTACAGGGGCAATAGCACACACAACCCTGGATTTGCTGGAGGCCCCATGAGTTGGTTTCTTTCTTCATCACTTCTCCCTTTTCCTGTCTTCTTCAGAGAAACACATAGTGGCTTTCTTAACTGAAGGGTTAGAAAGTCTCTATAACAAGGCATTGTAGGAGAATAGATAGCTTATTCCCTCCCTCATCCCCCTGCCAAAGGCTGTTTGATCAAAGCCTTCAAATGAGGGTGGTCCACACAACTGCCCCCACTTCAAACCTGTCTTCCCCTTCCTGCAGTGCCATTGGTCAAACCATACAGTTCTTGTATCCTTGGGAGAGTCTATCCTCTCCCTGTAAGAGTCTATTCATCAGCCCTGCCTGTGATTTGCAAACATGAGCTCCTTAGCTTCAGCTGGGAGCATATATGGCCCATCTTTGGCCCAAGTATTTTCCACTGTTAAGGGGAAAGTATGGCATCCATACTGGAGGGGAGGGAGGTGCCTCTGCCTGCAGTCTTACTTCTCACCTTTCCTCCTTATTTGCTGTGGTAGTCTGAATTAAGTACCTTGGTAAAGGCATGTTATTAATCTTATTCTCCAGTCCTCTGGATGTGAATTCATTGCAAATAAGACCTTTTGGAGATGGTGTTTTTAGTTAAGGTCGGGCCAAATTGAATTAGGGTGGACCTTAGTCCAAAAAACTGGTGGCCTTATGGAAGAAAGGCCTTAGTCCAAGAAACTGGAAGCCAGAAGTCAGAGAAATACAAGAGAAACCAGAAGCCAGAAGTTAGCAGAAAATGGGAAGAGCAGAAAAAAGGAGAGGACATCGCCATGTGGTGGGAGGCAGAGACGCGAGCCAGGGACTCCAAGGACTGCAGCAGCCAGCACTAGAAGACCATAGACTCAAAGCCCTGAGACTTCGAGCCTCAAAGTCATGAACCAAAAAATTCCTTGTGTGATATTTGTCATAGCACTTCTGGCAAACTAAGCCATATACCTCACCACAATGGGCATTGTATCCCCTCAGAGACAAAGTCTAGTCTCACACAAAGAAAAGATATATGATGTTGACCATGACCTTGGCAAAGAAGCACCATTGTGCTAAGGAGCACTTGACTCTCTGAGCCCGGCTTGCATTGCACCTACTTCCACACTAGACCCACTAGCTCCAGTTCTTTCTTAGCTATGTGGGATCTGTGGAACTAGCCTCAGCAAGCTTCTGGCCCCCCTGCTCACAGAAAGAGAAGAGTTTTGGTCATCATGCCATACTGCTATTTCACAGCTCAGACAGCTAAGGCAGAGAGAGGGTATAACACGTTGTCAAGGTCGGGTAGTAGTGTAGCCAGAATTGAAACTCGGTCTGCCTCCTTTCAAAGTCCATACTCTTCCACCCCAACATTTTATGTTACTAAGCTATTGACACCTGTAATTAAGGAAGAGAAAGAGCCTGCAGGTCAAAGTCTTTGACTTAGTGCCTTTTTATATACAATTAAGAAAAAATAAAAGCAGGCTCAGGATGCAAGTGGCTTGCATGGATGGAAACATAAATGGTTGGCCATTTATGCAGGTGCATGGGATGCAGAGATCTGCTTCTCAAGGCAGGCAAAGAGGCCAGCAATGTAGTGCAAAGTGACCACAAAGAACATTCCACAGACATGTGCAGAAATTAGGGAGAGAAAAGGAGGACGATTTATTTGGCTTTAGTCTTGTGAAAAATAAGTTTAAAAAGTTGTAGCTTTTAAAAAAATGGAACATGCGTTAAAGAGAGAAAATTGGAGATTCAGAATTAGTGAGGGACGCCCATCCTTTGCTGTGCCAGCAAGTGACAAAACAAAAAAAAAGGTACAGATCAGCATTGGACCGATTTAATAATACTCACCAAATTCTGATCTTTACATTTAGAAGCTCTGGGCTTTAGGAACTTCTGGAAAATGCTTTAATAACTTTAAATGCACTCCCTTGGGGGGCTGTTGTTCCCCCAACGTGGAGATTAGCCACCATGCTGGGAATATGATTGGTCTGACTACCACTGGGTTTTCCATCAGCTTCTCTGAGGGCAGGCAGAGCAGGAGGCCTCCAAGGAAGACGTGATGGGAGAAGACAGCTCCAGCTGTAAGGGAAGGCAGGAGCTGCATGCTGACATCCATACTGTATACATGGTGTAGGTGAATGTGCTTATTTGAAGGAGATAAATAATTCTTCCCATGTGTTCTAGTTTGCCAACTGCCAGAATGCAATATACCAGAAACAGAATGGCTTTAAAAAGGGGGGAATTTAATACGTTGCAAGTTAACAGTTTTTAGGCCATGGAAATGTCCCAATTAAAGCCAGTCTATAGAAATGTCCAATCTAAGGCATCCAAGGAAAGATACCTTGAAGTTCAGGGTTTCTTTCTTATCTGGAAAGGCACAAGGCAAACATGGTCAGGGTTTCTCTCTTGGCTGGAAGGGCACATGGAGAACACAGCATCATCTGCTATCTTCCTCTCAGCTCCCTGGGAGGTATTTTTCTTCTTCATCTCCAAAAGTCACTGGCTGGTGGACTCTCTGCTTCATGGTGCTGCAGCATTCTCTGCTCTCTCAGAATCTCATGGCTTTCTCTCTTGTCATTCTCCAAAATGTTTCTTCTTTTATAAGATTCCAGTAAACTAGTCAAGACCCACCTGAATGCATGGAGTCACATCTCCATCCAATCAAGTTTAATACCTACATTGATTGAGTCTTATCTCCATGGAGATAACCCAATCAAGTTTCCAACCTATAGTGCTGAATAGGGATTAAGAGAAACGGTTGCTCCCACAAGATTGCTTAGGATTAAATCATGGCTTTTCTAGGATACATAAATCCTTTCAAACCAGTACACTATGGTTAAATAATCAGGGTCTTTGGTCCAAGCTTCATTGTCATCTGTGTGGTTCTCATGGAAAAATGTTTTGAAAGTAAAAACAAAAATAATAAAAATGGTAAGATTTAAATTTCTCTCCCATGTGTTAGCAGCCATTTTGCAAAAATAGGCACATGAAGGGCAGGTGGTTTTGGGGAGAGATGCCTCCTTGGGAGGGATGCTGTGGTGTAAAGGATGTCCTGGCTAACAGGAAGTAGGAGTGAAAGCCCTCCCCCTCCCTGGAAATTGTGGGAAGAAGGGATAGGGATGGGGGGTAGATGGTGATTGGTACAGCCTGACCTTCCAGTTTCTTTAGATCAAGGGGAAATTTTGAAGCAGATGGACATTGACCATATTTCCCACTTGGAGTTGTAGGTGCTGTGATTAGGCAAAGAGGGAGAAGAGAATTTGCATTAGCATTTCCATGGTCCCTTGGCTTTCATGTGGCATGGTAAGTATCTGGCTGTACCTCTGGGCCCTTGAGGGTGGAGAATCAATGGTGTTGCTGTGGGAAGCTTGCCAGAGGGGTTGCTGTACTGGGGCAAAGTGACTTGTAGCCATGAGCTCCAGGGTAAGTCACCCAGGATGGGAACCAGATTCAAGTCCCAAACAAATTTCAGTACCAGAGACTTAGGTTAGGGGGCAAGGGCCAATTCAAGAGAAAAGGACACCGGGCTCTGCAGTTGCCAAGAAACTAGACCATGACTTCATCAGCTACAATTCCAGCCTCCAATGCAAGCAGGTGCCTCAAGGACAGACAGACTGAGGACCTCACCAAAGAGGTCACGGGAGCCTAGCAGAACCAGGACCTGGGTTCATGGATTCTAGGTACTCTCTTCTCTATCATCAAGTGGCCTCATCCTCAAACACCTTGGAAGGAACAATAATTAGAAGACTATGCAGTCACCCAAAACATACAGAGACGTTTAACATATTCCTTCAAGTTGAGGAGACTAGACTATTGTGATTTATTCCAGGTACCTGGTGGGGTGGAGTGGTAGCATCACGTGGAAGATATGCAATTTAAATGTGAATTTGTAACTTTGTTCCATGGGGAAGCAAGTGGGGAGAGATGAGTATATTGCTTCTGCTCTCTTGCTTGAATTCTTGGATAAGTTGAGGAAAAACTGAAAACGGGAAATTTGCCCAATTCCCCTTTGGAAATGTGGAGAGAGGCTGCTTCACAGGATCTCCTGAACCAACAGAGCAAAAATGCAGAGGCATAATCAGACAAGTTAGAGAGGTTGAGGTTTTAGTTAGACTCTCGTGACATGGAAGGTATGCAGGAGTTTCATATCTCATGTAGAAAGAAGCTGATGATGCTTGCAATGCAGGAGTGAAGGGGCCTAGGAGCCAGTGCCAGCCACAGAATAGATATGCATCACTCTAGATCACGTGACATTAATCATTCCCATTGGTCAGAGCAAGTCACATGGCCACACCTAGCTGCTGCAAAGGAGGCTGGGAAATGTAGTTTTTCTTTGTGCCTGGAGGTCAAAGAAATGGTTTGTGAATACTTAGCATTGGTTTGGCTTCACAGGCAAACCCCAGGGGCATGTATTGTGCCAGTGAAAGCTGAGAGTGATGTCCACAAGGCCCTGAAGGATTCAGCAAGTACAGACTTCAGCCGTGGTGGCCCCAGGGTCACTGTGGACAGCAAAGGCAGGGTAACTCCAGAGAACAATAGCACAAGCACACCCTACCCCCTCTTACCCAAAGACAAGATAAACATTTCCATATTCCATCTGGAGGGGCAGAATTTGAAAGATCCAAGCATTTATCTGAGAGAGACTAGCAGACTAGTAGAAGACTGATTAGTCCCCATGAGACAGAATTATTGTTTATTGACAAAGTTTTTTCCCATTAACCCAGTGGGATGGGGGCAGGGAGGCTTGCTAAGAGATCAAATTGGGTATTATTAAAAATGAAGCTATACTTTCCATTTGCGTGTGCAGTGTGTTAATTCATAACCTTGCACAAAGTTTTATTTGTGAGCTAAGCCCATACCAAGGAATGGATCTTGTGTGTCCTTTTTGACCATGCTAAGGTGTGCACCCATTGAGGTTCTCTCTATTAAATTTCATCCTGGGGTTCTGATGGGAAAACTCCTGGGAACTGGACTCCCTTGTATCTGAGCTGTGCCCCAGATAACAGAGAGTGCTCTCCCTGGAGTGAGGAGGTAGACCAGATGACTTCTAGTTTGATGAGCCTATGGTTGGAAACAGGCTACTTTTTAAAAATTGAACTTCAGTATTAGTTGAACTGTTTGAAGCTGAGAAGTCTGCATGCAGGTAATCACAAGTAATGTATATATTGACCAGAGCAAGACACTAGGGATTAGTGGTAACTGTAGCAAATTGGAGACCATATGCTCTATTCAATAATGTTCAAATTCATCGACCAATCAATAAATAAAGTGAGATACTATGCTCAGAAAACACAAGTGACCCTGGGCAGCATCTGGGCTATCAGCTTGCAGCCTCAGTTTAACAACTAATGTCTTAGGATTTTTAAGGCATATAACGTAGAAATAATTTTTAAAACCATCAGCTGTTAGGGAAGAACTTCTTTCCATTTCATATTATTTACCCTTTTATGAGCCATTTTGAAGCTATGATGGCTTCAGGATCATAAGAATCTTAGATTACCTTGGGAAAGGATCAGATGCTATTAAAAGTCCAGCCAGTGAAGAGGTGAGTTCTTAGAGCCTTTGAAATTCCAGGCCCACATTTTCATTCACCAGCAGAAATGGGTTGTGAGATGTTTTTTAAAGGTATTAAATTAGAATGCTCCCCGTTGATCTCTTAATACCAAAAAAAAAAAAAGCAGTGAAAGACTCACCAAGAGAAAATTAGAAATTGTGTCTAAAAAGCTCTCAAGATCAAAGAGAACACTTGCTGCCATTCTGCTTCTCTGCCCAGGGCTGCCTTGAGATCTGCAGGCTCTCAAGTTCCTGGTTTCACCCCATTTAGAGATGGGTGCAACTACTCTTGAGAGTTTGGGTGTCCTAGGGAGCATGTTAGAATATCTGGGACGTATGAAAAGTAGCTGAAACTTTTTTAGGTAGAAATATAGAATTGTTTAGTTGATGGAACTTCACATCTGTGCAGGAGGATGTATATGGATACTGAGTAGCCTAAGGAGTAGACTTTGACAGATAGAAAGCTATCATCTCTGAGCTTCCAACCCACCTTCTCTATTCTATTTGGCTGGGTTGAGGCTGGGACTGAATAAACCACATTCTCTGTTTTCCCGGCTGTTCTCTGTTAGGCTCTATCAATAGGGGCACGGGAGGAGGATCACAAGGCTGGAGGGATAGAGGGCCTCCTCCTTCCTGTTTGCAACTTGCTTCTGATGGCATTACCCAACCGTGCTTTGTCACATGAGCAGTAACAGTATGTTCCTGTAGCAGTGCTGAATCAAGTTTGCCATTTACCCAACTCTCACAGAACCAACCTCATCAAGCCCCTCTCAGAGATACCAATGCCAGTTGGCCAGTATCCCTCCTTGGAGCTCTTCACACAGCTCCATGGAGACACTCCACTGAGCCCAGAGACATCAGAACAAGCTGGATAGAATTTTGGGTCCCAGCCCCATGGGGCCCTCCTGCAAGTTCAGAGACACCAGCACCAGCAGCCTGATGCCTGTATCCCAGAGGTCTTATCTCCATGGGAAGTTCCTCTAACCATCTGCATTTTAATAATTCCAACCTCTTCTCTCCATTTCTTCAGTCGTGGGGGACTTTTTGCAGTTGCTACCTCCATGAAACTTTGCATTCTCTTTTTGCCTTCTTACTTCTTAAATACTAGTTAACAAATTGTTATATTCTCTTTATCAAATTCTCTTTGGTAAAGGAAGCAGTGTGACCTGAACATCTATAGCCAGCTGATTTTGACAAGGGTGCCCAGTCCAGTCGATGGGCAAAGGATACTCTCTTTGACAAACGGTTTTCAGAAAACTGGATCTCCACATATTAAATAATAAAATCGGGCCCCTATCATACCATATACAAAAATTAAGTTAAAATGGACTAACTTTTAGGACAGACATAGGAGAAAATCTTCAGGACCATGGATTCTTAGTTATGACACCCAAAGCATGGACAATAAAAGAAAAAAAATAGATAAGTTAGATTTCATCAAAATTAAAAACTTGTGCATCAGAAGATATTATCAAGGATGGTGTGACAGTGGCCTAGTGGCACCTGACATGCCAAACATCAGGGTTCAATTCCCAGAGCCTGCCAGTGTTGAAAAAAAAAAAAGAAAAGAAAAGATATTATCAAGAATGTGAAAATTCTCCCAAACCTACAGAATGGGAGAAAATAGCTGAAGATCATATATCGATAAGGGTTTATTAATCAAAATATATAAAGAACTGCTACAACTCAACAATGAAAAGACAAAAACCCATTTAAAAACTGGACAAAGGATTTGAATAGACATTTCTCCAAAGAAGATATACAAATGACCAATAAATTCTCAAAAAGATGCTCAACATCATTAGCCATCAGGAAAAAAAAAGCCACAGTGAGATAGCACTTCACACCCACAAGGTTGGCTATTATTAAAAGAAAGAAAGAAGCATAAAATAAGCAAGTGTTGGTGAGGATGTGGAAAAATTGGACACTTGTGCACTGCTTGCAAGAATGTACAAAAGGTACAGCCACTGTGAAAAACAGTTTGGCTTCTCCTCAAAAAGTTAAACATGGAACTACCCCATGACCCAGCAATTCCATTTCTAGGTATGTACCCAAAGGAATTGAAAGCAGGGACTCAAACAGATACTTGTGCACCAATGTTCCATAGAAGCATTATTCACAATAGCTAAGAGGGGAAAACAAGGCAAGCATCCACTGACAGAAGAACGAATAAATAAAAGTGGCATATACACACAATGGAATGCAATATTCAGCCATAAAAAGAAGGTAAGTTCTGATACATATTACAACATGGATGAACCTTGAAAACAGGCCAGATGAAGTAAGCCAGACACAAAAGGACAAATAGTGTTTGATTCCACTTACATGAAA
Organism: Tamandua tetradactyla; assembly: GCF_023851605.1. Classification (NCBI taxonomy): domain Eukaryota; kingdom Metazoa; phylum Chordata; class Mammalia; order Pilosa; family Myrmecophagidae; genus Tamandua; species Tamandua tetradactyla. The sequence goes on along the minus strand of NC_135327.1, from coordinate 41,373,343 downwards.
TATGTAGAGTAAGCAAATGCATAGAGACAGAAAGTAGATTAGAGATTACCAGGAACTTGAGGGAGGAGGAATGGAGAGTTATTTATTCATAACTGAATCTCCATGAAACAACCCAATCAAAAAGTCCCACCCAACAGTAGGTCTGCCCCACAAGACTGGATTAGGATTAAAAGAGCATGGCTTTTCTGGGTTACATAACAGTTTCAAGCCAGCACACTGACTTTGAAAGTGGAAGGAAGAAGTGACAAGCCAAAGAATGCAGGTGGATTCTAGAAGTTAGAAAAGAGTTTCTGTTTGAGTTGATGAAAAAGGTTTAATAGTGGGACTGGTGATCACAGCACAATACTGTGAATGTAATTAATGCCACTGAATCGTGCACTTAAAAATGGTTAAAAAGGCAAAATGTATGGTGCACACACACACTTATAAATATATATATACATATAACCACAATTTTTTAAGAAAATGTAGTCTTTGGTCTGGACCGTGACTGATAGGATGAGCATACAGAAACAATGGAGGATTGAATGTGCAGAGTTGCATAATCAACACAGTTGTGTCTCTGCTTATAGCCCTCTGGCCCCAGTATGGGCCATCCTTAGAGGTCATCAGATGGCTGTTCCCCTGCCTCACTCCCCATCTGCTGCTGATCCTTGCCCTATGGAATGCCCTCTAGCCTGCTCAACATTCAGGTCCCCATAATCCCATGTCTCCAGAAAGGAAGGAAGATGTTCTCATCTCAGTGTAAGGCCTGCCTTCCCAGACCACATATTCTATCCTGTGTGACCTCTTTCCAGTAGTTTATAGTGTGAACACCCATTTCTTCTGATAAGCACCATCTCTGCCTCTGTTTGAGGCCTGCCTCCCACAGGAAAATCATGCTAGAACACAGGACACTAGCGCCCATACCCACTGGGTTAATATCAGGTGAACCTGGACCATCCCGAAGATGATGGTCTCTCCCAAGTCCGGCTCAGTTAATTTTCATTTTTTCCTTGAGTATGAGATGAAAACAGGTCTCCTTGCCCACAATACCTCCCAGCCTGCTCATAGACTACTACACATAACTTCCTAAGTACGATCAATGATAAGAGGCACACCGTGAACATATGCATTAATTGCTTCTCCCAATTAAGCAAGGAATCCTATAGGCATAACTCTGCTAGAACACACATCAACTTTACATTCCCAAAATGAACACTTACCCTCTCACCCCAATGTCAGCACTCAGGGTCCCCCCAAGAACAGGGTGGTGGGACACTTGATTTATATATGCCCAACTAAGAGGATCATTGTGGTGATTTCCTACTAACAGTAAAATCTATATTATTTATGGGTCAAAGAATGACTGAGAACACAAATGACATTTTTTAGGTTTATAAGGAGAGAAAAAGTGTTATTCTCCAGGCTTGGTACAGCTTGAGCCACTTGGCTTAGGAAACAGGGGAGAGCCTTTAATTTACTTAAATAATCACAATGGCTGTGTGTGATTTTGAAAGATGAGGGGCTCTTGAAAATAGTTCAAATGGGAAAAGTTTTTAAAATAATAAGAGCTTGGAATAATAAAGAAGCAGAAATTTTGAGGGTTTCCTTGCAGGTGAATCAAGAAGGAGGGTGAGAGAAAATTCAGGTGGGGAGAATACAGAGGGGCAGGTGACCACAGGAAGGTAAACTTGCCAGGGATCTTAGCATTCCCACATCTATAGCTTAGGGTCTGAGCCATTTTATCGGGACATTAAAGGACAGTCTGGAGGGCTTACAGGTTACATGGGTTTAGAAAATCTTAGGTTACTATTTCCACTGAAACACCCGATTAGGACAACATTTAAAATATTATTATTATTTTTTTTGCCAGTGAATTAAAAGAGGAGGAAGAGCTGCAGTTTTGAAAATCATGACATCCTGGTCTTTGGCCAATGAACAAAATCAAGTGGGTATATGCTATGGAACGGGACCTAGAAGCCAAAGTTACCAGCTTGAGGTCTTTTGGGACCATGTACTATACAATCATGTCTAGAGGGGGAAAAGCCTAGTCAGACCACCTCTGTTTCCTCTGTTTGACTGAGTGTATTTTCTGTGGGAGAGGAAATACTATTAACCAAGTGTTCCAGTTTGCTACCTGCTGGGATGCAATACACCAGAAATTTTTAAAAAGGGGAATTTAATAAGTTGCAAGTTTGTAGTTTTTAGGTCATGGAAATGTCCCAATTAAGGCAAGTCTATAGAAATGTCTGATCTAAGGCACCCAAGGAAAGATGCTTTGGTTTAAGAAGGCTGATGACGTTCCGTGTTTCTTTCTTAGCTGGAAGGGCACATGGCAAACATGGTGACAGTCTGCTAGCTTTCTCTCCAGGCTTCCTGCTTCATGAAACTCCCTAGGAGGCATTTTCCTTCTTCATCTCCAACAGTCATTGGCTGTATCTCTCTGCTTTTTGGCTCTGTGGTATTCTGAAGCTTCCTCCAAAATACTTCTTCTTTGATAGGATTCCAGTAAACTAATCAAGACTCACATAGAATAGGTAGAGACACGTCTCCATCTAATCAAGTTTAATACCCACAACTGAGTCACATCCCCATGGAGATAACCTAATCAAGTTTCCAACCTATAGTACTGAATAGGAATTAGAAGAAACCATTGCTTGCACAAGATTGATGAGGATTAAAACATGGATTTTCTAGCATAAATTCCCTTCAAACCAGCACACAAAGTGAATTGGAGATATAAAGTACAAGTCACTCACTTGCCATCCTTCTCAGATGTTCCATTAGTGGGTTCGTACCATCTCCAAATGGTCCCCACTGGCCCTGTGGTAGGCAGAATAGTGGCCCTCCCACAGATATCCATGACTTAGTTCTTGGAACCTGTGACCATTACCTTCCATGGAAAAAGGGACTTTGCTGATAATTAAGGTTAAGGATTTTGAGATGGGGAGATTATACTGATTATCTCAGTGGACCTCATGGAATTACATGAGTCCTGAAAAGCAGAGAACCCTTCCTACATGTGGTCAAAGAGATATGACATTGCTGGCGGTTTCTGTTTGCTAAAGCTGCTGGAATGCAACATACCAGAAGTGGATTGGCTTTTATAAAGGGGATTAAGTTAGAAGTTACAATTCTAAGGCCATTAAAATGTCCAAATTAAGGCACTCAACAAGAGGATACTGTTGTTGAAAATCAGAAAAGCTGATTTTCTCTGTCCAGGGTTTCTCTGTCACATGGGAAGACATATGGCAATGTCTACTGATCTTCCCTCCTGGCTTCTGGTTTCAGATGGCTCTTTCAGCTTCTGGCATCTTCTAGGATTCTGGCATCTTTTGCATCTCTAAAACATCATATCTGCTCTCTATGTCAACTCCTTTAATGACTCCAGTAAACTGATTAAGACCCACTTTGAATGGGTGGGGTCACATCTCCATCTAATCAAAAGGTCCCACCCACAATTGGATGGGTCACATCTCCATGGAAAGAACCCAATTACCCATTCCACCCAACAGTAGGTCTGCTCCACAATTTTGGATTAGGATTAAAAGGACATGGCTTTTCTGGGGTACGTAACAGTTTCAAACCAGCATACTAGCTTGAAAGTGAAGGAAGAAGCAATAAGCCAAAGAATGCAGGTGGCCTCTAGAAGTTAGAAAAGGCAAGGGGGCAGATTCTTTCCTAGAGCCTCTATAAAAGAATGCAGCTTCCTGGGACCTCCATTTTAGCCCAGTGTTGGATTTTTTGACCTCCTGAGCTGTAGGATAATGTCATGGTCAGGTTCATGTGTCAACTTGGCCAGGTGGTGGTGCCTGGTGGTCTGGTGGGAGAAGCACTGGCCTGTCTGTTGGTTTGAGGGCATTTCATGGACTTAAGTCGTGATCATTTTGGCTGCATCCACCACTGATTGCATTTGTAATCAGCTAAGGAGAGTGTCTTCTGCAATGACTAATGCTTAATCTAATCACTAGAAGACTTTTAAGGAGGATTCAGAAGAGACAGTCATTCTTCCTGCTTCAGCCAGCAATCCTTTCCTGTGGAGTTCATCCAGACCCTTCATTGGAGCTGCCAGCTTCCCAGCCTGCCCTATGGATTTTGGATTGTTCCATTCCCATGGTTGTCCAGCCAGCATCTCCTGAGAGTTCGTTGAGGAACTTCATTGGAGTTACCAGCTTGCGGCCTGCCTTACAGACCTTGGACTCTACATCCCCATGGTTACATGAGATATTTTTATAAATTTTATATCTACTGATATCTCCTGCTAATAATGTTTCTCTAGAGAATCCTAGCTAATACAGATAATAGATCTGTTTAAGTCACTACATTCATGATAATTTGTTGTGGCAACAACAGGAAACTAATGCAGACCCCAACCTCTCTATTTGAGACCCTGCCACCTTTCACAGACTGGGCTTACAATGCAGGAGCTTCCATGTATTGAGCAACTACATGCTGGGCGTTGTGCGGCTTACAGTGTCTCTTGTCCTTTGGTAATTTCAATGGGACTATGATAAACTCATTACAGACAAGGACTGCCAGCCCTTCAAGGGTGGGAACTGTGCCAGTCTTGACTCTACTGGCCTAGCCCAGTGCCAGTCCGATGCCTAGAACATAGTAGATGCACAATGCATCAATTTCAAAAAGGCTGCATAACTACAACATTGAATCAAACCAAGACTCAACCATCTATATGAAGGTCATATACTTTCCACTAAAGAGATAAGCCCCCAACTTGTAGTATCATCCACAAAAAAACAAGGGAACCTGTATTTATTTAGTTTCATCTGTTCTGGGTCCTTTACATACATTATTTCATTATGAAGCAGACATTACTTATATTCATTGAATGGGTGAGAAAAACGAGGCTCAGAGAGTAAGAATTATTCTTAAAATTTTATGAGTAGTGGCAGAAATTATTTTCCAACCCAAGTCTGTAAGGCTCTTGCAGAATCAGAATTTTTCCCCTACTAATGTACAACTGTAAATGTATTATTTATTTTCACTTGCCTGTGTTCATAAGTTGCTCTAGGAAAGTAGAAACTATTGTTCTCCTTGGATGTTCTAACCATTCACTGTGACCATGAACTCCTTGAAGGCAGGAACCCCATCTTTTGCTTTTCTTTATCCTCAGTTAGAGCTCAGTTCATGTAGTGTATCACCCACTCAAATGCTAGTGACTGACAGCAGAAAATGATTTGGATTTAATGCAGATCTCAGAGGTATTCTGATACTAATTAGAGTTATTTTAAAAGTACAGAACAGTTGGAAGCATTTTTGTTCTAAAATAGTCACTCAGTCAAGGCATTTTTTGGGAAGGTTTTCATACAAGTAACAGCATATAGGGGATAGAACAGAATGCACCTGCAACAGCATTGCCTGTTGCTCCGATGCTTGGGTTGTGCGGCCAGGCAGCTTTGGGTTTGGATCCCTGGACACCATGCACTACCTGGAGGACTTTGGGAAAGTCATACCATGTCTTTGAATCTCAGTTCCATATCTGTAAAAATATTTCTTATCTTCCAGGCCTTGTTTGTTTTTGTTTTGTTTTTGCTTTTTTGGGGGGAGGTAGGGGTGAGTGGTAAAGATTAAATGAAAGAAATATGGAAAGCTTTTAGCACTGTGTCTGGAACATAACAAACATTTATTAAGTGTTCGCTATGATTATTATTGATTCAAATGTAATAAGTCTAAAGCACCTATTAGTATGGTATCTGGTATGTAACAGGCATTCAAAACTGCTATATATTATTATTACTCAGATGTTGTCTCTACCAAATGGATTATTACTCAGATGTTGTCTCTACCATAATGGAGTTTCTAATCCACGTAAGAAATGACTAACACATGAGACTTTAAAAAGATTCATAGTAAAAAATATATATATATATAATTCTAAAGGCCAAGTCAAAAGAGATGTACAAATCATTGGCACTGGAAGAATTCAGGTAACCAGGAACCACAGAAGAGAGATTTATGGTGGATCTGGAAGCCACAGGGGATATGGATGGGTAAGGTGGAGTGGGCTTTTGGAGGGGAAGGAAACAAACCAAGGAGATCTCTAGAAATTTCCTGGATGATTTTGACAAGAATAGAGCAGAAGCTTCACATGAGGAGATACTTGAAGAGTGTGCTAGTTTGAAAGATTTCATGTGGACCCTAGAAAAACCATGTTTTAATCCTGATTCCATCTCATGGAGGCAGCTGTTTCTTTTAATCCCTATTCAGTACTATAGGTTGGACACTTGATTATCTCCATGGAGACAGGACTCACCCAATTGTAGGTATTAACTTTTGATTAGAGGGAGATGTGACTCCACCCATTCCAGATGGGCCTTGACTGGAACCCTTTAAAAGAGAGAGTCCCTTTTAGAGCCATGACAGAGCCTGTGCAGCCAGAGACTTTTGGAGATGAAGAAGGAAAACACTTCTGGGAGAGAGTTTCATGAAACAAGATGCCTGGAGAGAAAGCTGCAGACATCGCCATGTTTGCCATGTGCCTTTCCAGTTGCGAGAGAAACCTTGAAGTTCATTGGCCTTTCTTGAGTGAAGGTAACGTCTTGTTGATGGCTTAATTTGGACATTTCCATAAACTTGTTTTCATTTGGACAATTTCATGACCTTAGAACTGTAAACATGCAACTTAATAAATTCCCCCTTTTTAAAGCTGTTCCATTTCTGGTATATCACCTTCCAGCAGCTAGCAAACTAGAACAAAGGGCAAATCAGAAAAGTGGATGGGAGTGTATTTCTGCTGGTGTTGAATGCTATGTGTGTGCAGAAGGCACAACTCTTTGTTTCACTTCTTGTTAACAAACCCCCATTTTTTTCAGACAGTAGATGGCTGACCAAGTGTTCTGGTGAAGTCTAGAATCCTCCCCAAGACCCTCAGGGGTAAGTACATTTTGGTTGTTCTAAACTAATATGGTAATTTTCTCTCTTGTTCTCTCTCCACTTGCCATTGGAGCCACCACATTGTGAGAAGTCTAGGACACGTGGGAGTGTTACAGCCAACAACCCCAACTTATGTTCCAACCAACAGCCAGCATCATCTACCATACTTTTAGGTGAATGATTCTTCAGGTGATTCTAGCCTTCAGCCTTGGCTCAGCCTTCCACCTGAGGTCCCAGATATCATGGGGTAGAGACAAGCCATCCCTTTGTACCTTGATTGAATTCTTGACCCAGAGAAAACGTGAGGGCTGGCAAATTATTCCTTAATTTCAGGCCACTAAGTTTGGAGTGATTTGTTACTCAATAGCAGATAACTAATACATGGTCATGTTCTCAGTTTCTGTCCACCTCTCTTGGCATTAATATGTCCTAGGGGTCTGCATCTGGCCTCTCCTCATCTCTCTCAGGTAGAAGCTGTCTTTGTCAACAACTGCCCAATTGTAATGTTCAAACTTCACCAACCAGGTTGGTCAGCATGGCTAAAGGGGCAAAGGAGTGAGAGGTAAACTGAGATGTATCAGCCCTTAAGAGTTTGGGGGAATTCTGCTGAGTCCTTTACACATATTCTCACCCTCAGAAGTCATTGCAGCCCTTCAGAAGTTGGTATTGTATCATTGCCTCCTCCATTTTGCAAATGAAGAAAGTGAGACTCACCATGGTTAAGTCCTGAGGGCACATTCCAGTGGTTGAACTGGGACTCAAACCCACTTCTGATTCTGCATCACAGTTGGTTTTTCTTGTGCAATTGAGCCAAATTCATATTCAGTTCACTCATGTTTGGCTACTCCCTCAGTAGTGCTTGGGCATTGTTTATTTTCTCTTGTTAACTTCCTATCTCTTGTTCATTAGGATCCTAAATGTTTTCCACTTTCCTCAAATCCCACCTACATTCTCAACAGATAAACTGAATGGAAGAGACATCTACTGCTGGAAAATGCTACCTGGGACAGACCACAGGAGGGAAAAACACCCTGGCCTCTCCCCTCCTGCTTATCATCTTCTACAAGTCCACCTATTGACCAAGCTGGTCCAGAATCCAATTGTTAAGGAAGCTGAAAAACAGCTGGGCTTATCCTGCTTACATCTTTGCCTCTCTGTGAGCATTTAGTTATGCTTGAATCTGAGAAGATTTTCCAGGTCAAAATCCAAAAATTAAAAAACTAACCTGAAGATAACCTAGTGCAAACTTGTGGACAGATTTTGGGTAATCTTGCAAGGCAGCCCTATCCACACCAGATTCTGGAAACTTCTCTCTTCCCTTTCTCTTCTGTCGACATGGTTATGTGAGCAATAGGAGTATACTGTGTAATAGCCTAAATTATTCATATACCAGCAATAGACAGTTTGCTGGTTTGAAACTGTGATGTATTTTAGGAAAGATCTTGTGGGGGCAGACCTATTGTTGGGTGCAATCTCTTGATTATGTTGTTTCCATGGAGATGTGACCCACTCAATTGTGGATGGAGCCTTTCAATTAAGTTGTTTTCCAAGGAGATGTAACCCCACCCATTCAAGGGGGGTCTTAATCTTTTCCTAGAGTCCTTTATAAGATAGAACTCAGAACTAACAGAGAGCAGAAAGATTAAACCAGAACACAGACATTTTGAGATGCAGAAAGAAATCACGCCAGCAGAAACCAGAAGGACTCACAGGAGCTGAGAGAGCCATTTGAAACCAGAAGCCAGGAGAGAAGGACAGCAGACATCACCTTGTATCTTCCCATGTGATAGAGAAGCCCCAGATGCCAGCTGTCTTTCAGCTCTGAGAAGATATCTTCTATCCGATGCCTTAATTCAGACAGTTTCATGGCCTTAGAACTGTAAACCTGTGACAATAAGTTCTTATAAAAGCCAATCCATTTCTGGTAATTGCATTCCAGCAGCTTTAGCAAACTGAAACAGATAGTAATATTTCTGCATTTTTATTACTATAAATGATGATAGTATAAAAAATGTTTGTACTTTTTACTTGGTGTTCATGACTTTTTCGAGAGCAAATATATTAGTATAGAAATGATAGATCAAAGAATATATAAATATATATGTACACACACACAATTTTATATATATATATATATACATATATTCAACCTAACCTAAATGCCAGCATATACATAAATATATATTCATTTTTTTACTTAAAGCCCAATTATTTTCCAAAATATTTTTTTCCAGATTATACTCCATAATTAGGTATAGACAGTTCCATTTCTCCAAATTCTCACCAGCACCTGGTATTGTCAGACTTTTTAGTTTTCTGTTTTTCATATACATTTTCATGATTACTAGTGAACTTGAGGATAATTTTTTATGTGTATTAGTCACTAATTCTTACTCTTCTGGGAAGCATCTGTCCATGTTTATTCATTTTCTTATTATGCTTTTTTCTTACTGATTTATAAAATGCATTTATGTATTTTTATTCAAATTCTTTATCTTATATATGTGAGCCAAATTTCTTCTCAAAATTTGTGGCTCGCCTTTTCTTTTCTTGGAAACTTTTAGTCAAAAAGAAGTTTTTAATTTCGATGTAGCTGAATCAAGGTATCTTTTTCCTTATGATTTGCCCTTCTTGTGTTCTGTTTAAGTAATTTTGTTCTGTAGAAGAACTTTTGGTGTCCCAGGTCACATCCCACCAGCTCACAGTTTGATTCCAGCCACAACTGTGTTGGGCAGTTCTATGTGAATTTGGACTCACTTCAATTACTTGTATAATAGAGTTTCTAATTTTGGTCTAAACTCATTTCCAGGAATAAATCCACCTCAGTGATGTTATATTATCTGTTGTAGTTTCCTGGCTGCTAAAGTAAATAACATACAATGGGTTGGCTTAAGCAACAGGAGTTTATTGGCTCATGGTTTTGAGGCATAAAGAAGTTCAAAATCCAAGCATCAGCAAGACAATGCTTTCTCCCCAAAGACTGCAGCATTCTGGGGCTGGCGGCTCGTGATCCTTGGTCCTTGGCTTTTCTGTCACATGACAATTCACATGACAGTGTCTTCTCCTCTCTCCTATGAGTTCCACTGACTTCCAGCTTCTTACTTCTCCCTGTGGCTTTCCCCATCTGTGTCCAATTTCCTTTGCTTACAAGGACTTCAGCCATATTGGATGAAGGTCCGCCTTCACTCAGTTTGGTCTCACCTTACCTAATTACTTCTTCAAGCATCCTATTTACAAATGGATCCACACCCACAGGACCAGGGGTTGGGACCTGAATGTGCCTTTTGTGTGGAATATGATTCAAACCCCAACACTAACTTTTAAAATTTTTAATGTCTAGATTCAATGTGCTAATATTCTGTTTAAATATTTCATAATGATTACAAATATTTTTAAATTTTAATTGTTATTCTTTTTCCTATGGGTTTTCTAGAAAATATGTATCTATAGATTAAGAGTGAAAAGTGTCTTGTTTAAACCTTTGCTGATCTTGTCGATTGTTAGCATATTTGATATATTAATTACTGGGAAAGTTTTGGCAAAATTTTCCAGTATGAGTATGGATGATGGGTAAAAAAAATGTTTAATTCTGAAGTTATGATTTTAGGTGCTTACAAATTTTAAATTGTTATATTTCCTGGTAAGTAAAAGCTTTAGCCTATATGTTATGACCCTTTTATCTCTTATTCCTTTAGATTCGAATTTAACTGATAGTAATATAGCTAATTAGCTTTATTTGGGTTAGCCTGATGTATCTTTTCCATTTTCTCTTTACTTTCCACCTTTCTTTGTTTTAGGAGTAGCTCTTGTACAATAAGTAAATGAATTAAAAACATAACGCAGTATGAAAATCTTCTTTTTCTTTCTGGAAAGTTTGTTTTCATTGATTGTGATCACTAACATATTTGGATCCATTTCCATGATCCCATTTTTCATTCTTTGTCTCACTTTTCTGTTTCTTCTCTCCCTCTTTGACCCTTTTTTAAAAATTGTGTTTCTTCCCTTAATTCCATATTCTTCTCCAACAGGATGGAACTTTTATCTTTTTATTTTTACTTGATTCCTACCTTTCAATGATTACACTAGAAAATTTAACCTACATATTTTAACCTACATTTAGCCAATGTTAATTGAATCTTTCTGCTCTTTTCAGGCATTGTAATGACCATAGAATGCTTTGACCTCAATTTTCCCCTCTAGATGGATATGCCACACTTTATTTAAAAGATCTAAGTTCCCACTTAAATTTTTAACCCTGCAAGTAATTAGCCTCAATAGTTCTCTTCAGCACAATCAGGTGCGTTCAGGTTGTCCCACATATGTGCCATTGTCTCTGTCCAACATTCCTTCTTGCACATCAACACTTCCCTCAGGAATCATTTTCCTTTCCCCTGAAACATATCTTCAGATACTCCCTGAGAGTCTCTCAGTCATTTTGTTTATCAGAATGCATCCCCTTTCCTTGGCCTTCATTCCTGAAAGATAATTTCATCAGGTTATTTCCCTTAGCATCTCAAAGATAGGATTTTACTATTTTTTTGCTTTCTTTGCTGCTTATGAGAGGCCATTCATGGGTTTACTTTCTGTTTCTTAGTAAATAATCTGCATTTTATCTCTGACTCCTTTACGGTCTGTATTTGTGCAATTCCCTTCTGTACGACCAGGTCAGACTTCTTTGAATTTGTTGGGGTACCTAATCTCTTCTTCTGTTTTTTTTTTTTCTCTGTGCCTATTTAATTTCTTCAATTCTATGTTCCATTTCTCTGTTTCTTTCCCTCCCTCCCTCCCTTCCTTCCTGTTTTGTTGGTAACTATTTATGGTAATTTGTTTCCTTTTGGGTTTATTGATTTGCACATGAGTAGTGTGCGTGTGTGAGAGGGGGGTGCTCATGTGTCTTGGGCTTTTATCTGTGTGAATTCTTTGTGGTCTGTTTTAAAGGGGATTCATTTAGAGATAATCTTCATTTGCTCCTACAAGGTACTTGTGTATATTCATGAACTTGGAACAACCTCTAACTAATTCTTCGGCTTTACATGTTTCATATCACTGTAGGGTTTAAGCTTAAGCTCCAAACCCACAGGAAATGTGAGTCTGTGGTTAGGAAACCTCACAGTTGAGTTATTTTTTCCCCACTGTACCCAGAGCTAAGACTGAGCAAGGTACATATCCATACTCCCTCTTTTGTAGCATAACTGAGGGAAGAGGTTGGGGCCATTCTCAGAGAGTTTCTGGGTCCTGGCTTCCTCAGGGGTCTCCAGCATAACTTCCATCCACCCTGCTTGGGCTCATGGCTATTTGCCCTCCACCATGCACATGGCATTAAACTGGAGATGCAACCACTGGGATGGACAGAGAACTGGAGAACACTGGCTCTAGTGTTCCCTCATGCCACCGGATTTGCACTTTCTCATTACTCCTGGCCTCAGCATTTTTCACCACCAAAAGAGCCTTCTTCATGTCCCTTTATGTAATTTCTGAGCCCGTGTGGGATGGCCTCCTCTTCAGGCACACACCTCTGTGCTTTGCTGGTTAAGACACATGGGTGTGTATTCAGTGGGCAGCTTAGGAGAGCAACACTCGAAGGAAAGCTTTTGCTTTCTCAACTCAGCTTGGCATTTTAAAAGATGTCTTGACTATTTTTCCCAGAATTTTTAGTTATGCCATGCCAAGAAGCCTGTTTTGCAACATGTGAATTGGAAAATCAGAAGACGGTGTGTAGAGAGATAGGATGGGAGAGGTGAAGGGGAAAACAAAAAGAACAGTGGGGGGGGAAGGAAGAAGAAGACGAGGAGGGGAAAGGGGGAGAAGAAGAAGAAAAAAATGGGAAGGATGAGGAGGACAGAGAGAGACATATAGAGGATGAAGTAGAGCAGAAAGAATCATAAGTGAGAAATAATAAGTGAAGATTCTCGGGTTCCCTATAGAATGCCAGCTCCTTGTTACTGGACTTCTACATTGCTGCCCTTGGGATTTGGGAACACCGCCGGGGTCCTTATAAACATCTCCTCGTATATATATTTTCAAACATCTCAACTTTGTTTCTGTTATTTACCAACAAAAGAGCCTTCTGGATCCTCCCTCAGCTCACTTTGGAGCTTACATAGGATGGCCTCATCTTAAGGTACATGACTTCTGTGCTTTGTCTGTTAAGACACATAGGTCTGTGTTCAACCGGCAATGTAGGGAAGCTATTCTCCACACACTGGCCACAGTTATATAATCCCAAAGAGTATCAATAGCTCAGTTTAGAAAATCAGTATAAAGGCATAATAATTTAAAGGATGTTTACTCTTCCAGATGTTCTAAAATTTACCCTCCAGGTTAAGCTATAACTATGATGAGGACCCAGATGGCATCATTCTGGTTCCTTCTGATGATTATTTTACTACAAATCACTCTGATTTGATATATGGATATTCATGATAAGAAATAGGGTCTATGTGGTTGCCGGGCCTTGGTTATTCCATCAACACTGGCTCTGTCCACGTGCATGGCTAATGGTGGTCCGCAGCATGGTCTAGCACCACATATCGCTCAACTCGGTCACACGTGCCCACTATGTTGACTTTTCATGACCCATTCAGGTTGGGGTCAACTTAAGTACTTCCGTAGTGTGGTTGTGCTGCTCATTCACCTGGAAAGAATGGCTCAGGGGTGCCCCGGAAAGCACCAGTCACTCACCACAAACTCTCGGTTGTTTTAAAGGTGCCAATGGAAGGCTGTCATCTAGAAAAAAATCCAGACATGCTTGAAGGGAGGCATGTCTAAGAAAACAGCTGGGAGGTCACTGAAGTCTTTTGTGAGTTATTTCTCTCTTTCTTTGACTTTGACACAATAGTCAAAAATAGTGCTTTTCCATATTCTCAATAAACAGATGGCAAAATAATTATTTGCAGTAAAGAAAGAATTGTAGCTGGCCTTGGAGGGTATGGGTTGTGCTTCCTGTCAGTATACCACAGCCCCCAGAATGCCTCGGGTGTGGAAGAGGTGGACAGCTCTCACTCCCCATGAAAAGAGCTGGCCAGGTCTGAGTTCCTAAGTGGTATCTTCTATGGTTTGGGGCATAGTTAACCACATTCCCCCGTCCCTGAGCACCCTCTGTGCAGTGGACATTTTTGGTGACTTTTTCTATGCCCTTTCTACCTACTATCCACCATAGGTAGTGTCCATGACATTTGGATAATACAAATCCATCACTAGCAACAGGAGGTGGATTTTGAACTGGGCTTGTCATTCAGGGTATTCGCATTCCTGTGAATATAGTAGGTGGTTTATTTGTGAGTGTGATAGATTGTTTAGCTTTGATCGTCACCTGTTTTTTTGCATTCTCACCATGGCTTGAGAAGAGTGTGTTTTCCTTCTCCCTGATTTTGACCTTTTCATGCACCCTGCTTGGCATGTGGGCAGAATGAATAAAATGCCATTTGCAAGCACTGGTCTTGAAAAGCTTTTTATTTTTCCATTTGCCCTGTTGTAGCACTCTCATTTCTATGAGAACATGACTCATGTAGCCTAAGATCCAAAAAAGGATGAAGGACACATGAAGCAGAGCCTCCTCACCTTGAAGCAGAGCCACCAGTCTACTCAAACCTAAATCAGCCCACACCACTCCAACCTGTAGACTGTTGCGTGATCCCAGATGATGTAAGCAGAGATGCCTCTAGACAACCTTCAGACACAAGAAGAATACTTATTTTTAAATACCAACCAGAGTCTGTGATGGTTGTGCAGCATTTTGTGGCAATAGATACAATACAATAAACAAGTGACCTGAGGTTTTTCAATCAAGACAGAAGCCCGAGACTTTTTTTTTCAGTGTTGGGGAAGAATTGTTCTTTTTCTCCGAGAAACACGTTGCTCTGAAAGCTGTTTGCAGTTATCTTGTCCCCAGGTTGTAGATGATACTAAGGAGGTAGATCTGAGAAATGAAAACAATCTGAATTCTTGTTAATGCTTTTGAGGCAAGAAATCAAACCCAACATGAGGCTCACACTACCTCTGAACTTCCCACTTTCCAGTTAAATAAGCAAACAAATTCCCCATGGTTTAGCCAGTTTGATTTCTATACTCCATTACTTCACAAATGCAGATTTGTGATTCTGGTTTCAGATCCAACTTGTAAAGAGCTATGAAGCTGTCACTTCTGTCCTTATAATGATAAAAATGCTGAACAAATGGAAAACAATCAACATTTCCTGGACCTATCAGAGAATTGAGATCACAGGGTAAGCTGCCAACCTGACCTCTGGAGAGACAGGTGAATGCAAAGAATCAAATCTGAGATCCACTTAGCTGAACCAGAAGTCATTGGAGCCATAAACGGGAAGGGCACTTCAGTAGTAATTTTGATGAATATCTAGAGGTTGAATGTTTCTCCTGAGAGTGAGAAACTCCTGGGGTGCCCATTTTTAGGGGGGCCGCTGTACCTTTGTGGGTTTTACTTCCAAGTATCCCACCAGAGTTAAGAAATTCCCCACATGGTTCTGGGAGAAGGAGAGGGAAAAAAATTGTAAAATATGCCCACAGAGTCACCCATCACAAATACTCTCAAGGAGGAAGGACTTTGCCAGAGCCTAAGGGAAGAATAAAAGCTAAGAAGAAACATTTGTGAAGGTCACAGCCCGGGGAGACAGACCCACTAAAAAACTGAAGTTTAATCGTAATAGCAGAGAAATCTTTCCTTGACCTCTCTCTTGCCAGCATATCTCAGAGCTCCAATACAGTGACAGTAAATTTTGCTGAAAGAATTGCAAGGTAAGATTCTAAGAAGGAACTCTGAGGGAAGCTCCAAGTCAATAGAGGAGACAAAAATCAAGGATACTAGAGGAATTTGAAGCCTGCGACAACTACAACTATAGCAAACATGAAACACATCCCAGTGGCTAACAAAATGAACAGCAAACCTATACTAAATGCCTTTTACCTTAGTGCTTTTACCTTATACACCATGTTTTGCTTTTAACAAAAAATTGTAAGGCATGCTAAAAGGCCAGCAAAAGCACTGTCTGAAGAGACAAAGGAACTATCAGAATCAGACACAGATTTTGAAATTTTATGACATGGAACTTAAAATAAGTGTGATTAACGTTAAGGACTCTAATGGAAAAAACAGACAACATGCAAGAGCAGATAGGTAATGTAGGCAGACAGATAGGGACTCTAAGAAATAACCAAAGGGAAGCACTAGTCATAATCATTTAAAAATACTAACAGAAATGAAGAATGCCTTTGATGACCTCTTAGTAGACTCAATATATCAGAGTAGAACACATGTACTCTCAATGAATCAGAGAGCCTGACGACACGCCAATAGAGACTTCTCAAACTCAAATGCAAAGAAAAAAATAAATAAGACAAAATAGAACTGAATACCCAAGAATGGTGGTACAATTTAAAAAGACAACATAGATATAATACCAGAAGGAGAAGAGACAATTGAGCAGAAGAAACTTAATTCTTAACCAAAATTAATGACAGGCACCAAACCATAGATTCAGGAAGCTCAGGGAACATCAAGTCGGATGAATATAAACAAATAAATAATATCTAGGTGTAGTGTATTCATATTGCAGAAAAACAATGACAGAAAATGCCTTGAAAGAAGATATAGGGAAAAAGTCACTCACAAGAATAAGAAGTGTAGGGTGCCTCTTGTCAAAAACCAGGCAAGGAAGAAAAGGGTGGAGTGAAATATTTACAGTGTTGGGAAAAAAACAAAAACACCACCCCCGATTCTATGGCCAATCTCTTGGGACAACTGGATATCTGCAAGCAAAACGTTGAAGTTGGAATCCTATTTCCAATTATATGCAAAAAAACCAATTCAAAATGGAAATACAGGGGTAAATATTCATGACCTTGGATTTGGTAATGGATGTTTAGATAAAGCACCAAAATCATGAGCAAGAAAACAAAAATTAGACACATCAAACTTCAACAAAATTAAAAGCTTTTGTGCATCAAAGGACATTTTGTAGATAATATATATGATAAGTGTTTAATATCCAAACTATATAATATTCTTCAAAAATATATAAAGAATGTCAACAACTCAAGTAAAAGACAAACAACCCAATTTAAAAATGAGCAAAGGATTTGAACAGAGCACATATAAAGATGTTCAACATCATCAGTCATTAGGGAAGTGCATATTAACAGCCCATGGAGATACCATTTCATATCTATTAGGATCGCTATAATAAAAAATTAAAAACTGAAAATAATGAGTATTAGTGAGCATGTGGTGAAATTGGAATCCTTAAAAATTACTAATGAGATTTTTAAACTTTTTTGTGAAATATGACATATATACAAAAAAACAATAAATTTCAAAGCAAATTTTAACAAGTAGTTATAGAAGAGATTTCAAAGTTTACAGTTCCACCATTTCAGGTTTTTCCTTCTAGCTGCTCCAAGACACTGGAGACTAAAAAGAAATATCAGTATAATGATTCAGCAGTCATACTCATTTGTTAAATCCTAACTTTTCTGCTATAACTCTTCCTTCTCATTTGATCCTTCTCCCAATCTTTAGGGATATCTGGGCTATGCCCATTCCAGCTTTTTCATCTTGGAAAGGGTTGTCGACAATATAGGGTAGGGGAGTGGAATTACTTGATATTCGTGGAGAAGCTAGCCCCTCTGAGTTTCAGGGCTTAGCTGGTGTAGGAACCATCTGGAGGCTCTAAGTTTCTGGAGAGTAAATGCAGTACATGAAACTTTAGTACAATCTCAGATAGAGTCCTAGGTTTTCTTTAGGAATAACAGGAATGCTGTTGGTTGGGGTTTGCCAAACCATGGTAGTTAGTAATATCCAGCTGAAGGCTCCATAAAAGTACCTTCCAGAATAGCCTCTTGACTCTATTTGAACTCTCTTGGCCACTGATACCTTATTTTGTTATGTTTCTTTTCCCCCTTTTGGTCAGGAAGCCGTTTTTCATCCCAGGGCCAGGCTCATCCCTAGGAATCATGCCCCACATTGTCAGGGAGATTTTCACCCCAGAATGTCACATCCCACAATGTGGGAGGGTAATGATTTCACTTGCAAATTCGGACTTAGAGAGAGAGAGGACACATCTGAGCAACAAAAGGTATTCTCTGGAAGTAACTCTTAGGCATAATTAAGGTTAGGCTTAGCTTCTCTACTACAGAAATAGGTTCCAGAAGAGTAAGCCTCAAGATCAAGGCTGGGCATATAACTTCGGAATCCCTAATGTTTGAGAGAGTATCAGGGGTTTCCCAGGTGGGAACATTTAATAGTTTCGTGTTTCTTCTCCTTACCTCAAGGGACTTTGCCATACCTTTTAATTATCTGCCCAACATACTCTGGCCTGTATCCAGATATTACATTAAGCTATACTGAATAACAAGCCCTTGTTCCCATTCTGGGCTCCATGTGTTTAGGTTGTTTAAATGAACTATGCAGTCACTTTGATTTAGACTGTGTGTTACTGAAAATTTAGGGTTTGGACAAAATAACCTCTCTGTCTTTGGTCTCATACAGTAGGTAAAGCTCTGTAATACAGAAAACATCATCCTTTGCCCTGTATTCTGATTTACTATCCCAACCAGATCTGCTTCATTCTTATCTCTAATTGAAGACTGATCTCTTTTTTAGTTTCTTTAACAATTGTTGTATGTAACAATACTGACTGTCAGAGCTGCAGACTTTCCAACTCTGAGTCTCAGGTGTCACACAGGTACCCATGATTCTAGGAAAATACCAGGTTATACACACATTGCAAAGCATCTCAGAATCTAGAAATAAACTTCCAATGCTGGACTAAATGTGACTGCTATAAGAGCTTATCTAGGCCCCAATTTTCTTTTTTTTTTTTTTTTTTTTTCCTTTTTTTTTTATTAATTAAAAAAAGAATTAACAAAACAATTAGAAATCATTCCAATCTACATGTACAATCAGTAATTCTTAATAACATCACATAGTTGCATATTCATCATTTCTTAGTACATTTGCATCGATTTAGAAAAAGAAATAAAAAGACAACAGAATAAGAATTAAAACAATAATAGAAAGAAAAAAAGCAAAAAAAACAAAAACAAAAAACCTATACCTCACATGCAGCTTCATTCAGTGTTTTAACATAATTGCATTACAATTGGGTAGTATTGTGCTGTCCATTTCTGAGTTTTTATATCCAGTCCCGTTGTACAGTCTGTATCCCTTCATCTCCAATTATCCCTTCTCTTTTTTTTTTTTAATTAACGGAAAAAAAGAAATTAACCCAACATTTAGAGATCATACCATTCTACATATGCAATCATTAATTCTTAACATCATCACATAGATGCATGATCATCATTTCTTAGTACATTTGCATTGGTTTAGAAGAACTAGCAACATAACCGAAAAAGATATAGAATGTTAATGTAGAGAAAAAAATAAAAGTAATAATAGTAAAATCAAAACAAAACAACACAAAACAAAACAAAAACCTATAGCTCAGATGCAGCTTCATTCAGTGTTTTAACATGATTACTTTACAATTAGGTATTATTGTGCTGTCCATTTTTTGAGTTTTTGTATCTAGTCCTGTTGCACAGTCTGTATCCCTTCAGCTTCAATTACCCATTGTCTTACCCTGTTTCTAACTCCTGCTGAACTCTGTTACCAATGACATATTTCAAGTTTATTCTCGAATGTCCGTTCACATCAGTGGGACCATACAGTATTTGTCCTTTAGTTTTTGGCTGGATTCACTCAGCATAATATTCTCTAGGTCCATCCATGTTATTACATGGTTCATAAGTTTATCTTGTCTTAAAGCTGCATAATATTCCATCGTATGTATATACCACAGTTTGTTTAGCCACTCTTCTGTTGATGGAGATTTTGGCTGTTTCCATCTCTTTGCAATTGTAAATAATGCTGCTATAAACATTGGTGTGCAAATGTTCGTTTGTGTCTTTGCCCTTAAGTCCTTTGAGTAGATACCTAGCAATGGTATTGCTGGGTCGTATGGCAGTTCTATATTCAGCTTTTTGAGGAACCGCCAAACTGCCTTCCACAGTGGTTGCACCCTTTGACATTCCCACCAACAGTGGATAAGTGTGCCTCTTTCTCCGCATCCTCTCCAGCACTTGTCATTTTCTGTTTTGTTGATAATGGCCATTCTGGTGGGTGTGAGATGATATCTCATTGTGGTTTTGATTTGCATTTCTCTAATGGCCAGGGACATTGAGCATCTCTTCATGTGCCTCTTGGCCATCCGTATTTCCTCTTCTGAGAGGTGTCTGTTCAAGTCTTTTTCCCATTTTGTAATTGGGTTGGCTGTCTTTTTGTTGTTGAGATGAACAATCTCTTTATAAATTCTGGATACTAGACCTTTATCTGATATATCATTTCCAAATATTGTCTCCCATTGTGAAGGCTGTCTTTCTACTTTCTTGATGAAGTTCTTTGATGCACAAAAGTGTTTAATTTTGAGGAGTTCCCATTTATTTATTTCCTTCTTCAGTGCTCTTGCTTTAGGTTTAAGGTCCATAAAACCGCCTCCAGTTGTAAGATCCATAAGATATCTCCCAACATTTTCCTCTAACTGTTTTATGGTCTTAGACCTAATGTTTAGATCTTTGATCCATTTTGAGTTCACTTTTGTATAGGGTGTGAGAGATGGGTCTTCTTTCATTCTTTTGCATATGGATATCCAGTTCTCTAGGCACCATTTATTGAAGAGACTGCTCTGTCCCAGGTGAGTTGGCTTGACTGCCTTATCAAAGATCAAATGTCCATAGATGAGAGGGTCTATATCTGAGCACTCTATTCGATTCCATTGGTCGATATATCTATCTTTATGCCAATACCATGCTGTTTTGACCACTGTGGCTTCATAATATGCCTTAAAGTCAGGCAGCGCAAGACCTCCAGCTTCGTTTTTTTTCCTCAAGATGTTTTTAGCAATTCGGGGCACCCTGCCCTTCCAGATAAATTTGCTTATTGGTTTTTCTATTTCTGAAAAATAAGTTGTTGGGATTTTGATTGGTATTGCATTGAATCTGTAAATCAATTTAGGTAGGATTGACATCTTAACTATATTTAGTCTTCCAATCCATGAACACGGTATGCCCTTCCATCTATTTAGGTCTTCTGTGATTTCTTTTAGCAGTTTTTTGTAGTTTTCTTTATATAGGTTTTTTGTCTCTTTAGTTAAATTTATTCCTAGGTATTTTATTCTTTTAGTTGCAATTGTAAATGGGATTCGTTTCTTGATTTCCCCCTCAGCTTGTTCATTACTAGTGTATAGAAATGCTACAGATTTTTGAATGTTGATCTTGTAACCTGCTACTTTGCTGTACTCATTTATTAGCTCTAGTAGTTTTGTTGTGGATTTTTCCGGGTTTTCGACGTATAGTATCATATCGTCTGCAAACAGTGATAGTTTTACTTCTTCCTTTCCAATTTTGATGCCTTGTATTTCTTTTTCTTGTCTAATTGCTCTGGCTAGAACCTCCAACACAATGTTGAATAATAGTGGTGATAGTGGACATCCTTGTCTTGTTCCTGATCTTAGGGGGAAAGTTTTCAATTTTTCCCCATTGAGGATGATATTAGCTGTGGGTTTTTCATATATTCCCTCTATCATTTTAAGGAAGTTTCCTTGTATTCCTATCTTTTGAAGTGTTTTCAACAGGAAAGGATGTTGAATCTTGTCGAATGCCTTCTCTGCATCAATTGAGATGATCATGTGATTTTTCTGCTTTGATTTGTTGATATGGTGTATTACATTAATTGATTTTCTTATGTTGAACCATCCTTGCATACCTGGGATGAATCCTACTTGGTCATGATGTATAATTCTTTTAATGTGCTGTTGGATACGATTTGCTAGAATTTTATTGAGGATTTTTGCATCTGTATTCATTAGAGAGATTGGTCTGTAGTTTTCTTTTTTTGTAATATCTTTGCCTGGTTTTGGTATGAGGGTGATGTTGGCTTCATAGAATGAATTAGGTAGTTTTCCCTCCACTTCGATTTTTTTGAAGAGTTTGAAGAGAATTGGTACTAATTCTTTCTGGAACATTTGGTAGAATTCACATGTGAAGCCATCTGGTCCTGGACTTTTCTTTTTAGGAAGCTTTTGAATGACTAATTCAATTTCTTTACTTGTGATTGGTTTGTTGAGGTCATCTATGTCTTCTTGAGTCAAAGTTGGTTGTTCATGTCTTTCCAGGAACCCGTCCATTTCCTCTAAATTGTTGTATTTATTAGCGTAAAGTTGTTCATAGTATCCTGTTATTACCTCCTTTATTTCTGTGAGGTCAGTAGTTATGTCTCCTCTTCCATTTCTGATCTTATTTATTTGCATCCTCTCTCTTCTTCTTTTTGTCAATCTTGCTAAGGGCCCATCAATCTTATTGATTTTCTCATAGAACCAACTTCTGGCCTTATTGATATTCTCTATTGTTTTCATGTTTTCAATTTCATTTATTTGTGCTCTAATCTTTGTTATTTCTTTCCTTTTGCTTGCTTTGGGGTTAGCTTGCTGTTCTTTCTCCAGTTCTTCCAAATGGATAGTTAATTCCTGAATTTTTGCCTTTTCTTCTTTTCTGATATAGGCATTTAGAGCAATAAATTTCCCTCTTAGCACTGCCTTTGCTGCATCCCATAAGTTTTGATATGTTGTGTTTTCATTTTCATTCGCCTCGAGGTATTTGCTAATTTCCCTTGCAATTTCTTCTTTGACCCAGTCGTTGTTTAGGAGTGTGTTGTTGAGCCTCCACGTATTTGTGAATTTTCTGGCACTCTGCCTATTATTGATTTCCAACATCATTCCTTTATGGTCCGAGAAAGTGTTGTGTAAGATTTCAATCTTTTTAAATTTGTTAAGACTTGCTTTGTGACCCAGCATATGGTCTATCTTTGAGAATGATCCATGAGCACTTGAGAAAAAGGTGTATCCTGCTGTTGTGGGATGTAATGTCCTATAAATGTCTATTAAGTCTAGTTCATTTATAGTAATATTCAGATTCTCTATTTCTTTGTTGATCCTCTGTCTAGATGTTCTGTCCCTTGATGAGAGTGGTGAGTTGAAGTCTCCAACTATTATGGTATATGAGTCTATTTCCCTTTTCAATGTTTGCAGTATATTCCTCACGTATTTTGGGGCATTCTGATTCGGTGCGTAAATATTTATGATTGTTATGTCTTCTTGTTTAATTGTTCCTTTTATTAGTATATAGTGTCCTTCTTTGTCTCTTTTAACTGTTTTACATTTGAAGTCTAATTTGTTGGATATTAGTATAGCCACTCCTGCTCTTTTCTGGTTGTTATTTGCATGAAATATCTTTTCCCAACCTTTCACTTTCAACCTATGTTTATCTTTGGGTCTAAGATGTGTTTCCTGTAGACAGCATATAGAAGGATCCTGTTTTTTAATCCATTCTGCCAATCTATGTCTTTTGATTGGGGAATTCAGTCCATTGACATTTAGTGTTATTACTGTTTGGATAATATTTTCCTCTAACATTTTGCCTTTTGTATTATATATATCATATCTGATTTTCCTTCTTTCTACACTCTTTTCCATATCTCTCTGTTCTGTCTTTTTGTATCTGACTCTAGTGCTCCCTTTAGTATTTCTTGCAGAGCTGGTCTCTTGGTCACAAATTCTTTCAGTGACTTTTTGTCTGAGAATGTTTTAATTTCTCCCTCATTTTTGAAGGATAATTTTGCTGGATTAGGAGTCTTGGTTGGCAGTTTTTCTCTTTTAGTATTTTAAATATATCATCCCACTGTCTTCTAGCTTCCATGGTTTCTGCTGAGAAATCTACACAAAATCTTATTGGGTTTCCCTTGTATGTAATGGATTGTTTTTCTCTTGCTGCTTTCAAGATCTTCTCTTTCTCTTTGACCTCTGACATTCTAACTAGTAAGTGTCTTGGAGAACGCCTATTTGGGTCTAATCTCTTTGGGGTGCGCTGCACTTCTTGGATCTGTAATTTTAGGTCTTTCATAAGAGTTGGGAAATTTTCAGTGATAATTTCTTCCATTAGTTTTTCTCCTCCTTTTCCCTTCTCTTCTCCTTCTGGGACACCCACAACACGTATATTTGTGCGGTTCATATTGTCCTTGAGTTCCCTGATACCCTGTTCAAATTTTTCCATTCTTTTCCCTATAGTTTCTGTTTCTTTTTGGAATTCAGATGTTCCATCCTCCAAATCACTAATTCTATCTTCTGTCTCTTTAAATCTATCATTGTAGCTATCCATTATTTTTTCTATGTTTGCTACTTTATCCTTCACTTCCATAAGTTCTGCGATTTGTTTTTTCAGTTTTTCTATTTCTTCTTTATGTTCAGCCCATGTCCTCTTCATGTCCTCCCTCAATTTATCGATTTCATTTTTGAAGAGGTTTTCCATTTCTGTTCGTATATTCAGCATTAGTTGTCTCAGCTCTTGTGTCTCATTTGAGCTATTGGTTTGTTCCTTTGACTGAGCCATATTCTCAATCTTTTGAGCGTGGACAGTTATCTTCTGCTGCTGGCGTCTGGGCATTTATTCAGATTTCTCTTGGTGTTGGACCCAGCAAGGTTGTAATATTTTTCTGTGAAATCTCTGGGTTCTGTTTTTCTTATCCTGTCCAGTAGGTGGCGCTTGTGGCACCCGTTTGTCTGCGGGTCCCACCAGTAAAAGGTGCTGTGGGACCTTAAACTTTGGAAAACTCTCGCCGTCCTGGGGGTTCGCTAGCCGAAACGGCTTGAGCCGGCCCGGGGTCCGAACGCAGGGAGGGTTGCTGGTCGCCGCAGCCAGGGAAAGAGCCTGTCCGAATTTCCTAGTCGGCCCTGGGCAACAAGCCTGGCGGGAGGGCGCCAGCGGCAGCGGCCCGCCCGAGAGAGTGCACGTTCCCCGGGAGTCACGGGTTTGGAAGGGGCCTCCCCCACCCGTCACCGTTCTCCGCGGCCTGGGGGTTTCCGATCCAATTCTCTCAGTTGGTCCGGGGGCTGCGCGTGGTGTGGGCGCCAGCCGTCTTTGTTTCAGGGGACCGCCTCTCCAATTCTCCCAGCCGGCCCGGGAAGGGGGAAGGGAGTAACTCCGGCCGCTTGCCACCCCGCCTGGTAAGGCCCGCGTGCCTCGGCGATCTCACCCGGGCTGCTTCTCTCAGCCAGCCAGCCGTTCCAGGATGGGGTACGCTGTCTTTTTTATCTCTGTTGTGGCTTTGGGCGCTTTCTGTATCGTTTCTACTCCCCTAGTAGGTGTCCTGGAGAAGAAACTAAGATCCGCGCGTCTTACTAAGCCGCCATCTTCCAGGAAGTCCCCCCCAATTTTCTTATAAGCATTTTCTAAAAGAGACCATATAATATCTGTCTTTTTTTTTCTGGCTTATTTTGCACAACATAATGTCCCCAAGGCTCATTCACTTTATTGCATGCCTCACGACTTCATTTCTTTTTTGAAGCCACACAATATTCCATCATATGTGTACACCTCTGTTCATCTTTCTGCTTCTCAGTCAGTGTATCCTTTGGCCATCTTCATTGATTGGACATCATGGATAGTGTCCAAAATAAATAGTCCATATCTTACAGTATCCTCACTTAGTTGTATAGTCATCACACTCTCAATTTTAGACAATTTTTCTAAGTCCAAAGAGAAAAGTAACAGATAAACACACCCTCATCAAAGAGTAAATCAAAACCTCCCCTTAAGTTTTGTCTCTTTCCCCAGTTGTTTATGCCTTGTAGTGTTATGATACTATTGATATCTTCCTGTTAACTATAGGTCATAGCAGGCAATAGTAGTTTCCCCCCATACCCCTTTACTCTTTGTACAAATTCATACCTTTGAAGTAGTTCACACAAGAACTTATTTATATTTGCAGTGTTAATCAGTGGGATACGTGGCTCTATATAACACTGCTCAATCATGTTCACCTTCAATATGGCAATATTAGTTACAAACCACTCCAGAATTACCATCACTTCTATCCATTCCCTTACATTTAAGTTCAACATCATTAAGTAACTGTTCACCCATCTCTAGCTTCTGTGTAGCTCTAGTTTCCCTATGTGCTACATTATAAGCCTCTGAGTTTAACTTCACCAAGGTCATATGAGCAAAATCATACAGTATTTATCCTTTCGTGTCTGGCTTCTTTCACTCTAAGATTCATCCATGTTGTCATATGCTTCCAGACCTCATTTCGTCTTACTGCTGAACAATAATCTATCATATGTACATACCACATTTTGTTTATTCACTCATCTGTTGATGGGCACTTGGATTGTTTCCATCTTTTGGCAATTGTGAATAATGTTGCTATGAAATTCGGTGTGTAAATGTCTGTTTGTAACACTGCTTTCAGCTCTTCTGGTTATATACTGAGTAGTGGTATACCTGGATCATAGGGCAACTTGATATTTAGTTTTCTTAGGAACCACCAAACTGTCTTCCTCAGCAGTTGTACCATTATACTTTCTCACCAGCAGTGAATAAGTATCCTCTCCAACATTTGTAGTTTCCTGTTTAATAGCAGCCATTCTTATAAGTGTGAGGTGGTATCTTATTGTAGTCTTGATTTTATTTTCTTTATAGCTAATGAAGATGAGCATTTCTTTGTGTGATTTTTAGCCATTTGTGTTTGCTCTTTGGAAAAATGTCTATTCATATCTTTTGCCCATTTTATAATTGGGTTGTTTATTCTTTTGTTGTTGACTTGTATGATTTA
This sequence comes from Tamandua tetradactyla, assembly GCF_023851605.1. Lineage (NCBI taxonomy): Eukaryota > Metazoa > Chordata > Mammalia > Pilosa > Myrmecophagidae > Tamandua > Tamandua tetradactyla. The sequence goes on along the minus strand of NC_135327.1, from coordinate 41,346,789 downwards.
TTTATGTATGTAGGATAGCAAACCTTTATCTGATATGCTGATATGTGGTTTCCAAATATTTTCTCTCATTAAGTTGGTTACCTCTTCACCTTTGTGACAAAGTCCTTTGAGGTACAGAAGCATTTAATCTTGAGGAGTTCCCATTTTCCAATTTTTTTTCATTGTTTGTACTTTGGGTATAAAGTTAAAAAAAACTACCTCCTATTAATAGGTCTTGAAGATGTTTCCTTGTATTTTCTTCTAGGAGTTTTATGGTACTGGCTCTTATATGTAGGTCTTTGATCTGTTTTGAGATAATTTTTGTATAGGGTGTAAGGTAGTGGTCCTCTTTCATTCTTTTAGCTATTGATATCCAGTTACTGAAAAGGCTATTCTGTCCCAGTTCAGTGGATTTGGGGGCCTTGTCAAAAATCAGCTGACCACAGATTCGGTGGTCTGTCTCTGCACTCTAGATTTGATTTCACTGGTCAACACTTCTTTCTTTGTGCTAGTACAATGCTGTTTTGGCCACTGTAGCTTTATAATAAGATTTTAAGTCAGGAAGTATTAGTCTTCCCACTCACTCTCCCTTTTTTAGGTTATCTTTAGCTATTCAAATTCTCTTTTCCTTCCAAATAAATTTGATAACTAGCTTTCCCAAGTCTTCAAAGTAGGTTGTTGGGATTTTGATTGCTATTGCATTGAATCTGTAGATTAATTTGGGTAGAATTGACATTCTTGCTACATTTAACCTCCCTGTCCACGAGTAGGGAATGGCTTTCCACGTATTTAGATCTTCTTTGATTTATTTTAGCAATGTTTTGTAGTTTTATGAGTATAGGTCCTTTACATCCCTGGTTAAGCTTATTCCAAGATACCAGATACTTGATTCTCTTAGTTGCTATTTTGAATGGAATTTTTTTCCTTAATTGTCTCCTCAGGTCATTACTTGTGTATAGAGACATTACAGATCTTTGTACATTAATCTTGTATCCTGCCACTTTACTGAATTTGCTTCTTAGCTCAAAACTTTGTCATAGATTTCTCTTGATTTTCCATGTATAGGATTATGTCATTGCGAATAATGAAAGTTTTACTTCTTTCTTTCCTATTTGGATGTCTTTTATTTCTTCTCCTGAATGATTGCATTGGAGAAGGAATAAGTGAAGGTAAAATAAAACATTTTCATTTTCTTATTCTTTTAATTAATGTACAAGACAAATGTTTAAGGTAATAGTGACAACATACTGGATAGCTTATGGATATATGAAATAACTGACAGCAGTATCACAAGGGATGGGAAGGAGGAACTGGGAGTATTCTAAGTTACCTGCACTGGTGTTGTTTGAAGATCGACTTACATTAGTTGTAAATGTATATATTTCAAACTCTAAGGCAACTACTAAAATTTTTTTTGAAGAAGTATAATTGGTTTTCTAAGAGTAGAGATAAAATGGAATCATGTAAAATGCTTAAAACCAGAGAAGCCATATGAAGAAAGGAAGGGAAAAAAGAAACATGAAGAAATACAACAAGTAGCAAACAGTTACAAACGTGATAGGTATTAATTCAATTATCTCTGTAATCACTTTACAATAAATTATAATTGTTAAATATTCCATTTAAAAGAGAAAGGCAGTGAGAGGGTATTTTTAAAAATCCAACTAATGTTCTCTACAAGAAAGTCATTTTAAATATAAAGACTCAGGTTAAAAGTAATAGTGTAGAGAAAGATATACTGTGCCAATAGTAATCAGAAGAAAACTGGAGTTGCTATATTAATTTCAGACAAGGCAGACTTCAGAACAAAGAAAATTATCAGACATAGAGGCACTGCATAAGGATAAATGAGCCAATTCTCTAAGAAGACACAACAATCTTAAGAATGTACGCATCTAACAGCAAAGGGTCAAAATACATGAGGCAAAACCTATAACTGTGCAGAGAAATAGGGAAATCAACTTTTATAATTGGAGATTTCAATACCCTTCTGTTGGTAATTAAGGATCCAGCAGGCAGAAATTTAGTCAGGATACTGTTGGCCTGAGAGCACCATGACCCAACTTGATCTAATGGGCATTTATAGAGCCCTCCAGCCAACACGGCAGAATACAGGTTCTTCTCAAGCTCACATGGAACATTCACCAAGCTAGACCACACCCTCACCCATAAAACACTCCTTAACCAATTTTAAAGAATAGAAATCAGGCAAAGTAGGATGTCAGACCACATGGAATAAAACTAAGAGTCAGTAACAAAAAGGTAACTGGAAAATTCTAAAATATTTGGAGATTAAAACAACACACTTCTGACTAACACATGGGTGAAAGAAGAACTCTCAAGAGAAAATGTTTTTAACCAAGTGAAAACAAAAATACAACTGATCAAAAATACAGACTCCCCACTGATCAAGTCAAACTCCCAGAGAGCAGCCTGTGCTCTTCTGGGAAGAAGGATACTTCTTTGATGAAGCTGCTACCTAATTCTCCATTCCAAGGCATCTAGACCATTCAAATGGGCTTCATTAGGTGGTCTGAGGGGCAGGGTATTCGTTTGTAAGCTGCTGGAATGTGATATACCAGGAATGGAACAGCCTTTAAAAAGAAGGAATTTAATAAATTACAAGTTTACAGTCTTGAGCTTATAAAAATGTCCACACTAAGGCATCCAAGGAAAGATACCTTGATTCAAGGAAGGCTGATGGATTAGGAACACTCTGTCAGCTGAGTAGTCATGTGGTTGGCATCTGCTGTCCCTGGTTCCTGGGCTCCTTTGCTTTCAGGCTCTGGTCCTGTGGAGGTTCTTCACTTTCCTTCTCCAGGCTGGGTCTCATTTCTTGGCTTCCTGTGGCTCTCTCCAGGTTCTAGCTTGCTTAACATCTCACTGCAACATCTACTGGGATCCAAACATCTGTGTCTCTGTACTCCAGGTGTTGGCATCTGTGTCAGCTCTGCTCTGAAGTTTCTGTTGGCTCTGTCATTTTGAGGTTTCTGTCATTTCTGGTTCTCTCCAAAATGTTTCCTTTTCTAATGGATTCCAGTAAACTAATTATGACCCACCTGGAATGGGTGTAGTCACATCTCCATCTAATCAAAGGCCACACCCACGATTGGGTGTGTCACATCTCTGTAGAGATAATCTCATCAGAAGTTTCTGCTCTACAATACTGAATTAGGATTAAAAGCAATGGCTGCCCCCACAAGACTGCATCAGGATTGAAACATTTTCAAACCAGCACAGGCAAGCACTCTGCTATTGAAACCTTCAGAAAGTAAGTTGTTGTAGAGTGAAGCAAGTCTTCCCTAGGGCTCGTTTTGTGCAGAACGTTGAAATGCTACCTGTTCTTGATTATAGACACCCCCACAAAGCTTCAAAACTTTTCAGTTCATACATTTCAGATATTCTAAAAATGCTAAATTTCATTCCTAAACAAGATCTGAATCTCTGGTCTGCTAGTGCCTTTTGAATGTAATTGAATCTAACAGGAAGTGCTAGCACCAAACTTTGAGATGCACTAAAGTTTAGCTTTGGCTCCAATATTGGACCTTTATCTGCTATTTGGCTTTACCTGACCTTTGTTTTTGGGAGTCTTTACCTGACCTCTGTCTTTGAAAGTCCAAATAGCCTAATTCACCTTCTCTAGCACTTTCTCTTGCAACCCTATAGTGTGTTTTATCAGCAATCATGTGATTGCACAGGTTGCAATCATATCTAATTTGAATAAGGCATGTCTTTTAGATTTATTTTTCATATGTAAATATTTATTTCCAAATATAGGCGAGTATTCTATATGTAACTTAGAGTGAAAACTTTCCAAATACTGAAGTTCTATCAGCTAGTAAAAGAATATACATATATTTACAAGAATAAAGTGTTGTGCTAGTTCATGATGATTGTGAGTCATTACATTTATGTACAAAGGCAATTATTAGGTATTTTCAAAGATTTTAACAGGACAATAGATTGGTAATTATCATGCATTTGAAAAGAGCAAAATAGCTTCAATAAGATCATCTCATCCTTTTTGAGCAATGCATGTTTCCAAAAATATGAATAATAATATACTAATAATGTAGGTCAGAATAGTAATAATGATGCCATTGTTTGGTATACTAGCATCCATAGCATTAAATCATTAAGAACTGTATTTCATTTTCAGTTATTTAATATCATTTAAGCTATAAGTCTTTGAATAAAAAGTCTCATTTGAGAACTCTTCAAATTTATGAGGATGTATTAAAGGCTGAACTTTAACTTCACCACCTCAAAATTTCACAAGGAAGAAAAAGGAACAACCCCCTGGGGTAAATACTCTTCAATCCAAAACAAACAAACAAACAAAAAGATAAAGAGAATGAAGAAGAGAAATATTTTGAAGATCATGTGAGAACAATCATTTTGTTCTTATCAATAAAAATTCAAAACAATGGAACTACAAGTGCTTTAAGAAGAAGACTGTGTTTAACAAGCTTAAATTTTAAAGAAAAATATGTCAGAATGATTGCTTAAGGTTGCAGTTATTCTCAGGAGTTATAGATGAAGTGACGGATGCTATGTGCAAATTTCCTTCTAAAAACCATGTTACAAAAATCTTCCACTGAAGATTGAGAGTCTTGCTTAATGTGTTGCTTTTGCATCTTGTACATCAGGCATCAGGACCCTGAAACCCCCCCCACCAGCAGTCCATTTTACATTGGATAGCATGGTGGGTTAACTTGCTTACTAAGAAATGACTGGAGCTTTTCTAGCTAACATATGAATGTGCTGAAGAATTATTCATTGAGTGGAAATCTGGTAAAAGAAGCTACCATGCAACTCACCATGGAATAAACATGTTGAAGGCTCGGGTAAGTGAGGAACTCACAAGCATGCCACATCTTGTGCACACCCTCCAGTTGTGTGTTCAGATAAAAAGCAGAAGATAATGTAAGAGAATTACTGACCAAATCGTGGGCCCTGTTCAACCTCCTCTTTAGTCATAGGTAGACTTACAAGACATAAAAGAGATTATGGGGAGAGGCGGTCCCCTGAAACCAAGGCGGCTGGCGCCCACACCACGCGCACCCCCCCGACCAACTGAGAGAATTGGATCGGAAATCCCCAGGCTGCGGAGAACGGTGACGGGTGGGGGAGGCCCCTTCCAAACCCATGACTCCCCGGGAACGTGCACTCTCCCGGGCGGGCCGCTGCCGCTGGCGCCCTCCCGCCACGCTTGTCGCCCCGGGCCGACTAGGAAATTCGGACGGGCTCTTTCCTGGGCTGCGGCGGCCAGCAACCCTCCCTGCGTTCGGACCTGGGCCGGCTCAAGCCGCTTCGGCTAGCGAACCTCCCCGACGGCGAGAGTTTTCCAAAGTTTAAGGTCCCACAGCACCTTTTACTGGTGGGACCCGCAGACAAATGTGTGTCACGAGCGCCACCTACTGGGCAGGATAAGAAAAACAGAACCCAGAGATTTCACAGAAAAATCTTCCAAACTTTTGGATCCAATACCCAGGGAAATCTGTCTAAATGCGCAGACGCCAACAGAAGATAACGGATCATGCTCAAATAATTGAAAATATGGCCCAGTCAAAGGAACAAACCAATAGTTCAAATGAGATACAGGAGCTGAGACAACTAATGCTGAATATACGAACAGAAATGGAAAACCTCTTCAAAAACGAAATCGATAAATTGAGGGAGGACATGAAGAAGACATGGGCTGAACATAAAGAAGAAATAGAAAAACTGAAAAAACAAATCACAGAACTTATGGAAGTGAAGGACAAAGTAGAAAAGATAGAAAAAACAATGGATACCTACAATGATAGATTCAAAGAGACAGAAGATAGAATTAGTGATTTGGAGGATGGAACATCTGAATTCCAAAAACAAACAGAAACTATCGGGAAAAGAATGGAAAACTTTGAACAGAGGATCAGGGAACTCAAGGACAATATGAAGGACACAAAGAGACGTGTTGTGGGTGTCCCAGAAGGAGAAAAGAAGGGAAAAGGAGGAGAAAAACTAATGGAAGAAATTTTCACTGAAAATTTCCCAACTCTTATGAAAGACCTAAATTTAAAGATCCAAGAAGTGCAGCGCACCCCAAAGAGATTAGACCCAAATAGGCGTTCTCCAAGACACTTACTAGTTAGAATGTCAGAGGTCAAAGAGAAAGAGAGGATCTTGAAAGCAGCAAGAGAAAAACAATCCATCACATACAAGGGAAACCCAATAAGACTATGTGTAGATTTCTCAGCAGAAACCATGGAGGCTAGAAGACAGTGGGATGATATATTTAAATTACTAAAAGAGAAAAACTGCCAACCAAGACTCCTATATCCAGCAAAATTGTCCTTCAAAAATGAGGGAGAAATTAAAACATTCTCAGACAAAAAGTCACTGAGAGAATTTGTGACCAAGAGACCAGCTCTGCAAGAAATACTAAAGGGAGCACTAGAGTCAGAACCGAAAAGACAGAAGAGAGAGGTATGGAGAAGAGTGTAGAAAGAAGGAAAGTCAGATATGATATATATAATACAAAAGGCAAAATGGCAGAGGAAAATATTATCCAAACAGTAATAACACTAAATGTTAATGGACTGAATTTCCCAATCAAAAGACATAGACTGGCAGAATGGATTAAAAAACAGGATCCTTCTATATGCTGTCTACAGGAAACACATCTTAGACCCAAAGATAAACATAGGTTGAAAGTGAAAGGTTGGGAAAAGATATTTCATGCAAATAACAACCAGAAAAGAGCAGGAGTGGCTATACTAATATCCAACAAGTTAGACTTCAAATGTAAAACAGTTAAAAGAGACAAAGAAGGACACTATATACTAATAAAAGGAACAATTAAACAAGAAGACATAACAATCATAAATATTTACGCACCAAACCAGAATGCCCCAAAATACGTGAGGAATACACTGCAAACACTGAAAAGGGAAATAGACACAAATACCATAATAGTTGGAGACTTCAATTCCCCACTCTCATCAATGGACAGAACATCTAGACAGAGGATCAATAAAGAAATAGAGAATCTGAATATGACTATAAATGAGCTAGACTTAACAGACATTTATAGAACATTACATCCCACAACAGCAGGATACACCTTTTTCTCAAGTGCTCATGGATCATTCTCAAAGATAGACCATGTGATGGGTCACAAAGCAAGTCTTAACAAATTTAAAAAGATTGAAATCATACACAACACTGTCTCGGATCATAAAGGAATGAAGTTGGAAATCAATAATAGGCGGAATGCCAGAAAATTCACAAATACCTGGAGGCTCAACAACACACTCTTAAACAACGAGTGGGTCAAAGAAGAAATTGCAAGAGAAATTAGTAAATACCTCGAGGCAAATGAAAATGAAAACACAACATATCAAAACTTATGGGATGCAGTAAAGGCAGTGCTAAGAGGGAAATTTATTGCCCTAAATGCCTATATCAGAAAAGAAGAAAAGGCAAAAATGCAGGAATTAACTGTTCACTTGGAAGAACTGGAGAAAGAACAGCAAACTAATCCCAAAGCAAGCAAAAGGAAAGAAATAACAAAGATCAGAGCAGAAATAAATGAAATTGAAAATATGAAAACAGTAGAGAAAATCAATAAGATCAGAAGTTGGTTCTATGAGAAAATCAATAAGATTGATGGGCCCTTAGCAAGATTGACAAAAAGGAGAAGAGAGAGGATGCAAATAAATAAGATCAGAAATGGAATAGGAGACATAACTACTGACCTCACAGAAATAAAGGAGGTAATAACAGGATACTATGAACAACTTTATGTTAATAAATACAACAATTTAGATGAAATGGACGGGTTCCTGGAAAGACATGAATAACCAACTTTGACTCAAGAAGACATAGATGACCTCAACAAACCAATCACAAGTAAAGAAATTGAATTAGTCATTCAAAAGCTTCCTAAAAAGAAAAGTCCAGGACCAGATGGCTTCACATGTGAATTCTACCAAACGTTCCAGAAAGAATTAGTACCAATTCTCCTCAAACTCTTCAAAAAAATCGAAGTGGAGGGAAAACTGCCTAATTCATTCTATGAAGCCAACATCACCCTCATACCAAAACCAGGCAAAGATATTACAAAAAAAGAAAACTACAGACCAATCTCTCTAATGAATATAGATGCAAAAATCCTCAATAAAATTCTAGCAAATCGTATCAACAACACATTAAAAGAATTATACATCATGACCAAGTAGGATTCATCCCAGGTATGCAAGGATGGTTCAACATAAGAAAATCAATTAATGTAATACACCATATCAACAAATCAAAGCAGAAAAATCACATGATCATCTCAATTAATGCAGAGAAGGCATTCGACAAGATTCAACATCCTTTCCTGTTGAAAACACTTCAAAAGATAGGAATACAAGGGAACTTCCTTAAAATGATAGAGGGAATATATGAAAAACCCACAGCTAATATCATCCTCAATGGGGAAAAATTGAAAACTTTCCCCCTAAGATCAGGAACAAGACAAGGATGTCCACTATCACCACTATTATTCAACATTGTGTTGGAGGTTCTAGCCAGAGCAATTAGACAAGAAAAAGAAATACAAGGCATCAAAATTGGAAAGGAAGAAGTAAAACTATCACTGTTTGCAGACAATATGATACTATACGTCGAAAACCCGGAAAAATCCACAACAAAACTACTAGAGCTAATAAATGAGTACAGCAAAGTAGCAGGTTACAAGATCAACATTCAAAAATCTGTAGCATTTCTATACACTAGCAATGAACAAGCTGAGGGGGAAATCAAGAAACGAATCCCATTTACAATTGCAACTAAAAGAATAAAATATCTAGGAATAAATTTAACTAAAGAGACAAAAACCCTATATAAAGAAAACTACAAAAAACTGCTAAAAGAAATCACAGAAGACCTAAATAGATGGAAGGGCATACCGTGTTCATGGATTGGAAGACTAAATATAGTTAAGATGTCAATCCTACTTAAATTGATTTACAGATTCAATGCAATACCAATCAAAATCCCAACAAATTATTTTTCAGAAATAGAAAAACCAATAAGCAAATTTATCTGGAAGGGCAGGGTGCCCCGAATTGCTAAAAACATCTTGAGGAAAAAAAACGAAGCTGGAGGTCTCGCGCTGCCTGACTTTAAGGCATATTATGAAGCCACAGTGGTCAAAACAGCATGGTATTGGCATAAAGATAGATATATCGACCAATGGAATCGAATAAAGTGCTCAGATATAGACCCTCTCATCTATGGACATTTGATCTTTGATAAGGCAGTCAAGCCAACTCACCTGGGACAGAGCAGTCTCTTCAATAAATGGTGCCTAGAGAACTGGATATCCATATGCAAAAGAATGAAAGAAGACCCATCTCTCACACCCTATACAAAAGTGAACTCAAAATGGATCAAAGATCTAAACATTAGGTCTAAGACCATAAAACAGAGGAAAATGTAGGGAGATATCTTATGAAACTTACAATTGGAGGTGGTTTTATGGACCTTAAACCTAAAGCAAGAGCCCTGAAGAAAGAAATAAATAAATGGGAGCCCCTCAAAATTAAACACTTTAGTGCATCAAAGAACTTCATCAAGAAAGTAGAAAGACAGCCTACACAATGGGAGACAATATTTGGAAACGACATATCAGATAAAGGTCTAGTATCCAGAATTTATAAAGATATTGTCCAACTCAACAACAAAAAGACAGCCAACCCAATTACAAAATGGGAAAAAGACTTGAATAGACACCTCTCAGAAGAGGAAATACAAATGGCCAAAAGGCACATGAAGAGATGCTCAATGTCCCTGGCCATTAGAGAAACGCAAATCAAAACCACAATGTGATATCATCTCACACCCATCAGAATGGCCATTATCAACAAAACAGAAAATGACAAGTGCTGGAGAGGATGCGGAGAAAGAGGCACACTTATCCACTGTTGGTGGGAATGTCAAATGGTGCAACCACTGTGGAAGGCAGTTTGGCGGTTCCTCAAAAAGCTGAATATAGAATTGCCATACGACCCAGCAATACCATTGCTAGGTATCTACTCAAAGGACTTAAGGGCAAAGACACAAATGGACATTTGCACACCAATGTTTATAGCAGCATTATTTACAACTGCAAAGAGATGGAAACAGCCAAAATGTCCATCAACAGACGAGTGGCTAAACAAACTATGGTATATACATACGATGGAATATTATGCAGCTTTAAGACAGAATAAACTTATGAAGCATGTAATAACATGGATGGAACATTATGCTGAGTGAGTCTAGCCAAAAACTAAAGGACAAATACTGTATGGTCCCACTGATGTGAACAGACATTCGAGAATAAATTTGAAATATGTCCTTGATAACAGAGTCCAGCAGGAGATAGAAACAGGGTAAGATAATGGCCAATTGGAGTTGAAGGGATACAGACGGTGTAACAGGACTAGATACAAAAACTCAAAAATGGACAGCACAATAATACCTAATTGTAAAGTAATCATGTTAAAACACTGAATGAAGCTGCATCTGAGCTATAGTTTTTTGTTTTGTTTTGTTTTGTTTTGTTTCGATTTTACTATTATTACTTTTATTTTTTTCTCTATATTAACATTCTATATCTTTTTTGGTTATGTTGCTAGTTCTTCTAAACCAATGCAAATGTACTAAGAAATGATGATCATGCATCTATGTGATGATGTTAAGAATTAATGATTGCATATGTAGAATGGTATGATCTCTAAATGTTGGGTTAATTTCTTTTTTTCCATTAATTAAAAAAAAAAAAAAGAGAAGGGATAATTGGAGCTGAAGGGATACAGACTGCACAACGGGACTGGATATAAAAACTCAGAAATGGACAGCACAATACTACCCAATTGTAATGCAATTATGTTAAAACACTGAATGAAGCTGCATGTGAGGTATAGGTTTTTTGTTTTTGTTTTTGTTTTTGTTTTTTTTTCTTTCTATTATTGTTTTAATTCTTATTCTGTTGTCTTTTTATTTCTTTTTCTAAATCGATGCAAATGTACTAAGAAATGATGAATATGCAACTATGTGATGTTATCAGAATTACTGATTGTACATGTAGATTGGAATGATTTCTAATTGTTTTGTTAATTCTTTTTTTAATTAATAAAAAAAAAAAAGAGATTGTGGACGTGTCTTGTTAATTGCTTGCATAAGACTTTCACACCAGGTCAAGAGCTACTGTTAGAGGTTGGCCAGAGAAAACTTCGACACTGCGTTTTGCAGTGTGCAAAACTAACACAGGAAGAATCACTAACAGCAATGATTACTTGCAGAGAAAATAATTCATTTTTCATAATTCATGGAAATGGCTGAAGATGTTACCAAAATGGTGCATCTTGAAAATATGGTGTTTTGTTTTCTTTAACATGATACCTGTTCTATCTAGTCTTTGTATCATTACCGTTCAGGCAAAATACTGACGTGGAAGATGGTGGTGGGAAGCCAAAGAGGATTTTGTTATTTTGAAACCCAATTATTTTGCTGAGTTATCTCTTTTCTACATTCATGGTTAGGGACAAAATTTTATCAAGAGATTGAGTGATGCAGGAAGTACATGAAAAAATAATCTTGATATCTAAATATGTATTAATATCTATATCTAAATGTGGGCACTCTGAAAATAATTAGAAGGTTTCCTCTTGAGGCAGAGCAAGCTTTAAGTGTGTAAGATTATTTCAGTGAAATTGTATTATCATCATTGATGAAATCTCCAAGTCCAAGACTTGAAAGGCAGAAAACATTTGTTGGTAATTATCAAAGAGTAAGGAAAACTTAATTACTTGGGGGCAACATCACTGTCAGCAGTGACCTATACTGGTGAATCCATCCCCCAAATTTTACTCCTTGATTAACTGTGAGCACTGATTTAATACCAAGAAATCAAAGTTACCATGACCATAGGTAAAATCTAGCAGGTGACAGCACAATATTCCAGTCTTGTGCTATTAAACTTTAAAAATGTACCCACTCAATTTTTTATGATAATACTTTTTTCATGATAATAGATAATACAATAATACATTTTTTCATGATAATAGAACTTATTTTTAATAAAATTTCAGATTTCCTTTTGTATGCACAAGTTCACATTAAGTAATGGTGACCAAATGCTTCTGCTTTGGTTTCAGCCAAATATTGACTCTAACACCAAGCCATTTTGCATATGGCCAGAATGTGTATTTGATGTCTCTCTGCTTCTTTGGGAGGACGAGAAGAGGGGAGGAGGTCTAAGGAGCGCTAGTTATCTGTAAGTTCATTCTCAATGTACTCTGAGACATAAGTTTGGCAAGAAAAGCAAAAATCATCATGACAGGAAAATATCCTTGATTAAACTGACAGCTTAAAAATTTTGTTCCCTCTCAAACATCCCCCTCTGCTTAGAAATAGCATCTATTTTTGCCCATCAGACCAACTTCTATGTCTGTTTGGGTTTGGGCTCATTGACTCATTTTTTGTAAACTCCCAGCAATTTGATGTACCTACAGGGCAATTCGATTGCTAAGTGAACCACCAACCTAGTCAAAGCTGCAGGATTTTAGGAAGCCAATGAAAGTGATATTGGCGAACTGCTGGGGACACCTGCAAGGCCATTGGCAAATGAGGAGCTGGCCCAGTGTTGAAGGTGAACAGGCAAAGAATGGAAAACGGAAAGACTGAAGACAGAAAGCACACGTCAATAAAGAATGATTTTAACATCAAGGGATTAAGGACTTTCCGAAAACTGATGAAGCTATAAAACAGTTTACAAGAAAGACCCCCTTTCTTATCCTGCTATGAAGCTAAAACATGATGTAAATATGATTGCTAATGTTTATTGAGTAGTTCTTCTGTGCCAGACACTGTTCTAAGTACTTTGCATATATTAACCTAATTTTTCCTAATAACAACACTACATAGTAGGTAATGTTATGATTCTCATTTTATAGATGGCAGAACTGAGTTTCAGAAAGGCTAAGCAACTATCCCAAGGTCACACAGCTAGTAAAAGGTTAAACTCAGAGGCGAACAATATTATGACAGAATTTTACTGAAAAATGTATGCCTTACTAATCAACACGATTTATTATTTGTTTATTCTAAAAATTGATACATTTTTATAATTATAAGTGAAATGCTTTAAATTCAACAATATCTAACATTTTCATAACATTTTTATGTGCCAAGCTCTGCTTCATAGACTTTATATAAATTATTATACTCCTATATACTTATTATTATTTAATCTTCACAACCTTATGAGGAAGTAGTCTTATCTCCATTTTATAGATGAGAAACTGGGGCACAGAGACATTAAAGATTTGCTCAGTAACACAGCACATTGTGGAATTAGGTTTCAGTACCAAGCAGGCTGACTAAAGACTTTTCTTCACACTTACTCTACTCTACCTATTGCTTGTCATAGAAGATAACAGTCTGTCTGTCTTATTAATGCTGTTTTGAAGCTGTAGGTAAATTGACATCTTAAACATATTTAGTCTTCCAGTCCATTAACATGGCCTTCCATTTATTTAGTTCTTCTTTGATTTCTTTTAGCAGTGTTTTGTAATTTTCTCTATATAAGTCCTTTACATTCTTGGTTAAATTTATTCCTAGATATTTGATTCTTTTATTGCTACTGTAAGTATAATAGTTTTTCTTGATTTACTCTTCAGATCATTCATTAATAGCATATAGAAACACTACTGATTTGCGTGTGTTGATCCTGTATCCAGCCACTTGTTGACTTCAGTTATTAGCTCTAGTATCTTTGTTGTGCAATTTTCAGAATTTCTATATACAGGGTCAGGCCATCTGTAAATAGAGAAAGTTTTACTACTCCCTTTTGGATTGGGATACCTTTCATTTCTTTCTCTTGCCTGATTGCTCTGGCTAGAACTTCCAGCACAACTTTTGCTAACACTGGTGACAATGAGCATCTTTATCATTTTCCTCATCTTAGATGGAAAGCTTTCAGTCGTTCACCATTGAGTTTGATGCTAGATGTGGGGTTTTCTTAGATGCCCTTTATCACGTTGAAGAAGTTGTCCTCTATTCCTACTTTTTAAAGTATTTTTCTTAAGAAAGACTACTGGATTTCGTCAAGTGCCTTTTCTACATCAATTGAGATGATCATATAGGCTTTCTCCCCTTTGTTTTATTAATATGGTCTATTATATTAATAGATTTTCTAATGTTGAACCATCCTTGCATACTTGGGATAAATCTTACTTGATCATTGTGTATAATTCTTTTAAGGTGCTGTTGAATTCAGTTTGCTAGTATTTTGTGGAGGATTTTTGCATCTACGTTCATAGCAGGTACTGGTTTGTAATTTTCTTTTCTTGTGATACCTTTATCTAGGTAGGGCTTTGGTGTAAAGTGATGCTGGCCTCATGGAAGTAGAATACTAGAATGTTCCTGCCTTTTCAGTTTTTGAGAATAGTTTGAGCAGGATTTCTCTATTCTTGGAATGTTTGGTAAAAGTCTTCAGTGAAGCCATTGATCCTGGGCTTTTCTCTGCTGGGAGGTTTTTAATTACTAATTCAATTTCATTACTAATTATAGATCTGTTGAGATCTTTTATTTCTTTTTGAGTCAGTATACGTAGTTTGTGTGTTTATAGGAATTTGTCCATTTCACCTGGGTTATCTAATTTTTTGTTGTGCAGTTATTCGTTGTAATCTCTTATAATCCTTATTTCTCTGGCATTGGTAGTAATGTCTCCACTTTCACTTCTGATATTAGTTATTTGTATCATCTCTCTTTTTTGTGTTCATTGGTCTAGCTTGAGGTTTGTTAATTTTATTGGTCTTTTCAAAGAGCCAACTTTTGGTTTTGTTGATTTCTTTGGGTTTCTTTTAAATTATTTTTTTATTATTTTTATTCTCTATTTCATTTATCTCCACTGTAATCTTTGTCATTTCCTTCCTGATTTTTGGTTTAATTTGCTCTTCTTTTTTGTAGATTCTCCAGCTGTGAGGTTCAGTCTCTGATTGAAATATTTCTTCTTCTTTTTTTTTTTTAACATAAGCATTTAGAGCCATACTCATTTCAGAGTTACGTTTGCTGCATCCTGTAAGCTTTTGGTATGCTGTATTTTCATTTTTCCTCAAGATATCTCTCCATTTCTCTTATGATTTCTTCTTTGACCTATTAATTGTTTAAGAGTATGCTGTTTAATTTCCACATAGTTGTGAATTTCCAGTACTCCCTCTGTTTTTTATTTCTAGCTTCATTCTATTGTGGTCAAAGAAGATATATTGTATGGTTTCAATATTTTTGAATGTATTGAGACTTGTTTTATGACCTACCATATGATCTATCCTGAAGAATGACCTATGTTTACTGGAGAAGGGTGTATATTCTGTTGCTGTTGTGTTCTATATATGTGTGTTAGATCTAGTTGGCTTACAGTATCATTCAAGTCTTCTCTTTCCTTATTGATCTTCTGACTAGGTCTTCTATCCATTATTGAAAGTAGTGTATTTAAATCTTCTAATATTTTACAACCTTCTATTTCTCCTCTCAAATTTGTCAATATTTGCTTCTATATTTTGGGCCTTGCTGTTAGATGCACATTTATTTCTCATTCTTCTGTCTTCATGTTGAATTGATCTGTTTTTCAGTATATGGTCACCTTCTTTGTCCCTCCTAGCAGTTTTTATTTTATCTGATATTTGTATATCTCCCCCAGCTCTTTTTTTTTTTTTTTTTTTTTTTTGGCATGGCAGGTGAGAATTGAATCCAGGTCTCTAGCATGGCAGGTGAGAATTCTGCCACTGAGCCACTATTGCACCGCCCCCCAGCTCTCTTTTTGTTGCTACTTGCAAGGTATTTTTTCCCCATTATTTCCTTTTCAATTCACTTTTGGGTTTGAATTTAAGGTGAGTCTCTTGTAAACAGCATATGGTTGGGGGCATACTTTTTTTTATCCATTCTCCCAATCTCTGCCTTTTTACTGGAAAGTTTAATCCATTTACATTCAAAGTAACTACCAGTAACAAGAATTTCTTTGGTCATTGTGCTATTTGGTCTTTTTAAGTCTTATACCTTTTTGCCCCTCAATTTTTTTGTGTGTCTACTTTCATATTTATTTTATCTTTTATGCTATACTATTATGAGTCCCTTCCCATTTCTCTTCATATATATTTTTCACATGTATATTTTTCACTGTGTGGTACCATGGAGCTTAACTTTAATATCGTAGGACTTCTGGGAAGATGGCTGACTGGAGCAGCTTGAGATTAGCCCTGCTCCATGGAAAAGTTAGAGAAGGGACAGGAGGGTGACTGAGGCAGCAATTTTGGAGTGCAGCTAACCTGGGACAGTCTTCTGCACCACATGTGGCAGCCCTGGTTACAGAGGCTGAGGAACTGAGGAGCAGAAAGCTGGAGCCTGGCATGGAGGCACAGCATGGTGGAGTCTGCCGAGTGCACGGATGGGTACAGGGGACTAGGAAGTAAGCCAGCTCGCGTTCCTAGGGTGCACTACCCTCACCAGTGCAGCCCCGGGACCGGCGACTCACCCCATACCCCACACACCCAAACCCCATCACCCACTCCCATTCCCTGTGCTCTAGGTACACCCACCCCACCAGCCCCCAGTGCACATACCTGCCCCATACCCTCACCCCACCAGCCCCCAGTGCACATACTTGCCCCACATCCCCACCCCACCAGCCCCCAGTGCACATACCTGCCCCATACCCTCACCCCAAGTGCAGCCCAACCCACCTCTCCTGCACCCTTCCCAAGCACTACCTCCCTCACCCCCACCCCCGTTCCCTGCAGGCTGTTACCAGCGCATAAAGTTTGCGGGCACTAACCTCCATACCTACGCTACCCTGTCACCCACACCCATAGTGTTGCACAACCTCACCCTTCCTCCCTGAGCTCAGTACATCCGTTTATGGCACTCTCAGACCCACGCATGTGCATGGGTCCCCAATCACATCATTCAGCTCTGGGAACTTACATTGCAGCAGTCCTAGAACTTCCCAGCTTTGAGAAAGTGCCGATCTGCATAGCTGGGTCATATATGCCCCCAATCCATGAAGGTATAATGCCAACCTGCTGCCACAGCTCTACCCATGCACACAAAGGGCCCCATACCTTAGACCGGCACACATCAGTGTTATGTCCCTTAGACTGGGGCACCCACCCAGCTACATCCTCCCTGGCCACTGGATGCCCACATTCATGAGCACCAGCATAACATCGCCAACCTTACCCTGAAACAAATAACTGTACTGAGTGCTCCACCCTATGCCCTGCTCCCTGCTGTACAACCACCCTGTAAACACAAAGCCTTAGACTACTGAAAGAAATCAACTCCCAAAGTAAATCAATCAAGATATCTATATGCAACAGCAGAAGATCACTAAGTATATCACAATGTAGACAAATACAACCCTGCCTAATGACCAAATTAAAACACCTGAGGAGACACAGACATTGGAACAACTAATCAAAGATGTTCATACAACTATATGTAATAAAATAAGTGGGATAGCAAATGACATAAAGGAGATCAGGAAGACAGCAGAAGAGCACAAAGAGGAATTTGAAAGAATAAATAGAAAAATAGCAGAAATCACAGCGATTAAAGACTCTGTTGACCAAATAAAAAGCATACTAGAGGCATACAACACAAGATTTGAAGAGACAGAAGAAAGAATAAGTGGTATAGAGGACAGGATAATGGACTTTGAAGACTCAAAACAGCAAATGGCAAAAAAGATGGAAAAAATTGAATGGGAACTCAGGGATATGATCGACAAAACAAAGTGCACAAAAGTAAGAATCATTGGTGTCCCAGAAAGAGAAGAGAGGAGTAAAGGGCTAGGAAGAGTAGTTGAGGATATAATGGGGGAAAACTTCCCAACCCTCATAAAAGACACAAATATATAAGTCAAAGAAACCCAAAGAACTCCAAACAGAATAAATCCAAATAGGCCTTCCCCAAGGCACATATTAATCAGTCTGCCAAATGTTGAAGAGAAGCAGAAAATCCTGAAAGCAGCAGGAGAAAAACAATCTACTACATACAAAGGAAATCAAATAAGACTGAGTCCAGACTACTCAACTAGCACCCCAGATGTGAGAAGGTGGTGGTATGAGATATTCAAGATCCAGAAAGAGAAATACTTCCAGCCAAGAATTCTGTACCCAGCCTAATTGTCCTTTAAAATTGAGGGAGAGATTAAAGCTTTCACAACAAAGAAGTCCTGAAAGAATTTGTCAACAAGAGACCAGCCCTACAAGAAATACTAAAAGGAGTTCTGCCAGCTGAAAGAAAAAAACAGGAGAGGAAAGTCTGGAGGAGGGGACAGAATTGAAGAGTATCCCTAAGAATAATTTAAAGAATACAAAGAGAAAGAGGGAAAAGAATATATAGATCTGACAAATAAAATAAAAAGATAAGATGGTGGAATCAAGAAATGCCTTTGCAGTAATAACTTTGAATGTTCATGGACTAAAATTACCAATTAAAAGATACAGATTGGTAAAATGGATTAAGAAACATAATCCAACTATATACTGCATACAAGAGACTCCTCTTAGACACAAGGATACAAATAGACTGAAAGTGAAAGGGTGGAAAAAGATCTTCCACACAAGTTGTAACCAAAAGAAAGCAGGAGTAGCTATTCTAATATCAGACAAATTAGACTTTAAATGTAAAGACATCATAAGAGACAAAGAAGGACACTATATACTAATTGAAGGGTCAATTCACCAAGAAGATATAACAATCATAAATGTTTATGCTCCCAATCAAGGAGCTCCAAAGTACATGGGACAGACACTGGCAAAAGTGAAGGGGATGACAGATATTTCAACAAAAATAGTAGGAGACTTCAATACAGCACTCTCCTCTATAGATAGAACAATCAGGCAGAAGATCAACAAGGAAATAGAGAAGTTAAATAACTTGATAAATGAATTAGACCTAACAGATATATATAGGTCATTGCACACCAAAGCATGAGGATATACATTCTTCTCTAGTGCTCATGAAACATTCTCCAAGATAGATCATATGCTGGGGCACAAAACAGGTCTTTATAAATTTAAAAACACTGAAATTATTCAAAGCACTTTCTCTGATCAGAATGGGATGAAACTGGATCTCAATAACCACTAAAGAATGAGAACATTCATAAATATATGAAGATTAAATAACACACTCTTAAACAACCACTGGGTCAAAGAAGAAATTGCTAGAGAAATCATTAGCTATCTGGAAATGAATGAAAATGAGAATACAACTTATCGGAACTTATGGGATGTGGCAAAGGCTGTGTTGAGAGGGAAATTTATTGCCTTAAAGGACTATATTAAAAAACTAGAAAGAAGAAAAATTAAGGACTTGAGAGCAAACCTGGAGGAACTTGAGAAAGAACAGAAAACTAACCACAAGGCAAATAGAAGAGAAAAACAAAGATTAAAGCAGAGCTAAATGAATGGGAGGACAAAAGCACAATAGAAAGAATCAAAACCAAAAGTTGGTTCTATAATAAAATCAATAAAATTGATTGGTTACTAGCAAGACTGACAAAGGAAAAAAGAGAGAGGATGCAAATAAACAAAATCAGAAATGAGAAGGGGTGCTGTTACCACAGACCCTGAAGAAATAAAAGAAATCATAAGAGGATACTATGAACAACTGTACTCCAACAAACTAGACACCTTAGATGAAATGGACAAATTCCTGGAGACACACAAACAAGCTACACTGACTCCAGAAGAAATAGAAGATCTCAACAAATCAATCAGAAATAAAGAGATTCAATCAGTCATCAAAAATCTTCCTACAAAGAAAAGCCCAGGGCCAGATGGCTTCAGAGCAGAATTTTATCAAACATTCCAGAAAGAACTAACACCAATCCTGTTCAAACTTTTCCAAAAAAATAGAGGAAAAAGGAACTCTACCTAACTCATTTTATGAAGCTAGTATCATTTTAATGCCAAAATCAGGTAAAGATGCTATAAGAAAGGAAAACTACAGGCCAATCTCCCTAATGAACATAGATGCAAAAATTCTCAATAAAATATTAGCAAATCGAATCCAACAACACATTAAAAGAATTATACATCATGACCAAGTGGGGTTTATACCAGGAATGCAAGTATGGTTCAACACAAGAAAATCAATTACTGTAATATAGCATATTAACAAATCAAAAGGGAAAAATCATATGAATATCTTGATTGATGCTGAAAAAGTATTTGACAAAATTCAGCATCCTTTTCTGATAAAAACACTCCAAAAGATAGGAATCGAAGGTAACTAGTTCAATATGATAAAGGAAATATGTGAAAAGCTGATAACCAGCATTGTACTCAATGAAGAGAGATTGAAAGCCTTCCCCCTAAGATCAAGTACCAGACAAGGATACCCAGTGTCACCACTATTATTCAACATTGTGCTAGAGTTCTAGCTAGAGCAAGCAGGCAGGACAAAGAAATAAAAGGCATCCAAATTGGAAAGGAAGAAGTAATATTCTCATAATTTGCAGATGATATGATACTGTACTTGGAAGATCCTGAGAAATCTACATCAAATTACTTGAACTAATAAACAAATTCAGCAAGGTGGCAGGATATAAAATTAATGTGCAAAAATCAGTAACTTTTTATACACAAGCAATAAGCTAGCTGAGGAGTCAGTTAAGGAAAAATTTCCATTCAAAATAGCAACTAAAAGAATCAAATACTTAGGAATGGACTTAACTAGAACATAAAGGACTTGTACACAGAAAACTACATAATATTGCTAAAAGAAATCAAAGGAGAGCTAAATAGGTGGAAAGACATTCCCTGCTCATGGACAGGAAGGCTAAATATAGTTAAAGTGTCAATTCTCCACAAATTGATATACAGATTCAACACAGTACCAATCAAAATTCCAACAACCTGCTTTGAAGATTTGGAAAACCTAGCTACCAAATTCATCTGGAAGGGAAAGAGACCCCGAATAGCTAAAAGCATCCTGAAAAAAAAAGAAGAATGAAGTGGGAGGATTAACACTCCCTGACTTTAAAACCTATTATAAAGCCACAGTGGTCAAAACAGCATGGTACTGGCACAAAGACAGAAGCATTGACATATGGAATCAAATTGAGAGTGCAGAAATAGACCACCAAATCTATTGTTAACTGATACTTGACAAGGCTCCCAAATCCTCTGAACTGGGACAAAATAGTCTTTTCAATAACTGCGCATGGAAGAACTGGATATCAATAGCCAAGAGAATGAAAGAGGACCCCTATCTTACACCCTACACAAAAATTAGCTCAAAGTGGATCAAACACCTAAATATAAGAACTAGTACCATAAAGCATCTAGACGAAAATGGGAAAACATCTTCAAGATTAGTAACAGGAGGTAGCTTCTTAAGCTTTACACCCAAAGCACAAGCAACAAAAGAAAAAATAGATAAATGGCAACACCTCAAAATCAAATGCTTCTGCACCTCAAAAGACTGTCAAAAAGTTGAAGAGGTAGCCAACTCAATGGGAGAAAAACAGGTATCAATCAAAACTTTGAGTTCCTGTATTTACAAAGAAATCATAGAACTCAACAACAAAAGAACAAACAATCCAATTATAAAATGGGCTAAAGATATGAATAAGCATTTTTCTGAAGAACAAATACAGATGGTTCAAAAGCACATGAAGAGATGCTCATTTTCACTGGCTATAAGGGCAATGCAGATCAAGACTACAATGAGATACAACCTCACACCTATAAGAATGGCTGATATTAAACAAACAGGAAACTATAAATGTTGGAGAGGATGTGGGGAAACTGGGACACTTATGTACAGCTGGTGGGAATGTACAATGATGCAGCCACTATGGAAGACTGTTTGGCGGTTCCTTAGGAAACTAAATATCAAGTTACCCTATGACCCAACAATAGCACTACTTGGTACATACCCAGAAGAGCCGAAAGCAACGACACAAACAGACATTTGCACACTGATGTTCATAGCAGCATTATTCACAATTGGCAAAAGATGGAAACAAACCAAATGCCCATCAACAGACGTGTGGATCAACAAAATGTGGTATATACATACGATGGACTATTATGCAGCAGTAAGACAAAATGACGTCCTGAAACAGACGACAAGATGGATGAGACTTGAGGACATAATGTGCTGAGTGAAATTAGCCAGACACAAAAGGACAGATACTGTATGATTCCAATTTTATGTCCAACATAAAGGTATAATATAATATAGAATACAGGGGACTTAGAGATACATAGAAGCTAGAGATGGGTGAACCGTTAGCTAATGAGGTTGAACTCCAATGTAAGAGAATAGATAGTAGTGAAGGTGATTCTCTAGTGGGTCTAGAAGTAATATTACCGTGTTGAAGATGAACAGATTGAAAGGGGTTGTGTAGACCTATGTGTCCCACTGACTCACACCAGAAATATGAATGAGTTCTTGTAAGAATTACTTCAAAGATATGATTCTTGTATAAAGAGTATTTAATCCATGGTACAGGGGGGGAAAACTGCTATCACATGCTATAAGCTATGTTCAAAAGGAAACCATCAGCACTATCACAGTGACAGCAGAGGTAAATAATAGCGTGAGTGACAAGAGTTAAGAGGGGGTTCAGATCTTCTATTTGGTGAGGGTGTGTTTATTGGTTTTCTGTCTCTTGAGAACAAACGAGATTATCTAAAATTGAGAATGTTGATTGACTGTGGAATTTGGACCTTCTGCATGATGCCCGATGAATGCAGGTGGCTGAAGGATGCACTGATGGAGAAGTAGAATGGCAAATAATGGTGTATACTTATGAAAGAAGGCTGTGCTGCTACAAAACAGAACATTGTCGTGAGGCATGCAAGGATGTAAATGTGCATGTGGGATATTTGGTGAGACAAAATAAGCCAGAAACAAAAAAACAACAATGGTATGGTCACCTTTACAAAATGCTTATAAGAAAACAGCAGCCTAGATTGTAAACTTTTAGAGCAGACACATTAAGTCCAGAGAGGTGATTATTATCTCTGGATTTTGAGAGGCTGTTTTATATATATAATCTGATATTTAGAGATAAGAAGAAAGCCAAACAGGTTGGGGTTAAAGTAATTCAGAACATAGGGGTAAGGAAGATAGTGTCTATATTTTAGAACCACACATACTCTTTGAGACCAATGGAAGAAAGTTTTATTTGATCTGGAACTAAAATTTTCTGTAGTGCATAATCTAATTTAACCTATCCATATAGCTTATTTGAACAACTGAAACACAGAGCACACAGAATGAGACAGAGGTCCTTTAATCCTGTATAGATTTTTGTAATGCCTGGAAACATCCTTGAGTATATTAACCAGATAATCAAAAAGTATTGGCAAAGTCCCCCAAGGGAGGGGAGAGAGAATATGGAACTATTAAACCTTACCATCAGGGAATCCCCTGATACTGTGTCAAACTTTAGGGACACCCAAATCAACAGGCCATGCTCTCAATCATGAGGCTTACTCTTGTGAAGCTTATGTAGTAGCATAGAAGCTTAGACTACCTATAGGTACGCCTAAGAGTTACTTCTGGAGGACCTCTGTTGTTGCTTAGATGTGGCCTCAGTCTCTCTAAGCCCAACTCTGCAAGTGAAATCATTGCCCTCCCCACTACATGGGACATGACATTCTGGGGTGAAAGTCTCCCTGGTGACGTGGGAGAGGACTCCCAGGGATGAATCCAGACCTGGCACAGTGGGATCACCAATTCCATCCCAACCAAATGGGGGAAAAGAAGTGTAATTAATAAAGTATCAGTGGCAGAGAGAGTTCAGAGTCGAGAGGCTACTCTGGAGGTTGGCCTTACACAAGCTTCAGGTAGACCTTGCTGCCTATCATAACCTGCAACCCCCAACCCAGACCATTCCAGCCACTCCTAAAGAACACCTAGAACATTTTATAAGAATCCACAAGGGTACCATGCACTAGAGTAATTTGCCAGAAACCTACAACCTCCAGATGGGTCCCTGGTCCTGATAAGTCCTGAAACCTAGCCCAGCCTCTCCAGAACATCAGATAGTTCCATCTCCCTACCCCATATTAGTGACAGACCCTTCCCATATCAAAAATTTAGAATTGCCACAGCCAAAACAACCTTAATGAGAAGTATGGAAAGATCAAAGTTGATGTTGGAATTTTACATAGAAGATAGGACTTAACAAATGAATTATGAATGCTAAATCATTAAATTGATATCTCATTTAGTCTCCAGTATTTTAGAGCAGCTAGAAGTAAAAATCTAAAATTGGGAAATTGTAACCCATGTCAAATTCTGAAATATGTTCTACAACTAATTGTGGTGCTGTGCTTTAAAATTTCTATCTTTTTTGTATATATGTTACTGTTCACTAAAAAAGAAGGAAAAAAAGTCGATTATGATGGTAAAAAAAAAGTATTCAAGCCTGCTAGCCTCCTATATTCTAGAGCAGCTAGAAGGAAAAATATGAGAGGATCATATAGTAACCCATGACAAACTCTTGGATCTATCCTGTAACCTCTTTTAGAAGAGTGTTTTGAAAACTATTGCTTTTTTATTTCTTTGCTTTGTATATATGTTATACTATACAATAAAAAAAGTTAAAAAAATTTAATATCCTAAATCTATAACAATCATGCTTGGTAACTTCAAGCATACACATACACTGTTCTCGTCCTCCTCTGTCCCTTTACCTTTTTGTTGTACTTGTTACAGATTATATCTTTTTACATTGTATGTCCCAAACCAAAGATTTATCATTCTTTTTATGCATTTGCATTTTAGAACCTGTATGAAAATAAAAAATAGAATTATGTACCAAAAGTTACAATACAATAATACAGGAGCTTAGATTTGCCCATTTGTTATTTCTACCAGAGGTCTCCATTTATTGATGTTGATTCAATCCACTGTTGGCCTGTGTGTCATTTTATTCAAGTTTATCCTGTTGGGGATTCATTGGGCTTCTGGAATGTGCATATTCATGTATTTTATTTTCTGCCATTATTCCTTTGAACAGTCCTTCTGCCCCTTTCTCCTTTTCTTCCCCTTCTGAGATGTCCATAAAGCATATTTTGGTACTTTTGATGCTGTTCCACCGGGCTCTGTGGCTCTGTTTGCTTTTTAACATTTTGTTTTTCTTTTTCTTCCTCAGTCTGAATCATTTCAGTTCTCTTGTCTTCAAGATCACTGATTCTTTCTCCTGCCAGCCCAGTGTGCTATTGAAACCCTCTACAGAACTTTTCATTTCAGTTACTGTGGTCTACAGCCTCAGTATTTCTGTTTGATTCTTTTAAAAAGTTTCACTCTTTATTGATATCATATTGTTCATTTATTGGTTTTTTTTGATGTTCTTCAGTTCTTTTCCGTGCCTTCCTTTATCTCCTTGAGCATATTGAAAATTTTTTTTTTTTAAGTCTGTGTCCAGTATATCCAAAGTCTGGTCTTCTTCACTGATGGTTTGTTGATTTTTATCTTGTACCTTTGGACATGCCATCATTTCCTGTTTCCTTGTCTTGCATCATTCTGTTGTATACTGGACATTTAACTATTTTCAAGTGGTACTTCTGGGATTGAGTTCTTGAGCTGTCTGCTCCTTAAGTTTCTATTGGCTAGTGATATGACACAGATTTCCTTGAATGCCAGGTGCTAACAAAAACAACGTGACAGGGGGGAAAAAAGCTTTTCACAGTCTTTGCAAATTGGCTTGGTGTTTACTAGCACTGTCCTTTAGGGTTTGGCCTTCCTATCAAGATCAGTGTGAGGAAATGTGAAGGGCAGGCTCCCCTCCATCTTTTCTGAGCCTGTGCATTGTTCTGGCTTGTCCTTGCTAGTTGCCTTAGGAAATTCCCTATTTATAGGAACTTGAATGCCCCCTTAACTCCCTAGGAAATGGACTTGTCTCCTCTCCTGGGTGCTCTATTGTATGACTTAAAGCAGGTAACACTTGGTCCCAGGCCTCTTTGACTTAATTGTTTCTGACACTACTTTAGCTGTCTACAGACTGCTTGTGCCTAAGGGGCAAGTTCTGGTTTGGTGAGCCTAATATGAATGACTTGGTTCAGTCTTTCAGGCTGCCACCGAGGAAGTACCACCACCCTCGTATGCACATGGGGGTTACTCTGCTCCTTCTGGAACAGAGCCAGGGATCCACACTGAGGTTGTAAGCTGGCCCCACACAGTGCCAGGGCGTGGGTGGGGGAGGGGCCAGCAAGGTCACCAGGGCCTTCTCTTATTGGATAAGTTGCCTTTTCTTGATTCAGCATTCCCACAGTTACTGCTACCCTTTAACTGCTTTCCAAAGTTTTGAGGAAGATGGCTCTTCTAGTTTTTGCTAGTTGTTCTAAACTTCTTTGGGAGAATGGAACCTGGAGCATCTTACACTGCTATCTTAGTCTGACAATGGGTTTTGATAGCAATTGTATTGAATCTGTATGTCACTTTGGGTTGTACTGTCATTTTAAAATTGTCTTCTAATCCACGAAAATGGGATTGCTTTGCATTTATTTACATCTTCTTTAACATTTTTCCCCAACATTTTCTAGTTTTCAGTATAAAAGTGCTAGACCTCCTTTATTAAATATATATTTAAAATATTTTATTCTTTTTAATATTATTGTAAATGCAATTGTTTTCTTAATTTCCTTTCAGGATTGTTAATTTCTAGTGTATAGAAATGTGACCAATTTTTGTATGGAGTTCGTATCTTGCAACTTTGCTGAATTCATTCATAAGCTTTAGTAGCTCTCTTGTGAATACTTTAGGGTTTTCTGGATATAAGAACATGATATCTGTGAATAGAAATAATTTACTTCTTCCTTTCCAAGTTGGATGCCTTTTATTTCTTGTCCTTGTCTAATTGCCCTGAGAAAAGTTCTAATACTATGTTGAAGGAAATTGGTGACTGTGGGTATCTTTGTCTTGTCCCTGATCTTAGGAGAAGAGCTGTCAATCATTCACCATGATGTTAGTCTTGGGGGAACCTTAGTTCTTTTAAAGACACAGCTCTAATTCTTATAATACTCAAGTCTTTGACTGGTCGATTCTTAGCTATGGATAGGTCAGGAAACCTTATTTAGGAGGACTTCAGTTTGTCTGCTACACTTACATAAGAAGTTCCTTGGGATATCAAGATAGGATAGAAATACAACCTACGAAGTGACAACTTCTGTTTTCCTCCCCCAATCTCTCATTATTTATTGCTGGAACACAGCTCCCTTCCCTCCCCCAAATTTCCAACAGACCCTTACACACTTTAGTCTCCTCAAATAGTTATTTAATGCTTCAGAGAAATGGCAAGTAACTTTTTATAAAATATTGGCTACCACCCTAATTGTTGCAGAAAAGATCCACCACTGTGGAGCGGGATAAATAGGACAACTGCAAATCTCTAGTTTCCTATCTAGCTCTGAAAGAATTAATGCAAACTGCAAATTCCCTAAAGCAAGAATTTCTGCTAAAGCCCAGAAACCTCCCCCCAAACCATAAAAACTTGTAAATCATGGCATGAAGTGGACTCTTAGTTAATAAAAAAAAAGCATGGGGCCATAAAGTTTGTTAAACAATTTTGAATATATGACAGGCGACTGTGAGCATTGATAGTTATCTCCTCCTGAGACCAATGCAAACCATGTAAGCAACAGGTTAATACAGGCCACATAAGCCCCTGGTCTTCAAAGGTCACTATGGAAACTTGCTACCAAGAAAACCTCCCTGTAAAACAAGCTAACTCATTCCACTCAGTGTGTCTCTACCTTGTGCATAACTGCGTTATCCCCTTAACATGTACTTTTCTCTCTCTCTTTAATAAACTTTACTACTTATTCCTAGTGGCCTCTCTTGTCTCTAAATTCTTTCTGTGACAAGAACCATGAACCTGGAACAGGACTCTTGACTGGTGTCAGCAGAGATCTGGTTACAAATGGGTGCTAAAATTGGGTGAGATTTTGAGGAGGAAGAAGGTTTGCATAGTTTCAAAGTATCTCCCCCAAGACATTTAGTGACTTCAAAGGGAAAGTTAAAAATTTTTTAGTGGAGAAATCCAGAAGACTACCACCGTCTAATCAAGTGGCCAAGGTTAATCACCAGTTATCACCAATAATCACCAAGGTTATCATCAATAATAAAGCATAGTGACATCACAAACCCTTTGACATGATGCACTGAGAAAAACACACCATTTCTTTGTCAAAAATGCATAACTTTATGTAAACCACGAAAAAAACATCACAGCTGTAAACTGAGGGCTATTCTACCAAATAACTGATTAATACTCTTCAAGAGTATCAAAATCACGAGAGATAAAGTTGAGATTTGAGAAGACTAAGGAGAAATAGCAGTTAAATGCAATGCAGGATGCTGGGTGGTATTCAGGAACAGTATAAGAACATTAGAAGAATAACATGACGAAATTTGAATAAAGCCGTAGTTTAGTTAATAACATTGTACCTTGTTAGTTCATAGTTTTGAAAACCGTACTATAATTATCTAGGATGGCAACGTTAGGGAAAACTCCCTGAGGAAACCCTCTGTACTATTTTTTGCACCTTTTCTGAAGGTCTAAAATTAGCTCAAAATAGAACATTTTAAAAAGAATAGTTGCACACAATTTTTAACATTTCCTCAGAGACCTGATTTTCTTCTTTCCTTTAATAATTTTTGCCATTCTACCAAAAAAAATTGAGATTTCTGGACAGAATATTTTAATGAGAACTTGAATAATACAGACTATGGGTAGAAGCAATTTGAAAAAAAATATTAAAAGGAATATACCAACACAGTTATATTTTCAAATTCTCCTGCTACTTTTTCAAAGTTTAATTTACACCCTGGTGTGTGTTTAATGCATTATACACTGGTGTCATTGTTGAATTTACAATAGAAATGGGATTTAACTTGCAGATTTTTCTAAATATTATTTAAATGGAGAGCCTCACTACGCATTGGAAAAATGTGAATCTGGAGCTGAAATTCTTATTCCTTGTGGACTTCACAATATACTGCTTGTAGATTATGTGCTTAAACAGTTGGAATTTGTTTTGCTGGTATTCCATATTTAAGAGGTATTTAAAATAAAAATGAGACATGGAGAGTTGAAAACAAAAATGCAATCTTAAGTGTTACAAGCTTACAGTAGTTTGCCATAAATACAGGTAGTTATGAAGTCCTTGACATCTTGTCTAAGAGGATGTAAGGATTAAATTCATGCTTCTCAGTCTTTAGTATACCTAGGAATCTTCCATGGTTTTGTTAAAATGCAGATTCTGATTAAGCAAAGGTTGGAGGATCCTGAGATTTTGCAATTTAAGAAGCTCCGAGGGACCACACTTAGAGAAGCAAGGACCTAAGTGACTGGAAAAGAAATGTCCTGAATGAGTCCTGTCCACCTTAGACTTAAGCCTTCAAAGAAAGGGATTTAGTTTTAAGCAAGTGAAATATTTAAATCCCATTTCTATTGTAAATTCAACAATGACACCAGTGTATAACGCATTAAACACACACCAGGGTGTAAATTAAACTTTGAAAAAGTAGCAGGAGAATTTGAAAATATAACTGTGTTGGTATATTCCTAAAGGCAGTATGGTTGATAATAACAATATGAGGAAATCTCTCCAATGAAATACTCTCTAGAAACAAGAAGCGTTGCTAGAGTCAGTTGTTGCCTGAGCAGAAACATGGGAAAGGTAGGGGACTAGGGATCCAATCTGGGATGAAGCGGAACCAGCCAAGGGCTGGTGTGTGGGAATCACTTCTGGACCTGCGGACAGTCCTCCAAGAAGTCTACCACTGCCACCAGGGGGCGCACCCCCATAGCTTTTCAAGGTCAACAGCTTGTGGGCTGAGAAAAGGAGCAGGCAGGGGTGGACCTCCAGGTCTTCGCACTGGTTATAGGATGGATGAAATGCGATAAGGAAACCGCTGCTGCCCTGCACAGTGGCGATACCACCCCCCCCACCCCCCACTCCGCCTCTGTTTTAGACTCTGACCTAGGTCTCTCTGTTGATGGGTCCAGCTGAGGCTGGGCTTGAAGTGAATTGCACTGATGCTGCAGTCAGATCCCAGGTGTCGTGGGAAGGGTTTGCTGTGATTTCCCTAGTGGATCGGGATAACACAGGGTTGGGGCTGTCTAAGATGGAGAAAGCGCACTGCCCTTGGCATCCCTTTCTTCTGAATGTCTAGTATTTTCAAAATGTTTCCTTGCTGCAAACGAATATAATGAAATGGTGTCTGTTTTTTCTAATTGCCAGTGTGGAAACTGAGGCACAGGGGTGAAACAGACCACATTTAAGAGCAGCAGCCAAGTGAGGATCCAAAGTCCAGCTTCCTGCTCTGGCCAGCCAAGGTTGACCACTTGGGTGGGCTGCTCCTTGTCCCAAGCCCCGGGGGCACAGGGCAGCTAGCAGAACTATGGGCAAACCGGCTCCCCTGGGAAGGAGGGCTTTGCCTCTGGCTCAATCTTGCCAGAGTCAAACCACTTCAATCCCATTAATTTAAGTCAACTTGTCTTAATGATTTACACATGAACAGATTAAAAAAAAATTTTTTTTTAATAAAAAAAAATAGAATGGTGTGATGGTGGCTTAGTGGCAGAATTCTTGCCTGCCATGCCAGAGACCCAGGTTCGATTCCTGGAGCCCGCACATGTCAAAAAAAAAAAAAAAGAAATAAAAAATAGGATATGCTGATGGCAGAGAAATAATTCTAAAAATATAGAAGAGTGTAGAAGAAAAAGTAAAAGCTCCTCTTCATTCATTAATCCTCCCCAAATCCTGCAACCCCACTTCCAGATTTAACCATAATTAACTACCTAAAACTATATATTATATATATATATGGAGAACATTGTGGTTTGCTTTTTTCACATAAAAATACATTATGGTCTACCAGGAGGAGGTTTTGAAATTTTAAAATGAGAAAACATTTACATGTTTTTCTTGATTAAAAACCCCGGAATCCCTAAGCCTAAAATTTGTTAACAAAATTAAACTCTAAAGCCTATCTTGGGATGCACCCCTCCCCCGCCCCCACTGCCACACAACCTTCTGTCTACCTGAGTTTACATAGACAAAATAAATTTCGTGGGGTTTATGTGTTTTCTTTCTGAATGATGCTGATAGAATGAGCAAATTGCTCAAACTGTGAATACTTAATTTTGCTTCTCTGAGGATTTAAATTTTTAATGTTTCATTTCCATTGCTCCAAATTATTTTTTATAGGAGACATTAAAAAAAATAGTACTTGTGTGAAACAGGAGATATATATAAAAACGACTCTAGTGTGAATTGGTATACTCTCTGTATTTATTTCTTCCAAATATCCAAAACAATTCAATCAGTTAAAATATTGATTAAAAGATGCTAAGTAATACACTTTTTCCTTTTAGATTTGCCCTTCAGAACCCACCATATATATATATATATATCCCATATTGTTCCTTTCCCTAGAACAGGAGGTGTGAAACTTTGATATATAAAATCCCAGAAAGCTTTTTAATAATGTGGATTTCAGAGCTCAATCATCCCAGTCCTTCTGAATCCTATTTCTTTAGAAAATGGGGTTGGAAATATACATTTCTATAAAGCTTCCCATGTACTTTTTAACTCCATTCTTTGATTGAAAGGATGTTCCATATCATCTTTTCTGATGATATCTATTCTATTTACTCTCATTTAGAAGAAGGGATGG
This sequence comes from Tamandua tetradactyla, assembly GCF_023851605.1. Taxonomy (NCBI): domain Eukaryota; kingdom Metazoa; phylum Chordata; class Mammalia; order Pilosa; family Myrmecophagidae; genus Tamandua; species Tamandua tetradactyla. The sequence continues at coordinate 41,315,079 of NC_135327.1, read as the reverse complement.
AAAGAATACTCAGGAAATGTGTCCTACTGACTTTTGCAACTAAAAGCTGCTTAAATTTTTTTTTTAAATGCACAGTCTTAGGAATTTTTCTTTGCTTGGCTTTAAAAGCTAGAGCCAGTGATTTGTCAGTTAGCCTGTTGTCCTTCAGTTAAGCACTGGATTGAACCCAGCCAAATCTTTGCCCTTGCATAGCATGTAGCAGTGTAACCAGTTTAAGAAGGAGCCAGTAACTGTTTCCATTCTGGCTGATGTTTTTTATAAAACTAGCCAATCTAGGAGGTCATTTTTCCCTAATCCATAGGCAGTAGTTTGGTTAGTCTTGGCTTACACAAAACTTGGAAGAAAACTGAAGCACCAGATTTAAAAAAAAATGCACCTATGAAAAGAATGAATTACAACTATATATACTGGTATGGATGAAACTCATGGAAATAAAGCTGAGATTCCTTTTTCCATGACCTGTGGTGAGGGAGGCGGGAAGAGCCCTTCTTTGTGTGTGTGTGTGTGTGTGTGTGTGTGTGCGCGCGCGCGCGCGCGCGCATGCGCGCGGGGGGGGAGGAGATGGGGGGTGGTATTGCCTGGGAGGTGGTAAAAGGGAGTCTTCAGGGCTGGAAATGTTCTATATCAGTCTGGAACACCCATGAATGGTACATGCACATAGATAATCATCGAGCTAAACAGCTTAAGCTGTGCGCGTTTTACTGTATGTTTATTATACCTCAACAATTTCTTTTTTAAAGATGAGCAGCTGTGAATATGCAAAGGCCCACTAGAAAAAAGAAGTTTATGGCCATATCTGTGTACGGTTTCAAAATCACCAAACAAATGTGTTTCGGTTTGCTAAAGCTTCCGGAATGCAATATACCAGAAATGGATTGGTTTTTACAAAGGGTATTTATTAGGTTACAAATTTACAGTTCTAGGGTCATGAAAATGTCCAGATTAAGGCATCAACAAGGGAATCCCTTCACTCAAGAAAGGCTGATCGTGTCCAGGGTTTCTCTGACACATGGGAAGGCATATGGCAATGTCTTCTGTCCTTCTCTCCAGCTTTTGGTGTCAAACGCCTTTCTTAGCTCCTGTGGATATTTCTGGTTGTCCCCTTCTGCAGTTTTGGCCATCTGTGTGTTGGTGTCTGCTCTCTGTATCGGCTCTGGTGTTCTCTCTCCCCCTGAACTCTTTTAAGGACTCCAGTAAACTATGACCCATCTTCAATGGGCGGGGTCACAGCTCCATGGAAACAATCTAACCAAAAGATTTCCACAATAAGTCTGCACCCACAAGATTGGGTTAAAAGAGCATGGCTTTTCTGGGGTACCTAACAGTTTCAAACCAGCACAAAATGCAACACAGTTTGGCAAAAGGAAAACAAATTGGAAACAACTTTAAAAACAAGCAGCTTCTTTGAATTTCAGCCATAAACTGAACACATGAGGTAAGCTGAGCCCCGCCTTATAACACGGTACTCTCGAACAATTCTTAACCTAGAGTGTGGATTCACACACACGAGTGAGTATTTTGTCTTCCTTTGAATCCCTGCCAGCTCGGGGGAAACAGCTGACAAGAATGGACAAGAATTGTCCAGGCTTCCTCAGTGAAACTGGGGTTTTGTTCCAAATCTGGGTGAGCTTGCAGGGGAGGTGACGCGTCTGGAGGTGAAGGGCGGCTGGTCAATATGGACAGGGCAATATTTTATGGAGGCTATATTTTGGTTATGCAATGATAGGAGGCCTGAAAGTTTAAGTTCTTTAGGCTTCACGTGGGGTTTCTACATGTGAGCACTGGCCCAGCATATTCTACTCCTTTTATTCCCCCATCTGCCAACACTTTGCATTTCTGCATTTAAAGGTTTTTATCTGGACCCACAGCGGTCTCTTGCTGGGACCATACCTACCTGCATTATGAAGCATCGTTGCGAGGAAACAAAGACAAGCCAGTGGGTTCCCTGATTTTCTTCCCTCCTCCCTTGTAAATCGGTGGCTTGTCTGACACAACTGGCATTGTTAGGTGTTATGGAGACACAACCTTGCTTTGTCTGGGAAACTGCTCTGTCGGGTCACTGTGGGAGAAGAGCCTGGAGACCTGGAAATAACTAGCTGGGGGGGGGGAGGGGTGTGTGGAAGATGTGCTCACTGAGCAGATTGTGCTATCTGGGCACAGAAGACGCATTATCTGGGCACCCACTGACGAGGTGATGTAAGACCTGGCATGGGCTCTTTATTCTCTGTTATAAAGGTAGAGAGATGTGAGAAAGATGAGCCATTTCTGTTCCCAGATCAGGTCCAACGTCTCTGCACAGAATAAAAACTGCAAAGTTCTAGAAGGTAAAAGCAGGGGGCCTGGATGGTGACCCCCTGGCCCTGGACTGCCGACGAGGGCTCTGTAAGTGCTCCTTTCATATTCCTAGGAGTACTCCCTCCCTGCACATCTTGGGGTGATGGCTCTCTTTCTAAGCAAGACTGAAGAGGGCCCTGGAACTTTCTCTCTAAGGCTACTGGCATAGGGATATTCATGGGGGATAAAGAAATAAAAGGTGAAAGCCACTTCAGAGTTGATGAGAGCCCTGCTGGTGAAAATAAAAAGCACATTAGTCATTTCGGGTCCAGCTCCTTCCAAAATTGAATTTCCTGAAGGGTGGGGATGGGGGACGGACATCCAAAGATACCCAGGACAGTTTCCCTTGGAAGAGCAGTCCCTGGGTCTCCTTTCTCTTTCTCCTTGGGTGGTGGTGCAGCTGACTTGAGTACTTGCTCCATCCCCAAGGTGTCTGAGGGACAGAGAAGAGGGACTTTCCCTGATGGGAGGCAAGTTCCTGCAGAGGAGCCCATGGCGTACGGGGCCACAGGTCTGTTGTGCTATCAGGCAGTGGACTCGAAGCCCCTCTTCCCTGGATGGTGGTGACTGCTCAGGGGTCCTTCTGCTTTACTTCAACACCCCACCCCCTTCAGAGCCTCAGGGCTCTGAAGCCTGTCAAATGGAATATAAACAAAATCATTTCTGTGTGCCACAGGAGAGGTCTCGCTCTTCCTTTCTCTCGCTGTAGGTGCTGAGATGATTTCCAGGAAGTTGCCCTTGCTGGTTTCTCCCCTCCTACCCCTCCTTCTTGCTCCCTTCCCCCCACCATCACCTGATCATACAACTCCTCATACCTATGATATTTTCCCTGAGAGCTAGCACTCATTCCTTCACCCAGTCCATTCCAGATTCCTTCTCCCACCTTTTATTTTCACTAGTTTAAACTAGAGAAAAGCTATTTGTGTGTCTCTCGCAGTTAGTTGAATGAAAAACAGCATACTGAGCTCCTAAACGTTCTTTTCCGCTTCTGAGTCCTTGATGGCGGCAAAGCAACTGGAGAATCCTGCGCACACACTCCAGCCTGGGCATACTTGCATATTTTTAAATCCTTCTCAGGATTTTTTTGCTGATAACTAAAGCAAAGGAGCGATCTCACCTGCATCGTAGTGAAGGTGCGCTGCTGATACAGAATGGGAGTAAATAAATTATATAACTTGGGAAGCAAAACTTGTCCAGTCCTTGCTGGGTGAAGTGCCCCTCTTGTGGGGAGAAGGCCACCTATGACCCCCTGCTTTGTCCTCTCTGCCTTAGCCCTGATGCTGGTCCTCTGGGAGGTCACCCACAGGTAAGGACTTATTTGGACTCTGCAGAGCCTCCCAAACCTAAGAGTGGAGAAACATGTTTCTTTTCTTCTCACCTCCCTAGATGTCTTCAGCTAGATTCCTTGATATGATCATATTCAACTGGAGGTCACCCAGCAGATACTGGCCTCGGGATGATTCTTTTTTGAACAAGCCTCTTTGTTTTCAGACCCACTATAGGGCAATGCCCACCTTGCCCGCCCGCAGCTCTAGGGAGACACCAGGAAGAAGACCAAGGAGGCCCAAGGAGGGAGGGCTCCCCAGATGGTACCTTGTGCTGCCAGGACAGCACACACCTTTAGTGGGTGGGGGACACCAAGACAGTTGGAGGCAGGGGATGCAGGGGGCAGGGCTCTGACCACAGGCGTAGGCACAGGATGAGGCTCCGGGCGGAATGTCGGAAGCCCGCTTGGGAGGTTGGCCACGGATCCTCGGGCGCCTCTCCCAGGGACGCTGCCAGCTGTCCCTTCCCTCAGCCACAGCATTGGGCTGGGGCCAGCAAAATCAAGGAGTGAAGTGTGAGCGCGGGCCAGAGGGGGGAGCCAGGACACCCCCGGCGAACCAAGAGGCCTCTAGGGAGGCCAGTTCCAGATCCCGAGCTCCACGCACAGAGGAATCCCCGCCAGGGGGCGGAGGGAAACCCGGGAGGCCCGCGGGAGGAGGCGATCCTGTGGCGGCGCGCCTGTAGCCAAGTGCACACGCAGCGCCACCTTTCTGGGAAGCGGGTTGGGGGCTCGGGGGATGCTGAGGAGCCCCTCGTGTGTTCGGAAAGTTTCTGGTGAATCTTTCCTCCTGGAGACCCGCCTCTTGCTTGTGGGTGTGCTTCCCAGAGGGAGGCCCCTGCGCCGCCCCGCTACCCGGCACAGAAGAACAGCGCGCGGGGCTCCCTCTCTTCCCTGGTCTTCTCCCCACGTGCCCCTCTTCCCTCCTCTCTGCCCGGAACCGAGCTGCGTCCAGGCACTGCCCCCCCACCGGCGCGCTCCTGCGAGCGCCCACGCCCCGCCGCGCCCCCGGCCCGAGGAGCTGCGGACGCGGCCAGAGCCGCGCTCGTCCGTGCTCCCGGCCGGCTCGGTGCTCCCACGCGCCCCGGCCTCAACTCGGCCCCGGCTGCCGGCGCGCGGACCATGGAGTAGGCGGCTGCGCCGCGACGCGTCCTGCAGTCCGTGGGGCCTGAGCCAGCCCGGGTGGCCTCGCCAGCCGCGGAGTTGGCCAGCGGAGGGGCCCTCCTCCCGCCGGTCCTTCCCCGCTCCTCCTCCTCCTGCTCGCTGCCGCCCCCGCCTCCCGGCCGCCCCGCCGCCCCCGCCGCGTCCGCCGCGCCGCCGCCCGAGGCCGAGCGCGGGCGCGGAGCGTGGGAGCCATGGCGCGCGAGGAGGAGAGGGACCCCGAGCACCGGGAGGCGGCGGCGCGGGCGAGCGGCGAGCAGGAGGAGGAGGTGGAGGAAGGGGAGGCGGGAGTGAGCGATAGCGACTACGAGGACGACGACGAGGAGACTGGCAGTAGCGAGGAAGAGGACGGAGAGGAGGAGGAGGAAGAGGAGGACGACTGGGAGCGCAGCGAGGACGCGCGGCTGCTGCGCGCAGGGCTGCCTCCCACCGCCGCCGCCACCTCCGCCGTCGCCGCCCGCGAGAGGAGCGGCCGCCGCCCGCCAGTGCCCCCGCCGGGGCCGCCGCCCGGCCGCCGGATGATGCCGCCGCTCGGCGACGAGGACCGCGCGCGCCGCCGCCGCAGCCGCCGCCGCCGGAGGGACCTACTGCTGAGCCAGCTCTGCTTCCTGGCCTTGGTGGCGCTGCTGCTCTGGTCGCTGTCGAGCCTGCGAGAGCAGAAGGGTGAGTGCTCGCTGCCTGCCCCGAGTGGGCGCTGCGCCCCGGCCGCCCGTGGCTCCCTGCGCTGCGCTCGGCCTGTTGGGGCGGCTGGGCGAGCGCGCTGGGCCCGCGTGCAGGGGTGCGGGCCACGAGGACCTTTTCACCTCGGAGGGGCTGGGGACCAGGGTCCCTGTCGGCCAGGACTGAGGAGTGGGGAAGTGGCCGGCACGCTGGGGCGCCTACCTGCCGGCAGAACCTTTATCTGTGCCCCTGGGCTTGGCCTTTCCTACCGGCCAGGTAAAGGAACTGGTGGTCGCGGAGGTGGGGGTGGGGGTGGGGACTTACCCTAGACAAGTCCCTACAAAGGCCAGTCGTAAAGTTGCCCTTGTAAGGCTCGGTACCTGTGCAGGTAACCACCTGTACATTTTTGGGCTTGTTGAAGGACTGAAGGGGGCTGGGTAAAAGAGCTCTCCATATGTTTTCCACGTAAAACAGGTGGATGAACCAGGTAGAAAGCGCCATACCCGCCTTTCCAGAACAGGTGCCAGAAACTTCGGATAGGAAAAAAGTGTCAGCTATGCAGCTAGGGTTTAAGAACGGACTTGTTCTATTCAACTCCCCACTCGCTGGGAAGGCATGGACTCCTTTCCCCCCAGGTCCCCTTTGAGGACATCCAGCTCCAGAAGAAATGGTTGGCCTGGGTGACCCATCAACTCTGTGGGTACCCTGTGGGGTGCCCTTTTAGTGGGTCTGTCCTTTAACCCACAACTTGTGTCTTATCTTTGTCCTTGATCTTTCTTGAGCCGAAATAGACCTTGTGGGAAAATGTGCTCAGAACAGTTGTTCACTGAGAACGGCTGTTTCAAAATCTAAGGACAAATACCCGTTATAAAACTGTTTTATATCTGGCCATTAAAGTGGCACAGTTCTTGGGGAAACAGCTATATAAATGATTGTGAGGCAAAGCAGTTACAGATATGTGCTGTGGTGTTAAGATTAGATGTAGCCCTGATACAGGGTGTTACGGGGTGCAGGGTAAAGGCATTCTGATGGTGATGGTTAAATATTTTAAAAGGTGTCATTAGTGACAAAAGGGACCTCCCCCAGATTTGCTGGCTATGTGCTTAGCGGTTCAGCCAGAGGGTCGGTGCTTGTTCAGGTCTCAGCAGACCTCCTGACAGTCTTCATCATATATGGTAAAAGGAGAAAGTCGTCTTGGTCTTCAGCAAAGCAGCTAGGACTCCACGCCTCTCTCCAGTGCTCCTGAATCCCAGTTTGTGTGGCCATGTGGATATCAGGAAGGGGACTGCAGTGGGGTGAGGGAAGGCAGGACACCCCTCCACGGACAGACTCAGACCTGCCAGACATCAGCCTGTTGGCTAATTCTCTTTAAAAGGGCTTTCATTAATCCCATTTTCTATTCCCGATCGTTTTGAGTGAAAAACCAGCCTAAGTTCAGGCCACCTTTGGAAAAGGTCATTCTGTGTCATTACATGCTGGCCATTTTTTCTGCATGTTGGGTCTCTGTGAGTCATAGAGTTCCCACCACTTTCCAGGATAGAGAAGACTTTTTTTTTTTTTCTGGATGGGGGATGTAACCCATACAATTAAGTCGATCAACTGTAGGTGGCTGCCTGGGGGAAGGCACTCTGCGAACTTGAAACCTGGTGACTTGACGGTCAGTTTGAAGTGGTTTTCCTAGCCCTGACTTCTGTTCAGGTTCCTACAGGTCAGATTTAGTTCTGCTGCATAGCTTTTCTCTGTCCGTTACCTTCTTCCTTTTTCCTTTCCTCCATTCATATTAATTTCATCTCTCTCTCTCTCTCTTTCTCTCATTCCCATAAATGTAAGACTTGAGAAGTCTCCAGCTCCAGCATCTGAAGTTCTAACAGTGAAAAGTGTCAAGGAGTTGTAGTCCAGCCTCGGTTGAATCCCCCCACATAAAAGGCTAGTTGCAATTCTGTGTCTAATCACCATTTCTCCCATTAAATATTGATGATTCCAGTACTCGACGTACAGATATATTTTGTGGCAAGGCACAGGTTTTTCAGGATAACTTTAAATGTATGAAGTAATGGACATGGATCTGCAAACTGTTACTGGGGTTGGGGAAATGTCATTCAGCATTTGAATAGTGACTTTTACCTTGGGAACTTGGGGGACATTCTATGTGAAGGTCCTTTCAGTATGGACCCAAAGTTTGGAATTTAGCATTGTTATAAAGACACTGATTCAGACAGGCTGAGTGATATGCTTAAGGTCAGCACTTGAGGAGTTAAACAAAACAAAACAGAACGAGAAAACCTGGCTCTTTGTTCCTCCCTCTGTCCTCTGGTATTCATGCCATCATCTTGTACGGTACAGCTTTGTAATATTTATATAATCACTTAGGGGCTACCTTGATAATGAACTTTGTTTATTCACCTTGAGAGTCATGCAGTGATTTTTAAGTATAGATTCTCAGAAGCTTGATTCCTAACACATCTTGATATTTCTTTAAAAAAAAAGTTATTTACCGAACACAGATAGGCATGGGTGGCAGTTATGTTCTATAGTGTTGCATAGCGCTTCTCATTGTATGGAATCTAAGCTTCATTCCTTGACACTGAACCACAGGATAGACAGTTTTCTGCTGAGATGGGGCAAGAGGGTTGTTTAATTTAGATCAGGAAAGATTAGTGCTGAAATCAAGAAAAATATTAATTCCAACAACAGGCAGCGGCAACAATAAAAAACTAGAATTTGGTGCCAGGCACTTGCTGAATCCTTTATGTGCATTGCCTTATTTAATGTGCAGGCACTCTTTGCAGACATCTGAGCCTTCGGTGGTTGAGAGAAGAAAGAACCCTGGGTGCCCTAGTTGGTTGTTGCTGATGAAGATCTCAGTTTTGATCTCTGTTTCCAAAGTCAATTGAAATTAGGCGTTAGATTTGCTAACGAGAGTTTTCTTTATTTTTGCATTGAGAATGGATTACTTTCATGTACTTGGAGTGGTTTAAAAGTGTTTAATTTTTCTTCGAACTAGAGAACCTGGCCATCTTTTTCTAGAAGTGGTGTGAAGAAAGCACAGGGGTTCTAACTTAGGAGTAATTATAGACATCTCCAGTGAGGAAAATGTGAATAAGTAAGCAAAATACATACACACACACACACACACATATATATATACACTTATATATACACACATGCATATGCACATATACATATATATGCATGCACACACACGTATGCATGTAACAGAAAACTTTGAGATACTCTCTGTCTCAGTTACTATTGCTGCATAACAAACCATCCCAAAACAGTGGTGTAAAGCAACCATTTTTTATTATGCTCTTGGATATTGTGGATTAGGAGTTTGGCCAGGGTATAGCTGGAAGGGCATAGTTTCTGCTCCACTAGGTCTGAGGCCCCGGCTGGAAAGATTCAAAGACTGGGGGCTTTGCACCTGGGGCCACCCTGGGCACCCTCCCTCGTGTGTCTGGTGGGTGGTGCCATTTCCTGGCTGGGACCTCAGCTGGGCTCTCAACCGACCTGGTCCTGGCCACATGGTCTCCCATGTGACTTTATTTGAATTGACTCAGAATGTGGCGGCTGGGCTCCACGAGCTAGTGTCCCAGGAGAGCAAGGTGGAAGTGCAGGGCATTTTTATGTCCAACCTCTGAGATTGCATGTCGCATGCTGCTGCTTTCTGCTGGTCAGGGCAGTGACAGCACAGGCCCAGGTTCGTCACACAGTTGGGGAGCGTCGGGGTCACATTGGTGGGAACGTCGTTGTGGCCATCTTTGGAAAATCCAGGGATCTTAATTTAGGAGTGATTGTAGACGCTTCCCCAAATGGTAAATAATATGCATGTCTACACATGTCTGCACACGCACACACACGCGCGCGCGCACACACACACACACACACACACACACACACACACGATTTTCTAACTGCCTTCCAATCATGAAAACATTGTTACTCATCTTAATTTGTTTGGCATCCAGGGGTGGTATTTGAGAAAGAGGGCTGCAGCTAGGATTTGAACTGCAAATTTATTTTGCTCACCTGAGACCCCAGCTTTGCCTTTGTGGCTCTGCATTCCTCAGGGAGCTTGGACTAAGACCCTTCACGGGCCTGACAGCGGTGTCCGGCCAAACTTTGCAGCTCTGTCTGTGCTCCTCCTGACTTTCCTCTCCAGGCCGCAGCCATTTGAGCCTTTATTCTGTTCTTCAAACGGGCGACGGGCCTCTGGCCTCAGAGCTCTCACCCATGACGGCCCCCTGCACTGCCTGCTCCCGATGCCGCAGCCACCCCTTGCTTCTAGGGTCACGCTCTTGCTGACCCGCCGAGTCTCCTAGTCGACTCACCGAACACACTGTAGCTTCCCCTTCATGACACTTATCATGGGGGATCAGAAGGTATTTATGTGTCCTTGACGTGAATAATGTCTCTTTCTTTACCAGATTGTTCACTCCAGGAGGCAAGGGACCCCCTAACCTTCCTCATCCCATCTACCCAGCCCATAGTAGGTTATCAAAGACATCACTTAAAGCAAGGTGCACTTTTGATTTCTGAACTATCTATGTAGTGTGCCGGTGATAAAAACTAGCTACCATGTATGAGAAGTCCACTGGCACACGCTTTATTTTCACAATTTATGATTCTGCCCCTGATCGAGCAAATTAAACATTACTATCAGTTTTTAATGGGATGACACTGTGCTGCAGAAAGGGAACGTAACGTGCCCTGAGTCACTTAAGGTGATGGGACTGGAACCCAAGCCTACCTACATCGGAGCCTGGAGACCACCACGTCTCCTGGCCTCGGCTGCCCAGGACGTGCATAGAAGACGGGAATCACGCTGCCTTTTTCAGTCAATTGGAGAGTAAAGGAGTAACAGAAGGTTGGTTTCATAGAAGCAGTATTTTCGAAACACATTGCCTTTCAACCTTTTCTATTTCCTGCATAAACATATATAGATGTGTCTCTTTCCTCCTGGCTTTTCTTAGCTGTTCATCAACCCAGATTTTTCTCAAGGATTGCCTTCGCTTGCAAGCCTTGAATCCTTGTGGGAAGGTTTTTTTTTTTACCCTAGAGGGTTGGCAAAGCCAAAAGAATTGCAAACCCAGCTATTTGCTGAGAATTCCAAGGCCTGGTGGAAGTTGGCTGCTAGGACAGGATTTTGGCAACTCTGTTTGTCTTCAAGGAGATTTCTCTTCCTTGAGTGAACGAATTCTTTTGGGGGTGGGGTGAGGAGTAAAGATACATAGATTTTTATCATGGGAAACTGAGGTATGGAGAGTTCAGAAAACAGTCCCCAAGTGGCATAGCAGAATGGGTAGTGTACCCAGCAAGGTAATTTAAGTTTTCCTGGCTTATTGCTGCCTTTTGGATCTGCAGAGCGTTTGTCACATTTATTTTGTTTGTAGTTTGCTCTGATGTGATCTGGTTTCAAACCTGGTGTGATCCTGTAGGATTTAAGGTTTGTAGCGTTAAGGATGCAGGTGAAGGAGGGGATGATGGGCTCCACCCAGGAAGGTTTTTTTTTTTTTTTTTGTATACTTTATGGCAGGGTCACATTTCATTATTTTTTCATGTGAGTATCCCATTAATGCAGCACCATTTGTGGAATCTTTGTTTGTTTGGGTTTGGGGGGAAGTACATGGACCTGGAATCAAACTCGAATCTCCCACATGGCCAGGAAGAATTCTACCACTGAACTACCCTTGCACCCTCCAGCCAGAGAGTTTTAATCTCTGGATCATGATACGTGAGGCTCAGATGAGGCCCTCAGGGGTCACCGCTGTAGCTGCAGGTCTTGTGGGTTCCACCTTCTGCTCTCTCCTCCCTTGCCCCGTAGGGGGTGCTGATGGCCCTCACACACCTAGTCCCGGGGGCGTCACTGTTCCTGTTGGGTTCCCCTCATTCTGTGCCCACCTTTGTAAATAGTCCTTCTATGAAACCTGCTTCACTGGAGCCCCTTGAGTGATTCCTGCCTGGAGGCCGACAGATATCAGACCTGGGAGGGACCCTTATTGGGTCAGAACGTGGCTGCTGGGTGACGGCGGGCCTGAGATGGACACCCAAGGCCTTTGTGGGGTTTATTCCTCATCAGGGAAGAGGGCCAGTGCACAGATGGTTCTCAAGAATTAGGAGGGATACAGATGAGAAAGGTAGCCAGGCCCCAGGGAGGCATGGGTGGTTAGGAGAAGCTGGAACCTGCAAAATAAAAGGAACTAGGTTGGCAAAAAACTGGTGCTAAAGACAGCTTATAGAAATATGGGCGAAACATATGAGCAGGCAATTTACAAGAAAAGCAGTCACAAATGGCCAATTGAAAAAATTCTCTTAATAGTAATCCGGGAAATTCAATGAAAAAAAAAAAAAGAATGAGTTAAGAGTTTTTATCCATCATTTGGCTAAAATGTAAACGTGATAGTCTCCACTGTTGGTCAGGGTACAGGAAAAATAGCTCCCCTTATTGATGACAGATGAGGATGTAGACTGGACCTCAAAGACTGCAGGGATGATCAGGTTTTAGACAGAGACCCCAAATAAAGCTTAGTCTTTTAAGGAGATTGATGGTGTAACAGGAGGGTGGGATTAGAATGGCAATATATAGAGTTGTTTTTTTTTTTGCATAGGCAGCATCCAGGAATTGAACCCGGGTCTCTGCGTGGCAGGTGAGAATTCTGCCACTGAGCCACTGTTGCACCGCCAATAAGTAGAGATTTGAGACTCGAATAGCAACTCAGTTTAGCTGTACCCATGAGTGAACAGTGGGAATATTGATTATCACTGTTTTCACTTCCTGGGCTGCTGCTCGAGCAGATACTGCCTTAAACAATGGGAATTTATTCACTCATGGTTTTGTGACTGGGAAAATGTCCAAATCAAGGCATCATCAAGGCGATACTTTCTCCCTGAAGACGGTGGTGCTCTGGGGCTGGCTGCCAGCTATCCTTGGCCCCTCTGTCATTTGGTAATGAACATGGCCGTGTCTCCTGGTCTCTTCTGGGTTCCCTTTCAGCTCCTTTCTTCTTGTGGCTTTCTCTCTTGGTCTGAATGCCATTCCTTTATAAAGGACTCCAGTAATAGGATTAAGGCTCTGATTTAGGTTCCTCCTGACTGAGGTGGGTCACACCTTCACTGAAGTAGCCTCATTAAAAGGCTCTGCTTACAATGGGTTCACACCCACAGGAATGGATTAATTTTAAGGACTTGTTTTTTCTGGGATATGTACAGTTCCAAACCATCACAATCACCCTTTCAAGAGAGTTGAGAGCATTTATGGGAGTTTGAGAAAACAGGGGAAAGCCATGTTATTTCTGGAGTTGTCCACGCTAACAAAAGTTGTTTTTTTGAATTGTGAAACCTAGCAGTCATTCCTTGCTTGTTAATAACTGTTCATTTCTAGGAGAGGGTAAACAAATAAAATAAGTCTTAAAATCAGGCACCATTAGTCCTTCAGCTCTGTTTTTCTTCTACCAAGTCCTTTTGGGTATTCTAGGTTCCTTCAATTGCCATAAGAATTTTGGGATCAATTTGTCAGCTTCTCCAAAACACCCTGCTGAAAAATTGATAGGGATTTTGTAATCATTTGGGACCTGGTTTGGGGAATTTCACATTTGCAATTTCTGTTTTTCTCTTTACTTTTCCTTTTGTGTCTTTGTATTGCTTGATCTTATCAGAAGTGATTTTCACTTTCGTGAGCCAGTCTACTGTGGAATTTGATTCCAGAGAGGACAAGAAATACAAGCAGGTTTCTTGAGTAGGACTTTGCCATGAGAACCAAGGGGGTGAAGAGGGGCACAGGTGACCAGGAGAATGAGGGTGCCCCAAGTGGACATCAAGAAGTCAAAAGCACCCTTCTTAAGTAAGAATGTGAAAAATTCATTTTTGACCATTTAGACTTTGAAAGCTGGCAGAGCATATAGGAGGAGTTCATAGGTGATAGTTGAAAGTCAAACAATTGCAGCTACCTACAGATAAAGATTTATGAGTAATATATAGAGAGAGGTAAAAATTGCATAAGGTCTTCGTTCTCAGTCTTACCTGCGTGTTGTTATCACTTTGGAAACTTCAAAACATTACACTTGTCTGGGTCCTACACCCCGAGACTCTGTGTAATGCTGTGGGTGTGGCTGGGCATTGGAATATATATATTTTTTTAAGTTGTGCATTCCAAGATTGAGCACCCCTGGGTTGGATTGAGAGCCCGTCCTTACCTTTTCATAGCTGCACAAATATTCTTCTGCAGCTGAACAATGAAATACACAGTGAATTACTAATTCCTGACCATGAATTAATAACTATTGTTGCTTGGTTTTCTAAGTTTTTACCGCAAATTTTAGCCCAAACTCTCCTCTAATCCCCATAATTTCTTCTTGATATGTATAATGAAGTTAGATAGTTATTCAGTTTCTCCTTTTGAAGAAATCTTTACCAGGTTCTTCTGGCCTATTCTGTCTGTACACATTTCTTGTTGTCCAGCTGTCATACTGAGTGCTCCCTTCTGCTTTATCCTGGATATTTCTCTCAGCTGTCCTTTTTGATGTAAGCCCTGTTTTTTGGAAACCCATGTGTGGTAGATTGGCTCATGTCCCCCCACAAAGACATGTGTAAGTCCTAACCCCTGAAGTGCTAGGATTGAACTCAATTGTAAATCACAGCTTCATGTTCTGGTTCCATGGCCATGAATCATTTGCGAGTAGGATCTTTAAAGATCCTATTTAGTTGAGGCCAAGTTGAATCAGGATGGGCCTTCCTCCAGATGCCTGGAGTCCTTGTAGGAGAGGGAATCTAGACAGACATCCAGAATGAGTTAGGAGAAACCAGAGAAGAGAGAGAGGGGTCACTGTGTGATGGAGGTTGAAATTTATCTATAAGCTAAGGTATGCCAAGGATTGTTGGAAGCCATCAGCTGAATGGTACAAGACTCTAGGAGAAAGCATGACTTGGTGATACCTTGATATGGGGCTTCCAACCTCCAAAACTGTGTTGGGAGTAGAATCATTGTCCCTCACAAAAGGCATGTTCAGTTCCCACCCCTGGCCCTGCACGTGTGAACCCATTGTAAATAGGAACTTTGAAGGTGTTGTTAAGGTGTGCCCCAACTTCAGCCCCAGTATGGCTGAAGTCCTTATGTTCTAATTTGCTAGCTACTGGAATGCAATATACCAGGAATGGAACGGCTTTTTAAAAGGGAAATTTAATAAGTTACAAATTTACAGTTCTAAGGCTAAGAAAATGTCCCAATTAAAACAAGTCTATAGAAATGTCCAATCTAAGGCATCCAGGGAAAGATACCTTGGTTCAAGAAGGCCGATGAAGTTCAGGGTTTCTCTCTCAAGTGAGAAGGCACATGGTGAACAGGGTCAGGGTTTCTCTCTCATCTGGAAGGGCGCATGGTGATTATGACATCATCTGCTAACTTTCTCTCCTGGCTTCCCTTCATGAAGCTCCCTGGGAGGTGTTTTCCTTCTTCATTTCCAAAGGTAGTTGGGCTAATGGACTCTCTGCTTCCCATGGCTGTGTTATTCTGCTCTCTCCGAATCTCTCTGAATCTCCCAAAAATGTTTCCTCTTTTATAGGACTTCAGAAGCTAATCAAGACCCACCCAAATGGGTGGAGACACACCTCCAGCTAATCCAGTTTGACAACCATTCTTGATTAAATCACATCTCCAGGGAGATGATCTAACTACAGTTTCAAACATACAATATCAATAGGGATCAGAAGAAATGGCTGCCTTTACAAAACGGGATTAAGATTAAAACATGGCTTTTCTAGGGTACATACATCATTTCAAACCAGCACACCTTGTAAGAAGAAGAAACACACAGAAAGGGAAACCATAGAGAGTGGCCAGAAGCTGGATGTTATGGAACCTGGAATAGAAAGGAGATGCCACCATGTGATTTACATGTGACAGAAAAGCCAAAGGACCCCAAGGATTAACAGCCAGGCAGGAAATACTGACCCTGGCAGGAAGCAAGCTTCTAGCATCTGAAGTGATGAGCCAATAAATTCCTATTGTTTAAGCCAATCAATTTGTGGTATTTGTCGTAGCAGCACTGACAAACTGAGATACCAGAACCCAATAGTTTTTTCACTTCCAATTTAATGGAGTCACTCTTTCATCTATTGAACATAATAAGTACCCACTGTCCACAGGTCCTTGAGAAGTGGGGGACACCAGATGAACACACTCAGTGGATTATGGCCCTGGCATGTGGAGAGAGGCAGATGCTTTGGGGTTTAGGGCTGGAGGAAGGCAGGATGGGTTTTGAATATGGAAGTTAATGAGGAATGAATAAAAGGATTGCTGGCCAGCAGAGCAGATCGCACGCTTCTAGATAGTCTCCTTGTGGCGTTTTATCCTTTTTCTAGAAAGCACCAGTGTGGGTTGGGACTGGAGTGAAGAAAGTAGATAGTGTGGGCCTTGATGGGGCAGGACTGGTTGTGTGGGCAGGTGATGGAAGGAGGGGGTAGAGGATGTGACTGTGGAGTCCAGACTGGGTAGAGAGACAACTCTGAATTTGGGGACAGGGGATGCTGAGGGATCGAGGTCAGGGTGAGGGTCCACACGGCTCAGGCAGGAGTGGGGAGACTGCTGCAGTGGCCATGCTCTCTTGGACTCAGAAGTGCTTTGCTCTCACAGCTATGAGTAGCAGAGTTGAATAATTGATGACCATCCCAAGTTCCTCCCTCCCTTCCTTCCCTCTTTTCCTTGTCCCCTTCTACTCCTCTCTCTCGTCACTGCTTTCCCCCTTCCCCCCTCTCTTCACTTCTATTCATATGATACTGGTAAGAGTTGCTGCCTCCTGGGGGAACTAATGGTCGGGGATAGAGGCAAGATTTAGTCTTCGTATACCTTTTTTTAATTAAAAATTTTATTGATAGAATTGTATGTATATTCAGTAATCCGATCTCATGTGCATTTTTTTTTTTTTTTTTAGTTAGCCACAATGGTATCATTTTGCAAAAATTATAGTACAATATCATAGCCAGGTTAGGGACGGCTATAGAGTCTACCAGTACTGTTCACATTTCCCCCATTGTGTGTGTCTGTGTTTGATTCTATCCAGTTTTATCACCTGTGGAGGGTCGTGATCTACCAACAGTCAAGGTACTGGACAGGCTCAGGTCCTCATGTCGCCCTTTTATTCCCGCACTCCATATGCCTTTTTTGTGCAGAAAGCATGCTCGAGTTAAGTAACTTGTATCACCTGTTCCAAAAATAAGGTCAGCTTCAAAATTGTAATTTAAGAATTAAGGGGAATCCCTCCACCAGTAACGCTCCACTCTATCACCAAAGACCAAATGCCTGCTTTTTAAGTAGGAGGTGGGGAATTCATCCATCTAAATTAGAGAAAAATGGGACAGAGAGTTTTCTCGGCCACTGCAGTTTTATTTCTTTCAGATGTAGTAACGTGAGCTAAGTATCAAGCCTTTATCATGCAGGGTTTCTTTGACAAATAGTTTATTTTTTTATTGTTGTGTGCACAATAACACTGAATACATATCCTCTGAAAAGAGATTATCTAAGTACTTTGTTCTTTCAGGCAGTTTAGCCACACCCCCTTGCCATATTGTTTTATTATCATTTGTTTCCTAGAGTTGAAGAGATGGAGGGGACATTAGGGGACCCCTTGGGGAAAGTCAAACTTTTGATTTTACGTTTACAGAAGCCTAATAGTTATATACCATTTATACCATACTATATGAAAGGTAGAATTTGAATTGGGACCAATCCAGGTTTTCTAACTCTTTGCTTTGTGAATTCTTAAGAAAAATAGTAGAAAGGTATGATTAGAAATTATATTTCATGCAAATGAATCCTTCGTAAAATTATTTCAAATTCCAAAAGGTTTCTGAAGTGCTGGAATCTTGCTGGGAATTATTTGGCATTTTATGTGGCCTTTAGACTGGAAAAATTATGGAATTGCAGGGTGAGCTGTTTCTTATAGCAAATAAGAGGTCTGTCTGATGGGAGATGCCGAGTTTACGATATTTCTAGCTTGCTTTAGGAGAGATTTTGTACTGCTGATTTGCCTTCTCCTCCCTGGGTAGTCCCCTTATGTAAACACTGAGACGATTGCCATTTTGGAAATGAATGGCTTTGGTGTTTCTTGTTAGGTCTCCTCAAGCTTACACATGTTCAACAGTTTTCATCCCTTTTTTACAGTTGTGGTCTGAACCACAAAATTGTTACTTCCAAAGAAAGAAAACTTTCCTAGGACCCTAACAATCCACGTTTGGAAAACCTGATGGCATGGACTTTGTGAGCAGTGTCTCATAGTGTAATCATTTGCAATCACAGGTGTTTTGTTGGGGCATATGCAGAAAGAAAACTCACTGACCCTACTTTTTAATAGGGTCATGAACTGGGCATGAAGACAGCTCAACGCCAGCATTTCTCAGGATTTTGATGAATTTCCTCACTTATATATGTTAAGATTACTATCATACTATATCAAAGGTTTTGAATTCTTCTTTTAAGTTTTTAAGAAATTAAAATATAGCAAAACTGACTGACAGGATACAGGAAAATTCTGTCACCGCCCCCCCAAATTCCCTCCACCCCTTTGTAGTCATACCTTCCCCCCATTCTTAACCCTGGTTCTGTTCTCTGTCACTTTAGTTTTGTCTTTTTGAGGATGTCATATTAAAGAGATCCTACTGTACCACACTCTTCTGAGACTGGCTTCTTTCACTCAGCATAACGCCTTTGAGATTCCTCCAAGTTGCGGCATGTATCAGTACTCATTCCTTTTTATGGCTGAATAGTATTTCTTCTTCTTTTTTTTTTTTTTAACATGGGCAGGCACCGGGAATCGAACCCGGGTCCTTGGGCATGGCAGGCAAGCATTCTTACCTGCTGAGCCACCGTGGCCTGCCCAATAGTATTTCTTTATAAAGGTGTACCGTGGGTTGTTTGTCCATCCACCTGCGGAGAGCATTTGGGTTGTTTTCAGCTTTGGTCATTATGAGTAGATGATTAAAACCTCTTTTGATTGAGACTCAGGGTTTTGATAGATTGTTCCTGTCTTTTCTTGCACTGACTGGGCTGTCTAGTCCAGTAGTGAATTGGAGGGGACGTCCTTACCTTTCCTGGCCTTAGTGAGGGGTCAGTCTTTCACCAGTGTCAGTTTTTCGTAGATGCCCTTTGTCTATTTGAAGAGGTCCCCTTCTATTCCTAGTTTGCCGAGAGTTTTTATCAGAGATAGTATTGAGATTTGTCAGGTGCTTTTTCTGCATTTGACTAATGATCATGTACTTTTTCTTTAGATAGTCAATCCCGATGGATTGCATGGATTGATTTTTGTGTGTTGAGCCATCCTTACCTTCTCTGGATAAGCCTCACTTAGTCATGGTGTGTGTTCCGTTTTATGTCTGCTGGGCTTGATTTGCTCATATTTTGTTGGAGACCTTCGCATCTACGGTCATGAGGGATGTTGTTTTTATTTATTTATTTTCCCATGTGGTCTTTGTCTGGTATTTCTATCAGGGTAGTGCTGGCCTTTAAATCAGTTAGGAAGTGTCCATCTTCTTCCACTTTCAGGATATAAAATCCAGGTTTAGGATTGTGGATCCTGCTTCTTTAATGCTTGAACACTTATCCCTAGCATTAAACTCAAAAATAATGTCAAATGTCTAGATGATAATAACAATAATAAATCTATTAGTATTGCAGCGAGTAACATTTATTGATTATTTACCATGCTTGCGGCTTCTTCTGAATGCTGTACCTGTGTTGACTTCTTTCGTCTACATGACAATCCTAGGGAGTAGATAACATTGTCTCCATTTTACATGCAAGAACAGTAAGACACAGAGAATATGCACGAGGTCACACAGTTTATAAGTGGCCAAGGGGTATTTGAACCTAGGCTGTCTGATCCCAGGTCCCGTATTCTTAGCTATTATGTTGCACCTTTTAGTTTTATCATAATTTATTTAATCATGCCTCCATTTGGGGATATGTAGGAATTTTCATGGCCCCACCATGATGTAAGTTCTTATACAGAAATCTTTGACAATCTCTGGCTGTTTCTTTGGCTTGGATTCCTAGAGTGGTATTTCAGGGTCAACAGGCATGCCCATTTTAAAGGCTAATATAACTTTCCAGGAACTTGTACAAATTTGAAATTCTGTCAGCAGTGTTTAAGAGTATTCAACTGAGTATGCCCTTGCCAGGATTGAGTATTATCATTATTTTGTATATTTTCAGTCCCATTTGACTGCATAAAGATGGTGTCTCACTGCTTCAGTTGGCCTTTCTTCTTTGCTAGTGAGGCTGAATAGTTTTATAAATGTTTGTTGGCCATTTGTATTTCTTTCCTTGTGAGAAATGTACGTTCATATCCTTTCTATATTTTTTCCCAATGGTATAATAGTGTTTTTTCTAATGATTTTTAAGAGCTGTATATACATATAAATATAAGTATAAATATTATATAAATATTTGTATCTAGTATATAAATATTTTATTCAATTTCTTAAGTTTTGCTCAGGTTTTTACCTCTGGAAGATAGTTTTTTTGCATGGGCAGCAACTGGGAATTGAACCTGGGTCTCTGGCATGGCAGGCAAAAACTGCCTGCTGAGCCGCCGTGGCCCGCCCAAGATTTCTATTTTTATTTTTTCAGAACCGTATCTCTTCTTTGCTTAATTCTTAGTTCCAGGATCTCAGCCATAAATGTTTTCCTCATAATCTTCTGTGTCTTTTTTTCCTCCTACATCTATGGTTTAATTAAAAAAAAAATTTGCTCTACTTCATTTGGAATTTATTTTGGCGTAAGATAAAGATTTAACTTACATGATGAGCTTTTAGTCCCCAGCATTGCTTAATGAATGATCTTTCCTTTACCCACAAGTTTTTACTGTCATCTTTCTTCCACACTTACTGCTTTTATGTACCAGAGGTAGTTCATGTGATATCTATTTTGTCTATTTACCCATTAATTGATAGTCTAGTTTATTAGCATGTTAATTGTCTGGGAGGGCAAGATTCCTTTTGGGAAAAAAAAGTCATTTGCTCTCATGATTTATTTAAACTTCCAGGTGAACTTTAGAAACTCTTTGTTAATTTTTTTTCCCAGATTCCTCTGGGTTTTGACAAATCTATAAATACTTTGTGGGAAAGTGGCATCATATAGCATTTATTTTTCTTATTCGTATTATGCTTCTCCAATTGATCAAGGCTTTTTTAAAAGTCTGTCACAATTTGTGTTTATTTCCGTATCTCTTCCTTACATCTGTTGTTAAAGTTATTCTGGCATTTATTAATTATTACTGCTATCATGCCATTTTTTACATATCTTTTATGTTTTAACATACAGTTTATAATTCATATAATTTAAAATATGCATGATATATTGACATTGTCTTATGTTTGTATAATTTATCTTTATATATTGTATAATTGTATTTATATATTATTTACATATAATATAAATTATATAATTACATTATAAATATGAACTTTAATATAAATTTTTAATAGGAAATTACTTTTTACCTAAGTAATAATGAAAACAAATTTATTATACAAACCAGTATCATTATATTTTCTAGTAATTTGCTATTAGCCTGGGAATTTTTAAATTCATGTTGTAGCTAGTCTTTTGCTGTTGGCTATTGGTTAAATTAGTTACATTTTCACTATGGAAGTTTCCCTTTATTTCTAGTTTTCTAAGAGGTTTTTTTTTTTTTTGTACATCAGCCATCAATGTCAGACATGAACAAGTGCCTTATTAAGCACTTAATGAAGTATTTATTGTAACATAATACAAATAGACATCCATATTAAGCTGCTCCTGAAGTAATCTCTAGATAGTAGTGATATATTTTTTCTCTTAGTATGATGTTGGATTTGATTTCTTGGTACTTTCTGTGGAATTTTTGCTTTTATACTCATGAGAGAAGTTGACATACAGTTTCTTTGACAGATTTTGGTATTAGGACTATGCTAGCTTTTTACAAAATGAATTGATAAGGTTTTCATGTTCCTCTGTGCTCTGGAACATTTACGAATATGGACATTTTCTGTAACTTAAAAATTTAAAAGAACACTTTTCATACTGCTTGACCTGTAGTCTTGCTTGAAGGTAAGTTTGGACAAACTTTTCAGGTTCTTCAATTGACAGTTTTCTGTGTAGGTAACATGTTTTCCTAGAGAAATTTCGATTTCATGAAGATTGTAAAAATGAAAAAGATTATGCTTTGAATTTTATTTTAATTTATTCTCTAATTATGATTATGTAACCTTTCCTCATTACTAACTTGCGTTTCTCTTTCTTTTTCCCTTGATGAAATCTGCCAGTATTTTGTTTGTTTTATTATTTTTAATCAGTTTTGCTTTTTCCCCCATTTTCTGAAACACTGATTTCAGTTTTATGTTTCTTTACATTCTTCTCTAAATTTTTTTATTTTCTAGTATCTTGCATTAAGTGCTTTATTTATGTATTTGTCTTTGAGGACAGCTTTAGACTCACTTTATAAAGTAAGTTTTAAAATTTCATGTAGTCATTATTGGCACTTTTCAAATAGTCTTGTGATTGTAGTTTTAATTTTTTTCTGCCATTAAGTATCCAGGAGTGATTTTTCTAAATTTGTAAGTTGTCAGGGTGATTTTTTGGTCTGTATTTTAAAATATCAACTTCTAATATTTTTTTCGTTTTGCTTCTAGAATATGACCTTGTGGCTTTTCATTTGTTTTGGTTGTTTTTCTTGAACCATGAACTGTTTATAATATAAATATCCATTTGTCTGTCTTCCATGTCTGTATCTTCTCTTTCATCATTTTTTCTCTTTTGTTTTTTCCTCCTCATTCTGTAAGTTAGTCTCTCAGTTTTTTCTTCTCAGTGATTTGATTTTTAGCACTATAGGGTTGGTTCTCTACTGCCTGTCATTCCCATTTATATTTTGTTCTTGCATTTGTATTTTTTTTTAACCTTTTCACATCTTATCCATCTCTAGATTCTTTAGCTCCCTTTGTAATCTTAGCTTTTCTATCCAGTTTTGCTCTTTCATAGAGTCCATGTTTCCTTGCATGTTGTTGAAAGCATAAAGTAGAGGCTTACAACATTTACTTCAATTTCCTAGAATACATTCTTTTCAGAAGTACAGTATTCTTTTTTTATTTTGCAGATAATATTTCAAAGTTCTTTTGAGTTATTTCTTTTTAAAAGAGAAGACCCAGGCCACAGGTGTGCCTGTGAGACATCCTCCTGCTTATTCTGGGGCCTTTCACAATCCGTTTCACTGTGCTGCTTCAGATTGCCAAGTGAAGGCCTGATTGGTATGTGTGCTCCATGGCCAAATTCCCAGTGCTCACGTTGGTTTTTCTAGGATGACTCAGCTTGCCTGAGAGGGAATCTCCTGTTCCTGCTCCCTGGTAGTTTGAACATGTAGATGGGGCTTTATTCATTATTAATTTTTTTTCTATTCTCTTTTTTTTTTTGACATGGTCAGGCACCAGGAATCGAACCCAGGTCTCCAGCATGGCAGGCAAGAATTCACTACTGAGCCACTGTCGCACCACCCTGTTCATTATTAGTTTTGATTAATATAGTCCTTCTCAGTTCCTTCACCAAGAGAAAGGGCATGAGAATTTACCACCTAGTTTGTATCCCTCCCGTGCTTCTTTCTGTCAGTCGTCTTTTCTGATAACCTCCAGATGACATCATGCCACCACCATCCATTTGCTCCTTTCCCTGATTGAGTTGCTTTTCTAAGAATTGTGATCTCTGGATGGATAGACATAGAAGATGTATTCCTGGGTGAAAGTACCCTTGAAAGCAGTTCCTTTCAGCGGCAAAAGCCTCTTGTATCTGAGATAGGGGTTCACTGCTGGGGGTTGGTGGTGCTTTCCCTCAGTCTACCTGCCGTGTCCTTGCCTTGTGGCTCACTCTTTGGCGTCTTATGTGTTTTTATATTACCTTCAGTGGGAATCTGGGAAAGAATGGAACAGATGCCTCAGGCTAATTAGCATAGTATCCCAGAATGCCTGCTCAGATTTTAGCTTGAGATATTTAATTTGTTACAAATGAATCGGAAATTTAATTAATGGAAAGTGACATCTTGAGGGATTCTGGACCAGTTGACAATATCTAATAATAATCAACTCGTGATTGTGTTTTCCAGGTTCAAAACACTTTGATGTATTTTATGTCATGTAATTATCTACAAGAACTGTGAATTAGGTATTATTGTCCTCATTTTAGTTAGAGTGCCTTACCCAAAGTCTCACCGAAAGACAACAGCAATTTTGAAATTATACCTTCTGATACTATGTATATGCATATATGACAAAGGGGAATTCAGGTTGCAGATGGAATTAGATTTCCAGTCAGCTGACCTTAAAATGGGACAGCATCTTAAATTTTCTGGGTGGGTCTGATAGAATCACAAGGTTCCTTGCCAATTAAAGAGAGAAGCAGGAGAGTCAGAATAGATGTGATGAAGCAGAGGTCAGAGTGATGTGATAGCTGGCTTTGAAGACAGGAGGGGGCCATGAGCCAATGAATGTGGACAGCTTCTTGAAGTAGAAAAAGATAAGGAAGTGGAATCTCCCCTAAGACTTCCAGGAGGAATGCAGCCCTCCTGACACATTGAATGGAGCTCAGGGAGACCCGTTTCAGACTTCTGGCCTCCAGAATTGTAAGATGATAAATCTGGGCTGTTTTAAGCCACTGTATTTGTGGGAATTTGTTCTAGCAGCCGTAGGAAACCAATATACCCAGTGTATCAAATGTTGGCCGTGTTCTTACTTTCTGAAAAGCAGGAAGTCTTGGAATGACAGACCCTGTTTTTACATCACATGGACACTTACAGCATTTCCTGTGTCACCATTGGATGTGTTATATATGTGCTTGCTCATTTTATTGTCATAACCCTCCTCCAGTTGGAGCATCAGCTCCGCGAGAGCAGGGACTGGGTCTCTTGCACTTATGACTGTGTGCCCATTGCCTGGTAGAGAGGGGAAGCTCAATAAATGTTTGTGGGGTTATTACTTTTTTGCTCAGATGATTTGTTCTAACAGAATAGAACCTAATTTTACGTCTTTGGTGGAATACTGCTAACTAGATAAGTAATAACCAAAATGAAAAAACAGAGGAAATTGAGTTAGAATTATGCCACCCTCAAAAATCAAACTATTAAGTTCCATTGTTCCTTTCTAGGGGCTGATCATATGCATAAATATTTCTTACATAGGTAGTAAATATTCCTATACACTGAATGGCCCTCTCATGAAATGAAAGGTGGTTATCACAAAATAAATATGATGTTGTTTGTTCTGTGTTCAACTTACAAATGTGATGTTCCTTTATGTGACTCAACATATATATATATATGTATATGTTATATATGTATGTATGTATATATATATAAAACTGTAGTCCATGGTTTAACTTAGGGTTCACTGCTTAATGACAACATATTTTAAACAGAGGTAACTATTTTTTTTATAATTGCCAATTTTGCAGGCTCTGGTTATAGTATTCCATTGAATATATGTCACAATTAATTATGTATTCTTGGACATTGAGGTATAGTAATAAAATATTTTATTACTACGCCTTTGTGCATGAGTCTCTAAGTCTCTTTAACTCTTTTATTACTCAGTGTATAGTAGGAATCTAGTAGGTTTGTCCTTACTGGTAAGGCTGCTGAAAATGCATGTAAAGTTCAGGGGTTGTCGTATGTTCCTTATAAAGCTCTGTCCTCTGGGTCACCTGTCTTAAAGTTTCTTGAATGGCTTTTTAATTTTTGTTTAAAGCTATTCAGCTCAGTGGCAGAATTCTTGCCTGCCATGCAGGAGACCCGGTTTTGATTCCCGGAGCCTGCCCACGCCAAAAAAATAAAAAGTAATAATAATAAAATTAAAAAAAACTATTTGGAATGCATTCTCCACCCAGCACCAAGAGCCCCCATCTAATCTGATCAACCTCATCTTGCATTTCTCCCTAAAATTCCCCACAGAAATACCCAGCTCTACAAGTGGAGGCAAAAGCAGAGTGTTAATGGGACAGTGATAGCTTGAAAAACAAAACAAAGCAAAACAAAACAACTTGGAAAACAAGTCAAGGGTGTATTGGTCTCTAGCTAGCTCCTTAAAATACATCACATGATGCTCTTTACTTCTTAAATAAACATCTTATTCATCTTATCTTCTCTTCTTGACGATTGCTTCAGTTTCCCCACGCACTGACTGCTCTTCTGGTAACGAAATAAGAAGAAAAGCAAAATATTAACTGTAGGCTCAATTTCGCAAGAGCAGTGGGGAGTCTGGGGGAGGGGCGGAGTCTTTACAGCCTCCCCCAGTTGTACACGCCCACCCGGCTGACCACATTACAGACAGCGGCTCTAAGGTGTGATGAAGACATGCTCTCTGAGGAGAGATCAGATTAGATGGCGGCTCTTTTTTTTTTTTGCCTAAGGTGGCAAGGACATCCTCTTTTGCTCTTGAGCCAAGAAAACCATAAATGGGTACCACTTGTCCTGCCTTGGGAGGAGTGATCCCGAAGGCTTCTGGGGTCCCAGGAGTGCCCCTTGATGGCTCCTTCATCCTGGTGTTTGTCTTCCCGAGTTTTTCCAGCCCGTCAGGTAGTAAGGGGAAGGAGAGAAGGGGAAAGGTGAGACAGAGAGATGAGCTTGCCCGGGCCTGCTCTTTTCCACCACTTGTTCTGAGTGTCAGCTCAGAATGAGGGTTTATTTTAGGAGACACCAGGGATGAAATCTTTTATCTTGACGTTGTACAGCACTAATTCAGATTGTTCCACTACAAAAGACAGTAAGACTTCACGACGTGCCTGCATCTTTATAATTTCTGCCATGAAAACATTCACTGGAAGGAAACTTGGCTCTCAAAGGGGGTGGTAATGTAACAGGAGGAGCACTGGACAGTGAGTCTGGACACAGGGGCTTTTGCTCCACTTCTACTACTAACCCTCTGTGTGTTCTCTTGTATTCTCAGTCTTCTCATCTGTAAAATGTGAGCATTTAAATTATCTTTCAATTTGTAGCACTAAATTTCTTTCATTCCATCTTAATTCTAAACTGTTAGCCTCCTAGATGTTGGAACTGTGTTTCCTTCCAAAGCTCATTTACAGCCAGACCAATACAGTTTTGTTTCTGAGCATGCCTTGAATCATTATTCATTTTTATTTCATGAGAATTACTCTTGTAAATATGATTTTCTGCTGGTTTCCCAGAGTCATTGAGATTGTATAGCTCAATGAATTTCTTCCGCATGTCATAAATTTTGCTCATAGCATAAGCCAGTGTTTTTCTGGGTTTGGTCTTTGGGCCCACAGCATCAGCATCCTCTGGCATTGCTGGCACCCCCAGTGAGCTTGTTAGAAATGCAAAGGCATGCACCCCTCCCCAACTTACTGAATCAGAACCTCCGGGAATGGGGCTTGGGAAATGCTGTTCTACCTGGTCCTCTTACTGCAGGTGCATCTAAGCACCTGCATTACTGTAAGCCAAGGCAGTGAGCAGCTGCTGTGATCTTGCCTTCCGCACGTGGACAAACCTTCAAGCTTGTGGTTTGTTCCTCGAGTGACTCCTTCATACAGACCTTGTGGGCTGTATTTGAAATACCAAGATAGAGACCCTTCTGTGTCAGTGAAGCAACTATGCCTCATCCAGAGCCCAGCAATGCCGAGAGGGAGCAGACTTTCTTAGGATAGAAAGGGGGTTGGATTTCCCTGAATGATAGCATTTAGGGAACCAAACAGGAGCCTGACCAGGCAGTGCCACAGAAAATAGGATGCTGTGCAGTCGGGGCCCTATCCCATTGCAGTGCCCTCCCTCCCTCCCCAGTCCCATGCTGGGCACCCCAGGGAGTCCCCCAGGAGTGGGGTCTTTTCCACCTTCAGGGAGAGCTCCAGATGCAGAACAGTGTCTTGAGGTTGTTGGACAACCTGAAAGCACGGTGAAGGGTGAATGCTCTCCATGGTAGCTCTACCATTTCTGTTACATCTAACTTATTCTGATTTTTGGGTCCTGGATGTTGACTCCCAGCCCTGTGATGGCTGCCAGTCACCCAGCATTCTGCCCACATGCCTGGAGGGTGGTGCCTGTAGCATAACTTCAGGGAGTTGCTCCTAGGGAGCCTGCCCTGAGCTCAGAGGGGGTCCAGTGATTCTTGTGATTGGTTATTTATGGAAGAGTTAACCACAGCACCGTGAAACAGTACGCATATTTCAGTAACACTGTTGTGCAAGCCCACATACACACACACACGCACACTTCATTATCAGCATCCCCAGTACAGGGTCAGGTGAAGTATTTGCTTCTGTTTATCTAGCTTTAGCTGGCCAGTGCCTAGAATATGGAGTGACAGTGTTGAAGCTGTTTTCTCTGTATAAATGTGTTCACTCTGAGCTAAATGCTGTGAAACAGATAATGCACCTACCTCTTTGACTACTTGCTATTCAAGGAGTCCTTGACACATTTCTTATATCCTCTATAGTGCTTTAAACTGTGCCATTGCCCCTGCCAGGGCCATTTGATAGAATTGCAAAGCTCTGCCCTACGTAAGGACAGCCAGCTTTGGCTTCAGTGGAGCTGAGACTTGGACTGAGCTGCAGAACTCAGACTGAGAGCTGCCTTTTACAAAATTGCGTGAAAGTGCTATCCATTCATCTGTGTATCGTCCCAGAGGGTGGTACTCTAATTTGTTCTCTCAAATTTGTACAGAGGTGCTATTATATGGACTAGCAGTGGCTCTGGATCCTGAAAGGTGTAAGAGAAACATTTATTTTCACTTACGTGTTGTGCCCTTATTTCCAAGTGTGGATGTTTTCCAAACTCATGGACTTATCTCCTAAATGAGGGCCCCTTTCTGTTTGGACTCCCAGGTTTAGTGTCTGAGTATCGCAGACTCTAATTCTTTCATCATACCCGCCCCCCAAAAGCCAGCCTCTCTGATTTCTTCCTTCACCCGGTCTCTCCCAGCTGTCCCTCATCCTCCCTCTCATCCCCTCTGTCCTCAGGCCCAGGTTCTTGTCACCTTCCACCTTGAATAGAGCCGGAGTTATTTTGGGGCCCTGTGCCTTGGAGAAGCTGGCCGAGTTGCCGGGTCTGCTGCTTTGTTCCAGGTCTGATCTGAATCAACGTGGGTGTTGGAAGCATCATCTCACTGGTGTAAATTGAGTGCTAAAGTGACACCTAGTTTTCCCTATGTTGGGGCTCGGGAAACCACTTATTACTGTGACATGGGAAGGTCTTGTGTTTTTGAGGGTAATTTGTTGTTGAGTGGTGAATAATATGGGTTAAAACCACGAAATAGTTCCTGGGGAAGTGAGCAGCTTTGTGGTTGGGCATGCATGGGTCTCTGTTCCTCTGTCTTAGCCTGCAAGGGCTGCTAATACAAATACAATGTGGTGGGTCGGCATAACAGCAGGAATTTGTTGGTTCATGGTTCTGAGGCTAGAAGTGCAAGATCAGGCATTGGCAAGTCCATGCTTTCTCCCTGAGGACTGGTGTTCTGGTCTGCTGCCGTGCTTGGGGTTCCTTGGCTTGTGTTTCTGCCCCCCTTTACCTGGTA
This sequence comes from Tamandua tetradactyla, assembly GCF_023851605.1. Classification (NCBI taxonomy): domain Eukaryota; kingdom Metazoa; phylum Chordata; class Mammalia; order Pilosa; family Myrmecophagidae; genus Tamandua; species Tamandua tetradactyla. Next base: position 41,286,071 of record NC_135327.1, on the reverse strand, counting down.
AGCTTGCTCACTCTCCTTGTGTCTGCTCTTCTGGGTTCTTCTCTTTATGAGGCCGCAGGTACTATGGATGAAGACACTCCCTTATTCTGTTGGGCCCCACCTTCACTAAAAATAACATGTGGAGGAGGTTTTATTTAGAAGGGGTTCACACCCACAGGAGTGCAGATTAAGATTATGAACAGGCCTTTGTAGAAGTAGGTAATTCAGTCTGTCACACCCTCCCAAGAGGGGGTCATCCAGCCTGTACTTCAGGGTATGCTTCTGTCCTCCAGAATGTCTTAGATAAGAAAAACAAACTTAAAATGAGCATCAAGGACATATAGAAAGGGCAACAGATGTGACAGAAGACCCGCAAGCAGACGAGAATGCACCTGTGGGAAGGGAGGGAGGGAGTATGCCTTGGGGATGGTAGCCTGTCTGATAGTTCAGTGTCTGCAGGTTCTAAACCTTGCTTTTATTTATTTTTTTAATAGTGTGAGCTGATAAGAGTTTCTCCTTTTTGAAACCTAGGCTGTTATCCCCCAAGGAATTGCCCAGGCCCCAGACACTTCCAAAACCTGTGATGAACTTCAAAAAGTAATATTCCTTATGGTATCTAGCAGTTACCCTGAAACGGTGATCATTAGAAATTATGGCAACACCATGAACCTTGGATCAGCTCAATCTTCAGCAACAGATAGGACAGTCATCACGACGTGCTCCGCTTCTGTTCGGATTCTTTAAAGTTTGAGTTTAGAGGCATTCCCAAGTTTTAGGAGCTGCGTGGGTTCATTGCTTTTCCTTTCCCCTCCTGCAGTGGTTTGGAGCTGTCTGTACCCCAGAAAAACATGTGCTTAAACTTAGTCCAGTCCTGTGGGTGTGGCCCATTGGAAGTAGGAACTATTGATGAGGTGACTTCAGTTAAATTGTGACCCACCTCCATCAGGATGGGTCTTAATCCTATGACTGGAGTCCTTTATAAGCACAATGAAATTCAGACAGGAAGAAAGCCACAGGACATAAGAAGCTAAAATTCACCGGTACAAGGAAGAGAACTGAGAGGCTATAGAGGCTGCCATGTGCATTGCCACATGACAGAGGAGCCCCGGGTCGAGGCTCACCAGCAGTTAGCCCCAGAACGCCAAGTCATGGGGGGAGAAAGCAGCACCGCAAGGATGCCTTGGTTTGGATGTTTTCCTGGCCTCAAAACTGTGAGCCATTCCATTCCCATTGTTGAAGCCATCCCTTTGCAAGGCATTTGCTAGAGCGGCCTGGGAAACTAAAATATCTCCCAGAGCAAAGTTCGAACTGCAGTAGAAGGAGATGGTGAGTGTTGAGGAAGTGTAGTGCCTGTTGCTGCTGCTGGGTGGACACAGGTCGGTGGTGAGTGATGTGGGAAGTGGTCCGGGGTCTGATTTGGGGTCTAGATTTGGTTAACCACCCACTCTGCACCTCCTCAGACTGAGTGGCCTGCATTTCAGCCGCATTGCTGTCTGTCAGTAATCCTGCAGAGGGATTTCCAGGAGAAGTACCTAGGAGAAGGGCTGATGTGGGTCCCTATAAAGTGGAGAAAATCTGTGTTCTCTCTGGCTCAGCATTTGTTCAGGTCACTCACGAGCTCCTTGGCTCAGATCTCTCCAGCTGAAAACTGGCCAAGCTGGAATTTGGGGGGCAAAGTTGGTTCCTCACATGTCCCCTGTGCAGTCCCTCGGTGTCTGGCTCTGCCCCATCAGTATGCACACAGTGTCATTTGAATGCAGGGTGAAAGCATCCTCTTGATGTGTGGCTGAATGCAGCTGGATGGAGAGGAGAACTGGGCAGAGTGGAGTGAGGGGCAACAGGCAGTTCCCACCAGGGGTTCTTTGCTTTGCCTTCTTCCCACCAAATTTGCCTCCCCAGGAGCTCTCCCAGCTGAGTCTCCACCTTGCTTCTGCCTGGGCCTGAGTCTTGTATTAGATGATTTTACTTCAAGAGTTTGAGCCGCTTTAACATTTTCCCACTGCCTTTTCTATTTACAACCCAGATGAGAAGTGACAAGGGTGGTTTCAGTACAGAGAATATGATTCATTTTGGGACTTTTTAAAACTTTTTTTTGAAGTACACACACACACACACATACATGCATAGAAAATGCATCTGTCAAAAGTATATAGCTCTGGAGGTTGCTCTTACGCAAGCTTCAGTTAGATTTTGCTACCTACCATAACTTGCGAAAACCCAGCCAAAACCATTCCAGCCAATTCTAAAGAACAGCCAGGGAAATATATAAGATTCTACAAAGGTTCCACACACTAGGATCATTTTCCGGAAACCCCCAACCTCCAGATGGGTCCCTGGACCAGATAAGTCCTGAAATGCAGAGGGGCCAGCCTCTCCAGAGGCTAATTCCATCCCCCATCCCATGTTATCGACAGCCCCTTCCAACATGAACAAGTTAGAATGGGCATAGCCCGAATACCCTTAAAAAGTGGGAGAAAGATCAAAGGTGATGGTGGAGTTATACAGGAAAGGTAGGGCTTAACAGATGAGTATGATTGCTGCATCATTATATTGATACGTCTTTTAGTTTCCAGTATCTTAGATCAGCTAGATGTAAAAACCTAAAATTGTGAAGTTATAACCCATATCAAACTGAAATCTGTTCTACAACTAATTCCTGCAGTGTGCTTTGAAATTTACTGCTTTTTCGTATATATGTTATTTTTCACAAGAAAGAAGAAAACGTTGATTGTGATAATAAGAAAAATTCCTTCTAGCCTCCAGTGTTCTGGAACAGCTAGAAGGAAAAATCTGAGATGATGGTAGGGTAGTGCTTGACAAACTCTGGGATCTATTCTGTAACTGCTTGTTGAAGAGTGCTTTGAAAATTATTGCTTTTTTCTTTGTTTTGTATATATGGTATGTTATACATTAAAATTTTAAAAAAATGTATAGCTTGATGAATACTGCAAACTCGCTGGCCAGCAGCCAGATCAAGGAAATAGCATGACCAGTACCACTGAGGGGGTTAAGTGATATTTTCCTGTGGCCCCTTTCCTCTAGGGTACCCACTATCCTGCCTTCAAATAGCATAGACGAGTGTTGCCTGTCTTTAGTACTTTATTTAAATGTAATCTTCTGTGCATGTACTGTTTAATATGCTAGTGACGTTTGCTGATGTTGTTGAGACTTGTATATTCTTCATTGTCATTGTCATTGTTGTTGAGTGTTTTTTGGGGAGAAATGATGGACATGGGGAAGTTTGCCAGTCTTTGTCTATTATGAGTCATGTCATTGCAGATATCCTGTACCTGTCTCTCCATGAGCATGTGTACACATTTCGGTCAGGGGCAGACCTCAGAGTGGAATTTCTGGGTCTGAGTGTGTGCCTGTGTTCAGCTTTGGTAGATTCTAGTAAACAGTTTTCCTAAGTGAAAGTACCTATTTACAGTATAACTTGGGCTTTTAAAGCAGAGGAGATAATCGGGTTTAGCTACCTAGTCACGCTTGTGGGAGGGAAAGCCCTTATTGGCGAACCCTGACCTAGAGACTCTGAACCCTCTGGGTCTAGAGGAGATGCCGTCGCTGCCTTGGGAGCCGGGGCCCCGTGGAATGCAAGGGAGAAGGCAGCCAAAGGCACAGGCCCTCTCCAGGCTGAAACAACGACAGGAACAGATATCGCCAGTACTATTGTCAATCCCCGTCTCCCTCTTCCTTTCATCCTTCTCCGTCTTCCTTTTCATGCTCCTCTCCCTCCTCCTCTTCCTCCCCTTTCTTCTTTTCCTCCTGTTCTGCATCACAGGTTTCCCTTTTACTGCCCTCAAAAGGGAGTTTTATTCACATTCTCAACTGTTATATGTCCCCCACATGGAGAGTTTAAGGTATAATTAGTTAAGATGAGGCCAAATTTAATTAGGGTGAATCCTAGCCCAAAATGACTGCTGTCCTTATAAGAATGGGGGAATTTGGACACACAGATACAGAGAGAAGACTCGGAGGCAAAAATTGGAATTGATGCTGCCTCAAGCCTAGGAATGCCAGGGAGTACCAAGGAATGCCAAGACATTCCAGTGAATGCCAAGGATCACCAGTACCTGCCAGATGCAAGGCAGGCTTCTCCCCTACAGGTGTTGGAAGCATGCACTGCTGAAGCTTGATTTCAGACCTTTGTCTTCCAGAACTGTGAGACAATAAATGTCTTTTGTTTTAAGCCACCTGGTTTGGAGTACTTTGTTACAGCAGCCCAGAGAAATGAAGGCACCCACCTATCACACAAACACCCCCACAGACCCACACATGCATATGCATACACACAAACCCACACTTGCACACACACACACCTGCCACGCACATGCATACCACATACTGCACACATATGCATGCACACACATGCATACTCACACATACATACACACACATGTACACATGTACAGACACGCACATGTGCATATGCGCACTACACTCGCACACCCACACACCACGACATACATGCACACACATGTACAACCCACCATACACGACCATGTGCGCATGCATGCCCCTCCATGTGGGAGCACCAGTTCTGGAAGTATTAATGCAGAGCAGGGAATCATAGCACAAAGAAAAGTGTTAATTATATGGGTGAAAGTGTGAGCACAATAACTAGAGCTCGTCAGAGAAATGCTTATTTAAAAAAAAAAAAGAGAGTGAGAGAACAAGGCTTTCCAAAACTGCCACGTCTGGTCTATTTTGGCACCACCTGAGGTTGGGCCCCGGCGGGCAGCCCCTCTCATGTGTGCATTTACCATGCAGGCGTCAAATGGGAGGGAGGGGCAGCCCCCGACACCTTCAGATAAAAATAACAGGGCGTGGGCTTTCTGAATCGCACCATACGTTTTTGGCCACCTGCTCGCCTGCTGTGCCTGGGAATCCCACTTCCTGCGTTCTCCCTGTGCATCCGTGGAGGTGTCCCCCTACAGTGGGGTAGCTGTGGCTGGAGGCGGCCAGGCTCCATGAATGAGGAGCTTCTCTGGGACCTTTGTCAGCACCCTAGAGGGCAAGTGTACCTGGGGCAGCTGACAGCCTCTTCTCTCCTTCATGCAATTGGTGTGGGAGGGGGTGCAGCAGAGAAGCCACAGCCAGCAGCCGATGTGCCCCTGGGCTGGGCGGGGACAGGCCAGGCTCTTCCTGTCCTTACAATACCTGTCTCCCAGCTTGCCATTCAGGGGTGCAGGGACATGACCCGGGGTCCCACGGCCCTACTAGAATGCAAAGACTTGGATGTCCAACTCCTCTGTGGTGCGGCCTCTGCTTCCTGGGGGAAATGCTCTGGAAGGAATGCAGCGACTTCTGCAGAGCCTGCTCTCAGCCTAGCCCAGCCCCAGGTTCCTGCTGCAGCCCTGGGGGACCCCTGTGGATCTCTCTCGAGGGTAGCTGTGCTTCCAGGAGGCGGTGAAGGTGTGAAGGGGAGCAGACCAGACAGACCAGGGGCCCTGCAGGCAGCCTCGGCCCTGGTTGGTGACATGGAACTTAAACTTGCATCCAGGGAAGACGTCATACCTGGCTGGAGTTTGACCATGCAAAGCAAAGCGTGTGACCGAGCCAGGTCTCCTCCAGTTGGCTTGGGGGGACTCTGTGTGTCCTCAATGACTGCAAAGCCTAGGGCTGGGACAGCCTGTCTCTTAAAGTTCTCAGCACACCCCTTGGATTATGGGGGTGCCATAGCCCCTAGTGCAGGGGAAGCCTGATTTGGTTCCACCTGGAATTTCCTCTGTTGGTTTCTTTCTATGTTTTCTCTTTGGTCACCCTCACCCCCACCCCAAGGCTCCAGTAAGCATAACTACTTTCACAATCCTGTGGAAATAATGGTCTCCAATGCCTCCTTCTATTATTTTTTTCCTTCTGTTGAATGTCTTGGAAGATTCTGTTGACCAAAAAAGCCATGGCGTTAAAGCATTGATCTGTTCACTTTCCCCCCAGAATCATCCAAGAACCATATGTGCCAGCCGGGGCTTTCCGTCATCATGCAGTAACTGACATTGCCACCTGAGTTTATGTGGTTTCAGCTGAAAACGGGCACAGACATCTCCGTTAGCCATCGTAGGCTCAGCTGGAGTGAGTCTGAATTTTTACTCTTTTGAAATAGCACACAGACCCCCAGTACCACCTTCCCCCCAGCTAGAGCCCCCTGAGTTCCGGAGTCACGCACCATGAGGGCTGACATTTGCAGCCCAGGCTGGCAGTTTAAAAGTTGACTCCGCCCCCCAGCAGTCTCCCAGTTCTGGGTTGCTGGGCGCTCTAGAAACAGTAGCACGCTGTCAGGGGCGGGCCAAAGGATGTGGCGCAGGCAGGCTCGGGGAACCAGGGTGGCACAAGTGCTGCCCACAGCAGCTCACCACCTCCCTTGCAAAGGGGTAAATGGATTAGGAGGCATAACCCTTCCGGACTGACCTCCGCCCTCGGTCAGCAGACTCGAGGGAGTATCCTAAGCAGGACGGGGCTGAGGATAAGCACTGTGTGTGGATGTGGGCTCTTCTGGGGTCCACGGGGAATTCTAGAATGTGCTGCCTCACAGCATTGATCCCATCTTGGGGCCCAGGTACCTCCGAGGCAGCCACTCACAGGCCATTGGGGCCCCTGGCGTGGGGCAGGGGTGTGACTTAATAACATGGTGGGTCCCGTTGGTGAAGGCGAGTCTTTCTCCAGAGAAGGGGGCAGCTTGGAGATGTTAGCGGCCAGTGCACACAGTGGCTGGGGACCTGGGTGGGCACCCCTAGGAGTACCACCCAACCTGTGGGTCCGGATGGCAAGAGGCCACCTTCTCTTCCAGCCCTGTGCCCATGTGCTAGGTGCCCTGGGCCACCAATGGGGGGTCATTTTACCGCAAAGTGGCTGCCTTTTTTCTCCCTGGTCATACCAGTTAGACAGGTCTGCGTGGCCATGCTGGGACCTCGCCATAGATTTGGGGAAAACAAAACAACTGGATCCAAGAAGAGCCTGTAAGTGGGCAAAGCTGAGTGTGGGAGATGTGGCTGGGAGGCAAGACAGGGCTTGGCGGGGGGAGCACCAGATATTTGGGGAAGCTTTCCTATTTAAGATCTTTTTTGTTGGTGTGTCTACCCAGCCGTGTCTTCCAGCTTGGTTCACCTGCTCTTTGGCACCAGGATCTGTACAGATGCCAGATGGGCCCACAAGCAGCATCAGAACCACTGCTGGGCCCACCACCACCTCGAGTCCCCCAGTACCTCCCAGCCCCCCACCGCCTCCGAGCACCCCGCCGCCTCCCAGCCATCCTCTTTCAGACACGGACCATTTTCTCAGTGTAGTCTGGCCCCCTTCAGGCCACCTCTTTTCTCCATTTCCTCATTCTTGAGGTGGGGCTGTTGATGGGAAAACCTCACCCAGTCTCGCTCTGGAGGGCCAGATTCTGAAAAGTGGAAAAGTACGTGTGAGTAGATGTACTGAAGGCGCCCTGGGTGGTTTTCCAGGGACTGCACTAATGAATAGAAGAGAATGATAATGAGTTCTAATGAGCTCTTGGTCCGTCTGTGTCAGTAGTGCTTGTGGGTAGATGGTGGAGTTGTCAGCTCTCTCCCTTGGCCAAAATGCTCCTTGTAGGCTGGAGATCCGGATTCTGGAGCTTTGGGCACACTTAGCTGTCATTGAGGGCGGCTGTGATGATAGTGACTCGGCAGCCTGGCAAGGGGGGTCATTTTACCGCAAAGTGGCTGCCTTTTGTCTCCCTGGCAAAAGGGTGCTGAGAAATGAATGTCATGGGCTCTGGAGGTGCTGAATAATAAGTGAACTTGATCCCCCCCCCCCCCCCCGAGTCAGCCAGGTCTGAATGGCTCCCTCTGATCGACCCATTGATACCTTCAAGGTCACTGGGCTGAGGCTTTGGAAAGAGTAATTGGCTGAAGCATATCTCTCTGCGCCTCCAAGCTATCAGATCCCCACCACAGACTCCCATTTCAACGAGGAGTTTTAGGGTTTGAGAATAATGACTCCAAGGATTTCCTGGAAAAGACGGAGGAGAGAGTGAGCAGTGGGATTATGAATGGACACTCTGGAGACCCAGATGGAGGGGGAAGATTAATTTGCAGCTAAATGGGAGCGGTGATGGCTTAATCTGGAGCCAGTCTGCACTGCTCCCACGGGAGTAAATAAAAACCCTGGCTTTTGTAGGTGTGTCAGCTTCGGTCATTCATTTATTCATTTGCTCATGCATTGAGTTGCACAGGTCTGGATGAGGTGTGGTGCGATTTGAGATGCCCCATATAGATTAGGGTTTGGAGGATTAGTGGTCTAGATTGGGGGAAGAAACAGTTCTTCACCCTTTTCTGCTGGGATCTCACCCTGGCCGGGTTCTCTGCCTATTCATCAGTTGCCCATTGCTTCTCTCAACTCATGGGGCAAGAATTCCCTCCCCACCCCTTGTTAAAGAATCATTTAAGAAAACGGCCAAATCCTGACTCTCATACAGATATGAAGTGAATACGTTAAAGAATTTTATTTAACTCATTATTGATGAGGAAACTGGTAAGACTTTCTAAACATTTCAAAAGAATAGCCAAGTAACAGATACATTTATAGATCGTGAATAGTGAAATGAATGTGCAAACGGAAGCAAAGCTGTCCTCCACCCACCACACGTGGGAGAGGAGAGAAGTCAGTTGAATCTTTACTGGACAGAATTCGCCTGTATGGATGATAATTGTTTTGTATTGTCATCAATTTACAGATTTGTAAAATAGCTAAGGGCAAGGAGAGGTTGGAATCAAATAACCTGGAGAAGTGTGCTGTGGATGATACACAGTTTTCTATTAAAGCCCATTTTCCCTGGACTCATTTAGTGAAGTCCAGGGTTTTAAGCATCATGCTCGCTCAGAAAGTGCCGTTCTCTCTCCTTCCTTATACGTAGCAACAATAATTTTTTTTGGGGGGGGAGGTGTTCTATGTCTATTTTTATGATATTAAAGCAAGGTTAACTACTTGAGTTATTTTGGAAGAGAATTACTGAATTTACCCTGTCCAATTTCTCAAGACCTATTTTGATGAGTAGAAAGTATGATTTATAGGATTTATATATATGATTTATAAGATTGCATATAAGAATGACACTGGAATAGTGTATCTATGAGCCAGAAATAAAATAGCTCAAACAGCATAGAAGGTTTCAAGGCACAGCTATTGTGGGGTGGAGAGTGGGAGAAAAGGACACATGTGGAAACATCTAGATAATTCCAGGACAGTTGCCTAAACGTAATTGGGAATTTCTTCATGCAGTTTTTTTAATCCCTAAAACTTTTAGTGTAATATAATTGAAGACCACACTTTTTTCACAGTTCGGAAGGACCTCAAATCCTAGATGCTTCTATCTTGTCCGTATTTTTGAAGTTTGTCCTGAAAAGTTGTATGGTTGTTACGGAAAGTGAAAGGGTTGGGAAATTCATTGGAGGATTTAACTTCAGAGCCTCTTCTAGTTTATTGCGAAAATGTTTCTTCTTGGCCTTTTGTGCAGCCTTTGACACTGCTGACCACCTCTCCTTCTTAAAGCTCATCCTTTCTTCCCTCACTCTTGGCAGCCCCTAGTTTTCATCTCTAGGAATATTCTCTGTGTCTTCCACTGGCCCTCTTTGGTCCCCTTTTCCTTTCCTCCTAGGAGGCAGCCCAGGCACTACCGTCCTTTCTCCTTGTCCGTTCCCCATGGGGACTGTGTCCTCATTCAGGGCATCAGTGCATTCTTACACTTCATGTTCAGGATGTCTAAAATATAAATAATCAGATTTCTTCTCCCTTTTTGCACTGATTCTCCCACCTGCTTACCAAACGCTGTCGAGCCTTTCTTGTCGATATCTCTCCTGGCTGACTTTTCCTTTTCACGCCATGGTCATGCTAGGACCCAGGCCCTACCTACTCTTTCTCCGCTGCGCTGTTGCAACACTTCTGCATTTAATGTAATGCCCCTTGGGTGGTACCCTGAGCCAGGCATGGGCTGCAAGAGTTCCAGTGGTGCGGGGCAACTGGGGAGAGAGACATCAGTTAGATACACACGATTAAGTATATAATCATAAGCTGTGATAAGTGCTACAGGAGTACATAACGAAGAACCCTGAATTAGTCTGTGGACTAGCCGAAACTACCCTGAGGAGGTGATCCCTGAGGAATGAATAGGCATTAAATACCCCGAGGTGTGGTCCAGGGGGAAGAGTTTACCAGGGGAGAAGCCCAGCATTTGCTGAAGCTGTGAGGTGGGAGGAGGCATGTTAGAGATCCAGGGTGAGAAGCCTGAGTGTGAAGGGAAGCCGGCGAGAGGGTGGAGCAGCATGGGCTTCACTGGGGTTGGGGGGAGGCAGGGCAGGCTCATGCTGAATTGCTCTCGGAATCCTCAAAGCCAGGGGGAGTCTTTGTAGGGTTTTAAGCAGGAAATGATATGAGCAGATGAGCCTTTGGAGAAGTTCCTTGGGACCGTTACATTATATCCAGAAGACAGGATAACCTGGGAAATCCTCCTGATCCAAAGCATAGGAAATTCTGGATAATATCATAGCTGAGCTGAATTTACAAGGGGCTGTAAACAAAGTGGAAGGTGAGCACCTGAGGGGCACACTGGTGCTGACTGTTTTATCTTCCCCGTGACATTCGCCCATCTCAGAGCATGAGATGCACTTCTGAGTGGCCGCACCAAGACAGGAGGCAATGACGAAGGGATGGGGGATGCTGGAACTGGACCTGAGACCCTGACACGGAGCAGGGGCCACTGACCAGTGAAAGGGGGTGCAGGTCGTAGAGTGACTCCCTCCAAAAGAAAATGCTAGAAAAACTTGTTTGCTTTGATCTGGGTTCTGGTTGGAGGTGGGTGGAAATCTTCCCCAAAGAATCCCTTAGACCTGTCCCAAGGTGGTTTTAAGGTTTTCTTTACACCACTTTCATGTCCCAAGAAATTCCATCCAAGAAATTAACACAACAGAGAGTCATACCCTGATGATTACCCTGGGACTCCCAGAAGCAGCATCACAACTTTCCTCTGGAGTTCTCAGTGGGATTAAACCCTAAAGACATACTAATAGTACTATAAAACATATATACAAGTTTGAATGCTTTAGACTGTGTAAAGCAAAGTTTTAGTATTATTGGTTTGGGCAGTTAATCAGAATGAAAATATCCTAATTCCTTGTGTTTTTAGAGAAGGAAGTAGATCTGTTGATTTAACTGTATTTTATTAAGTTAAATGTGCATGTTAAAATTTATGGGAAATGACAAAAATTTGAGTATATAATTTCCAACCCAATAAAGGAGAAAATTGGTATACAAAACTCAATCAACCCAAAGAAGAGAGAAAAGAATAAATAGAAGAACAGAAAATGCAGGATAAATAAAAATCACAAAATGAGTGGTAGAAGTAAATTCCAGTACATGAATATAATAAAAAAATGCGAATGGACTAAATTAATTAGAGATTATCAGATTGGATCTTTAAAAAGTCAAATTGCATATGTATGTTTATGAGAGATGCATCTGAAGGCACAGATGGTTGAAATTAAAAGGATGGAAAAGATGTAATAGGCAAAATACTAATCAGAAGATACAGGGCATAGTCATATTAACATCAATAAAGTAGATTGAAGGACAAATTATTATTTGAGATAAAGAGTCGATATTTAATAGTAAACACGTATTGAAGGTGAACATGATTGAAATGGGTTGTATAGACACATGTGTCCCACTGAGTAACACTACAAATATAAGTTCTTGCATGAGCTTCTACAAAGTTATGAATCTTGTACAAAGAGTGTATAAGTTGGGGAATAGGGGTAAAACTGCTGTTGTTTAGACTATGTTTAACAGGAAAACATGAATAGTACCACAGAAACACAGGGATAAAAATGGGGGAAGGGACAAGTGTTAAGGGGGGGTTTAGATTTTCTATTTGGTGAGGGTATGTTAATTGGTTTTCTTTCTCTTGGGAACAATGAAATTATCTAAAATTGAGAGTATTGATGGACTGTTGATTTTGGACATTGGACTGTTGACATGTACATTATACATGATGCCCAATGAATGTAGGTGGCTGAAGGAGACACTGACTGAAAAGTAGATTAGTGAATGATGGTGTATACATGTGATTATCGTGCTGCTACGAAAAGGAAAGAAGTTGTGAAGCATGCAACATTGTTAATAAACCGGTGGGACATTCGGTGAGGCAAAATAAGCCAGAAGCAAAATAGCAAAATTGTATGGTCTCGTTTAGAAAGTACTTATAAGAAAACAGGGGCCTGAATTGTAAGTTCACATTTAGTCCAGAGTGGTAGTTGTTATTTCTGGATTTTGAGAGGCTGTTTTATATATGTATAACCTGGTATTTAGAGGTAAGAATGAAGCCGATCAGGTCTGGATTAAGATATTCAAACACAAAGGTAAGCATGACATTGTCTATATTTCAGAACCTCATCTACTCTTTGAGACCAAAGGAAGAAAGTTTTATTTGGTCCAGAACCTAAATTTTCTGTAGCACATAATCTAACTCAACCTGTCTGGATAGATCATTTAAACAATCAGAACATGTGGAGCCCGGAATAAGAATGAGGGCCTTTTAATCCTGTATAGCTTAGTATAATGCCTGGATATATCCTAGAATATATTAAGCAGATAATCAAAAAGTTTTGGCAAAGTCCCTTGAGGGATGGGAGAGAAAATATGGAACTATTAACATTACTACCGGGAAACCCCTCGTGCTATGTGAAACCTTAAAGATGCCCAGATCAGTAGGCCAAGCCTTGATCTTGAGGCTTGCTCTTGTGAAGCTTATGTATGTATGTAGTAGAGAAGCTAAGCCCAAAAGTCACCTCTGGAGGACACTTTTGTAGCTCAGATGTGGCCTCTCTCTCTAAGCCCTACTCTGCAAATGAAACCATTGCCCTCTCCCCTACGTGGGACATAACATCCAGGGATGAAAGTTTTCCTGGTGATGTGGGAGAGGACTCCCAAGGATGAGCCTGACCCTGACACTGTGGGATCAACAATGCCATCCTGACAAAAAAGGGGAAAAGAAGTGTAACAAAGTATCAGTGGTTGAGAGAGTTTAAATAGTGTCGACAGGCTACTCTGGACTTCACTCTAGGCAAGTTTCAATTAGACATTGCTACCTATCATAACTTCCCAAACCCCATTCCTTCCAATCCTAAAGAACACCTAGGGCATTATTATAAGATTCTACAAAGGTTCCATGCACTAGGGTAACTCTCCAAAACCTACAACCTCCAAGTGGGTCTCTGGACCAGATAAGCCCTGAAATGCAGAGGGGCCGCCTTCTCCGGAATATCAACTAGTTCCATCCCCCATCCCATATTATTGATAACCCCTCCCAACGTGAGAAAGTTAGAATGAGCGTAGCCCGAAAACCCCTAAAGGGTGGGAGGACGATTATGGTGGAGTTATACAGAGAAGGTAGGAGTTAACAGGCCTGAGAAGGAGGATCTAGGACAAAAGTGACTCTTTGCCAATATATTAGGAAATTAAGATGAAACTGACATTTTTCTAGAAGGGTACAATTTAACATGACCAAAGAAGAAGCTAAAAACTTGAAGACATGTAGAATAGTAAAAATTTTAATCAGTAGTTTAAAATACATTTATTTAAATTCATGTATAATATCTCATGAAAAAAAATGAACAGACCAAAAAAGAAAAAAGAAAAGTGAGATTCAGGAAAAACATTAAAAAAGTTCAAGCTCTAGGAATACTAGGGAGATAAAGATTATCTTTAAAAAACCCTAAAATAATAAATATACTAATTACTTATGAAACATTAAAAACATTTTGTTTAAAATCAGAAGTGATCCAGAATGCTTGTTATCATCCCTTGTAATCAGTATTTTACCTGAGGTTATAGCCAATGTAATAAGTAAAAAAGAAGGAAAGAAGAAAGCAAGAAATAACATTATTTACAAATAATTTGATTTTCTACATTAAAAAACAGAATGGACAAGCATATTAGTAGAATTGATGAGAAAATTATTCTGAATTGTTGGTAGCAGATTTATATTTAAAAATCAATTCCATTCTCTACACTAGTCATATATAAATAGAAAAAAAATATGCCACTTAGGAAGGCAGGCTGGTCACTGCTCAGTTGTGTTTCTCTTGGAACCCTTCCCTGATCTGTGTAGAAACCCTTCCTTCCTCGTCTTAATGCCCAGCCTCTTACTCCTTCTCACCAAAGTTCTTCTTCAGGTGTTTTGCTTAACAGTTTTCTGAATTTAAAAAAAGAAGAAAAAGAAAAATTCAAGGCCAATTTCCACAATGTCTTCAGCTCTTTGTAGTCACCTATGACTTTCCCAGAACCCTCTTTAGGAGAAGAGGGTGCAATTGTCGAGGAAATGATTTTGCTGAGAAACAAATCAGGCTCATAGCCACTGAAATTTTCATTCCTAGATGCAGAGGATGGCCCCCAGTTCTGTCCAGTGTGGTGGCCTCTGGCTCCACGTGGCCATTGAGGGCTTGAAGTGTGGAATTGAGATGTGAAGTAAGCGTAACACACCCATGGAAATTTAGAAGACTTAGTACAAAGGCATGGAAATCTCATTAGTAATTTTTATATTAATTCCATATTGCAATATCTTGGATGTATAAGATATATTATTAAAATTAAGTTCACTTAAAAAAAACTTTGATTAGAAAATTTGAAGTGATGCATGTGGCTTTTGTAGCTCACATTATATTTCTGTGGGACAGCACTGTGCTAAGTCCTCAAATTCTTTATTGTGTGGTTTGGGGGAAGGGCTTCATTTTCTCTCAGTTTGAGTTTTCTCCTTTGTAAAATAGGGATGTTACGTGTCTCATGTACCTTGGGTGGCTGAGATGACTAGTGGGAAACCCAATTTCCCCAGACTAGTCCTTCATAAGTGGTAAAGTGGTGTGCCTTTGCTGGATGTTTTTTGTTTCTTCTTTGCCAGTCCATTTTTGTCTGGAGCACTACACATTCCCAGAAGGAGAAAAAAGAAGGCTTGGAGGAGACTGATTCCACGATTGGGGTCTTACCTATTTATCCAAGCCAGGAATCAGCACCAATCTCTAAGCAGAGTTTGTCTTTCTCATGGACCTCTACACTCAGAGAGAAATTTGAGTTCCTGACATCCCTTTTTCTTACCACGGGGTAATTAATGCAGGGCAGTAAAAATGACTGTACAAGCTGAAACCATGCAAAACAATCTTAATAGTCAGTGGGAAAAATTACGAGCATTCTGTGAACTTTAAAACTGTTGTCAAATCATTAAAAGCTCTCTTACTATTGTTTATAAATGTTTAGGAAAGCGAAAAAAAATAGTAAAACTAATATTTAGTGTGCTATCATGCAAATCATTGGATATATGGAAAGTTACAGTGTTTTGCTTCTTTGGAAAAAACCTATCAAGCGTAGTTTGGTCTTTCCTAATCCTTGGAGAATTGCTGCACTCCTTTCAAAGTTTGGGTCAGCTTCCAATATTTCATCCTTTATGTTTTTAATGCCATAAAATATCTCCAAATATTCCTTTAATGTGAAGTTTTGCTGATGTTACTTCCTCTGGGGCATCTTCATCTTTTTTTTGTCACAGCTGCCTTCCTTATTTATGTCCAGGAGCTGGCCTTTAGGAAGTTCCTCTGGCTGCAGATCAACAGACTTTTGAGTGGCAGCAGTGTCAAGCATTCCAATGGTCAGCTTCTTTGTTCCATAATGCCATTAAACTCCATAAAACTCCATTTAACTCTAGTCAAATGCCATTTCCAGCATTATCACTTCTGATTTCTTTTCTGCATTTTCATCTTTGTTGGCCTAGTCTCCCTTTCGATGATCCGTTTTTGTGAAGTGTCCTGTGGGGCTATAACAGAGAGACCAGAAGGCAGCACAAATGCATGCTTCGCTGTCTGCTGGTGGACTGAATGACAGATGCCTGGTGACAACCCTTGAGAAGTTTGCTGCATTGGCCACTGTTATTTACATGGTGGGTATGGATGGAGGAGCTGGCAGCATGGTGTGTCCTTATAGCATTTACTCGCAGTTGATATCCCTGAGTAACTGAAAGGCGAGCCGTGTCGTTGGGCCAGTGGTGTTATTGAACTAAAAAGTGGCACTGAAATGTAGGCCTGTCAGAGTTATGCAAAGTAAGGACTGCCTGTCCTTGGCATGCTTGGAAAGTTGTTCCTTGGAGGAGAGATACACACCTCCCCTTGGGTCCCTGACTCTTGTCTTATCTCGTGTTTGATCGGAAAGGCCACCTTCCCCATTTATGTTATCTTGTGTGCAGGGGAGGGGCCCATTTGTTAAATCACTGGACAACCACAGGTTCAGTGTCCTTTCTGCTGGGCACAGTGCTAGGCTCCAGCACTAGCACTCCTGGCCGAAAGTGCCTTAAATTGCTCTCATTTTTGGTTTTGGGCAGTTAACTTTCCAGCGTATTTTCCAAACCACTGGTTCTGCCATGTGCATGAGGTTTTGAAGTTACTTGTGGCTTGCACAACTTTCCACTATCTTGATTGCTAGAACACACATGTTGTTGGGAGCATCAGATTCCGAGATTGGGATCCGGTCTGCACCTGGGTATGCCAAGTGGGTCAGTCCATTTTCTAAAGAGAACAATTAACTGATGGACACAGTCTCAACTTGCATAGTTGCTGGTTAATTATTCAAAGCATGTTTCATGAAACCCAGTGACATTTCTCAGCATCTTCTTTCTTCCATGTTTTTAATTGACCTGGGAGTTACGACCTCTCTGCTTGAAAGGGTCTTAGAGCATGTTTATAATCAGATGTCTTTGTCTGGAGAATTAATTCCACTAGAAGAGAGGTGGGGCCAGAAAGGAGAGGCTCGGATCCTAGAGCTTTTTCTAAAAGTTTTAAAATCCTTTTGAGAGTATTTGCCATTATATACATAAAGTTGTTTTTGCCAAATAATTTATTTGCTTGAGAAATCCAAAATGCTTTGTATAAAAGAGCTCTCTGGCTCCTGGTGTTGACGGGAATCATGTTTATTGAGGGTGGTACGACAGTGGCTCAGCAGGCAGAATTCTCACCTGCCATGCTGGAAATCCCGGGTTCAATTCTTGGTGCCTGTCCATGCCAAAAAAAAAAAATAAAACAAAACCAAAAACAAATGTTTTATTGAGCTAGGAGGGTGCTAGATGCTTTCACGGATCATTTGCAGTCTTCATGACAGCTGAATGGGATAGGAACCACTATCGGCATTTATATACTTAAGGAACCTGAGGCTCAGACAGAGAAATGAACGTGCCCAAGATCTTACGTCGGTTAAGTGGTAGAGGTGAATTTTTATTTTTTTAGTTTGTCTGATTCCAGAGTCCTTGCACTTTTGTGTAGATAAATGCACATTGGCCACCACTCCCCTTCCTGCTTTCATTACAGACATCACTTATTGATAACTGATTTGTTCTCCTGCCTTATGCCATGTTGCTGCCCATGAAGATTCTGCCTGGTGCTCTGGTGGGAAATCATCTCATCCCATAAATGAGAGGTGATGAGAACAAAGAGATTCTAGAGTTGCCTGGTCTGGGGAAGCTCTGGTACAGCTCCTGGTGGGCTTTTGAGAGGCCAGTGTGGCCACTCCCTGCTGTTGGCCCAGAGGTGCCCCTCCCACCTCTGGCCTTCTCCCTGTGCCCACTCTTTCTCTGTGCAGCCTAGAAAGAGAGAGCTGAAGCATTCCCTTTGGAATAAACCACCGACATGGTAGAAAAACAAGAACTCATGATTTTAAATCCTGTCTGTTTAGCTGGTATCTTGGTTTGGGTTTCCCCCAAAGCAGATTCTTAGACAAGAAATCGGATTCAAGGGGGCTATCCCAAGAAGTACAAGAGAGAGAATGAGGTAAATGAAAAAGAGCAGGAGGGAAAAGCCGGTAAAAGGTGCATCCATGAGCAGGTGCTGGTGTGAGCCCCTGAGGCTCACCCTTGTGGAACTGTCTGTGAGGCCGTGTGGGATACGCATCTCCCTTGTCCCGCAGGAGGGCAGAGCGAGGCCCCGCTGGTCGAGGTTGCTCCCATCCCTCCCGTCCCCCCAGAATTAAATCTGCCACGTTGCGTCTCCTGTTTTCCTTCTGTGCCGGTCACCCTCTCGGTGGTGGTAGGGAAAGCCCTCAGGCGGAGAAGCTGAGATGCGGGCATTGAGCTGGGAAGCGTCAGCAGGGAACTGGGGCAGGGCTGCCGGTGGACTCGCGGGGGAGGAAGGGGGCACCGGGCCGGCCTTCGACAGCACCCAGTGCAGCTGGTCTGCGCCAGGCGCTTTTCCCAGACGGTGGGGACAGAGTTCATCTTATCTCACTTTGCTCACTTTGAAAAAAATCACCCAGATCAGATTCTTTCTATTCTGAACACCTAATGCTGTGTGATGTATAGACCCCAAAGGCCTTTCTCCGTGGCCAGGCTGCATTCTTGGTGGTTGCAGACTTGCTGTGCAGGTTTGAAATTTATGGCGGTGGTTGATTCCATCAAAGAAAACACAGAGCGCTGTGTGTAGCTCCTAATAAATTCCTTGTTATCTTTTACAACCATCTTGGGCAGGCGTTGTTCTGCTCAGCACAGGGGACCACACCGGCCAAAGCGAATGCTACCCCAGACGCGCACGTGTTGAAGACTAAAGAGGTGGGGGGGCTTAAATAACCAGTTTTGAAGCGGAACCAGCAACTATGCAATGATGGAAGGGGCAGCTATGGGGCAGTTTGAACTCGGTGACCTTTACATGGGGGAGACTCTTAGCTTCGGGGGCGGGGAGGTCCCAGCAGTTCTGGGTAGCAAAGTCTTTGCAACCAAAGCTTGGAGCAAGAAGAGAAAGGAGTGCTAATAATATACTCGAGGTAATAGGTGCTAATTAACCCTGATGGCTGATTTTAATCATTGCCGTCATCTGTTGAAATCAGCCAACTTTGTTTCATACAGAGTGGTTTTGTTTCATCTTTTCCAATAAGTGGAGATCAGAACTGTCCTCTTTCCTTTTTCCACCTCTGCCCTCTTGTAGCTTAAAGAAAAGGGGGGAAAGCCTTAAATTGAAATGGAGGCACCTTCTGGAGTTGTCCTGGTGCTTTCCTTGTGTGTGGTTTCATCTCCCTGGATTCTGGGAACTGGGCAGAGAACAATTCCACAGATCTTTCCCCAGGCCTGGAGAGAACTCCACCCATATCCATTCATTCATCCAATGATTTTTTATTGCTCTCCCACTATAAACTTCTTTGGATCCCCCATAGAGCCTCCAGTTGGGGAGCCACATGCATTTAAAAAATGAACGTGTTGATAGCCCTGCCTTAAATTCCAAAAAAGTCACAAAAGAGGTGGTACTGCATTTTGCAATCTCACCGGAGGAGCTGCCTGTACCCTTAAATTTATATAATTACGCAATAGGTACTTTGCCTCTTGGAGAGAAGCAAGGTCATGTGGAAACGTCTGGAGTCGGTCCTGGATGCTCCGTGTCTTCCCACGGGATTAGGCAATAGTGCCGGGCCTCCCAGAGCCCCAGGCAGCAGGAGAATGGAATCGTTTACAGGAGTCACCCAAGCATGGGCCGGCGCTGGTGGTCCATGGGCTGGTTGCCCTTTCCCGGAGGAGTAGGTGGAGGAGGGGGCACACCTAAAGCCTCACATCCCCTGGGGGCCTGTTGGGGTTGATGAGACCCAAGTTAGGTCCTGGAAGTCTCAACCAGTGACCGACCTGCTAAGGGTAAATGGCCTGCCGCTGTCAGTTGTAGGAGGAAGTCATTTTAACGCGTTTTCCCATCAGGAGGGGCATGAGATTGTTTTGGTGTCCAGGGTTTGATGAAGGCTTGTGGGGTGCATCCTAGTGAACCCTTCTTGAAGCCTCGTCCTTGCACAGCACCAGAGCAGCCCTTGGGACCCGGGCAGCGAGGCTGGGATCCTCTGGACTTCCTTTGCCCTCATGTCTCCTAGTGTGCCCATTCCCTTCTCCTCTGACTGCTGCAGGGTTGTTCATTGGGAGTCAGCAGCTTCTTGATGTGAAGGAACCCAGTCTTCTACATCCTCTGTGCCCATCTGAGTTCTGGGCACGGGTTGGACCCGCAAAGATCTATGTGGGGCTGTGCTGTCTGCCCCTCACCCACCTCTGGGGTCCCCCAGAGCCCCTTATCCTCATGCCCATTGTCTTCACTGAGTAACTAACTCCTGGGGGCCCAAACCATCTTGGCAGGCAAAGGAGCCAAGAAAAGAGTAAGAAGCGGCGCTGTCTTCAGAAAGCTTATGGAGTGGTCGGAGAAATGAGGCATTCACATGGGAGAGATAAACAAGATGAGGTCAGATGTTATGGAATTAAATGTGAGCAAGAGCAGCCGTGGAGTGGGAGGGCACAGAAGAAAAGGGGCCAGAGTGCAGTGAGGGAAGGCATCACAGAGAAGGAGGGACACAAGCCAATGGCAAATCCAAGCACCAAGCATGGCCAGATGCCGCTTGTCAGGAGAGCAGGCATTATTCGTTAGGCCAGACCCCCGCAGCCCCCTCCTGTGGCAGGCTAGCCACCCATTCAGTGCCTGTGCAGGCCGGGCAGCTGATGCGATGACAGAAGGGGGCTTGACGTGAGGCAGTAGGGAGTGGTGGGGACTGTGGAGAGCACCAGGGAGCTTTCCCCGACCAGGGGGTGTCGACTCTCCCTGCAGCACCTACCTGGCAGGAGCTCAGGCCCATGTTGCCAAGTCTTTGAGATTTTCAAGAGAAGCCAGAAGTCTGGCTTCTAACATGAAATTGGGGAACTTTTGCAATACTTGCACGAACCAAACTAAACATATCTGTACCCAATTATGGCCACACTGTGACCTCTTGTGGTCCTATGGGTGACCCTGCTTGGGTGCCCTGGCATCTTTCCACTCCCACCCCTACCATGGCCTGACCCACTTTGGACAGTTACCCAGATGCTCAGAGGGCTCCTTTTGTCTGCTTCTGAAACAGGTTGTAGAAAGCCCGCTTACTCTTCAGTGAACAAAACCTGGGGACGAGAAAGCTCACCTCTGGGGAAACTCCTTTTCCCGTGCTCCCTGGACTGCTTGCTGTATTGGACTGGGATTTCTCAGAAAACATTTCAGGCAGCTGGTGGGTGTAGAGGGACACAGTTTTGGGGGCAAAAACAGCGAACCAAGCATTGTGGAATCTGTCACTCTCCAGCAACAATCTCAGCAGCTTTCCTTCCAACTTAATAAACCCGAGCCCTTGTGGCTCGTGCAGCAAGCGTGATGACAAGTAATAACTCATAAGCAAAAGGAAGAAAAAATAATTTTTTGCCTTCTTGACTCATGCCTCTGGCGTGGGAAATCTAGGCAGGGGTGGCCACAAATGTTCTCTGGAGCTGGAAAGCGCAATTCTGGAGAGTATGCAGGCATGAGCTGGGAGGTCTGCGGACTCACTGAGGAGGCAGGGACCTCACAGGGTGTGAGCTGGGCAACTGTGATGTACCCAGGCTTCTCAAGGGGAGCCTGGGTTCTGAAGCCAGCCTGCTTGGGTTCAGATGCTGCTGTGCCGCTTGCTAGCTCTGTGAGCTTGAGTAAGTTGCTTAACCTCTCTGTGCCATGGTTTTTTCATCTTTAATTGTGGATAACAGTAATAATATTTATACAGGGTAATTGAGAATTAAAGCTATTGTATGTAAACCAGTAAGAAGACTATCTGGTGCCTAATAACTGCAATATTACTACTTATTATTATTATTCAACATAATAGAGAGAGGATAAACCTGTCCTTTCTCATAAACAGTAAATACTACTGGGTGGGGTCCATGGGACACGATTATTTACAAGGGATGGAAGTTCATTGCCTCTCATTAACAAAGAGGGGGGGCCTAAGCAGGCGTGACTGATTCTCATCTCAGCAGCTACCCTGTGAAGTAAGGAATAGATATTGTCCCTGCTATTCAGGCCCCAGGGCACTTAAATGACTCTTCATGGTGATTCATCTGTGTTGCCTGTCAGTGGCGATAGCTGCTGGGTGTCCGCTCATCTGTGGGACCCAGAGATGCTTTCTTTAGGGAGCTGAGCTGCCCCATCATGTCCCTCCCAGACCCGTGTCCTGGCTCTGAAAGCAGCACGATTGGCAGTGTTATTCATGGAGGGGAATAGATGCCCATGGAGGTCTGTTCTGCCTGATGGGTCTTCATCTTCTCTCCAGGGGCCCGGGGCTTTGGAGGAGGAGCGTGGCGCCATAAGCTGGGTGCAGATTGGCCACTGCCTGGCTGCGTGATGCTGGGCAAGAGATTAGCCTTCCTGGGCTTTATTTAGTTTCTTAAAGGAAGGTAGGCTCGATCCGTGGTGTCCAATTTGGGAACCAGAAGCCACAGGGGGCTGCTGAGAACGTGAATGAGGTTGATGGATTGAGATGTGCTGGAGTATAAAATACACGACGGCTTCGAATGCAAAATGATGTAAAATAGTTCATTAAGAATTTGTTATCCATGCAATGCAATATTATTTAGCACTGAAATAGAATGGAGTAGTGACGCATGTTACAACATGGATGAACCTTGAGAATTTCATGCTAGGGAAAGAAGCCAGATGCAAATGACGTTTATTGTATGATTCCATTTCTAGGCCAAACTATAAGGTAGACTAGTTATTGCCTAGGAATAGGTGAGGGAGTATTGGGGACTGACTACTAATAGGGGTGATGAACATATTCTATAATTAGAATAGGGTAATGATTGCACAGCTCTGTAAATACACTAAAATCTGTTTAATGTGTACTCTGAAGGGGAGAATTATATGGTGTGTGTGTGTGTATATATATATATATACATAACAGTTCAATAAAGCTGCTAAAATAATTTTTATATTTGGTACATGTTAAAATGATAGTATTTTGGATATACTGGGTTAAGTAAAATATATCACACAATTAATTTCACCTGTTTTTAGTTTTCTGCTGCATCTGCTAGAAAATTTGAAATCTCATACATGGCTTGCATTATATTTCTATTGGACAGCACTGCTTGACATATTCCCTGAAGGTCTTTCCAGTTCCAAAATTATATTCTTCCAT
This sequence comes from Tamandua tetradactyla, assembly GCF_023851605.1. Taxonomy (NCBI): domain Eukaryota; kingdom Metazoa; phylum Chordata; class Mammalia; order Pilosa; family Myrmecophagidae; genus Tamandua; species Tamandua tetradactyla. The sequence goes on along the minus strand of NC_135327.1, from coordinate 41,263,127 downwards.
GAAATGATCCCCAGGTTTTTACTTCTGATGACTCATTTACTATCATGGCTGAAACCCAACTTGAAAAAAAGTTCATTCAGGCCTTTAAAAATATATATATATTTTTGCAAAACTCAATTTTTAAATAGAAAGCCCAGAAGGAGGCACAGATTTGCACAAGTTGAGCTCGAGAGCCAGGACCCTCACCCTGTCCAGCCATGGTGAGCTGCCAAGAGTGGTCCATAACCGCAGACAGGGCTGTTCTATGAATCTACGGTCTGAGACGAAGCGCGTGCGTTCCTCAATCCAACCTCCTCTCGGGAGATTGGCTCTAAGCCTGTGGCAGCCGAGGGGTGGACAGTGTCTCAGGCAGTAGCTCCCTGAGTGGCAAAAGGCCTTAACCAGAGCCCAGCTGAGCAGGGGACCATCCTCACGTCCCATTTGGCCCAGCTTGAGACCAGGTGTTTGTCTTTTATTCTCAAAGAAGGCTCCATGTCAAAACACAGATCTTGGTCCCCAGTTTCACCTCCAGAGAGGGCGAGAGGTGTGCTTGGAAAGCAGCACTTTAGTCTTCCAGGAAATGTTGACCAAGCGCTGATTCTGTTCCCTGCCTTTTGCTTGGTGCTGTAGGGAAAATTCCCAAGTCAAACTTCCATCCTTTTGTGAAGAGACCAGTTTCCTGAAAGAACTGGGGCATGTCTGGGTCTCCGCAGAAGAGCCCCTGAATATGATGACTTGTCTTTCCATGGAGAGGGAAGTCTTTCCCTTCACTGCTCAACCTGATTTCTTAGGGTCCCCAGTGAGTGCCTCTCAGTCCTGGGGTGATGAACCCTTGGGAATCCTTGCATGCTTTAGCACCAGCACTTGGGTGGGTTCTTGTTTGGAACGTTCCTAGAGAATTTTACCTGTTTTCATTTAAACAATTGGCAGGAGCATTCACGGTCTGGGGAAGACCCAGCTGCCAATCACTGAAGGCAGAACCCTCTGTCTCACCCTCTCCCCAGCAGCTGTCACCTCTTCTCTCTTGACAGGCTGCTTCTTGCTCCTTGAGCCATTCCTGCCAATTTCAGAAATGCATAAGGGCAGGGAAAGTGAGCTCCTTTGCAGAAAGTTACTTTTAATATTTTTTTCAGGAAACAAGGCAAACTCAAACACCCAAACCATGATTTAAATGATAATTAGATTGACAGAGAAATAGTAATTAAAAAAAAAATAACAAGGGGGACTGCACGTTTCTCTAGCTTTTCCACCAAACACAAGATTTGTGAAGATCTCCAAGGGAAAAATAAGCAGGCCAGGAGCTCATATTTGGTAGAAACCATATAGATGCAGCACAAAATGCAGAAAACTAGATGAAGGCCAGTTGCTTCAGAAAACAGAGGGTTTGTGGGGGCGCTAAACAAGTCGGTGGAAACCATGCCCTGTTCTGGCACTAATTCACCAAAGAAGCCATTTCATTAGAAGATTTCCATTTTTAAATCAGTGCAGGGAGAGGTTCCATTTCACAATTAAATCAGGGTCAGGTGAGTTTTGCTGTAATATATCAAGGAGCGATGACACTGTAGCTACTGGAAGATAATTTGGCTTTGAACAGAGTTATTTTGGGGATCTCCCAGGAGAGCATAGCTTACTGACATGGCTCTGCTGCTGAGAGGAAACCCTGTGTGTCAGGGAAGGCTTCCCGGAGACAAAAAACCAACAGGATGTATACACATATATATGTGTGTATATGGTTTCAGTTTCTTGCTTGTTAAAACAAATACCCTACAGTGGATTGGCTTAACAACAGTAATTTACTGGCTCATGGTTTCAGAGGCTACAAGGCTTGTTTCTTCCTGGGCTCGGTATGTCTTCAGGCTGACTGAAAATCCTTGGGGATTCCTTGGCTTTTTCATTCCATGGCAGTGCACATGGTGGCATCTTCTCTTCTCTTGACTTCCAGCTTCTGGCTGCTCCCTGTGGTGTCTCGCTCTATGGCCTTCTCTATAAGGCCTCCCAAAAATAGGATTAAGGCCTGTCTTGACCCAGGTAGGCCACACATTAACTGGAGAAAACTCACCGGAGGTCCTACTTACAAAGGTTTCATACCCACAGGAATGGATTAAGATTAAAACATGTTTTTCTGGGCTATGTAACTCCAAGCCCCCACAGTATGTTAAGAGATTTATTGGAAAGAATTGGCCCACATGATTGTGGGTGCTGGCAAGTCTGAAATCTGTAGGGGGGAGACCAGCAGGCTGGCAACTCTAAGAGGAGTTGATGGTGTCGCCTTGAGGCAGAGTTTCTTCTTCCCGAAACCTCAGCTTTTTGTTCCTCCTGCCTTCAGGTGATGGATGAGGCTCGCCCACCTCTAGCAGGGCCATCTCCTTTACTTAAAGTCAGCTGACTGCACATACTACTCCCGTTAATTAGCTAACTTCCCGGTAACATCCAGGCCAGAGTTTGACCAAACAACTGGATGCTGTTGCCTAGAAAGTTGACACATAAGATTAGCCTTCCTGCCTTCCAGACCACAGACGGGAGAAGTAAGACGGCGGTTCTGGCAGAGCAAGTGGAACAAGTGGGCAGCTAAGGAGGTGTGGAGGGACGGCTGGTGCTGTGGGGTTCTGTGCCCGCCTTGGCAGTGAAGGCTCCAGAGGCCACTGGGCGTCAGTTCTCAAATAGGCCCTTCTGTGGCCCCGGCACCACCACGTGCTCATCCGAGGGGTGTTGGCAATTCCCTTGACGGCTGGGTTGGTACGCCGCCCTCTCGGGGGCGAGGCCTGGGACCCAGAGACCTTTGGGGTCAGGCTCCATGGCGCCCGGAAGCAGAGCTGTGAGGGGGACAGCACCCCATAGGGCTTCCAGTTATGCAGAGTTGGGAGCTTGACCGCACGGCTGCCGCACTCCAGTGGGGCCCACGTCTGGGGGCTGATTGTGCACGCCGAACTTGACCCTGGTGCTTGCTGCTGCAGGGTGGCCTCTCTCAGTTTCCCTCCCAGACACTGCATGGTGGGGGTGGGGTGGTGTCCATAATAACATACGCATGGATCCTTCTGCAGCGTTGTTTTCCCCTCAGTGCTTCATGTGGCAGATGCTCACACATGCACATCCATGGAAAGACGTAGCACCCAGACACCCAGCACCTACATTCTACCGTAAACATTTTGCTATATTTACAACACGTTTTTGGCCATGGTATCATTTCTTTATGATGTCCCTGACATATTTTATTTTCCTTTTGAAAGAACAGCCCAGTTCTCTCATTCTCAAATGGGAACCTCGAGGGGGAGAGTGCATAAGCAGCCTCGTGAGTGAGGCCGAGGTAAGTTTCCAGATGTCCTGACTTCAGGGCGGTAGAAGATGAAGGACAAATGCCTGGCATGGGAGTGAGAAGGTGAGGGTGCCGGGCCGGCTGTGCTGCTCAGAAGCCAGCAGTGCACCAGGGGGAAGCACCTTTCTTCTGCCAGGAAACCATGAGCTGAGGTGAGGGTCGCGTTGCCTGTGGCCTGATGCATAGCAGAGACTTCACATTTATCCTGTGGCCTTGGGCAAGTCTCCAAACTGGATTTTGAGCCATTGGTTTTCATTTAGGAAATGAAGATAATGCCCATCTCAAAGGCCATTGCAAGGATGATGTGAAACAGGTGCCTCGAAAGTAGCCCCAGCAGTGCACGTGGGAGGCATACGCTGGGTGCAGATAGTATGATGACACAGCCACCTTGCACAGAGCCCAGCACGTAATGCTCAGGGTGATAGATCTGTTGTATTGCTGGAATTATACAGGTGTCACAGGCAGAAATAGCAGTAGCAGCAAGGGCTGTAGTTATTGTAAAGATGAACCATCCTGATCCGAAACCAAAAGAACCAGAGAGAAAAATCTTCTCTGTTCACACTCTATGCATCCTCTCTGTAAATTCGTGAGAAACGTTGTGACGTTTGCTTTGGTAGAATAGAATTTTCTGCTTTATTGCTTCCCCCAAAAGATTGAAACTGCTTTCTCTGCGAGCCTTTGGAGAAGGCCTGTTTGTCATCACCACTGTGAGTGCTCGTGTACAGTAGATCATGGTTACCTGGGCTCTGCTGTCCCCAGTCTGATCAGCTCCCCTGACTTCATGTTTGTTATTGGGCCTGGGTGACAGTTTGCTGCCATCATTGGAGAGAATGAGATAGACTCAAGTTACCCAGTCAATGTGTTTCCAACTATAACCAAATCAGGTTGTCCTGGAAGCAGGAGTTGGCAAGGGGACGAGGTCCGCAGCCCCCCAGAAGCCCACAGCCCTGTGGGTACTCTTCGCTGCTTATTAAACAGATGCCAACATGTGCTTCACTGTTTGTGGCTTTCATTGAATTTGACTGAGACAAGAAATCCTCTCCAAGAGGTGGGATTTATTCAGGGGATGCTGTATCCTTTCCCACTTGTACCCCCTTTCTTTACTGCCATTTTGAGGCAAGAGCCCCTAGAATTGGCCCTCAGGCTGCCATGAAGGGGTCAAGGAATAAGATGGGAAGGTGGCAGGTGCTGTGACTTACTCGGCAGAACGAACCAGTTTTGACCTGAAGGATATTAGATCCCTGGCATGGTGGGTGTTGGATGTGGGACTGTGAGGAGCTGTCTCTTTTCTAATTCAATATTTTTGTGTCCAGGTAAGCTAATAGATGGGGCAGTTCACTAGTGTGTAGGACCAGCTTTAGGAAGGAGGAAGAAGTCCGTGCAGTACTAGGTTCCATAGGTAGAAAGTTGCAGAACAGTAATTTGAACCAAGGTGTGATGTTTCTCCAAGCAATACTTTCATCTTCTTAACAAAAGACTCAGTCAGCTACCTCATTCAGAACACTTCATGCTGCCAACATGGAAAACCCTTAACCCATTTGGAGGGGGTATCCGCACATGCTACTGGTAGGTTGGGTAGCTGTCGAGGCTGGTGGGATCAATGGACTGGAGAGGTCTGTAAAGACCCAGCTGTGGTGTCTGCTTTCCCTCTCTTCATTATGTTAGCTCCAGCCCAAGGCCAGCTTTCTCCGTAGTGGCAAAATGGCTGCATCAGCTCCAGGCATCTCCTCTTCACAGGCTGAGAGAAATTTGATGTCAGCAGCTTCTTTGGGAAGTGTAGTGGACTTCATTCCCAGAAGGCCTGCAAACCTTCCCTCCCATCTCACTGACTAGAAGGGGACTGCTTATCCCTTCTACAGTCAGGGCAGATTGACTTATCTGAACCCATCACTGAGAAAAGGGGATCCCTCAGTTCTGTTGAAATAATGGGGCCCATCCTTGGAGTCAAGGTGGGGTCAACCCTTCATAACATTGTACTGCTGCCCACTGGGAAGGGGTGGAAGAATCTTAGGCAAAGGATCCTGATGCCATTATACCTGCCCCCGAGGGACATTTGGTAAGCCCCAGTTACTGTAACTGTGACCCACCTGCCCTTTTATCTACCCACTCATCTTTCTGCCATGGAGTGATTTCGGCATGGTTCCAGAAGCTCTGCCACCCTCCTTCGTTCCCAGAATCCCTTGCTACATCGCCACTCTCAGCTTCTGCATGCGTGTGGGTGTGTGTACATCGTTTTAGTGTCTCCACCCCCAATCGCACTCCCACCTTGTTTCCTTCTTTCACTTTCAGAACCTTTTCCTTTGTGTTTTTCTTTTTGGCTCTCTGTCAGAGGACTTACTGCTTTGGCTAGAGGAGTCCATGAAGGACTGGCTATCTCATGGCATTCAGAGCCAAGAAGCCTGCATGACTTCAGGAGAGAGAATTCCACCTGGAGAGAAGGGAGCAGATTGGGATGGAAGGAGTAAACTGCACAGAGTGAGATGAAGCAAACCTTAAATACTGATTATTGGTTATCGTTTTCAAGTGGGGAAGTTATTGGAAGTCTGCTCTTAGATATCAGTGCTCATTGTCTGGAATCAGGAAAATTGCACAGGCAGCAACGTGATGTCAGCAAAGCCTGTCTGGGGTTAGCGTGCCCAGTATCCTGCCCATGTGCCTCCTCTCTCCCTGTCTTTCCTTTCCTGTTTGTCAGTCTCCAACATAGAACTGAAACCTGAGAGGGCGTGGGACCTATCTTTCTTTCCACTTGACCTTGTTACTCTCCTATTGCTGGTTTCAATTTCCAGTTTGGAAAGATGCAAGAAATGGGCCAAAGAGTAGGAAAAAAGGAGAAAGGCTTTGTGCTTCAATGAAAACCACCCTCCCCACCCTCTCCTCTGTCTTGACCCTCTTATTGTGAAGCATCAAGAGGGTATTTTTGTTCTGGTGTCAAGTTCCATGGTGAGAGGACAGAAGAGAAGAGAAAAACATCAGAAAACCTATGTTTCCATGGCTCTGGACCAATCGCATCTTCCCACTTGCCTCAAGAGAAGTTGTTTTCAAGATGAAGCCAAGGTCACCTTTGGTGGCTGACATTATCTGGTGTCCCTTGGGGCATATGATCGGCCCTCCTAGGATTCCAGCCCCGCTGCGAGAGGCAGCTCTGGGAGCTCAGGCTCCTGTGGCAAAAGCATGAACCTGGGTCCCTGTATTTGGACACAGAGCCTTCTCCAATAGGACTTGGCCCACTCAAAAGTGTGGCTTGGAATTTGGGGGAGTTAATGCTCCTGGGTCAGCCCTCACCTAGTGGGAATGAGAGTCATAGCCTTCGTCCTTCAGGTGGACAATTTTTGGAAGCCTTCTAGGTGCATCTCTGAACTTCTAATGGGATTGTACCTTTGTTGCTAGCAACCCTTATCTGTCTTTATATCCTTTCCCGGTCTTATTTCTCCATATCTCTCACTCCTTCGTCCTGAGGTCCCCTCTGAATCAGCTACTTGCACCCAAGCCTTTGCTCAGGCTCAGCTTTTGGGGATCCCAATATAGGACACATCGTAGCATTGCAAAAATGGCATTGCTCTTCTAAAGCACCATTAAAGCAATGTCACAGTGACGCTTGAGGCTTCTGTTTGACGGGGCTAGCCTCTGGCTGTCAGCTGGGCCAGGCTGGCAGGATATTTTTTTGGGCTATGCAGAGACTCTCTCTCTCTCCATTGTCAGTGGCCAAACACCACCCCTTGCGGCATGACTGTAAACCTATTATGCCCCATTGTCATCTTAAGTCCTGTGTAGTTGTCCCAATGTATTTGCAGCTTTACTACTTTGACTTGCCAGAGGCTCTGTGTTCACAGCAGACGGGACATTCATGTGGAGAAAAGATTGAGCTCTCTGCTTGGACATTCCATGAAGGACTCAACACAGTGAGGCTGAAGGTAGGGCAGTTTGGGGAAGAGCTCTCCTGAGTTTCTAGTGTGAATTTCACCAGACTTTACATGGGATGGGATAAAAAGGTAGACATGCGCATCAGCTAGGAGTCTCTCAGTTGCTCTTAAGAGAAAAGACAGCTCAATCTGGCTTAGGCTAGAAAGGGAATACATTGCAACATGTCATTGAAAAAGTCATTATTAGGCTGGCTTCAGATACCGAGGGGCTGAAATGGGAAGTCATCAGGATCTGGGCTTTCTCCACCTCTTGGTTTGGCTCTGCTCACCTGTATGCTGGCTGCAGTCTTGGACTCTAAACCCGCAGACTCTCCTCCAAAGCCCACTGGGAGTCTCCTGGGAGCTCTGCTTGTGACCTAAAATCTACACTGACTGGATTGGTTCTGATTGGGGGCACATCTGAGAACCAATCATTGTGGCCTGGAGGATGTGGGGCTCTGATTGGCCAGGCCTTTAGTGTGGATTCCATTCTTGGATGGGTGGGTGGGGCTTCCATCTAGACCACGTGGACTGGGCAATGGGTAGGCGTGGCGCCCCAAATGAAAATTTGAGATTGACTCAAAGGGAGAAGGGATGCTGGGTGTGAGGATGGGGTTGGAGGACAGGCACCAGAGTCTCGATGTAGTTAGATTTTTAATTCATCAGTAGAGATGAACTAAACCTCAATTCTATGCAAGGCCCGGAGAGCTAATAAGAAAGAATTGCTGCTGCCTTCAAAAAGCTTGTTATCTAATGCAGGAAAGACAAAATATACATGGATAACTATAACTATAGTGGAATGACTGAGAACAGGGTTCTCATTACTTTATGAGCAGATGAAATGTTCTTTCTCACTTTTCACGTAATTTCTCTTCTCCCCTTCCCTCCCTCTTCCTTCTCTAACCCCCAAGAGCCCTGATGCATGGAACATTTGAAGAAACGTGTTCAATCAGAATTTCAGACAAGAAGAAATTGCTTTGTGTTTCTCTTCCCCCTGTCTGACTCCCTAGTGATATTTTATTCTAGGCATGAACTAAGAAAAGGCCAGAATTAAGAAAAGCTCAGTTCTTGCCCTGTTCTATAATGGCAAGGCAGTCTGGGAGGAAAAAACAGATAATTGTAGACTATTTTATGGACTCCTGAGCTGGTTGTGCACATCATATTCCTTGAATGCATAATACTTCCATGTACATTTCCTGTGAACCAGGACATTTGCTTATGTTATAACCTTAAGTGCAGTTATCAAGTTCAAGAAGTTTAATATTGATGTCAAGTTTATGTTTTATCTTCCATTTTTTTCTTATCCCATTAATGTTATTTTGAGTCTTTTCTCCTCCATTCTTAGATCCCTTCCAGTATCAAGCATTGAAGTTATTTGCCATTATTGCTTTCTTTTTCTGTTGTTCTGTTTCTCTTTCTTTTTCTTTAAATTGTGGTAACATATGTACAACATAAACTTTCTCCATCCCAACCCCTCCCAAGCACACCGTTTGGTAGAATTGATCACAATCACAGTGTTACAGGACCCTCACCACCATTCATTGCTAGAACTTTCCTTTCATCCCAAAGAGAAACCCTACGCTCATTTTCCATTAGCTCCCCATTGCCCCAGCTCCCCACTCCTGGTAACCTGTATAGGACGTTCTGTCTCTATGAGTTTGCATATTCTCTAGTATTTTCTTTGTAATTACCAAGGGGCTTAAATTTAACATTCTAAATCTATAACAATCTTGTTCGCTTTGATACCAACTTAACAACTTTAAGAGCATACATAAACTGTGCTTTTATGCTCCTCCATCCCACACCTTTGTGTAGTTCTTGTCACAAATTGCATATTTATACATCATGAGTCTGAAACCATTGATTTATCATTACGTTTTATGCATTTGTGTTTTAGATACTATAAGAAGTAAAGGGGAGGTTACAGATTAAAAATACAATAGCACCAGTATTTATATTTACCCATGTCCTTATCTTTACTGGAGATCTTTATTTCTACATGTGGCTTCAGTCATTTGTCTTGTGCCCTTCCTTTGAACTCTCCTTGGCATTGCTTTCAGGGCTAGTCTAGTCATGGCAAAGTTTCTCAGCTTTTATTTACCTGAAGATGTCTTACTTCCTCCCTCATTTTTGAAAGACTGTTTTACCCATACAGAATTCTTGATGGCAGTTTTTTGCTTTCAGCATATTAAAAATGCCTTCCCATAGCCTTCTTGCCTCCGTGGTTTTCAGTGAGAAATTGGCACAATTTTTTTTTTTACTGAGTCTCCCTTTATGGGACATGTTGCTTTTCTCTTGTGGCTTTTGGAATTCTCTCTGTACTTTTGTATTCACCAGTTTGATTCTGACAGGGAGCAGTGTGGGTTTCTTCGGGTTGCTCCGGTTTGGAGTTCATAGAGCATCTTGGATTTTAATGTTCTTACCTTTGGTTAAATTTGGGAAGTTTTCAGTCGTGATTTCTTTGAATGTTCTCTTTGCCCCTTTCTCTCTTTTCTCTCTGGGACCCCCGCAATGTGTACATTGGTATTTTTGATGGTGTCCCACAGGCTCCCCAGGCTCTGTTCACCTTCCTTCTTATTTTCTTCCTTCTGCTCCTCTGACTGAATGACGTCAGTTGCTTTGTCTTCAAGTTGATTCTTTCTTCTTCCAGCTCCAACCTGCTCTTGGACACCTCTGGGGAACTTTAAATTTCTTTTGTTGTGGTATTTAGCTCTGTTTGGCTTCTCTTTATAATAGCCATCTCTATTGATATTCTCTTTTTTTAAGACAATTTTTTTTTTTTGACATGGGTAGGCTGCGGGAATCGAACCTGGGTCTCTGGCATGGTAGGCGAGAATTCTGCAACTGAGCCACTGTTGCACTGCCCTTTAATGCAATTTTATTGAGCTTCTCTATTGATATTCTCTTTGTGTTCATCTGTTATTTTCCTGATTTCCCTCAGTTCTTTGGTCATGTTTCCCTTTAGCTCTCTGAGTATATTTAGGACCATTTTTAAAAGTCTTTGTCAGAAATACCCCAGATCTGGTCCTTCTCAGTGATGGTGTCTGATGCTTTTATCTTCTCCTTTGCCTGGCAACTTAGGTTCTGTTGCTTTGTATGTCATGTCATCTTTTATTGAAACTGGAAATTTTGGTAGTTTGTTATGTCTAGAATTTAGACTTTAAAATGTCTGTTCCTTAACCTGGTATCCAGCTACGCCAGAGCTTTCCTTGAATGCCAGGAGCCGACCAAAAAGAAAAAAACAAAAAACACCTTTCCCATTATTTGCAGGTTGACCTGTACTCAGTGCTCTTACTCAGGACTTGTCCGTATGCACTTGGAGAACACTCCAGGCCCAAGTGTGGGGGCCTTCATGAACCTTTCTGCACATGCCTCATGTCTGGGGCGTGCACATAGGGACTCCCCCATTTACACAGTCCCGCACATCCCCTCTTCCCTAGGAAACAGCTTCCTCATGGTTCCAGGCACTGCACAGCATGTCCTGTAGCTAGCGGTCCCTTGCTCCAGGCAGCACAACTTGACTGCAGGTTCTGTAGGAGAGCTCTCTCAACTGCCTTCTCAATGCAGGGCAAGTCTTGGGACAATGATCCCTCAGGCCACCACCAGATTGTTCCAGACCCACATGTTCCCAGCATGTGCATGGGTGTTCCTTTGCTCCTCTGAAACCAGGATCCGCACTGAGAGTGTGGGCTGAGCACTTGAGAGGATGGGGCAGGGGCCAGCCAAGGCGTCAGGAGATCCTACAGCTCTTAAGTAATCTTTTTACTGATTGAACATTTGCCCTCTTACTGCAATCCTTTAACTGTTTTCTGAAGCATTTAGAAAGATCTTTCTGCCAATGCTTGCTGGGTGTTCAAGGCTTCTGTGGGTCGATAGAGCCCTCAGGCACCTCATTCTACCACCTGGCCCAGAGGGTTTAAGGTCATTGCCTTTCCTTTGCTTTCCCTTAGCCCCCCTCATCATGGTGACAGAGTAGGGCTCTGCCTTGGTTGATGACCAAGGAACAGGGGCATCCTACTTAAGAGATAAGCTTAGTCTAGGCACTAACCACATGTATCTACCTAGATTTTCATTTCCATTCATGAAAGTTAACATAAAAACTCAGTTTCCCAGTTGTACTAGCAATCAGGTATGGGGTGGTGGCTACTGTTTTGGGCAGTGCAAGTATAGGACATTTTCATCATTGCAGAGTTCTTTTGGATGGTGCAGATCTAGATTGATCACAATGGTCCTTGGGGTTTTCAGTCTTTTAACATGTAGAAAATGATCTTGGGAAACATTATTTCAGGATCTCGGAGAGGAATAGATAACTGCCGACACATTCTCCCACCCACCTACCAAATGTATCTCTTTGCAGTTTTCTGAAGCAATTTGGCAGGTTGACATTGGGCCAGATGGCCGAAGAGAAGCCCCAGAGAGTATGACAAGTAGCACTTGAACTACTAGCCCCTATCTGAAAGGTGATTTCAATTTCAGGGCTGGGAACCCACATTACATGCCTCAAGTTGTATGTGGGCACCTGTTGCCATCGCCCTCACCCCTCTGGCTTTTCTTCCCCGTTTCCCCCTTCCTACTACCCCACCCACCCTTGAAAGCTGCCTTTGTTGTGACACCAGTTGCCCAGACACCAACCCAGGGCTTGAGTTCAGGGGGCTTCCTGCTCTTGGGCATGCACGCGGGGATACTGGGAGCAAGTGGGGCATTGGCTGATGATGCCCGTGCGCCTGAGGACAGCCTGGCCCACCTCCCTTGGTGCAGCTGGCTCTCAGTTTTAGTATTTCTCCTGACTGCTGTATTCAGTGAGAACTGGCAGGTACCTGTTCTTGGTGGGGTTTAACTGGTAGTCTGTGGAGTTACAGGCCCGAAGAGAAGAAGTTTCTCTCTCCTCCATGCTCTTCCTCCTGGAGGACGGAACCTGCGACCAGTCATGGCAGCATCTCCTTGCTTCCATTCTTGCCATTTCAATTCTGAAGGCACTATTCCATTCGGGCTCCTCTGTCCCAAATGAAGTTTCTTAAGAGTCTTTGAGCTACTGCAGAATGCATTGGCTGGGAGACGTGCCATTTCCTATCTGAACCACAGCCCAACTGGGGAGCATGTTTGCATCTTACTACTCAGATCCTTCCATTCATTCCTGCATTTGTTTAAGCGTGTGTAAAAGAGCCTCTTTACTCAGAGTGGGGCTGGGACCAGCAGCACTGCAGCCCCTGGGAACATGCTAGAGATTCAGAATTTCAGAGCCCACCCCAGGACCATTTGGACTAAATGCATTTTAGCAAGATCCCTAGTGGTATGCATGCATGTGAATGTTTGAGAAGAGGCCCCAGATTGGGCATATGTGTGTCCATAAAAGAGAAATTGAGAGAGAGGATGCTAGTCCCTTAGGAGAGGGGTGCTTATCCAGGTGGGGCCAGATGGGAGGGACATCCATGAAGAGGCCTAAGATTGGAGCTACTACAAATTCTGAAATACGGGAAAGACATCAAGAGGCCAAGAGGCTGCAGGAGAGATGCAGCAAAGGCAGAGAAAAGAGAACCTGAGAACAGTCTCATAGTCTTACAGTTGAGCTCAGATCCCTGAGATGTCTGTAAGATACTCAGAGGTTATTAAAATAAAGTGAAGTTTATTAGAATAAACACATTTACTTTATTTAATAGGTCAATGAAGAAAGATGGGGATATTCCCAGAAACAGAATGACCTGAAACCAGGCTGCAGGGATTTGGTTTTCTAAAGCCTCCATACAGGACTGCCATGGAAGGGTGTTAGGAAGGTGTATGGAGGGATTTTGAATGGCAAGATGGAACTGGGAAGACCAGAGAGCTGCTGTGCAAAAGTGTGAAGTAGTTTGGGGAAGCAGACATCATCAAGATAAGATGGGATGCATTTCATGGGAACTGGCTCACAAAGAATGACTATCATCCATGAAGGAGTGTATATGTCTATCCATCTGTCCATCCTTCCATCTATCCATCCATTTAACCAGTGGCTATTTGGCATTCACCTACTTGCAGGTGAGGACACTGATGAGAAAAACAGACTGGCGTGGTTTCCTGGAGCTTACAACTTGGTGGTGGTAGTGATGGGGTAGGAGAGAGAAGCAATTGATAATTCCAGACGTGTTTTATTTTTTGCTCCAATCTGTGGTGTACCCTGAAGGGGACGTGGGTGCTAAGGGTGCCAGCAATGAGGGGTAGCTCACAGGGGAAGAGGGAAGGCTGCCTGGAGAATGACCATCTGCTCTGGGAGCAGCAGGGAGCTATGTTGGGACCAGTACGGGGTTCCCCACCTTTGCCTTTGAGTTGATAATCAGACCAGCCTCATTTCTCCCAACAACCGTGGCAGAATCTGCATTTGGGACCGGTTTTGGCTCTTGGCTCATGCCCTTGGAAGTTGTGTTCTGGCTAATCTTTTGTTCTCAAGGTCATCCTTGCTCATCCAGCTGCATTCTGACCAGCCCTCAGGAGAAACGTGTGCTCTCATCTTCCACCAGTCTGAGTAGGGAGCCCTCAGAGCACAAGGACCCCCAAGACAGAGAATCCTGAGGACGAGAAGCCTGAGAACAGGGGGCCTCGAGGATGGGATATCCCAAGGACAAGAGCCTGAGAACAGGAAGCCAGAGGACAGGAGACCCCAAGTTAGGAGGCCCCAAGGACCGGGGACCCCAGGGACAGGGAGTCCTGTGGAAGTATCCTGCAGCAGTCCAGAATTTGGCCAGGGCATGTTTCTCCCATCCTCTGCTCTGAATGAAAGGGGGGCCCATCTGAAGGACTGAGAAACTTCAACTTGGATTGGCGATGTAGTGCCTTGATACAGGGAAAATGTTTGAATGTGGTCTGAAGGCTGCTACTTGACATTGCTTGACCTGTAATTGGGTACAGGAGAGGGTGGAGGGTGGGGGTTTGGGGAGAACTTGACCCCAAGAAGCAGGTTTGTCAGTTCCCCTCACCACTTTACATGGTGGGTGAACGTGTAAAGAAGAGAAGTTTGACCTGGAACCCACTGCTTCCTGCAGCTCAGAGATTCTTCCGGCTGTCTTCCCCGCACCTTGCCTGCTCTGGAGGTTTGGGGCAGTGGAGGGAACCAGGGCGCAGTTCCTTTAGACTCTGACTGTTTGCCATCCCGGTGGGTTGGGAGAGCTTCTTATGGTGGGCACAGACCTCTGTGATTTGTGCTCCTTTCCAAGGACTAATAAAAATGCAGAGGGAAACTTGCAGTTGGGAGACCCATCTGAAAAGTCCACACTTATAAAGCCAGGGGATCCATCTCTCCCCCTCTTGCACCCCCTGAGGGGGGAGGATCACCAGCTCGCCCTTGTGAGATTCTGGGGGGTTGGGGTCAGGAACCGCCCCTTGGAGGTGCTGCCGACTATTGGGGACTGCTTCACCCCTGCTCCCTGCAGCCTGTAGGGCGCGTCTTGCAGCTTATGCAAGCCTACCTCCGACCCCGGGTGAAGGCCCCAGTGTGCAGAGTGGAGCCAGCTGTGTAAACGGCAGGGAGGGGTATTTATAGCCTGGGCCAGAAGCTCTGCTCCAGCCCCGGAACGGCAGGGTCCAGTCATTGCCGCCGTGGGCTCCGTTTCTTGTGCCGTTAACCGAATTTTCTGGACATTCCTGAATGTTGTCTTAGCCACTCCAAACTCAGTTTCCTCATCAGTGGGGGTTCTCTGGGTGTTTCAGAATCGGGGTTCTGGCCATCCCACTTTTTTTAAAAGGAGAGCATAAAAAGCAGTATTCCAGTTCATGTGCCTTGCCAAAGCTTCCCCTGGGCTCCCCCAGCTCCCAGGGGCAAGGTAGATGCAAACCTGGGCTTGGAGGTCAGATCTGGGCTTGAGTCCCTGCCCAACCTCTTAACCCCATCAGCACCATCCACAAAACGGACTCAGTGCACCTGTCTTGCAGGCTGCTACAGGGATGAAGTGAGATGGTGCACAAAAGGTCCTTCACACAGGTGAGAGCATAAAAGATAAGGGTGGTGACTGCACAGGTGGTTGAAGAATTTAATCCTCTCTGTTGCCAAGTAGAGGACCGCACCTCTCTGCTGGGCTGGGCCCCATATTTGGAAAGGGTTGGAAGCTCCTTGAGACAGGGTTGCACACAGGAGAGAGTATCTTAGCCTCAAAGTGAAGGCTGAGAGCTGGGGCTGTTAGTCAAGGACACCCAAGGAAATCCATTCCTGGTATCAGAAATCCTTGGGCTCTCCAAGCCCCTAAGACGAGGGGAGGGAACGCAGGGGAGATGGTGAGCACACAGCTCTGTAATGGAAACTTGGCAGCTGGCCTCCACTTTCTTTCCTCCCTGAGTGCATGGGGCTGGGAGCTGGGCCTCCTCCCCTCAGCAGACACCATGCGCTCTCCCATTGGCTGTTCCAGCCCCGCTTTTGGAGCCTGTAGACCTCTAGGCTGCCTCTGCTGTGACATGTGTCATGTGAACCTGCTGCCTCCCCTCTCCTCCCTCTGACCCCTCCCCTAACTAATTAGGCCAACATGCAACTTCCAGGGCCTGGGAGACAAGGAGCCAAGAATGCAGTGGATGGGGGCCAAGTGTTTTTGTTGACATTGCTCAAGTGCAACCTCATGGAGCGGTGTCTTTGCTGAAGCAGAGAAGTCTGATGAAGTGGGAGAGATGAGAGCAGGGAGGACACCAAGACGGGCCCCCTCTCCAAAGACCCTTTGCTCTCCCTGTCTCTCAAACCTCCCTGACCACATACCCTCTCACCTCCTCCCTAAATACAAGAAGACAAAACTCCATGTCCATGACCAATGGGACTGATTTCATGTCTAGGAAGTTAACACTTAGCAGAGCACTAAGTATGAAGTGGGTTTTTAGGACCATGTTATTCTCTCACGTATGACGATTTTGCAGGGTATTGCTCATGTCTCATGGCTTTTCCCAATTATGTCTGGGGAAACAGCTTTCTTTGAAATAGGTCCAGTGAGACCGTGTCTTCACTCTTGATCTATTTTAAGGTACAAGATGCATTGTCAATCTACCACACTATAGCTGAGTAATGTTTCTAAGATTGAGTTCATTCTTTTTAGGGATCTACCAAGAATTTGGCCTTTGAAGTTATCTGATCTGGGTTTGAACCCCCATTCTGCTGCTTGCACACTGTGTGAGCTTGGTGAAGTTAATTAACCTCTCTGTGCTTCAGTTTCCTTATTTGCAAGTGGAACTGATGACTCTATATAGGACTTTTAGGAAGATGAAACATGGTGAAGAATAGAAAGTTCTTTGCATACAATAAGCACTCAATAAATGGAAGCTAGAGTTACTAATACCTGATAGTGGAGGTGGCCTGGGATTGGCTCTGATCCTAGGCAAATTAATTCTACTCTGACATATATATTCCAAGGGTAAGTTGACCCTAGAACCAACTGCATTTCCCTATCTCACCTGGAATTTTTTGAGAACAAACGACACGGGGTATAATACCATACTTGGTTCTCGTTGGGAAGGAAGTGAATGCAATGCACTGCTTTCTTCATTGTTACTTTTCAGACTCTGGTCTCTGCATGTTATATCAGTGGTCAGTGTTCAAATATATTTTTGTTGAGATAAAATATATTTTTTATGAGGCTTTTAGAGGTGCTGTTTTAATAGTATCTAATTCCTGAAGATACTGAATCACTATGTAAAAAAATCCTCTAATTTTCTGCTACAATAGCTGGTTTTATTTTTCTGCCTCTTAATTGGTATCAGCTTTTCTCTCAGAATAAGAGAACCATGGAAACTTGGCTTGAGGAGCTTTGGAAGCCATTGGAAGGGGCACTGTGGCTTCTTTCCTTGCAAATCCTTGGGGGCTCCCTGAACATTGGGATTGCAGTACCACAGAGTGCTTTTCTTCGAACCAAGCTATGTGAAGAGTCAAATGGTGGATCTCTTAGCCCATTAGCAAAACTCTACCTTGGGGTTTCATGAGGGGTGGCAGATGCGGTGGTGCCCTGCCCACATCATGCCACCTTTACCTCTTCAGTGCCCTGGCCGAGCCCAGCTTCTGGCATCTGTATCTCATTGCCCAAGCTCTTTTCTGGGCCGCTAGAGCCCACCTTAGACACAGGTTGGATGGGCTGGGGAATTAGAACCCCTGGGAACAGCCAGCCAACAGCAGACCAGGTAGAAGTGGATAACTTCCCAGCTCTCTCACACCTTAGGTTTCTGAGACGCATGTCCTCACTCACCCCCATGACTCCCCAGAGTGATCAAGCTCCAGTTGCCTATTTTGGCAACGATTGGCTTGAAACACACCCTGTCTTGGTTGGCTCCTCTTCCCTGTCCCACTTCTTTATTCTCCTGCTGCTGCTTCCTGGGATCCCCTCCTAGATAAAGTACTTGCACTTGAATCCTTGTTTCAGGCGAAGTTTCTGGGACAGCCCACCCTGTTAAAGGGATGTTTTTCACGCCTCCACACTTAGATCCTTTACAATAGTATGGTGTTATACTCACAGTTTAGGACTGATTTTTGGATTTTAAGGCCACTGACGTTGTTTCTTCATTAGTTTGCACATTATTTTTCACTGCTTGTTACCATTTTTAATCATAAAAATTAACCATTTGTGTTAACCAAATTACACAACTGCTTGCATTAACCTTGAATTTATCTCACAGTTTTGGCTAAACTGACATGTGGATACCATGCAGTTGTTTGTATTTCAGAGTTTAAAATTATTGTTTATTTTAGACAGACTCCACAGTCTACATTTTTTTCCTTGAGAAAAAAAACCCAGGAGCTGTCCTGACCAGTAGGCATTGGTTGTAATTAGATATGTGGATAATTATACATCTGGGAGCAGGGTCCACATTTGCTGAGGAGGAGCTCAGGGCCTGTTGACTGAGGTGAGCTGTCCACAAACATCGCAATCTCCAGGAACTTCTGGGAGTCCTGGTTTATCCTTCCGTAAAGCAGCAGTAATTCTTTTTTTTTTTTTTATTAATTAATGGAAAAAAAGAAATTAACCCAACATTTAGAAATCATACCATTCTACATATGCAATCAGTAATTCTTAACATCATCACATAGATGCATGATCATCGTTTCTTAGTATATTTGCATCGGTTTAGAAGAACTAGCAACACAACAGAAAAAGATATAGAATGTTAATATAGAGAAAAGAAATAAAAGTAATAATAATAGTAAAAAACAAACAAACAAACAAACAAAAAACCTATAGCTCAGATGCAGCTTCATTCAGTGTTTTAACATGATTACTTTACAATTAGGTATTATTGTGCTGTCCATTTTTGAGTTTTTGTATCTAGTCCTGTTGCACAGTCTGTATCCCTTCAGCTCCAATTACCCATTATCTTACCCTGTTTCTAACTCCTGCTGGACTCTGTTACCAATGACATATTCCAAGTTTATTCTCGAATGTCCGTTCACATCAGTGAGACCAAACAGTATTTGTCCTTTAGTTTTTGGCTGGACTCACTCAGCATAATGTTCTCTAGGTCCATCCATGTTATTACATGCTTCATAAGTTTATCCTGTTTTAAAGCTGCATAATATTCCATCGTATGTATATACCACAGTTTGTTTAGCCATTCTGCTGTTGATGGACATTTTGGCTGTTTCCATCTCTTTGCAATTGTAAATAACGCTGCTATAAACATTGGTGTGCAAATGTCCGTTTGTGTCTTTGCCCTTAAGTCCTTTGAGTAGATACCCAGCAATGGTATTGCTGGGTCATATGGCAATTCTATATTCAGCTTTTTGAGGAACCGCCAAACTGCCTTTCACAGTGGTTGCACCATTTGACATTCCCACCAACAGTGGATAAGTGTGCCTCTTTCACCGCATCCTCTCCAGCATTTGTCATATTCTGTTTTGTTGATAATGGCCATTCTGGTGGGTGTGAGATGATATCTCATTGTGGTTTTGATTTGCATTTCTCTAATGGCCAGGGACATTGAGCATCTCTTCATGTGCCTTTTGGCCATTTGTATATCCTCCTCTGAGAGGTATCTGTTCAAGTCTTTTTCCCATTTTGTAATTGGGTTGGCTGTCTTTTTGTTGTTGAGTTGAACAATCTCTTTATAAATTCTGGATACTAGATCTTTATCTGATATGTCATTTCCAAATATTATCTCCCATTGTGTAGGCTGTATTTCTACTTTCTTGATGAAGTTCTTTGATGCACAAAAGTGTTTAATTTTGAGGAGCTCCCATTTATTTATTTCCTTCTTCAGTGCTCTTGCTTTAGGTTTAAGGTCCATAAAACCGCCTCCAATTGTAGGTTTCATAAGATATCTCCCAACATTTTCCTCTAACTGTTTTATGGTCTTAGACCTAATGTTTAGATCTTTGATCCATTTTGAGTTAACTTTTGTATAGGGTGTGAGATATGGGTCTTCTTTCATTCTTTTGCATACGGATATCCAGTTCTCTAGGCACCATTTATTGAAGAGACTGTTCTGTCCCAGGTGAGTTGACTTGACTGCCTTATCAAAGATCAAATGTCCATAGATGAGAGGGTCTATATCTGAGTACTCTATTCGATTCCATTGGTCGATATATCTATCTTTATGCCAATACCATGCTGTTTTGACCACTGTGGCTTCATAATATGCCTTAAAGTCAGGCAGCGCAAGACCTCCAGCTTCGTTTTTTTTTCCTCAAGATGTTTTTAGCAATTTGGGGCACCCTGCCCTTCCAGATAAATTTGCTTATTGGTTTTTCTGTTTCTGAAAAATAAGTTGTTGGGATTTTGATTGGTATTGCGTTGAATCTTTAGATCAATTTAGGTAGGATTGACATCTTAACTATATTTAGTCTTCCAATCCATGAACACGGTATGCCCTTCCATCTATTTAGGTCTTCTGTGATTTCTTTTAGCAGTTTTTTGTAGTTTTCTTCATATAGGTTTTTTGTCTCTTTAGTTAAATTTATTCCTAGGTATTTTATTCTTTTAGTTGCAATTGTAAATGGGATTCATTTCTTGATTTCCCCCTCAGCTTGTTCATTGCTAGTGTATAGAAATGCTACAGATTTTTGAATGTTGATCTTGTAACCTGCTACTTTGCTGTACTCATTTATTAGCTCTAGTAGTTTTGTTGTGTATTTTTCCGGGTTTTCGACGTATAGTATCATATCGTCTGCCAACAGTGATAGTTTTACTTCTTCCTTTCCGATTTTGATGCCTTGTATTTCTTTTTCTTGTCTAATTGCTCTGGCTAGAACCTCCAACACAATGTTGAATAATAGTGGTGATAGTGGACATCCTTGTCTTGTTCCTGATCTTAGGGGGAAAGTTTTCAATTTTTCCCCATTGAGGATGATATTAGCTGTGGGTTTTTCATATATTCCCTCTATCATTTTAAGGAAGTTCCCTTGTATTCCTATCTTTTGAAGTGTTTTCAACAGGAAAGGATGTTGAATCTTGTCAGATGCCTTCTCTGCATCAATTGAGATGATCATGTGATTTTTCTGCTTTGATTTGTTGATATGGTGTATTACATTAATTGATTTTCTTATGTTGAACCATCCTTGCATACCTGGGATGAATCCTACTTGATCATGATGTATAATTCTTTTAATGTATTGTTGGATACGATTTGCTAGAATTTTATTGAGGATTTTTGCATCTGTATTCATTAGAGAGATTGGTCTGTAGTTTTCTTTTTTTGTAATATCTTTGCCTGGTTTTGGTATGAGGGTGATGTTGGCTTCATAGAATGAATTAGGTAGTTTTCCCTCCACTTCGATTTTTTTGAAGAGCTTGAGGAGAGTTGGTACTAATTCTTTCTGGAATGTTTGATAGAATTCACATGTGAAGCCGTCTGGTCCTGGGCTTTTCTTTTTAGGAAGCTTTTGAATGACTAATTCAATTTCTTTACTTGTGATTGGTTTGTTGAGGTCATCTATTTCTTCTTGAGTCAAAGTTGGTTGTTCATGTCTTTCCAGGAACCCGTCCATTTCATCTAAATTGTTGTATTTATTAGCGTAAAGTTGTTCATAGTATCCTGTTATTACCTCCTTTATTTCTGTGACGTCAGTGGTTATGTCTCCTCTTTCATTTCTGATCTTATTTATTTGCATCCTCTCTCTTCTTCTTTTTGTCAGTCTTGGTAAGGGCCCATCAATCTTATTGATTTTCTCATAGAACCAACTTCTGGTCTTATTGATTTTCTCTATTGTTTTCATGTTTTCAATTTCATTTATTTCTGCTCTGATCTTTGTTATTTCTTTCCTTTTGCTTGCTTTGGGATTAGTTTGCTGTTCTTTCTCCAGTTCTTCCAAGTGGATAGTTAATTCCTGCATTTTTGCCTTTTCTTCTTTTCTGATATAGGCATTTAGGGCAATAAATTTCCCTCTTAGCACTGCCTTTGCTGCGTCCCATAGGTTTTGATATGTTGTGTTTTCATTTTCATTCGTCTCGACGTATTTACTAATTTCTCTTGCAATTTCTTCTTTGACCCACTCGTTGTTTAAGAGTGTGTTGTTGAGCCTCCACGTATGTGTAAATTTTCTGGCACTCCGCCTATTACTGAATTCCAACTTCATTCCTTTTTGATCCAAGAAAGTGTTGTGTATGATTTCAATCTTTTTAAATTTGTTAAGACTTGCTTTGTGACCCAGCATATGGTCTATCTTTGAGAATGATCCATGAGCACTTGAGAAAAAGGTGTATCCTGCTGTTGTGGGATGGAATGTCCTATAAATGTCTGTTAAGTCTAGCTCATTTATAGTCATATTCAGATTCTCTATTTCTTTATTGATCCTCTGTCTAGATGTTCTGTCCATTGATGAGAGTGGTGAATTGAAGTCTCCATCTATTATGGTATATGAGTCTATTTCCCTTTTCAGTGTTTGCAGTGTATTCCTCACGTATTTTGGGGCATTCTGGTTCGGTGCATAAATATTTATGATTGTTATGTCTTCTTGTTTAATTGTTCCTTTTATTAGTATATAGTGTCCTTCTTTGTCTCTTTTAACTGTTTTACATTTGAAGTCTAATTTGTTGGATATTAGTATAGCCACTCCTGCTCTTTTCTGGTTGTTATTTGCATGAAATATCTTTTCCCAACCTTTCACTTTCAACCTATGTTTATCTTTGGGTCTAAGATGTGTTTCTTGTAGACAGCATATAGAAGGATCCTGTTTTTTAATCCATTCTGCCCGTCTTGTCTTTTGATTTGGGAATTCAATGCATTAATATTTAGTGTTATTACTGTTTGGATAATATTTTCCTCTATCATTTTGCCTTTTGTGTTATATATATCATATCTGACTTTCCTTCTTTCTACACTCTTCTCCATACCTCTCTCTTCTGTCTTTTCGTATCTGACTCTAGTGCTCCCTTTAGTATTTCTTGCAGGGCTGGTCTCTTGGTCACAAATTCTCTCAGTGACTTTTTGTCTGAGAATGTTTTAATTTCTCCCTCATTTTTGAAGGACAATTTTGCTGGATATAGGAGTCTTGGTTGGCAGTTTTTCTCTTTTAGTAATTTAAATATATCATCCCACTGTCCTCTGGCTTCCATGGTTTCTGCTGAGAAATCTACACATAGTCTTATTGGGCTTCCCTTGTATGTGATGGATTGTTTTTCTGTTGCTGCTTTCAAGATCCTCTCTTTCTCTTTGACCTGTGATATTCTAACTAGTAAGTGTCTTGGAGAACGCCTATTTGGGTCTAATCTCTTTGGGGTGCGCTGCACTTCTTGAATCTGCAAATTTAGGTCTTTCATAAGAGTTGGGAAATTTTCAGTGAAAATTTCTTCCATTAGTTTTTCTCCTCCTTTTCCCTTCTCTTCTCCTTCTGGGACACCCACCACACGTATATTTGTGCGCTTCATATTGTCATTCAGTTCCCTGATACCCTGTTCAAATTTTTCCATTCTTTTCCTGATAGTTTCTGTTTCTTTTTGGAATTCAGATGTTCCATCCTCCAAATCACTAATTCTATCTTCTGTCTCTTTACATCTATCATTGTAGGTATCCATTGTTTTTTCCATCTTTTCTACTTTATCCTTCACTTCCATAAGTTCTGTGATTTGTTTTTTCAGTTTTTCTATTTCTTCTTTTTGTTCAGCCTATGTCTTCTTCATGTCCTCCCTCAATTTATGGATTTCGTTTTTGAAGAGGTTTTCCATTTCTGTTCGTATATTCAGCATTACTTGTTTCAGCTCCTGTATCTCATTTGAGCTATTGGTTTGTTCCTTTGACTGGGCCATATTTTCAATTTTCTGAGCGTGATCCGTTATCTTCTGCTGGCGTCTGAGCATTTAGTCAGATTTCCCTGGGTGTTGGACCCAACAGGTTGAAAGATTTTTCTGTGAAATCTCTGGGTTCTTTTTTTCTTATCCTGCCCAGTAGGTGGCACTCATGGCCCACGTTTGTCTGCGGGTTCCACCAGTAAAAGGTGCTGTGGGTCCTTTAACTTTGGATAACTCTCGCCGTGGGGCAGGTTCGCCAGCCGAAGCGGCTTGCAAGAGTGCCAGCTGGCCCGGGCGTCCGAACGCGGGGAGGGTCGCTGACCGCCGCAGCCCGGGAGAGCGCCCAACCAAATTTCCTAGTCGGCCCGGGGCGCCAAGCGTGGCGGTAGGGCGCCAGCCGCCGCAGCCCGGGAGAGTGCACCGTTTCCAGCCGGACCGGGGAGTCACGTGTTTGGGAGTGACCCCCCCGTCACTGTTCTCCGCGGTCTGGGGATTTCCAATCCAATTCTCTCAGTTGGTGCTGGGGGCCTCGCGTGGTGGGGGCGCCAGCCGCCACGGCTTGAGGGGACCACCTGCCCAATTCTGCCAGCTGGCCTGGGAAGGAGGAAGGGAGGGACTCCAGCCGCTTGCTGTCCTGCCCGGGAAAGCCTGCGCCCCTCGGCGATCTCACCGGAGTTGGTTCTCCCAGACAGTCAGCCATTCCAGGATGGGGTACGCTGTCTTTTTTATCTCTGTCGTGGCTCTGGGAGCTGTTCAGTATTGTTTCTACTCCCCTAGTAGCTGTTCTGGAGGAGGAAAGGTGAGGGTGGCAAGGCTGTCGAGGACGGTGGCGGAGGAGCCGGTGAAGGCGGAAGAGGGCACGGTGGTGGTTGGAGAGCCGCCGGAGCAGGAGCAGAAAGGGAAGGGCAAGATGGTGGTGGGAGCGCCGCTGGTGGAGAAAGAGGGAGAGGAGGGCTGGATGGCGGCGGGAGCGCCGCCCGCCCGCGGAGAAAGAGGGAGAGGAGGGCTGGATGGCGGCGGGAGCGCCGCCCGCCCGCGGAGAAAGAGGGAGAGGAGGGCTGGATGGCGGCGGGAGCGCCGCCCGCCCGCGGAGAAAGAGGGAGAGGAGGGCTGGATGGCAGCGGGAGCGCCGCCCGCCCGCAGAGAAAGCAGCAGGAATTCTTTTGACATGTAAATCAAGGTGCTGAGAACCTGCCCTGAGCCGGCAAGTGATTAGGCTTCAGAGAGACCACAGTGGACAAAGCAGATAATGCCCACATTTCCATTTCTTTTCCAAGCAGTGTGGTGAGGACCAGATTCATTTATGGAAGTGAAATCATTTGGGAAACTGCAAATCACCATAGAAATGGAGGAATGGGTGTGATGACCATCGGCTTTTCATGTGCCATTTCAGAACGCACGCCACTGTGGCTGGGCATCTTCCCTCACAGTCTCTCCTGCATCCTGTAGCTTTTGGTAAAGGCCATTGGATCCATGAATAAGGCCCCTGTCTCCTATTTAGATTATTGTTCTGACTACAGCAACTCTGGACACCCAGAGGCAAACATAGTCTCATGTCACATCTTTCTTTAGTGCCAAGCCTCTTAATGATCCATCTTTGCTTGCCTTCTCCACCTCCTAGTAACCCCTGACGTCCCGTTCTAGCCATCGTTTTTCTACCTTTGCCTTACCTGGTTTGTCCGCAGTGGTGAGGATTGTTGGCTATGTTTACTTAACATTCTCTTTCTGCTTGCCTTTCCCTTGTTCTTTTCCTCCCTCCCGTGATCCTTTGCTGAATTCTCTTACTATGCTTCTCTCTAAAGGATTGTGGGGTTCTCCAAGATTTCCTCTTCCCCTTCTCTTTTGTCCTCTCTGGGAGAACCCATCCAAACATATGTCCCCTGCTCTTCTCTGCTTGCTTCTGACTCTCCTAATGTTTTACACGGCTTGCTCATCTTTCCTGAGGTGTCTTACCCACATTCACGCAGTGGAACCCCCTTTTGATGCTGCATAGATACTCACATTCAACTTGTCCAAAGAAAATGCACTATGTTCTCCTATCAACCCCTCCCTCTAACATGTTCTTCCATCTCTGTTCTCTCTTTTCTGACATTCCCATCCCCACAGTTATCTCAACCAGAAATCAGAGCATTGTTCTAGATTATTCCCTTTTGCTCCCCTGACATGGATTCAGTGATCCATGTACTCATAGTTCATGCCTTCATGCCCTGTTTATTGAAAACTTCCTTCATGAGTGACACCCTCTGGGCTAGCTCTGGGGGCACTGAAATGGTGTTTTTGCTTGAGTAACCCCACAAAAGCAGATCCTGAGTAAGTATTCAATAGCAGGTAGTTTATTTGGGAGGTTTGACAATTGTATGCTGAAGCCACCTGTACTGACTTTATGGAGCAAATTTTGCTAAATTTTTCCAAATTTTGTGTTCAGTGAGGTCATGGTGGTAGCTTGGAGTTGGCCATAA
The DNA here is from genome assembly GCF_023851605.1 of Tamandua tetradactyla. Lineage (NCBI taxonomy): Eukaryota > Metazoa > Chordata > Mammalia > Pilosa > Myrmecophagidae > Tamandua > Tamandua tetradactyla. The sequence continues at coordinate 41,237,329 of NC_135327.1, read as the reverse complement.
TAGGAGTATTTATACCACAGAAATTGGCCAATGGCTATTAATTACCCACCACCCCCACCCTGGAAACTGGTTGTTAAGCATTTACCAGCATGGCATTGGGAGCAGGGTATTGAGACAGGGAAGGGATGACAGTCAATCAAGTCTGCTTTACCAATATGTCATAGACAACCGGAGCTTAATTCCTCTGGGGAAAACCCTGGAAGCCAGTATAGAAGACATACCTCAAAGTCATCTCACTCAAGGGTTGGTATAAAAACACCAGTTCCCATCAGCCATTGTTTGAGGGCCACCTCTATTGGTCAAAAGAAAATCCAGTAGCCGAGGAAGCCTCCAGGCAGGTAGAGGCAGGTGGGGTGAGCTACAGTGGTAAGTCCTAGAAGACATAGGCAAGGTTGAGTGATGTAGACGGAGGCACTGGCGTTGGTGAGGGTTAAATCCTTTCTGCTGTTGGTGATGTGCACTTGTTGTCTTTTTCTCGCCAGAGCTTGACCTCATGGACCTCATAGGGGAAGACAGAAAGTGGATGGTGGGGAGGAAGTTAATGCAGGTGAACGACACTCTGACTTCAGAAGACGCAGGACCCCGAGGCAGCAAGAACTGCACTGAACCAGGTAATGGGCAGCTGCATGCTGGGCAGTGGCCCCTTCTTCTCTACTTATGGGGGAGAAAGAATCCATGTGCTATGATTTATTTTTGAGTTCTAGTCCAGACAGGCTTTAAGAACATTTAGGGCAAGTGTCTAAGAAACTCAAAGGTGAAATCCTAAGGAATTATATAAGGTGTGTTACTGCCTCTATATTTTTTCCTGTTGGGGTTGGGGAAAGGTAAGTCAAAGCCAGGGATACCTCTGATTCCAGACCAATGTCACATGTGGAGACTGGTGCTAATATGTGGGAAACTGGGTCTGAAGTAGGATGGGGAAGGATGTTCTATGACTGTCGTCACTTGGATCCTGGAATCTTCTCTGGTTGGTGTTTAATCAGGAGCCTTGTTTCTGTTGCATATAAAGACAAAGGGTCAGACCAGATCCTCATCCAGGATATTGGTCTCTTGGAAGGAGTGTATATGTTCATTTATCAGTTGTTGTATTTGATATCTATTGTGCCTTTCCTCAGAAAAATATATGGAATGTTTCATCTCTGATACAACTGAACCAAAAAAGAAAATAAAATACAGAGGAAATCAAGGGGACAAAGAATTGCAGGAACCCAGTTTACCCAGGCCTCAGGGAAAGGGCAAGTACCCTCTGGATGGTTGAAGTTTCTGGTAATTTAGACAGGGTCAGCAAACTTTTTCAGTAAAGGACCAGAAAGTAAATATTTTAGGCTTTGTGGGCTACATATGTTATCTGTACCATATTCTTTTTATGCTTCTTGTTTTTAAAACAACTCTTTAAAAAATGTCAAAAACATTCTTAGTGCATGGGCTGTATAAAAAACAGGTCACAACTGGATTTGGCCCATGGGCTTTAGTTGGTTGACCCCTCACTGAGACTTTGAACTCTTTCTTCCTTGCCCGATGGTGGGACTTGGTCATTTATGTGCTTGCCCTTCAGACCTAGATGCTTGACAATATATGGAACCCACCTCCAGAGGCCTATCTCATTTTTAGTGTCATCCCACGAAGGGCAAACGCAATCTTCACTGCAGTACAAAGACCCATAGATCTTTGAGTACAGAAAGTGTTTTGTAAACTTGTCTACACTTTTATAGAGAGGTGGGTAGAAATGCCCCCTTCCGCCATGCTGAGAATCTCCGAAGAAAAACTTGAAAGAATTAAAAATAGATATTCCCCTTACACATACCTCTACCCTCCAAAAAAATAATCCTATGTTAATTTATATTCCCCAGGCTGGAGAAGTCAGTGGTTACTGTGGTTGGTATTAAATACTCACAAGAAACACTCTTGAAGGTGAACAGAGCACGTGGGAAGCCCATGTATATTCTGAGAAATGTGAATTCTCTGAGGCCTGGCTGGGAAGAGCATGGCAAGGCTGGTGTGGTACTTTCTATGCTGAGAAATCTACCTAGTGATCTGGTCTGGTAGCCGAATACTTCTCTACATCCATTAGGCAGATGGTGACTAGGATCTTAGAAGGCAGGGCATGTAATAGTAGAGATCACTGTCATCACCTTTTGCATGGGAAGGAATGGGGACCGACACTGCATGGTAGCCTGTGCTTGGGTGTTGACCAGCACTGGATGTTATGTCCAGCCCCACTCAGGACCAACGGTGATGGGGGCCTTTTGTTCCCTGTTGTTGGGGTTGTTGTTTCACGGAAAAGTGGGTTTCTCTGGCATTGCCCATTGCACCAGGAAATGCCTTTCTTTAAGTGATAGACTTAGAAGAACACAGCACATTGCAGGCTATTGCAAGAGAGGAAATGACTCAGCTACACAGGTAGAAAAGAAAATGTCTAGGTCAATAAAAAGAGCACAAGTCCAGTGCCTGCTGGTGTTGGTAGGGAGGGTGTGGGAAAAGCAGGAGAAGGAAGGTGCTGGAGGAAATTGGGAGGAAATAAAAGAGAGCTTGGTCATGTTGCATAGAGCTGGTCCAGAAAGAATATGGAACCAGTGGGACATTCTTGATTTCTTCTTCTGTTGATTTGATTTCTGAGGGCCTTGACTCTGAACTAATTCTATACAGGAAGGGTCCTGCTTAAATCCTCACACATGGAAAGCTAGTTTAGAGCCCGTGCCCTTGGTTTTGTCTTCTTTGGCCACCCCAGATCACAGCAGTTATCTGTTTTCCAAATGTTTATCATTCAAAAATGTCTGTAATGATGCTATCCAATATGGACATCCAATGGCTATTGAAAACCAAATTAATTCAAATGAAATAAAATTAAAAATTTAGATTCTCAATTTTGTTCAGCCATATTTCAAATACCCAGTGTTCACACGTGGTTAATGGCTACTGTGTTGGAGAAAGATCCACAGAAAATTCCCATCATCACAGAGAGTTCTATGGGACAGGCTAGTCTATAACTTCCAATTGTCATTGGACATATCTCCTGCCTTTCCCACTCAATTGCATGCCTTTCAAGGAATACAGTGGATATGTAAATCTTTATATTTCCAACCCATACTGAGGGGGTCACACTCATCTGAGTTTGAATCCAAGCTCATGTGCTTAGGGGCTGTGAGATTTGAGAAAAATAGTCATCCTCCCTGAGCTTCTCTCTGCTTGTCTGTGAAGTGGAGATACTCTTCATGGATATTGTGAAAATTACTAATGCATTAATAAGGGCTGTCCAGATGAGTGTTCATATATGGTGGTCTCTGAGACCTCTCCTAGCTGCTGGGGGTGGGAGGCACCATCTCTCCAATACAGGTGAGCTGCAATGCAAGCTTCCTAGGGCAATATGCTCTGGCCTCTCCCTATGAGAAAGGACAGAGATGGCATGGCTGGTTCTATCAACAGGCTATATCCCCAGGAGGTGTGAGTCAGAGCAATCAGCCTGCTGAATAGGTCAACTCAAGTGCCACCTTCTAACACAGACAAACCTTGCAGATCTCACACATGGTAATGAGCACACAATCCTCTATTTCAAATAGGTACGTGGTCCCAAAATTGCTACCTTCACACAGGGCAAAGAGATACCTCAGTGTTCTTTTTTTTTTTTTTTTTTTTTTCCTGTGGGCACTTATTAAAAATTTATTTTGCAATCTAACCGTTCAAAACATCTTTATATCAACAAATACAGCAGCTTGACTATTGGAATCATAAGTGATTTGTCTTGAAAAGATTGCATTTGTATCTGGATGCCAAGATTTTTTTGGGGGGGGAATATTCGTATCAAAATTGCTGGTTTTGTTAGACCTATTTTGATTTCTCTATTTTTAGAGAAAAATTAAAACAAGTATCTCTGCTTTCACTTTGTGAGTGAGATGGCCCCACTTTGTGTATTTCCATGTTTGTCCGAATTACAGCTGTTTATCTTGCAACTTTCTTTAAGACTAATTAAATGCAAATGTAACTCTGTGACTCATGGGAATACCTGCCAGACCCCTTATTAATACCTTCACTTAAAAACTCCTGTGCCAGAGAGTTACCTCAGTGTTCTTACCAGAATGCTATCAGAAGTCAACCTGTCAGTCTTGACTAAATAGATTTTTTAAGAGAAAAAAGATATTGATAGCCAAAGCATTCATAAAGTACTGATTTAGAATTAAAATGTTAATAGATTACATCTTCTCTACCTCTAACTTGAACCATAAAACTGTTGAGTGGCAATAAACCAAGGGTAAGTCCATTCACAAAAGGTTGCCTCGCTTCCTGTAAGAGGTGTACAGTGGTGTTTTGGTTTGCTGATACTGCTGGAATACAATATACCAGAAATGGATTGACTTTTATAAAGGGGATTTACTGAGTTACAGGCTACAATTCTAAGGCAGTGAAAATGTCCAAATTAAGATATCAACAAGAAGATACCATCACTCAAAAAAGGTTGATTGCATCTGGGGTTTCATGTGGGAAGGCACATGGCGATATCTGCTGTCCTTCTTTCCTGGCCTCTGATTTCAAACAGCTCTCTCAGCTTCTGGCATCTCCTGGAACATTTTCTTCTGTGTCTCTAAACCTCTGTGTCTTTGTTGGTTCTCAGCTCTCTCTGTTTTCTGCCTTTTATTCTCTTCATAAAAGACTCCAGTAAAAGGATTAAGACCCACCTTGAATGGGTGGAGTCAAGGTTGTTTTGATGAGGAAACAACCTCATCAAAAGAACAATAGGTCTGCTCCCACAAGATTAGGTTAGAAGAATGTGGCTTTTCTGGGGGTACATAACAGTTTCAACACAGCACAAATGGGTATTTCTTTTCTGGGTGAATGTGGTGGTGTCTGCTCTAAAAATCTTGAGGTTAAGAAGTGAGCTGTGTGGTTTCTGGACTAACTTGCTCCCTGTTTTTGCTGACTGGCAGCAGCAGGTGTGCACTTACAGTGATAGAGGAATCAGGGTTTCCTCTGTACTTGGGAGAGATTCTTATTTATGCAGGAACTTGAGAGTTTGGGGAGCCAGTGTTGGCCATGGGAGGATGAGTAACAGTGTTAAGATCATAACCAAAAGTTCATTTAGCTCTTCTCAGAAAGTACAGCCAGTGCAAACAGCAACGTTACTGGGCTTTGCAGACTGTGTCCTCAGAACTACTGTCTTTAGATGCCTTTATAGAGGGCTGTTAATTCAGGGACTGGAGATAGAACTACCTCTATTCTGGTTGTATACCCTGTTTGGGATATTGGACTGACATGTTCTGTGGAGGTCCATTTTCTTATTTATGAGATGACTCCTTCACCAATTTATCCTTTGCATCCTTTCCATTGCACAAACCTAGTAATTCCAAGAAATATCAAGAGTAGAGATTCACAGAAACTACCAATCTAATACCTTGCTTTCACTTAATAACTTCATTGTGTTTGCAAAGTTCCATATCCTATCTCAACCCTCTTTCCTCTCCCTCTCTGAAAACAAGAATCCAGAGCACTTGGTTTGTGGGCCAGGGGCAGCCCAGGCTGTTGGTGCCTGGTACAAACTGGAGATGCTATTGTGGTTGATGTAGCAACAGCTGAGATAACACATTCTCAATATGACTGCTGCTACTTTAAAGACATGTTGGGAATGAAAAAAAAAAAAGTGGTATTTTTCTCCCTGCCCCTCAAAGATGTAGTTTTGGTGGCAATTTTGTGATTTTTTTCCCTCCAGAGTTGTGTGAAAAAGACTGTCCTCTGGGCTCCTGTTTTTCTGCAGTCCATTCCAGCCCTCTGCAAAATTTTAAGGTTGTTTTCTTAACCTGACACTGCCGATTTCATCCAAAGTCTGAAAATCTATTGTCTTTTTTTTTTTTTGGCAAATAACATTTGAAACTATTTACTCAGATGACTTATTAAGAGAAATTTGACTTTGAATAAATTTGATTCACAGAAAATTAAGATAGTCAAATGGAATATTGAGGTGGAGGATAAGTCTAGCAAAAATGAATTGTTTGTAATAGTTATTTAAAGGCTTTACAGTTAGTCTCTAGAAAAACCAATCATCTTTGGGTTTTGAGTTCTTTGATATTTTAAGGAAATGAGCTTTTCTTCAGAGTTCCTCCTTCAAATAAACTTTGGAAGAAAGGAAAAACTTTAAATGATAGCCTTTGGCCTGGGGCTACACTTTGAGATGGAGTTTCCTTCTGATAGGGCTGTCTTATTCCTGCTGCCTGGCTGTTTGGGGCTGAGGTCTCTGAAGGTGGGGAAAACTTCATGGTCTTGTTTTTCAGGACCGAGAAAAGAGGGGGCACCGACCCCAGGAAGATGTGTCAGGAATGGAACCCTCCTGGGATCAGGTGTATAATATAATGGCTGGAAAACAACATCGTCTAAGAGCTGTGTGAGTGTGAATTGCATTAAGGAGAGGAAAGCCTGCCAAAGGGTCAGTGTGGCCCTAGCAGGAGAGTGAAGCTCAGGCATAGACTGGCAAGCATGGCAAGTCCATTCAGGGTGCAGTTGTGAACAAAGGGCTGGGATCCTACTACTTAGGAGTTTCAACCACACCACCAGGGTTGGCTGGTTTAAAATCACAGGGTTGGGCATGGCCAATCCACAGAGCAGGAGAGGTCCAGCTTTTTCCTCTTTTACCTGAATAAACTGAGCTCCAGAGGGAATAAGTGACCTGCCCAAGGCCATGGGGCTTATCTGGAGCGACTCCCATGGAACACATCTCAATATCTATTGACAATTGAATAATTAGGAATTCTGACAGTCCCATGGTCTAGATCAGTACTTGTCCAATGGAAATATGGTGCAAGCCAAAGATTTCTTTGTAAGTTTTTAGTAGTCACATTAAAGAGGCAAAAGAAACAGGTGAAATTAATTTTAATGATATATTTTACTTAACTGAATATATCCAAAATATTAGAAATGTCAAATTACAACTACCTTAATGTAGTTATCACTGGAAACAAGTAAGTTTTTTTTTTTTAATGAAAGGTCTTAAAATCTGTACAATTTTATGAGTTCACATAACTTCGTTCTTTTCTCTGCAGTTATAATTTTCATAACAATTCACATATTAGCTGCTGACATTCTTAAGTGGGAGAAGTTAGAAAGTAATGCAATTTGCTTTTTTATTTTCTTTACTAAATTAGATAGGGTAAGAGATGCTCCTGTAGGCAGAAGTGCCCCAAGATTTAGGAGTTTAACATGGTAGAAGTTTATATCTTTTTCATGTAAAATTTCATGGTCTGTGGATGGTCCTGCTTTAAGAGATGGGCCATGGACTCAGGGTCCTTCCATCTTGTGTCTCTCCCATCCTCAGACTTGGTTTTAAGGTCGCCATAGGTCTTTGCCTTAAGGGAAAAAGGATGGAGGAGTGTGTCACTTCGCTTGCAACCCATCGACCAGAGCTCTGTCACAGGACAACGTCTAACTGCAAGGGGGGCTGGGAAATGTCTTTTAGCAGAGTAGTCTGGAAGGAAACAGGTTTGGTGAAGCACTAACCAGTCTGCCACGTTTATTTCACCCCCAATTTTTTTTTTTCAAAAATAAGTTTCCCAACTTTACTTTATGCTTCTCTTTTTATGAAAGCAGCATAGTCCCGTTGTAGGAAAATAAAAACCCAAACTTATGTCTTCTAAATCTGGCTTTAAATTCTTTGCTGGTCAAGACGACAAGGTCTGATTCTCTTTTTTACCTTGAGAGAGTTACCAGTGAGGTGGTCACTGCTGCATTTGTGACCATTTACAAATTGAATCTTTTCTTTATCCATAAGAGAACCATGGGAAAAATAATTCATGTTTAAGTGTAGGTGAAGTTTATTGGCAGTGGTATGGAAAGAACTTGGTTTTTTTTCCTGGAAGAAATTCCAAATCCTAATCCTATCACTTTCTAACTATGTGTCCCCCAAGTGAGTTTTCCTAAATTCTTTGCACCTCATTCATACCATTTGTAAAATACAAATTGAGTTGCCACTTCGCAGGATTGTAGTCATCATTGAATGAAGGAAGCTTTGTCAAACAACAGGAAACTAAGTCATAATAGATGCTTAATGAATTGTTTATTATTTTTATCTTTGTTACCAAAAACATAATGGGAGACAGACTGATGACAATCAATTACAGAGACGTTACCATCCTTTCAGCACATTAGAACATCATGGAGTTAGTAAGATTGTTTTAAGGACGAATAGTTAGTTATTGTAGTTCAGCAATGATGCAGTGTTTTTACAGGTTGAGTGTGCAGAGAAGACAGGTAGAGGGGTTAACTAGGAGACTTCTGACTAATGCAGTTTTCTAGCCCAAGAGGCCACTATACACAAATAGGTCAAAATTGGGAGTAAAGGGTTGTCTACGTCACACTAATGAAGAGTTTAACAATCTCAGTTTCAGCAAGAAAGGTCCAGATACTATTCATTTCTTCTAGCCTTGACATCCCTTGGGAACTTCTTTATTGAGTTACTCTTTAAAACTATTATTCTTTTAAAAGCAGCCCAGTGAACGTTTCCTGGTATGTTCCAGAGACACAGGGATGGTAAACTCTGCTCTTTGATTTGAAGCTTTCACAGGCTTATCTATTTGCAAAGCACTTTAGATTTTTCAAAGCATTTTCATGTTCATCAGCTTACTGGAAAATGTTTGACCCTTGGAGCTGATACTTTAAGGTTGAAACTAGTATTATGATGCCCAGTTGATAAATATGGGAAAGACTGAGGCCAAGGAAATTTTGAGTTAAAGAGTTAAGAATTCAAAGAGTCGTAAATATGGCAAGGAGTTTAGGCATTTTGGCCTGGGCCCAGCTAACTATGAACCTTGGCCAAATCTGGCACATTGTATAGTTTAATAAATAAAGTTTTATTGGAACACAGCCACACACATTCATTTATGTGTTGTCTGCAGCTGCTTTTGTTCAGTGAAGACAGAGTTGAGTAGTTGCCACACAGAACATGGGGCCTGCAAAGCCTAAAATATTTATTCTCAGGTCCTTTACAGAAACATTCACCACCCCTCACTCTAGGTACTGAGACTGGTGCCTCAACGTGCCCCAAGTTCCCCTGTGCTCTCCCTGCCCCTTCCTGTGGTACCTGTGCTAAATTAAATATATTTGATATCACTCCCCAGTCTGGGAGTCTGTGATTCAGGTACAACCCTCGCCCCTGGCCCCACAAACACACACAGACACACTATCCAATACCACCAACATTTGTTTGTCCATTTTTAAATTTTCATTCAAAAAGTTCACCTCCAAAGAAGGCTTGAAGACCACTTGTTTAGACAACCCCCTTGTTCCAGGGCACCTGGGTGTCCAGGGTGCTTTCCACCTTTGGAGTCGTCTCCCCCTGGGTTGAAGAGCAGAGTGCAGGCAGCCTGGCTGCAGGGAGCCCTGTCAGCCCTCAAGTAGCCATTTCCCTGGGGTGTTGCCAGGTCCTCCTGGAGCAGCGCGGAGCGGCTGGGGTGTGTTAGAGGCCACCATGTTTGACTGGGTGGCTGGAGCCCACTCTTGGGCAACCCAAGAGTGAGGCTGCCCCTGGCCCAGGCACCCCCTTGGAAGTCGCTGTGGCCTGTGAGTGTGATGGCACCTCTTCTTGCCAGCCGAGCAGCACAGGCTTTCCAGCCCATGTCCAGCCTTCCCAGGGGTCCTGCTCCCCAAGGACCTCTTCCTCCATCCGTCCCGGAGCCTGCATGGGGCCATTTTCTTGAATCCCTCACTCAGAGATGATCTTCCACCCACTCACTTTGCAGGCAAAGGCTCAACCAAGGTCTCAGGGACTGATGTGGTGTCTTGTAGCATCTCACAGGGCCCCCGCCGGCTGGCGAAAGAGGGAGGACAGGGCCCAGCTTTCCCTATGCTCCTCTGGCCTCTACTTTTGAGGCCAACTGCTGCCTTCTCTGTCTTTATGTGTGGAGTCGGCACTGAGTCTGCAAATCTAGGTTCTTAGGAGGGCCCTCTGCCCTTCTCCAAGAGTTTCAGGTCCTTAGAGCAGAGGTTCTCAAAGTAAGTTCTGGACCAGCCTCAACATCCCTGGGAACTTGTTGGTAATACAGATTCCTGGGCCTGCCCAGGTCAACCGAGTAGGAACTTCCAGCCATCTGGGTTTTGACAAACCCTCCAGTGGGTTCTGGTACCAGCTGGAGCGTGTGGACCAGTGGCTTAGTTCACTGATCCTCGAGCCTGGCTGCATATTGGACTGAGTCCTCTGGGGAGCTTTTAAGTCCAACCCCCCACCCCGCCTCAGAGCAGGTCAACCAGAGTCTTTGGGTGGGACCCTGGCATCAGCGATCTTTAAACCTCCCCAGGTGATCCCGTGGCAGCCGCGGCTGAGAACCGCAGCCTAGAGGCCCCCTCCGGTCATCTCTGTAAAGCTGACCATGGGGAGTAGACTGAGGGCAAGAGAGCTGGGGCAGGAAGAGCCTTTACCTCCCACCCTCTGTGCAAACAAAGGAATAGCATGAGCCAAATAAAAAAAGACACCAAACCTATGTTGTAGTTTCCTCTATCATCCAGCCCACCTCCAGCATTCTGTTAACAGCCATTCATTTTTATACCCTATCTTGGTGGTGGTGGGGGTGGTTTATTTCTAGGTGTCTTCCCCTGAGAAATGCCAGATGGAGTTGCCCTCTGGTTGTAGTTGAAAGTGCGTGTGTGTGAGAATGGGTGGGGGTGGTGTTCCTGCTTTGTCTGCTCTGTGGACCTGATCTCGCATCTGATTGAGGCCTTTGGTTCCCTTGGTGCTTACCCTACCCCCTGCCCCCACTCCTTCACTCCTTCTTGGAAGCCTGGGCTGAGGTCCATGGACCTAAGGGTGAGCCTGAACTCTAGGGGCTTCAGGGTAGGTTGGGGCCTGGGCAGGGCAGGGCCTCTGTCCCCGAAGGCGTATCACAGCTTCTCCAGGCCTCCCACCTACTTCCCAGCAGACCCCAAGGAGGGCTATGGGGAGGCCAGGTCTGAACTACCCCACTGAGTGTGTTCTGAATCCCACCCTCATTCTCTTGCACATTAGGCACCTTGCCTGTGGTTCCCGCTTAAGTGGGTGCTACCGGGGACTAAAGCTGGGGCTTCCCAGAACCCAGCCTGGGCTGACAGTGACCCCTCCAGTTTGTGTGCTGTGGATTCACATTCCAGCTGGGAGAGTATCATATTGGTGCATTAAGGCTCCTGATATAGTGTTAAACCCAGTACTTTTGCTGAAATTTCCATAGTCGGACAGTTAAATCCCTGAACTAAAGATTAGCAGCCTTTTTTTAGAAGACTCCTAGAACAAAATGCGTTCCTGAGGTTCTTTCTTACGTGGGAAGGCACAGGGTGATCTCTGCTGGCCTTCTCTCCAGGCATCTGGGTTCCAACAACTTTCCCCGGGGTGATTCCTTTCTGCATCTCCAAAGGCCTGGGCTGAGCTGCGAGTGCTGAGATGAGGTATGCTTAATGGCTTGGGCTGTGCTACATTGCACTCTCTCATTTAAGCACCAGTCAGTTAAATCAGACATCATTCATTGCAGCAGACATGCCTCCTAGCCGACTGCAGATGTAATGAGCCACAGATGATTTCACATACATTGGCTCATGTCCACAGCAACAGAACTCGGTGCCTTCACCTGGCCAAATTGACAACTGAATCTAACTACCACACATGCCTTAAACCAAGTCATCTGAAAAATAGGTTGCGTGTGTTTCATGGGCATAGTAGCAGCTCTCCTTCCATATTCAAGAAGCATATAGATTCCCCATCGTCTGCTCCATTTTAATCATAAACACTGGGCCAATTTGTTAAATTGAGTTATAATTTAATACTGAATTTAAAACAGGGAAAGTTATAATGCAGCTGTTCTGCACCTGTGTTAGGCACCTTTGTCATTGACCATGGTTTCATGTGGGTTGTTGGCCCCATTGAAGGAGCCCTTTTGTGGCTGAGGCTCTGGAGAGCACGGATTCTCCTAGTGGAGCCCAGGCCCAAAGCTTGGTGCCTGGTGACTCTGCCCAGTGGTTTCTAGGAGTAAAGCATCTCTCAGTAATTGCCTTAGGAATCTGGAGTTATTGTCCTATTGATGCCACAATTGCATGCACTATTTATTTTAAATTTTATGTCCTGTTTCTCCCTCCTCATTCAATCTCAAGAATCTTCCCTTTAGATACCTTCCCTTTTTTTCTCAATAATTTTTATGAACATTTTGAAACATACAGAAAAATGTAGAGAATTTACAGTGAACACCCAGAATCTAGATTCAGAAATTGAAATTTTACTGTTCTTGTTTTATCACATTTTCATCTATCCAACTCTATTTTATTTTAGCAGATTTCAAAGTAACTTGTGGAGCTTGGTGTACTCCCTCTCACATGCTTTGCATGCATATCATTAACTAGAGTTCAGTCTTCATTTACTATTTTTCTTTTTGGATAATACAGTGAAATGCACAAATCTGAAGTATACTATCAGTGAGTCTGACTTGTGCATACAACTGTGCACCTAGTCTTTATCACAGTACAAAAGATTTCAGCATCCAGCAAGTTCCCTCTGCCCCTTCTTGGGGAATCTCACCCAGCCCTGCCCTAATAAACCACTATTCTCATTTCTCTCACCATAGATTTGTTTATGCATGTTCTGCAACTTTATATACATGGGGCATACACTATGAACTCTTTCCTGTAAATCTTCTCCATTCAGCATACTGTTTTTGAGATTCATCCATGTTTGTGTTCAGTTCTTGACTGTATATATGTATGTACACGTGTATTAGATTCAGTTGTCAACTTGGCCAGGTGAGCATACCTAGTCTTGTTGCTGCAGACATAAGCCAATGGTACATGAACCTCATTTGTTGCTAATTACATCTGCTGTCAGCTAGGAGGCGTGTCTGCTGCAATGAGTGACGTTTGACTTAATTGGCTGGTGCTTAATTGAGAGACTGCAACATAGCACAGCCTAAGCAGCTCAGCATTCCTCATCTCTACACTTGCAGCTCAACCCAGGCCTTTGGAGATGGAGAAAGAAGTCACCCTGGGGAAAGTTGTTGGAACCCAAGGGCCTAGAGAGAAGACCAACAGAGACCATCTTGTGCCTTCCATGTAAGAAAGAGCCTCAGTGGAAAGTTAGCTGCCTTTCCTCTGAAGAACTAACAAAATAAATCCCCTTTTATTAAAAGCCAATCCATCCCTGGTGTGTTGCATTCCCGCAGCTAGCAAACTAGAACAACACGTATAGATGATTTTACATGTACGCTTATGACAAACTTTCCAAGAAAAGGTGCATTCCTCTCCCAGAACTGCCTTGTAGATTTTACTTACTTGTCTTAGATACCTATTTTAGCTCTTTTTGTGATGTCCAGAAAACATTTCTGAGCTTTGGTTGAACAGAGACGGCAGCTTACAGACAAAGGCCAATCACCCATAGCACCCCTCTCACTGCCTTACAAAGTAGAACTATGAACTGGACTCAGAAACTTGTGGTAGAAGGCAGGAAGGGGGAGGTGAAGGGGAGTGGGCGTGGCTACACAATCAGTTGAAACAGTAAGTGGGAGGAGAGTGCCTGAGGAGGTGGAGTAAATGATGTGCTTCATGAAGACAACAGCCTTGTGGATTCTGCTGTAAATGCTGCTTCCAGGGCCAGTAAGTCCCCATGGTATTATTCTCTGCCAGAGCTGGGCTGACACCTCCTTAAAGAGGCAGCATCAGAGAGATTCTCCCTTTCTCACCTTTGCTGAAAAACAGATGCCTGGTTAGCTAAGGAAGCAAGACCCCTTCACTAAAGTGAGAACTGTGTCTGGTAGGGTCATTGGAAATCATGAGAGCAAATTCTGTTCCAGCAGAACCCGTGGCTGGCATGGGCCCTCAGCGTTCCTTTTTTCTGTGTCTGCTCCTGGCACCAAAGTCAGTTGTGAGCAGGTCCTCTGAGATGCACATGTGATATGTAAAGTGGTGTCACACCCTTGGCAAGCATGACAACCATCAACTAGCTTGATTTAGTCTGGGTTCCCCTAGAAACAGATGCTGACACGAGGATTTGGGTGCATGTAGGTTATTTACGAGTTGATCCCAGGAGACGCCAGAAGGGGAGTGAAGAAGTGAGGCAGGGAAGGGAACACAAGGTAGCCAATACACAGTGCTATCAACAAGTTTCTGCTGTGAGCAACTGAGCTTAATCTTATTGGAGAACTTGGGGAGACAAAGTAGAGCCCATGCCTTAGAGTTATCCCATGTGAGGCAGGGAGGGAGCTGGGGTATTTATACACCACCTTCCCTCAGTCACTGCCCTGGCCCTTCCAGCCTGCTCCTGTTGTGACCAGAGAATAGCCTCCCAAAAAGGAGTGCAGGGGCTGGGAGCTGGAGGATAGACTAGTGTACCTGGGAAAGGTAAGGGTGCAGAGAAGTTACTGGAGCACCAGCAGTGATCACTAAATACTTCCTTCCAGTTTTCCAGCTAAGTAGTCTAAGCATTGTTTAATAGGTTGGAGAGCTCATCCTAGCCCAGGAAGACCATTTAACTGCACTTTCCATGTCCCCTGTGTGTGCACGTGTCTACATTGCTCAGTGAGGCTACTTTGTTTTCAGACCATTAGTTTTCATGAAGTCATGATATGTGTTTGTAAAGGTACTGATGACTCGCCAAACAGCAGGGCTCAGGCAGTAAGATATAGGAGGTCTCCTCTGTGGCAGGTAGGCCAAGGGTCTGTGGGAGAGAGGGGGCTTTTGTGAAACCAACAATCATGCCTTCCTCTCTCACTCATCTTTTACTTGCCTTTCCATGCATCAGACTTCTGGGATTGCCTGGAGAGTTCAAAGCATGTCAAAATTGAAAAAGGGAAAACACTTTAAAAAAATCCTGCCTGGGCTTCATCTGCAAATAAACAGAGACTTTACTCCTAGGGATTCCCTCCTTCGGGCTGACTTTTGGATTTTGCAACCAGCTATGGTAAGAGTGTCCTTCTCAGAAGTGTTACTTGAGGTCTCAGGCCTGAGATACGTGTACACTCAAGGAGAAGACTTGGTAGAAGCCCTGGATGAAAATAGAAAAGTATGCCCTCTAAGAGAAGCCTGGTCTTAATAAGTCTTCAGCATATTTGTTATTTCAGAACAATACACTGGCTTTCTAGCTCTAGAGTCAAAAGCAGACATGTCTGTATCTTCAGGTAACTGTTTAATCCCTCACTGGGTGCTACGTTGAAATCTATATTTCAAACAAAATCACTTTTCAGAGTGACTTGGCATGTTTGAAGAGGAGAACCTTGTAGCCCTGGTATTTAGTCTTGAACATTTTCACATTTCCAGAGCCCACCAATTGTGGTACTTTTGAAGACTTCAGAAAAGAACACATCTAACTGAACTAATGTTCTTCCATCTGGCACAGTGGGAGTTAATTCTCAGCCTGGAATTTGAGGCATATTGAAGGCTGTGGAGTTCAGTTTCTGGGCCCCAGAGGAAGGGCTACACCTTGTGTTTTAAAATTGGCCCTCAAATTCTTTGCTGTTTCTCTCAACACGAAGTGGGCTCTAGTTCCTCTCCCCTTGAATGGTCTGGCCTTAGTGACCTACTTCTGAAAGACAGAATGTAGCACAAGTTGTGTGACTTATAACGCTGTACCATAAAAGGCAACACAGCTTCCACCCAGCTGTCTCTCAGGATGGTCGCTCTTGGAACACAGCCGCCATGAGTGAGGAAACCCAGACCTCATGGGTCATCCGGTCAGCAATCATCCGGTCAGCGGTCCCCTCTGAGGTCCTGGGTGGCAGCAGCATCAACAACTGCGTGCATGAGTGAACAAGCCTTCTGGATGACCTCATCCCCAGCCCCTGTCTGACTGCAGTCACCTGAGAGACCCCCAGTGACAACCCCCCAACTGAGCCCTGTCACCCCCAGAAACCAGGAGAGATAAGAGCAATAAATGAGGGTAGCTGTGTTAGGCCGTTGGTTTGGACCGACTTGTTACACAGCCATTGTGATGGGAATGTACACACACCACCACGCTTCTCGGGTGTTCCCGGGACCAGTGAAGGATCTCCACTGTCCATCTCCCATTCCTTTGTTTGGTGCTGTGAATCACTTCTTGGTCCTCAGAAACCCCATACTATGTCTGGGGATATAGTATAATGAAAAACTTGGCTGATTTTTGTCCCCAGTTCCTGGGGAAGCAACTCTGAATCTCTGGAATTTCCTGAGAAGGAGTGTCTTTTGTTCTTCATACTGGGCCCAGGACCACATCTGATGGTTACAGGGTGGGAACAACCACACCTGCAGCCTCAGGGTGGGGGTCCAACCACACCAGAAGACCAGCCATGTGGCGGAGGGTTGGGGGTCTGAGCCAGCAGGCTTAAGCTCATATCAGTTCGCTTTCCTTTCCTCTTGGGAGAACAGGAGGGTTGGACATTGAGTTCAACCACGTGGACCTTGGTTCGATCTGTCATGCCTCTGGGATGAGACCCCATAAACACTCAGGATGTTAAAGCTCTGAAGAGCTTCCACAACTGATAAGACACCTCTCTGTACCAGGAGGGTGACATATTGTGTCCACATGGAAAGGACATGGAGATTTGCATTTGAGCCCATCCCAGACTTCTCCCTATACTCTCTGCTTTTGTCTTTTTCTAATCTGTGTTCTTTTACTATCATGAATCTTTATCAGTGAGTTCCCTGAGTCTTTCTAGAGAATTAATGAACTCAAGGAGGGACCCCCAAATTTGTAGCCACTTGGTCAGTAGTGCAGGAGGAGCCTGGGTCCCCAAATTTGTGCCTGGTGTTTGAAGGACTATTTTGTAGAGAATAGCCTGTAACCTGCGGGACCTGATCTGATTCCCAGGATATAAGCGTCGGGAATGAATTGACTGAGTTGCTCCAGATTTTGTAGTTGGTAGTGAAAGCTGTTATGAAAGTTTCAGGTATAGACCTTTTTGATGATGTTTACAGGGGAGAAGAGATGTGGAGGAGAATATCTCTCTCTGAATCCTCCAGTCTTCAGCTTGCCAGCGAGTTGACGATCTAGAGACAAGCATGAGGTTTCTAAGTGTGTCGACCTCAGCAGATTGGGGATTGAGGGTCTTTTGGGCATCTGGCTGCCGACATTGGTGGCAGCAGCTGCTTCCTTTCTTCCTCCAGCTGAGGTGGCACAGTGGCTCCATGCCGTTACGCCATGGCTCTGGCATCTGTGGCAGGCTCTGCACCCCTAACTTGCTTGTGTTGTGACCTCCATCTAGGGCCTTAGGTCTCAGGAATGAGCAGGCTGGAGGATGTAGGGCAGGGTGGCATTGATGTCCCTTTCAGTGCTTCCAGACTGTGGAGGGTGGTTCCTGTGGGTCCAGCTACTGCTCATCTCTCACAATCCCTCCCCTGCACCTCAGCCTGTTCAGCCCAGGAATGGCTTGGTCATCTGGGGAGAAGTGTGAAAATGCATATGAGAGAACTTTGAAAATCTGTGTTGTAAAAATGGAAGGTCATACAAAGTGATTTGTAAGCCATCGATGAGTGGGAAGGAGCAACACACCAATACAGCTCTTTCTTCCACTAAGACTAAGTCAGAGTCATCATCTTGCAGTACTTAAATGACTCTACAAAATGCTGTGACTCAGAAGCACCCCCTGTAATGCCTGAATTCCCTTTGTAGAATCACCATGAAGTGGTCTTCCGTCATCTCCTTGGGGACCTCATGCCTTACCTCCTTTAGAGGCCTTTCTATCCTTGAGCAACTGGGGCTACTCATATTGTTTTCCTTGTGATGAACCAATGCTTCTTTTCATGATTGTGAGTTCTCTAACCTAAATCTTATTCCTTTTCCTCTGAAAGCAATACCCTTCTGATTTTTGAAGGCAATTCAGTTCTTCCTTATCCAGTCATCCTTCTCTGCAGTTTTTCGGCTGTCCCTCCTATGACATGATTTGGTGGTATTTCCCCCATTTTTTGGAAAGAAACAATAATGCAGTATTTATTTTTTATACAGTTGAGCTGGGCACATAGTGAGATAAAAATTCCGAATAGTTATCTGTAAGGGAAATTCTTTGTTTAAATGGTTTTACGTATTAATTATTCCAGAAAGTTTTTGAACTCTGTTTAGTAGCAGATTTCCTCTCTTAATAGTTTCTCAGATCTGCCCATCCTTGCTACCAGGTCTGTGGATTTCTGCCATTTCATTCACTTTACCATTTTGCAATGTAGCCTCCCAGCAGCATCCTGGTAACCCTGTGGGACAAGGGCTAATTGCCTGTTCAGTGCTTAAAAAACAGACTCTCCTGTTACCGTGTAGGAGCAACCTGTGGAAAAACTGGACCTGATTGGATCCGTGCTCAGAGGCTAGATCCCTAGTTCTAACTAGTTCTTATTTTCAGATGCAAACCCAACCCTCGTAAGTTAGGACTTAATTCCACAGATTCTCTCCAGGCCAAAGGTAAAGAGACCAGACATTTGTAGAGTATCTCCTTGGAGCCTGGGGCTGGGCTCAGTGCTCTACCTGCAGTATCTTGTTTAATTCTCATTACTACCTGTGAGTCAGGCCTTCCTGGAGAGACTTAGTGCTGACCCAGGCACGCAGGAGGGTAGGGCTGAGCGGAATTAAAATCCAGCCAAGCAAAGCCAATATTCGTTTTCCTGCCCCTTTTCCTCCCTGGGCTGAACCTCAGACAAGAATCTCGAGTTGGCGCATTATTTCCACCAGTGCTGATCTTTGCCCTGCAGATGATAAGCCTTGTGTGGGCAGGACCCAGAGCTGTTTGCTGCAGATCATACCCCCAGGGTCTAAAGATGAGTGCTTGGAACACGATACTCCCATCCCAAATATCTGTTGGTCAGACACATGTTGAGTCTTCATTGAATGAATGATTAATGAATAGATGAAAAATCCTTTTAACTTCTCTTTGGCTCTTCTCCTTCCTTTTGTTTTCACATTTTACTTTGAAGCCTCAAAAATTAATACAAAAAAGTAAAAGGGAAACTACAACAAATCCCCTATATTTGCTCTCAGAATTAGCAAATGTTAACGTTTTTCATTTGTTTCCCATCTTTTTCCTTTTATAAGAAATGAAACATTACAGGTCAAGTTGACATCCTTATTATTTGTTGATTAAATCTTCTACCTTCAGAAGCAACCGGCAGACTTATTTTGGAGTATCTGGCTGATGTTTTAATATTTTTTACCTTATCTGTATACACATGGGCACTAAGTAATACTTGGTGTGTTTTTCCCATTTAAATAGATGTTATTTTACCACATATAATATTCTGAAATGTGTTTTTTTCACTCATATTTTTGGGATCTGTTCATGTTTATAAATATGTATCTGGTTCATTCATTTTAATTGCTGCCTATTATTCCATTGTAGGACAGTATTGGCATTTATTCGTCCATTTGCCATTAACAAATATATGGTTGCTTTTAGTTCTGTGTTATGGATATTTAATATTATTGACACCCTAAGTTTAGAAACTTAGAGTCAGCAATTAAAAAACTTGCTTAAGATGTCACAGTTTTAACACACTGCAGAACCCGGGAATGAACGCATGTCTTCCCTCTTGGGTTGTGGTCTTTCTCCTCATGCCTCAGTTGTCTCCCTCCACCAAAGGAGATTATTAAGTTGGAGGAAACACCAGATGGCTTTATCTTCTGAAAGCTCCTGGAAGGAAAAGATGACCACCGTTAGAGCGCTGTGTGTCCTTGTCATGCAAAGGGACTTCACCGCCCTGCGCTTCAAGGAAGAGTGAAGACCCAGGTACGAAGAGTGGGTCATCCCTGCTGCAGGGCCTCGTCTTCACGTTGTCATTGTTCAATGTGAACAGCTGTCCTCGAAGAGTGAAGACCCAGGTATGAAGATGGGTCATCCCTGCTGCAGGGCCTCGTCTTCACGTTGTCATTGTTCAGTGTGAACAGCTGTCCTCGAAGAGTGAAGACCCAGGTATGAAGATGGGTCATCCCTGCTGCAGGGCCTCATCTTCACGTTGTCATTGTTCAGTGTGAACAGCTGTCCTCGAAGAGTGAAGACCCAGGTATGAAGATGGGTCATCCCTGCTGCAGGGCCTCGTCTTCACGTTGTCATTGTTCAGTGCGAACAGCTCTGTCCTCGAAGAGTGAAGACCCAGGTATGAAGAGTGGGTCGTCCCTGCTGCAGGGCCTCGTCTTCACGTTGTCATTGTTCAGTGCGAACAGCTCTGTCCTCGAAGAGTGAAGACCCAGGTATGAAGAGTGGGTCATCCCTGCTGCAGGGCCTCGTCTTCACGTTGTCATTGTTCAGTGTGAACAGCTCTGTCCTCGAGCCATTCTCCCGCGATGGATGCTGGCCCCTCACTCACAGCTTCCTGGGCGAATAAAACAGGGTCAAGCTCACAGCCACCTCACAACTGCTCTGCACTTCCCAAAAGTAATAATGAGGACTCTGGATACTTGATGTCCCAGCCCAGATGTCCAAAGTTCCTGAACGCCTGGGGGATAGAGCCATCTCTTTCACAGGGGTTAACATACTTTCACCTTAGCTGAGTATAAAGTCTCTCTGGAGCAGGTTTTTCTACAGGTTAACAAAAAGAGATTCATTATTTCTTTCCTTAACTTCACTTTAAAAATTTAGGGCTTTGAATAACATTAATCAAGTTTTGCAAATTTCCCCAGTTTCTGAGACAATAAAGACCTCTTTTTCCCTTCTGGAGAGATGGCATAATGGAGTCTTTAAGCAACGTGGCTCTGTTCCTTGCTGTGGCGTGGCCTGGGGCAGTTTGTGTAACTTCCCCAACTTTCAGTTTCCTCATCTTTCAAAGCAGATGATAATGATCCCTGCCTCCCTGGTACGGCAAATTTACCGTGAAACATAAGCCTTAGGGCTCCTTGCTTGCGTGGGCCCCTCCGTGACCTTGGATCTGATTTCATATTCATAACTGGTAGGCTTACCCATAAAGAGAGCCCCCAAATCATATACATTTCAGCTCCATAAACCCTGGGTCTGCCTCCCAGCACATGAAGTGGTTGTAAGGATGATGCATTCAGTGCAGAGATGTGCCCGTTACGTCATTAGTGCACAGGAATCATTAGTTGCTGTTAGGAGAATTATTTAATTAATAATCCACCTGGAGAACCTATTGCCAGGCCCAGGAAAGCAGAGATGTGGCAGCCCAGTCAGTGGCAGTTCTGGTCATTGGGTATTTCTTTCTCTTAGTCTGCAGGTTCTTTGTCCTCAAGAGCAATGTAGGAGGACCATGGGTGGAAATCCCAGCCTGCCTGCAATGTAGGTTCTCAAGGATGTGATAGACAAATAATCCCTTGGGCTCCTTAAACATCTTCCACCTGCTTTTCCTTCCCTTTGTCCCATGGTCTGGCTCACCTGAAAGGTCTGATATTTATCCAGGAGGCAAGCACCGTGAGGTTGTGGCATCAACTCCCCAGCTTTCCTCCTTTCTCCCAAGACCAGCAAAATGATAGTTCCTCAGCTAAAAGCCAACAGCAAAACATTTTACAGGAAAAAAGAAAAGCTAATAAGAAAATGCTAAACCATCACCAAGAACAGAGAAAGATGAGCTGGCAAAGGAGAGGGCAGTGGTGATGAAAAATTCACACGTGGGCGTCTTTAATGTCTTGGCTTTCTTAAATAATCCACTTCCTGAAAATTTAGACCAGGATATTTTGACCCTGTCTGAATTTTAAGACTTGATGGGTCTTTTTTTTTTTTCCTTCTTGAATGCGGACTGACAGTTGTGCTTCTAAATTTAACTCTTCCTGTTTGGCTGCTTGGAGAAAACCTGTATGTGCTGTTTGTAGCTTCTGCCTGGAGCATCGATACTCCCTTCGGCTGTCACACCTTCAAGGGAATGAAGCCTGGGGAAGGATGGACCCAAAAGTCCGGTGGGGTTAACTGGGCTGGTGCCTTGTGGGTGGCACTTTCTTTTCTGTGCAGTAATATATATGATTTTTTTCCCCAGGCTTAGTTTCCTTGGCATTCTGTTATTTACCTTCCCCAGTGCTCCCCTTTGCCTTAGGCAGTCTCTAGCGCTTCCTCTTTCATGAGGAAACAAAGGAAAATGGTTATTCTTTCTGTGTCATTCTAAAAGCCATTTAAGAAATCTTCTGGTTTCTCACCTCTTTGAATACCTTCTTAGCATTTGCCATGCCTCGGGAAGCCAGATTACTTTGCAATTGAGGTACCCCAGACCACAGAGAGGACAAGGGATTTGTCCAGAGTTACAGAGCACCCTCAGAGCAGGTGCCACCTTTCAGCTCCATAAACCCTGGGTCCACCTCCCAGCACACAAAGTGGTTGTAAGGACAATGCATTCAGTGCAGAGATGTGCCCGTTATGTCATTAGTGCTCAGGAATCATTAGTTGCGTTAGGATGATTATTTAATTAATAATCTAATTATTAATTAGATTGCATGGGGTGCTGCTCTTGTTTGGATCTCTGCTCTTGGCCTTGCTTGGCTGTTTGTACCTAGGACACAGGATGGCTTGTGGGGTTCAGAACTGTCTCATTGCCAGCTACTCAAAACCTTTGCACTAACAGGTTTGCTTCCCTTGGAGCCTTCATTGACCTTGACTTTGACTGATATGTGGACCTTCTAAGGACTTGAGGTCGTCTGAGCCTTCCCCATACTCTGGCTGTTCTCTGCCCTGGTGAGGTTTCACTTGGGGAAGGATGTACTCTGGTGTCGAAACAGCAATGAAATAGGGTGGTGCAGACCAGATTTGGGGCATGGCTTTTCACTAACGAATTAGCTGAGAATCTAAGGCCCCTCATTTCAAAGTGGGCTTAAGGAACTATATCATGGGGTTATTACAAAGGGTAAATGAGATACCATTTGTAATAATGCCTAATATTTATAGTATGGGGAGCACACTGTCAGTGACCGCCCCCTACCCCGAGCCCCCGCAGTAGACCAAGTCATCTTTAAGGCTCCTTTGGGCACTGACATTGACTGATTTTATTAAGTGGAAATGTAAAATCTGTCTTCCATAGATGAGAAAAGATAGAACTTAAAACATAGACCTAAACTTTGGCATTCTGTTTGTAAAGCACTTTGCTGAGGAACAGTCACTGTATGGAACGTCCTTAGGGGGCAGAGTCTTTTCACGGTTCCCTTTTCCTCCTGTGATGCCTATGGTAGGCCTGGCACAGACTTGGCTCCCCTGAGGTATCTGATGAATGAATGAATGAACGGACGAATAGCACATGGCTGATGACACCACAGGTCAACGTTGGTCTCCAGAGGTGGGAGAAGAAATAGTAAGGACTTGTGGGGGCCAACGGAGGGCGAAGATTTGGCTTCCACTGTAGGACTTTCCCTGCTCTAAAATAATAAAGCAAATACAAACAATTGCCTGAAAAGGAGATGCAGCATGACTTAAACTGTGTTCTGTTTAGCAAGAATCTGGCTCAGTTTTGAAAAAAAAAAAAATGAACAAAAAGCAAATGGGGGAAGGGCTTCCAAAAAGAGCCACTAAGCTTAGGAAACATAGACATCATAGTTTTAGACTTCCATGTTGCATGCACTTGCACATTAAAGCCTCTGAGAACGGCAGGAAGAAACTTGTTCGAATTATTTTAACCCTATATTTCCCAAATTGATTGGATAATGGAGCTCTTTCCTACACTGTCTATTCACATCTTAGGAATCTAGAATTCTGCGAAATAACAAAGGAAAACGTCAGTCCAGGTGAATGTGAATTTTGCTGCAAATCGTACCTTCTGTTCAACACACACTTCCAACCATTAGCAGAGCCTGGTTGGGGTCCTCTGAAATGTCTCCTTCTGAGCAGCCAATTCAACTTCTGGAGGTGTGTCTTCAGTGCCTGAGGAGCTTCTGAGCCAGCCTTACATCTGGGATGGATACCAGGCAGATGCTGGTTTACTTGACCCAGCTTGGCACAGGAATACTTGCCTTTCTCTTCTGCCTGATCTTAATAGATGCAGGGAAGTTTTGAAAGTGAAATATTTTCTTTATTTGCCATAGTTGCCTAATGTCTGTATGGCACACAGGTCCCAGTGGGCAAGCAATGTGTGAGTCCTTCTTCCTTTCAACTTGGCCATTGCTTAAATTGAGGCTGTTTCATGT
This sequence comes from Tamandua tetradactyla, assembly GCF_023851605.1. NCBI lineage: Eukaryota > Metazoa > Chordata > Mammalia > Pilosa > Myrmecophagidae > Tamandua > Tamandua tetradactyla. The sequence goes on along the minus strand of NC_135327.1, from coordinate 41,213,358 downwards.
TAAGCATATCTGACTTCAATACTATCGGGTTTTCTAATGGGCTAATAAAGAAATGCTTTTAACGGAAAAGGGCTCTTTGGGAGTAGATTGACCAACCTTGATATTACCGGTTCCTTAGTTTTCGTTTCCTCAGCTTTACAACTGCAAATATTGCTCAAATAACCCTTGCAAAAAAAAAAGCTCCTGCTTAGACAGAGAGTGGTTCCTTTTGAAATTGCAAAAGACTAAAGACACTCTTAATTTTGTCATGCATTTTGTCCTGAGGGCCTGGAAATTAGACTTATGAGTCCACATTAGAGTCCCCAGGCCACGAGCTGGGGGAGTTGGCCTGTTTGGTAGCATCCCAGAGCAGGTGTGGAGAGGCAAGTCACAGCCGAGCCCATGTCCTTTTCACATCTATTTAGTTGAGGGTTTATCGGAATAGATTTTGTACTTGATGCACTCTGCCAACTTTTATTGACCAATTTTTAAAATTAAAGTGCCTGAAATCAGCCGTGTCGCTTGGAACACCAAATGGAGAAATACTAAACGGGGATGCAGTTAAGGGCTTCCTTTCATTGTCACAGAGGCTGCATTGTGACTTAAATAGCTCATTTATCTGGCATCTTTGAGAGATCGTTTACGCCTAAGTGAATTCTACTGATAGGGCAGTGCCTTGTATATCTAGGAGCTCCACAAATGTTTGTTGAATGAACTCAGTGAAACACCCCTTCACATGCTAGACCTTTTAAAGAGATGATAAGCATTGTGATTGATATCTTTCCCAACAAAATTTCTATATATGCTGTCCCTCTGAGACGCAAGACACTGAATTTGAATTTGACTTTTTCATGATAAATTGAGGCCATTGCTTTGTTGAGGACATGCGCTGTCATGCTATCTGATACTAATCTATTATTGCCACTGAGTCAGCTGTCACCTTTTCTACCTCCTAGGTCTGCCTTTAAAGATTTCCCACCCTCTGATCTTCTAAACTTCCTTCCCGTAGCAGATGCCATAGGTGGAATGGAAGTCTTAGTGTCAGGGAGTCAGATTTAAAACCAGGACCCTCCCATTTTCTACCTACAGATGATGATCAGGTTTCCTTTCCTCACTATTAGCTGCCTCACCTGGTCGATGGAGGGTCTGTGAAATTAACTAATGCATACTAAGGGCCTAGCCAGCTGGGTAGCACATTCTCCTGTCCCTTACTATTCAAAGTACCAGTGGCTTCAGAGTCTCTGAGGAGCTAACTGGAAATGCAGACTCCTGAGACCTGCTGAAACAGAATCTGCGTATTAAGAAGAACCCTGGTGATTCATATGCACATTTAATATATCATGGAAAGCAGTGACCTAGAGCCTTCCTTCTCTTTCCTCTGGACAGGACACAGTATGCCAGCTTTAGTCAGTCAAAACCTGGAAGGGGTCAGGGTCCTAAGCATCATGAGTAACGGTCCTGAAATGGAAAGTGGAAAGTGGACTGGATTCTTTTCCAGGTGGGTGGGTTAATTCGAGGTGGCCCTTTGTGGCTCATTTCTCAGCCATTCATTGCAGATGTAGAGCCATCATCTTGAAGATATAGAGACATAGAGACGGGACTGCCTGGGACGGGGGGTGGGGGATTTCTGCCTGTTCCTTCATGCATCGTGGACCCATCAGATGACACTGGTCATCAGGCAGGGCCAGGGCAGCAGAGCATCGAGCACTTTCTGCTACTAGCAGCTGACCTCACCATATCCTAGTGCCACTCAGAGAGCCCAGCAGACCCTGAAGGCCTGAGTTTATCCACGTTCCACATCTGAGGCAGCCCCAGGGGATGGTGCCTCGTGGGAAAACTGGCACCTGGAGGTTCCACCTGTTCGGGCCACCTTACCTAGGTATCTCAAGGTGCAATCACTGATTTTTCTGTTTGTCCTGAACAGATGGACCCTTGCTTCCACACTGCCCCGTGTATGTCTTTCCACCATAGTCAAAACTCTTGCTGCATGGCGTGTTCTGATGAACAGGGACATCTGCACCCCTGGCAGCTTGTTAGAAATGCAGAATCCCAGGCCCCACCTCAGCCTCCTGCATCCGCACGTGCATTTTACCAAGTTCCCAGGCGATCCATGTGCACGTCAAGAGTTTGAGGCACATTGGGCTGGTACAGGCTCAGTAAATATTAATTCCTTATTCCTTTGTTAAACATTGTATACGAGAACAAAATTAATAAGGTTCCCCAAGAGAGCATGAGGAACGAGGAGCAAGATTTCAGGTCAGGGATTTTGTGAGAACGGTCTCTTCCCCCTTCTCTGGGCCAAGCCACGTCTCCTGGAAGGTCAGGGAAGCCCAGGACTTGACCCGTGGCTTACCTGGGGAGTGAACGGATTGCTCGTGCTGCTCTCCTGCCCGTGTGGATGTCTGCCCTCCCAAACCTTCCCTGGAGAGGGCAGCTGCCTGTTTTGCAATGCGATGGGCAGTGGGAGCTAACAGCATGTGATGTCGCGCTCCGTTTCTGTTACCTAACCCAGCGCTGGAGCCATGCTTTCCAGAAGCTGGGTGTGGGCACGCCCCCTCTCCCTGCACCACTACCTGTTTCAACTGCCTTCAGCTTTTCTGGGGCAAAGGTCAAAAGCCACGGCAAGGTGGACAACCACGGTGGCTCTTAAAGCTGCTGGAGGAAATGGGAAATGCTTATTTTTTCTTATTTTTTAGCTCATTATAAATTGTGTTTATTTACTTTCTTGAAGTTTCTCTGACAGATTTTCTTTTTCTCTATTTAAAAAGGATTAAGAATCCTTTTCTTTAAAGAAAAGGGTTTTCTTTTCTCTATTATTTGGTTTTGATAGAGAAGCCCAGCTTCAGGCACAGAGGGTTAGGGGGGCATGGACTTGAGCTACCCGCACCTGTGGGGACCTGAATCGGAGTTCAGATCTGTGAGGGCTTTGGGGGACCCCAGACCACACGTCATGTGCCATTGCCAGAAAAGGGCCGGTGGGCTTCTGATGGGTGGCCCGGGGCCAGCAGGTCCCACCTGTGGTTCTTACCCTGTGGTGGTCGCCCCTGCACTCCCCCAACCCCCAGTCCCCCACCCCCACCCGCCACATGCAAGGAGCAGAGCAGGAGGTGATAATGCTGAACTCGGATTCACCCAGCTGACCCATGTTCACGGAGCTGCCCCTGCAGTGAGGAGGTGGGGAGATAAGGACACAGTTTCAATCCTGAAGGCACTCTTGCTCTGGAGGCAAAGGGGAGAGGAATCTGGCTAGTTCCTTACAGAGCAGTAAACACTCTGCAGAAGGTGCAGGGGCTCCAGCCGGGCCCGGGGAAAGTCAGGCTGGGAAGATGGGTGGGGGTAAAGGAAGGCTTCCTGGAGGAGGTGGCCTCTGAGTTGAGCAGTGGCCCCGATGGAAAATAAGTGATTAAATTACATCACAGCTGGAGGGCAATAGTCTTCACCCGAGGGCAACACGGAGGCAGTGAAAGCAGTGTACCTGTCATATGTTAGCAACTGCATATAACTCTCTTCTTTTGCCTTGTCATCACAGAATTACTTTTATGGCAGTTGCATCCTGCACTCATTAGAATGTGTTTTTCAAAAGGATTACACAAAAGGAATGCTGCTAGCATTGTCTAAGGTGATCCCTGGCCTGTAGGAGAACACGGCTGGCTGTGTCCCTTCTGAAGCATCAGGATGTTTGTTCTCCCCCTGTGTTATCTTTCATCTGTCATAAGTAATGAGTAATTTTATACCCATTTCCTGCTCTAATCCATGTTTCAAAAATTGGAAATACTGAAAGGAAGTGAACCTGTATAGGAAGAATAAATTCAGACGGCTATTAGCCACGTGAACCCCAAATGGCACTTGATTAGTTTATTTTAAGCTGCCGCCTTTATTTTTAAGTGGCAGTGGTTGTTTTTCAGTTAGCGCATAGTATTGGAAGAGCTTCAGACATAGAAGTTCCCTTTCGTGAAGCTCTTCATTCTTGCTTCTAGAATGTTCTTGCAGATGCGCTGCATTTCAGCAGTTCCCCTCCATGCAAATATTCCAGGAAACTAAGGCCTCTGGTGATTCGGAAGCTAAGAACAGCTGCAATATATTTAGCTTTTATATTTATATCTTTGACTCTTTTAAATTATAAGAGTCATTTAAGAATACCTACTTAGGCTGGAAAATCCCAACAGTACTGAACTAACTACACAGAATAAAAGGTTGACCTCCTTCTTCGCTGGCACTTCACCTCCTCTGCCTGTCTCCCACAAGATACCCATTGTGAAAGGGGAGATGGGGAAGATAGGACCCTTTCTAATCTCTTCCTATTCATTCACAAGTACATGTACATAGATTTTTTAAAACGTCAGTGGGATTTGTTTTTCACTTTATCTTGCTATTTGCTAGACTATTGCCCATGGTGTTTTGTTTTCTGCAGATTTCTTGGTTCACTGTTTATGTCGATGGGTGTGATGGAGAAGGGCTTTGGGTTGTGGGAAGTTTTATTTCAGCACCTGATGGAAACTAGGGAGTTGCCACATGCTTATGCTATTGCTCAAAGTTTCAGAGCCCACTGGCCAGCTGTTCCCGCTGAGGAGCTGTGGGTATGGGTCATCCATAATGATTGCCCCAGGCCTCACCCAGTTGGCACAGCCTGGTCATTTGGGTTTTCCCGACGTGCTCAGCTCCTCTTAGATGTTCTCAGGGCTTCCCCTTGTACTTTGCACAGCTAGCAGTGTCAGGACCCAACATTAAAGAGGAGGGAAAACAGCAGTGGTCTCCAGCGTTCTCATTTATTCCTCCTTTCCTCTTTGCCTTTTTTCTTGTCCCTCCTTTCCCAGGGAAGGGAGACAAAATGAAACGAAGGGTGATTCAGAGTGCGGCTTGGTGCTCAGCAATGGGATTAAATTAGAGCCTTCTGAGGAAGAGGAACAGGGTGGCTGATTCCTTTGCCCCATTCTTCTTGGAGCTCTGGACTGGGCGGCACCGGCTTGGGTCCGGGTACCCGAGCAAGTGTGGGATCTAGTCCTGTTCTGGGCAAATGGCCTATTTCAACTCAGAGGCCCGAAACTGCCTTCTCCTCGCAATTTCTTTGCTTAGGTGACTTAGCAAGTCAGATTTTGAGATTGAACTAAAAACTAAAGCCTGCTTTGGCCACTGTGTGCTGACTGTGAATCCCAGGTGAACGTGTGACAGCTTCAGCTTCCAGAGTTGGCCCGAGGAATGCCCATGACGTGGGGTGAGTGTCTCATAAGCGCTTGAACTTCTCCTGCCCTTTTCAAGCTGGTAACAGGCTGATACCACATGGGCAAGTTGATCTTGGGGTTTTAGAAACTCATTGTGCCAGCCCTCCCAGGAGATGGCAGATTTTAAAGGATGGGTGGAGGGATCTGGAAGTGCTACCCACAATGGGAACTGGGCATGCACAATGGGTGCATTCTGTGAGCATCCCCTGCTGTAATTCATGAACAGTTGTCTTCACCTATGGAAGAGCTCATGTTTGTGGAGCTGGGGTGCATTGATGGAATCCAAACCCTTTGAAAATTCTCTGCCCCCACATTTATAGGTTGTTTTGTTGAAGACTCATGGGACTGCAGACAGGCATCTCTCCTGGACGAGTATTTTCAGAAGAGGGTTGGAAGAAAGGGGTGGTTGTTGCCTGGTCCAGTTCTAGAACTTCTTTCCTGCTGTTCTGGACTCAAGACAGAGGCAGCCTGCATGCCAAGGCTTTCCTCATCTCCAGGCAGAAGAGAGTTGCTCTGAGAAGGTTCTTTTTTTCCCCTTCAACTTTTTATTTTGAAATAATTTCAAACTTAATAGGACAGTTGCAAAATAACATAAAACTTATACATACCTCTCCCCCCCCAAACTCAGATCTACCAATTCTAACATTTTGTCTTGTCTGTCTGCCTATCTGTCCATCCATCTCCCTGGCTACTATCTATCTGTCTGTCAATCTTATAAACATTTGAGAGTAGGTTGTATATATCATGTTCCTTGAACACATAATGCTTCCATGTGCGTTTCCGAAGAACAAGAAAATTCACTTATGTAACCATGTTAAGTGCAGTTAGCATGTTTAAGAACTTGAGCATTGATATAAAACAGTCTGTGTTCTGGATTTTTCATATGTCTGAAGAATGAATGACCTTTTTGGGACTTCTCCACTTTTAGATCCACACCAGATCACATATTACATTTAATTTTCATTGTTGCTTTATTTGTTTTTTTTTTTTTTTTTTACTGAGTAAGCATTTATTCGACATAGACTATCCCATCTCTACCATTCTATGGGAAGGCTCTCCACCGTGTATGCGGCCTGGTCCTCTTGCCACATCTGCGCCATTGTCCAGCTGTGCAGCCTTGCATAAGGAGAGTCAGCAAAGGCTTGTAATCACACACCTCTGTGTTCACTAGGCACCGGCCCGTCCGTGTGTGTCGGCACGGGCGGCCTGGCTGTGGGCAGGAGATCCCATACTTCCGATGTGTCATCTCCCCTCCGTGTCGGCAGTGCACAGATTGACAGCATCTCCCTGTCATCAACAGCATTAATTGCCTGCTTTGGCTTCTGGTCACAGGCCACACATGTGAAAAGTGCATATAAAGAGAGATGAGCTTTGATCTAATGGGTCTTGGAGCCAGGGCTGGCCAGCAAGTCACCTGCTTCTGAATCACTCACATTCTGCCCTGGCTCTAAGAGATCATGTTTATCCATCTGTATCTCTCTCTGGGTCTGTCCCTCTCTGTCTGTCTCTTTGCAAAGAAAGGATCTTCTGTGCATGCTGTACTCAAATCCACCGATACACTCACATACCTGCTTCCAGCAGCTGCTTTTCACCCATGATATGTCACTTTCCTCTGGGCTCTGCTGGCCTGTCTCCCCCTCTTTTCTGCCAGACTAGAACTGTGTTCAATGAGAACTGGGCAGGAGACTGTGTGCTGTGGCCTGGCAGTGTCCCCAGTGGACTCATCCAGCTCAGGAGACCCCCACTCAGGAGCACAGTAAGAGGTGGACATTTGAGGAGTTTTTCATCTGGTACCAGATAGAAATGAAAATGGAATATTCTGGAAAGAGGCCAGGTTTGTAAAGAAACCCTGGGGCCATGGCCCCAGCGTGTGTGGAGTTGTATGGCTGGGGGCAAACCTTCAGCCTCTTGGGGCTGTGGATTCTTCTACCAGGTGCTGAGCTTCTCCACCGCATGGCTCGGCCTGAGTTGGCTGTATAGGATGGGGTGTCATGCTCAGAAAATTGCCGGAAATACACGTGCCGAGGGGGGAGCTCACTGCTGTGTGATAGAATTTTAATGCTGGCGTCAGAGTTCACAGTTTTGTTCCCTTCTGTACATGCAAAGCACCAGCATAAGGAGGGCTTTAGCAAAGAAGAGGTCACAGTCCCTTCTTCCGCAGGCTTGCCGTGTCTTTAGAAAGGGGTAAGATAAAGGTTCATAAGCAGCAGAGAAGGTAAGGAGTCCCCAGAGTTTGCATAAAAAGCAAAGGAAGGGGGCGGGCCATGGGGGCTCAGTGGAAGAGTTCTTACCTGCCATGCCGGAGAGACCCAGGTTCGGTTCCCAGTGCCTGTCCGTGTGAAAATAAAAGCAAAGGAAGGGAGTTTCCCAGCATAGGAGCGGGTCTCTCCGGACCCCTCTTGGGGCAGTGGGCTGGGAAACATCACACACTTGTGTCCTGTTCGAGCAAAGGCGAGGCCAGTTCACAGAACAGGGCTTCTCAGCCTGAGCCAAGATGTGGTTCGTAAATCAGTCAGATAAAATCATCCAATCTTGACAATGTCTAGCAGTTCAGAAATTCAGGGACTAAGTCTCGCCAATGGGAGCTGTAAATCAGCTGGATGTGAAGCCAGTCGGGTTCCCCTCAGCAGGAGGAGTGGGGGGCAGGACAGCCGAGGCCTGGCTGACCGCAAAGGGGGGCTCGCCCCACGGAGCTGGCCCTTGGCCGAGGAGGAGAGGAGAACCGCCCCAAGGTCTCTGCTGAGGGTGCGGCCAGCTCACTTAGTGGAATTGGAACAAATGGCGTCTCCTTGACCTCCGAGTGGGCTTCAGGCAGGCTGGGCAGGTGCCCTACGGGCATGGGTCCCCATCCCGCTTGCTTTGGGTTATCCTCGTCACGAGGCCGTGCTTTCATTTGCACTCGCTTTCCCGCGGTGGCTCCTCCGGGACCTGCAGTGTCCACGGAACAAAGGCAAAGGGGAAAAGGGCGTTTCAGAGCAAAGCCGCTCAGGGCCATGTCCCCCTTCCCATGACCCTGATGTGCAAATAGCTTCGGCTCCACGGCCCGCCCCAGAAAGTCTCTTAGTGCCTCTCCTTAGAAAGCTGTCGAGACCCCTGGGTGGCCGGCTCTGTCTCCTATGAGTTGCTCTAGACAGATGCACACATCTTTGCTTTTTGGAGGCAGGGAGGTCTCTTTTTATTTCCTTAGCTCCCCACTTCTTGTCAGGAACCTAGAACTGTCTTTCTGGACACCCTTAGTTTATGGGACACCTTTCTTGTAAGGAGTTTAAAGCCCTTACCTAGGGGCCACCTCAGGCTTCCTTTCTGCTGTGGGGACAGCTGGGTCTGAGGCTTCCACGAAGCAGACGCCAGCTGGGCCCTGCCTGGGCCCCCCACCCTTACTGTGTGTGTGTGCCCTGGGTGATGGGGATTGAATCATGGCCCCAAGGACCTGTCCAAGCCCTAAGCCCTGGTCTTGGAGGTGTGACCCCTTTGCAAATAGGACCTTTGATGATGTTGTCAGTTAAGGAGATGCCGAACTGAATCTGAGTGGATCTTTACCCAGTAAGCCTAGTCCTCAGGAGCAGAGGAAAAGTGGGCCCAGGAGTGGGAGAAAGGAGGAGCCAGACAGCCAAGCGATGGGGGCAAAGACTGAGCTGTGGCTGGCCGCAAGCCCCCACCAGGGCACTGCAGACTTCTAAGAAGGCATGGTTGATAACTTGATGTTGGATATCTGGCCTCCAAAACTGTGAGCCAATGAACTCCTTTGTTTAAGCCGACCAGTGGGTAGTATTTGTCATAGCAGCCCTGGAAAACTGAGACAATGGACAAATCCTAACTTGCTGCTCCCACATTCCATTGCCAAAAGGCTCTCTCTGGGGGCCACAGCCCACTTTGCTCCTCAAGAGGAAGAGTCAGGGAGAAACGAGCCCTGGCAGCAGCCCTCAACCTATGACTGATAGTCGTTGGTGTGTGAATACCCCAGCTCCTGGCCCCTGGGGTGGGGAACTCTGAGCTGTGAGTCTGCACTGCCTCCCAGAACGCCCCGGTAGGATTAAGCTCCAGTTTCTCCTGTGGTTGCCTGCTTGATACCACACCTTCGGTTGCCTGCCTCATCAATTCCATCTTCCTCTGTCCTCACCTCCTAAATAAATGGCTTGCACTGAATTTTTGTCTCTGTCTCTTTGTCTATTTATGTGGGATCTTAAACCAAGATATTTATGTGAATTTTTGCAGGTAGGCATTGGTGGACATAGGGGATAAGTAATTGGCCTGATGAGGTGAGTGTGAGATGGCAAGGCTGGAGCCAGGGGAAAGCATGTGCCTCTGCTCACGGGGCAGTGCTGTCTCCTTGTCTCTGGTCCTGGTATTCATGACTTTTCCAGAAAAGCCAAATTATCTCCTATCTGCATGTTTCCTGGGATTTAGCTACTTGTTCCTCCCAGGTATGGGATCGGGGGTAGGAGATCCTGTAGGGACTTCTCTGCTATTTAGAGCCCCCCACATCCCTCCAGCCCTTCTCTCTTCCTTGTATCTCAGGAGAAATAGCAGACCTGGTGGGAAGAGGACCTGAGACACTGGCTTTCATGGGGAAAGATGGCTGCAAGGGTGCACAGAAGTGCCTGGGGTGTGTTTGTGGGGGGCCAGCAGGGAGTGGGGTGGCTGTGGCCCTGAGCCCCTCCTCTGACCATGTATGGTGTCAAAATCCAATGAAAGGGGGAAAAAATAGTGGACACCCAGTTCCATGCCAAGCTGCTGCCTCTTTTCGCTTCTTAGGACAGCCTCTTTGCTTTCATATTCTTCTCCCTGTGTATCAGCTAGGGCTCTCTAGAGAAACAGAACCAGCAGGAGACATCTGTAAATATAAAATTTATAAAAGTATCTCACATAACCTTGGAGACGTAAGAATCAAAAATCTGTAGGGCAGGCGACAAGCTGGCAGCTCCAATGAAGGTCCTCAGCAAACTGTCAAGAGAGGCTGGCTGGGTGAAACAGAAAGAGTGATTGTCTCTTCTGAATTCTGCTTTAAAATGATTAGATTAAGCACCACTCATTGCAGAAGATACCTTCTGATTATGGATGTTGATTGTGGATGTAGCCAACGTGGTCATGATTTAAGTCCATGAAATTTCCTTACAGCAACAGGCCACTGCTTGCTTGCCCAACCAGACAACCGGGCACTACCACTTGGCCAAGATGACACATGAACCTGACCATCACACCCTGTTTCCAGCATTTTCCAGACCTCAGAGTGTAGTTAGAAAAGGATCCTGGTCTCAATAGATGTAACAGCTTCCTCCCACCATGTTACAGAGCAAAATCCTTTCCTTTGTCCTGATGTGTCCCCCATACCGCTGTTCTTTGCTTCTTCCTGTCCCAGGCTTACCATTTGGACCCTGCTTCCTCCAGGGAGGTCGAAATAGGAGATCTAACAGATGTAGAGGAGCCATGATTCTACTGTCCTGCGGCATGTAGGACCAGGGCAGGCTTAATTCTTCCTCCTGCCCCACCCCACCCCCATGAAAGTGTGCACGTGTGTACTTTATTATTGTTTTAAACATTTACCTGGGGTAAGTGTTTTCCAGCAGAGCAGCTTGTGGCTGTCCCTGGGGCCTGGTGGAGATGGGCACTGCCCGCGGCCTTGGCCCTCCTTCTCCTGCAGACGTGCCCTGCACCAGCTCCTCCTGCTAAGGTGCCTACTGAGGCATTGGGCTGGCCAGCACAAGGTGTTGGGATGTGGAAACAAACAGCAGCCTCCTTGCCCTGGGAGAACTGGAGCCTGGAAGGCGAGTGTTATTTAAAGCATCCACCGATGAGCACGTGGGCCCTGATGAATCAGAATTGGTGGGTGTGGCTGGCACAGAATCTCTGGTCTTGGAGTTAGTGGATCAGGGGGCGGGGTGCCAGAGTAGGGGAGAAGGGGTGCCCGAGGGGCTCGGGTAAGCAATTATTTACCAACTCATTGACACAGACCGTTTTGATAGTTTAAAACTGGTCTGTCCACACCTGCGTGTACCCCCTGATCGCACAGCCTGCGCAGGGTGGGGCCACGTGTTGCTCACATGGAAGGACTCACCCCACGATGCTGCCCCAAGGGTCCCTCGGCTTTGAGGAAGGTTACCAGTGCTTCCTTCTGCGAACTCCCAGTGTGTGTGTCGGGGGTTCTTGTGGCCCTGCTTCACTCCTGGGCAGCTGCAGACATGGGTTCGAAAAGCCCAGTCCGCCCAGCTCGCTCACCTGTAATTATGTTTGCTTAAATCTGTTTGTTGGCATATCCCAGCTGGAGCCAAATGTGTTTACCCATAAAAGCTGGGCTGAAGGAGGGCCAGTGTCCCGGGTCCTGCCTGGCAGCCATCTCGGGTCTTTGTTTGCTCTGGGCTGCAGGGGGGTGAGGCATTGTCCTTTGTCGTTTGGCAAAGTGACAGGCATATGGTGTGTTTTGGCTTCAATCAAAATATGGTAATTTACTAATATCATAAAGGTCGAGTTATGAAATTCACATGAGGGGATGGCTGAGTGGCTCCAAAAGGATTATTTCCACCTCCTTTAGGGGGCTGATGCTGACTGTTTCTTTGGGAGCTCTTGGGCTTTAGAAATCTGCTTATTTTCCTGGGAGGAAATTGTCCCTGGTGTGGCTCGTGCCATGGTGCCGTGAGGGTGCTGACCTTGTGGCTATGACATTTCTGGTCTGTGTCTCCTGATTCATGGGCCTTAGCACATTTGCTGGATCTCGCTCTTTATATATGTACACACACATGCATGTGTGTGCTATATTACACTGCACACGTATTTTATGTACATGTATTTTATGTGCACACATATATATTATGTGTGATGTGTAATTTTTTTTTTTTTTTTTTTTTTTTTGGTGAAATCATTTGAAAGTAGGTGCAGACTGATATCTTGACCCTTTGCCCCTAAATAGCTCAGCCTGGTCCCCAAAGAACAACATAATAGCATCACACTCAAGAAATGTGACAGGCCCTGGGAGTCTCTTAAAACTATCCAAGTGAGGCTTGATCAAATTAAGACCTGAGTATCAGAAGCATGCTAAATTACCACTAATTTACTGAACAGACATTTACCAACATCAACAGGAACTGAGCATCAGGCCTGGCACTGGGACACAAAGGGTAGAGGAAAAATGAATTGACCAAGTTCTGAAAACATGTCAAGAGATGCAAAAGAAATTTGGAGAAGTTCATGTTAAGTGGCTTCAATCATGGAAAATTAAAAGCCACTTCTTCTTCTAGGTGGTCAGATCATCTGAACATCAGCACAGCTCAGAGCTGTAACTTTTATCTGATTGTTCAGGTTTTGAAGACATTTTACATTTAAATATATTTAAAATAAATAAAGGAGAGAAAAGATGCTGTCAAGTTGTGTATACCTTTTTTCCTCTATGTTAAATAAAAAATAGCTCCATGTTTTTGGCCCCAAAAAAGTCTTTTTTTTTTCCCCAAAAAAGTCTTTTGTGGTTTTATTTTTTAAATCTAGGATCCAATCAAAGTTGACACATTGTATTTGGTTGTGTCTCTTTAACCAGCTTTATTTTAGGACAGTCCTCTGCCTTTTTCTTTCAGGCCATTAACATTTTAAAGACATCATTTTTATTGTAATAAAATATATATATAACAACACTTACCACTTTAACCATTTTTAAATACACAATTCAGTGGTATTCATACTGTTTTGTATAGCCATCACTATTATTTCCAGAGCTTTTTCATCATCCTAAATGGAAACTCTATACTTATTAATAATTCCCCATCTCCCAACCCCCTGGCCTCTGGTAACCTCTGATGGACTTTCTCTATATATATATGTTTGCTTAGTCTAGAAATTTCATATAAGTGAAATCATACAATATTTGTCCTTTCATGACTGGCTTCTTTCACTTAGCATAAAGTTTTGAAGGTTCATCCATGCTGTAGTATACATTAGCTCTTCATTCCTTTTTCATGGCCGAGTAATTTTCTATTGAATGGATATACTACATTTTATTTATCCATTTATCTGTTGGATGAATCACTTGGGTTATTTCTGTGCCATCAACATGTTGAGTCCAGGCCTGTAAACTCGTAGAATGTCCTATGCTCTGGATATTTCTGATTCTTCCAATTAGATGCAGGTAGAATATTTGGGGGGAAGATTTCTGCAAAAGTGGTGTGGTGTCCTTTTCATTGCATCATATCAGGAGGCACATAATGCCAGTGTGTCCCATTATTTGTTAACTTTGATTTCTCGGTTATAGTTTGTTCACCAGACTGATATTTGTATCTGTGTGACGATCCTACTTTCCAATAATCTTTCACCTCGTGGATGATTCTCATCTGAATCAGTTATTACATCCAGGGGTGCAGAATGGTGATTCTCCTAATCCATTACTTCTTCTACATTAGCTGACATTCCTCTCTTTAAATAAAAAGAGCCCCTTCATACCTCCCATCCCCCCTTATAATACCATTCTGAATTCATGGATGGAGTCTTTCTTACTCATTTTCTTCAGAATCTGTTACTATCATTATCCTTTTGATGTTCAGATGCTCTGGTTTTGGCTGTAAGAGCCCATTTTAAGTTGACATGTTCCCATTATTTTTTCCAGACTCACCTTGTTCTTTCTTACAGGGGTATTTTTGATTTTCAAAGACCTGAGATTTCTGTCTACTCTGTACCTATGTGTTCTGTAAAATTCAGTTTGTTAAAGAAAATTTACCTTGTGATTACTGAGTATTGGTCTTAAAAATCTGGTGAACCCTTGTGTGTCCACTACACATACACAGGAGGGGTCATTCCCATGTTAGACCTTGGGCCCAGAATCCGTGAGCTCATGGGACCAGTAAACACAAGGAACTGTGGTTAAGTCACCTTCTGACTTTGTCAGGATTAATTCTTCTTGTTGGCTGGCAAAAAGACAGTGAGACACAAACACACTGGGGCATGAAGGAACCCATTTGGGGTGGAAAGCATTCTTCTTTGAGGAAAATATAATCTCTGTTCTTCAGGTGTTTAAAGTATTGAGAAGAGAGCTTTTTGGCACTTTTATTTTTTTTAATGTTTTTTAATTTTGAAAAATAACATATATGCAAAAAAGCAATAAATTTCAAAGTACATTGTAGCAGATTGTTATGGAACAGATTTCAGAGTTTGGTATGGGTTACAGTTCTACAATTTTAGGTTTTTCCTTCTAGCAAACTAGAACAAGCAAACTAGATATAGTTTGATCTGGAATGCGATATACCAGAAACAGAATGGCTTTTAAAATGGGGAATTTATTAAGTTGCAAGTTTACAGTTCTAAGGCCATGAAAATGTCCCAATGAAGGCAAGTCTATTAAAAAAAAATGTCCAAATTAAGGTACCAACAGGAGGTTACCTTCACTCAAGTAAGGCCGATGAAGTTCAGGGATTCTCTTTCAACTGGAAAGCACATGGCACACATGGCAATATCTGCTAACTTCCTCTCCAGGCTTCTTGTTTCATGAAGCTCCCCTGGGTCATTTTCCTTCTTCATCTCCAAAGATCTCTGGCTGTATGGGCTCTTATGGCTTTCATGGCCCTGAAGCTTTTTTCAAAATGTTTCCTCTTTTAAAGGATTCCAGGAAATTAATCAAGACCCACCTGGAATGTGTAGAGTCACATCTCCCTCTAATCAAAGGTTAATACTCACAATTGGGTATGTCCCATCTTCATGGAGATAATTTAATCAAGTTTCCAACCTGCAGTAATGAATGGGGATTAAAGGAAAAGACTTCCTCCACAAAATGGATTGGGATTAAAACATGGCTTTTCTAGGGTTCATAATCCTTTCAATCAGCACACTGCTCCAAGACACTATAGACTAAAAGAAATATCAGTATAATGATTCAGCAGTCATACCCTTTTATTAAATCCTAACTTCACTACTATAACTCTTCCTTCTCCTTTGATCTTTCTCCCACTCTTTAGGGATATTTGGGCTATGCCCATTCTAACTTAAAGGGCTATCAATCATATGGGATAGGGGAATGAAATTATTATGATATTCTGGAGAGGCTGGGCCCTCTGGATTTCAGGACTTAGCTAGCCTAGGAACAATCTGGTGGTTGTAGGTTTCTAGAAAGTAATCATAGTGCATAGAACTTTTCTAGAATTGAGAGGGAGCCTTATAAATACAATGACCTTGAACAAAGTTTGATAGTAAATGTGCTAGATGGGAGTTAGAGTGTAGACAGGTCTATGACATAAGCTCTTACATGTCCCAGTCTGAAAATGTTCTGGACATTCCCTGGGACATGGAGGTTTCACCTAGGGTTGTTAATTCTGGCAAAGTTAATAATTCCTTTTATATTTAAGACTTGCTTCAGTCAGTGTGCTTTAGGAACCAAAGGGAGCTCAAAGGACTAGAACTTGCACATGCAGGCATGTGAGCATCCCCTGCTGTAATTCATGAACACTGCTGCTTGCAGTGGTCTCATCGTCAGGTTTTTCTAAGTAAATCCCATATCCAGTGAGCTCACCAGGAGGTTAATATGGTAGGGGGAGGCCTAACAGGAGACTTTTGCTGCCATTTGCACATTTTATGGAGCCTTGGGTCAGAGAAATCTTAGAAACCACATTTATCCATGAAGGAAACCAAGCTGGCGTCTCATTTGCTAGGATGGCAAAGGAATGAACTTCTTAGCTGGAAAATTGCTCCATTCTCATGCTGTATTTTAAGGATACTTTTTTTGTAGCTCTACCAACCATTTAATTGGTGTTATCATCATCATAATCGGGAGCATTTCACAAAAACTACTAAATTAAGAATATATGCTCTATGGAATGTTGTCGAGGGGAGAGAGCTCTTGCCCCAGAAGGCTGTGAGAGGAGTAAATGAGCTAATGCATAGGAAGCTCTTAGTGCAATGCCTGGCACACTGAGAGAGGCTCAGCAAAGATCAGTTAGCATTATTAAACATATTTGCTAACTACAGTTATCTGGGCTTGGAACACTGCATATTAAAAATGTTCTTCCTAGGTTGTTAAATGATTCCTCTTATTTTGATAAGTTGAAATCTCTTGGCTGTCTGCTGTTGTGGATGATACAAATGATGTTGGAAGGCAAGTTGTAACTGCCCTTTCCTTCATTAGAGTAGGGGAGGTTAGCCAGAACATGGCTTTTCTTGGCTGTATAACTCCACCCAGATCAACTTGAAGCCATTTTTACTTTTCGTATTTTCTGTCACCTGCTGATAACAACTGCCATGAGTTTGGACCACAAACTTATTAATGTCTAAGTTATAAACCCTTTTGGCATTTATCATGAAGACATTTCCCCTGCTCTAATTGATGAATGGAAAACTCTGTTTTTAGAAAACATTCACACCAAGGAGTGTTACCATAGCACAGACCCCAGTATCTGTGTATCTCTTTGGGTTCACCACAGTTATGGCAACTGCTGCACCATTTATCACCCTTTCTCAACTCCACACCATGATTGTTTCACATCTTCATCCATGTGTATAATCAGAAAAAATCAAGTCTTTGATTCATTAATGAGATTTCGTTAGGCTGTGTCTATAGAATACCAGTTATGCAGCTGGAAATGGGGAAAAATCAGTTATCTTAGTTTCCTGGAGAGTTTAAAACAGTCTGATGTGTAGATTAATATTGTGGCACATGCTGTCATGGGGAATGTCTCAGACTTTTGTTCAGTGAGTTAATCTTCTAGGTATTTTACTCGTCGTCTTTACCCTGGCAGTTGACATGTGAGAAGCTCAGCTTTTCTGCTCTGAGAGCTCCTGGAGGTGATTGCAAGGTGGGGTTTTGTTTGTTTTGGAGATGTCACCTTCTGTTTCTGACCCATACTTATCATCCTCTTACATTCCTTAAATGCTTTTGGTAGCCTGTACATCAATGTTCGGTCACCCCATAAAAAAGAGAGGGGCTCCAGAGTGCGGGCTTGCGCCCCAACTTGGGTGAGAAGCCCCAGCCCATTTTAAGAATTGTCAGTGAGTCTCCTCCAGGGCCTGCCCCTTCCTGAATGCCCTCCTCAGGAGAGAAGATTTGGTCACCAGGGTCTTATGGGTGCCTTTCCCCCTGAGCAACCCTCTTGAGCATAAATTCCTCCTTCTGCCAGCATCTTAGTTTCCCATTGGCTAAAACAAATACTGTACAGTGGGTTGGCTTTGACAATGGGAATTTATTGGCACATAGTTTTGAGGCTAGGAGAAGTGTGAAATTAAGTTATTAGCAAGACGATGCTTTCTCCCTGAAGACTGACATTCTGGGGCTGCCTGCCAGTGATCCTTGGTCCTTGGCTTTTCCATCATGTGGCAATGTACATGGCAATGTCTTCTCCTTTCTCTTCCAGGTTCTATTGACTTTTAGCTTCTACCTGTGGCTTTCTCTATTTCTAAATTTCACTCTGCTTATAAAGGACTCCAATCATCTGGGTTAAAGCCCCACCTGATTCAGTTGGCCACACCTTAACTAAAAATGTCCTCTTCTAAAGGTTCTATTTACAGTGGTCCACTCACACAGGAAAGAGATTAACAACATGTTTATTTTTCTGGGGTACATAATTCAACCTACCACAGCCAGGGTCTGGGAAGCAACATATGGGATGCTGAGCGGGAGTGATGGGGAGCAATTTGGTGATGGATCTGCTTACCAAGATGGGGGCAGGATGAGGAACCAAGAGGATCTGGGAGTTGCCTGAGAGTAGCCATGGCAAGGAGCCATTACCTGCCCAGTGGCTGAGGAAGTACAGGAGGGCAGGGATCACCTGGATACTGTAAGCCAGAGGATGGGGGCTGAGGTGTGTTTGACAGAAACAATAGCCTGGAGAGAATAGGGGGAACAAGAACCCTGCCTTCTCTCTGCTCTTACCCTTTGGTCTCCCATCAGTACCTCCCCATTGGACACCTGGAAGACACATTTGGCGATAGAGCCAGTCCTTTAGGGTTAGCCTCCTGGGGCACAGAGCATGGAGCAGGGGACCAGGAGCTCCAGAGGGACAAAAATCAGATACCCAGCACAGCCAGTTTTCCTTTTTTTCACACAGTACAAAGCTCAGTTCCTTTGTTTTACAGACATGGATTCTTTGGAAAGCCTGGAAAATTAAATCCTGCTAATAATTAGGTACTATTTAGAGATTCACTAGGGTCCAGACTTTATGCCAGAAAAGAGGCACAGCCTGACCATTTTATGAAGGTTTACTCTTCCCTGTGTAAGTTTTGATTACCATGTCTTTTATTTTTAAAATATCTTAGCAAGGTTTCCTACCAAGTAATAGATCATTTTGTTTGATTATCATCCCCACAATGGGAAAAGAATTGTAAAACCCTCTTCCCTCCTGTTATTACTGGAGTGATAGATTAATGGAAATACTTTGAGCTTCTCCAGCTTTAGAGAAGGTCATTGTGAATTCCCTGTGTGTTCTCATTCCATGGCTGGGCAGGGAGAGCAGCCCAGCAGCAGACAGCTCTAATTGCTTTGTTCTCAAATGTCATTGCACATGGTTCACCAAGAGAAAGACCTTGCATTTCTCCAACCAGAATTCCCCCAGATAGAGAAACCACTGAGAAGAACTTATGAGATACATGAATGTGCAGCCACATGATTTATTACCTGCACAGACCTTCTGCCAGGATAAACAAGAAGAATACCGGGTGCTCCTTGAAGTCTCTGCGTGAAACTCCAGGCGTGCTTAAATCCGTCCCCTTCTGACTTCAGCAGAGTCCTCCCTGCCTTTTGCCCATGAGGCGCTCTCTTCAGGACCTTGTTTTCTGCCTTGAGGACTGTTCCGTTGGCTCGCATATGGTTTTATCTTCATAACGTTGTTAGGATGTTAATGATTTGAAAACGAGGACGTGTCTGCTTCCCTACCTCAGGTGGGCCTGACGTTATGTTGTTGGCTTCCCAAATGTTAATGACCATGAGACCATATCTCCTTATTTTGTGTACTTTTCCATAGGATCTATAGAAACACGTCCATTCATTCAATATCTATTTATTAAGCACCCACCAGTATGTGTTCTATGATTGTATCAGGAACAGAAAAGTCAAAGTCCCAAACCTCATGGAGCTTCCACCTGGGGTAGGGGAAGAGTGAAGACAAACACTTAACAGTGGATGTATATAATTGCATATCAGGTATACAGGGGAGTGGCAAAGGCTATGGGGAAAAATGAACAAGGTAATAGGAATTATGAGTGGGTGGGCAGTATAGGGTGGGTTGCAATTTTAAATCCAGGTAGAACTTTTTGAGTGGAGGTGGCATCTGAGAAAAGACCTGATGGAGATGAGGGAGGGAACTGGGTAGATATCTGAAGAAGAGCTTTCTGGGGAGAGGGCACAGCATATGCAAAGGTCCTGAGGCAGAGGCATGCTTGGTATGTACAAGGAACAGTACAGAGGTCAATGTGGTGGGGTGGAGTGAGAGAGGAAGAGACCAGTGGGAGGGGGAATGGGAGAACCAGATCATTCAGGGCCTTAAAGCTTTTCTTTGTCAAATGGGGAGCCACTGGATGTGGTGATATGGTCACTTAGGGAGCAGCCAAATTGTTGGGTTGATGATAGAATATAGGGACCAACGGTGGAAGCTGGGAGACTTGGAAGACTCTTAAAATGGTGGTGGCTCAGATCAGAATGGAAACAAGGAAGAGTATTGAAGTGATTAGATCCTGGATACAGTTTGAAGGTGATGGCAAGAGGATTTCTTGAAGAATGGATGTGGGGTAAGAGAGAGAGAGAGAAACCAGGATGATTTCAAGAATTTTTTTTTTTTTCTGTATACTGTATGGCGGGATCACATTTCATTATTTTTCCATGTGAGTATCTCATTATTGCAGCACCATTTGTTGCATTTTTCTTTGTTTTGTTTGTTTGTTTTTGGGGGGATGTCCACGAACTGGGAATCAAACCTGAGTCTCCAGCATGGCAGGTGAGAATTCTACCACTGAACCACCCTTACACCCCTGATTCCAAGGATTTTGACTTGAGCAATTGGAAGAGTACAGAATGCCATCTATTGAGATGAGGGCAGACTTGTGGGTGATGGTGTTTTGTTTGGGAGGTGGCCATTTTGTGATGCGTTCCAGATGTGTAAGTAGATGGCAGCTGAATGTGTCAGTCTGGAGTTAACATGACAGGTGGAGGCTGAGATACGACTTGGAGACTCTGAAGTATTTCGAAGCAGGTATGTGTGGCCATGAGAAAGATGAGACTCCCCCAAGGGAGCATGTGTGCACAGAGAGAGGAAGAAGGTACGAGCCTGGGCCTGCAAGGAACCAATAAGGGAGGTTGGAAGGAGTGGCCAGTGAGGAGCCAGGACCAGGAGATGGAAGTGTAGAGCCTGAGGAGGAGGGGGTTAGGGATGCCAGGGCCACTGTGACATGGACAAGAAAAGTTTCATTGTTGGGGGGAGCCAAATCTTGATTGGAATGGGCTCAAAAGAGAATGGGACAGGGAGAGTTAGAGATTGAATATATAGATAACTAAAATTTTGAGCACATTTTGCTACAAAAGGGTGAATAGAAATAGTACAGTAGCTCATAGGAAAAGTGGGAAGAAGAGTTTGAATTTGTTAGGAAAAGCAATAATTTTATTTGTATACTAATGGAATGATCTTTGTTCGCCTGGATTTATTGACTTCCTAGAGAGTCTTTTTTCTCTTTTACTAACTGATCCCAATATGTTCATTCCAGTTCTTTTGATAAGCTTGCTCCCCCCTTTCAGTAGATTCCATCGTTACTCCTACAGAAAACATGCAAAAAGATGTCCGTGAGGTCAGTTTTTAGTTCCTCTGGGGACCCATATAAACTCTCAGACAGTGCTCAGTAAATAAGCTTGTTATATTATTTTGGTCATAATATTTGGTTGTTATATTCTGTTTTAGCTGTGGAAGCTATTTTGGATGTACTGTTATTGCACTGGTGGTTTAGCTTATAAGAGCAGTGGGATGTGTTTGAATCATTCTTTGAGGAGTAGATAAGATCTCTCTTTCTGGTTCCTCTCTGCCAGAAAGAATTTTTTCACCCCCACAGCTAAGTGACCCAGGTCAGTGAGATTGTAGGTGAAACCTATTGATTGGCCCTGAGTTTGCTGTTTGGTTCATCCCACCTACTTCATACCCAGTAAGTACTGTCCTTTATCCTGTGCTAGTTCAAGGTCAAAGTTTTGACCATGGCAGCATGTGGGGACCCTCTGTGATCTGATGTGTGAAATCTTGCTCATTTCAGCAAGGAGGCCTGTCAAATCGTCGGACACCTCTTGAGCTGGCTAAAATCAATGCTTTAGTCATCCGCAGAACCTCAGAACATGATTTTAATTGAAAAGCGCTCCCTGGCACACATCACAGACCATTTTACATTAGGTTCATTATAGCATTATTCTTGGGCTCCCCAGATCACAGACTCGTCTTCTGAAATGCGGTTTGCCTTAACAAAGAACACTGTCTTAGCTGTTTGCAGGAAGAAGCTCTGATTTTGCTCAGCTAAAGGTTTATCTGGGCAGGCCTGGCCTGTGAAACAGCTTTGCCTCCACTCTGAAGGAGGGGTTCTGGGTCATCACAGAGCCCGGGTACATGGTTCCCCAGTGCCCATGGCCCCACGGTTGGGAATGCTTATTCTCACTTAAGGCAGACGTCAAGGAAAAAAAGATCCCTTTCAAGAAACCAGATGTTATGAGTGTATTTAATAATTGGCACCCTTCACACAGGGGCCAGCTCAAAGGGGCTCCCAGTGGCCACATCTGAGCATAGACTACTGGGAAGTGGCAAGAGAAAAATACAGACACTCTGCAGTGGGGAAATCCCGCAATACCTTGACCGAAATTACCTTGATCATAACTACCATCACCAGTGAGGGCTGGTGGGACCCCATGCCCTCCAGGTATGACTCCTCAAGAAGGCAGGAGGCAGTGTCATCTCTCTAGTCTTCAGGCCAGGAATGCATCACCTGAATCTGATTGTGAGGAAACGCCATAAAAACCCCGAACAAGGGACAGTCCATTTAAACAAGGGGCTGTGTTCTTAAAAAATGCCAGCATCATGAAAGACAGAGGCTAAGGAAGTGCTCCAGACTAGAGATGAGAGAGATGGGACAACAGAAGGCCAAGTCTTGGCTGGGTCCTGTACTGAAATGTGATGTAAACTTACATTGTTGTATCAACCTTCAAATATGGACAGATTAGATGAGAATTGCACTGATGTTATACTTACCAAAAACAGTGACTGAGCTGTGGTTATGTGAGAGGATGTCTTTATTTTTGGAAAATAAGCACTGAGGGCAAAGGGCCACATCATAGACAACTTATTCTGTATCAGTTCAGAACCAAATATAGAATCAGAATCTAGAATATGAGTTACCAGGAACAGGGTGGGGAAAGGGAAAGGGAAGTGAAGGCTTAAAAGGTCCAGGGCTCCTGTATAGAATGATGGAAGTGCTTTGTTAGTGGATGGGGGTGATGGCAGCACAGCATCATCAACAGCACTGAAATATATAATTATGTATCTGAATGTGGTTAAAAGAGGAAATGTTAGGTTGTATATGTGGTGCTAGACTAAATTAAAAAAACAAAATCCATGGGACTGCGCTACACAAACAGTGGATCCTAAGGTAAACTGTGGGCTGTAGCTAATAGAATAGTTGTAAAAATGTGCTTCCATCATGTATAACAAATGTTCCACACCAATACAAAATGCTAATAATGGGGTGGAATATGGGAATCCGTAAACCTACAACTTCTGTCATAAAAGAAAAAAGTGTATAGATAGGTGATTAATAGCTTGATGGGGATATAAATGATAGATTGATGGGCAGATAGATAAATTGATACATATATACATTGCAAGGTAGATATAGATAAGAATCAGATGGGTAGATACACAGAGAAATAGACAGACAGATATATATAGATATAGATATAAATTAGATAAGTAGATAGAATGATAAAGCAAATGGGACAAAGTATTTGTAATAGGTGAATCTCAGTTAAGGGTTTATGGGAGTTCCATGCGCTATTTACTTTTTTGTAAGTTTAAAATTATAAAAGAAAGTTTTAAAAAAGTAAGCCACCTTTGTTTATTGACTGGTTGATTCATTGGTCCATCCATGTGGCCCAGAGAACCACACAGACAACCCTACTGTCACAAAGCTTACATTTTAGGGGGAGGTGACAGAATAAAGGGATACACAAAAGACAACAAGAAAACATCAGATGCTGACCAGGGCTGGGAAGAGGGACTGGAGGTAGTAATAGGGGTTGGTGGGTGGGGTCTCCTTACGTCCCAAGGTCAGGGAGACTTGGCTGAGAAGGGCTCTCAGGCCTGAACCTGCTTGAGGGCCCATGGTGAGCAGGGCAGAGTCTTCCAGGTAGAAGCAGCAGGCCCCGCACAGGGCTGAGATGGGTGTGCTTGAGGGACGGGAAGACAGCCACACACCCGGGAGTGGGGACAGGGGGGCGGGGCCGGGACCTGGGCCCGGGCCTGACAACTTGGGCCTTGTCAGCCAGGGTTGGTGATGGTTTAATTCCGAGCAGGACAACGGGCCAGTGGAAGGTTGGAGCAAGGCAGGTGATGCCATCGGATTCTCATTCCCGAGGTCACGCTGGGTACCGATGAAAGTAGGAATTGTAGGGAGATGCTGAGCTGGAAGACGAGGGAGGGTCTGCCGCCGCAGGCTCTCTGAGGACCGCTGTACCATCCTCCACCCAGGCACCCTCACCCAGCTGAGAACCCAGGCATCTCCCACTGCTTTCTCTTCCCCAGCCCCAGCACCTATGAGCAAATGCTTGTCGGAGTACAGGGTGACAGTAAAAGCACACTCTTCCTTTTTTATCCTTTTATACCAAAATATATCTTTAGAGCAGTCACTCAGTGCCTCTCAGCAACTCTAAAAATTGACCAGAATTCTTTTTCCAACATTACTTTGACACATGCCAAGAATGACAAAAATGCATCGCTCTCCAACTGACTTTTTTTTTTTTTTTTTTTTTTTTTTTTACTATTCAGTTACTCTCAGGCCTTAGGGGTTGGGGAATAATAAATAGAAACCCAGAACATGCCTGAAGATGCCCCAGCTCCCAAGGGAGAAAACCGCCGTGAGCTTCCGGAGAGGCATTTGGGACCTTAAAATAGGAGGGGGGTGGCAGGGGCCATTGGTGCCACGGACCCGCTGGTGTTGTGGGAAATATTTTAAAGGAGCTGAAGTCCATGGGTTCTACACTTCTACCCTGTGCTACCAGCTACCCTTTTCTAGAATCTGGAATTCTGAAGTCTGGGAGTCCCGACAATGTCAAGACGGCACTTTTTGTCTCTGCCTGGCATCAGATGCACTGAGGTTTTTCTTTAGCAGGTTGAAGGAGCCCATGACCAGGTTCTTGTGGCTAACGAGTGTAGGTTCTATGGAATTTCTATCCTGCTGAGAAGTGGGGGGAAATAATTTGAGGACCCAGGAAGTATCTCCAAAACTGTGACTGATTCTTTAAAGAATGAGGAGCTCTTGGAAAACCCTTTAAGCTTTCGACCACGTGTTCATGTGTGCTCATGCATGTGTGTACATGTGCGTGTGTGTGTGTCTGTGGCAGGTAGAAGGATGCACAATGGGTCTCTCTAAAAAGACTTGTTATGTCAAGAGTTATTGTCAGATATTTTGGTTGGTGGTGAAGGGTGTTGTGCTTTTCTCTTCCCTCTTGGTTTAATGTTCACCCATGCCAATGCATACTTCCTCTACAACCAGGGTGCTCCAACTAGGGCTGTGGTCCTCAAATCATTTGTGAGACATTTTCTGATGGTGGCTTAAATGGTCCCAGTGGCTCCTAGGATGTCATGGGGAAGGTGGGGGATTTGGTCCATTGTAAAGAGCAGGTGGAGAAGAGAGGGAATTGTTTCTCTGGAGTGATTTGTGGCATCAAAAAGAATCAGAGGACTTAAGAGGAAGGAATGGGATTTTTAAAAGCAATACATTTTTGTGTGTGAATTTTCATTTTGTTGGGCAAACAGCATGTTACTGATGAGTTCTTTCTTGGTGAACTGTTTTGTGGTATAAATAGGTACATCTGTAATGGAACAGAGTAATTTTTAAAAATGGAAGGGAAGAAAGCAATGTTATTATAACTTTTGTCCATTCTTTTGCATGTCCTCCACTGAACATGACTTTGATTGTTTGATGTAGCCACTAAGTTGTTAATCAGGAAAAATGCGTGAGCCCACACTGCCTTTTGCCATTCATGGTGTGGGAAGACCATGAAAAGAGCTGGTTGCACAACTTTGTGAGTGCACTGAAAAAACATTGAGTCATACACTTTAAAATGGGTGAATTGTATGGTAGGTGGATTATATTTCAATAAAACTATTAGGAAGAAAAGAAGATACCAAAAAAGAAATATGTAGACAGGTTTGACTATTAAGAAATAAAATTTTAAATAGTTGCACGAGAACCAGAGCATACAAATGGGCAGTCATCATTTCCATAGTGTGAGGGTTGCTTTTTCTAGTGATTTGTTGTTGGTCTAGAGGTCTAAGGAGCTGGCCTGTGGGAATAGCTTTCCGAGCTGCTGGTATAGTTAGTCACTTCCATATTCTCAGCTGGCTCCGGTGTTGTCTTTAGAGGGTGGTTTGAATTTTAGAAACAGCTAAAAATGATTCAAAGGAAGTTTTGGTGATTTAGTGTATGATCAAGCAGAAAGATAGCAACACAGTAAAAAAAAGAATCCTATAAAGTAAGGCAACAGGCTTTTTGTGTGTGTGTGCAAGATCGACTCCATAAAGAATCGTCTTTGCCAGCAAAATTAAATTAGCTAGTTGTCAAACACTGAGATTCAATGCCAAGATAAACATGACTATCTTGTGATTTGCCAACTGCTGATAGAGTTAACTGTCTTGGTTGGATTCCCCCAGAAATAGATCTGAATTAAGCATTAACAAGAGGTTATCACAGTGGGCAACTGAGGCTAGCTGCCACTGGAAGGTTCTGGGCGCCCTTGTAGAACGTGCCTCCAAGTTTCCCAGCCCAGGGATTGAGGAAGCTGGGGTACTTGTCCGCCAGTGCCCATCTGTTGTTTGTTGAATGCTGCTTCCCGGAGTATTAGTTGACTCTGATGGCCTGCCCGGCCTGGGGGGCAAGTATGCTTCCCCTCCAGAAATGTGCATCTATGGCAGAGAGTTCGGGCTAGTAACAGCGAGCAGCTTTTGCTGGGGTCTTCGGTGCAGTGACTGGAGAACATGCACAGAGCATTAGCATCTGCTACTTTAGTCTAAATCAGGGCCATCCAATAGAACTTTCTGCTATGAAGGAAATGTTCTTTATTTACACCATCTAGTAACAGTTTCAGAATGAGAATTTCAGAACAGGAATATATCTGACTTTGATTTTTGGATGTAGCCACAAAGTTGTTGACCAGGAATGACGTGCAAGACCACATTATACTGTCTTTTGCCATTTGCGGCATAGGAAGACAACAAGAGAAATATATCTGTGCTGTCTAATAAGATAGCTACTAGCCTCTTGAAAAGTGACAAATGTGACCGACAAACTAAATTTTTAATTTCATTTAATTTTAATGAATTTAAATTTAAATAGCTACATGTGGCTAGTGGTTGCTGAATTGGACAGTGTGGGTCTAAATAGAATTTTAGAAAATCAATCTCTCAAAGTCTTGTGCAAGGTATTCTGATGACTAGAATAAAATAAGTGCTATCTAAGGATATGTTTCACTTCTCCTTAAATTGTCAGTCCTTTGCCCATTCGCTGAATAGATTTCAAGCTTCTCTTAGCCAATAGGAAAGACTTAACCCAAGCAAATTGCTAATTAATGTAATTCTACAGGTTGCTCAGTGATGCCTATAGGAAAGTTGTTTGTCCCTGCGCCTCAGCTCTGCACACGGAGAACAAGACCATGCTGGAGCCTTAATTGATAAGCTATGTAAGAACATCCAAGGTACTTTATTCCAGCCAAGTAAAGGCTGCTCAGGCAGAGATTACTGCAAGGAAGTTACTGGAATTATTCATTTTGTTTGATACCCAAAACATGGGAGTGAAGCAATTTTGTTTAGCCCCCTTTTTCTTTAATTGCATTGACCAGCTCTTTGTTTTGGGGATGACATGAAGATCATTCATGCATGTTACTGAAAAGCAATCTATTATCAATAATTAATTTTCATTTTTGTTGAAGATGGGCAGTGACGACCCAGAGCAGAAAGGACAAAAGCATGGGCTACCTGGTACACCTCATGCCTTCTTTCTCCCTTTCCTTGTCCGAGGCAGACATTGCTAATCTATCACAGTACTCCTTCTTGTGGACTCAAGATCTATCCTCTGGGGCTTTTCTTAACACAGTACTCTGGGTGTATACGTCCAGTCAATCAGAATTAGTATGTGCAGGAAGAAGCCATTTGTCATTCCTGACCTATCTGGGAGGAAAGAGTGGATGATGTGGATATCATTTATATTTAAGGGACTTTTAATAGGAATTTGGTGGTGGTGGTTGTTGTTTCTTGTCTACAGGAATTGAGGACAGTACGGTCTACCTCCCCTCCCCTTAGGCCAAGGCCCAGCAAACTATGCCTGTTTTCATAAATAAAATTTTATTAGAACACAGCCACACCCATGCATGCATGCCTTGTCGATGGCTGCTTTTGCAATACAGTATCAGACTCAACGAGTTGCAACAGATATCTGTAAAACCTAAAATATTTATGGTCTGACCCTTTACAGAAAAAATTTATCAACCTCTGCCTTAGGCTCTTTTTTGACTTTTGTATAGGGAGAAAGCTCTCTTTTCTGTTGGCATGGGGCAAAGTTAGATTAGACTGTACTTTTCCTCTCCCGGACCTGGTGAAGTTGGCGAGGCTGATTTCTTCTGGTCTGTGAAATATATGTGATCTTGATAAATGGGTTCATAGTAGAAACATCCTAACCCCAGCAAATCAAAAATAACTAATTTACAGAGACACATCTTTTTAGGCATGCTTTGTAAACATGTGAACTTGGGATCCGATGGCCTTGGGTTGGTGTTTTGATCTTCCATTTATTGTGTGATCTTTGAATTTAGTTCAGACAGCCCAAAATGAGACCCTGTTTCCTCATCTTTAATATGAGATTATTAGCTCATGATCCTGTGTGGAGCTATTGAGATAACGCCACTGTGAAGATTTAGTAAGGAAATGAACTCAAAGTGCTTAGTCTAGTGGCTGATGCATTAAAAGTTCCATAAATGGTAGTTCTTGAAGCAGCTTGTTTTATTGAATAAAGTCATCAACTAGGAGAATGAGTACTTGCTCAGAACAAGCTCATTTTTGCCACGTGAGCTTCTTGGGGTAAAATTCTCCATTCATTCTTTGGGAACCCTGCGTATCAGTTCGCTATAGCTATGTAACAAATCGCTGTAAAACTCAATTGCTTTAAACAGTAAGAATTTGTTTTGATTCATAAGTCCTTGGGCCATCTGAGGGTCTCTCTGCTGGTCATGGTCAGGGCTTGTCTATGTGTCTGTGTTCATCTGATGAATCAGCTGGGGGCTGGCTGGACTAGGACAGGCATCAGCTGTCTGGAGATTGACTGTTTATTGGCTGGATTTGCCCGTCATCACCCAAGAAGTATCTAAATCTTAGTCACTGAGTGGTGGCAGGGAGTGGAAGTGGTTGCGGCCTCTTGTGGCCTCTGCTGGGAACTACACAGCACCACTTGTGTCTCTCCTATTGGCTAAGTCAGCCATAGGGACAGCCCCAATTCGAGGGATAGCATGAATAGATGATAGGAGAAGCTGAAAAATTAGATTTCAAGGGGCATGGATGCAGTGCGGTGTGAAGAACTGGGAACATTTTTGCAATCAGTCTATCCCACCTATACACATTGGTTCTTTCCACCAAGATGATAAAAATAAATCAAGAAATTACTGACACTTTGCCTTTTCCATAAGAAATATTGAAGTCGAATAGCCAAATATTTTCAGCCACAGCTGTTGAGCTTTGTGAAGGAGACAATGAATATGCCATCTTTACTTTTAATAGAAAGAAGCTATGAAAGTAAAGCTTTTTATTAGGAAGTTCCGCATGGCAAGCCCAGAATCTCACCCCACCCTGCCAGCCTGCCATGGGCTTTGGCCAGCAGAGCCTCTGAAGTGACAGCATGTTAATTTGGGTCTTACCTCCCGTGGCTCATCTCTCATGTATCAGGGTCAGCAACTCTCAGGGTCCATGGCCTGACTGTATAGCAGATTTCTTTTCCTGACATTTTTACAAACACCACAGTCCTTTGATGAGGGAGCCCACAAGCCCCCTACTTCTCAAGCTTGGCGAGATCACTAAGGCTGGGTCTGCCTGTTGCTCCCAAGGCCACTTGAGATGTGAACATGGTGTCAGGACAAGTACATCATCTTGGCCTCTGGGGTCAGGCAGTCCTGGCTGCCTGATGGTTTGGTCTCACTGACTGTTTGATTTTGGTCATTTATTTTAGGTGGGACCAAGTGTTGAGAAGCATGGGGAGTTTAAGAGCCAGGGCTTTGGAGTCAAGAAGAATGTTGACACACCTGGCTCTATGGAGCTGGTTTTAAATCAATAAAATGGGAGTGATGACAATGCTAATGTTATGGGGCTATGAAGATTATGCGGTTAATGCTACAGTGCGCCTTGTGTCAGTGTACACATGAAAACTCACTCAACGAGAGCTCTTGTCAGTATTATTTTATGGGTCTAACTCCTCTGTACTCACCCCTTTGCACTAAAGTCTAAAATCTAAGCCCTGTTTAGCCTCTTCCAAGGGGTCTCCAATGCCTTTGTAGGCTGGGTCTGGAAGGCTCATTTTAGTGGAACCATCTGGGCTGCATTGGGGCTGACATTTTTGATTCACACAGGGACTTTCCGTATTGTAACAGGGATGTCTTCTCCTTGGCAAAGGGACTTTTGCCAAGCTTCAAGAGAGCCATAAACTTGCTGAATCATGGAAAAGCATTTTTGGAGCTAGAACTCTCAACAAACCAGACTCTGTTTGTAATTAATCTGAATACTTCCAGAGCCTCATAGTACACTCCCTGTTGCATTCCCATGGGGAGTGCAGAGTTCATCGGGCCATAGCTGCGGCTCAGATAATTGTGTTCAGACTGCATTCTTATCATCGGGAGCCACAGTTTAATGGAGGACAGTTATTATTTATTCTTCAGGTATCTACCTCCACCCCCTGCCTGTTCAGCATCTGTGTGAGTGTTTCTACCGCAGAAAGAAACATACACATAAGCACACCTGATGGAGATTCCTGAGATTATTTATTCATAAGCGATCTGTGGGTCCACATAACCATTTATAAGGGAACAAAACAGCATTTCAGTGATTAGCTGTTGAAAAATTCTGAAGTTTCTCTTTTGGAAGGAAAAGTAGAAGAAACGGATTAAGAAAGCTGAACCTAAATGTGGTAGAGTTAGAAGAAGTAAAAATCAGTACATTTTGGAGTTCACGTTTCACTCTGCTTCCCACGTGGTTTGTTAGAGAGACCCCACCCTGATCTGCCTGCTAAGTAGAACTGTGTTCTTACCCGGGAGCCGAGCTGTTCACCCAGCACCGAGAGCTGAGAGCCAGAGCCATCTGGAACAAGAGACAAGCTAAATTAGAGACGGCATTTTATCTGATTCTGACCAAGAGCTGAGGCCCTCGGACGCGCTCTGAGTTAGTTGCACTTCATTAAGTGTTTGATAAATCATGTTTAGCCCACAGTAAATTGGATAGATGATGGTGGGGAGGAGGCAGAGGGTTCTAGAAGGAAATAAAGTGAGTTACTTCCTTATGACTGATGGCAAGGCAAGGAAGGTTTGATGATGTGACCTTCAAACTGTGACCTTGCCCCCTTGCCCCTGCTTTACACCCTGTCTTCTGGCACGGGGGCGTAGGGCATGTGGAGAGGTCAGGGTGGCTTTGAGGCGTCACCATAGGCATTTGAGGGTTGAGTGTGGCCTTGAGCAGTTAGCTTCTTCTGGGCTAACTTGGCTGATCCTGAGAATCACCTGGGAGATTTTTTCCTGGAATGCGAATTCCTGCATCTTGCCCAGGCACACTGGATTAGCTTTTCCAGGAGTGGAGGCCAGGGGTCAGTATTTTGCAACAGGCCCAGGAGGCCACTCGAGGATCATACAGGTTTGGGAGCTGGATCTAATCTCTCTCCTGCTGCTGGGGAGGGTGTCCTAGAATTCTAGGCAGTGAGGTGTCAGTTGTCCTCTCTTAAAGCCTGTACTGTAACACTCTACTCAGGGGTGGAGTTGTCTGTTCAAGGATTCAAAAGCTCAGTATTATAATGTGGCACTTGAAAGGGTCACCTCAAAACTGGGTGAAATTCCCAGCCATCCAGGAACCCTACTTTGGAATTCAACAGAGGGGTTTCATTTTGTGGAAATCCACCCAATGGGAGTAATTTTCCATTTCATAGACCCACAGAATACAAGCCCGTTACCATCTGGCCAGGTTCTTTGATACATATATGAAAAAATGACCCTAGATGGTGTGGCTACTGTCTGACCCTGGAGAAAGGCAGGTCTGGAGCTAAAGTCCCCCAAAGCCAACTGTGTTGGTTTTCTTACCCTCTCTCTGTATTTCTGACACTGGACCCATCTAGTTTCCACATGAGTGAGAGATCTCTGTTCTGGATCCAGCCCTTCCTGCAGGAGTCACTAATATGACAGCAAGCAAAGCTTTCCTGGGCTAGAACATAGAGGACTGTGACCAATAGGAGCAGGAACACTCTGTGCTGTGTGCACACAGGTTGGGTGAAGGAAGTCAGGGTTTCCATTCAGGACGTTTTGTAGAATGGACACCATGACTTGCAGGTTGAACACATTGCCTGTGGAGCCACCTAATTCTGCATCCCGTAGACCTATGAATGTCTTCTTACTTACATTAGGGACCTCCCTGTCCTGAGGTGATTCATAGTTCAGTGTGGAAAAGAGACCTTGGAGTGAGAGAATGACATGGGGGAAATAAGCAAGACATTTCTACTTGGAAACTGACGGTCTGAGTCTCAGTCTACCCCTTAAATTGCATTGGATAAAAGCATTAGGCTCTCTGGGGTTCCATTTTCTCATATCCAATAATATCCTACTTTGGGGGTGAACAGTAAATGGGACAGTGAGTGTCAAAGCTACTTTCAAGCTTTATAAAATATTACTTATTATTGGAATGCCAGGCTACATTAGGATGATATGGGAACTCCAGGTGGAGTTTGTACCTCCAATAACAGTCGAGTACCAGTTTTTGTCTATGGGTCTGGTTTTCTCTTGCCAGCCTTTAAATAGTTCAGTACTGTAATGCCCTGTACAGTGAGTTAAGCTGATTAGCCCTCTGTTCTCCTGGAGCTTAAATCCAAGACAGAAAATATTAGCAGTGACAAAGATGACTGGGCCATTTGCCAGAGCAGGTCCATTAATAAATCAGTCTTTCCATTTGCCCAAGCCCTGTGGGAAACTGGGACGGAGCCATGGGACCTGGACTCTGGCAGTTTTCCAAAACCTGACCCTAGGTACCCGTTAATGGGAAATTTCTGCTGACTTGGCTATGCTAATCTTTGAACAGATCAGAAGTTTGGACTGTTTAAGGTTATATTCAATAATAGACAAGCACACATTGGGATATTGTGCAATCCCTAAAAAATTAGGCTACTGAATATTGAATGACATGAGAACATGTTTATGATATATGTCTTAGATGCAAAAAAAAGAAGTTGCCCATACAGAAAGGTACCAAATGATAATAATGGGTTTCTGGTCCGGGCAGGAAGAGAAGGTGTTTTTGTTTTCATCTTGGTATCTGCTGTCAATTGTTGAGGAAATGCTAATTCTGCCTAATGAATACGGCTTCTCAGAAGAAGTTACACTCCAGTTGGATCTTGACGGTTGTGTTGGAGTTTGAAAATACAGAAGGGCTATCCCAAGGAATAGAGGTAATATTTGTGGAGGCACAGAGGAATAAAAGCCTATGGCCTGTTCTGGAAATGGCTGGCGTTTCTGGCTGGACCACATTTAGATGGTTGACCAGTTGGAGAAAAAAGCAGTATAGCACAGTGGTTAAGAACAGGGTTCTTGAGCCATATGACCCAAATTTGAGTCTTGCTATATGATTCTATCTGTGTGACCTTGGGCATATCAGTTACATCTCCAGTCTCAGTGCCTGCATCTGTAATATGTGGATAATAATAGGACCTGGGTTTGGGGGAAGATTAAATGAGTTAAGACATGTGAAGCATTAGACCTGTCTCCTGTGACATAGTGAGTGCTAACTAAATGCTAACAGTGTTATAACGTATCCTACTCTATCTCATCATTATGGCAGATACTCTGTTGGACCCAGGAGAAATGTACGGCTTAACTTCTCAGAGTTGAAGGAGAAAGAACAATGGTAGGAAGAAAGATTTCCTTGAGAACAGGGGCTCTGAGAGTGGTTGAAAGTTGTGTAGCCAGAGGGAAGAACAGAAGACATTGTGGTGGGATGAATGATTGCTCTGGATTTCTGGATTGCGGTAAAGTCTGGCTGGAGCAATAGGGTGGATGGGGAATGTTGAGGAGCAATGCTGGAAAAGTTCATGGAGGGAGATTTTGAAGGGCCGTATAGTCCTGGTACTAGATTTTCCACCCATAAAGGTAAAGGGTCCTGGAATATGATTTTCTTGGTGTCCTAACTTCCTGGAGATGCTGGACCATAATGTCCTGGGCCCTGGCATGCCTGATAAGACAAGTTGGTCATCTGGTCTGCAGACCTCACTTGCAGCCAGCCCTAATTGGAAGTATTTCTGCACCTCCATTTTGCAGTAGTCAAGGACATAAGCCCTGGTCTCTGGGCCTGGACAGAATTTGCAATGTGCATTGTTGTTTCATTATTATTATTATTACTATTTTTTGCATGGGCTGACACCAGGAATAGAACCCGGGTCTCTGGCATGGCAGGTGAGAACTTTGCCTCTTGAGCCACCATGGCCCACCTGCTTCATTGTTTTTGAAGCTGAATAGTAAGGTTGAAATGTACACCTGGTTGATTTTCTAGTGGAACTACTACTCCAGGACTTGTGAGCAGTCTGAATCCTAATTTCTGCACCAGTGGGTACAGTGAAACTAGTTACAACTTACTGTGCGCACAAGCTTAGTCTTGGATTGAGTTTCCCAAGAAGCAGCCACTGAGACTAGAATTTGAGTTCAAATAGTTTAGTTGGAAACTGTTCCCAAGAAATACTGGAAAGGTAGTGGGAATTGAGATAGGCAAGGGAAGGAAGCTGGTGAAGGGTATAATAATAAGTAGGCCACCCTTGGGAGTGAGAAGGACTCAGCCCCTCCTCAAGGTTCACTAGGATACTGCAGAGAACTCAGTGCAGGGTTGTTCCCCCCAAATGCAGGGTATCAGGAAGCATTTCTCCACGAATTCCTGCCTGCTATTAATTGAGAGCTATTTTTGAGGGACTTGCCTCCACAGCACTCCTAGCCTTTCCTGTGTATGGGCCGAGACTGCTCTGGGGAAGAGAAAGCCCTCAGACAAGGAGAGTGGTGCCCAGGGAATATGGGGAGCACTAGTACCCCATATTATATGGAAGCTTCCCTCATGCCAGTGTGAAAGATGAAAGGGTGACATCCTAGAAGTCAGAGCTACTCTGTTTATGGACGGATATGGCATACTTGGAAAGCCTTGGGCTTGTGGGACCATCACGTTTGGGTTGAAATCCCATCCCAATCTGTCTTTCACAAGCAGTGGGGCTTTAGACAAATGATACCTGCTTCTCTATCCTTCAGACTTCTCATCTGCCAAGTGAGGATGGTAGAACCTACTCATGGGGTTGTGAAGACGCAGGGAGATAATGTCTGTACAGGGTTTAGATAACACAGGTGTATGATGTTCCCTCCCCACTCTTCGCCCTGCTGCTGCACCTTTCCTGCTCCCCTACACAACACTTCTCTTTGACTCACTGAAATGTTGTGCCATCTTTGGCTCATGGTTCTATGGCTGGGCTGCCAATCAGTGACAGACAGCTTCTTGGGCAGGTCCCAACAAGGTGATAATTGACCTTGTTCCCCCTAGGACATCTATTTAGGCTCTGTGAGAAGCACAGGGCTCCCTGGGGCAGGGTTTCCATTTCACATTGCACTCTGAATGCTCTTTATTGCCTGGCAAAAGGCATTTCACACTTCATATGGGCCTCCCGAGGATAAATTGCTTTCTTCAAGGTGAACTGGGATTTCTCAGATGATTGGAAGATTCTATACACTTTCATTTTAGAGCCTCAGGTGGACTCTCACACGTGCCAACACACAGCCATATCTGGAGATATGTCCACCACATTGGACAGTGCATATATTGATTATTTCTACTGCCATGGAAATCATCTCTTGGGCAACGTAGATAGAGAATATTCTGTAACTATCACAGCTACATTTTTTTCTCCTGTGTGTATCTCCTTGCCACCCGTGCTGCTACCACCCCAGTTCAGGCCGTTAAAGCCTGCCAACTTGCTGATGGATTGATATAGTTGTCCCCTGGCAAGTCTGGCATAATGCTATGCCTCTGGTTTCTCAAATGGCAGAGCTAGTCCTCTGCTCAGTTCCCCAGTCCACCCCCATCAACTTTTCTTTTCCCGCTCCCCAACATGTGCCCCAGGAATGCAGTGAGTGCTAATTTGTAAGTATATCAGGTCCATCCTCATTTTGCCCTCTACTCTTGGCATGATCTCTGGTCATCTGTTTAGTGAAAAACTCTTCCCCACTTCTCAATGCCACCTCCTCAAAGAAGGTCCTCATGTTCGCCCATCTAGAGAAATGTCCCTTGGGGAAATGCCCTGACACAGTTTCCCTTCTTTGTGACACCTGGCACACCTGCTTCAGAAGAAATGTGCCTGTTTGCAGAACACGTCCACACTGCCTCCTGGAATATATGTTCTGTTAAGGTCAAGTGTTTCATCCCTTTGACTGTGTAGGGTAGCTGAGCGCCTTGCTGAGCAATACTGTTTGGTGAATTGTGAGACCCTCTTCCCAGGAAACGATCTCCACAGTTGCCTGGATGAAGAGTTCTTTCCTAAACCAGCAGAGGACCAAGCCAGCTCACCTGCATTGCCTCCATTCATGACTCTGTGGAATACCCGTCTCATGTGATAGTCTCTCTCTCAGCATCAACTCCCTGTTTCTGCTCTATGCTAGGCAGTTAACCACACAGGGATCATTGCACCTTCTGCAGACTAAGGGGATTGGAATGCATTCTAGAATCCCCAAGCTTCTTGAGATATGTATCTGAACTGCCTTACCTGAGAGCTTTAGGAGATCTTCCAAGGCCTGGTGGGACCACAGTACCTGCCCTACAGAGCAGGGCAGAAGTTCTGAGGAAAGGAACATCCCTGGGAAAGCCTCAACCAATAACTGATGGCACTCGGTGTATAGAAATGCCACCTCCCACACTCACTGGGAGTGCTGGCTCTGAGGTGCGTTTTTCATATGATCTTCCCGAGGTACCCAGGAGGATTAAGCTTCAGTTACAGCAGAAACTGGCTTGATGACATACCCTTTGTTGACTGCCTTCCCCTCCCTGTTACAGTGCCCTGCTCTCAGTGTTCCCTTCACCTCCTAATAAGTTACTTGCTTTAAATCCTTGTCTCAGAATCTGCTTCTGAGGAATCCAAATTAAGAGGGAATCACTAATTGCCAAAGAATGCTCATTCCCGATGTTCATTCTGACTTCTTTGGTTTTGTCAGCCTTCAATTTGCTGGACTGGGTGTTTTGTCCACATGGCTTACCACCTGTGACACACACATCCCCAAGCTCTCAGCTGGGAAGGATCGCCTCTTTCATGTCCCAGGGCTAAGCTTTGTAAGTGACATGTTCCCCCAGGGCTCCAGTAGGCTGAGAAACATGCCTTGAGAGTGTGAGCACAATTGCTGGTCTCCAGTAGTTCTGGAGAAAGAGGTACAGAGAAGTATTTGACTATGGTAGTTCTACCTTAAGCCAGGATTTCTGAGGTGGACCAGCTTTGCTGTTTATAAGGAATGAATTCCTAGCTGAGGATTTATATATGAAACATGGGACTACTTTTTTTTCAACATTAAATTGCATTTTGTTCTGGAGTTTGTACAGAGCATTTAATTAAAATGGAATTTGTTGGAAGAAATCAAAACTACTTTGCAAAATCACTTTTACAGATTTATTTCTGCCTGAATTTTCTTTTACTTTTCTTTCTTTCATTCCTCTCTCCTGTCTTCTCTGTTTGTTCTTCACCTTCCTTTTCTCTTTGCCTCTCCTTTTTCCATGATTATTTGTGCTATTGTATTTAGAAAATGTTAAGATGCTTTATTTTTTAATACATATCCAAATAATTTGCATTAACTGTTTAGCCTTTGAACCCATTGGAAATTTCTAAACAACAAAAAGGACAAATGGTGTGTAATACATACTGCCTTCTACCCCTCCGCTGCTTTTGCCAGACGTCAATAATCAATCCCAGCTCCCTTCTCAACCTGCCCTTCAGGGAGCCATTGCCAATTCATTAGCGTTCCAGTAGAAGAACTGGGTTTTATCTAACGTAAATGATTAGGTTAGCAGCTGCTGAACTGCCTGTTGCTCTCATCTTTCTTTTTTGGGGAGAATGGGGTGAGTGATTACCTCAAGGGAAAAAGGATTCTGGGACAATTTCTCCTGGAGTTCTGGGGGCTGTGATCAGTCTTGGAAAAGCACTGTGCTCGGTTTCTCGTCAGCTTGAGAGAACTCCAAGACACAGCAGACCACAAGCTGGGTTTTCTACTAACCCTCTTCTGGACCCTGTGGCAGTTTGATTTAGACGTCTGATATTATGTGTTTGTCAGATTCTTGCCCTTTCTCTCCTCACCTGGATTAAAACAAAAAGTAACTGACAGACAAGCTTTGCAATCCAGCCGACAATTTCCTTTGTTTCATTTCTTTGTCTTTTTCTGGAAGCTTTGGTGTTTGGAAGTCTTTTTACGGTTTTCAGGGACTCCATGTCTAGTTCTGGACTTCCTGGGCAGAAGGAAGACATGTCCCCCATATTCACGCTTCTGTCCCCCCAGAAACCTGCCTCGGGGGGGCTGGGAGGGCATCTCCTGTGGCTGCTTGGCCGCTTTACCGAGAGGTCTTGGTTAACCCCTCACACTTGAAGGTTTCCTTGGACACCTAAATATGGGGAACATCTCCCCCTCTGGTCACCTTTCTGATATATATTTCTGATATTTATTTCTTATATACTTTCTTATATAAGTATAAGAAGCTTATACTTGCGACTTCCTTTCTATCTGGCCTCTGCATCATCACTTGAGCAGCATTGTGCCCCCCACCCCCCGTGTGGCTCAGAGGCTTGTTCTTTATCTGTGTCTGGTGTGTGATGAAGCAGGATCCTCCTCCCTCGGGCTTTCTGACCGCTGCCCCCCACCCCCCACCTTCCGCTGGCTTCTCTTTCCTTTCCGTCCCTGTGTCTGAATCTTCCAGCCTGAGAACCAACTTAAAGAATGCAAATGTTCACTGCATAACCCAAGTTAAGTAATCAAACTTCTCTTCTACAGTTCTGGAAACATTTGTCCCTTCCCCCTGATCCCCTCCTTTCCTGGGATGGGTATTTGTCAGTGTCTTTGATGCCATTGGTTTGGAGCTTTGTGCAGCCCCTCTGTACCCCCCAAGCTTCCAGGAAATGTCACTCTTTTGATCACTCAGCTCTCCTTAGGTGATCAGTATGGGGTAGGCTGAATAAAACCACATCCAGAGAGCCCCTGGGTTCAAACATGCAGAAATGTATGGAAAATATCTCCAGTGACTTCACACTACCACTGAGTGCTGCTTGCAAAGATATTATCTTTTGCATCATGAATATGCCATGATGGTGCTCCACAGGTTTCTGGATGTCCGAGGATGGGTTCCAGATGCAGACCCCGAGCCGGGGGTGCTTGAGCACATGTTTTATTGAGAAAGGGCACTCAGGAGAAGCCCGCGAAGGGGTCCATAAAGAATGCTGTCTTAGATGGAGTTCAGCCTTGGCCTATCCACTTGGGGGGGTGGGGAGTTCTGCAGCATAAATCACACTGCAGGATTGTATGGTGCTGAGACAAGAAGCCTGACCTTCTGTGCCCATTTTAGTCATTGAATGCCCCCAGGAGTGGGGGAGGTTCAACCTGCCAGGAGTCAGCCGAATGAAGGCCATCCTGTGGAGAACGTTCCAGCTGTAGCAAGTACTCCCAGCCTTAGTAACCCATAAAGGAGATGTAGGCAGGCACACACAGATTCAATAACACCCACTTTTCTCAGGAAGAAGGGGAAACATCTATTGGAAGACAGCTGTAGGTAGGTGCTGAGCAGAGGGGGCATTCCCATCTGACTTCTCATTTAATTCTAAACCAACCCATAAAGACAGTATTGTTTTCCCTGATACTCAAATGAGGAATCTGAGCCTCAGTGGAATGAAGGGGCTTCCCTAAATTCTGAGAAGTAATGAGTGGGAGAGCAGGGGGTTGAAACCAGATCCCTCGCATTCTTGGTGTCTCTCGCCAGAGCCCCGATACTCTGCATTGAACCTCACTGCTAATTCGCTCTCTGGATGGGGACCCCCCTTTCAACATGTGGATTCTCAGCCTTTGGTGGGAAAAAAACGTTGTACTGGAATCTTCTACAAAGTTAACCCAGAAGCCATCCTGTAGAGTCTTTAAGGCCCTCACTCAAGTTTATTGGCTTTTATTTACACAGTTGTAAATTTAGAAGTTAAAACAAGCTTCCTCACCTCCTTCTCAAACCAGCTCACAGGAGATTAAAATGACCAGTGTGGAAGGCGGGTCATCTTCAGGCTGGGGAAGCTGAAGATCTGAGATGAAGGGGGAGCAGTTTAATTATAGCAGTTAAAAATAAAACAGCAGTCTCGGGCCATTAAGTGTAGAAAAACCTGCAGCTTAACTTGCTTTAGTGGAGCCTAAG
The DNA here is from genome assembly GCF_023851605.1 of Tamandua tetradactyla. Classification (NCBI taxonomy): domain Eukaryota; kingdom Metazoa; phylum Chordata; class Mammalia; order Pilosa; family Myrmecophagidae; genus Tamandua; species Tamandua tetradactyla. The sequence goes on along the minus strand of NC_135327.1, from coordinate 41,173,310 downwards.
AAGGTCATTATATTATACCCTAGAATTAATTGGAATTTATTTGCTCATATTTTTCAACAGATTTTTTTCTAAGTTCTTGCTCTTTGCCATATACTGTGCTAGAGATACAAGGACTATTAAGACATGGTCCCTGTCTGCAAGGAGTTCGTATTGTCAAAACTGCCTGAATTCAGGGACAGTGAAGAGAAAGCAAGAGGCAGAAGCAAGCACTTCCTTGAGCTCCTTTAATGCATTAACCAGACTAATAAAAATATATGAAATTATGAAAGAACGTTCAACCTCATTAATCATCAGGAATTAAAGATTAAAACATGAAATACTATACTACATACACACCCCAGATAGGCTAAAGTTTAAAAGCTGACAATGCCAAGTGTTGACAAGGTTGCGAATCAGCTAGAACCTTAAATATGGGTAATGAAATTGTAAAATGGTGTAGCCGCTTTGGAAAACAGGGTAGTAGTTTCTTATAAGTTGAGCGCGCACTTGCCATTTGATCCAGCTGTTCCACGCTTAGGTATATACCTAAGAAAAATAAAAGCATAGGAATTTTGCCATTTTATTTATATCCTCAACCTGAAAAAACCCAAATGTTATTAACTGGTAAAAGGATAAATCAATAGGAGTATATCCCCACAATGTTAAAAGAAATGAGCCGCTGAAATGCACATGGATGAATCTTAAAAAACATCATGCCGAATGAAAGAAGCCGGATACGCAAGAATACACACAGTATGATTCCATTTATATAAAATTCTAGAAATGTAGACTGGTCTATGGAACCAGAAGGCAGACTGATGGTTTTGTGGGAGCCAGGTGTGAGAGGAAAGGACTACAGAGGGGCCCAGGGAAACTTTTGGGGTAATGGAATTGTTCTGTATCTTGAGCGTGGCTGTCTTTTCGCAGGTGTCTACAATCTGTGAAACCCTTTCCAACTGCAGTTTATTGTATGTACATTATACCTCAGTAAAGATGACTTTGGGAAGGGCACCCAGCAAGCATGCCTAGCCCATAATAAATGCTCAGTCAATGGTGGCCTTACAGAAAAAAGAAAAAATGTGGCTCACAGCATGTGTGGGTCTCACTAGTCTTGCTTCTGGGATAAATCACTTCTCCCTGTATTCAGGTTCAGAACCCCCCCCGCCCCAGGCTGTCTTCCCCATGGGGAGGAATGCCCACCCAACTCTCCTGCCCCGTGGGCTGAGTTGCGGAGAAGGTGCTCCCTGCTGGAAGCAATTGCTGTCTCTTTTCCATCTCAGCTTCCTTTGGACCGTGGCTTGGACATCCCAGGGCCCCGCTGTTACCCCGCAGGTAGGGCTGAGCCGGGAAGCCTGCTGCCCCCCACTCCCCATTGCCCAGGAATCCTTCTGGCCCTGGGGGAGGAGGCCGCATGTGGGTGCAACCATCAAGTTCAGGATCACCCCTCATTTGCTCTGTTCGGGGTGGAGGCCCCCTCCGAGACTCCAGCCCCTAAGTTCACCTTTTATAGGTTTAGGACTTGTCGTCAAATAGGACTCCAAGTCAAGTCCTATAGAACGAGACAGAGAGAAGGCAGGGTAAAAGGGACTAGGCATTTGAAAACAGCTCATCTTAATTCCTGGCCTCTGCATTCTGCATCTGCTCAGCTAAGCAAGTGCAACTTAAGTTCCTTCTTTTAATCAATATCTGATTCTGATCTCTAGCCTCTGCTGCCTGGAGCTGCTGGGTCATCCAGGGACCTCAAATAGCCCTGACCCAACCCCCAGGAGCCCCTAACCCCCTTTCTTCTCCAGGGGTTCTTAATCCCCTCACAGTCTGGTAAGGAATTTTGTTTAAAATACAAAAGAAAAAATACATACAGCAACAAAAAGCACTTCAGTTATATTGAAATACAGTTTTCGGTATAGCAGAGATACAACATGGTGATGGAGTAATACATGTGCTTTTTAGTAGTGCATTCAATAATAAGATTTAGTGGCGAATCTAATAAGTGCTGTCACTTTGAATTGTTGATGAGCATAAAAGCTGTCCTGAGATGCTAGCCACAGCTGGAATGGGCCTTAAAATACTGACTTCAATTGGTGATAAACTCATAGAAATTGCTAATACATTGGTTTGCTGTTACATTCATATTAGAAGGAGATGCTAAATTTCAGTTCCAAGTGAGTAAAATAAAAAGATGTATTTCCCCCATCCCAGTTCCTGGGCCCCTAAATTCTATCCATAAGCCCCTTGGGGGGTTGTAGAGCTCAGGTTAGGAAGTTCCTGGGTTAAGACCAAACTCTCCCAGCAGCATGTGTCACTTCCTGAATTACCAAAGAAAAGAATTGTGACAAAACATTTCAGAAGTAAAAATGTATAGAGATTAATGTAATGAACATCTGTATATCCATCACCCATTTAAGCAATGAAATCTTGCAAAATGCATTGTGAAAGCCCCCACGTGCTTCTTACTGGTGACAGCTGCTTTCGTTCCCTGCCTCCGAGGGGCAACCTCCTCCTAGAATTGCGTGTTTGTGACTCCTATGCATATCTTTATGCTTTCTCACAAATGAATGTATCCAGAAACAGTACCAGGTATGGCTGCATGTTTTAAAACCTGATATAAATGATGCTATCCACTGCATGCCTCCTTCTGCAGTACGCCTTTCTCACTGGACAGGACATTTGCGAGATGTATCCACGTTAGTGGAGGAGCCTCACTCACTGATTTTCAGTGCTGCATCGTATCCTATTGGTGACTGTATCACAATTTGCTTAGCTCTTCTCCTGTGGATAGACATTTGGATTGCTCCCAGGTTCCAATATAACAGGGCTACTCTGACATTCTAGACGAGTTTCTCTAGCAGCAGAATGGCTGGCCCATAGGGTATATACATCATTAGATTTTATGGATTCCACCAAATTGCTCTCCAATGTGGTTGCCTGGTAGATTTATACTCTCTCCAGCAGGGAGTGGGAGGTCCTTTTCCTCCTCATTGTCATCAGCACTTACTTTTGCTAGATTGGTCAATATCTGTCCGCTGATGATGTGACTTGGCATCTCCCTGGGTTTCCTTTTTCATGTCCCAGGTGACAGGTTAAGTTCACCTTCCATTCATCAGCTCTGTTTGCCAATGGGATGGATGATCTCTTCTGTAACTTGCTTATTCATGAACTTTGTTTTCTGTTTGGGGCTTTTGTTTTTTCTTATTTACTGTAAAAGGGCTTTATGTATTCTGATACTAATTCTTTGTTGGTGTTATGTTTTCTCTACAGCTTGTCTTTTCTCTTTTTGATGGTGGCTTTTGATGCACAGAAGTTGTAGACTTTAATGTAGTCAAATGTATTTTTTCCCCTTTATGGTTGTGTCTTGTCTTGTTTAAGAAGTCTGTTGCTACGCTGAGATCAAAGATGTACATTCTGCTGTTTTCTTCTAAGCATCACAGGCTTTTGGGGAACATTGCCGGCCTCTGCCTTTTGTTTGAGAGACTCGAGAGCTGGAAAGAGAGCTGCCTCAATCTTTAGATAATTGGCAAAGCCAAGCAGATGTTCTAGCAAGTCACTAAGGAGCATTGGATGGTGTTTTAGTTTGCTAAAGCTGCCAGAATGCAACATACCAGAGATGGATTGGCTTTTAATAAGGAGATTTAATTAGCAAAAAAATTATAGTTCTTCAGAGGAAAGGCTTTCATCTGAGGATCTCTGTTACATGGGAAGGCCCAGGGTGACACCTGCTAACCTTCTCTCCTGGCTTCTGGGTTCCAGCGGCTTTCCCCGGGGTGATTCCTTTCTACATCTCCAAATGTCTGGGCTGAGCTGCGAGTGCTGAGATGAGATATGCTGAACTCTCTTCTAATCTCTCTCTTTTAAGCCTCCAGCCAATTAAATTAAACCTCATTCATTATGGAAGGCACTCCCCTTAGCCAAATTTAACATACTGATGATTTAAGTCTGCAGAAACAGAAAAACGGGGCATCATCACCCGGGCAAGTTGACACCTGAACCTAACTACCACAGATGGGGAGCTGGGGTTTGCTGTGTTTGATCCTATTAAGTGGCTGTGCCAATTATTTTGATGTTTTGCTTTTGTAGATATATATACTCTTTTCCTTTTTGGGGGGAGAGAGGGTACAAACTGGAACTTTGAGTTGAGATGGATGTTTTGTACTCCTGTATTTTATAATCATCACGTATCATTTACTACTTTTCGATGATCACCACTTTAGGCTCAACTAAAGCAAAATTGCCCCATCCAGCTCAGCTATGAGTTGCCATTAAGATGATATTTGTTCTTATGGGGGAAGGTGTGATAGGTGTTCTCCAGGGTTCCAATTACATCATTTTCATTTTGTTTGTGATTTGTGTTGCATAAAATTCCTGTAGTGACAATTTCATTTGGGCTTTTTCCTGTCAATAATCCAAACCCGGGAGTCGTGAACCCCAGTGCCTTCAGGGTGAGGCAGGTGATGTCAGGAAGTAAAAAGGTGGATGACCAGCTGCAGGGAGAGGCTGTGTGGGGCAGTCCCACCTGAAGCCCAGCACTGGCCACACACGTCCTGTGCTCTGGGCTCCATGTTCGGTGGCCTGGCATTGACGGCCGCCATGCAAACTTTCAGTGTCATTATTGGGTGGGGGGGAAGGGAAGTAGAACCTCCACCATATTAAATGTTTCCTTTGGATTCACTTTGCAACTCCCAAGTCATGAATAGTTCTGGATCTTTCTTGAGCTTTCAAATATGACTACACACTTGGTTATCTAGTCCCTTTCTACAATGTAAATGTTTCCATTTACACTTAACAAATCCAAAGGTGACCAGTTTCACAAACTTGTTTCTTCCCAGATGCATTATTTCCCCAATAAAAAATGAACTCTCCTTCCTTCACACTGCCCTTGTTCCAAGATGCCAGTGTCTCTGTGAGCCTCCCGCCTTTATGGCCGCGCACGGGGCCTCCAGGGATGTTTGCCATGAATAACCAGCACCTTCTGTGCTCACTAAGGGGCCATGTGGGGCCTCCCCCGAAAGAGGGTTGTCACCCCCTGTTACCACTGACCAGGGTGCAGGGGAGGAGAAGCAGCCCCTTCAGTCCCCATTTGGTGGGAGGTGGGCAGGCCTGAGGGAGGTGAGCATGTCCCCACCCAGGGAGAGGGAATAACAGAACATGAGGCTCTTGTAGAGATTTTGTTATTCCAATGACCTCTACTGCTCGAGGAACTAGGTCCCCAGCCACCGTGGGCTTCAGCTGTGAGACATTTAGAGAGTATGGATGGTAACCCTGCAGACAGCAGGAGAGGAGAGCGTCTCCTTTGGCAGCACTGTGTCCTGATTCTGCTTTCTGACTCTGTTTATAGACAGGGCTACCCCTTGAGGGTGGGAGATGGGGGGTGGGAAGTCTTCATTTGGTTTCCACCCAACTTAGGAACAAGGATTTGTGTGCAGATACATGATTTGGGAGGTGAACCCAAGAAACACTCATAGGAGTATGAAGAATTGAGACAGAAATGGGAAGGAAGAAAGTGTCTATCAACAAACAGATCACTGCTGAAAACAACTGGGGCTTAATTCTACCTGAGGATTTTCTGCGAGACTTGTAGAGACCCTTCAGGGTTGTTCAACAGAGGGGTGAGGAAACTGAAGTATTTTTTCCCCGGTTCTCATCCTATGTTAGTTATGGGTCACTCCTGGGGTGTTAACTTCCAGTATATCTAACCTGCCATGCAGAGGTGTTGAGCACACTCCTGCAGACAGAGAGCCTCCTCAGGCAGAAGAGATGCAGGAAGCCATAGGCATGGACAGAGACTTTTAGTGAAGACCACCAAGATGGCACCAAGGAAAGGGGGATGGAATAAGAATTTAGCCAGATGGTTCCAAGAAGGAGCCAGTATCTACACATTAAGCGTGGTTGAGGTCCTCTGATGTCTGAAGTCAGACGTGTGAAGGAGAAGGTCTCAACATCTCCACCTGTGAAGTCTCAGCATCTCAACATGTGACCGTCTCAGCATCTCTACACGCACGTGTCACAGCATCACTGTTCATTTGTCAATATGCGGTGAATGTTAAGATTCACTTAAGATTTGTGCATTCCACTGTGTAAACCTTATCTCAACAAAACAAAGTATCATAAACAAATATTGACATGCTATGCATGCAGAAGCCTTCAGGGAGCTGGGTGCTGGTGTCTGCATTCTAGGAAACATTGATGGGTGGACAGAGGAATGGACAGATGGGTAGATGTGGGATAAGTAAGTATAGGTGCAATGATATGGTAGAATCTAGGTGGTGAGAAACATTCTTTTAACCTTTCTGCATAAAAATTTTCATAACAAAATATTTGGAAAAAAAATAGGCAGGAAAAATTAACAAGTCCAGCCATTTGGGGCTGCTCTTCCCACTTCACAGACTCTGAGAACATTTTCCAATTGTATATCAATTTCATGTCTGATACTCATTAATGGACCTGTGTTATTTTTAGAAATCTTAAATTATGACCCATGTGTATTTAAAACAGCAGGAAAGAATATAATTACTTTCAGAAAATTTCCATTAAAAAATGTCTGTATTAAAAAGAAAAAACTCGATTTTTAATTAGAGGTAAGTTTTAGATACCTGGAAAACCCTACTTAGTGAACGCTCTCATTCCTTGACAATGAGAGATACCTGAGATATCATTTTAAATTATCATTTCTGGTTAGTTAATGATTATAGCATCTTGCCTTTGACTTGCGCATCAGCATTTTCAGAACAATGTTAAATGTACTACTGAAGGGTTTTAGGGATAGGCCTTTGAATTAGATTCACCTCAGCTTGAATTCTAGTTCTACCATTTACTGAATGTGAGACCCTGAAGAAACTTCTTAATCAATTTTATGTGCAGGTAGAAATAATGACACCTAAAATTATGGGCTTCCTATAAAAAATGAGTTATGTAGTGTGTACAAAGTACATTAAGGAACCTTCTGCGTAGTAGGTCCTTAAGAAAGTGGAGTTCTCTGCTTCAGCTTCCTTCATGCAGTCCCATGACAACTCTGTGAAAGAGGAAAATAAAAGTTCCTAGAAATGACTAACCCAAGGCCCCAATCACATGGGTATTCCAAAGTGGATGGAGGATTAGAACCCACATCCCTGAGTCCACTGCTGTTTCTGTTTTAGCCAGTCTTCTCCTGAAATCTGATGGGGGTGCTAAAGAAAGAACAGTGAGGGGTATAAAGTGCAACTGAACCTCCTTTGGTCTCAGTACAAAACGAAGCCATCTCATAGTGCTGAGTACCATAAAGAGTTTTGCTTAAAATTACTGACTTCCCTGATGGAATGATAAAATGCAGGCTGAAATTACTCAGCAAACTTGTGGTGACCGTTGGAAAAAGGTTAAACATTTGGAGTTCACCTGTCTCACTGGGGAACTTGAACTGGCTGTACACCTGCCAACAATCTAAAGCCACACTGTAGGCGCCAATTGATGTCTTTTGCGTCTGTGGGTTTTCCAAGTTTGAGGTGGGTTCCTGTGTTGGTATATCCTGCTGCTGTTTCCTTCAGTTCCCTCCACACCCCCTCACCTCCCACTCGGGACCAGGTAAGGAGAGCAGGAAGCCCAGGTTGGGGTCACAGGACCTGTCAGTAGACCCACCATGGGTGGGCTTTCCTGGTCAACTAGGTTTAACCCCAACTGGAGGTTTTAGTGTTTCTAAAACACTCCCATTTTCTTCCCTTTATTTGGCCAAGGTCATGGAGTTTCCACAGACAGCATTCAGAGCCGCCGTGTTACTCCTGGACCCTTCCCCTGGGACATCGAATGTGCCTCAGGCCTGGCAGTGTTGGAGAACGAGCCTTATGCCAGATATCTGCATTTCACCAACACATGCCCCTCTTCTTCTTCCAGAATCAGCTACCACTTTCAAAAGTGTCCATTTGAAAATACCGTCAGCTATTTGAGTGTCCTATTGGTGCTAGAAGGGAGAGCCCTGAACCCAGCATGTCTGTCTGTCTGGGGATGCCCATTTGGGGTTCTTTGGTGTGATGGAGACCATGGATGGAACACAGTACTGTCAGACCAACCCCAGGAGAGAGACGATGGCCAAGGAATACACACCCTCACGAGGCTCATTGTTTTTAGAGCATGCTGGAGAATTACAACAGACTGTTTGGAGCCTTAACAATCGCTTATTTTGTATTGGATGTTTTAAAAAAGCAAAGGATTTTTTCTTTGTATGTTACATGTATGCCAGGAAAAATAGTTCCCAGAGAATGAAAACATCTCGAGGGCCCATTTGCAATATGAGAGGGGCCATTGGGCCCAGTTGCAAAGAAGCTGTTTTCTCCAGAGCGATGAGGCCGAGTGTCCAGGGAGGGCATATGCAGGTGGATGGACTTGACATTGGGCCGTTTCCTCTCATTAGTGAGGGCCCAGTTGGTTCTTCTGTGGGAGCAGCAGGAGCAGAATGACCTCTGCTGAACAGCTGGTGCCCAAAACCTAATGGGGAACAGAGCTGGAGTGGGCTGGCCTTCCACAGCCTGGCCTGGTAGCCATGCATGGCTCTAGGCCTCCTTATGAGGCATTAACATCTTTAACATATATATATATTTTAAAGTAGTTGCAGGTTTACAGAAATCCATGCAGGAAGTACAGTCCCCCTAAACCCCTCTCTACTGACAGTTTTTCCCTATTACTGACATTTTGCATTAGTGCGGTGCCTTTGTTATAATTGATGAAACCCTGTGATTATAATTGCACTATTAACCGTAGTCCAAGGTGTATATCAAGGTTCACTCTGTGTAAAAGTTCTATTGTGATACCATGTAAACAACCTAAAACTAATCATTTCGGCCGCTTCTGAGTACACAATTCAGGGGTGTTCAGTATAGTCCCAATGTTGTGCTTCCATCACCACCACCGTTACTCAGAGTTTCCATCACCCCAGACAGAAACACTGCACCCATTAAGCGTTAACTCCCCAATCCCCACCCCAGCCCCTGCACCCGTGTAACCTGTATTCTCATTTCTGACTATGAATTTGAATATTCTAGTTATTGCATATAAGTGAGATCCAACAGTATTTTGTCCTTTTGTGTCTGGCTTATTTGACTCAACATGATGTCTTCAGGGTTCATCCATGTTGTTATGTGTGTCAGAACTTCATCCCTTTTTATGCCTGAAAAATATTCCATCGCATGGATATACCATATTTTGTTTATCTAGTCTTCTGTTGCTGGACACTGGGGTTGCTGCCATCCTTTGGCGGTTGTGAAAAATGCTGTCGTGAACATTGGTGTGCAAATGTCTGTTCAGATTCCTGTTTTCTATTCTTTGGGGTTTATTCCTAGAAGTGGTTTTGCCGCATCATATAGCAATTCAGTCCTTAACTTTCTGAGGAGCCACCAGACCATTTTCCACAGCAGCTGCACCATTTTGCATTCCTATCAGCAGTATATGAGGGTGCCTATTTCTCCACATCCTCACTGACACTTCCTTTTTTTTTCTCTTTTTTAATGGTTGCTATTCTAGTGGATGTGAAATGGTATCTCATTGGGGTTTTGATTTGTATTTCCTTAGTGCGAATCAAATAATGATGCTTAACATCTTTTCAGTGAGCTTATTGACAAGCTAGTGAACTTTTAAACTGCATGTGACCTCAGCGTCACTAGGTCCGAAGTGGAAAACCCACCCAGACCCCAGGTTTCCTCTGGTCAGTGCTGTCTTTTGTAGGGTGAGGACCCAGTAAGTCAACCAAGACAGGGATGTAAGCATGGAAGAGGCAGAAGACAATGAAAGAAGAAAATAACAAGTAAAACCCAACTCCCATCCACTGTAGACCAGGGAAAGGGGCTTTGTGCACAGTTGACTGAGAAGGACCCCTCCTCACACAGCTGTGCTGGGGAAGGTAGAAGATGCTCTCCCATGAGGCCTGACTCTTAGGAGGAGTGACAAACTGGAAAGAGAAGGTAAGCGAGGATGTCCCTCACTGGCTCTTCAGCTTGACTGTCCTTTAAGCAGACTCCTGGGAATGATAAGGAATCATTAGAACAGCATTTCTCAGTGCGTGGTTCCTGGATCGGCAACCTCAGCGAACCCTGGGAACTTGGGAGAAATGCAAATTCTCAGGCCCCACCCTGGACCTGCTGAATTAAGAAGGAAGGAGGGGTGAGGAGAGGGTGTCTGGGAATCTAAGGTTCCCCAAACCTTCCAGGTGAGCCTGTTTGTCACACACAGTTTAGATCCACAGGCACAGAGGGATGACAGAGTAGCTACTACAGAAAAATCAGTGGGGGTGGAGACTCCATCCTAAGGTGCCTCCTTAGTCTCCATATTCCAGCTTTTCTCTAGCAGCTTTGCAGGGTGGGTGTGTTCTATTCAGGAGGGTGTTAAGGAATATCTGGGGCAGGCATCTGGAGATTTCTTTTGAAGCTGCTTTACAGAAAGCATGAGACTGTGACTTACCATTATATATGGTAGACCAATAAAAACAGTAACTTTTACTAATGAGGTTTTTTTTCACACTTTACATAAGAATAAGGTAACATCAATGGCTCATTTCAAAGAATATTATTTGTTGTCTATAGACAAAAATGCCAGACCCCTCAGCCTCTCAGCCCCCCAGTCCCCGCTTGCTATGAGACCCTCTAATTGACTTATCTCTTATCTGATTGTGAAGCTTGCCAATTGTCTCCTTGAAGAATGCTGTGCTGGGAAAATGAAGTCCCATTTTTTCCCCCCCTGACATGTGAGTTCAGGTATTATTTATTATCTGGTTTTGCTCCCTGCCTTGAGGCAAGGACTATATTTAAGCCAATTCAAACTTTGCAAGTCTTAAAAATAACTCTCCCTTTGCTAACCCCTTCCAGGTTTGGCATTGACTTCCTTGCAACAGGAAATCCATCTCTTTCTACCTGCCCAACCCCCGTGATTAACTGTCTCCATGATGTTTTCTAACCTTTTCAAATGGCTGTGATACCACTTTATACAAGCAAGGTCTTTTTTTTTGTTTTTTTGTTTTTTTTTTTTATTTGGAGGGGGTGTCCTGTTTCTCCCTTTAATTGCCAAGAGTCCAGATTTTCAGTGATGAGGGTTGATTTCCTTAAAGACAAGTCATCCCGGCCACTCAAAAATATTCATGTTGGAGCAAGTTCATCTTCATCTCTAATTGTTTCTAGAAGTTTTCCCAGCCTTCTGGGAGTGAAAGTTACTGTGACTACTTTAAAGAATGACCTTTAAAAGCTACACACAGATGGCCTAGGTAAGCTGATAGTGATCTCCAAAGTGAACTGTTTTCATACAGAAAGGGGTCCTCTGGACCTGTTTCTTTTCTTGTAGTTTCTTCATTAGAAGGGTTGTTGGTCATGTTTGTGGGTTCCAGGCTGTCGTCCCTGGCCAGCTCCCCACCCAAGCTTGTCTGAGACATTTTTTCTGGTACCATCCCCCAAACCATGTCAGGAATCAAACTTGCCTTCTCCAGGCCAGAACTCCCCCAACCCACCCTAGGGCTTCTCTTCATGAGACCCTGAGTATATTGAGAGGGAATCTTGGGTCACAGAGATCTTTGGTAAAAACCAATTAACTTTGTTAAAAGTTAAGGAAGAAAAGGGGGATCCCAGTTGGGCTCCGTATTGAGGGGAATATTTTAACTTGCTAACTGTGAAATGAAGAGTGAAAGATATCTGAGATGTGAAAGGTAGGCAGATGAAAGACAAAAGTCAAATGGCCCCCCATTCCTGTCTGCCCCTACCCACCATGTGTGTTTGTGCATGTACATACCCTGCCCTCCACCACCACCAAGACGTCTGAGTGGAGAGGCCATTCCATGATGTTCTTGAGACTCTCAACCCCAAGCTCTCTCCACTTGAAAACGATGGCCCAGTTGACCAGCCTCACCATCCAATAGAACTTCCTGTGATGACGGAATGTCCTTTTGCCATACGTGCCTCTTGTGCTCTTGGGATGTGGCTAGTGTGACTGAAGAGCTAATTTTTAAATTGTATTTAATCTTCATTAATTGGCATTTAAATTTAAATGGCCACCTGTAGCTGATGGCTGCCATTTTGGACTGTGCAGCCCCGAAGGAAGTGGAGTTGCCTAAATCATGTCCCCAAATCTCTCAGCCACTGGGTCCTTCCTGTGCTTGGTGAAAATGAAGAGCAAAATGGCCCTCAAAGAGGAGTTCTTCCCCAGTTTATTAAATCTGAACGTTGAAAAAAGAAAAGGCCATTGCTCAGGGAAGAAATGGAGTTAATTGAAGCTCAACATTTTGACTGAGTGAAGCAGAACCTAGATGGTTAACAGATAGGCTTGGAATGAAAGCAGAGGGCTAAAGAGAGAACCCTGATGTTTTTTTTTCCTGGCTTTGTCCACTAAGGACAAATTGTAGAAAACTCTATGATTGTCCAAGGGCTTTTTTTGCCAAAGAAAAAGGTAAAATAAATAGCTGCCTTTTAGATGCTCAGGGTTGTAGACAGGCTATGGTCTCCCTGCCTCCATTTTAGCACCTGCTGAGCTGCCCTTTATTTGGGGAAGGAAGAATGAAGGAGTGAAACTCGGTTGATTTCATTAGTAGTTACTCTTGCTAGCAGTGCTTATGAAAGAGTCTGGTATATGTGTGTGTGTGGAAGATCCCAGACAACACATGGAGGGTCACAGGTAGCCCTGTGCCTGATACCATGTGTGCTGGTGCTTAGGTTGTGCTCGTTTAACAAAACTAGTTCTGTTCTGGAATATTTTTATAATAGTCTCCCGACATGCCATTACTAGATGTCTGCTAAGTAATACATGCATGCTCGTGAGATTCAAAGGAAGCTTCACTCCTGACCACAGAACACAGTGCCATAGAGTTGGAGGAATAAAATATGCACACTTGGAATAAACACAGCAAAAGGTAATTATCAAAGTGTCGATTTTTCAGTAAGAATAAGAGGGTGATTGTATGTGGGGATGTGCACAGGTATTTAGCTAGCATGTTGGTGAGAGGCTTGGTAGACAAAGACTCGGTCACGTTAGAGGGATGCTGGATTCCTTTTAACTTGAGAAACTTCTTGGCTGGCATCTTTACTGAGGACAGCCCAGGAAGTAGAGGTGAAGAAGGTTGGTACTTTAAGAAGTAGAGGTGAAGAAGGCTGGTACTCGGGCAGAGTATAACCAGAGAGAAAATGGGGCAGACAGAGTTAAAAGCAGCTAGCTGAGGTTTGAAGAGTGCCCTGGGAACCTGGCACCCTTACTTAGCCTTGTCACTCGTCAGTTCCTCTTCATGTTGGCTCCATGTCATCGACCTCATTGGCTCATGACTTTGGCCTGGTGTTTCCACTAAGTGCTCCCTCCAGCTTGGCTCTGGCTTCCGGGTCTACTGCTTGTGCTCTGTTATACTCTTGGCCTGGCACCTCCAGCAGTGGTCCTGCTGCATCCAGCAAGGTCCAGGATCCGGCCCTACTTTCTGATGCTCTGTGGGCAGCACCCAGCTCCCTCTGCAGTCCCAGGTCCATCTGCTCACCTCTCTCCCTGGGGCATGTCACCATGACAACCGTTGGCCCCAATACCTAGCAGTAGCGACAGATGAGGTTTTATTTAAAGAAAAGCATTTAGCACAAGTTAATTCTATTCTGAAACAAAAATGGGGCCCATGGTCACCCAGCATCCATGAGGATTTTCCATCCCCGACATGTCGAAAGGGCATAGGATGCCCAAATGAACTGAAGACTCGTGTCTACCCAAAAACCTGTACACGAAGGTTTATAAGCAGTTTAATTCATAATAGCCAAAACTTGGAAGCAACCAAGATGCCTCTTTGTGTAGGTGACTGGGTGAGCTCACTTTGGTATATCCACACAATGGAGTATTATTCAGCAATAGAAAGAAATGGTCTATCAAACCACAAAAACACATGGAGGAAACTTAAATGCATATGACTAACTGATTCTGGAAGATGCAAACCTACAGAGACAATAAAAAGACTGGTGATTGCCAAGGGCTTAGGGGGAGGGAAAAGACATGAATAAGTGGAGCACAGGGCCTTTTTAGGGCAGTGAAACTCTTCTGCATGATACTTTAATGGTGGATGGATGACATTATATGCATTTGTGAAAACCCATAGAACTGTGCAGCCAAAAGAGTGAACCCTATTGCAAACTATGGGCTCGGTTAATAATAATGTATAATATTCGTACATCAATTGTAAGATGTTGAGGATAGGAGAAACTGCTTAGGGCATGGGTAGAGGAGAGGGCTATATGGATATGCTCTGTACTTTATGCACAATACTCTGCAAACCTAAAACTGCTATAAAAAATAAAATCTATTAAGAAAGGGAGGAACACTCACTGGCCAAATCTGGGACAATTTGATCATCAAAATAAATAATGGTAATAACTCATTATAATCCATACGATAAAATAATCTGCATTCCCAAACTTCAGTGAATGGTTGAATGAATGAATGGATAGATGGATGGACAGGGAAGGGACAACTCTTCCATTGAGTAGGAAGAGAAACAGAAGGAGAAAATTGCCATTTGGCAATCATCATCATAATAATTTTTCAAGCAAGAACCATAAACTCATGACAAAACTAGTGGACAAACTTGATCAACAGGATATTTACATAGCTTCAGAGTATATCCCTACAAGAAACTTACTAATGACAAAGGTAAAAGGTGTAATTTTGCAATGGAAAACCCTGGCCGACTCCATCCTACCGAAGCGATTGCTGTCAGCATCACCGGAGAAGGGGCAGAGGACATGGTGCCTCCCCAGTGGCAGGGACACAGCATCACCTCTGGGGTCGTCCTCCCAAACCTGCATCATCTGAAAATACTTTTGCCTGAGTAAACATCAGGCAAAGCCACACTGAGGGGCATTCAAAATAACTGACCTGTGCTCTTCAAAAATGTCAAGGCCATGAAAAAGAAAGCAAGACTGAGGACCAGGTACAGACTGGAGGACACTCAGGGGATGGACAGTTAAGTGCAACATGTGATCCTAGATCAAATAGTGGACCAGAATATTTTTCCTTTGCAATAAAGAAATTCGCAAACCAGTGTTGATAGCAGCAGTATTCCCAATAGCCAAAAGGTGGGAACAACCCCCGTGTTCCCTCATGAGATGAATGGATAAATAAAATGTGGGATATACACTCAACGGAATATTCAGCATTAAAAAGTAATGAAGTTCTGATGCCTGTGACAGATGGGTGAACCTTGAAGACATTGTTTTGAATGAAATAAGCCAGACACAAAAGACAAATATTGAGTGGTCTCACTTATATGAAATACCCAGAAGAAGCAAACTTCACAGGGACAGATGGATTATAGGTTATGAGGACTGGGGGAAGGGATGGGGAGGGGTGAATAGAAAGAAGGTACTATAGCTTAAGGGGTAAAGAGTTGCTATTTGAAGTGATGAGAAATCGGGATAACAAATATCAGTGGTGGTGGCACAATAATGTGAATACGATGAATACTACTGAATTGTACACTTAATGCAGTGAAAATGGGAGATTTTAAGTTGTTTATTTGTTACTACAATAAAGAGTTTAAAAAAAGACATTAGTGAGATAATTAGCAAAATGAATAAAGCCTGTAGATGAGGTAATAGTAATATTGCCAGTGCCAATTCCCAGATTTTGACAGTTTTGTGGTGGTTATGTAAGAGAATGTCCTGCTCTGAGTAAAGACACTAGATAAATACAACATAAAATAAACATTTAGAGTTAAAGGGGCAGGATCCCAGTTTGACTGGAAAGGAGCACAGAGACCTTTCTCTGTGTTCTCTCTTAATTGGGTTGTGGGTTACAGGATGAATACATTTGTCAAAACTAATTAAAATGTACACCGAAAACCAGTGCGTTTTCCCACATGTAAATTATGCCTCAATAAAAATTAAATCAGAAAAAAATAAACACTTTTAAGAAAAAGAGAATTCCAAGATTTTTCTGTGCTTAAAGCCATTGGAGTGGGTATAAATCCATCCGAAATGGCTACTTTGAAATTCCAGAGCAGTCCCTGATCTGAGCATGCTATTTGTCAAAGATAATCCACTACTTTACATAAATGTCCTTTCTCGCCACAACATCTACCATCAGCCAGAGCACAGTAAATACCTGTCAGTTGATTGGTGATGACATCTTTGACTTTATAAGCATTCCATCTGACTGGCGACCTGGAAGACAACAGGAGTGACATTTGCATTTCCAAGGAAGGAGCAGAAAATGATTCCAGACTAGAACTTTTCAGGAACTCTTAGCCTCAGTGGAAACAATTTCCACCTGAGGAAGTGCTTGGTGTCATGTGATGAGCAGTCTGAAAAGAGGCAAGTCTCCACAGTTGGGAGCTAAATAGTCTCTTTAAGGCAGTTTTCTTTCAAGGAATCCCAGCCAGTTCCCGGCTTTGTTTTGCAAAGGTTGGAGAATTTATTTGTTGTTTTTTTAAAATCACTCTCCTTGTTCCAGGAAGCTTTGGGATGCTATAACCCTTCACTCCAAATCAGATGAGCTAAAATTTCCATGCCCACTGTGGTAGTTAGGTTCAGGTGTCAACTTGGCCAGGTGAAGGTGCCTAGTTCTATTGCTGTGGACATGAATCAATGGCATGTGTGAACCTTATCTCTTGCTTATTGCGTCTGCAGTGAATGATGTTTGATTTAATTGGCTTAAATGAGAGCGCTCAACGTAGCACAGCCCAAGCAGCTCAGCATACCTCATCTCAGCAGTTGCAGCTTAGCCCAGGCCTTTGGAGACGCAGCAAGGAATCACCCCAGGGAAAGTTGTTGGAACCCAGAGGCCCGGAAAGAAGGCCAGCAGAGATCGCCCTGTGCAGTCCCATGTAAGAAAGAACTTCAGGTTGAAAGTTAGCTGCCTTTCCTCTGAGGAACTCTCCCAGTTTGACTTTTAACTAAATAAATCCCTTTTATTAAAAGCCAGTCCATCTCTGGTGTGTTGCTTTCTGGCAGCTAGCAAACTAGAACCACTACCAACCACAGAGGATTAGGAGGTGCAGACATGCTGTTGAGTCTCTGAAATGAGGAATTCAGGCCAGGGCCAGGGCAGCAGTGTCTAGCTGCACAGTTGCTGTTGTTACTCAAGAGAAGAAACATGACTTGTGTTCAGCCAACACTCAGATGGCCGCTGCTTGGGTGGTCCTGGGCACCATCCTTTGCTGTGCAGACTGAAATTACACAGGCAATATTTTGACCCTTATTTTCACATGATAAGACTGAGGCTCATAGGCATCAAATCCCTGGAACCTGGGATTTCTCCCTTCTTTTCCAGGGCTCTTTCCAATATATCAGTCCACCTGTCTCTGTTTAGGCTTTCCCAGGAACAGAGCCTGAACTAGGATTTGCATGCAGGTAGCTTATTTGGGAGGTGATCTGGAAATGGAGAGGAAGCTGGCTACTCCTGGGGGTGACTGGACTGAGCTTTCCCCACTATGGAGTTAGGGTGTGGTTTCTGGGAAACAGTGTGGAACATGTGCCCCCATTTTGTCTCACCCGTGGGGCGAGGGGGCAGGAACATGCACGTGCACGCCATGGAGTGGGATGAGAAGAGACGTGGCCATTCCGGCACTTCTGAATTGGGCACTGTGTTTGGGAAGAGAGACGCTGATGCCAGCAGTTGGAAGTGGAGCTGGCCGGCCCTGAGAGGGTGTGGGGAGGATTCCACGGTGCTGGCAACGCTGCCTTTCACGTGCTAGGCACGCTGGATGGATTTTGACAGCATCTTGGATTAGATTCTGAGCCTGATCTGAAAAAGATGCACACTGCTGTGGGAACTAGCATTTGAGGGTTCCCACAGAGGGAGAGGGTCATGATTTTCTAGTTAGCCCCTGTCATTCGCTAATAAATCCCACCATTCCCCGAAATGTGCCCAAAATGTGGGAAGGCACTCTGACGACATTCTACCACCGCCTCCACACACGTGAAGGTCTTAGGCCACCAGTGGTTTTAGGGATGTATTTCCCCCTCTCTGTGGGGCAGGATTCTAGACCCAGTTCCAGTCCCACATCCCAGACCTTTTTGCCATATGAAATTGAGCAAAACACTTAATTCCTGTGTCTCCAAGTCCTCATCTGCCACAGTTATATTTGTTTGGGGTCTTCTACCATAGTGGAAGAGGTAGAAGTTGAGGGAAGCAAGAGTGAGGATATAAGGAGAGTATGAAAGGAAGCATTGCAAGGAGCGAAAAGTTGCATGAGGCACAGTAGCAGGGCAGAATAACCATAGCCCATGGATTTTCTTATTTGGTGCCACATCAGGCCCAGCCACTTCTGCCCTTTGAGGGTGAGGGATGCTTGCTGACGCCAGAGAACAAATTGAAATAAAGACTGTGACCTTGGCCTCACTAGCACTATCTGGGAGCAAACTCAGTTATGTCATTCAGGTATTTATTATAAAATGGTGAAACAACAAAACACACAAATCGATAGACAAATAAAACCTTAGATAAACCTGTCTGTTTATTAGGAGTCTAACCCTACTGGAGAGGGACAATGGGGACTCCTTTCTCTGAGCCTCCTGGCCACCTCAATTTTAGGAGTGGTGATTAGATCAGGGAGGAAGGGTCCTTGGGAGAAACGAGAAAACATTAGCAAATGCTGGCCTTTCACTCTGTATGCTCAATACCACCAAAAAGAGGACATGAGTAGCAACCAGCAAATTTCCTGCTTTCTCTGTTTGTGGTGGCCAGAATTGTGGATTTAATCAGGTGGCATCAGAAGGCAAGAATTTGGACCTGTTTATGGAAAGTTCTTCTGATCCACCATTTCCTGTGGTGGCCTGGGGCTGGATGGAACCACAAGGGAAATGAATTACATGGAGAGGACACATGCCTGACTTCGTTACCAAAAAGAAAAAAAAATACTTTAGGCTAGTGATTTTTTGGTCCCTTTTTATTAAAGGGAGGTCCTGGCAATTAGCTCTGGTCAGGAGCCTGCACACTGGCTTCCTGAACCCTTGAACCCTTGCCCCACTTTGTCTTTACAAACGGGTGATTTTAGGTCTGGGTTTTGTCTGAGGCTGCTTTTTAGTTCCTGAATGAGGATCTGACTTATACAACCTAATTTCTCCCTCCACAGACTCCAAAGGAAATCAAGCCAGAAGGGAAGGCCTCTTTTGAAGGCCTCTTTTCTGTCTTGGCCAACAACACCTCCCCCATCACCACCTCGGCAAAGTCAGGGCCCTGAGCTGCCTGGAGCCCTCTTGAACATGGCTGGGTAGTTGGGTGGGGGACAGGAATTCCAGAAGGAATATAGTGCACCGTATTGGTTTATGACGTCAAAAGCTCAGAAAACCAGAGAAGAGAAATGAAACCAAGAAACAAAGCAAAACAACAACAACAACAAACGAAGGGGACCTCTGGTTGTCAGAGAACAGGGGGCAGGCCCCAGTGGGGAAAAGCCTGATAGGAACTCCTGGAAGGACTGGGTCATGATCTTCATCTCTGGCTCACTATATGACATTGGAAAATTACCCCAAGTTTCTGGCCTTGTCTCCTCATTGGCAGAACAAAACATAGGATATTGTGATTGCTAAAGCCCCCAAAAAGAGACAGGGGAATTAGGAGAAAAATCCAAGGGTCCAGGGAGAGGGCATGGGCTGAATCTACTGATTACCTTAAGCACGTCACCAAGCTGCTCAGAACCCAGATGAGCTCACTAGTTTCTTCTTTGGGTTCTGGAAGAATTCCAATATTCTTCCAGAATTCCAATATTCTTCCAGTATGGGGGATTCTTTGAAGACCGCCATTGGTGCCAGGAGGACTTCTCACATTCTGCCTCTGGAGTTATCTGTCTGTCTGTGAAGTCATCGAACTTGGACTGACTTCCTGGGGTATCAGTTTACCGGAAGATTTGGCGGGGAGAGAACCTTTTTATGTAAAGTTAATGTCTTATGGTGTTCAGGTGCAATTTACTTCCCAATTTTAAAGATTTCTTTAAAATAATGACTATCAATACATTTTATGCCAGTGTTAAACCATTTACAAGAGCCCTTCTGTCTGTCCTCCCTCCCTCCATCCCTCCCTCCCTTCCTTCCCCTACCTCTCAAATTGACTGGCTCTCCCTGGCACGCTCTTCCTTTCCCACGTGTGGATCAGAACTATCTTTCTTATCCATAAAGCACAAGTTTTGCCTGAAATAGGGAAAGAGAGGGTGGGGCACAGGAGAAAACCCTACTCTCAGAGCTTCTGGCCTGGGAAGACAGAGTAGGTCCAGCTGGGACAGAGGTCCTGAAGCCACTGTGTTCATGTTGTGTGTTGCCTTACGCTTTGCAAGGGGAGGAAGTGCCATGTCGAACTCCATAGCAGATGCCGTAAATCACGTGGGTGTGCTGCAGCCGCCTCCGCCCCAGGGCTTGGGAAAGAGGCCATCGGTCAAACACACAGCCAGGCTGTGGGGACCTCGCTCGCCTTGGGCTATGCCTCTGGCCACATGATCTCTGAGAAGGGGTACTACTGAGCCATTGCCACAGTGGGGTTCTGCAACTCCTTTGAACACTCTTGGAATCAGAGAAGCTGAGAAAAGCACGTCGAAATCTGAGAAATTAGATCTGCATTAGGCGAAGGGGAACTAGAATTTGCCATGTTAGTGGGGAGAGACTTTTTGAAATGAGGCAAGATCTCCAAAATTCTTATACCTGTTTAGAAGGTTCTCTTGTATGTTGTGAGAGAGAGGGAAATAAAGAAAAGGTGTTAAGAACAGCCTGGGTTTCTTATTTAAAATTGGGCATCAAGGTTGGGTCGTTGTAATCCAATAAAACATGTGTACGTGGGAAAGAGGGAGACTTGGGATGCCTCGTGGATTACATTGGATGCTCTGATTTATAGTTCTGGCCATTTTGCTTTTTATTTTAATCGTAGCTTTATCGTCAATGCAACTGCCAGTTTGGGAACCCTCTTCTTTAGGTGCTGGTTCCATATTTAGCAAGAAACCAAAAGGTGAAAGGCAACACGGAGGGCAGCCTGTGCCGTGGTCGGTGCTTGCTGGCTGTTCTGATGAACAGGGATGGTATAGCAACTGGGTAGAGGAATAAATTGAAGCAATCATATAAAACATGGTCTGGAGTCATGTCTGGATTGCCTTGGACCCTGCTCCGTCTCTGTGTCCTTAGCCTAGATAATTGTGGGCATGCTGTCGTTCTAGCTTGCTGGGAGGCTGATTCCAATTCATTATCCCACTCTCCACCAGGAGCAAGCCAAGGGAAAAGAATACTCCCAGAACCAGAGCATTCCAGGTTTTCTAAAAGATCATTGTTGCCTTTTTTTTTTTTTTTTTTTTGGTAGCTCTCAGCCCGGCAGAAACGCTTGGACGCAAACCCTGTCCTTTAACACGGCTCTGAGCTGACTCCATTTATTGGAGATAAACTTCTCTCCCAGTCCAGTAGCATTTACAGCCGGGTTGGCCACGAGACAAAGGACCCTGTGTTCCTAATTATTTCTGGATGAAAAGTCCCGCAGGCGAGTGGAGATTCAGGGCACGGATGGTCAGGTGGAACCGTCGCCATGTGCAGTGGGTTGCAGCGAGGGAAAGATAATTAAATTACGAGTGCCAGGTGCAGGCATTGAAAATAACCGTGGGTGTTAATTATGCAGTCCAGAGAGCTAGTGGAGGAAATGGCACGGGCCTGTCCCTCACCCGCTGCCTGAAAGGCTTCTGGAGAATTCGCCAGGGCCGTCTACTTGGGATTCTGCTCAAGCAGGGGCTGTTTATTAGTTGGAGTGTTTGCGTTTTTCCCATTTTGCACTGAGCCAAGATGGGACTTGTGTGTGTGCGCGTGTGTAGGCAGGAGATTAATTTGGATCCATATGGACATTTGAATTTGGTGGGGATCATGGTTGAGCGTGTCCTTTCCAGTGTCAGTGCTTCTTCTCTTTCTGATTTGAAATGAATTTGATTTTAGGGGAGTGGGGCAATATGTCCCTGTTGTGAGGGTGAAGGGACTTAACTGGGGCAGATTCAGATGTTAGATGACAGCACAGCAGTACACAGGAATGAGCGTGGTGGCAAGCAGGAGCGGCCTGCTGAGGAACCCGAGGAAGTGTATTGACTCAAAGAAGGCAGGCCGCAAGGTCCATCCTGCCTGACTCTATTTTTGGTGACGTTCCAGAGCAGGTTAAACTGAACTACGCCAGGGAACTTTCCAGCATGGTGGAAATGTTCTAGTTCTTTCTTGGACTGAGGGTTACTTGGATGCAAATATTTTTCAGAATACATTGAATGTACATTCAAAATCCGTGCATTACTTGGTAAAAGAAATGTGAAAAAATCTTCCCGTGCTAGATCCGCAGGCGGACTTTGACCACAGTCTCTATCCCGGGGAGTGATAAAGATAAATTTCCTCATTTGTGATCCTTCCTGGCCACTCAGCCTTTCCCTGCTCAAACTTGTTGACCAAAGCCTTTCCAAAGAAGGAAGAAGAGTCTAGAGCAGGGGTTGGCAAAGTACAGCCCTCCAGCCCAGTCTAATTGCCCCATTTTTGTAAATAAAGTTTTATTGTGCCACCGCCACACACATTCATTTATGCATCATCTTGGACAGCTTATAGGCCACAATGAGGGGCTCTAGGCCTAAAATGTTTGCTGACTGGTCCTTTGCTGAAAAAGTTTGCCAACTCCTGGTCTAAAAGATCATTTCTTTTTGGAGCATCTCTCCTTAGGTTTAGGGGTGGAGGATTTGGCTTGAGAACGCTTCCGGGGAGAGAGAGCCTTCTGGGGCCCAGGATAGCAGCTGATGTGTGGCAGCAATGAGGATAAGTGGCTCTTCATGCCCTGCAGTGTCCTGGGCACACAGGAGGTTTATGGGTCTACGCTGCAGTACAGCTTGGCCTATAAAGAGTTTTAAAAGTTTGTTTCTGGGTCACTGTTTTTAATATAGGAGGAATGTAAATAAGACCAGGGAACTAGCAGTGACCAAAGCAAGACTCCTGTTTTAAACCATAAGCATTGGGCTATAAATGATCCCTCCATGGAAAATAAAACTAAGCTAACTGATTTTCATAAAAGTCAATGTGGGAGGTGCAAGGGTAGTTCAGTGGTAGAATTCTCGCCTGCCATGTGGGACACCTGGGTTAGATTCCTGGTCCATGCACTTCCCTAAAAACAAACAAGTAAAACAAACAAAAATTCAACAAATATTGCTGCAATAATGGGATACTTATATGGAAAAATAATGAAATATGACTCCGCCATACAGCATTAAAAAAAGAAAAAAAAAAAGGCTGTGGTCCTGAAATGAGGGGTCAGCCCTTCCAGAACATCAACTGGTCCCATCCCCCTTTCCTATATGAACAACAGCCCCTTCCAACATGAAAAAAAGTTAGAATAGGAATAGCCCAAATATCCCTAAAGAGTGGGAGAAAGATCAAGGGTGATGATGGAGTTATACAGAGAAGGTTGGGTTTAACAGGTGAGTGTGAATGCTGAATCATTACACTGGTATTCCTTTTAGCCTCCAATACCTTAGGGAAGCTAGAAATAAGAACCTAGGGTGGGCCACGGTGGTTCAGCAGGCAAGAATGCTTGCCTGCCATGCCAGAGGACCCGGGCTCAATTCCTGGTGCCTGCCCATGTAAAAAGAAAAAAAAAATAGAAATAAGAACCTAAAAGTGTAGAATTGTAACCCATACCGAACTCTGAAATCTATTTTACAACTAATTGTTGTGATGTACTTTGAAATTTGTTGCTTTTATATATATTTAAAATGAAGGAGGAGTATGGCAGAGAAGATAGGATTTAACAAATGAGTGTGACTGCTGAATCATTATGTTGATATTTCTGCTGGTCTCCAGTGTCTTGTAGCAACTAGAAGAAAAAACGAAAAATCATGAAACTGTAACCCATACTAAACTAAAATCTGTTCTATAACTACTTGTTCAAATGTACTTGGAAATTTATTGCTATTTTGTATATAATATGTGATATTTCACAATAAAAAAAGGAAAAAAAAAAGTCAAGTCAGTCTGGTTAAACTTGGTCCTTGGTCAACATGGTTGACAATATTTGTGGAGTAAATGAAGGAACAAATTGAACAACTGAACCGAGGTAAAAATTTATGTTTTACTTTGGAGCTAAATGAACCACTGAGTTAAAGATAGCCTTTATTGGTGGCGTTTTCTTTGATAAGGTTTAAACCTCCTTTCCTTTCCTTTCCACACAAGGTTAAGGCTCATTACCAAGCAGGAAGTCTATTGAACGTTTGGGGATGAGACATACAGATTCCAAAGCTTTGTCTTGCGTAATTTTGCCATTATTTATTGCCCTCATCTGTCTGTTTCCTTATTCAGTTTTATATTAGGCTTTTTCTTAATGACCTGGGCTACAATGGCTCTGAGCAGGTGAGGTATAATTGTTGGAACTGGAAAATTCAGTGTAATCAGAAGGATTTCAGAAACAAGTAGAAGAATCATGAGTGTTCCATGGAGTGTGACCAGTGCCTCTTGGGTGGGAATCCATTCATTTGGTTGGTCACCCACACTCAGAGTCCCCAACGTGTTAGGCATGGTGCTAGGAGCTGGGACCCAGCTGTGAACATCTCCCACATATCCTGTCTTTATAGGGTCTCCCTCTAGAAGTGACCAGCCTGATTGAGTGGAAGACCCAAATGGGAATGTATGATAGACAAGAGGGCCAAAAGGCAATAGGTGCTGCCTGGGTGGGGTCACCATTTTGCTGAGCCTGGAATTTTATCCTGGGATTGGGGGGAAGGTGGTGGTGGTGGTGGGTGACTATGTGCCATTTTTAACTTCTTAGAAATGAGGGGGGTTGTAGAGAATCTGAGCTGGGACGTGTTGTTATTTCTCTGGGAAACCCCAATGTGGACCTCAAGGGTAGATGCTTATGCTCACACACCCCTCTGTTACTTTTGCTAATCTGAAGATGGTTAGGAATTATCCAGAATTAGGCTGGTCTTACCTTGGGAAATGTTAAACTTCCCCATCTGGAGAATTCCTGATACTCTAGTAAACATGGGGACAACCAATTCAATAGGCTGAGCCCTAGATCTTGGGACTTGCCCCTTTGAAACTTATTCCTGCAAAAGAGAAGCTATGCCTACTTATAATTATGCCTAAGAGTCACCCCCAGAGAATCTCTTTTGTTGCTCAGATGTGGCCTCTCTCTCTCTAAGCCAACTCAAGAGATGAACTCACCGCCCTCCCTCCTACGTGGAACATGATTCCCAGGGGTATAAATCTCCCTGGCAACGTGGGACAGAACTCCCAGGCTGAGCCGGGACCCAGCATCATGGCATTGAGAAAGATTTCTTGACCAAAAGGGAAAGAGAGAAATGATACAAATTAAAGTTTCAATGGCTTAGAGATTTCAAACAGAGTTGAGAGGTTATCCTGGAGGTTATTCTTATGCATTATATAGATATCCCTTTTTAGTTTATGGTGCATTGAAAGGAAGTACCTGAAATTGTTAAACTGTGTTCCAGTAGCCTTGATTCTTGAAGACAATTGTGTAATGATATAGCTTTTAGAGTGTGACCCTGTGATTGTGAAAACCTTGTGTCTGATGCTCCTTTAACCCAGGGTATGGACAGATGAGTAAAAAAATTAGGATAAAAAAATAAATAATAGAGGGAACAACGGGTAAAAAATTGGGTAGATGAAAATACTAGTGCTTAATTACGGGGTTGGTAAAGGGTATGGGATGTATGGTTTTTTCCTTTTCTTTCTTTTTCTGGAGTGATGCAAATGTTCTAAAAAGATCTGGATGATAAATACACAGCTGTGTGATTTGTGAGCCATTGATTGTTCACCATGTATAGGCTGTGTGTGAAGATTTCTCAATAAAAATTTAAAAAAAAAATAAGAATTAGGCCAGTCAGAACTTCTTCTGCATAATATCTTCTGCATAATAGTCTCAAAAATAATGAAAATTTTATAAATGCCTCTCCACATGACACAATCTGAGGAGATTTAGGATTCAGGGAGAATATGATTTTTTTTTAATACTTTATGAGAATTGCTAATAATACCCGTGTGAAACAGACACTGGGCTGGTTAGATTGTATATGCATGCATTCATTCATCCATTCATTCATTCACTCACATTTCCAGAGTTTATTTCTGGGTGCCAGGTGTCATTCTTGGTGCTTGGGAGTAAATAAGGAGCAAAACCAAACCTAGTTCTTGCCCATAGGGAATTTACAGCTTGATGGGGGAGACAAGTAATCATCAAATAATATTCACATATATGCTTGCAGGTCTAAATAAAGCAGGGTCATCAGATTACTTATGGGTTGGAGATCAGAAGAGAACCCATAGAGAAGAAAAGAGTTTTAGTTTCTTGGCTGCTATGATGAATACCACACAATGGGTTGACTTAACAACGGGAATTTATTGGCTCATGGCTTCAGAATCTAGAAGGCTTGCTTCTTGCTCAGGGTTGGGAAAGTCCTGGATGGCCAGCAATCCTCAGTGTCCTCGTCGATGTCCTCTCCTTTCTCTTCTGGGTTCTGTTGACTGCTGACCTCCTGCCTCTGGCTCTTCCCTGTAACCCCCAGTAAAAGGATTACGCCCCAGTCTGTTTCAGTTCACCACACCCTAACTAAAAATAGCGTCTTCAAAAGGTCTTATTTAAAATAGGTTCAAACTCATAGGAATGTGGGTTAAGATTGAGAACATGATTTTTCTGTGGGTCCATAATCTCAATCTGCCAAAGAAAGCAACTTTGGGGTGAAATCTATAGGAAAAGTGTTGACCAGGTGAAGGCCTGTGGTCTGAGGAGCAGGCACTTTGAAGAATTGAAAGGAGACTGCAGAATGGGATAAAGGGGGCATGTGGTGTAGGATGAGACTGGAGAACTTGATGGAGACCTTGTCAGGGGCCTGGCAATGCAGTTTTCGTGGGTCACGTTAAGTATGCTAAACTTGATTCCAAGAATGGGGGGAGCTGCCACAGTGCTTTTAATCAAGGGTGGATTTGTAGTTGGCAGATGTATATTGGGATTCCATTTTGGAAAAAGCTCTCTGGCTGTTATGCTGAATGTGAACTGGGAGAGGAATGCTCAACCTTGAATGATGACTTTCTGCTGGCTTGTTTTTCAATTTTAGTTCCTTCTCTGGAGTTTGGAGCTCTGGGTAGTTTCTGAACAGAAGGACTGGTCATCAGGTATTTATGAAAGGAAATCTGAATATGATGGAACATTATGGAAAGGTCTTCTCTGGATCCAGAGTGAGTGGGAATACCATAGGACAGCAGCGATAGCAAAAGGGGAAATTATGGTAGAAGCAGGTATGTTGTAGTCTGAAGTTATTCCATCCACTGAACCTTGGCCATGAGAATTTAGTTTTTCCACTGATGTCCAGTATAAAGTGTGAGAGCTTTTTGTTAGGAGCAAATCTTAAACAATAGAGCACTGGGGAATGATTCTTGACTCTTTGTACGAGAAAGGCTAATATTAAAATGAAGAAGACACCTGGGTTACAAAGAGACTAAGGGGGGAGCTATCAAAGTGCTTAATTCAGTGTCCTGGACAGATGTTATTGTTATGGCTATTATTAATATAAATGTCATTATTGCTAACAGGAATGTCCTCGCCTGCATTGCTCTTTCATCTTTTTAATGTTAATTCATTTTTTCAGTTCATTCAACAAATATTTATTGAGCCCCCACTCTGCCAGACATTCCAGTGGTGGGCAAAACTGAGTCTCACTTATGATGGAGCATACATTCTGGTCAGGGAAGGAAAATAGAACCAAATAAAGAAACACATTATCTGGTAGATGGTGGAAAGAGCTTAGGAGAAAAATAAAGCAGGATAAGTCAATTTGAGATTGATGGACAGGAGGGTCTGGGGAGGCCTTTCTAAGCAGACACTATTGAGCCAGTGTGAAATGAAAGCAATGAGCTATGCAGATGTCAGGGAGACTCAAGTTTTCTAGACATTGGAGTAACAGGTGCAAAGTCCCCGTGGCAGCAGATGCTTTTAGAATTGGAGAAGGAGGAGGCTAGCCTCGAGCCTTTCTGTTATATAACCACTGATCCTTAAGAACAGGAGCGAGTCCCTCTTCCAGGTGGAGAAGGTAAGCAGCCCTGATGGAAGTGACTGACATCCATTGTCAGTTTTCCTCCTTTATGCTTTGACATGGTTGACTCCCACTTCCTTGCCAGTGCTTCAGCACAGTTGTCTGCAGCCCTCCACCTATGAGGGGCAGCTCCCCAGGAGGAATGTCTTGAGAGTTTCTAGCAATTGTAATAGTCTTGTGGCTCCTTTCTGACAGTTTTCAAGATGGACAAAAATCCCCACTTCTCTAACCATATATATGATGAATGTGCTGTTGAACACGGAACACAGAAATAAACTCTGGGAGATGACATGCTGGCATGGCAAGAGAAGGAAATGCATCTGAGGATGACATGGAGCTTCTCAATGGCATTTGGGGTATCCTGATGTATTTGGTAGACAGCGTTCTCTGCCACCAGCGCTGCTCCCAGCACAAACACAGGTGTCTGCTGCGAGTCAGTTCTGCCGGGACCAGAAAGCATTCTTCAGGCATGTCAGCGTCTTGGAAAATACCTCAACAACTTGTATGATTCACTACATGTCGATAGATGCTGTGAATTTGGCTGATCAACTGGTATACCCGAGCCTGCAAGAGGGGGAGAAAATGCCATTCCTTGTCAGTGGGCAGAAGTGTTAAGCACAGAAGCCTCCCCCAGGATATTACACAATGCATGATCTGAAGCTGTGAAAAGTTCCAGAAACTTGATTGCTGCTAATGATGATAATACAAGTGCTTAAAGCCAGGTAGTTTTAATTAGTTAGTTTTACTGCAGTGAAAGGAAGAAAAAAATAGTTTTAAAAAGAAAATAAAGGGAGATGCTTTGCAAGAATCATAGTGATTTAAATTAACTGACTTCCTTATCTTTTCAGAGGAGGGCCTGGAGAGGCTGTTGTTATCTCTGCCCAGGGAACAAGGCTCCTGCTTCAGAAGCTACTGAAGACCTAGGCAGAAGCAGCCTTGTTAGGCTTGCTTCCCTCCCTCAGGCCTTGCCCAAGGCCACACTGAAACCTCCTCCTTCAGTGGTGCTTTAACCCCAGTTGGGTAACCAAGTGCACACATGCAAAGCAGGAGAGCAGGATTTCATTACAGCTTCCTCCCAGTCTTCCACCCAGAATTGATTTGTGCACAAACGGGGCATACTGTGGCCTGAGGAGGATGCGAGCAGGAGATTCCAAGGCCACCAGTAACCCGGCTAGGTGACGGGGCTGCAGTTTGCACGAATGTTCCCGTGTCTCCTCGCGTCTGGCCACCCCTCATCTCTACGGCAGAGCCTGCACCACGCAGGCATTCAGCTCTGTACCGTTACCACCGATGCAGCTGCCAAAACATATTTTCCATCCATTTCTGACAGGCTTCTGTTTAAATAGAGAGAAGAGGGAGGATCTCTTTTCAGAGTGCTTCCAGCCTGATTTTCTAAGTACAAGTGGTAAAGTCACCAAGTCTAATTGGCATGGATTGATTTATCCTCTCGGCAGCCTGGATTGGCAGCTTCCCGAGAGGCTGGCCTATAAATGGGAGGTAATCACGATGATGTACACGAGTCTCTGGATGCTGCTTGGCTAATTCAGTCCGTTTTCCATAGATATCATCACTTCACACAGCTGCTATTCCACCTCTCGGTCTTGAATTTTTTAT
This sequence comes from Tamandua tetradactyla, assembly GCF_023851605.1. Lineage (NCBI taxonomy): Eukaryota > Metazoa > Chordata > Mammalia > Pilosa > Myrmecophagidae > Tamandua > Tamandua tetradactyla. The sequence goes on along the minus strand of NC_135327.1, from coordinate 41,143,741 downwards.
TTAACCCCATACTTTACGAAGAGAAATCTGGTGGCATTTTAAATGCAGCAGAATTATCAGAAAAGATAAGGGACAAGCACTCTCTCCTTTAGCACTTTCCTATGGAAATTAAGTAGCTTTTTGTTTTCCCTTTCACCCACCTGGACAAAAATCGAATGACTCTTTGTCCTGTGAAATGAAATAAGCGTATATAAAACATACACATAATTGAATCATGTACTTGTGCCAATGCTTCGTGTATAACATTAGCTCTGCAGGGCGTCGGTTTATTATTTTGTCTGTTTTTCTTCATTCTGTTGGTTAGAGACTTCGTGAGCATGAAGCTTGGGCTGTTTGCATGACCTCCCACCTGCCCCTGCCAACTCCCAACATAGAACCCTGGAGAACCGTTTGCATTTACACCTGTTCATCCAGACTTCTGCTTCTACTCCAGAGTGGAAGGCTTTCTCCAGACTTTGCTTATTAATTTCTCATGGACTCAGCACTCTCGGTTGCTCATTGCTTCGTCTTCACCTTCCTTCCATACTGGCTAGGACTATAGGCTCCATCGTGCTTGGAATGGTTGACTAACCATCTCTTCTACACTGGCCCTTCTCACGCTCCTGACAGGCTGCTTAATACACAGTCATGGAAACAAGCATCTGTCATTCCCCCAGATAAGCAAAGGCTCGTTTCTTCCCCTTTGTGGTGTCTCCTTATCAGAGAAGCATCCAGACTACCCTTCTCTGAAATTGCAACCCCACCATCACACCCACCCCCACCCCCACTACTGCTTTCTAGTTCCTTGCAGAGTGCTTCAACATCTGTCATGCCATGTATTTATTTGCTAGTGTTTCCACATCCCCTCCTATAAGTTCTGTGAGGGTAGGGTTTTGTTTAGTTCATTGCTGAGTTTCCTGCCTGATCCTGTCTGATGCCAATAAATATTTTTTCAATGATGAGAGTAGATTAATCAATGAAAACTATTCCATTTTGAATCTGATTTGTCTTCAATCTTCTTTTTCCTCTGAGCTCTTGTTAAAGGCCCTGCCTCCAAGCCCTTCCAGTACTGGGACATCAATGAAGGCCCCTTTTTCCAACGTTTCATGATGACAGTTTTCAGCCTGCTGAGAGCACGGAGTTACTCCCAAATCTCCACCATCTAGATTCTGAATGGCGTTTATTATACTTGCCTAACCCCATATTTACCCATCCCTTTTTCCATCCATCCAATTTGGGAAAATGCCCTGAAATTAAAGCTGAGGATTGCAAGCAAAGACACTGAACTCCAAAGCTGGCCAAGTTTCTGTCAGTCAGTCACCCCCAGGTGCCGCCAGCCAACCCCCATCCCGAGGCTCTGTGAGGGCAGGTGCAGTGGCGGAGAAGGGGGAGCTGTAGACCTGCCCCATGAGTGACAGGAGTCAACCTTCTCTACTTGCTTGACTTTTTTTTTAAAAAACATTTTTGAATTCTGAAATATAACGGATATGCAAAAAAGCAATACATTTCAAAGTACATTGTAACAAGTAGTTTTAGAACAGATTTCAGAGTTTGCTTTGGGTTACTGTTCCACAGTTTTAGGTTTTTCCTTCTAGTTGCTCTAAGACACTGGAGACTAAAAGAAATATGAATATACTGATTCAGCAGTCATACTCATTTGTTAAACCCTATCTTCTCTGTTAACTTCTTCTCCTCCTTTGATCCTTTTCCCAATCATTAGGGGTATATGGGCTGTGCCCATTGTAACTTTTAGATGTTGGGAAAGGGTATCAATAATATGGTCTAGGGGGATGGAACTGGTTGATGTTCTGGAGAGGCTGGCCACTCTGGGTTTCAGGACTTATCTGACCCAGGAACCATCTGGAAGTTGTACTTTCTGGAAAGTACATGCAACTTTTGTAGAATCTCAGATAGAGCCCTAGGTGTTCTTTAGGGTTAACAAGAATGGTTTTGGTTGGGGGTTGGCAAACCTTGGTAATCAGCAGTATCTAGCTAAAGCTTGCAGAAGAATAGCCTCCAGAGTAGCTTCTCAACTCTATTTGAACTCTCAGCCACTGATAGGTTATTTTGTTACATTTCTTTTCCTTCATTTGGTCAGGAAGGTGTTGCGATCCCACGCTGTTTTACTTAAAAAAAAAATTTATCATAGTAACACATGTACAACTCAAATTTTCCTATTTTAACCACTTTCAAGTAACAATTCAATGGTATAAACAACACTCACGATGTTGTGTTACCGTCACCACCATCCGTTACCAAAACTTTTCCATCACCCTAAACAGAAACTCTGAACCTGTTAATACTGCCCATTCCCCTTTCCCCGCAACCCCTGGGAACATCTAATCAACTTTTGGAGTGTTATACAGTATTTGTCTTCTTGTGTGTCACTTATTTCACTGGGCATGATATGTCTAGCTTATTTCATTCAACATAATACCTTCAGGGGCCATCCGTGCATCAGAACTTCATTCCTTTCTAGGACTGACTAATTGGCCATTGTGTGGCTACGCCGCATTTTGTTTATCCATTCATCAGTTGATAGACACTTGGAGGACTTCCATCTTTTGGCAATTGTGAATAATGCTCCTGTGAGCATCGGTGTGCAGATATCTGTCTCAGTCCCTGTTTTCAATTCCTTTGGGTATTTACCTAGGAGTGAGATCAAGGGTCTTATGGCAATTCTATGTTCAACTTTCTATGAAACTGCTGAACTGTCTCCTTGGTTGACTTTGTGACTAAAAAAGAATAACATTCACTATAGTCATCCTGCAGTAGCTGGCCTTGTCCCCCAGGCTTCAGGACTCTTCTCCATTTACTGAGAGAGTTCCCCTCAGAAGTTGGCAGGCAGGCTGCCCTCCCAGCTATATTTCCAGCCTGACACTGCCAGACAGGAGAGGGCCTCATGTCTTCCCCACTCACCTGGTACCTTACCCGGGCTACCTGTGCCTGTGTCTACCTGATTCTTTTCCCTTATGCCAAATCCATGGACTCCATACTTTAGACCTCAGTTTCTGAGCCCCCTTGGGGCTCCCAGTCCAATTCTGGGGTAGAGAGAGCAGCCTATAGTAGGTACCTCCTTGAGGACCCTGAAAGCCTGACTGATGCCGGTGAGTGGGGTGTCCCCCAGCCCTGGATTTGAGGCCGGTTGTCTCTCACCAAGGAAAGTCTGATCTGAAGAAGAGGCTCCTCCCATCTGTCCCTTTGCCCACATGCAGAGCTGAGGCTGGAGGTTCTCACCATGGCCCCGACCAGCTGCACCAGCATTACTGCACCCAACACTGAGGTAATTGGGACCTCTGGGGGCAGGGCCCAGAAATGCTGCCCCAGCCAGCCTCCAGGGCATTCTGTGGCCCCCTCCAGAGAGAGAGCCACTGGTCCACTGTGCCCTGAAAACTCCCGCCTGAGAGAGCCAGCTGCGGGCTTCATACTTCACAAAGAAGCATGCACTTTGACCTGCGAGCAAGAGGTTGGATGCAGGCTCCATATCAGAGGCATTTTTCAGAAAATCGCAGAGGTTTTTGTTTTTTCCTTAGCTCAGAAGAACGGCTGCTTCTGGCCTCTTGAGGCCATGTGCACAGATCTACTCATCAGCCTAGGCTTGTCCCTCATGGTGTGATGATCCATGGAGGTGTCAGCCAGTGTGCAGCACCTACCTCCAGCCGTGTGTGCCTGTGGACATCTCCCCAGGAGAGTGTTAACTCCATGAAACCAGGCCTTGGGTCTCTTCCTTAGCCTTTGTGTGCCCCAAACAGATAAATGCTGATTAAAAAAAACAAAATAGGTCCTGGAACCAAAAGTCCAGAGGTCAGGAGAGGAGCTAAGGTGCATTGTCTGGGCAGTTCCCCTGAGGCTGAGCTGTGACCTTCAAGGATAAACAATCAACAGCCACACTACAAGGCCCCTGGGAAGGGCCTGGGTGTCTGGCCCTCCGCACACCAGCAAATGGCCAGAAGGGTACCTGGTCCACTTAAAACTCCCCAAAGCACCTGCACAGTTGATTCTCTCACCTTCCCTGGACGAGGCTTTGGCACCACTCAGGTACAAGGTTTCAGGGGGCTTTCCTGGACAATCAGAAATGTTCCAACACAGCTCCCAGAACTGGGCCAGGATAGTTCCGTCTTGCCTGTCAGTGGTCCTGTGGCTTCTTCAGCCTTTAGAGGAAGGGTCCTGACCAAACAAGCTTGCTAACTATGAGACCTGGAGCCAAAGCCAAAGGTGAGAGTGCCCTGGCCCCCAAGGTAGGAAATAACAGTGTGTGCCATTAAGATGGACAGTTGCCCCTGTCTGCCAGGGCAGGGGTCCTCTTACCTTCACTGGGTGATGCCATTTGGCCAGAGAGGAAGTTCCTCAACCTTTGGCCTTCAGCACACAGATTTTCCATGCATCTCTGTTTCACACAGCAAGTGTGCGTGTGACATGTGGGCATATCTTTCATCCCATGTGTAACTCACAGACAGTCACTGAGTGGACTCTTTCTCCTTTTCAAGGAAGGGAGGCACACTTATAATCAAAAGGAGACAAATTTTCTCTTATCTTCTCCATCTTCTTGGCCAGAACCAAGAAACACCCAAGAAACACCCTGCTCCCAGGAGTGGGCAACTGACCCATTACTGGTAACCATAGGCAACAGAGACATCTTGTCACGTCTCCTTTCTTATCTCAGGTCACCTGTAACTCTACTTTAGCAAAGAATGGATTCTTCAATGAAGTAGTTCTGTCATGATCTGGCCAATGAGTGCCTGTTTGTTAAATAACTTTTCATCTGATCATAAAATATATTCATGTTCTCTGCAGAAAACTTACACAGTACAGAAATGTATAAAGAAAACATAAAAATCAGCGATAATCCCAGCATTTTAGGGTATAGCCCTATTGAGGGCTTTCCTAGAAAGAAAACACACATATACCCCAGCACACTACTTATTCTGTTGGCCTGACACTGTTACAGGCACCTGTAGAGCCAAAAATTAAACAAGAGGGTTCCTGATTTCTTGAACAGACAGAGAAGTAATCAAACAATTATAATGAAGCCTAACTGTACTCTAGTGATTAAATGCTAAGAATGTCAAACTGTTGGGGAGTGGGGGACTGCAAAGGAGGGGGCTTTGGATGTGGGTTTTAAAGCATGAAAGGAGATCGGAGAATTCCAGGAAGAAGGAATAGACTGTGAGAAGGCCTGGAGTTGTGGAAGGTTTGCACAGTATTTGGGAAACAGTGAAGAATTTGACTAATGTGGTTGTAGTGTTGGGGTGGGGCAGACAGTGGCAGGACCTGAACCTGGAGGAGGTGATATGAGGGCCAGATATAGGGGATCTCAGTTTTCTACTGTCAACCAGTAGAGATCCTTCCCCACTTCACTCCCAAAAGTGCTTTGAAAAAAAAAAAAATAAGAAAAACTGACGTTTAGCTACAATGTGACACTAAAATGATCACCAGCAATCAGTTGTCATTGCAGAAGTTGTGCAGTAGCCCTTGAAGATAACTGTTGTTCTGAAAAAGGAAATTAACAGTATCTTGGTGCTCCCAGAGGGTTAAGTATTTTATTGTGCGTGGGGATTGATTCTCAAAAGGGATGTGCTCTTTCTGTTGTTTTTCAAATCAATATACTTTAAAATAGACTAAGCAGTGAGCATGTGAGGCTCCTTAATTTTTACTGTCTAGAAACAGTGCCCAATGGAAATAGAATGCAAGACATATGTAATTTTAATTTTTCTAAAACCCACATTAAAAAAGTAAAAAGACAGTTGTGACATTAATTTTAATACCATTTTTAAATTTAACCCACGTTATTGCATATTAAATAGTGTTATTGTAACATGTAACCAATAAAAATTATTAATGATGTATTTTCATTCTTTCCTTATACTAAGCTTTCAAAATCCAATGTGTGTTTTGCGCTCACAGCACCTCTCAATTCAGACCAGCCACATTTCAAGCTTTTGGTCTGCTTATGTAGCTGGGGTTAACATGCTGGATGGAGCAGATCTAGAACATGCAGCGATTTAAAAGAAATGAATAATCACTATGTATTATTCTGAAGCTTTGGTTGGAATAAAACATGAGCCATAGCAGTACCTTTTTTTAAGTCTTTGCTCACAGCATAGATCAAATTACTTCCCTTGGCATGTAGGAAGGTTTTGGCTGATGGAGTATAATTTTCACGGACACTTTTGTTTGCCAGGATCGTATAGTGTCAAAAAAAAATGTGCAATCATGTCAAATCATGGTAATTTGTGCCAGAAAAAAACTTGTCAGGGGTGTGCATGCAGATTATGTCACCTCTGTTGCCAGCCTTGCATTCGGATGCTCTTTTGCATTTTCATCCCAGCCACCAAAAACAAAATGTGGCTTCTGGATCCACAGACGTGGCCTGAGTCAGTGGGATTGATGTTAGGAGAGAAGCTGGCCTGTAGGGTAAATGGGAATGCATGCGATCATTAATACTGGGGAATATTAGAGAGAGCAAACACCTGGGAGTTGCCAGATGCTTTGGTCTCCATGTTCCTAAATATGTCTGCATTTCAGTCCAACTCAGTGGACTCAATTAAAGCACATTCTATTCACTTTACCTTTTTCCGTTCATTCTTACCTTGAAGCAGGCTTTTAATATATAGATTTGGAACTCCTAAATTGTACATTATCTTTTTCTCATTAGCAGAATTTCTTCCACAAGCCGTATGTTCTTCTCCCCACAGAACAGGAAAGATTTGTTTTTCGTCATGACCAGTTAGGTCCTTGCCCAAAGATGTAAGATCATCTTTTGAGGTGGTGTTTCTTGAAGCCCAGCCCCCACGTCACGATAGCAGTCTTGTCGGAAACTACAGCAAATGGAAAGAAAGCAAAACCCAAGCCCAGGAGATTAGCAGTGTTTTCCAAATTTGAAGGAAAACCTAAAAACAACTTATTGTACAAAAGACGTTTGCTGCCTGCAAAAGAAGGACTGTATGTTTTCCTTTCTCTTATTTCACTTTACCTTGATAATATTAGCTTTTTTCAACATGTAAGTAGTTTCAGAGGGAAAGATTGTGCTTTTTAAAAAGTGAAATAAAATAGTAATTAAACAGATAAGGAGAACTATGTGAAGATTCTCAAGTTTTAAAGTTGGTGAAAATAGTGAGGCCCTTTACATCTATTAGGTAGGTTGGAAGCTTCCTTCCCATAATTTGGAACCCTTTGAGATGCGGAAAGCCTGTTCATTCTGCATCAAAGTCTTGTTAGCAGCTGAAGAAGGAGTCATATGGCACGCTTTGCTCTCTGGGGACCTAGGGCAACAGGAAGTGATGTTCCAGTAGAAAGTGAGGTGCTAACAGGAAGTGAGGGACCTGGCTCATTCCCCTCAACCTGAGCGAGGGAGAGGGCAACTGTGGAGGAAATAACACAATTTTTTTTTATGTTAAACACTGCTGTAGAAGACTGTCACCCTACCTATCAAATTATGAGTGTTTATACTTCCTTCTTCTATCTCAGCTCTTTCTCTTTCTTTTATTTCTGCTTATTTCAGAATTTGGAGACTTCTCCACTCCCGCTGGTAATCATTGCCATATTGCCATTTGGCTTGTGATTTGGTTCTAAGAGCCCTAATTGATATAACTCTACTATGTGATTTAACATCTAAGGCTCTATAACTTTTTTTCCTTAAAAACACAAAAAGGGAAAGCTCGAATTTTGATCAGGATTGTTTTGACTCTATAGATCAAGTTGGAAAGAATTGACATCTTAACACTATTGACTTTTCCAGCACATGGACATGGCATATCTTTCCATATTTTTAGAACTTTAATTTCTCTCAACAATGTTTTATAGTTCCACTGTGTGTCTTGCACATCTTTTGTCAAATTTACCCCAAATTTATCACATTTTTTGATGCTATTATAAATGCTATTGCTTTTTATATTTTTATTTTTGGCATCTTATTTCAAATTTTGATTGTTTGCTGCCAGCATGTAGAAATACAATAAAACATTGCATATTAATCTTGTATCCAGCAGTGTTGCTAAACTCATGTCCTTGTTCTATTAACTTTTCTTCTATAACATTCGATTTTCTACATAGGGAATCATGTTACCTGCAAATAAAGACAGTTTTACCAAAAGAAACTTTACTTGTTCCTTTCTAGTCAAATAGCTTTTATTTCTTTAACACACCTGTTGCACTGTCAAGAACCTCTAGTATAATTTTGAGAATCAGAATTAAGGACTTATCTTGTCCTGATTAAGGAAGATTGTTCAGTCTTTCACCACTTACTATGATGTAAACTATTGGTCTTTTGTAGATACACTTTACCAAGTGATAAAGTTCCCCTTTGCTACTAGTTGTTATCAAGAATGGATATTAGATTTTATAAAATGCTTTTTCTGCATCTATTGAATGATTATATGGCTTTTCTTCTTTAGTTTGTTAAGATGATGAATTGTATCAATTGATTTTTGAATGTTAAACCAACTTTAATTCCTAGTATAAATCCCATTTGGTTATATATTATGGAATGCAATTTGATAAAATTTTATGTAGATTTTTGCATCTATGTTCATGAAGGATCTTGGTCTGTAATTCTCTTTTTCATAATATCTCTATCAGGTTTTGGTGTCAGAGTAATGCTTGCCTCATAAAATGAGTTATGTAGGAAGTGTAAGAGTTTGTGTAGGACTGCTTTATTTCTTAAATATTTGGAAGAATTTACCAGCTTAATTTATCAGAATTTGCCAGATGAATCTAGAGCTTTATTTTTGTTTGAAGATTTTAAACTATGAATTCTGTTTCTTTAATAGATTTAAAACTTTTTCAGTTATCTGTGTTTTCTTGAGTGAACTTTGATAGTTTGCATTTGTCAGATAATGTGTTACTTCCATCTAGTTGTCAGATTTATTGGCATGAAGTTGTTTATAATATTCACCTAGCATCCTTTTAATATGTGTAGAATTTGTAGTGATGTCAACTCTCTAATTGCTGATATTGGTTGTTTATGTCTTCTCTCTTTTTTTACTGATCTGTCTGGATAGAGGTTTATTAATTTTATTGATCATCTCAAAAAGCAAGCCTTTGGTTTCATTGACTTTCTCTGTTGTTTTTCTGTTTTCTATTTCACAGATTTCCACTCTGGTCTTTATCATTTCCTGTATTCTACATACTTTTCATTTGATTTGCTCTTCTTTTTGTAGTTTCTTAAGATAAAAGCTGAGGTCATTAATTTGAGAGCCTTCTTTTCTTTCAGTATAGACATATGGTGCTATATATTTTCCCCTAAGTACTGCTTTGGAGGCAACCCACAGATTTTTATATAATGTATTTTCATTTTCATCCTATTAAAATGGTTCCTAATCTCCCTTTTTAGTTCTTTGACATATGGGCCATTTAGAAATGTGTTATTTTGTTTCCACATACTTGGGGGATTTTTTGGATATCTTTTTGTGATTGATTTCTAATTTAGTTTTATTGTGAATAGGAAACATACTTTGTATGATTTTAATCCTTTCAAAATAACGGGGACTAGTTTTATGGCCTAGACTTTTGTTTTGTTTTGTTTTTTAAATACAATTATATTGAGATATATTCACACACCATACAAAACCATCTAAAGTATACAATCGCTGGCTCACAGTATCCTCACATAGTTGTGTTTAAGTCCCCATGTTCAATTTTAGAACAATTTCATTAGTCCAGAAAAAAAGAAAAACTGAAAAAAGAAAACCCAAATGGTTCCGTATGACTTTGGTTTGTTTTGATAAATATCTCATGTGCACTTGAAAAAAAATATTTGTTGGATAGAGTGTTCCATAAATGTCAATTAAGTCAAGGTGGTTGAAAGGGTTGTTCAAGTCTACACTATCCCTCTGTGTACTTGTCATATCAATTCTTGAGAGAGAGGCATCTGTAGTTTCTGTTTTATTTAGCTAGTTCTATAACTGCAACTTCAAAGTCACTTCTCTCTTTTTTTTTTTTTTTGGCATGGGCAGGCACCAGGATTGAACCTGGGTCTCCAGCATGGCAGGCGAGAACTCTACCTGCTGAGCCACCGTGGCCCACCCACTACTCTTTTCTTTTGCAGAGTCTAATCTGCTGTTAATTACATCCAGTATATTTTCTTCTCACATGGTATTTTCATATCGAGACACTCAGTTTGAATCTTGTTTATAACTTTTATGTCTCTACTGAACTTTTCAGGCATATGGAATACAGTTATATCAGATGTTTCATTGCCCTATTATACTAATTCTAACATCTGCATCAGTTTTGGTGGATTTTTATTGATTGATTGATTGATTGAGCTTCTCATTATTTTTCTTTACATGACTGGTGATTTTTGATTGGATGCTAGACATTGTTAATTTTACTTTGCTCAGTGCTGGATTTTTTTGTATTCCCATAAATATTCTTGAGTTTGGCTCTGAGATGTAATTAAACTACTTACAATCGGTATGATCATTTTGGTCTTGCTTTTATAATTTGTTTGGTGAGTCTACAGAGTATGAAGCAGTGCTCAGGACTTTCTGAGTCTTTCCGCTACCATCCCATGGATTATGAGGTTTTCTAGTCTGAATGATGGAAACAAGCACTATTCCCAGCCCTCTGTGAATGCTGTTCTGCTACATCTAGTCCTTTCAGATAATTCTTTCCCCATCCTCAGGTAGTGTCCTCACCTGCATGCATTGATTAGCACTTGAACTTGAATGTTCAAGGGGGATCCTCCACAGATATGCAAAGTTCTCTGTCTAGCTCTCTCATTTCTGATAATTTGCCTTTTAAATTATACCTGCCTTAACCTCTTCTGACTTGTAGTTCATGTCCTCAGTCAAAGCAGTCTGCCAGACTACCTCTGCTTCCTCTCCCTGCACTGAGGCCTGGATAATCTCTCAAGAAAGTCAGCTGGGATACTCCTAGGGCTCATGTTATTCATTCCCCATCTTTCAAGTATCGCTGTCTTTAATTGCCTAATGGCCATTGTCTTGAAAATTGTTGTTTCATATATTTCTACTTCTCTGGTTCTTTCGGATGGAAGGATGAATCCCATGCCTCTATCCCATCTGAAGCTAGAAACTTGATCTTGGAAAAGTTGTAAAAATCAAATCTCAGTTTTCTCAAATGAAAATGAAAGATAACTTTTGTCGATGATCCTTAGGCCTGTTGTGGGAGTGTTTGACGTGATTGATGTAAAAACTTAGATGGCCTGAACATAGTAAGCACTCTTCCTGCTTTAGTGAAGTAGGGAGACTGAAGTTTGCAGGGGACGATGGCCTCAAATGCTCCTCCTGAGATTGCCAAATGAATCAGGAAATGGCACCTGGAATATTAGGAAAACTCCCAACGTAAGAAAATAGCTGAAGGTCCTGTCCACGGAGATGGGATAGGTGCTGGTAGTGAGGACTGCAGCCTCTCTTGTCTCCTAGTGTGTTCATGGGGAGTGGTAACTGTCTCGCCAGAGACACTGTCCTCTTGTCCATGGAGCAAACCTCCCTTAAGTGGTTTAGGAACCCAAGACTTCCAAATCAAGAGATTTTTTGCATCTATTGGTTTGCTGTCAACATCGGGGGTCACATGGGGGTATCCACTCAGATATCTATTGCAAAGTAGTACAGAGCCTCCAAGAATATACAGAGGTTTCCAGATCCTTGGGGATAATCTAATTTGAACCCTTCATTTGACTGATGAAAATAAGCTACAGAAAAGTTAGATAGGAAAGGTTAGAGATAGATTAGGAACTGTTTTGGGGGTACAGTAGCTACTGACGGTACCCTGCCCAAAGTCCCTCACTCACCCTTACCACTGCAGCATCCACCTGCCCAATTCTTTTTATGTATGTATTTATGTATGTATTTTTTACTGTGAAAAATAATATATATACAAAAGAGCAATAAATTTCAAAGCATACCACAATAATTAGTTATAGAACAAATTTCAGAGTATGGAATGCATTACTGTTCCACAATTTTAGGTATTTCCTTCTAGCTGCTCCAAGACACTGGAGACTAAATGAAATACCAATATAGTGATTCAGCAGTCATACTCATTTGCTAAGTTCTATCTTCTCTGTTATAACTACACATTTTCCATTGATCGTTCTCCTAATCTTTAGGGGTATTTGGGCTATGCCCATTCTAACCTTTTCATGTTGGAAAGGGCTGTTGATAATATGAGATGGGGAATGGAACTGGTTGATGTTCTGGAAAGGCTGGCGCCTCTGGGTCCCTCTGGGTTTCAGGACTTAACTGGCTTAGGAAACCACCTGGAGGTTGTAGGTTTCTGGGAAGTAATTATAGTGTGTGGAACATTTGTAGAATCTCAGATAAAGCCCTTGGTGTTGTTTAGGGTTGGCAGGAATGTTTTTTTGGGGGGGGTTTGGCGAGCCATGATAAATAGCAGTATTTCCTGAAGCTTGTGTAAGAGTAGCATCCAGACTAGCCTCTGGACTGTATTTGAACTCTCTCGGCCACTTCCACCTGCCCAAATCCTGACTGTTGGCACCTGCACTTAGGTCTGAGGGCTTTCTCAGGCTGCTAAAGCACATTTGCTTGTCTAGTGGGAACATGGAAGTGCTGGAAAAAGAACACATTTGTCTAGGAGCAACGTTCAACCAATGACTGATGATCCACCTTCAACCAGTACCCCAGTGCTCCTGTCTCTCAAGTGTGATATGCAGAAACACATGCTTTATGGTGCTTCCAAAAACTCTCCAATGCAATTAAGTTTCATTTGTTCATAGTGGTAGCTGATTTTTATAACACACCTTTTATTCACTGCCTTCCTTTCCTGGTGTTTCCTGGGGTCACCTCCTAAAAACATTACTTACATTTGAATCCTTGTCTTGGTGTCTGCTTTTTGGAATCAAAACTAAGATGGGGTGGGGGGTTATATTGAGATGATTTGCATGCATTTGGAAGGGTAGGATGAACTAAGTCAGAAATCTCTTTTGAATATAATGTTAAAAAAAGAGGCAAAAAAGAAGTACTGTTTCAAGCTCTAATCCAAAGTTTAGGCAGAAACTTTGAAGGAAATGATCACTCAGTAATCAAACCCATGATAATCTTAGTAGGAATAAGCCAAAAAGTGAGGAGAGTTCATTTCAGGAAAGCAGATTTGCTTAAGTTTTCTCTCCAGCCATTTTTTCCAACCAAGATATGAATGCAAGTGATAAATGAATGCACATATAGGAGCTGATTTTCAAAAGCCAAAAGTTTACTTGAAGAACACACTAACTCAAGGTCTCAAAAGGACAGAAGTGATGAGAAACCAACCACAGATCCTTTACAGACTCCATATAGGGGGGTACATTGGAAATGAGGCCAGATCCTCAAAGAGAAGTGAAATGAGACTGTCCAGTTACATGAGGGTATTATTTAAAAAGCCAGCACTGAAAGGAAGCTGTTGCCAGTAAATGTCAAGAAAATGATGAAAACAAACAGTACATTTTTAATCTATTGGGCAGAAGGAAAAGACAAGAGAAGTTTGTTTCCTTGACAGATGAAAGCTTTTAGAATCTTTCTTAATTCTCTCCTTCCAGAAAAGATCATCAGTGAGCAAGCAGCTGCAGCAAATTCCACTCATGATATTAGGAGGGAAGATAAAACCCAGATAGGAAATGAGGTGGTCCAGGATGATCCAGAAATAGGGACTCTGTTGAACTTAGCAGGATTTAGAATAGTGCTGTCCAAAGACCTTTCTATGATGATGGGAATGGTCTGTATCTGCTAGGTCCAGCAGAGTAACCATGAGCCACGTATGGCTATTGAGCACTATGAGATGTGGCTAATGTGACTATGGAACTGAATTTTTTAATTTTAATTACTTTAAATAACCACACATGACTAGACTTCCATATTACATAGCACAGGTCTGGAGAATGCACCCTGGGGTAAGGAGGAGCTACTGGTTTACTCTTTAAGACATCAGATAGGGAAGAGAATGAGCCTTGGAACTGGGAAAGGACCGGTGTTATTTCTCTCCTTTTCTATGAGAAGAGAGCACCCTTACTTCTTAAGATTCATGGGATGACATGACCATGAGCTCCAACGAACTGTTCTATAACATCTTCTGCAGCGCTTATGCAATACTGCTATTAAATTTGTCATTCATTCATTCATTCATTCATTCATTCAAGAAACAGTTACTGAGTAACTTGTTTGCATTCAGTTCAGGGGATGGTGAACAGCACAGACCCAACCTTCTGCCCTCATCCTCCTGGAAATGCTCATCTCTAGCAAGAAGAGCAGACATTGAACCAAACATAGATTGATTCACTGTAACTGAGAAGTACTATCAATTCAGATCACAAAGTGTGTGAGAGCAAATAACGAGGGACTCAGGCTCATGTAAAGACAGCAGGGGAGGCTTTCCTGAAGGAGTGACTTGTAAGTAGGAGTTAGTCTGCCAAAAGTGTTGTGAATGGCAGGGGAGAGCCTTTCAGAGAGAGGAGACAGTCTGCAGACATTCCCTACAGACAGGAAGAGTTTGGAGGATTATGGAACCCATAGGAATGCTGGTATAGCTGAATTTAAGGGATGATAAGCCTTGTCAGGTGGTATAGTCTCGAGAAGTGATCGAGTCCAGTGGCTTTTCCAACCTTTTATTATTCTGCAATAGAATCCTTGAGTCAAATCCAATATTATAGGAAGCCTGCATCATAAAACAGATGAAGGCAGAGGTGCTCAGGTTTCCTTCCCACAGGAGCCATAGAACAACATACATTAACCCTTGGGACTCAACACAGTAGGGTTTGAAAACACAGGTGGAGTCAACCTCTCTTGTTTCCCAGATGAGGAAACCAAGACTCAAGGAAAGTTTGTGACTTGATTTATGTGACACAGCATGAGAAGGGCAAAGTTAAGTCAGCATCTTGGTGGGCTAGACACCCCCACCCTACTATGTGTTCTTTCTGCTCTGCTTCAAAGGAAATAATCTGAACCTGCTACCAGGTATTCGTTGGTACCTCTTTCAGATATCAGTTCTAGTCAGTAAATATTTTTGAGTGCCTACCGTATATGCCAAGTAGTCTTCTGTGAGCTGGGGTTGTACCGGTTAACAAAACAGGCTACTGTCCCTTACGGAGCTAGATTCTTAGGAGCTTTTGTTCAGGCAAAATGAAGTATTGGCTCTGATTAGCCAAGGGCCTTTCTTGTCATGGAAATCCTTTGATTCTTATGTTGATAGCAGTGTGGGCAAATAAAAATCCCCTTATTCACGTGGCATGAGTAGGGTAGGCAAAAGTAGAAAAGTAAATGGTCAACAAGAGCCCCTGAGTTTGAGGTACTTAATAAGTAGAACTTTGAGAGGCATTGTGCTGAAACAAGAAGTCACCTGTAGCCTAAAGGGTATCCTAGTTTTAGCCCAGTTCTTTCGTTGCCCTTCCATCTAGCTCCCTGCTCATGCATTTGTTAGTAGGAACCTAATTAATGATTTAGGCATGAGTTTTAATCCAGTTCCATGTAGTCTTCAGTGGGTTACAGCAAGGTCTTGATGGGGCCATGGGGTCAGGTCAGACATCCTGTGAACCCAGTTCCAAGTCTGAGCCAGCCATCTTGCAACATGTTCTGCTGCACCTTGCAAGAGGGTCGGCATGGCTGGAGAAGTACAGGGGCTCCTCCCCAGAATATTGGCTCTTCCCCTAATTAGGTAGCATTTCTTCCATCAGGCTCCCAAGAAAACGATCTTGCACTCCGGGCTTCTTTCAAACCTATCAGGGTTATAATGGTTTTATACTTAACAACCACTTGATTGCTTTCCACCTCCTCTCTCACAATACTTAGGACAGAGAAAACAGACAGCATGGCACACCCAAAAGGTGCTTACTCAGTGACCACTAGCCAGTGGTCCAGCACTCCTCTCTCCTTAGGGTGAGCTCTTGCTGGACATGACTTTCTTGGAAAATCAGGAATTGTCTTTGCACGCTTCTCAATCCCCAGCTTATTTGGACTCTTAATTCCAGGGTCGAATGTATTTCTTCTCCCTTGTCCCTGGCTCCTATGTCTCCCAGGGAACCAACCCTCAGCATCGTCCCTGACGTAGATGGCTGAGAATGGAGTCAACTGTTGGCAAGACTGAAACCAGGTTCAGGGACTCCCAATCTTCAAGGCTCTTCAAGAAAACCAGCAAGCATCAGAACTGCCACTATGTCAGTCTCAACTCCTCCCTTCCTTTCTTCTGTCAAGTAAAACTTTCAGTTAGAATCGTAGATTTATGATTAAGAAAACAAAATTTCAGTGACCCCTCTCTTGCTGTCATCCTGGCTGTCTCTAAAGTGGAAACGTAATCAAAACTCCAGAGGAGAGTGATAACTTGGGTTAGCCCACAATGGTGTGAACTGTATGTTAAACTGTTTTTCCCTTCACAGTTGGTATCTTCTTTATGTTTTCACTGAAAAACATCCTGACACGAATATCTCAATTCCTAGCAGTACATTTGGCATCCACATCGCTTCCAGCCAGTTTAAAACAAAATTCCAGACCTTGAAGATGTATTTGAAGAATTTTAATTTTACTTCTGCTAAGGAGAATGAACAAGAGGTGTGGCTGCATGAGCTGCTAGGGCTGGGCACACAGGACGGTATTAAATAAAATAGTTTTTCTTTTTGTGTAGGGAATTTGGGATAAAATAATGAAACAGTTTTAACACATGGATTTGGAAATGTTTTTTGCGTTTGTTCAGTGAATGATTTCCTGTGCTGAAGGGTTGTTTTCATAAATCCTGTCAGCAAATGGAATTTCAAAAACGAATCTCCTAAAAATCTGATTTTGACTTGCCCCATGGAACTTGCTGAAATCTCATGCCTGCTCTTCCTTCTTTCTTTGATTGCTTTGGAAAGCCCTGAGAATTCAGTCTGAGAAGCTTAACTGCCTTTAACAATATTGAAGCAGCCCAACCCCAAGTACTCAATATTTTAGCAGAATGTCTAGTGTTCTTAAATATGTGGTCTGCATGTGCATTTGAATATTCGTATCAAATCATGCCCCGTTTGGAAGATTCCATTTTCTTTGAAATCCCCCATCACCATCCTTCTCCTTACATGTGAGAATAATTGTGAAACTATAGAGGACTGATAAGATTGACTTAGAATTTGAGTGACTTGTAGTTCAATTTTACAGTTTTTTCTGCCTTTCTTTTCCTTTTAATGTACATTCAGAGACTAAGAGAATTGACTTTTAGGTCTTCATTCAGAGATTCAGTCCAATTCAATTAAAAAGTGCTTATTGAGAACCCATTCTATGCCAGACCACTTTGAACAAACAGGATGTGATTCCTACCTTGAAAGAATTTGCAGTCTAGTGGGAGAGTTTATATTTCACATATGCATGGCAAACCTATTACAAGTCAGCATGATAAATGCAGGAGAAAAGGCAAGGTGCAGGAGTGTGACAGAAAGAGGGAAGTGATTAAGTGTGGGGTCTGGGAATGCAGGAGAAACCTGTAGAGTTTTCTATGCCCTTAGTGACCAGTTTAACCCCCACGGCTGGAATGAGCCATGGGCTTGGCTTCGCAGCTCATGGTATTTAATTATACATTAGAGAACCTCCTCATCCATTTATTAGGCATGACAGTTTCAAAGATACATGTACTAGCTTTGGAGAACTGGGAGGATGGATCCAGAAAGAGATGGCATGTGACAGATTGGTGGCATGCTGACACTTCTCCATGACCCACTGCAGACAGAGATCACCGGTCAGTCACAACCTCTTCTCTCTTTGTCTCTGGCCAGAATGTAAGCCAGGCAGGGTCCACTGAATGGGGAGGTTGACTACCACTGGAGGGCCTGTGGGGGCTACTTGGGTTTGTTGACTCAGAGACAATGGGAAGGAGCAGAACCAGTACTTGACAGAGCATCCACGGTCAGATCAAGCTGGACGTCGTGGGTGTGCATTTGGGCGCAGAGCTGATAGTGTGCCTAAGAGGATCCAAGGCCAAGAAATAGTTTGGGTGTTTTTGGTGATGATCAATTGAAATAATAAGGGTGGGGTTTGGAAAGTGCTCTTCAGATGGAAAACATTTGTCATCTTTAGTTTCTCTGTATCCCAGTGCTGTGTCCCAATTTCTGTCCTCCTCCTGAGAGTCTAGAAACGGGCACCCCAGCTGCTTCAGCCATCGAGGGAGGCCACCTGGCCAAGCGGAGCTGCTTTTCATGTCTGCAACACAGAAGAGGGAAATAACAACAAAGTGTACCTGGCTTTAGAAGGGAACTGCGGGAGAAAACGCAGCAGAGAAAAATCTTCAAGGAGACTAAATGAATCACAAAAATGTCTATTTTAGGAGCCTAGCTACTTGAATAATCTCAGGCATGGAAGGAAGAAAAAGGAAAAGAATCTAACCTTCAAGCAATAACAACGATAATAGTGACCATAGAGCAATCATCGTACTTAGCAGTGATTGTAATCATATAGATCAATAATAGTGATTATAGAGATGAGCCTTTTTCCCTTTGTGTTCTATGTTGTTTATTTTTTTCCTCCAGCATATCAATTGCTGAACTCTATGTATTTTAACAAGGGAATTTTGGCAATGCTGAGCTTCTCTTGTGGTATCTGCACTGTAACCTTCTAACCCCCCAAAAGGATTTGGCAGAAAGAGTCAATGAAATGGGGATAATTCTTATGATTCTTTCTACTTTATGGGAGTTGAGATACTTCCAGGAGGAGAACTGTTAGCAATTCCAAGGGAAACTATTGGTTTTATAGGTTTACTCCTTCTTTCTTCCTTCTTTGAGCATTTTCTATGACATTTCAAAAAATACTTACTATTTGCAAAGCACCTCTAAGAATAGAAAAGAAGGCAAGGTTTCTCAACAAGAAGTGGAAATATCTTTATACTAAGAGCTGGATAATTTTTTCTTTTTAACTTTTGACTGATTGTAAAAGAAATGCAGGCTTGTTGAAAAAAAACTTGTAAAACATGGAGATTGTAAAGAAAACATCCTAATTTCATCACTCCAAGATATACTGTTAACATTTAGTACATTTCTTGTAGTCATTTTCTCGGCATTAAAATTTCTTTATACACATGGTTTTTAATGGATGCATGATATTTCACCATTCATATGAGATTAATGTGTGATAATTTCTCCATGTTTCTTTATTAGGGCAGATTTCAATATTTTAATATTCTAAATAGTGTTCTAGTGATCATCTTTTTACCAAATTCACTGTCTCCATTTCTGTCCTTGTTAATTGAGAGGTCCCTAGCAGCAAAGCATTGGGTCAAATGGTTATGGATATTCTCAAGATTTAAGAAATCCATAAATATGGTAAATAAGATATAGAGCATTTCACCAAGGAAAGGAAATTGGCTTTCTGGTTTCATCATTCATTTGCAAATGGTTAGTGAGCTCTTGCTGTATACATTCTCTCTTATGGGTAGAGGGGCCATAGTGATAAACATGAGAAGTTGGAGGAAGAAGACAATCAGGAAACAAATCAAAGCACCAGATACTTTCAGGGAGTGTTTGGTGAAGAGCTCAATGACCCGAGATGATGGAATTGAGTATGACTGATGGGGAAGGGGGATCTACAGCTTCTGAAGACTGTAGATTCAGGGAAGTTTCTCTGAGAAGGTGACTCTTAGGCTGGGACCTGAATCATAAGGCGAGACCTTGTAAAGACCTGGGAGTGGTCCTTCCCAGGAAGGGGATCAGCATACGCGAAGGCCTGGCCTTTGGACGAGAGGAAGATCGGTCAGAGACAGGGTTAGGGTTCAGTGGCATTAAGGAAGCACAGTTATGAGAGCAGATACTGACCTTGGGGCACCCGAAAGCAGCATTTCCCCCCATGGCCACGATATTGTGACGAACAGTAGGGATGGCGTGCTCTGGTTCTGTTGCTGACCAATGAACTGGAGAAGGTTCACAGTGCATCTGTGGATGAGCCACTGAGGCAGGAGGATGGCAGCACCGTTAAATTCAGACAACTGAGTGGAGAAGAGGTGGGGGAGATAAATTCCTCATCCAGCTACAGCACAAAAAGGGAAAACAACTCATGTCAAGCTAGGGAAATGATGCAAGACATTATGATAGATACATAGTATTAAAGATTATGCCACCATTTAAAATCATGGTTACAAAGAATTCTTAAAATCATTAAGACAGTGCCAATGATAATATCGTAAGTACAAAACAAAAAAAAAGATATAAAAACAATACATTATAGCCCAATTATGTAAAAAAATAGATATGCACAAAAATTATCTTGAAATACGATTGCCCAAAATGTTCACAGTGAGTGGTAGGATTATGATTGGCTTTATTTTTTATTCTTATACTTTTCTGTACCTTCTAAATTTTGAATGGTATATGCGTTACATCTCTAATCTGAAAGGTAAAATATATGGGAGCTTTTTTCAATGCTAGAATTAAGATAGAATTCATCACGCGGTTATTCATTTATAGAACAAGGGCCTGTAGAAAGAATAAGAGTGTTAGAAAAATGTTGAAAGGAGCCATGTAACAAAGCAGACGCCTTATAAGGAGCCATGAGACTGTCAGACGCCTTATTAAAGTCTTAGAAAAGATATGCACAAAGAAGCAGGGGGATGTGGTACCAGAGGGCAGGAGGAGAACCACCACTTTGACAAAAAGGCATTAGACAATGTCCATAAAGAAACTGACCCATAGTGCAGTGGTGCTCCCCCCCCCCCCCCACCAAGAACAAAAGATAATGGAAAGAAAGGGAGGAGAAGAAAGTAGTCAGTCGCTTTGCTCTGCATCTCAGACCCATGTAGAGGAGAAACAGGCTCGCCCTTCCTGTCCTGGTCTGCTTGGTGGGACTCAGGCCCTTTCACTATAAGAAAAAGACAGATCAGATGAAGAGGGACCCAGGGTGCTGGATCGGAGGCAACAGGGGAGTTATTTTAATATTTTGTAGCACCCCTGAGAGCAGATGTGGTCTCCATTTTAGCAGGAAGTAAACTGAAGCGTGGGGCAGTCTGCCCCTCCCCCAGACCCCTAGTGTGATTTTAGAGCCCCCAGGGTCTCCTCCATACAGGGTGTTAGGAGGGAGTGGCCGTTCACTGGCCCTGCAGCCGGAGTTCCCCGTGGGCAGGGGCTAGAGGGCTTGGCAGCGGAAAGGGTGATGGTCTTTCGCAAACAGACTTAAAAGATGAAAAACGTCTGGTCTGGAAGGCTCATTTTCTGTGTCAGGTCGTGAAATGGTGAAATGGTGGAACTGGAGGAAGGGGCGGGGACCAGCTGCGCTCCTGGTGGGTCTGTGGAGTCTGGAGGCGGGACCCCTGCTCGGGTTTGCTCTCCATGGTGGCCTGGAGCACTGCCTGGCACAGGAGCTCCGTGGACACTGAACACCAACGAACCGTGAGTTTATGTATGGTCGGGAGGTGAAACCGTAAACACCTTCCTTCACCTATTCACTCATTTTTCCCACAGTTGTGTGTTGAACATTTCCTGCACAAGGTACCACCTTCAAAATACAATTAGGCCCACAACTAATGCCTGAGTCAGCGAGTCCACACTTGATTGTGAAAGGGAGCAAAGTGGGCCATGTTTCTAGAAACGTCCCTTGACCTTTTGAGGTAGATCTAGGGTAAGGCCATGAGCCCTCCTTCCCTTCCTTGGTGTCCTCTCAGTGGATCAGGTGACGGTGTATCGATGGAGTGGCCAAGTCCAGGGGGCACAGTCTTCTCTGCCCTCTGGGTGGTGTCCTGTTCCAGAGCAGAGATGGGTCATCGGCTATGGTGGAGGAAGCCTGTTTGACCCCAGGGTCACTTGGTCTGGGTGATAGAACCCTGTGTGCACATTCTTGTCTGAGGACACGCTCACACCACCCCTCTTCTGAGGAGATGAATCTGCCCCAGTGTTCCCAGAGAGAGGCCACCTGCCTTGGGCCCCAAATGATGTTCTTTCAGATTCCATCTTCAGCAGAGGATGTGGTTTCCTTAGAACAGTGGCTCTGCACACACACTGACACCACTGTATTTCTCTGGCATGTGTCTTCAGAGCCCTGTAGTGTCATTTCAGCCAGCAGGAAAATAAAGTCAGTATTTGGGAAATGTCAAGATATATTTGGACTTAGCCTTGGCCATCACAAGCAGATTGATGATAGCGTCATTCTGATTCTAGGCCCTGGGTCTTCTGAGTGCGCCCAGAGCAGCAGGAAAGAAGTTGGCATTTCCGAGCAGCTGAAAGCTGTTGGAGCGGTTTTGTTTTGATGCATAAATCAAGCAGGCATGAGGTGGAAGTGATTTAAGGAAAGCAAATATGAAGCAACAAGGTGTCACTTGGAGGCATCTCATTTGCTTCCTCAGAGCCTTGGCCACCTTTCTGTCAGTTTGAATAATTTGGGGTATTTGTTGAAGGAGTGAAGAACCCAAGCACTTACGTGAACAGCTTCCTGATGCAATCAAGCTTCCTTAGTCCTCCTGTGGCCCATGGGGTAAGTCAATGTCCCTTGACACTTCCAAAGTACGTGTGTTTTGTTCCTCAAGAATCTGGTTAATTTACTTTGTGTGGGCTATCAAGACCTGTCAAAGTATAAGAATTTCAAAATATGAGCTGTAGAAGGGTTTTCTTAAGATGCCTCTCACAGTCTCCAAGCTTGTTCTTCATTGATTTTTTTTCTTCATTGTATTTTTAACCATCAGTATGCACAAAGTTATGGCTTCTCTTTCTGCAAGAATAGAAAACTTTTTTTCAGATTATTAAATACAGTATTATTGAGTGCAGCTGTAGGTAAATTTCAAATCCCGGTATCTCTAGAAGTTTAGTATATTTGGTCTGAGAATTTTTCTTCTGCTCTTTTGGTTCAGATTCATCCCAATGCATTTTTGTTTCAAGCATAATAAAATAAAGCCCTAAGGAAATTATTCAGGCAGTGGGAAGGACCCAAAGAAAAATGAGCTGGGTTAGGGTGGCAAGGCTGAGCCAAAAGTTCATGGAGAAAACCTTACTATCGGACTGGAATGAGGAAGTAATAAAGAGGACTGTGACCATTCAATTTCCCTCATTAGTGAAGTGTCAAGCTGAAAAAGGAAAAAATTAAAAAACAAAACAAAACACCCAAAGGCCACTGCATGACCAGCACTTCCTTGAGATAAAGCTATCTCAAGATCTCCCATAGCATAATAGAGGGTGCATATTTCAGATCCTGCTTTGGCTTAATATTGTGCAAGGAAGGAGGAAATATCCATTTACCCCCAGCCCCCTATACTTCCCCATGTGTGGAGTAACAGAGTAACAGCTTGTAAATCATTACCTGGTTGGCTGCCGGCCACTTAACTCCCAGTTAACTGCCAGCTGATATTATTTCGTAGGCTTCCTTCTCTCTGACATATCTCTGCCGAACACATTGCAATGCTTTCAGGATAACAGTAAAAGATACTCAGAATTGGAAGTTGCAGTTACAATAGGGAAGAACGTACTAACTTGATACTTGGTATCAGAATGCATCATCTTGACCTGAATGCTCTGATTAAAAGGGCCTGCAGGAGGCCCGCTGGGACACTTCCATGTAAAACCAACCCTTTTGGCTTTTGACCACCTACTTAGTCACTGAGAAAGGCCAAAACCCGGAAGTCTAGGGCTCGGGGATTGGCCTGGACCTGTATAGGTAGTTGCATTTTGACACGTTGAGGCCGTTTTCTGAAATCGAAGGAAGAAAATTGAAAAACAAGAACGTGGGTAGTGACACGGTTTAGAATATGCCTCAGAGAGCGTCTTGGGCAAAGCTGAGATGCAGTGAATAGTCGTTGTACAAATGGATGCATGGATGAATGAATAAACAAATAAGTGGTACCAGGTTTTGGGACCCATGGTTTTAATGGAAAAGAGCAGACGAATTGGAGAAAATGGTGAAGGGCTGGGACCACTTCCCAGCTCGTCTTTAAGGAGGAACTTTGTACTTTCAGGCGGGCCCTTCAAGCTGCCGAGCAGTGAGCCCAGCCCTTTAAAGGAGTCCCGAATCAGCATGATGCCTCAACTTGCAAGTCCTAGCTACACTGATTGCCTCATTTTGGTTTCTAACAAGGATTCTGACGCCCAGTAATCATCTTTTCCTTTACCGTCAATCCTATCTTTGTAGCACAGGCTGATGATTGCAGTTGGACTTGCCACTTCCTGTTCTGAAGCAAGTGAACAGAAGGAAAAACAAAATCTTTGTGATGTTCCCATGTAATTCCCTAGAACAGAAATGCGTTAGTAAGGCCTCTGCTGGAACTGCTTAATATAAATGCATCAGGAAGAGTCGTAATGGAAGCAATCGATAGGTTTTACCTCATAGCATTTAAAAATTTCTCTCCATATAGCTATCTCATGGACAAAATTAAATGGCAGACATTAAGCTGAGAAATGTTTAAAACAAATCTGACCAGACAGAAAGATTAATATTCCTAATATATAAAGAATCCATGCAAATCAATAAGAAAAACATTAAGACCCAAAATAGATACATGGGTAAAGAACAAACGAATCCCTAAAGAGGAAATGCAAATGGCAAATCAACATATGATGAAGCATCCAGCCTCATACCTTAAAAAAAAAAAAAATTGAAATAGCCAGGGAATGACATTTCCCCTATCAAATTAGCAAAGATTCTAAAATGAGGTCCAGAAAAGGGTTCAATGAAGTATATTGTTCTTTGCTACTCAGGATAAATGCGGACTTTCTGGAAAATAATAGGGCCCATCCACATCAAGAAGCTTAAAATACTGATGTCCTTTGACCTAGGAATTCAGCTTCTAAACAGGTAGCTTGAGGAGGCCATCAGCAGTGTGAGACAGCGCTGATGTGCAGAGACGGTCGTCAGAAACTTTATGCTTATTTCAGTAGCAATTACAAAAGAGCCAAAGTGGCACAGATTATGCCAGTGGTTCACTAAATATGGCATACCCATTCCATGAAATATTACAGAGCCGTTAAACATGATGCTCGAAAAGTTTTTCGGGATGAGGAAAAACTCTTATGATACAGCATTAATAGAAAAAATAGGGGCGTATCATTATAACATGATTTCCTCTATGTGTTAAAAGTGGGGAGAGACTGGAAGACAATCTTCCACTTCCTCTTATCAGTGAGATTCCAGGGGACTCATTTTCTTTTTAAACATTTTCCCTAGCTTTTCCAGAATGGGTATCTCTTTCTTTTAAAATAGGAACGAACAAACAAACAAAAGGCAATCTCTTGCCAGTGCCCTCGGTCAAGGTCAATGACTTTATGGTTTATTTACCTTGCTGCATATATGAAATCTGCGGGTAGGTATTTGTGAAATTACATAGCACATTATGTTTCCTTCTCTGCCTTGACTGCCAACAAGCTAGCTAAATTTAATGGTCAATGGAAATAAATATCAGTCTTGACTCTGTAATCTAGTTTTTCCACCTCTATATTTTGTATTTGCTTTATGGCCTTTTAGTATGTAAATCTTTGATTAGAACTGACTTCAAATTCTCTTTATTTTGAAAATTTCAACTACATAATGAATGCCTGTAAATGTGTTTGTAAAGTTCTAGTATCAGCAGAAGCATGTTAGATTTTGATATGTTGTCCAGCAGTAAGGAGCTGTAGGAAGTAGTGTATGGATTAATCATGGTGTTGGGAGTGTGTGTGTGTCTGAGCACGCATAGCACACGCGTGTGTGCACACACAGCTCTGTCTTTGCTACTGAGCCTCAGGACACTGTGCCTTTCTGTCATGGCATGCCACTTCAGCTGTGCAGTTCATGCTGTGGTCCGAGTCACCAAAGACCCCTGCCGGGACTGCTGGCAGCCCTTCTCATCATTCTCCAAAGAATTCCATCTGGCAGAACTGCATTAAAGAGCTGGGTCTGTCTCATATCAAGTAGGTGTTCGGAATTATACTTTAGGGAAAAAAAGGTTAGGCTAAAACAACCCTTGAGAACTAACTCTGGGGCCTTGTTCAGAAATCTCCGCTTCTTCCTGGGTGAGGTGTTGTAAAAACCTGCATGCATTTTGGGAAATTTGCTCTATCCAGTGAATTTTCCAATCATATTCCATTTCCAGGAAGGAAATTCTAGGAAATGCAAATTATAGCTTCCAAATTAAATTAAAAGGAGAATGAAACAAATTTCTAATATGTTTTGGATTGTTTGCACCTTACTCTCTAAAGAGGTAGCTAAGTGCTGGTTTGTGGGGTGAGACAGGCCCGGCTTCAGGGGATGGCACGCCTGCTTGTTCTCTCTGCGACCTTGGCAGTGATACTTAATTCTCAGAGACTCAATTTCCTCATTTGTAAACAAAGACATCAGCCCGTTTGTCCTGCATTTGCGCTGTGCCACGGGCTGGGCTGAGGGCTTCACGTGGATCACTTCATTGCACCCCTCACCCCCTCTCCTTGAAGGGTGTCATGTGGCCTCCTACTGCAAACGAGGAAATCAGGCACCAGAAGAACACAAACGTTTGCTGAAAGTCCACACAGCTTGTAAGTGGCAAAGTCTAGATTCCAATTGGGGGAAACCTGGTCCTGCTTCTCAGCCCTCCCCCACCCCATCCCCCTCCCAGTCCCCCACCTCACCTCCCACCTGGCTGGTAGCGTCTACCTCAGAGGCACTTCCAGGGTAAGCAAATGGTGCAGGTGAAGGGACGGACTCCCCATCCAGACAGGGACCTCCAGAGAGTCCATACTGGGGTGAAGTGGGGGTGGGGGGGGCATGTGGAAACACCCACTTTGCAACTTGAATCATGTCCTGCTCTTCTGTCAGGCATGGCTTAGGAAATCTAGAATTTCCATAAAGCAGATCCCAAAGAGGTTTATAAAAGCCTGATGGCACCTCTGGTCAGCTGGAAAAATGACTTCCTGAAGGTACACTTACATCCAAATCCCTTGAACTTGTGAATACCCCCGCGTGTTGCAAAAAATGTGATTACATTAAGGATTTAAGGGGAGGAAGAGCTTATGCTTGTGAGTGTCCTGATCATAGAGAGGCAGACAGAGCTGGACTGCTGCAGAGAAGGTTGTGGTAGATAGAGGCAGAGGCTAGAGTGATGAAGCCACAAGCCAAGGAAGCTGGAAGAGGCAGGAGGGACCCTTCCCAAGAGCCTCTGGAGGGAGTGTGTCCCTGCCCTCACCTGGATTTTGGACTTCTGGCTTCTAGAGCATGGAAGAATTAATTTCCCTTGTTTCAAGCCCTCCAGCCTGTGGTAATTTTACAGCAGTCCTAGGAAATGAATGTAGTGCCTCTCCCCTAATGGGCTGGGAGTGTTTCTATTTCTGTAGTAGCGCCAAAGCTGTCCTCAGATGCCCCTGAAAAGTGCCACACCACAGGTGATAAAAGATTTGCCCAGGCAGTTCTAAAAAAGAGTGCCCATTACTATAAAGTCGGTGGAGCAGTTTGTAGAAATTGAAGTGTTCAAGTTGTATTAAGATGTGATTTCTGGAAAAGTTTTGCCTGCCCATTTGGAAAATGTGGGGCCTTGATCTGAGTGCTTGGAGCATCCTCTTCCACCGTCTTTGTGAGTAGGGGTTGGATCTGATTGCTGAAGCCACAGTGGCTCCACTAGCTTCATTTCACAGTGAGGACACTGACGACAGGTGGCTAACTGATTTACCCACGTTGGCTCCGCCAAGAACCTAAACAGCATTCAGTACGGGCGAGGCAGTGGAATGTAATGACGTGTTTCATTGGAGCTATGGGAGAAATTATGCTTTGGTTCTTCTAAAGGAAGGAGGACTCCCATGATTTCACTTACATCCTCAAGTATTTATTGAGCATCTACCATGTGCTGCATTTACCATCCCTGTCCTGGGCAAGGGTAAGGGACTCAAAGGATTAAAGTTCCAGTCTCTGCTATTCCAGGATATTTTAGGGAAGGAGCTGTTTGCCCATAGAATGTGTTAGAGCCAAGACAAATCAGTTTGAATGTGATAAGCAGACACCAGTGCTGAAGGAATTCAGTGGTGTGGTCCAAAGGAAAGAGCACTAGATGGGAGTCAAGAACTGGTTGCATGGCCCAACTCAGCCACTGACACCCAACTGGTCCATGGGCGATTACCTCACTTCCCTGGACTTTGGATTCTTATCTGTAAAGGGGCAGGACGGAGTGGGCTCCATGCTTCCTGCACTGCCTTCTAGACATCCTCTTATACCCCACATGGTCAGGACACCAGCCACCTCTCCAACCCCAGCGAAGGATTGACTACATTCTCTGAAGAGTTGAACCAGAGATGATCCAACCCAGGGATTGGCTGAGCTGAAGGTGCTGGGTCAGTCTCCATCCAGAAATGATGGGGGTAAGTGAAAACATGGTACTGAATGGTGTGACTCCTGCTGAGATTCAGCAATGGAAGCCCAACCTAAACTCTTCAGACAGGGAATTGAAGGGGTCTTCTTTAGGGCAATTGATCAGCTCAAAAGAAAAGATCTCAAATATTGACGGGGGGTAGGGGTCTCTGAGAAAGTGCTAGATCCCTTCCTATGTCTGTGCAATGAAGCCCACAAGGAGATAGCCCCTTCCATTTCCTTGGAAACTGCTTTCAACCAGCACTTCAGCACCCCACTCAAATGTGAACGAACCACAGAGAATCATCATACAGTTGAGGAGGTGGTAATAGGAAGGTAAGAAACCAAAAGGCACAAACAGGACAAGGAATTTAAAGGCAACGAAGTGTGGGACACAGACGAAAATGCCAGGATTAGAAGTGATAGAAGAGAAGTGATGGCACCCATGAAGCAAGAGCCATAAGCTATTTTAAAACAAGGGACATTGAAAGAACCCACAAGAGCTTGTGCTTGGAACTGCTGTGCTAGATGGGTCGTGGGGGTCTTTGGTATGGTGTGTGTTTGGAAGTCGGGAAGTCAGGGTGTGTGTCCCAGCAGGTGGTGACACGAGTGTCATGGGTCAGGAGAGTAGGCTCTTAGGTGCTAGAGCTGCACAGGGGAACTCTAAAATGATGCAGCCCTGGCCTGAGACATAGGGGCACATTTTGCTCAGTGTGCCAGCAGCAATCTGGCTCAGACCTGAGTGGCCCTCCTCCCCAAATTCGGCATTTCTTTTTTTTTTTAAATTGAGATGAATTTCACTAAGTTAACCATTTTAATACATACAATTCAGTTATATTTAGTACGTTTACAGTATAGTGCCAGCACTTCTATCTAGTACCAAAACCTTTTCATCACCTCCGAAGGAAACCCATAGCCATCAGGCAGCAACTCCCCTCCCCACCATTCTGACAGTCCCTAGCAACCACCCATCTTATCTGTCTCTGAATTTGCCTATTCTGGACTTTCATGGAAATGGAATCATGCAACATGTGGCTTTCTGGGTCTGACTCCTTTCACTCAGCATAATGTTTCAGAGATTTATCCACATTGTCGCATCTACCAGAACTGCCTTCCTTTTTATGGCTAAATAATATTCCACTGCATGCCTATACCACAATTTATTTACCTATTCACTTGTGGATGGACATTCTGATTGTTTCTACCTTTTCGCTGTTGTGAATGAGGCTGCTGTGAATAGCAGTGTACATGTGTCTGTTTGAGTCCCTGCCTTTAATTCTTCGCAGTATATGTTTAGAAGTAGGATTGTAGGGTCATATGGTAATTCTATGTTTAATTCTTTTGAGGAAATACCAAACTGTTCTCTACAGTGGCTGCACTGCTTTACATCCTGCAGTGAGTGAGGGCTCCTAATTCTCCACGTCTTCATCAACACTTGTTATTTTCTGTTTTTTTTCTTACTATAACCATCGTAGCGGGTGTGAATGGATATCTCATTGTGTTTTGTTTTGTTTTGTTTTTAACTTTTTAAATTCTATAGTATAACATATATACAAAGCAAAGAAATAAAAAAGCAGTAGGTTTCAAGGCACTCTTCAACAAGTACTTACAGGACAGATCCCAGAGTTCGTCATGGGCTACCATATGATCCTCTCATATTTTTCCTTCTAGCTACTCCAGAATATAGGAGGCTAGAGAGCTTAAATGCTTTTTTAATGTCACAATCAACTTTTTTCCTTTTTTTGGTGAACAATTACATATATACAAAAAAGCTATAAATTTCGAAGCTCAGCACCACATAGTTGTAGAGCATATTTCAGAGTTTGACGTGGGTTACAATTTCACAGTTTTAGGTTTTTACTTCTAAGCTACTCTAAAACACTGGAGACTAAAAGAGATATCAATTTAATGATTCAGCATTCATATTCATTTGTTAAGTCCTGTCTTCAATGTATAATTCCACCATCACCTTTGATCTTTCCACACTTCTCTTTGGGGTTGTTTGGGCTATGGCAATTCCAAATTTTTGATATTGGAAGAGTCTGTCACCAATATGGGGTAGGAAGAGGGAACTATCTGATGTTCTGGAGAGGCTGGGCTAGGTTTCAGGACTTATCTGGACCAGGGACCCATCTGGAGATTGTAGGTTTCTGGAAAGTTACTCTAGTGCCTAGAACCCTTGTGGAATCTTATATATTACCCTAGGTGTTCTTTAGGATTGGCTGGAATGGTCCTGGTTGGGGGTTGGCAGGTTATGATAAGTAACAAGGTCTACCTGAAGCTTGCATAAGAGCAACCTCCAGAGTAGCCTCTAGACTCGATTTGAACTCTCTCTGCTACTGATACTTTATTAATTACACTTCTTTTCCCCCATTTGGTCAGGATGGAATTGGTGATCCCACGATGCCAGGTCTGGATTCATCCCGGGGAGTCATCTCCCATGTCACCAGGGTGTTTTCACCCCTGAATGTCATGTCCCATGTAGGGGAGGGCAATGATTTCACTTGCAGAGTTGGGCTTAGAGAGACTGAGGCCACATCTGAGCAACAAAAGAGGTCCTCCAGAAGTAACTCTTAGGCAAACCTATAAGTAGTCTAAGCTTCTCTCCACCTACATAAGATTCACAAGAGTAAGCATCAAGATCAAGGGCATGGCCTATTGATTTGGGTGTCCCTAAGGTTTGACATAGTATTAGGGGAGTCCCTGATGGTAGGGTTTAATAGCTCCATATTCTTTCTCCCCTCCCTCAGGGGACTTTGCCAACACTTTTTGATTATCTGCTTAATATACTCAGGATGTTTCCAGGTATTACAATAATCTATACAGGATTAAAGGACCTCCGTCTTATTCTGGCTCCCTGTGTTTCAGTTGTTCAAATGAGTCATGCAGATAGGCTGAATTAGATTATGCACTACAGAAAATTTCAGTTCCAAATCTGATTGTAGTTTTAATTTGGACTCCCCTAACGGCTAATGCTGTTGAGCATCTTTTCACGTGCTTATTGGCCACTTGGATATCTTCTTTGGAGAAATTTCCGTACAATTCTTTTTCTCATTTTTAAATTGGGTTCTTCATCTTTTTATTATAGAATTTTGGTGGGACATCTTTTGTACCCATCCCTTAAACAGGGATGATTCTGCTCCTCACCTGGCAGCTTTAGTGACAATTTTTACAGTAGAGGTTCATTAAGGTCACTCGGGGAACTTTAAAATTACTAACACCTCCATCCAGCCCCGTATTGTGGAAGGTAGTTGGTCTTGGTGATTCCTGGCATTGGGATCTCCCCAGGTGTTACTAACCAGTAGCCACCTCTCAGAGGAAAGCTAAGCAGACAGTCCCTGTGGCACCCAAGTACTATTTTAACAATCACAAAGGAATTTCTCATGTCTTTCGGAAACCCCACCCACTGAGTTGGGAGGAGAAGGAGACCCTACAGAGGGTTGTGTGGGGAGTCCCCCTTTGCCTGCCAGCCTCTGATGGTGCATTAGCATTTTATAAGGAATTTTGAGAGGATCCACTGGCCTGTACCTTGTCTATTACCTGCTTACCAGCTGTGCCTCTCCAACTCCCCAAAGCCTTAGTTTCTACATCTGTAAAATGGGGATATTAGTACACCGCGGGAAAACTCATATGATGTGTGTGTCTAGCAGTTGCCTGGCAGCCCTGAGCCCCACTTCCAGCTGCGGTGCTCTAAGCCCAACGAAGCTCCTTTAGCAGGCCCATGACATTGGTTTCTCTCTGCAGGGCAGTTTGGACAGATGCCATATGGGGGACACGTTTGAGCAGCCAAACCAGGGGGGTATATCTCCCTTCCTCCAGCTCTTCCTTTTTGGCTGCCTCAGTTGCAATCACAGAAACCCAACAAACAGCAGGGCAAGTGTCACATGATAAAGAGCCTCTGCTCAGTTTGAAAGAAATGACCGTGGTAATTAGGATGGAGGGAAATGTAGCCGGACCATTTAAAAACTTTGCAGGATGCTTTTCCTCCCAAAGAATGAGCTAAGCAGGAACCCCCTGGAGGTGTTTTTAATGAGCCTGAGCAGCGGGAGGGTTTGCAGAATTGTTTTCCCTGTTCCCAGGGGTTCAATTTCTGTTTTGGTATGGGCACTGGACAGCACTGGTCTTCCAGAGCCCTATTTGTTGTTATTAATAACACAGCATCATCTGTGGCTTGAGCAAAGGCAGGCAGTAAGGGAAGCAGGAATTCTGCTATTTGGAAAGGGCAGCAAATTTAGAGAGCATCCTACCCAGTTCTCAAGTAGGTCAGTTCTGTAGGCATTTGGGGGTGTCAGGTGTCTGTGGGGACAATCATCTGGGGAGCTCACTGTCTATTGGAGGATGCCAGGCACACAGGCAGTTCATTTCAATACAGATGGTGCGTGGTATAATGGGTGCAGGCATCCAAGCCTAGAGGGAGTGCGAGAACGTGTAGAAAAGCCATTTGCTGAAAAGAACTCTTGTCTGAGATGAGTTTAAAGGGAAAGAAGTCAAAGTTAGGTAAAGGAATGAAGAACCCTTACTGGTAGAGGGAATCAGGTGAGCCGTGATCTCAGAGCTCAGTGGAAAAGCATGATGTCCTCAAGGAACAGCAAATGGGTGGGTGTGGCTAGAGCAGAACGTGTAAGGAGCCATTTGAATGACAGGAGGCAGAGCCAACCCAGGGGCAATCTCCCAAGAGACCCATGGCCCAAGACCATTTTGCTGAATTGAAGAGCCCAGACTTCACTCTGTAACTAAGGGAGAAAAGGCTTTCATTCTCTCCAACTTATTTTGAAACCTCCAAACCTACAGAGGCAATCAAAAGCTATATACTCTACACATGGATTCCCAAATTAACATCCGCCTCCTTTGCCTTCTCTCTCTCTCTCTTTTTTTTTTCCTGAACCTTTTGAAAATAGGTTACAGACATCATGATGAAATACTTGAGCTTGGATCTCTAGGAAAACAGCGTTTACCTGCATAACCACAATGCCATTATCACACCCAAGGAATTTAACGTTGGTAACATTTATAGTGTCTGACATTTGGTCCATCGTAACATTTCCCCCATTGTCTACAGTATGAACTTTATAGATTTTTCTATTCTTTATGCAGAGTCTAATCAAGGAAGACAAACTACATTGGGTACATTGTCTGTTCTGTCTTCTTCAATGCCAGTCTCTCACCTTTTTGTTGTTTTGCTTTTGCTTTTGACTTTAACGTTTGCTACAAGTCTGGTCCAGGCGCTTTGGAGAAGGTCCCTCTATCTGGATCTGGGTGATTGTTCACTCATAATGAGATTAAATTAAACATTTCTGGCAGGCACGCCCCTTGGGAGAAGCTGTGTCCTCCCTGTTGCATCACATCAAGAGCATGTGAAGCCAGTTTGTCCCAATATCACCGCACCACTGTCTGCTTTAAAGCTACATTTCCCCTTTATGATAAGTGTGATCATATAAGTCCGTCTTTCCTTCCCCAGTTATAAGTGGACATTCTTCTCTAAAGAGAAGCTCCCCACTGTACCTCCCTTTGAAAAAATCCTCAGTACTGTGCTTGCTCTGGCAGCACGGATACTAAAAATTGGAATAATACAAAGAGGATGCATGTGGCCCCTGGCAAGGACATGCAAATTCTTGAAATATTCTATTTTTTCACTGAAATACATATATCTAAATTTGCTTAAAAGCCACGGTGGGCCACAGTGGCTCAGTGGACAGAGTTCTTGTCCAACATGCTGGAGACCTGGGTTCGATTCCCGGTGCCTGCCCATGCAAAGAAAAAAAAAAAAATGAAGGGGAGTGGTTCGGCTGTATATATGATAATAGAATAAAAACTTAAAAAGGCAAATCTGTGGAACTCCACTACACAAACAGTGAACCCTAATTTAAACCATGGACTAATTAATAGTACAATTATGTTAATTAACAGTACAATTAATTTTAATAGCGCAGTTACAAAAATGTACTTTTATCAGTTGTAACAAATGTACCACACAATCCAAGGTATTAATAATAGGGTGGTATATGGGAATCCTGTGTTTTATGCATGATTGTTCTGTAAATATACAACTTCTCAAAAAAAAAAAAATTCCTGTTATGTCATTAAGAGCAAAGAAGAAGTTTCAAAACAATTCGTGTGGTATAGTCCCAGTTCATTACAAGAGATCACTTTTATGTATGTTGAAAAAAAGTGAAAGCATATTAATATTCAAAGGTTGATACCAGTTTGGGGGGGTTTTGAGATATTTTTAAGTGTTCTTTATTTTCTTTTGAAATAAAAAATATTTTTAAAAGCTAAAAAATAATCACTATAGACTCATGGATTCCTTTTTCATTGCGTGTGTTATAATCTATTAATGCTGCTATTCTTGTTGATGTTCAAATTGTCCAAAATTTGACCAGTGGAGGCCCCTTTAAGTGAGTGTTTGCGTCCTTAGGAGGCCCCCACTAGACATTGAGTACTTCCAGGCTTCCCGCCGCACTTTGTCCTTTCCCTGTCCCAGACTTGGGATGAACCACTCTTCCAAGGATCCCTGGTTCCTTTCCATGAGGAATGAAACAAAGCCAAGGTCTGGCACCATTTATGCGTATTGCTACAGAAATGCCATCCCTTATAGGCCCTTTGGAGAGTGCTAGGAAATTTACCCTTTTAAAAGCTCACAGGTTTATGCCAACAACACCAATTCATCACAAATGTCTTCCCCACTTCCTCCATTCTGTATCTTTACTTCAACAGGCTGGTTTCCCAAACTATCAGCTCTGGCCTACTCACTTACAGAGTTGCTCCCAAAGTACTACATCAGTGCGCCCATCACCAGCAGCGAGCTTACTGAATAAAATGGAAGATTTCTTCGCAGCTATTTTTGTCCTTAAGGGTATACAGGCAGAGTCTTGGATTCAGAATTACATGAATTTCTTTCATGTATATGTGTGGTTTTGCTGTAAGTTGGTACACTTAAATTAATCTGTTTGGATAGAACTTCAGTATTTGTTTTTTCATCTGCAATTTTTTATTTTTTGGAAATCTAAAATGTATTTCAAAAGTTAATGCCAAAAAAAAGTTAATTTCATATGAAAATTGTTTATCTGATCAGTCGGGATGGGCACTTGAGTTGCTCCCCATCTTCGGCGTTGCCATGGTAGATTATTTTGATCTGTGGAGGTGTATCTTCTGGGTAAACCCCTGAAAATGGACTTGCTGTGCCCAAAGGCCAATACCCATGGAGTTGTGGGAGATGTGGCCAAGCTCCCTGTTGTCCAGGCTGTAGCCCTGCAGTTTTTGCTGTGTTGTCCTGGTGGAAGACAGACTTGAGAGGAAATGAGATGGGTTGTCGGAAGATGGTTAGTAGTTAACTACAGGGGATGGCCTGTGCCTGGACCCTGACGGTGGGCCTGGGAGGAAGAGGAAGCAGGGCCGAGAGACTGAACTCGATTGAATGTGAGCAACAAGGGGAAAAAAACGAACAGTGGGGGGCTCTCGGGTGTTTGAGCAAAGGTGACAAGGCAGAAAGACCATCACCCAAGGACACTAAGACTATGGGGAACATGAAAGAGGAAGAAAACGCACATCCACACATGCACAAGTGTGGGGGAGCGAATGAGTTCCGAGGTGTGCAGAGTTTGGGAAGCAGATGATAGGCCGGGAGCGCCAAGTGGACTGGGGCTGGCGTGCCGTGGCATAGTACAGTTCATTGTTCACAGTGCCATTATAAACATGCACTTTCAGGCTGTAAGGACCATAATCAAGGTTGAGGTCAATAAATAATACACATTGCGAGTGTCCCCACATTCTGGATGCATGGGGAAAACTGTGCATTTATTTTCCTTTTCTCAGGTTAGCGTTTGACCCCACTGCTTTAACGTTAAAGATACTTTGCCTGAAAAGGTGTTTGGAGTTTCAAGAAAAATATGTTAAGTGTATTATATAAAAATGTCATTTTCACATATATGTATGTCCTGTATTTTCTGTTTCCCAGCTTTTCCTCTGGGGCAGGTGCGTGTTGCCTCAGCCCAAAGCGAGGTGATGACTCTCTGGTTATGAAACAAGCTGCAAGCTGGGGAACCGTGGGAGATGGGCCCTGGGGTGCCTCTGTCTGTGCTACAACAAGTCCTCCGATCAGGCCTGTCCTGGGGTGACCGAGGGAAGAGAAAATTCTCTCTTGGAAGAAAGTATCCGCTGGAGGCTGAAAGGCCACGAAAACTGAGGGAATCATCTCACTCCCTTGGGATCTGCCAAGTTTCCGTGGAAAAGGACACATTAGCTTCCACTGATGAACTTTTCCTTCGTTTCTAGTGGGTATTTTACATTTGGCTAAAGGTGTGGCTCCGGGTATTTATGCACAACTTTAGTACCCATGGATGAATCCATATTTTTAGAAGTTTGTAAAAAATCTTACTCTCCCCTTACAAAACAAAAGAGCACATTTGCGATAACACATCAGAGATCAAGCATTGACATGCTGCTAGGATTTGAACTACCCAAATAAATGAAGCAATCCTTCAAACACCAGTTCAACAGCCATAACACACAATCCCCTGCTCCAGGTTTTATTTTATTTCAGAGCAGTATTTTTAAAGTACATGTTATTGTGTGCATATTGCCCAGTGCACATCACTTAACATTCTACTCACAACATGGTGGCTTTACTGTGAACGCCTACCCTGGTTCTGATGATCACAGTTGTCATTTTCCTCGGAGGTCGGCTGCCAGCTGCCGCTTCTGCTCTCTTCTTGCTTGCTTTCTTTTCAGACCGGTAACCTGCCCTCTCCTTTCTGTGTGCTCACTTGAATATGCTGTGGGCTTGGGCAGGGCTACCCGTTCTATTTGGTGTTAATACTGTGTGTCAAATGAGAGTTGTGAGACTGTGAGAGGCGTCTCAAGCATAAATGTCTGGCTGGGATTCAGAGCATCTTAGGAAGGGCTGAGAAATTCTCAATGAGAGTTAGGATCTGGAGAAAGTTCGACATCTGGATGATAGAGCCTTATGTTGCACTTACCTCCAAACTTTGGTTTGCTCAAAATAATAAAGCCTCCAGTGCAATGGACCAAAATAAGCTTTGCAGTTACTTCTGTGAGTCCCTCCTTTGGTTGGGTGGAGATGGCATGGGTAGCCCTGCATCTTTATCTGGGAGGCAGAACAGAAGAGGCTGTAGACTGAGTTTTTGTCTGAGTTTTTGTGTACCCCAAATTCCTTCGCTCTTTGGTTGTATGATCTTGGGCAAATTGTAACCTCCTTACCTTCACATCTTATTTGCTGAAATTGGAGCTATCCGTTACCCTGCTCAGGAAGCAGGTGTGAAAAGACTTTCTGCAAGTGATATGATTTATAAACATAAAATATCCTTATCGGTATCCATGCCCTAATTTGCATCTTGAGGATATTGTAAATGTACAACAGACAAGTTAAGAAACATGCATTCTGATTTTCCTCCGTTATGACGAATGTGGGTTGTTTTCTTTCTATCTTCAAGTTCTCCTCTTTTAAAAATCTGAAATAATTTCCCCTGGTGGTCTACAGTTGTCAGCAGCCAGAGTTCTGTTTCTCTGAATGTTACTCAGTGTTGGAAGAGGTTGAACCCTGTTGGCCAGAGCTATCAACTCGGCCCTCCCCAACCATTCTTGCCTTTTCCTCTGTTATCACCGAGAAAACAATCGAGGGGTTGATTGTTAGGTTAGGTTATGCATGTTAGGTTGATGCATATGGAGCTGCCAGTATTTGACCACTTGTGACAAATGGCAGCTGAATTTGGGTCAGCCTAATGATTTCTGATACCTGAGCAGTATTGCACTTCATACTATGCCCCTCATTTTTATGCTGAAAGATCTGGAGAGAAAGGCAGAGGGTGCCAGGTAAGTAAAAGCAGAGGTAAGGCGTGCACCCTCCCTGGCTTCTTCATGCCTCAGATTCAGGGAATACTCTCCTTTCTTGCATCTGGTTCAGTCCAGGAAAGAGAGACATGTTTATGTGGAAGGCGATGTGAATTGGATTTGAATTTACTGTGTCATTTCAATATGCTACCCCCTTGCCATCCTGGTAAGGTTCATTGAGGGCTGGCTTGGAAACAGTGATGACCTGCTAAATAAATGATGCCCCAGACCAGCAGAGGCTCTGTCCAGTTCATCTGAGAACAATAAATCTGCCCTCCCAGATGAGCAACAAAGTGCAGTTGCTCCATCTTTATATCTGCTTGACCCATAAAAGGCATCTTCAGTGTTGCTGATTATGAGCTCGTCATCTGATTTAAAGTTGTTCCTCACGATAAATCTCTCCTTTTTAATCCAGAGCTTCAGCAGCAAAGCCTGTCTGTACAGATTAGAGAAAGGGAGAGGGTCCAGGCCTGTAATTGAATAAGATGGAGGGTAAGACGGCAGCCATCCCCCCGCCCCCCGACCCGACACACCCAGCTGACTGCAGAAAGTCATTCAGCAAGGTGACTCTGGGGTCTGAACAAGAGGGAGGGAAGGAGGGAAGGGAAAGAGAGGAAGGGAGAAGAAGAAGAGGGAGGGGAGAGGGAATGTGTTCCTTTTCCTTTCTCCCCACCCTTCCCCAACCCTGCCATTTTTCTTTCTGGCTAAGATTTGGCTCTTGCAGGAGTGAAACCTGTGTCTTTGGGCTTTGCATCCTGGAGCCGTAATCTCTACTGGTCCTGGGTTTCCTTGGCCAAAGGCAATAGTTGTTCTGCTTTCTGGGCTCACCAAAGAGAGGATGGAGGATTAAGCATAGAAAATAGAAAATCAAAAGAGCCCCTGCCCCCGCTCACCACTCCACCCAGACTCACTACTCAGGCAGGTGCAGCCTCCAGCCTGACCCCAAAAGGAAGAAAGTGAAGGAAGGAGGGAAGATGGGAGAGAAGAAGGGAAAGAGGAAGGGAGGGAAAGAAAGGGGAAGGAAAAAGTCACTCTCCTAATTTATTTGAGTGGAAATTAAAAACAGAGCCCAGGACTGTGGATTTCTGTAGCCTTCAGGGAGACAGTTACAGGGGAAAGTAGTGCATAGAAAGGCAGCGGGTCCATGCTAGCTGTGCTTCTCCCTGGAGATGTCCTGGTCCTCGTCCTTGACCATATGCATATACACACCCACGTGTGCACACACGTACTCGTACATCTAGGCTCACACGTGCACACATACCTAGGCGTGTGTGCACGCATGCATGTAGACATGTGCATCCACGCTGACCTAGACACACAAGTACCTAGGGGTATGCAGCACATAGGCATGCATGCTCTCTCACATACACACACACACACACACACACACACACACACACACCTGTCTCTGCCTGCCCTCAGGATCCCAGTACATGCAGGAACATCTCAGGTCTTTGGGGCCTGTGATTAGAGCAGCATTTATACCCCCAGTGTGGGTTTTTACTTAATTGGCTGGCCAGTGAAGTGTTAATAGGCAATTTGTAGAAAACTCTGGTTGTGCCTTGGCCTAAGCCCTTGTTGGACAGATACCAGAAGCTTTAGCAGTGTGCCCAGGGCCACCAGCCTAGCCTTGCCCAGCTCCTCCAAGAAGCATATGCCAAGGCAGGAGTAAACGTGCCAGTATTTCATTAGGGGAGAAAATGGGGCAGGAGCTGGGTCCAGATGGAAGAGGTGATAGTAGGCCGCTATGCTGTCTGACCCCAAGGGTAGGAGAAAATAGAAGGGAGGTTGGAGGGGTACAGGTACCCCTGGAGTGGTCATGAGTCTAGGGGAGGCTGGGCAGGGAGCCATTGAGCTGAAGTCTGCCCTCAAAGTAGTCCT
This sequence comes from Tamandua tetradactyla, assembly GCF_023851605.1. Taxonomy (NCBI): domain Eukaryota; kingdom Metazoa; phylum Chordata; class Mammalia; order Pilosa; family Myrmecophagidae; genus Tamandua; species Tamandua tetradactyla. Next base: position 41,103,884 of record NC_135327.1, on the reverse strand, counting down.
ACCTGTGGGCGACGTGCGGGTGTACTCAGGCACCCAGCAGCTGGTTCCAAGGTCACAGTGCTCCCTGCAGTGGAAGACCCAGGAGAACGTCCATCAGCAGGTGAATGGATAAGCTAAATGTGATATACACTCACAATCAAATATCCCTGAGACCTAAGCAATGAAGTGCTGATAATGTGGGACCACATGGATGGCCCTCAGTGGCATCGTGTTGAGTGAAATAAGCAAAGATGCAAAGAGAGAGAGATTATATGATTCCACCTACATGCAATAACTAGAATATGCAAACTCAAAGAGACAGAAATTGGAGTACTAGTTACCAGGGGCAGAGAGGAAGGAAGAGAGGGAGTTGGTGCATAAGGGGTGCAGGGTTCCCCTTTGGGGTGACAGAGAAACTCTGATAATGGATGATGGGGAGGGGGCCACAGCACTGAGAGTGGGTTGAGGCCCACTGGGTGGTGAGCTTGGGAGAGGTGGAGATGGGAAAGTTTCTGATGTAGATATGTTTTCACAAGGAGGAGGAGGAAGAGGAAGAGGGGGAGAAGGGGGAGGAGGAGGAGGGGGAGGAGGGGGAGGAGGGGGGAGGAGGAGGGGGAGGAGGAGGGGGAGGAGGAGGAAAGAAGAAGGAAAAGTTTGTGAGGCACAAAACCTTCCTGTCACATTCCCAACTGCTACTGGAGCCAACAGAGAGAAGGAGGAGGAAGTGCTCACCACCATCCTTCAGAAACTCACACCCCAGCCGGAAGCAGTGGCCCCACATGGCTTCCTACTGATTTGTTGCAGAAAATCTGCCATTCGCTCAAGAAATGGGTTGACTTTTTAACGAAAAGTAAATTCAGTCAAATAATCCTTTGCTAACAAGGTGTTTTCTCTGAATGCCAAGGATTTTCTCTCCACTTCCAAGCGGGCAACAGGTGGACACTTCTGCTCTCAGCACCAAGACATGTCCAGGGCTTTGGCAGCAACACAAAACCTTTAGCTTTGAAATAAGAAGGGATTTCTTGAAAGTGATGGAAGAGTGCAACATTGCAGAGGGTTATAGGGTCACTTTGGGGGATGGGTCTTTTAAAAATCATGTTTGAATCTATCAGTTGAAGGTGAGCTGAGTGATGTTATTGGAGGAGAGATACTTTTTGTTTCTGGCTTCCCAAACTCTCTAAGCCATCTAGCATCTCATTTGTGACAGGGGAGAGGAGCAACTACCAGAGGCCTTCGCCAAAGTATGTCTAGATAAACACAGCATGTGGCAAAAACCAAAACCCAAAGCAGGTTTTTTAACCTGACATCATTTTTATAAAACCAAAGAGACTTATTTGTAATCTTAACAAGCATCCTAATAAACAATGGACCATTTCAGTGTTGTAAAAAAAGTCAGAGAAGGCAAGAAAAATGCCTGAATATTTTCAGAGTATATGTTTGCTGTTTTTCCATATTCATCTTAAAATCAGCCTATTGAGCTTTCTCTAACTGCCCATGATAATTCAGGTACAGCACTTAACTCCACGGAGAAATCCAAGCTGAAATCTGATTCCACTGTTAGATCCCTCTATCCCAGACCCAAGGCATTAAAAAGTGAAGAAAAAAAAAAAGTGCAGCAATGAAAATGAAAGGGAGCTTCAGACAAGCTCATACCCGCTTGTCTAACTGGTAAAGAGTGTGTAATAAGTTACACTGCAGAGACCTCCTCCACTTTGCTGCCTCAGTTAATAAGTGGAATGATTTGTCAGCACTTAATCGCCGAATGTATTATTTAGTGTGTGTCAACTATAGCATCCTAAAACTCTGATGTACTGCTGTAAATTGTGTTTCATGTATTTCAAGCTTTCAATGAACTTTCTTTGGTTGGTGGTGGTTGTAGTTGTTTGTGTCTTAAATCACTTTAGATTCTTCCAGTCATTCCAATTGAGATGTAGATATTTTATCCCGTGTAAGTAGCTCTCTCTCTCTCTAGGAAGTTCTCCACGTTCAGAAGTTAATGAAATATGTGCTTTCTCCATGATGTGTCATCTGGGGCACTTCAGTTATATGTGGGACAATATGACCCCATATTTTATTGGTAGACTAATGGCAGATGACCAAAGGCCTTTTACATAGCGCATTTATATTTTACTTTCAGACTTTGGGGGTTGAAACTGGGTCAAATCACAGAAAGCTCTTACAAGCTAATGAGCATACAAAATCCAGATCCTCAGAAATGCTTGCCATGGTTTTAATGAAATTCCCACAGGGGAAATGCACCAAGACTTTTCGTTTGAATCAGTCAGTGACTAAACTTAAATAATTTCCTCTTCTATGCAGAGTATCAAACTTGCATCTGCATATTTTCCTTTTTTTTTCAATCACATCTCCTGGTTTTCCCCACTGAAAAGCATGATAAAGATGAAGCCACCAAAATTTTTCTGCTACCTTATGGGAGATGAACCACGGGGTAAGGTGGGAGAGACTTAAAGGAGACAGACTCCCCTCTCAAAGCAGAAATTCCAGGAATTAACCAAACAAGATGGGTAAAGGGTTAGGGCTCCGTTTGGTTGGCAGAAATCCCCATATAAGGGAAATTTTCATGGGCATTAAAATCGAAGAATCACAGAACTTCATTCTTCCATGGAAGATTCAGTCCACAAATCTGGTGTTCGTCAGCCCCTGCTTGTCACTGTATTTGAAAGCTCTGGAAGGTTCTGCAGGGAGAGCCAGGCAGCTTGGCTCAGTCAGGTATGAGAGAGGAGGACCGTAGCTTTGGAGATGGGCGTGAGAGCATGTTGGGAACAGGTTAGAAAACATTTTCCAGGTGACTTCAGCCCAAGGGAGTTTACACTACCGGAGTAACATTTCAGTTGTCGGATAAAAAGGAGAACTTTGGGGGAACCCAGGCCTTTCGTATTAGCATTGGTGACCAAAGCCTGTTTTTTTAGAGAAACTGCCATTTGCAAAGAAAGAGGGAAAGGCTGGCTGCCCATAATGCGTGCCGTAGAGCAGGCATACCTACCTTTCCTGCCTCTCCTCTTTGTATCTTTAATGGGTGACGTGGCAGCCTTTTAGTGGTTCCTAGTTCTTGGCGAATTACAGAGTTAAGAAATGTTACAGTTTCATAGGTAGGAACTCATCCTTTCAATTTTTTTCCTAGAAAAACATGGATGCCATAGAATGCCTAATTAGAGAATCAAGCGTGCAGGGAGAGGAAGATGCTGGCTCCATGACTGAAAGCTTGCTGCCATTACGCAGTCACCCCGTTTATCAATGGTCTGTAAGCTACACATCACCAAGAGTTACCTTACCCTCATGCTGCTGCTAGCTTTGGGATACCTGCCCAGCTTTCAGCAGTTCCTTGTTGAAGAACTGTTCTGATTAGTTCAGCTTTAGGTTCTGCCAGAATGATTACAGCATGCTGCCATCTCTATTTTGGGACAGTCTCTAGTGGAAGGATAACAGACTTCCAAGTCAGATCAGCCCCGATGCACATCCTGGCTCGGCCATGCGCCAGCTGGACAAAATTGCACAACTTTGGCACTTCCCAGAACCCGAGTTTTTTTCTCCTGTGTAGAGTAAACATAAAGCATCACTGGGAAGGTAAAATGATAGAATTAGTGGAAGCACCTGCCATATGGTAGGCTCTTATTTTTAGTATTTTTCCATATATCTACACCAAACAACATACAAAAGCATTATTAATTTTAAAAAGACATTTATTGTCACCATTTTTGTCCCATACTATAGCAGCAACACAGCTCCAAGGGAAAATATTTTGAGAAGAGATGCATATGTCTACTGAAAATGTTAGGAATCTAGAATGATCTGTTTTGGCTTGATGTTGTATTCACAGATGGGCACTGGACATCTTTGGGGGGCTGCTTCAGGCAATGAGTATTTGCTTGAAGGTTCTCAGTGGGATGCTTTACCAAACTGTTTGTCCATTATCCAGTTGCAAAGAGTGACCTCACTTGTAGTCCCCACTCTGAGCAGATATTGACCAACAACATATGGACTAGGAATCCAAAGGTGGCTTTAGTTTTCTCATCTGTCTGGTGAGAGTCTACGATAGCTTTGTCTTTGAGGTCTCTTCCAATGAAACATAGCGCAGACAGAAAAATGGTTTGGCTAAACTTCACATTGTAGTGGACACCCATACTGGTTCCAAGAATTAGTGAAGTATTGACCTAGACATTCATTCTCTCAGTCTCTCGTGCCTGTGCCTTAATCCCCTGAAAGAATCAGAAGGAACAAAAAGGGATTAGGCCGATGAAATGCCAGGAATCCCAGGAAGAAATGGGAAGAATATTGGGTTTCCCACCTTGTGAGAGGTGAAGAGTGTATCTGGGCAAGTTTATCCAACTGAGCATCCTCCTGCTCTACAGTTACTGTACCAAACCCATGTGTCCAGGGGGAGATGGTTTACTGAAAGCTGAGCAGAGATGCCAGTTGTGTTACCATGCTTCCTAGGCATGGGTTCTGTTCCCCTTGTCTCCATTCTTCCTCTTCTCCCCACTACTATTAGGGCATGTTGCTGGATGTGTTTGTCACATCATGATTCTAGAAAATTCCCCATCACTTTACTCCTTGGCGGTGAAGGTGCATTGATGGGGCCATTGCCAGGGCCTAACTGTATTTTCTGAACTACGTTCTGTACATGGATCTCATTCCCAGGAGAACCAATGGAAAACATCATGGCTTTACTCTCCTGGCTTCAAAGTTAAATGCGGTGGCCCTGTGGTTTTAAAAACATGCAATGGGGCGGGCCGCGGTGGCTCAGCGGGCAAAGTGCTTGCCTGCTATGCCGGAGGACCTCGGTTCGATTCCCGGCCCCAGCCCATGTAACAAAAACGGAGAAACAGAATACAATAAAACAAGAAAATGTTTAAAAATGTTTCCCTTTCTTCCTTCCTTCCTTCCTTCTATCCTTCCTTCCTTCTCTCTGTCTTTCCTTTAAAAAAAAAAAAAAAAAAAAAAAAAAAAAAAAAAAAAAAAAAAAAAAAAAAAAAAAACATGCAATGATCATCAAGAAAAGGGAGTTGGTTGAATTAGGAAAGTCTCCAGCATCTGGGCACTGTGCACTTGACTGTGAGAGAGAACATGCTAGCCTTTGAGCTTACGGAAGATGTCCAGCAGGGTGAGAACGAAGTAGCTACTCACCATTCCAGGTGGAGGAATTGGAGGTTTAATGGAGGCCTGCATTTCAGGGAGCCCAGTAGGTTCATGGGCCTCTTCAGTGTTGGCGTCCCTTGACTCACAGCCTGCCAGGGGTACAGGTAGAGGGCACAGGAACACCACCAACCTCTGCCCTTCTCCCTGGGCCTCACACCCGCATCCCCAGTGGGATTCGCCAACCTCACCTCCTGGTGGCCTGGTCACCTTTGGCCATGCCTGGTGAAGGCATCATTTCGCTGTGGCTTTCTTGCAGCCAAGTGGCCTCCCTGAAGTTCAGGTTGATCACCTCCACCTTTGCTCAATGGCTGTCCACATGTTCCCTTTCAGCAGCCATATGTGTTGGCACCGCCGTGTCCACTACGTCCATGGCAGATGAGGTGTTGGTAGCCCAGGGTGCTGAGTCCCATCGATGGCACCTGAGGGGGGTGGGTGATGTGATGGGACCACCACCCCAAGTCTGAGAATGAGCCGCGCTCCTCAGAGGCGGTAGTCTTCTTTTTCTCTCAAGACCTTGTAGGAACTTGGTGCTGAATGTCGGTCTTTGTATTTTTACTTGGTTTTATTGAAACACATACCCAACTCATGTATTGGGACAGTAACCTGGTTCCCAAACCAGGTGAATTTGGCCAGATTTCTCTAGCTCAAAGAGGCATTTATTAAAAACTTGTAAGTAGCTTATATCTTCTATAATTCTGTGCAAATTTTGCTAACACCCAATACAAACTCCTTGGGGCCTTGTTACTGACAATAATAATTATCAGTAACAGCCTGTATTACTTACCACCCCCAAATAAATAAAACCGTTGTCTTTCCAAGGACTTAAACCTCTGGCGTTTTTCTTTTGCATTTATCTATAAATCATGTCTACATCAAGTCTGAACAACTGGTGCATTTGGTTGTGTTTTGGGCAAGTTTCTAAGTCTCAGAATGAATAAGAACCAGTTAAACTGACAACCTCACTGGTCTGAGGGTTCAGTTTAGCAAGGACGTGGCGAAGTCATGTTGGGAATCAGAAGGGAGAGGAAAGGTTTAATTCAACTGTGAAACCAGGAGCATTCTTGGTGAGGGCATTAGTGGCTGCGTTCCTTATTTGATGTAGGAGTTTTACTCCTACATAAGGACACATACATATGCCTATGGATTTATTTTATTTCACTCTTTCAAATATGGAGAAAAGAATCAGACCTAACCTTGATAATTTGTCTTTGCTGAAATATAATGATCTAAGGATTCGTGGGTGTTGAAAAACCACGAGGGCACTAGAATCCACATTTTCTTCCTAGCTGGGTAAATTTCCTCCTGCATCTAACTCACTGCAAAGCTCAGAGACAACGAAAGTAAATTCAATACCAAAATCACAGCCCACAGTTTAAAAAAATATCTAAAAACTTTTGATTTGTTTTATTAGAGAAGTCATAGGTTTACAGAAAAATCATGCAGAAAATACAAAACTCCCATTCCCCCCCCACGCACACACACAAATGCAGTTTTCCCTAGTTTTAACACTCTGCCTCAGTACGGTACCTTTGTTAAAATAGCTGAGATGATAGAATGGTAATTGTGCTATTAACTATGGTCCACAGTTGACATCGGGGACACAGTTGACATGGGGCTCACTGTTGGCATCATCCGGTCTTAGCCTTGTTTCCCTCAGGCGGTTTTTATCCTACTGGTGCCAGCAAACTCTCCATCCAGCCTGCTATCTGTTGAGTGCCTAGTTGCGCAGGTAATTGCTGGGAGGAGTTCTGCTCTGAAAGCTCCTGTCCCTGATCTAGGAAAGAGGTGCTAAGTTTTGGGGCAAGTGTCCAAACTGCTGCTCCGTGTCCGCCTGCCTTAGACAAAAGCTGCCCGCCCCAAGGTGCTTCCTGCCGAGGCAAGTGCCTTCTGCTCCTTCCTTACTTCTGAAGGTCAGAAGTCAGAGAGAGGTGGGGCCTCCATTCCCCCTCCCAGACCGTTCTAGGAGAGGAGGATTTAGTTGAAAATATCTGGAAGTAGTTGCTGGAGGAGGAGCCCCTGAGTTACTATTTAAGGAATGAATAGAATTTCAGTAATCAGAGATAAGGTAAATCCAGGTTCAAGGAAAGGCAGAAGGAGGAAAATGGGGGTGGGGTCCAGGGCTCCCAGGGTCTGTGGAGGAAGAATGGGAGATGAAATTGGAGAGATGGCCTGAGGCTGGCAGGGGAGGGGACAGGCCAAGTGTCCCACCAGGGCCGTGGACAGCTCAGGATGCATTTCGATGCATCCGTGGCATGTGAGGTGGAGGGGCTACAAGCAGACCTGTCTGCTTTCTCACCGGGACACGGGCTGGATCTCGTGACTGTCCTGTCCTTGGGTTTCACCCTGCGGATATGCGCAAGGTCACAGGTGTGGCTGAGGATTGGGCGTGGGTCCAGCCAGGTTTGAAATTGCAGCTGGAAGCCATTAGTCACAACACGAGGGCTGCGGTGACATCTGTGTGCTCAGGAGAACCCCATTTCTAGCCCCAGCGCTTGCTCCTGACAAACTCTGCGACCTTGGTTACGCCATCACATCTTTCTCATGCCAGCATCCCCACATGTGGGCTGCAGGTGTCACAGCTGCTATCCCTGGGTGCCCTGTACAGAGCACTGAGCTTTCAGGTGAGGGTCCCTGCACCCCTGAAAGCCAAGCAGCAGGGTGAGCGGGTCTCCCTTGACTCCTGCCCCTCCTTTGCCTGCCAGATTGTACTTCTTTCTTAGAACCCATATATTCTATATGTATTTTACAGTGTATAAAATGTTTATTTTATATAAATACATAGTTACTAAAATATAAATGTTTATGCTATATATTACGTATGTGTTATATGTGCTGTATATTTTATAATATATGTTCATTATAATCCTTATTTTGAGACGTTTTCAAATATAGATTACAGAGAGTAATTGAACACTCTCTGAATAACCACCAAGCAGAACTGACCTTGCCAATGGCCCTACATGCTTTTAGCTTTGTCTCTTTTTAATAGAAGTAACCACTGCCGTCCCTGTCCCATGGACACCGTTCTCCCCGTCTCCGTCCCCACCCGCCCTTCCCAGGAATGAATGCCGTCGTGAAGGGGGCGTGCCTCATGGCTGAGGTGACAGGGAAGCTGGAAAGGGCAGCGGGAGCTGGCAGAAGCCACAGCCGCCCAGCCCAGAGCACACGGCTGTGTTCATGCACAATACACGTGTCTTCGTCTGGAAGTTCCTAGAAGTAGACCCAGGTGAAGAGTTCAAGAGCCAGGAGTTTAGTTAGGGGGTAAGATCAGGGAGAGGGAAAGTGAGATGAGGAAGTGAAGAAAGCAGAGAAAGGTGCATTCTCAAGGGACTGATGGTGTGGGCTCCTGGAGCTCAGCCCCCTGGGGAGCACCTGGTAGCATAGCGCAGACCCCAGGAATGAGGAGCTTATCCAACTCTCTTCTGCCTTTGGGTGAGAGCTGTATGCAGGCAAGCGAGCCCCAGAGTTGACTCTGAGAGCCAGAAGGAGCTCTTGGGCAGAGAGGTGTGGGTGCTGGCAGGCAGAGGTCAGGTTCGTGGGCACTGCAGGGTCAAAGCCAAGGTGTGGGGATCGGCCACCCACAGCAGCTGCTAAAACCCCTTCAAAAATTCCTTTGTTAAGGCGTGACTTATTTAGCAGGTGAGGTTAAAAAGGAGTAAAGTAGCTCTCTTATCACTTGTTGGGCTCTCCTTTCCTCCTTGCGAGAACCCCAGGAGGCAGCTGCAGCTCCTATACCATCCCATTGCCCACCTGCAGAGCATCGGGCCTGGGGGGTCCGGAGGAGGTGCAGGCGGTGCCAGGACAAGGGCCCTGAGTCCCTGCTCCGGACCCCATGCTGCCCTTCTGGGAGTACAGCTTTAGAAACCCCCAAATCATGCAGGAAGGAAAAAGCCATGATGGCCTAGAAAGCTTATTTTAAACCAACTTTTAGAAGGCAGCATATAATGAGTGCTGGGAGCCATTTAATCAAACATTGAAAAGCACAAGAGATTGAAAGCAAGTGGCTTCAATGGGAAAGCTAATATTTACAGGGAAAAAAAAAAGCATGTGAAAGTCTGGAAATCCAGGTCTCTCATTAGGTGTAATATAATTACTGAGTTTCCGTTTCCTAGCAATAAAGAAAAAAATGTTAATTTTCAGTCCAGGGCCTTCGTTGAGGCAGGTCTTGGATTTGGTTGCTGGCTGGAGCCTGTTGCCAAGGGGCATGTCTCTGAGTTTTTATTGGAGGCGAGTGGTCTGGGGAATTGCTCTAGAAAGGAAGGAGTTATTCTTACTCTTTGGATGCAGGTGGCTTGGGTGAGCCTTCCATCTGAGAGAGGGAGCCTGCTCTTCAGTGGGGGCTTGCCCCATTCCACCAGTGTGCCTGCCTGTGGGAAGCCTCCTAGGCTAGAAACACCGAGTTAAAATGGGAAATATTAGATTATATATATATAACCAGAATACAAGTAACAAAGAAACCCTTAGGAGTGTACAGCCCAAAGAATAAACTCTAAGGTAAACTATAGACTATAGTTGATAGTATAATTATAGTAATATTATTTCATCAGTTGTAACAAAGATACCACACCTGTATGGGGGTGGGGGGAGAGGGAATATGAGACCCCTGTACTTACTTTCTGCATGACTTTTCTGAAAAGAAAAAAAAAGTGTGAATTGTGCTCAGTGAGGTCCTGTTCAGCCCTGTTAATTGCACGTGGCTGACAGGTGGATGCAGCAAGCAATGGTGCCTCTGCCAAAAGTCTTTCTTATGTGCCTGCAGGGCTCACTGTCTGACAGCTCACATGGCCAGGAGCTCGAGGGGAAGTGGGCTTCCCCTTGGCCGTGCCTGGCAGCCTCCTGCCGGGCACCATTGTTCCCCACCTCTAGTGTGACTTAGATGAAGACACTGAAAGCATGCATGCCCGCCTTTTGCATCCCCTAAAGCTGGAAGGAATAGCAGAAGGGGTCTTGTAGCAGCCCTAGGTGCTGTAACAGATGTGACCACCCAGGTTTCAATGGCTGAACACCATATATGTTCATCTCTCACTCTTACCATTCTGGGCGCAGTACTCAGCAGGCACCTTTCTGTGCAATGAATCAGGCACCCAGGAGTCTTTGTCTTTGGTCCACTATCTGCTGGGACCTCAGGCTTCCCTTTCACCTGACTGAAGGGGAAGGAGAAAGGGTGGAAGATTGCTAGGGAGATTTGAAAGGACCAGGTTGAGAAGTGGTGCACATCGCTTCTGCCCATGCCGTATTGGCCCAATCTCAGCCACTTGGCCACACTGCAAGTGAGATGCATGCCCCAAAGAAGAGCGGCATATGCTTTGGAGGAATCAAAGCAGACTCCTCTTTAATTGTAAATAAGCAAAAGCAGGATTCACAGAGGTCTGACAGCTTTTAATAAAGGGCATATCTTAAACATGAAATTTTATAGAAATAGGTACAAAGTCAGGCCCTTAGTTTGTCAAAAGCCTTCTTGCAGAAGCATGGAATGAAGAAGACACGCCTTCAGAGTATCACACTTTTAAGCAGCTACAGGTCTCCTTTGAATCATCATTGATAATCCTGAGGGAAGAGCAAAGGTTTGTCAAATGCTTTCTTTGTGGTGGGCACTATGTCTGCATCACCTTGTTGAATCTTCACCACAGCCATCAGAGATAAGCCTTCCAGTCTTCTCAGTTCACATATAAAGAAACTGAGGCTCAAGGAGATCAAATCATTTGCCCAAGGTCGCTCGGCTAGTATGGGGGCAAAATGAGATTCCAAATCACATCGGTCTCCAGATTTCATGACTGTCTAGAGGAACAGCTTTCCCAACAGAGTGGTATGGAACCTGCTTCTCTCTGCTCTGGATGGACCTTTCTTGGACATAAGTGAACAATTCTTGGTCCACGCTCAGAGGACAGGGAGATAGGTTCGGTGGCGTGATATGGAAGCAGTAGACTTAATCCACCTTTACAGCTCCAGTGGTTAGCACAGAGTAGGTACTTAACAGAGGCTTGTGATAAATGAGTGAATGGATATGTGAAGGTTGGGTGGGGAGGTAGGGACACATGACTTCTGCGGTCCCTTCCAACCCTGGGTCCCGTAACCCCTGCATGGAGCAAGTCCCCTCCTTTGTGCACTAACCACAGGATTTGGCTCCTCCTGCTCTGGGGAAAGCCCACACTGCCGCCTGTCCTCACTTCCCAAAATGCGGGATCCAGGCTTTTCCTCACCAGTCCAGCACCTGGCATTGATGGCTGGACCTGCTCTCTGAACCCTCACCCCCTGGCTTGGTGCCATGTATAATGCTGGACTCAAGGCTGAGTTTATTATAGTATTATTAATAAGAGGGTTAATAATATAATAATAGCTGCCATATATTGGTTTATTATGCACAAGACTCAAATGTTCCTTTGCATAATCTCTCTTTTAATCCTATTAATCAACTCCATGGTAATCTTTATAATCCACATTTTCCAACCTGAAAATATAGATTTAAATGTGGTTACAAAGGGAAATTTTAAGTTGTATAATGTAACTGAACTAAAAATTAAAAAAAAAAAAAGATTGTACAACACAAACAGTGACCCCTAAAGTAAACCAATGATTGTGGTTAATAGTACAATTATAAAAATGTCGTTTCACCAATCACAAAAAACTTACCACATTATTGCAAGGTATTTATAATAGGATGATAAATGGAAACTCTGTATTTTATGCATGATTTTTCAGTAAACCTGCAACTTCTCTAATAAAAAATAAATAAAAATGAATGATGTGGTAGTGGCATAAGGATAGATATAGAGACCAGTGGAATAGAATTGAGAGCCAAGAAACATGTCCTCACATCTACATTCAATTGAATTTTGACGAGGTGACAAAAAAAAAGCATAGAGAAGAAATCAAAATCTTGAGTTTCGGAAAAGATAAGAGGAAGATCCTTAATTTTCAAGCATAGTCCTGTTATAAATTCAACCTCCATGTTTTCCCCAGATAAACTCTCAAATCACAGCATCAGACAGGTTCCCACTTGCCTTCTCTCCCCAAAATAGTCTTTAGTGTCTCCCCTTGTAGAGGTGTTTGTGTCCCGCTGCTCGGGCTGTCGGTCGTTTGGGCTTGAGGCCCCACGTGGTCACGGTTCAGAGTGTGGGGTTGAACTCAGACTCCCTTTGGGACATATCTGGGACACCCCCTGCCCACTTAGTAGCTGTCGTGTGAAAGCCTTAGTTATCTCCTCTGTGAAGTGAGGGTGCCGGTTTCATGGGACATTGTCAAGGACTCACTGGGGTAAACCATGGACAGCAGCCCAGCAGAGCCCTGGTCATAGCAAACACCCCATAAAGGACGGTTGGAGAGAGGGAAGGCCTTGAGATCATTTTCTCCTCTTCTCCCCATGAGGGAGGTGAACTCATTCTTCCTGGGTGGGCTAGTTCAGTTTAGAAGCTGTCACCTCATAACTCCTGTGTGTGGCACTGGCTTGGATACATTTAGGGACCCTGTGCATTGTGTTGGGAGCCCTGGAAAGCAGAGCCTAGGAAGAGCACTGGAGTACTTGGTAAGGAAGGTTATGGGAAGAGAAAGAAGTGAGGGAGCAGGGACAGTGAGACTGGGAAGGAGGAGACAGTGATCAAGGATGCATAATGGAGGAAGTTAGTATGGGTACATGGAGCTCTGTGGCTCTGGGGACCGCTTATGGAACTGGATAGAATGCCCCCTCTGAGTTGTCCCTCTGAAGACAGAGCAGCAGGGAAAGTTCTCCACCATCTCCTGCCCCCAGTGGTCAAGGGCTTGCTCCCCTGCATTTCTAGGACTGAGCTGTTGACTTCGCTTTGGAGAGAACCCATAGGTAGAAAAGCTGAGAGATGCCACTGGTGCTTGAAGTGGAATGTAGGATGTGCCTGCATGGCTGCATCTAAAAGAAAGGACACCGGGTACATCTTCCCTGTCCTTGGGAGGGGCAGAGACTCTAGGGACTGAAAACACAGTTGTTCATAAAGGTCACTCTGGGTCAGGAGCTGGGTGCCTGGACCTCGTGTGGGAAAATGGACCACCTCAGGTCTTCCCAGCCTTGCTGCCCAGTCCATTGGGGGTGCCCGGGCTGTGACTCCTGCACCAAAGTCTCCCATTTTCTTCGACACTGCTGCTTCTCTTCCTCTGCCTGAGCTTGAATGTTCTGCTGACTGGCAGACGGAGAGGAGTGAGAACTTCTTCCTGGACAATTGGGTTTGCAAACCGTGGACCAAACAGCATACTTTGGTGTTTGGGGGGAAAAGAGGAGGAATATGCTGCCACCGTCGGTCCATGATATATATATATAACCCACTTTACCCAGTTCTCTCCCCTGGCTGGGGGTCCAAACCCTAACCCTCAAAAGGCTGCACTTTAGCCTGAGCCTTCCAGCTACTTTTCATCGTGCGATTTTTCAGAAATGAATATTAAGGAGAAAATAAAGGAAAATGAAGCACCTTTCTTTTTTTGCATTCATTCATTCAGTATTCCACTTTTTTCACCCACAGACAGAGCTGTGGGGTTCGTTCCTCAAGGCATGCTCAGGCTTGGAGGTTGGGAGATGGCAGGAATGTGTGTGTCACTGTGAAAAGAAACCACACTAGAGTGTCCAGCACAGGCACCAGATGGGAGCTGGCATCATTCAAAGGAGATGGGGCTCTACCAGTTGATGTGGCCACAGAGCATCCTTTGCTGCTCTGACTCAGAAGAAGTGATGTGATGAAGCTAAGATGATGTGGCGGCATTCCTCCCACTAAGCAGAAACCAAACTTGCTTTCTAGGTGCAGATTGTGGCCGCTGGGCTAGCTTTAGATTTGGGACAGCTCTCAGTGCCGAGGCTGTGGTGCCCTGTGCTGTTGGTGTCTGCTTTCTGCCCGCACTGCCACTGCAATCCTCACTCTAGTCTGCCTCCCAGCCCTGACCGTGAGACTTGATGTGAAAACTTCTACAGGGAGAATGAGATTTGGAGGGAAGAGAATGGGGTATGTGGATGCCTGGAAGCTTCCTCGGCCTGGAGACCCTGCCACGTTCTGCATCATGTGGCTGTCATCTCTGAACATGCCTGGTTCCCTTCTCCATCCAGTAAGTTTTGGGGGACTGCAGGCATGTTTCTGTGATGATCACTAGCCCACCTTTGTGCTGACTTGATGAAGCTGCCCTCATGCTGACCATGGTCCTGTAGACGCTGGCTGGGTGGGCGGATGGCATCTTTGTTCAGATTTTCCTATAGGTGCCCTTGGTGGGATTATGGATTGAATCATGTCCTGCACAAAGGTATGTTCACGTCTTAACCCCCAGCCCTGTGGATGTGAGCTCATTTGTAAATAGGGTCTTGGAAGGTGTTACTAGTTAAGATGAGGCCAAATCGAATCAGGTTGGCCATAGTCCATTATGATGGGAGTCCTTACAAGCAGAGAAAATTTGGACACAGGAAGACACAGATGGGGAGGAGACGGCCATGTGATGGAAGCTGAGACTGAGCTGTAGATTGCTGGCATGCCACCTCCAGGACGCTACGGACTTTGGAGAAAGCATGATCCAGCCGACACCTTGATGTCCCACTTCCAGCCTCCAGGAATCTGTGACATTACATTCTTGTTGAAGCCAGCCAGTCTGTGGTACTTTGTAATAGCAGCAATAGCAAACTGAGACAGAGGGGCACTTCGGGGGTCTGTTAGTGCTCTAGTTCTCAACCTGAGTGCTGATTACATGGATGGGTTCAGTTTATGAAAATTCATCAAGCCTTGAACTTATGTTTGATGCCCTTGTCTTATATACATGTAAACTGCAGTTAAATTTGCTATAAATTAGAGGAATAAGAAAACAAATATTTTAAAATGCCCATCCTCCTGAAATGTGCAGCTAGGCTTATCATAAGGAGCTTGGGTGGATCTCAGCAGGCTGTTGCCTTTTCAGCTCTTGTGCACTGTGCATCCTATACAATCTTACATGGCTGCCCTGACCTTACTCGATGTTTTATGTCTCTGGGGCACTTCCCTAGCAAGTTCTCTCATCATCGGTTCTCCAACTGCTCCATTCTTCAATTGCACTGAGCTTCCATAGCCCTCCGAGCAGAGAGCCAGCTCTCTGCTTTCTTCAGTGCTGCCGACAACTATGCAGCCAAATGGAAAGGATGCTTGTGCAAACTTGAGAGTTTTCTCACTTGAGCTAATCCCCTGCTTTTGCAAGAGCAAACAAAAGGTTGGCCGGCAGCTCCCTGTCATAGTGATATTTTGAATGATGGTTTCAAATGGATATAGGCCTGGGAGACCTGAAGGTCATTGGGGAGATTACATTTTCAGCTGTTAGATACATAGCTTTCAATTGGTTTCTTATGAACTCCATGCCTTTCTGTTTCCATCTCCCTCTTGCTGCTTGCCTGCCTCTTGTCATGCAGCTGGCATCTTAGATCTCAGGCTATCAGAAGGAAATCAGATATCATCTCTCTGTTTTCCCCCCCTAAAAGTCCTAGAATGGGCTTTCAGCCCCCCAAAAGGAGGAAATGATTGCCAAAAGACCCCCCTCAGTGGCCTTGTCTTTCTTGACCTGCCTTCGTCTGTCCTCATGTCTTCAGCAAGGCTATCTGTGTGGCTATTTTCAGAAGGCCAGACCACATCTCATTATTTCAGAAGGGCCCAGCTCCCCTCCTGGGAAGCCTTGCATGAGAGAGATAAGACGCGCCGGCTTATCCCACAAGTGCAATAGTTCTATTTCAACCACACACAAATATTTGAGGAGCCAAGGGGAAGAGAGGGGTGTACTTTTTAAAGACCAGGGTTAGAATTTTCCGGGGGAGGAGGGAAGTTAGTGCTTATCGAAGGTTCCCACCAAGGCCTGCTATATAGCCCTCAGGCTCCCGTGGTATCGCTGCTTTTGCTCTTGTCAGAACTCATCAGTGGCAAAGTTAAAAAAAAAAAAAAAAAAGGGAAGGCAGGTGGTTAGGGTGGGGGGTCTGAGTTGTATGTGTATGTATGTGTGTTTGAGGGGTGGTGAAGGGATAGGGAAATGGATTGTTAAAGAGGAGGGGAGAATTCATGAGAACAACGGGTTCTCTGGGACACTTAACTGGGGAAGACTGAGGTGCTTGGTGGGGTTGGGAAATAACCAGAATGAAGTAGCGGATATAGTGATCCTTTGCCTTTTCCCTTCCACAGTGAAGGCCTCACCCAGGAGTCGTGGGTAGGTGTAACTCAACCACACACAGTGGCCTGGCCCTTGGAGAGGGAATGCATCAAGGAACGTGATATTAAGCATATGGGTCCTCTGGGAGCCTGATCAAGTTCTGGGAGCCCTTGGCTTCTTGCTGAGTGTCCTGGGAGCCATGAGGAGTAGCGAGTAGAGGTGGGGTGGGGGAGGCAGAGCCTGGAGGCAGAGGTGGGAGCACATTTGCAAGGCTGGTTTGTGAGCCCACAGTCTCCTGTGGCCATCACCATCCCTTCTGAGTCACTCCTGCCCCTTGCCCAGCCCTTCAGTTCCATAAGACCCTGTGTGCCCTCACCCACGTCTGAGCATGCTCCCTGCCCCAGGTCAGTTGCAGGCCTTGCCCGCTGAAAGTAAAATAGAAAAACAGGGGTATCAAAAAACAAGCACTGGCAGAGGGCTTGGCAGGAGGTGCTGAGGGTGTTTCCAGGCTGCCTATCTACCCTACAAAGACTAAAAATACACCCAAAGGCTTCAGTTACTGCAAGCGTTTGGGCAAGAGATTGCCAACCCTGCTGTCAGGGCCATTTTTCCATTTTACAAGCTGCCGTCTCCAAGTTTTAATGAATTATTCCTTGCAGCAATCTGGCAAGCTTAGTGATATTACCATTTCATAGTTGGGGAGACATTGATGCTGGGGGTTAAGGACCATACTCAAAGCCAGAGATTTCATGGCAGAGGCAATGTAATTGAATATTTATGGGCCTGTAATGGGGGAGAGGCTGGGTGGCTTTGCTCTCCTCCTGACCCTCTAAGGAGGCCAGCGGTCTTCAGATCAGCGAGGGGAGAACATAAAGACATTGTGTTGTCCACTGTCTCCATTGAACCTCTCATCCAGGAGAGGTTTAAAGTTTGCCGAAGGTATCTTTTGCCCCAGTCCTTCAGTTCCTATTTGGCTAAAGAGTATCCAGATTAGTATTTCGGGACAGTTAAGTAGATAGAAGGGACTTGATTTTGATATGAGATTTGCAGAATCCATTTTGATATCATTATAGGCCAGGCAAGGCTGGTGATAAGGCTGATGTTTGAGTTACTGGCTGAAAACTGCTTTAAAAATGTGCTGATTTGATGACCTCAGGGTTCTCTATAATGGCATGTTTGCAGTTGACCCCAACAAGTTCAAAATTTTTACGAACATTAGTGGATCAGAAAAGTTCAAGCCATAAGGAAACTTAGTGAGGACATAAAAGGTGCAATCATTGCCTTTTTAACAAGTCAAAGGGTTGTATGAATACCACAAAGTGTAATGAAGAACCAAGATTTCAGGCTATCGCCATGGCCTCGAGACAAATTAGATGAAATTTAACTGGGGTCAATGCAAATTCATAAACCTAAGTTCCAAAAAACTACACAAGTGCAGGATGTGCAAACTCTGGCTTACCAGCAGTTTCTCCAGAGTATGCCAGAAACTTCTAGTGTTGTCAAATGCTCTATGATCTAGTATGGCTGAGAATATGCATTAATAGAAAGCATGTAGATGCTAGGATCACTGAGAGAACTACCTCCCTCCTTCCTTCCCTCCTTGTCTCTTGCTGTAAGTCTCTTCATTAGCAAGGCAACCTTTCACTGCACCCCCACCCCTAAGACTTCCCACCTGCATCTCATTCCCATTCCTAATCCAAACTTTTGCAAGTGGAATGGAACCACCATTATTGGTTCACCGGTCTCAGTCTATGAGGAGGAGAATGGATCACCCAAGCAAACTCAGGATCCTGTTAGGAAGGAGGAAGGAGAGAGATGGGTGTGGGATAAGCAGTCCTAAATGCCAGCAACGAAGGTTAAAGGTAATTCTAATACCCTCTAGTTGTTTTTTTGTGTTTTCCCACAAAGCTTGATATGTCAGATGGTTGATCAGATTTTGTGAAGATCATTTCTCTTTATATGGTTGGATAAACCTAACATTTAAATAAGATGTGAGGCCACAGCAGATGCTACCACATCCCCATGGGCTCCCCCAGAGGTCCACTCTTGGTACTTCTCATTTCTGAAGAAGAACTGAAGATTTTGTGCATCTTTATACCCAAGGTGTTCCCTGGCCATGGAAGTGTGCTTGACCTCAACAGATGGCCAGCTGAAAATGCCTGGGAATTAGTGCCCCAGGAGCCCTAACCCAGTAAGTACTGGGAAATAGTTAGTCAATACAGCAGCCTCTTTGCCTCTTCACATAACATTTCAAAAGGGAAAATCTCATGCTCTCTCTCAGAGGGTCCCCAGGGGGATTGAGCCCCAGTTGCCCACTGAGGTATCACCCTGGTCCATGCACACTTACTTGGCTTCCTTCCCTTCTCTGTCTCACTTCCCTGCTCCCTTAATGGTCTTCTTGGAATTGCTTCCCTAGAAATTCCCTACACTCACTCACTTATCTTAAGATATGCTTCTGGAGACAACCAAATTAAGACAGAGACTAGGTGATTAGAGCTACACGGTTGGAAGACTAAAATTAGAGGTGTCCCCATAATATACCATCAGTTACTTATGTGGCATTTATTTGGCAAGACACTCTATTTTGGACATTTTTACAAAGATAAATGATCTATGAGTTTAGAGCATATGGTGGGAGCTAAAGCAAGTGCATCTCACCCAGGAAGTTTCTTTATGCTTCCAGATGTGGAAGTCTCCACCAGGAAACTAGGGGCTGCCCTCCTTCCTTATCTATATCTGTAAAACCTTTTTCATCTTGAAGGACAGACTCTTTAGAAAAACAGATTTGCTGGGATGCTGCTTTGGGCCCCACCCTTGGGTCACCTGTGGAGGGGGGGACCTATGGTAAGAGAATGCCTTGTATTTGTTCCCCACAGGGGCAGACATATATCCTACCCTGCAGATCCTGCTTTATCATTTTGGGACAGGGAGCATTTCAGGGATCACACTCACTCCCGGACTGCCCCTCTACTGCCAGAAGTGGCTCCAAACTCCTCCTTCATGTACAAATCCCAATCCCTGGCCACTGGTTGAGGCAGGCTGGCAGGGGCTGGAGAGAGGCTGTCGGCGGTGGCTTCACTCCCTGCAGGAGGCACCGGCCTGGACTCTGTGTGCCACCCCGATCCCTGGCTCAGGAGTGTACTGCTCCCCAGCACTCAGTGTGGCAGATACATTCTGTTCACAGAGACAGAAGATGATACTGTGACTTTGTCCAGAGCCTCTCTTGGAAGCTTAAATATCAGAGCCTGAGCTTTCTCGTGGGATTAATATAAGGGATTAATACAAGCCATCTGATGTTATAAAAAGAAACACTGCAAAGGGCATCCAGAAAGACATCCGAACCCAATAAATGAATTATGTAGTACTTATCCACAGTGTCCCAGGATGTAAAGGGAAGCCCTGAGGGCCTAATCCTGGGTTCTTTAGCTGTGGATTCTTCCATTTCATGGCCAGTCTCTAGTCCTAGTGGCAAAAAGTACACAGGTGGATAGGGCTCTGGTATCTAATTTGCTGTGTGACTTGGGACTAATGACTCTGCCTCTCTGGGCCTTAACATTAAAATGAAGAAATTAGACTTGGTCATTTTCAAGCAGCATGTTTTGTTTTGTTTTGCATGATATCAATTCAGGCTGAAATAAAAATTATTTATGGCCTGAATTGTGTCACTCAAAATGAAAACTGCTTTATGGACTTCTTTCTATGAGGGGAAAATATATTTTTCTGATTTACATATTCATGCTACTCAACAGAAGAATGCCAGTGAAAAAGTCAACACTGCGTTTTAGCCTCTGAAATGTTAACAGCTGGGCTTATCCGAGAAGTGGTACGAGGGGAATGCTTTCTAAAGTCCTGCTCTCAGATGGGGTCTCTGGAGCTTTGGGGCTTCACGTGAGGCTGGCAGATGCCGTGCATCCTGCCGGCCTCAGATTGCCCATCGTGAGACTGGGGCCCCAATGCAGAATTCTTCCTGAAAACTAACATTCTCTGGGGCCGTGCCCCATCTGGAGGAGGGTGCAGGCGCCAGCTGCAAGAGCTGAGCAGTCCCCAGAAAGGACACATGCATGGCTTTCCCTGGATCACTTCAGGCCAGGGGCAACGGAGAGTGGCAGCTCCAGCTATTAAGGCTCACAGGTGGCAATGCAGTTTCCCTTGGTGGTTATGGGACACATGGGAGACAGCGATGAGTTTCTTCCCCAGCCTATTACTTACTGTTCACTCTGCATTTACGTAATGATCCCTTCATACTTTCATACATGACTTCCGTGTGCCTGGGTCGGCAGGGCTGAGTGGAAATGATAGTGCTTCCTAAGTTTTAAAGTCTGCTAGAGACTTGAGTTCATTCATTGTACATACTGCAAAAAAGGGTGACTTCAAGCCTGTACACGTGTATCTGTATGTGTGTATGTGTTTTTGTGTGCACATGTATGTGTGTGTATGTGTGTCTGTGTATATGCAGGTGTTTCCCTCTGTGCATGGTCTGTATGCATATGCATGCATGTATGTATGTCTCTGTGTGTGTTTCATGTATGTATATGCACCTGTGTGTATTTGCGTGTATGTCTTGTGTGTCTGTGTGTCTATATGTATGTGTGTCCTCTGTATATAATGTGTGCATGTTTGCATGTATAGATATATGTGCCTGTATGTATGTGTGTGTCTGCATGTGTGTGGATATATGTGCATATATGTGCATACATGTCATGCATGCATGTGTGTGTGTGTATACATTCTCTCCACCCTTGGTTTCAGTTGATTAAACTCAGAGGCAGGCTTCACCCCTTCATATCCAGACTTTTAAAGGTAGCTAAGTAAAAACAATTTTTAATTAATTCTAGCCTTATATTTGACCAGCTGATTTTCACTGCTGTTGAACAGTCCTTTTTTTTTTGCTATTAGTATATGATCATGCCATCCATATTTCAAATATGAATCATATTTAATCCTGTGAAGACAGTGGGGAAAATGGCGAGGTTTTGCTGTGTGAGCTTTGCCTGGCCACTTCACCTGGGTGGCTCTTGGGATGGGCACGCTTGTGTCAGGGTGGTGAAGATAACCATGTCCTGATCAGATTTGCTGGCCTCGCCCCCTCCAGCGTGAGCCTGGGGGTAGCAGGAGGGTTCCAGGGTCCAGCACCTACCTGTTGAGATGCCCGGCATGGCGTGGGCTATGGGTCAGCCCCGCTCAGCTTGGGTTGCATGATTTACAGGGTTTGTTGAACTGGGTTACTGTTGGTGGAAAGTGTATACATTCAGACATGTTTAAAAGAATTTCTAGTATGACCCGCAGCACGCTAGACAATTCTTTCGTATTCACCAGAATCTTGTGGCTTCAACTCCACACTTCCCCAGTATCACTCCCCAGTCTAAGGCTCCACCTTATAAAACAGCCAAGAGAACATGGATTTCTTGTGGTCTCCTGACCCCCTCATGTGAGTAACCTGCTCGTAACTCAATGCCTTTCAGTGGTAGAAGGAATGGAAACTTGGACATGTACCTGACACATTTGTATTTTAAACTCCAGGTCCATTTGAGATACCATGTAAATATTTATTGATTTTTATTGCACAGATTGTACTGACATAATACAATATTAAACAGTCCTGGGTGGAACCTTACGGGGTAAATGTTCCTCCATCCAAATATGGTGCATGAGCTTTGTTAAATATTTAATGAAGGGTCAATAAATATTCCTTTTAATATGATCAGTGTGCTGTCTCTCTGGAAGCTGAATGTGGATTTGTGATCTCCCAGTGGCCAGAAAGAGACTCAAAGAACCCCTCAACGTCTCTTCCCCCACTAGGGTCAGTCTCCTCTCCCTCCCTAGCATGACCGAGAGATGGCATGTGGGCCTGTAATTTTTGCCCATCCTTTGGATTTGCCACCTCTCTAGCTTTGATTTCATGGATAGAAATCCCTGGGGGAGGAGTCTCATTAATATTCAGGTGATGACTCGGTAGGTCAGGAGTGAGACGCAAGATTTTGCATTTCTAGCGGGCTCCCAGGTGATGTGGATGGTGGGGGGTCTGCGGGCTGCTTTTGTAATACCACAGCTGGTCCTGGGAGCTGAGGAATAGAAAAGAAGCAGGCCTAGGAGGAGACAAGAGGCAGCTAGGGGGCAAAAGTAAAGAGGTGCCCACTCTCGGTGTCACCCCAGGGCGCTCACAGAGGCTCTCATTCTGTGCACCATGGAAGCACAGCCTCTTTAAATTTTGCACCCAGGATGCCTCACTTGCCTCACCCTAGTCCTGTCCCTGAAAGGGAGCTTTGGTTGCAGGGGATTTGGAGTTTGTCACGCAGCCTGGAGTTGAGTTCCCAGAGGTGTGCGTGCAATGGAAACCTCTGCCTCTCTGAGCAGAGAGAGCGGCTCTGCCCTCTACCTGAGCCATCGTAGGCAGAGATGCAGGCCCATGGAGGAGCACACGCCACTCAGCAGGGCCCAGCAGGCCTCTTCACTGACACCCCACCCCCACCCCACCCATTGGCTGGCTATGCGTGGCGGTCATTTAAAAAGAGTCTACTGGCATATCTCTTCTGAGTGCTCGCGGTATACAGTATGTGATGCCCCCAGGCTGGCAAATAAAGGGGACCTGGGTTAATGCCACCCTCTACTCTCAGTGCCAGCCTCAGGGCCCCACACATAGAAGGTGCTCAAAAGCTTCCTTTGGAATGAATGGCATGAGGTGTGTGCGACTGTGACGGGGTGGGGTAGCAGGGCAAGGAGAGCACGCAGGGGGCACAGAGCCCTGGCGCTTCCATGAGGTTGAGTTATCACAGAGGAGGCCCCATGGGGTAGAGCTGGTGGAGGGCGGCGCAAGCAGACCAGCAGGAGCACCTCTACCTCGGTCCACCACCCCGCAGCTGCTGGGCCCAGCGTGGGAGGCAGGCGAGCATCAGCCTGCTCCAGGCCCAGCGCTGCCCAGTACTGTGCATGTGTTTCCACATCTCACTCTCATTTCAACCCTAAGAGGTAGGGACTTTTATTATGCCCTTTTACAGACAGGACCCAGGCACAGAGTGGTGGGCAGATGCCCTCACGGTCACAGCAAGTTTGTGGCGATGCCATAGTTGGAACCCACATGGCCCCCAGGCTAGCTGGGTCTTCACCCTGTGCTCCACTGACCCAAGGCTGGACCTTGCCCAGGACCAGCTGTTTTACCCCTGATGCTTTCCCTCCAGGGCACTCACTGGGTACAATTCCCTCCAGGACACTTACTGAGTATAATGCCATATATATATATAATTACCATATATATAGTACACCATAATTAATATGCCCTTAAGCATATTAGTGGCATGGAAGGAGAGATTGCAGAGCCTACTGCAGGTAACCCCTCATTCCTTTACCTACTTCCCACCCCTCACTCAAATTCTCTTACTAGCTAATGAAATAAAAATATCAGAAAGTACAGAAAATAGGAACAAATGGTTAGATGACAATTCATAAGGCCTTCTCCAGCCATGCGCTTTCTAGAGATGTTCCGGGTGAATGGGGTGCAGGATCTTAAATGCTTTAGTGGAGTCATTGCAGAGAAGACCAGCCTTGGGTTGCTTTAAAGCTTAGAGTTCATTTCTTGGGCGATGGTGGGATTGAGGGATATGTTTTCACACCACGTCCTGTGGTCTGCAGGTCCAAGAAGAGGTCAAGGTGAGGCTATTGAACTTGTATACCTGGCGGGTGCTCCTATGTACCTGTGGCCTTTACTGGGCTTCTATGATCATTGTATGTTCCTTGGAGAGACCAGTCTCCAGGGAGCAGCTTGTGATGCTAAGTCTACTTAATACCATGCCCTCGTGGTCTTGGGTGAGTCCCTTGACCCACAGTGTAAGTTTGGAATCTGTCCCAAGAGAGAGTTGGCCCTTATTTAGAAGAACAACAGGGAAAGAAAAAGGAAAAGAAACAAAAAATATATCGTATACATATATATCATATACAATATATGCGATATATATAATATGCCATACTATATATATATATTATAAACATGTATTGGGTGCTAGTTATTTGCCACATACTTGGATAATTCCTTTACTTACACTGTCTCATTTATTCCTTGCAGTAATCATAAGAGGAAAACACAATATTCTCTTTCTATTTACATCCAAGAATTTAGGTAAAGTGTCCAAAGTTAAATATTCAACGGCTGATCAAGGATTTGAATGCTGGTCTCTGACTCCAGTGCTTTGCATCCTATCCACTAAGCCAGTGGTTCCCAAACTTGAATGAGCATCAGAACCCCCCTGGAGAACTTAGTAAACCCAGAGGGCTGGGCCCTGTACCCAGAGGGTCTGATCATGGGTCTGGAGTGGGGCCCCAAAGTACATTTCTGCCAGCCTTCCAGAGGGTGCTGCTACTGGTGGAAGTTTCACCCTGGAGGGCCACTGCCTTGTCCAAGGGTCTGGTCATGGAAGGCAGCAGTGAAATGATCCCCAGACAAGTGGGTAACTTCATGGGAGCCCCATGTTACCATGAGACCAAAGTCCAGCCGGGGCGTGATGAGCCTTGGAGAAACAGTCTCTTCCCCGCTGGTCACATCTGCTTGTAGACTCCTGGATTCCTTATCATCCAAAGGTCCCTGCAGAGACCTTCCACCCAATCAAAGGAGAGAGGCCTGGGCCGTAGCTGAGACTTCTCACTGACATTATCGTTAGGTTAATGAGGCAAGAGGTTGGATGCAGTAAGGGTAGGGGCTGCACATCAGGCCAGAATCGGCTTCAGGAGACCCCTGCTCTGCCTTCCACCTCACTAGCCAAGTTTTTCCACTTAGAAAAGATGTGGGCTGGACTAGATATCCCTGGCATTTTGGAATTGTAATTCAAGTGTGTTAATTTTTCACAGCTCGTAATTGGAGATTCTGTGTCCAAACTACCTGATCCAGTCATCTTATCTACCATTCATCTCTTCATTTACCAGGGTCTCCTCCCACATGTCAAAAATGTTCCCAAGGGCGAGAAGTCACTCTGTATGGGACACACTGCAAGAGTATGCAGGCAGGGCAAAAATATTTTATAGGTGCTTTGTTGCTTATTGACTTGAAAAACCCAAAACTGTTTTTGAAACAGAAATCTCCTGTTGATCACCTCTTCCTTCACCTGTTAGTTTAAAAAAAGAAAGAAAAGAAGAAAAAAGTGAACTTCTGAAGGGAAGATTGCAATTTTCCATTCTACTAATTAAGCTATAAGTGATGATATTAAACTTCGGGATTTTTAATTTTCTGTTCCCCCAAAATTCCCATTGCAAACCCCAAGAATTCTTAAGTACACCTGCAGGTCTAAGACACTGTGAGCAACCTAGTGGGCTGGGGTATTTATCCTGTATGGACTTCTATGTGAGTCCTTTGCCTCCAGCATTCCTATTCACTGTCTTTCAGGAGGCAAACCAACTCCAGAAAGCAAATCAAATTCAGGTGACTCAATAGGGTTTTCTTCCCTGATACCTGAGCCTCTGCTGACCACCCCCTGTCCGAGTCAGATAAGGTGAGTCCTAGGGTGGCACTGGATGGTCTGAAAACCATGCTAGCTGTGGATGGAGACCAGGAAGGAACCATTGAACATTTGGATTTCGATCTTAACATTTGGATTTCTATGATGCTTATTGTGGAAGCCTGGACCAGAACACACGTTTGTAGGACTTTATCTAACAGGCTCTGTGACTGATGTCAGGACTTTGTCAAATCCAGGTATGGGAACAATCCCCATCAAAAAACAACAATGACAGTCCATTCTCTTTATCATGTAGAACTGGTAAAATCTTGACTAAAGGAATATGGATGGACATGGAAATCGAGTCACATTTCATGTGTCTATCTTTGGTTCTGGGGGAACTTTGGTTCCCCAAGAAATCATGAGATAAGGATTTAAGTTCAAGTGTTTTATTTGGAGGGTGACCCCAGGAACCACTGACAGTAGAATGGAGAAGTGAGGCAGGGAAAGCAATAAGGTTTTCTTTATCAAGCCAGTTCCCTCTGTGGGAAAGTGGTGCTCACTCCCATTGAGGAGCTCTGTGAGTGTACGGAAGTAGGGAACATGCTTCAGGGCTTCCCACCTGAGGAGTGTGGGAGCTGGGGTGTTTGTGTACCAATGCATTAGTCATTGGGCAAAGGTAGCTCTTGGGATGCTAAGTCCCTGGCACATCCAGGTTGCCCTGTGAATAGGCAGAGAAGGATCTGGTAGGTAGAGAAAGCTCACATGCAGAGAGATTTTGAAGAGGGCATTAAAAATATCAGTGGTGCCCCCCCACCCTCCATGCCTCTCCAGATACAGTGTCATAAAATCCTTGTCTGTCCCACCTCCCCAGCAACCTGGAGGAGAGGGAGAATGCCACTCCCCCCTGGTGTCCCCATTTTCCAGGGGAAGGGAGAACGGGTGGGTGGTTGCAGCTCCTTCTCAGTTGAGCCTGGAAAATGAACAGAAGCCCTGAGACAGCTCCTGGGCCCCAGGCCATCCCCAGGGCTTTGTACCTTGTCACAGTCCTGACTTTACTCTCTTCGGTCCTCTCCCGTTAGCAGTCACTGAGTGACCCTACAGAAAAGCAGATTAATATTTATCTGAATATGCCAAGGGCACACACAGAGACTGAACAATGTCACCCACGAAAGCCTCCATCCGCTAAAGTATACAGGGTGGGCGAGTGAGAGAGGGGGCGCAAAGTGACTATTTTCCGATGGCCAGAGACTGCGGGGGCCTCCGGGGAGCTCCAGTACTTGAGGCATTTTTAACTTGACTTTGAAGAGGAAAAGAGAGCAGAGTAACGCTGGGCTACCAGGGAGGAGTCGGGGCAAGGGGAGTTGCTTTTTGCTTTTGTAGCAGCAGAAGCAGCAGTTGCGAGAAGCTCTGCCACCTGCATTTCATGAGTTCCAAGATGAACCTAAACCTCTCAGTGTCCCCATCACCGACTCCTTTGGTTTCTTACATTACGGTCTGCTGTCCCCAAACAAACCAGTGTCGCTGCACTCAAGGGACCTGGGGGTGGGATGGGGAATGATCTATCCTCGCTCTTTGGCTTCAGCCCCTCCCTGATATCTGGACCCTGTACCTGGCATGCCCTCATCTGGGGGTCTCTCTTTGGCTCAGCTCACCAAGGATGTATTTCACGCCAGTGTTTGTTTCATCTTTAGCAGGCAGCCTTGCACGCCACTTCTATGGCTCACTGCCTCCCTGGCAGAATTTGTGCTGTTCATCACAGCGTACTGGTCCCCCCTCTTCCAGGTTTATGGTAGGAGGACATTTCCCGGGCCCCATCCCCAAGCATAGCATAGAGGTGTGGTTGGAAGCTGCCCATGTGGCTTCTGGTAGGAGCAGGAAAAGCTAAGGCGTGGCGATGCGTCCCGCCCTCCTGCCGTGCCTCGGTGACCCAGGAAGTAGGTGCTGAGATGCAGCTCCCAAAGTGACGCTGCCAGGCTCCTGCCCGCCTGTGTTGGGCACGTGGTGTGAGTGGGAAGCAGACACATGCTGTCTGAAGCCACTGAGATCCCAGAATTGTATATGATTGCAACATAACCCAGCCCACCTGGGTGCTGCAGTTGTGGCCACATGTAGAGTCATTTGCTCACAGGTAATTGTAGGCTATTGATTGCTCTTCGTAAGCTCTTCACAGAAAATTTGCTCCCAAAGTGCTTTAGGTTTCTGTTTCCTGCTGTCATGGGCAGACACCATTAGACATCCCAGGAATTCCCTAAAACGTGCTTGGAGAAACTCTTCAGGCTGCCTCTCAGCAGTGTCTGTCTCCCAGAAAGGTTCCACGTGTTCATTTTCATGCAAGCCCCTCTTGCCATTGTCTTGAAGAAGGTAAATAGAAAGCATCAGTCAAGTGAACTGTAATTTTATTTAAAGAAGTCTCTCTTTAATTGGGGAGACTCGCTGACCAAATCCCCCATGGCATCACTGATGATATTCTACATGACGAGAGTGCTGGGACCTCTCTTCCCAGTGGCCCACCTTCCAGTTTGCCCAGGGCTGCCATGTGACCTTGGTTGATTGGTGAGCACTGTATTATGACACCGTGTCAGTATGAAGGGGAATATTTTGTGGCTTGTACTAACTGTGTGGCATCTCCTCTACATGGTCTCTCCATTTTTATTTACCCATGCCTTCGCTCATGGTGGATTTAGATGCTGCCACTGTCTTCTGTGTCATCAACAGTCCTGAAGCCTTGGGCATATACCTTCCCTCACAATAAATTCTGGAAAGTGCATTTGCTGGGTCTGACCACACCAGTATTTCCTGAGTGGGGTGGTGAGCAGAGGAGAGCCTAGGTCTTTGCCAGTTCAGGTGCCACCCACTGCCCCTCTACCAATTAACATTCACATCTTGGTGAAATCATGTTGCAGGTGCATGCTCACATGTCTCTGTGGTGACAGACTCCCAGGATCCCTCCCCCTTGGAGGATGCATCAGGCATCTCACTCTTGCATTCACAGGAAAGCTTTTTGACATCTCTCCCATGACTTGCTCTGAGATGACTCCCTGGTGAAGGCAGAGCATGGGCTAGAGGTTACCACAGAAGAGGAGGCAGCAAAGCGTGGACTCTACCGGGCACTCTCCTGGGCTTCGCCAGGTCCCTGGGGTGGGGAATCCCTGCTTATAGCACTCATCACTGCTGGAGAGTTACGACATGCAAACAAGGAGCCTTCTAGAGCACGCTGGTAGTCCAGGATGGTAAGGGGTGGGGAAATCAGGATGCTTACTGAAAGCCACTGAAATTCAGGAGAAATTCAGCTTGCAGGGACGGCAAGAGATGGGATTTGGGCTGAGAAGGGATGCGGAAGGGGTGTGAGACTCTCCTCCTGGCTGGGCAGAGGCTGCCTACATGGAGTGGGGCCAGTGTAAGCTGGGGTCTCCTGGCCACCTGAGGGCTCCCCCTGAGTGCTGGTGGGCAGCAAGGTGGAGGTGGGGAGAGGTGCTGGTGCTGCCCTGTCCACCTTAAAGTGCAGTGGGAACTAGAAGGCTGTTTTCCCAGAGCCTCTGCAGCACAGGACACTTGCTCCTGACCTGGGAAACACCTAGAAGGAAATCATAATACACTATCAGTGAGGCCACTGGAAAGCTAATGGTTTTCTTTTGACCTTTTTATAGGTCAGTGGAGCCAGTAGAAAGGTTCTTTGTCACACAGCTGGGGCGGGGGGGGGGGGGGATGTGGGGAGGGGCGCTGGCTCAGCCCTTCCTCCCCACAGCTCTGTGACTTGCTGACAACTTCCCCTTCCACTTCAGGTCCCCACCTGGCTCCTGTGGTCACGGCCCTAGTGCAAATGCATGTGTGCTCCCCCACCCTGCATGCACGCACACACAGAGGCTGCTAGTGGGAGGATGTGGGCTGTGAGTCTTACCAAGTGTGTGCTTGCCAATCCAGGGGTGAAGAGAGATGGAGTCAGGAAGCAGAAACAGAGCAGAGAGTTTAACCTGATCTGGTTAAAACACCCGAGCTCACTACATGCAGAGCTCTCATGGGCTCGCTCATTTGTTCTCAGTGCTTCTTCTTCCAGTACTTCTTCTGGAGCTATTGGTTAGCAGTTGATATCATTAAAATTAACAGTAAGAATGGCACATTCTGGGTACATGTTGTATTTGTCTCAGTTGTGAAAAGCTTCCCCTTTCTGCGAGTCTTTAAATATATTGAGGAAAAGGAGAGAGTCTGCCAATTATTCAGAGAAAGTCAGTCCTCAGATACACTGTGCTTTCCCCTTTTCCCAGGAGGTCACAGATTATACTTAGGTGTCTGATCTTCCTGGGGTGCTCCAGCCCCCAGAGCACTGTTTTCCCAGTCTGCTTTGGAGGATACTACAGTCTGGTACACTTACTACAGATAGAACTTTCTGCAGCGGTGGGAATTCTCTGTAGCCGTGCTGTCCAGTGGGGAGGCACCGGTCACACAGGGCCTCGGAGCACTTGACTTATGGCTAGTGCACCTCGAGAGCTGGATTTTCATTTCACTTCAGTTTCCCAATTCAAATTTAAATAGCCACATGGGGCCATATCGGACAGAGCTCCTAAAGGAAAGAACACTTTGGAAGGGCAGATTTCATGCAGTGGAGAGCCAGCTCCCCTTACCACACTTTCTTGCTGGATTACTTGGGTGGAAGGTGGGGGGTGAGGGGCTGTGAGTGTCATTAGCAGCTGTGGAAGCATCCAGTGTGCCCAGTGCTCTAGGAGAAATGCCACATTCTGAGCAGATTCTTCCTTAAGGTGCTGGGGACTTATTTTTCCCATTAAAACACAGAAACACGAGACACTTCTTGTTAAGCTTCCCTCCCACATGGTTTGCTAGATATGTGCATTTGTTTACTGCGATCCACCCAATGAGCAGTGAGATTTAGTGAAGCTATTTCCTGCAAAATCCATAGCAGATGGTGTGTCCAGTACCTTCCTGGTTCTGTACAGCAGGAGCCGGGTGATAATTTGTGCTTGAGCCTGGGTTCTTCAAGGAAAATGAAATATCCTATCTCTGGAGACCAATTTGTGTGTCTCCTCTTAGCAGAAAATGAAATTGGTATGGTGCAGCATGGTTCTCTTTTGTCAGAGACATCAGAAAAGCCATCGGCCTGCCCCACTGTGCTCAGAAGTTCATCTCCAGGCCTTACTAGCTCCATCCACGCTTCCTCGGGACCACCACCCCTGGAAGCACGTTAGAACCACTGGGGGGCTTTACAAATAACAACCCAGAGCCCAGGCTCCTCCGGACCAGTTAATGCAGCACCTCTGGGCGATGCCAACGAATTGACATCTTTTTTTTTCATCTAGTGCATCTTTGTTTGTAATAGCTGATAGTAGGGATTATTGTTCATATACCAATACAAGTACATAATTGTGCTTACAGCTGTTCTGTTTGACACAATATTTTGGCATGGTATCTTTGGTTTGGAGAAATAGATGGAATTACCACAGCAGAATTTATATAAAAGGAATTGACATCTTTTTTTTTTAATTTTTTTTAAATACCAAAAAACACCAAACGCAAACATTCCTAACTTTTGATCATTCCATTTTACATATATATCAGTAATTCACAATATCATCACGTAGTTGCATTTTCATCATAATGATCATTTCTTGGAACATTTGGAATTGACGTCTTTTAATGCGACCTAGGAGCTACTGCTCTATATCCAGAGAGGAGAAGCAGTGCATTAGTCTTTTCCATGTTGCCCCTGCCTATCTTATTTAGTATTTGAGTTCCCTGTAAGCTGCCCCAGGTCTTTTGAGAAGTTGACTAGGTATAAAATTTAAATACAACTCTGCATCTTGTTTAGAAAAAGCATAAAGGTATTTTTGCCCTATATAAAAGTTTGGGTTTTCTTGAATATAGGAGCTTCTTGGAGCTCAAGTCATGCCCTCTGTGTCAAGCCTTCACCTGTGCACCTGTGGGTGTGAACCCATGTGTAAATAGGACCTTTGAAGGTATTCTTATTAGGTAAGGTGTGGACTCCTTTGTGCAAAGGATCTTCGAAGATCTGATTTAGATGAGCAGCCAGAGGAGCGAGGGTGGACCTTCACCTGCATGACTAAAGGCCTTAGAAAAGAGAGAGTCACACACAGTCAGGGAAAGTCACAGGGAGAGCACGAAGATATTGTCATGTGGCGGGAGGCAGAGACGCAAGCTAGGGAGCCCCGAGTTGTGCCGCCAGCCTGCGGGGAAAGCACGGCCTTGCCAACACCTTGATTTTGGAGTTTTAGCCTCTGAAACTATGACATGATAAATTCCTGGTGTTAAGCCAACAAGTGTGTGGTATTCATCATAGCGGCCCTGGCAAACTAAGACAGAGTCCAAATCCAAATAGAATTTCTGCAAAATGTTAAATGATGGCATTATTTCAGGTCAGGCCCCTCTGCACCTCCACCCTACAATGGTCCTTTGGGTCAAAAAAGCCTGATTGCTAATAGAAAGAACTCATTGGACCTCTCCTCAGTGGGGATGCAATAGAAGACACCAAAGAAAAGAGGACAGCGAGCAGCTGAGCTGCCAAAACGACCGGGAAGGGATTCCAGTGGGAGCCACTACTTTTTCCAGCCCACATGCAACAAAGAGGGGCTCGTTGATGTTCTGTGTTCGAATTAGAGAGCAAAACATAATCCCTTCTCCTCCAGGGATGCCTTTTATGCTTCTGGAATATCGCCTTGGTCCACCCTTCCCTCAAAAGGTAATAAAATACGTACACTGCCTGATTAGTAACAAATGTCAAGCCGTCCACCATGATGGACGTCTCCAATTTCCATGGCACTGATAAATTGTGGCTGGAGCTCATGAATCTTTAATGGTTGGCCTATATTTAGGGGCTTTCAGTTTCTGAGGGAGATAAAAGTTTCTGCAGAGATAGAGTTCTCCTAGTGTTCTTTCTTCTGCCAGGCGTTTGCCTATTTAAAGCAGACATCTTGTCTTTCTAACATTCAGGGGTTCTGCTGACAATGAGAAACTGTTGGAGGCCTGAGAATAGACTGCCAGGCCTTAACCCCCCCCCCAAAAGTGTTTATTAATTTATTCAGCAAACAACATTGTCCACTGTGTGTTTTGCCTCGTGTTGGTACAGTGGTGACTGAGCCTTCCTAGTCAGGGGACACAGACAACAGACAAGAAAACAAATAATCACGGTAATTACAGACAGCGATAATTACCATGGAAGAAACAAGCAGGGTGGTTGGATGTGTTTTAAGCAGAGAATTGGCATGGTGTGATTTGCATTTTGAAGGCTTACCATGGCCGCTGGGCGGGAAATGGCTTTTGGGGCCAGAAATGAAAGTCAGGATGTCAATTAAGATGCCATTCAATGGCCCAGATAAGAGATGATGGTGATATAAGTGGGGAGAAGAGGGCAGATTTGCAGTATGTCTTTGAGGGTAAAATAGAGAGGACTTGCTGATGATTTGGATATGGTAGCAGAGAGCAAGCATGCAAGGAAGACTGCTAAATGTGTAACTCGCCACTTGGTGGGCTGTTATTAACATTTCCCATAACAGGGGAGAGGGAGACAGGGTATGAGTAGAAGGGACAGGTTTGGGGGAGAATACCGAGCATACTGTCACCAGAATTATTTAGGTATAGGTTCATTTCAGAATGGATGTGTCTAGAGTTCACGCTAGGGGTCATACCTGGAATGGTCCATTTTGGAGGTGTGAGCTAATAGATGGTTTTTAAAGCCATGAATTGACCTGGAGGGAAAACTCAATTAGAGAATGCAGCTCTGTCCCTTCACCACTCAGAAATCCAATAGAAGAGGCAGCAGCAAATGAAGCCAAGATGGAGGGCCAGAGAGTAAATAGGAAGGAAAAAGTGTGATACCCCGGAAACCAGAGAGAAGAGTATTTCCATAAGGAGGGGTGATCACCAGGGAACACGAGGTCAGCGAAGCATTCCTAAGGAAGTTTGGCACTGTGGACCTTAGTGATTTCAACAAAGGCAGTTTTAGAGGGAGGCTTGGAGGGGGGCAGTATGGAAAATAGATCGAATGAGCCAGATGGTAACTGGGATGAGAAAGCAGAGTTAACATTTTTTCAAGTTTTTCTTTGAAAAGGAGTACAGCAGTGGGACAGTAGCTTTGACATAGCATGCAGACAGAGGAGGGAATTCTTTTAAGAGACAAGATAATTTTGGGTGGAAGTTCTGTAGCATGTTTGTTGTTGCTATTAAGGATAGAGCAAATGGGGAGGTGATGATTTTGCCAGTGGGGAGAGGAGAGAAGAATAGTCCCCCAAAAAGCCAAGAGGCCTGGGACTGGGGACGTAAATTCACTGACTGGACTCCTAACATGGCAGGGACATTTCCTCTTTAGCAGATGGAGGAGATTGAGAGATGCAGTGGTAGAACATCAGAGCCTAATTGTGGCTCTTTTCTCTGAGTTTAAAACAACGTGATTAACTGAGGGAGAGGGTAAGTTTGAGGAAAGAGGAGAATGTATGAAGCAGGTACTTCAAAGAGTGAGTAGCAAAGTTACTGCAAAGATGTAGTCAGACCACCCAATGTTGCTGGCATCCATTTGAGTTTCAAAGGTCCTGTTAAGGTGAGACCTGCTAGCCCAGTGTATCTGGCTGCATAAGTGGCCCAGGTGTGGCTCACAATAGCTGGGTGGCTTGGCTTAACCAAGGTCTGAAGTCTTGCCACTTGAGCACCACACAAGGAAAGAGGCCAGGAAAGTGAGAATACTTGAAAAGGAGTAATTAGGAAGGTAGGCAATGTGATCTAATGGGCACCAAGGGTGGCGAAAAGTGAAGGAGATGGTGGATAGTAAAGAGGGTAGAGGCCACTGGGACTGTAGCCATGGGGATTCTAAAGTTAGTAGCTTGGATTATGGGAGGTGGTAGTTAGAAAGTGGGCTGCTCACAGCCAGGGTTTGAGATATAGTGATATTCATGACAAGAGGTAAGGCTTAGCAGAGTCAAGAAACATGATCTTTGGATGTAATGAGATGGGGAAAGAGAGAGGTCAGGGTTCTGGGTGGATGGCCATCCCTGGGGCTGGTAAGGTCACCATGGTTATGGCAGGAGTAGGGTATGGAGAAGCAGGGACCACACCTGCGGATGATGGACATACCCCAGGAAAACAGGAGATGATGGGGACTCAGAGGATGGTATGGGAATGAATGGCATGAACTTCACAGGAGCTGGGAGCTGAATAACAAGGAGGATAAATGGTTTGGCAGCAGTGGTGGGGAGTTTTGGTGGAAATTAAAACTATCTGGAATGCTTGAGTTTTCTCACCATTTCGGCTGGGGGCCAGTGTTTTACTTAGTGCTATAGAAATTCCTTGGAGAACAAAATGTTGCCAAACTTGAGGATTCCCAGCTGCCCCTGGCCAATGGACAATGCTGGAGAAATCACAGCTGACATGAGCTGTGCTGAGCAGGGAGCCCTCTACAGAGGGGCCCGGCATAGGAGCTGTGTGGTGCATTCATTGGGGGATAGCAGGGAACCTAAGGACTACCCACCTCTGCCAGCATCTCCCAGTGTTGACTCTCGACATGCGGCTCCAAGTCAGAGCCACATGTCCTATTTGTCTCCTTACTCTGCTCTTGTTATAGCCATCCATAATTTTTCATCTCAGGCTAGCTGCACCTGGCCTGAGATCTCTCTCCATTAAGTCTAGAGAATAGCTAACGTGCCTCAAAATACTCACATTGATAAAAGACCCCATCAGTTTATGAAGGTCCACAAATCAAATGACTGTCATCAACTCTTTAAGCCTAGAAGTATTTCCATGCATTAAGAACATCCATCTCAGGGCTAAGGCAGAATCCACCCACACATACCTCCTCCCTGCAGCCTTGGAGGGTCTCTCACACCAGCCAGGGGACCACCCAGCAAGTACAGGGCAGCCCTCCATCCTGGGGCTGCCCTGTGTGTGGAAAGAGGCCCCACAGCAGTTTCCCTTCTTGGTACCTTGCCTGGTTCAGCTCCATCTGTCTTATTCAAACAATGGGCTGAAGTCCCACCTGCAGAAGCTCCCTCAGACATCATTTCTGCCTTCTTAGAGGGATGTGGCCTGGCTGTGGCTCACAGGTGGCTAGGAGTCAAGAGCTCAATGTTCAGAATAGAGATGGGAGCTCCACAGGTCCCAAACTCGGCTGTTATCTCTGCTGTCCAGGTGTGGATTTGAGAAAGAGGGGAATGAAGCTGGAAGGCCAGGCTGCCTTGCCCATGAGTCAAGAGATGCCTCCTGTCTCTCCCAAGTAATGTTTGCTCATGAAAAAAGATCCTCAAATACATATCACACACTAGCCTGGGACATAATGGCTCAGAGGCACAAAGTTAAGTTTGCACACTGAACTCTTCCCCTCCTTTTCATATGTACACACATGTATGCGCACATGCATACATATAGACACTCAGCACCATAAGTTAACGCTGACATTAACAACACAAATCCTGGAATTTAGACAGAGTGAAGACTTGGACTCAGTTCTGCATCACCCATGCCTAGCACATTTGACATCAAGCAGGTTACACTTCATTAGTGCATTCATTTATTTATTCATCTTGCACATATTAATGAAGTGAAACACGGAAGTCATATTCACTTAGGGCAGTGTGGTCCAGTAGAGGAGAAAAATAAACACGGTGATTGTAATGCAAATGGAGTGAAATAAGAAAGGCATCAGCAAAACACCATGTGAGTTCAAAGTAGGACGCATTTCTTCTGGAAGAGGGAATCCAGAAAGGCTTCGGAGAGAAGTGGCCTGAAGGATGCCCAAGGCAGAAGCAAGGTCCCGGTGGAGTGAGTGTCCTTGGGTAGGGCCTTCAGTTTGGAGAGCGCGCCAGGGTGCTCTATTCATTCAGTGCCTGGGGTGATGCTTTCAGGTCAAGATTTCTCTGAGGAACTTGAGGGAGAAGCAAAGTAGGAGGACTGAGCCTGCACACTAAAGCCCAAAAGTGGTCATCTAGCTGAGAATGGTCTGGAGCTCTTGGTATTCTTGTGAAGCTTACCCTGATGGAGACCCAGCATTTGCCCAATCTCCAGTCTAAGCTCCTGGCTAGGTTATCCAATGAATGTGGGGCTGAAACTTTCATGGAAATTGCTTCATGGTTCAAACTAAATTAATAGGCCATTAGCACCAGTTTCTTCTTTAGGGCTCATTGCTAAGGCATTTCCTTTTTTTGTTCTGGAAGCTGAGAAAGTCAGTACTATCCCAGTGAGCATTTCTAGGGTTGACTGTGTATATGTGACAATCCTAGGTTGTCCCCCCAAAAAGGCATGTTCAAGTTCTAATCTCTGCTCCATTGAACATGAGCTTATTTAGAAACGGAATATTTGAAGATATTGTTAATTAAGATGAGGTCGAACTAGATTAGAGTGGGCCCTAGTGCAGTAAGACTGGTGTCCCTGTAAGAAGAGGAAATTTGGACAGAGCCAGAGAGCCAGAGAAGACAGCCATGTGACAGAGGCAGCGGTGGATTTACATCGCAAGCCAAAGAATGCCTGGGACTGCCAGGAACCTACAGACCACGGAGGACTCAGAGCCCTGCCAACACTTTGATTTTGGACTTCTGGGCTGCAGAACCGGGAGACACTAAATTCCCATTGTTTGGGGACTTTGTTGTGACAGCCCTCGGAAACTAGGATGGGTAGAGTGGGGCAGTGAAGTCCTGGTAAACCAACTCTCCGAGGGAAAAAGAAGCCCTCGTTTGTAGCATTTGCCAATTTCTGTAATGGAAGTACTTTCACAATGGCCAATTTTAAGCTAATAACAATTTAACAACTGGATCACAAAATTCCTTAATGTTTAACAGTTGGCTCTTGTGGGCTGGTACAAGCCAGCTCTGGTCTATCCTGGGGGTGGGGGGCAGTTGAGGATGAAGAAATAGAAGTGTGCAGTAAGGCAGCAAAGTTTCCTTCCCCTCGCCTCGAGGTGTCTGCTATGGAACTCTCCATAATCAGGTTTTTTTTTTAATTAAAAAAAAATTTAACTGAATGGTTGCAGCAGGCTTTCTCCCTCTACCCAGATTTCAAAATTACCATAGGGCAACATTTGAAATTGAAAAATATAAAAATAAGCCTTCAAGTCTCTGCCTAAAATAGCGATTATTGCATTACAAAAGAATTTGCCATATACTGCTTTAAAAGCGAAGTTCTCCTGGGGTTTTAAAATT
This sequence comes from Tamandua tetradactyla, assembly GCF_023851605.1. Lineage (NCBI taxonomy): Eukaryota > Metazoa > Chordata > Mammalia > Pilosa > Myrmecophagidae > Tamandua > Tamandua tetradactyla. The sequence goes on along the minus strand of NC_135327.1, from coordinate 41,066,086 downwards.
ACTCTAACTTTCAAATAATAACTTGCTGTCTATTGTTTAGAAGAACAGCTCTTAATTTGGGGTCCAGGAATCCCTTGAAGTTTCCACTGCGGTGGAGTTTAGGGACTTTGCAAACGCCTTGGAAATAGTGCACGTGTGGTTTTCTGTGGAGTGGGTGGGTAGCTTTCATCAGATACTTAAGTATATCCATGACCTAGTTGAGGCTCTAACTAATAGCCCAGGGCCCTTTGTCATGTGTGTAATAATCTCACGGGCATTCAGCTCTGTGGGTCCAGCAAGGTGTTTTAAAGTTGAGTGCAAGGATGGTTGGTACAGACTCCAACTGCTGTAATGGCCTCATTTACATCCCAGAGGATGTGGGCTTGCCCTGGGGTGGCAGCTGGGGCACGGGCTTTGCTAGGAAGAGTCTGCAACAGGTTTCGATCATGACAATGATAGTGATGCCTCAGCTTTATGTATGTTGGGGCAAGAAACATGCCAAAACAGAAGCCAAGCCAGAAGCCCAAGCTCATTATCTCTCTTCTCTATGCCAGAGCCTGTGAGTCTCTCAGTGTCATTATACATGTTCATTTCACCAGAGCTAGGGGAAGCCACCTTCTGTGACCTCCTGGATATTAATTGCTATAATTAGGATCTCTTGGAAAGTTGTTCTCAGTGTCTTGCTTAATAGGGGCAGCCAAGACCTCCTACAGTTGGTCTTCCTGGGGACCACTGGGTTTTCTGCTCGGGAAAGGGTTGACCCCTCCTGTCATAGCCTGAAATAACAGAGGAAGGCACAGTGGGATGAGTATGAATAGAGGGCACTGCCCTGTCTCCATCACAGACCTCTGGGCCCAACACATACTGGTTTCCCAGCACTCCCAGCAGGGTGCCCCTGTCAGCTTTCCCCTCACACATCTGCACCTCCCTTGGGCATCAGCAGTGGTGGGTGCAGCTGATAAGGATACTAGGGAGGCTATGGGGGGGGGGGCAGGAGTCTTTAGGCCAGCACCCATCTTTTGACCCTGGGCACTGGGCCAACAGATAAATACTAGGGACCACTGAGCATTGGGGTCAACAGATGGGTGTTGGGGGCCACTGGGCACTGGATCAACAGATGGGCATCAGGGGCTACTGGGCACTGGTGTCAGCAGTGGGCATTGGGGGCCTCTGGGTGTTGGGGGCCACTGGGCGCTGGGTCAGCAGATGGGCGTTGGGGGCCACTGGGCACTGGATTAACAAAGAATGGTATTGGGAGCCACTGGACACTGGGGCAACAGATGGACATTGGGGGCCACTGGGCCAACAGATGGGCATTAGGGGCCATTGGACACTGGGCCGACGGACATTGGGAACCACTGGGCACTAGGCCAACAGATGGGCATTGGGGGCCACTGGACACTGGGCCAACATTTGGACATTGAGGACCACTGGGCACTGGGGTCACCAAGTGAGCACTAGTGGCTGCTCTCTAAGGCTTGACCAGTCCTGTGGGTCCTTCTGAACTGACCCCAAGGTTAGTACTTCTGGCCTCCCCCCACTCTTCTGACCCCCAGAAATCCAACTTTGCCACTTCTAAAGACACTGTTCCTGAGGCTTGCTGGACCAGAGATTTGGTTACACATTTCCTTCTAACTCTCAGCAGAATAGAGAGCCTCACAGCCCTGTGATTCTTCAGGATTTTAGAACTCTGTAGAAGACGACAGATGGATATTTTTATGTTCGTTATAAAGGTAAGAAAACTAATGCTCAGAGTTTATGGTCCTGGCTAAGGTCAGAGCTCTAGATTCTTAATACAGCCCACCAGCTAAGTGTCCATCTAGGAGAAACATAATGATAATTGGATAGCGGTAGGAGTAGTCACAATAATAACAACAGCAGCCGAGCTTCCTTGAGCCCTGTCTGGAACTGTGCCCAGTCCCTCTCATGGCTTTTCTTCTTTAACCACATGACGACTCATGACATATGCAGGTATGTGATTATTCGCCTCTCCATGAGGCTTAAGGGTGGTGGGGGTCACTTGAACCTGGGCAGCTGGCCTCCCGAGTGCTCTCACTGCCATCACTGCCACGCTTACCATGTTCGGGTAGTCTATAGAAAATCCTCCCTGGGAATGTGCCAGGGCTTCCCCCAGGGGGTCCGTCATTGCGAGCCCGGTGCGGCGTAGGCACAGGCTGGTACTGGCCTTGGCCATCAGACTGTGCATCCGTCGGCGGTTTGGTCTACAGAGACCTCTAATTAAAAGATTTTTTTTTAATGAACTTTTATTAATTCAGCAATCTGTCTGGATGCTGAATTGTCATTTTTGCTAATAGAGAAAATGGTTTAGTTTATTTTCCAGAACAGTGAAAGCCACTCTACTTAATTAAACTGTCGGAGATTTTCTCCTTGTCTTCCTCGCACTGGCCCCAGGAGCTGGGTTGGCAAAGCCTGGAGGCCACAGTGGCAATTCAAGTGGAACTTCCTTCTGAAGTTTGGATGGGTTGGATGTCAGCCATTTCCAGGAGGCCTGGTGGGGTCTCCAGCAGAAGCGACCTGAGGCTGGGCAAAGCGGGGTGACACCCACATTGCTTCATTTTAGGTTATGGAGACAGCTGTCTCTCCAGTGGGGTCTCCCACCTGCCCCGGGGCAGGTCTCCAGCAAGCAGGGTTGGGGGGCAGCGCCCACCCTTTCCCAACAGCTTTGAACTCCACTGTGCAGAGGCAGTGTAACCCAGATTTTACAGTCTGACAGAGAGCACCCTAAAAAGAGAACTGTTGAAATTGCAAACCAGCTAAAGGAAACACTGACTTTGGTGGTACATTAAAAGAATCATCCTTCATGAGCAGACAGGAAGTTATCCCAGTGACACAAGGACTGGGTGACAGTGGTGTCATGCTCCTTGGGGACAGGACTCCATGCAGTAAACCACATGGAAAAGCACTTGGGTTGGAAAGGAAGGGCCTTCCCCTGCTGCCAGAGACTCTCCTACCCCAGCTGTCAATAGCATTAGGCAATCAGGCTGCACATCTGCCCTGTAAAAATTAGATATAAGATGCAGATGGCCACCATTTTTATTTAATATGTTTTAAAGATTTTAATTAATGCTTGAAGGTGAATGCATTGATGCTTGGATGTTTGAATAGCTATTTGGAAATGGAAGGTTACATGTTGTTATTTGCAAATAATATGATTATATACCTGGAAAATCATGAGAATCTATTGATCAACTCTTAATAAGAAAGTTGTAAATGATCAGACACAAGACAAAAATGTGCAGAAATCAGTAACTTTCCCAAATACTGGCAGTGACTGGTTAGAAAATACATTGAATCTTTTATTCATATAATCACAATAGAGCAAAAATTGATAAAATTACTAGGATTGGCTTTCAAAGGATAGGAAATATACAAAAGAAAACTTTTGACATGTATTTAAGAATATATTAAAATATTTTAATAAATAGATATTCTTGGGTAGAAGATGGAAAATTATTTCTTAATCATTTTTTGGATTTAATTTAAAAATCCAGGAGATTTACTTTTGGACTTAAAAGTATGTAAGGACCTAAAAGTATTTTGAAGAAGGGCCAGGGAGAAGATTTTTTTCCCTACCCTATAATAAAATGCATTACATTTTATTAAAGCTTCACCACTAAAACGGACAGATGAATGATACAAGATAGGTAGATGGTTCTAAACTGATAATAGGACGGGAGCCTAAAATGACAAAGAAAACAGCCTCACGCAAGGAAGAAGGAAGGATTGTTTAGCAGAGTGTGAGGTGAAGTTGGCACATGACTTGGAGAAATACTCAAGTTGGGTTTTCCCCTCACCACCTGTGTGGAATGCTTCCTGGTTTCCCTTTGTTCTGCCTGACCCATAGTCCCTCCCAAATGGGAGAGTCAAGCCCCTGCTACCCAGGCCTCTTCCTGACCCCTTGCAGCTGCTTGTGTAAATGCATCCAGAGGTTCATTTTGAGAAGCAACTGATAAAAATCCAAGATTTTTTATTGAAAATCCATCCATCATCCAAGATGATGATCAGAAAATAGTGAGCCAGAGTTTGTCTGAGGTGCAAATTATGAACTTGATGAAAGACAAATTTAAGGGGAATCCTGTCATTCTTTCTACTTAATATATTAATTTCTTCCTCCTCATTCTTATGTGCATGGAAGCAGAGGAAAATTCTTCCCTTAAAGTAATATGCATTATATTGTTGGAAAGAGCTGAGTGAGTGCTTGGAGATGGTTGTTTCTGAGAAGGAGGAAAGGCAGTGAGAGTATGTGGCCTTCATTAGTTGTCTGAGGGGAGGCACGTGTCATCCTCAGATAAAGGAATCCCAACAGAAGTCCTCTCCCAGTGGCAGCCCCTAGGGGATGTATGCCAGCAGCTCAGTTTTGGGATTCCCTGTCTCAATTTCTCTCTTCGCCTTGAGTTTTCTGGGCACCGTATGGGCTTTTTAGGAGCGTGTTAGGCACAAATAACAATGCGATGCAAAGGCCTCCTTTCGCTTCCTCTGGATGACCTCCTGGGGTGGGCTGCAGGCGGCAGGATGGGATAGAGATGGAGACATGGAACCTCCTCCAGGCGTGGAGTTTGTAGGATGCCGTGACCAGAGGAGTGTGACCATCATTCAGCAGACAGGTGAGCTGGGACAGGACTATCACCTGGATAGGAGAGCCTGGGAGAGGAAGGACCACAACTGCAGAAACCTGCTCGTCAGGACTCCCGCAGGACGACTCCTGCAGACCTACCGGGGATGGCAGTGAGATGTAGAAGAGCTGAGGAGCGGAAGAAATGTGGCCAGGGGTAGGTCTCCTGGGCTGGAAACTGGCCAGATGTGGCTGGACCAAGCGTGGAGAGGTGAAGTGATTGCAGATCTCCTGTTCTGACCTGCTGCCGCTCTCCGAAATAAAGAACGTAAGAGAAAGACTCACGGTTTTGCAGCTGGAGGGTTCTGCAGGAGCAGATCATCAATTTGGTTGGAGGCACGCTCGGTCCACCAACAGGAGGCATTGCGAACAGATGTGTTCATTACCCAGAGGCATTTTTGAGTTACGTTTCTCTGCTCCAGTGTCTGTGATTTAAAGGAACGCTGCAGAGAGAGAGCACGGCTTCTCACAGAGAGCAGGCAGGATGGCAGACCCCACTGCCCCTGGCTGCGGGGGTGGGGGTGGGGGGCAGTGCCCAGCTAAAGGGCCGGGGGCGTTCCTCTGGTGGTGCTGGCCTGGCCTTGCCCTGGGGGCCACCTGCTGCCCCGAGCCCCAGCGGGCAGCTGCAGTGGCACTGGGATCAGGACGTGGCTCGATTACATTCTTGCTCCTCCAGCCACTTCCTCCCTTTCCGGGCCTTCTGCAGGAATATACGATAAACTCCGCTTCTGCTGTGACTTGCTACAATTCAGGGATTAAGTTTCTAATATTGGGCTTTGTGGGCTTGGGGAGTGAGTGAAAGAACATGGTGTCGTTTTCACCCGGGTACAGCCTGCATGGGGAAAATCCCTGCAGAGGAATGGGATGGTCCGGGGGCCTGGATGTCTCTATGGCCGCTCTGGGGAGGCCTGGGGGAGGTGCCATCCGTGCTGTCAGAGATGTAGTCCTCCAGCTTTCTCATTTGTTGTCATTCTGTTCACTTGATTCTTTCTGGGGACTTCATTTAGTGATCTAAATCTGGAGATCGTCAGTCGGGAGCTGGGAGGGACCTCGTGTCCCTGCTTCTGGGTCCCGCTCCAGCCTTCCCACTGCAATTGAAAAATGGCATACCCCGCCCCCACCCCTTGGGAGAAATAAAGTGCAGGCCCAGGACCGTATTGATTTTCCATAAGAAATGATGCATCTTTAAGGCTCTTTTTTATTACTGTTTCAGAAGCGGCCTTCTGACCTAATTCAGGAAAGTACACCAGCTGACAGAATGCTCCACGGCTGTTTGTCTTGGCAGGGTGCTTTAGGCTATTGGTTTCATTTTCTTCTATTTGCGGTTGAAATGTCCTTGGGGTTTAGGTGTCCCCTCGTCTTTTTCTGGGCTTTTCTGAACTTTAACTTCAAAGATAATTTTTTTTTTTTTAACATGGGCAGGCACTGGGAATCGAACCCAGGTCCTCAGGCATGGCAGGCAAGCATTCTTACCTGCTGAGCCACCATGGCCCGCCCAAAGAAATTTTTAAAGGGAGAAAGAAGACTCATGTTCCTTGACCCATTGTGGTTGGCCTAGGCCAGCTCACAAAGCAGCAGTGAACCCCACGTATGGCTGCACTCTTAGCACAGGCGAGTTTCCTCAGGCCCTTTTTGGGCAATGCTGGACATTTCTACAAGCAGAAGTGTGGGCCTTTGGGCACACCTGGGCAGCAAGTTACCCCATAGCTTTTAAGCTCTGTAATAACCACCCATTCCCCTCTGAGTCCTTTGGGTAAGTCATTCTCTCCAGACCACTCAGAATCCTGCCCAGCAACTTCACATATGAGCAGAAGACCACAACCATGAGCGTTTTGAGGACCACAACTATCTCAACTTTCTCTCTGGGTCTCACTGCCTGATGTAACAGTCAACTCCAGGAGTCAGTCCACTATTGGTTGACAGGCCCACATCTCTTTGGAAAGCGAAGTTCCAAGCACTGGCTGGTAGAGCTTTCCATTTCCTGCTTCACTGAAAATGGCTTCACTATCTTTTAGCATGTGGTGGGCCTCTGAGGATGGTAGGAAGACACCGTCTTGTTCAAAGGCACCTTAACTGACTGCCACAGAGTGGAAAGTTGTTGGTCCAGAGAGTAATAGCACCAGCTTTGTTGCCAACCTCCCTTCAGATGCGGCTTCCTTTCCCATCAGTATCTGACTTGTTTCCACACCTTTCTGGGTCTTGTCTGACAATGGCCAGGTCCTCAGGTTAATTACCTATTGCCAGCGTGTTTCACTTTATCCATTTTGCATGCAACTCTCCGTGATTTTTTATAGTGCCACACCTGTGTTTATGGGAAACTGTACCATCTCTTGGTTGGTTTCCTGATGTCTCTTACATGTGTTTCACACTCCTCCTTTGTTCTCAACTCACAATATAGATCAAAAGAATGGTCCTGCTGTTCTCTTTCATTGTCTTAGAATGGATTCCCCAAGAAGCAGACCTGAGCAAAGATTCAAGTGCAAGGGGTTCGTTTACGAGGTGATCCCAGAAAGCACTGATAGGCAAGTGGGGAGGTGAGAAGGAAGGGAACAGTGCAAGGAGTGTTAACACACACATGTTGCTTTTTGGGCAGCTGGGGCTCAGTTCTATGGGGGAGCTCTTGGAGAATGTGTGGGAGGAAGATGCTGATGTTTTCTCTCCCGCAATTCCCATCCATCAGTGGCTGGAGCTGCTCCCAGGGCCTTAGCCCACAACTCTTATGGAACTTAGCCCACAAGTCTGTTCCACCCAGGCCCCCATGGGATGAGAGGAAGCCCCTGGATGGAAGAGTTCAGAGTTTTGGTAGGACCCCAAGTGTTTATATCCTTGGGGGGTTACATACAGCCTCAGCTGCACACAGATTTTGAGGATCTGGAACAAAATCCCAAGGGTCTTTGACTCTAAAATCTGCTAGCTCAGTGGACTCAGGAAAGGTGCTCAACCTCTAGGAGGCTCAGTTTTTTCTCTGTAAAAACCACAGGCACCGTTGTGGTCCATACTTCATACAATGGTTGCAAAAACTAGGAAATGCAATATAAAGCACTTTGCATGGGGTCTGCCTAAGAAAGCATGAAGACATTTCCTCCGACAGCATTGATATTAGCATACTTGTCTTTTGTCGCCTGTTTCGGACTGAAATTTGTTCTGCCGTGTGCAGCTGAAAGTTGCAATTACTAGGAGACAGGGCCCTTGGGTGTTGGGATTTAAGATTAGTGAACTAAGAAAAGTCATTTCACCTCTAGGGCCTGGTTTTCTCATCTGTAAAGTTTAGATTAGAGGAGAGGCTCTAATAATTGATAATGCTGGGAAACCATCACACTCACAGAAAGCAATACTTTATTCCACATTGTTCTTTTGGCTTCCAAGCCCATTTTTACATACCGTAATGACTGCCTTGGCTTTGAAGCTTCATTTACATCATTGGACACATAGCTTCCTGAATTTTGTTTGCTTGTTTGTTTGTTTTTAGTAGCTGCACCCAATTTTGAGATATACCTTTCTTTGTAGTAACTAACTAGGGACTTGTCTAGCATGTTGCCTCGCTAGTAGTTGGGGGTGGGATTCTTTGCTCTTGACTGGGTCCTTTGCCTTTGCCAGACATTAATCCATTTAGTTCCTGAGACCTTGCTTGCAGAGAAGTCCAGAACCTTCTGTAGATCCCGTATTCCTTATCCTTACACTCAGCCAGTGGAGAGACCGTTTGGACTAATCTCGTAGAAGGGAAAGTTCTCACGAGGATGGTTGACTCATCTCAGTTCCCTCGAACCATGGACCCAATCTGAAAGCTGGGTGCATTGTTCATGAACACATGGATCCTGGGAGACTCACCCATAGTGGTGTTTGCGCTGTGAGACAGCAAACTGAGTTTAGCAAGGCAAAAAAAAAATCCAATCGTATTCACAAAAGCATATTGATGACCCTATTTAATAAAAAGCTTCTGAAAATATGTTGGGTTCTTGACAGGAACAGTATAAAAACTCATCTTTCATGCTGTTTGCTATATGTTTGGACTTTAGGATTTCATGTAGCTGTGTATTTATTGAAGGGGCAATCACTTAATGAGCACCTTCAGGGCATTGTAAGGGGAACTTGGAAATCAAATATGAATGAGATCCATCTGCTCCTTTAGAAAAGTTGCCAGTCTGGAGGAAGGCACAGATATTTTGGGCAATGCCCTTGATAGAAGGCTCTGTGTCACTACATCTTGGCCATTTGTATTCAAAGAATATCGAAAGAGATATTAAAATAATAATAACTGAGTTAGGGTTCTCTAGAGAAACAGAACTGTTGGTGATATATATATTAAGAGTTTTATTATAGGAATTGACCTTGGTGATTGGCAAGTCTGAATTCTGTAGGGGGTGTCGGGAGCTGCTGCAAATTGGAAACTCCCATGAAGGTAAAGTTGAATTCCCCAGGAGAAACTGACTGACTGAAGTAGAGGCAGGAATTTTTCTTTCTAATCTCTGAAATCATCAGTTCTGGCTTTAAGACCTCCACTGACTGAATAAGGAAACTTCTCTCATTGCTGAGGGCATTCTTCTTAGTTGATTGTAGATGCAATCAGTCATGGAAGCAGTCAACTAACTACAGATGCAAATTCATCTACCAAATACCTTCCTAGAAACAATCAGGCCAATGTTTGCTTGGCCAAATGATCGGGCACTGTAACCTGGCCAAGTTGACTCATGGAACTGACCATCACAATAGCCAATACTTGTTGACCAATTACTATATGCTGGGCGCTGGGTTTAGCACTTTGTGAGAATTAGTGCTTAATTGTTACATGAACTCCATGAAGTGTACGAATCAAGAAATATATTTACAGATCAAGAAATTGAGGTGTAACCTGCCCAAGGTTGCCTAGCTGGTAAGTGTTGGCATCAGAATAGGAATCCAGGAGGCCTGGCTTTAGACCTTGTAGAATTTCCATCCCCCCAAATATAAGAAGAATCTATTAGGGATGAAGAGGAGAAGCCTGTTTAGGGAGATCTCTTGGGGTACCAAGGGTCAGGAAAATTCAGGATGATTCCAATGTTTTGGTAGGGTAACTTTGGAAATGGTGGCCCTACCAATTCATAAAAAGGATACAGGACAAAGAGCTAGTAGGTAGCTCTGAGGTGGAAGAGAGAAGATCAAGTTGGAGTTCAGTAAGTGGGGTTAAGTGTCAGCAGTTGGCTGTTGAGAATGTTCAAGGCAAACACCCTTTTGGAAGACTCTCTAAAGAAGTTAGGAAAGCCAAGTCAGCATTCTGCTCCACCCAGAGATAGCCCAGTGAGCATTCTCTAGGGGGAACCTTCCCACTTCTGGATCATGCTTCTTCTCTGGAGGGGGTTTCCGGGCTTCCCCTGTTGGACCCTGTCTTCAGGGCTCTCCTTTGAGCTCTACATCTATACTCCAGGGCTCTATATTTACCAGACTCCTCCTCCTGGACAGTCTGACCTCCTTCTTGACCTAGACCTGGTCCTCCTCTTGTGTCCAACTATCTGGCGTGGCTGAAGGTGGAAATCCGAACATCCTTTGAGACCAGTCCCATTCTCTGAGACTTTGTATCAATTCACTCACCAGCACTGTTGGTTTCCTCTGCATTAGCTCTTGCCTCTGGCTGTGCTTCCTCCAGGACAGTCCATAGCCAGCCCACCTCTCTTCTGTGGCCTCCAACACTCTCTCCACACAACAGCCAGCATGATCCTTCTGAAGAGTGAACCTGCTTTGGGTATCCCCTTTTTAAAACACAGACCTGGCTTCCCTTTGCTCTCAGGGTGCAGCCCAACACCATCAGCCCATCCGGGGGACCCCTGCACCTAGCCTGCTCTCTCCCTCCCCTCCAACCAGCCTCTCCTTCAAGTGCATGAACATACCATGTTAAGGAGATTCTCCAGGTTCTCCAACACTCCAACACTCTTCCCTCTGATCTGGGCCAAGGGAATCACAGCCCTCCTTTCACAGGCTCCTAGAGCCCCAGGTATCATCTTCATGGTGCTTAGCGCAACTGAAACTTCACTCACATTAGTGAAATTATATCATCAGTTGTGCCCCAACTAAACTCTAACCTCTCTGTATCCCCAGTACCTAGCAAATGGCAGACAGGTACTACGTGCTCAACCAGTGTTACTTGAGTGAAAGAATGAATGAATGAAGAAAGCCTCTTTTGCTTTCGCATTTGAGGATTGTTCTTTCTTCTATGAGAGCATTACCAAGGCCTTCCTGAAATATATTCTGGACAGTGAGAATGCTCTGCTAAGACATTTCTTCCAGCCCCTGACTCAGAGGAATCTCAGAGGCTTCAAGAAGGAGCCGGGGACAGAGTTTAGGGTCAGCAAGCATATGGCTCAGCCAGTACCTGGCCCTGTGCTTGGGGGCACAGAACTGAATTCAGGGTTTATGGTTCAGTGAAAGACCAGCCTTGTAGATGGGAGGGGTTCTAAGTCCTAGCCATTGGCCATGGTGTTCTGTGTCCTTCCCGCTGTGCCCACCTGTCATGCATACCTGTTCCCACTGTAGGGCTCCAGGCTCTGCAGCTATAAATTACCCACTGATGATTAGCTGGTTTTCTTCTAATTAAAGACTGCCTAGGCCAAGCAAATCAGGGACAGTGATCAGTTTGATCCATTGATCACACTGTCCCATGGGTCACATACGGATCCAGAAAGCACCCACATGCAATCACTGTAAGGTCCTCCAACCTATCCCGTGGGAATTGACAATGAACAAGCAATAGCTCCCTGGTTGGTTTTCAGTTGAGCTTGGGCTTCCAAAGTGGTGGGAAAAGGGACCAAAAAAATTTCTTTTCTATTGAAACAAATGGGAAAAATTTTCATGGCTACAACCCTGGACACAGAATCTCGCTGTCAAACTCCAGTGGCTTGTGGAGTTGTGGCATCATTGTGTGTGTACATTTTAACCAAAGCTGAATTTAGGCTTTATAATATTTGCAAGGTCTTAATGGTAGGTGGCATTTATGCTAGCTCTACCAGCTGTTTACCTTGTCACTGGTTTTGAATGATGCTCCAAAGACCCAAAGGAACTGCCTCCTTTGCTATGGATACCAGAGATGCTGCACCTGCCAGTGGGAGAAGAGCTGCAGGTCTACATAGCAGGGGGTTTTGCCCTGCGACCCAAGAACTGAGCTCGAGAGGGGCTGCCACTGCCAACAGCCCAGCTTCCCGCAACCTCCTGGGCCAGGGTGGGGCTGCACCTCTAGGGATGTGCTCTAAGAATCAGTGCTTTGTTCTTGGGCAACACTGGGAGGCAAATGGGAACCAAGGGTGGATTCAGTGATGGGCTTGAAAATTGAAGAGAGAGGCTTCCTGGGAACAGAGGTCCTGGTTGGCATTAGGGTCCACTGGCAATAAAATGGTAAAACATACTGAAAGATACACAGTCTAACCATGTTTCTACATCATATTGTCAGAGGTTAAAAAGCTAGATGATTCTGGCAGGCAACAGTGGCTCAATAGCAGAGTTCTCGCCTGCCATGTTGGAGACCCAGGTTCAGTTCCTGGTGCCTGGCCATGTAAAAAAAGAAAGTTAGATGATTCAGTGTGTTGGCAAGAGTGTAAAGATCAGGCACTCATACATTGCTAGTGCAGTAAAAATTGGTACCACCTCTCTGGATGGTATTTTATTTCTATCAGAATTTTTTTTAAACATGCATTGCTTTGACCCATCAATCCCAGTACCTGTCCAGGTACTCAAAGAAGTTACTATGTTGCATCATAGTTTGCATAATACATGACTGGAAGCAATTTAAGTGTCCATCACTAGGGGACTGGTTAAAGAAGTCATTCATTTCCATCCAGCCAGTGGATTAGGCAGCTGAATTTAGTACCGACATGCAAAGATACATTTGTTAAGTGAATATAGTAATATGCAGGCCACAGTGTTTAATTAGCTGCATTTTGTATAAAAAGGAAGGAAGGAAGGAAGATGCATTTATGCCCAAGTGCTTATATATGCATAAGAATATACTTAAGAAGGGTCCACACAGGGTTTGTCCCTGGTAGGGGAACTGAGGAACTTCATGCTGTCTATACCTTCAAGGGCTATTTTTTCACAAGCCTGCATTCCTTATTCTGAATCAGTACATGCATATATAATATATGTGTCCACAGACATCGAGTGCAGATATGAATGAAGCTGATCTGGATAGGACTAAGGTATATCAGAGGACTGGGTAAAGTCCTTAAAACTTTTCTTAAAACTTTTAACTTCTATGTTAGACTAAAGGCTGAGATGTTTATTTGGTGCAAAATTTATATTTTGGGTAGTACATTTCCTAATTTAGCCTGTATGGTCATTTAGTTGCACACCATAAGTACAGGGTATCTTGAATAGGGCATGAGATTTTGTTGGTTTGTCCAGGTTAGTGTGATGCCCCGATAAATCCCAGAGTGATTTGGACAGTGGGTAAAAAAAAATATTTACAGGGTTCCCTTAGGGGAATGGGGAGAAAGGGGGAAAAAATTCAACTTCCCCATTTGGAGAATTTCTGGTAACTATCGCAAGCAATTAGGGACAACCAAATCAATGGGCTAAGCCCCCGATCTTGGGGTTTGCCCCTATGAAACTTATTCCTGCAAAGGATAGGCTAAGCCTACTTAAAATTATGCCTACGAGTCACCCCCAGAGAACCTTTTTTGTTGCTCAGATGTGGCCTCTCTCTAACTGGCATGGCAAGTACACTCACTGCCCTCCCTCTCTACATGGGATATGACACCCAGAGGTGTAAATCTCCCTCACAGTGTGGGACAGAAATCCTGGGATGAGCTGGGACCCGGCCTCAAGGGATTGAGAAAACTTTCTCAACCAAAATGAGGAAGAGAGAAATGTCAGTGTCTGAGAGATTTCAAACAGAGTTGAGAGGTTATCCTTATGCATTATATAGATACCCCTTTTCAGTTTATGGTGTATTTGAATAGCTAAAGGGAAGTATCTGAAACTGTAGAGCTGTGTTCCAGTAGCCTTGTTTCTTGAAGATGATTGTATAAAGATATAACATTTACAGTGTGACTGTGTGATTGTGAAACTTTGTGTCTGATGCTCCCTTTGTCTAGGGTATGGACAGACGAATGAAAAATATGGATAAAAAAATAAATAATAGGGGGAACAAAGGTTAAAATATATTGGGTAGATAGAAATACTAGTGGTCAATGAGAGGGAGGGGTAAGGGGTATGGTATGTATGAGTTTTTTCTTTTTTCTTTTTATTTCTTTTTCTGGAGTGATGCAAATATTCAAAAAAATGATCATGGTGATGAATACACAACTATGTGATGATAATGTGAGCCATTGATTGCATACCATGTATGGAATATTTGTATATTAAGAGTGTTTGTGTTTGTATGTTGATTTATCAATAAAAACATTAAATATATGTATATGCATTCTGACAGACAGACATGTCTTTAAAGAGTTAGTGATGATAACGAGAACAAGAGCCATGCTGGCTGTGCAGCTTCCCAATGGCCCGTCAGATTCGTGGCTCTGAGGACCAAACCACTAAGATTCATCCACATCCCTCTCTGTCATTTGTAACTTGGTCTGAATTAATTTAACCACTCTGCTTTCCTCTTTAAACTTCCCTAGTGGCTCTCATACTGAAGGAGGATGAGTTTTAAATGTAGAAGAAAAGGGGGGGTGGAGAGAATGGAGGTGGTGGGGGCAGGGGTTCTTGAGGCTGAGAGAGCTTTGGACTCCCTGGAGGAGACAGCAGCAGCTCCCACCAGGGAGGGGAAGGAGGCCACAGAAGGTGGGACAGCGGAAGACTGGTGAGCAGCCCCATTGCCACAGATTTGTCCTCTGTTTTCCCCCAAAACTCACCTCCCGAAATCCCTTTGGCTCTCAGCAAATGGAGCGCCTGGGCTTTGTCACTGTGTCATCATCAGGCCTGGAAGAGGCTGGGGCTGTGGGGCAGGACTCTTCTGTACAGCCCCCAGGCAGGCCTTACAGTCCACCTAATGAAATGGGTTTGGGGAAAGCTGGGTCAGGCTTCCAGCACTTCAGAGAGTGAGGCTACTTCGCAGGGATCTCACAGCCCTTCCCACACCTTCTTGCAGAGCCCCGGCTGCCTCCCATCAGAAGGGCTCCCTTTGGGCTGAATGACGTGGTCCTTCATCTCACTGGCAGAGAGAATGCCACCCAATCTGGGAGAGAGAGCTCCCCTCTCCCTCGCTTCAGGAGCTGGAACCTGCATAGACCCTTTGTCTTTCATTCTGTGTCCCCCATACCCCGTTGACCTCCACCTTTGGGCTCAGCCTATGGGGTTGAGCCATCGAGGGCCTCTCAGATGGTGGGACCTGTGAGGGGTCTGGGGTAGGTCCCAGGCAGGGACTGCTGCAGTGAGGGTGGGGCGGGGGTGGATGTGCATGGATGGGGTGGGGTGGGCAGGGAGGGATCAGCAGCCAGCCTACTGGGTGCTTTGGGGCTCGCCAGACCCTGCAGACCCAGGGCCCCTGCCAGAAAAGCAAAGGAGAGTCTTCCCTCTAGGTCACAGTACTAACTGGGGGAATGGAACTTACAAGGATGGATAAATAAACAAACAAATAAATAAATAAAAATAAATTATGTTCCTGAATCAGGGATTCAGAAAAACAGATCAGCAGTGGCCAGAAAGCAGGGTCAGTGGTAGGGGTTGACTACTAGGGAATTTGGGGGTGATAGATTGCTCCTGTATACTGATGGTGATGGTGGTTGCACAGATGAGTACTTTTGTCAACCAAAGTGTGAATTTTAGTGACTGTAAATGTGTAAACAGTGAATAAAAACTTCCAGCAGGAGATATCTGCCTGCCGTGAGCTACATGTAGGAAGAGAACGTTGCCTGTGCCATTGGGGAGGGGCCAACTTCAGGGCTCAGCTCCACTTTCCCAGCTGAGGGTCCCAGCTGCGTGCACAACCTCACCTTCTGGAATGCACTTCTGCAATTTCCATGTTTTCCCTTCTCCCCATGCCCGACCCCATTACCTGCACTGATGGCCACTTCGGGAGTTTGCTTCTTTGCCCCACTTTTTATTCTTGCATGCTTTGTTGATCCAGTGGGGACCATAAATGTCTAAGAAAAGAGGAGGTGAGGTGTGGTTCATGTTGTGGCTGCCGTCGATGAGAAAACCTGTGTCCCACTGCCCCAATCAATAAAGAACACAATACTGCAAGGGAGCCTGAGAATTGAAATACATCAAACCCTGGTCCCAAAATGGGCTCAGATGTAGCCATAGTTAAGTGCTTTCTTCAGCATGAAATCCTACTTCTTTGGATGGCAGTGAGAGGAGCAGACATGGGGGCCAGTCAAACCTGAGACTGAATCATGCTCCAAGTCCTTGGGTATAATTATTTAATCCCTTAAACTCAGTTTTGCTCACCAATAAAATGAAGATAATAATAAAAACCTGCTTCATAGAAGAGTTCAGAAGATCCATTAGATAACTGGAGTATTAGCTATTTCCTTCTCACCTTTCTTTGGCATGGCCCATAGAATCAAGTACTCAGAGCACAGGAGATACTAAATAGATTCTTCTTGAATTGCATCAAATTAAATGTTCTCTAATAGGATAATAAGGCCAGATGCCTCAGTGCCATTGGGAATTCTCCAAGAGCACAAGGAAGGCAGTCTGTTTTCTTACCACCTCCATTATCTCTCTTCCACTTCCTAGTTCAACATTTTCCTCTTCATCATTCTTTTTCCTCACTACCATCCAAAGAGGTAGGATTTCATGCCAAAGAAAGCACTTGACTATGGCTACTTTGCTGAATCTGATTGGTGTTACTTGTACCAGAAACAGCACTTCTGATAATAATAACAATAGTAGCACTTTATGATTTCCAAAGCAAAAGCATCTTTTACCTGGTTTGGAAGATGAGGAAAACAAGATTCAGAGGAGCTGCACGACTCCCCCATGGCACCCAAGATATTACATATATGGTGGACCCAAAGCTCTCTGGAGAAGTGAATCCCAACTTGTTGCACAATTCGTCATCATTATTAGAAGTTATCAAGAAATTCAATCTTGGGCGGGTCACGGTGGCTCAGCAGGTAAGAGTGCTTGCCTGCCATGCCCGAGGACCCGGGTTCGATTCCCGGTACCTGCCCATGTAAAAAAAGAAATTCAATCTTGAGTCAAGCACAGCCTTCCAACCTCATCAGCCACTATGTCGAGAAGATGAAGACAAAATTCTGTGCACCCTGCCAACTTCCCAGTGAAGTCACACGACAGGCCAGGGTTACTGAGGTTCAAGGTGACTCCCAGCCTTCTTAGAATGATGGCTCTTTGGGATTGCTGCTGCTATGGCTTTATTTTCAGAATCCCTGGAGAGTTCTCTTGTGTCTATTTGTCTGCTTTTTTCCTGATGAGGCTCAATAGGTGGGTGGTTCCTTTGAGCTAAGTTGGGAGACTTGCTGGTGACCATCTCCGCATGTTTACATCACCACATTCCAAACAGACCCTCATGCATGTCCTTTTCTCCAAGGTACTGATGTGGGAATAGATCATCATCAGGGCAGACTGTCTCAACCTAAGCAAGAAGAGGATTAGCGCACTTTGGGCAGTGAGGTGGTTATTGTTTATGCAGGCATCGGGCACCGAGTCACAGCTGTAGTGTGGAACCCAACAGGGCAGGCACGCCCCACCTCGGCCAGGCACACTAACCTGGAATCCTTGCTTACCATGCCCTTCGCTCCACTCCTCCCTCCTCACTGGAACAATTCAACGACTTGGCCGAAAAGTTGTAAAGCAAGGAGCCCCTAATATCATGGAAAATAAAAGCATAGACATGCTTCACTAGAGAAGCTGTGCTGTGTGGTTCCATTCTCCTCCTTTAGAGAGAGGGAAAGGTCTAAGGATGTGTCTCCTCCTCAAAGACGTGAGCATAGCAGCCTGACATCCTCCTAGAGGATGAAGACCCCGGGACTCTCGGTCTACATTCCAGGGCTCTCATCTCAGAAGTCCTATGGATAAGCTCACTTGGGAAAGTGGCCAAACCACAGTTTGATCCAGTCACCAATGGGCAAGAATACTGACTTAAGCATTAGCAACCACGATCAGGCACAGAGCAGGGAACTTGGTACTCTCTAGTTGTCTTTTCTTCTCAGCACTCAGGAAAATAGGATATGTCAGCTGTCATCAGAATTGGCAGGAGAAGTCAGGGCCTGGTACAGTCTGTACATTTGGAACTCTGGCTTTCTAGAATATCTTGAAACCAAAGGGCGTCGTTCCTGCTGAGGTGGAGAATTTCTAGGCTCTCAGTCCCATTCAGGGACTATTATAAAGGCACACGTGCCCTTCTCAATGCAGGCATGATTGACCCCTGAGCTCCAGGAGGCTTTTATTTTCTCAGCTTATATGGGTTTTCCTGTCTCAGAATCCTGAATTAAGATCACAGGTTTTAATGGCAAGTTTTTCATTTCTATTTTCTTTGAAATGTTTTCATTTCATTTCATTTCAATTACCATTGCACATGAATCAAGAAAATTCCTTAACCACCGCAGTGATAAATTCAGCAGGGTCTCCTATCCTTTGCTCTGGGTTCAGAATTTACATTTGCTAAATGCCTGCAGTTTGGTAGATACTACTCTGAAAATTTACGTATTTCTCACTTTTATCGATTTTCTTCCAATTTGCTTTTTCAAATGTGCTCTAGGGCCATTGGCAGCAAATAAAAGTGAGGTGTTCTAGAATTCTATCAGAATTCAGAGGCACCAAGGGGCTTGTCAGTGACATTTTAACTGTTTGCTGAGCTGAAAAGTGGCCCGGAGGACCTGCAGGGGCTGGGCTGTCTTTTGAACAAGGAAGAAAAATCAAAATATGTTGAGAAAAAAAAAATGCTGGTGCTAAGTGCATTTTATAGTACTGTGGTCTTTTTAATTAACAACGCATGTGTTAGCCTATGATCATGTCTCCTTCCCTCCACCACACTGATAAGCAGGGTTAAAATGATGCCCCATTTTCTTTCTGGGCCTAGGACTAGATTTTGGAGAGTTTAGGTGGAAGATAGTAGAAAACGGCTTTGGAAACAGAAAGTTCATATCTTGTGTGTGTGTGAATGAGTGTAAGTGTATGAGTGTATCTGATTGTGTGTGTATAAGAAAGCATGTGTGTGTATGTATGTGTTCTGGAGTTGCTCACCTACCTTTAAGTTTGTAAACTTCCAAAGACTCCCAGGGGTCACAGAGAGCTCCCCGCCCCCCTTCAATGCGGGCCCCAGACTGGCCATATGTCGCCAGTTCACTGAAGCCCACATGTCGGTCTTTCCATCTGTCATTCTGGACAGTCATAAGATAGGAACCAACCCTTAGCCTGGGAGTCGCCTCTCTGCAGTGCACAGCCCCTGACCGTTTTGGGAATCATAAAAGTGGCTCTTGGTTTACTTCACCAAAACCGAAACTCTTCCCAGACGAGTCAGAGGCTATGAGCTGCCTGCTGACCTCCTCCCTCCACCCAGCCACACGGTCCCAGAGACAGGTCTGAGTTTCCTGGCTTTCAGGAGAGGGAAGTTCCCCTTCTCCTCCAGGCCATCATGTGCATAATTAACTACCATTAATAAAGTTTCACGGTTCTATTTGAACCACTGAAAGAAGCCCGGCCTGGGTCTCTGGCAACAGATGTAATTATGACTCTGATTGATACAATTAGAGCTATTATTAAGTTTAAGGTTAGGGTGAAGATTTATCAGAGATCTTAGTGTTAAAAATAAACATTTGTTCCTCCTTTTGGTCATGCTACACCTGGACAGGGATCCCATGTGCTCTTTGCACAAATTAACCCAGGATCTGCTGGAGGCAAGTGTCCTCCCTCCTCCTGGCCTTCCCTCTGAGCTTTTAAATATATGAGTCTGTAGAAGTGGCACAGCTATGAATAACTGGCTTTTGGGCAAAAAAGTCTCTTCCTCCCCTCTCCTCCACTTGGTGAAAATTGCCACTTTTTAACTCATTGTCTCTATGTTTCTTTTCAGTTGGCAAAAAGCAGATTGTTCCTATTTCAAAATAGGGAACATTGATAAAACTCAGTTTTCTTTTTCCCTTCCGCATTCATTGATAGGTCAGTTGTTGTCATGATGATTTGAAGCCATTCCTGGGCCCCGCCATTCCTGGGTGGTGGCCTGTCCTCATCATTGTCTCAGCATCTGGACCCAGGTTTGACCAGCACTGAAGTGTCTCTTCCAGGTCCCACTTCCAGCTCATTGGGAGTCATCAGAGAAGGAGAGTGGTGTGAACTCTTCCCTGCCCTTCTTGCCTGATGCCTCCTTGTTGAGTTTCCCCAGGCCTCAGTTTCCCCTTCCTTCTTAGTCATGGAGACCATGTTAGTAGGCTCTTCCCAAGTACTTTCCTCAATGTATTCCCTTCCCTGCACCACTGGTGTTGTTTGCAACGCTTCTGGCTGTCAGTTGTGAGCAGGGACCATGTAATCTGACTAGCATGCCCCCCTTGGCACAGTGACCTTTGTCCATGACCAACCACAGCTGCCAGATGAGGACTGAGCTCTGGTCCCCCTTGGGCCCTGGCTTTCAGCACTGCCATCATGTCCTGGAATCCTCTCTGCATATCATGTCCCCTCTGGCCCCTAGGTTCGCCATCTCTGCCCCTCCTCAATCCTACCACCCCAGGATGGGTTCTCCAGAAGCAATCCTGGGTTGAGCTTCTGTGAGCAAGGCACTCAGTGAGGCGGTGAGAGGAAGGGAGTGAGGGCAAGAGAAGGGGAGGAACCAAGGCTAAGGTGTCATCCAATCAAGTCCTGCAGACAGTTGCATTGCCCAGATCCCAGGGAACCCTCAAGGGTAAATTGTGCCTCTGAGATTTCCTGTGCCAGGCAAGGGAGCTGAGCTTTCACCCTCCTGAATCCGTTGGCTCCTGGTTCCAGTGCCGAGCAGGGGGACAGGGGACACCAACTCCCAGGCTCTTCCTTAGTCCCCCCAGGGCACTCTGCAAAGAGGCTCAGGTGCTGGCTGTTGAAAACTAAAAGCACACTGAGAGAGGGGTGCACGTGAAAACAAGAGGGTCTGGGCAGATCCCCTACGTTGTGCCCTGCACACAAGATTTGAAAGTATCTATAAGAAGATAGGTCACTTGGTGAATGCTTCAGATAGAGTCCTCTGGCCTGGACAAGGTCTTCCCCTTTTTCCCTTACCCTGGGGACCAGGTGCTTGCCTTCTGGTGGTCAGGACAGCTTTGTATTAAAAAGCAGGTGCTCTAGAATGAAAGCTAACTGGGTTTTCCATCTGCCTCTGCCACGCAGGAGTTGTGTGGCCTTTGCAAGCTATTTGCCTTTCTGAATGGAATCTCTGCACCTGCGCAATTTGGACAATTCCACTGAACCTACCAGGGCCTGTGAGGGACCATATGAGGCAATGCCCAGGACCAGGGTTCAGTCTGAAAAGTGCTCACCACATGGGAGGTCTTAGGACCACTCATCATTTCACATCCTGAGCACAGAAGAATCCAGGAAGTTAAAGCAAGGACTCCACTTGCCGTGGCCCTTACAACTTGAATTCCTGAGGCTTTAGTTCCCCATGTCCCATCTTCACATGCCTGACATATCCACATATCCCCTAAAACATTCTTCCCTTTGTATTTTTCTTTAAATTAACCCACTTTAAAATATGTATTTATTTTTAAAGATGATTTCATTAAAGCTCTTGCATAAATGAACAGATATTCTTTTTTAATTTTTTTTGTTGTTGTTGTTGTTTTGCTTTTTTATTTTTTACATGGGCAGGCACCAGGAGTCAAACCCGGTGTCCAGCGTGGCAGGCGCGAACTCTGCCACTGAGCCACTGTCTCAACGCCCAACAGATATTCTTTTTTAGTACACATTAAAATAAGCATTACATAACTATTAAATTTTTTTAAATAACTGTTTATTCTCTGACCCACATCCCCTCGCACACCCCCGGGAGTGTACAACATCCTCCTGACATTCCCGCATGCGTACTTCCCATCCTCAAGTACTATCCAACTGGAGTGATGAGACTTCCACAGCCTTTGTGCTTGGGGAGCAGTTAAGAGTTTGGTTTTCCTAATCTTTCCATTAATGTTTTGTATTTTTGATTTCCAGCATCTGACTCTCAGCATAGAATTATTTCTGGACTCTGAGGTTGCTGGTGGGCAGGTGGCTAGCTTTCTAAATTCAACAGTTGGTTGTGGTCTCATCGCCATAGTGACATGAATCAGCACCAGCTAAGCAAGGACTCAGGGTGACCAGCTGACTGGGCAGCCTCTGGGGTGGGTCATCCCTGTATTGGCTCTCTCAGGGACTCTTTCTCCTGGCACCCCAGCAGGCCCCATGTGCAACCTCCACCTCAGGTTACATGTGACGTCTCAGTGTGGGTGAGGCCTTGACAACTGTGGCACCTGGTCTACACTGTATACCCTAAGGATGCAATGATTTTAAAAGAGAGAGGCAAATAAGATCAGCAGATAAATATTGCTTCTTTACTTACCTGGTACAGAGTACACACTGCAAAAATTTTTATTGACTGAATACATGAATAAACAGAGTACTAAGATTGCATTATATGCTAATCATGAATCTCCTTCCACCAGCATTTTTGGGTGTTTACTGCATTCTTAGGACCAGGTTGAGGATCAAAGAGTAGAATGATCTGGAAATGTGAAGTGCTTGTGGCATATTAGGGGTGAGCAGAGGGATGAGGAAGAGAAAGAGAATCTGAACAGTTAGGGAAAGATGACGGGTTAGCAAATGGGAACGCTACGTTGTCAAAGTCAGAGATAGGGGGTCCATTTGGGCTGAGTATATGTTACGGCCAGTCATCAACTCATGCCAGTCACCAACCTCTTCAGCCCTCCCCATCCTAGAAACACTGAAATGTGTGGTACATGTGCTAAGGGTGTGCCCCAGATTGAGCCTGGGCTGCAGGCCTCTTCAACTCCTTGGGGGAGACCCTGGCCTCAGTAAACGTGCTCTCTCAGGGCATGCTTGGTGTACACTGTATCTCTTGGCTCCTGCTTCCTTGGCCGGGCTTGCCACATTCTGAGTTAAAATAGCTCACACTCCTGACTGGCTGGGCCTCACAGGGCTTCCCAGGGCCTAGAGTGTGGATCTGTGAGGAGGGAGTGAGTTTCTGGGGTTAGTGATCTTCCCTTGGTTGGAAATCCATCTGCAGCAACTCGAACCTCGGTGTACCTGCTTGGCCTCTGCCATCAGACCTGCGTGTGTGGCTGGCAGTGATGCTGGCTCAGTACCTGCCATGGCAGCCCCTGCCTGTCCAAATAGTGTCAAGTTAATTTTAGATGTCAAGGTGGGGAAGGGGGTTCCTTCAGAAGAAAGAACCTCCTGTAGGGATCGGGCTGACTCTACAAGAGGAACAGGGTTTGCTGAGAAAGCTCTGTGAGCATGAATCTTTGAACCATCTTAAAAAGGATGCCTGGTTTTGTCCAAACTCATTGGCTTCCAAGTGATGGGATCATCTGGGAAATAAATTTCATATTAAAATATAAAACCTCCCCAGAATCTTTCCTCAAACTTCAAAGGGAGATTTGGGGCCAGGAAATCTTACCCAGTTTTAACTAGGGATATTTTGTTGGGGAGGGGAGGGGCGGTGTGAGGGGCTTAGCAAGCAGAGAAAGAGAGCAAAGTTGTCTCTTGGTGCCAGATTTGGTGCTGTGCTGCCAGTCAGTCTCCAGGGCACAGAGCCTGAACTTCAGCTTTTTTCAGACCTGGGGCTTAGCTTGGAATGCAAAGAGCTAGAACCACTGGTCCAGCTTGGGGCTATAGTGATTTGGAAGAATTAACGGAGTCACAGCTTGCTCCTATAGTCCCTATGTGTACAGGAGACTCAGTGCTAGCAGCTGGTCTTCATTTCACATTGCAAAGTGCTGCCCCATTCTTTTGGAGACCTGAAAACAAAACCAAGCAAAGGGTTACCTTGGTTTGGGCTCTTGGGGTAGAGATTCTTGTGCAAGAAATTTACTGATGGAGAGCTCTCAGGAGAGCGGTGTGAGAAACAGGGTGGGGCAGGCAAAGGAGCCAGCAAATTTGTGGTCTCCACAGTCTGATTCCATGGGAGCCCTGGAGTGTGAAAGGCATCCCTGAGTTGTTCCAGTTAGGGCTGGCCTTTTGGAACACTGGATCAGGCAAGCATTGTCTTCACTCTTGGAGGGAGCACTTGATCTTCCAGGTATTGCTGAGTGAGGTAGCAACCATTGGCCATGGGTGGTTCTTGGGAGAAGAATGCACTCCGGGCTTTCAGCAGCCAACTAGGGTGGGTTCAGCAGCCCAGTTTAGGGAATCGGAGTAGGGCACCAACAGGGGCGTAATATCATCCTGCGGTCCTGCTTGTTCTTCATACTGGACTGGCTGCTACAAAACACCAAGTTCTTTGTCACTTTTATAAGGAAGTGGCATTCATCTGTCCAGGGGAGGCTCAGTTCCCTTTCCAAGTCATAATACATCATCAGGTTTTAGATGTGTTTTATGGAGGAACTGGAGGTAGGATTGTGGATACATAAGCTGATGTGGCTGGTCAGACATTAATGCCTTTCTGTCCAGCAGCCATGGGCGTAGCCACTCAACTATTCAGCCAGACTCATTAAAAACAACGGCATTAAAGAGAGCAGTGCATTTTCTCCTGGCACAGGCAAGACTGGCTAAAGTGTGGGTGGTCCACACTTTTCATTTGAAGATATTTTCAAGACTTGACTCCCTTGCATATATCTGGTCTTGCCCCTGGCCATTCACTCAAGCTTCTCACCTCTTCTCTGGCACCTGGCTTTCTGCTGTTTGCAAATGGTCATGAAAAATGATGTCTGTTCTTTCCCCAAGCGCAAGTTGCCATTTTCTTTCACATCGCAAGGCTCTAATATCCGGATCCCGCACCATGCCTCAGATGTGGGGCTGGGCATCCCATTGTCATCGATGAGTTCTGGCCCTACTTCCAACAAAGATGTAACCACACATTCCATTCTGTTGGGCTATCTGGAGCCGAGCTTCTGGTAAAAACATGATTTTAAAAAAAATGATGTGAGAACACAGAGATGTCCGGGACACTTTTGAAATTAGTGGATACCTGGTGAGAAGATACTCTCAGTGCTGCCTCTCAGTTCAGACAAGTCAGATATGCTTCTGGGACATTGGCTGGCATGGAGAATGGAAACTTGGGCCACGGGGAGTCGTTCCTGTGTCTTCTCCACGCCCTGGCTTATCCCCTTCTTTTTTCCCCTCCTCTCCACCCATTTCTCAAAGCAAGTCCAGTCTAGCATCATTCCATCCTCAACACCAGTCAGCCAACCTAAATGCAGCGAGGACCAATAGGCACTCTAGAATCTAAATAGGAAAAATCCTCATCCACTGAGCAAAAACAGGCAGGCACACTTAGGAGCTGCCAGGCCGTGGGTGATGTGTGGGGCTCCCTGGAGCCACTGTCATTTGAAGGAACAATCAGAACACCGTGTCCCAGGGGTGTGGAGGGCAACTTTCTGTTCCCTGCCTCCCCTCTAGCCTACACTCTGTGGTTTGGATCCCAGTCTCTGCAGTAATTTTGCAGAGGATTCCTTTGGGATGAGCAAGGGCGTGTTTGTGGAAGCAGTGGTGTTTGTGTGGTTCCTGGGTTAGCTGGGGTTCCCAGAAGCTGGCCCTGGCATGAGCCTTCTTGTAAAAGTGATTTAGAATGTGCTCCCTGGAAAAGCTGGAAGGAGAGTTGGGGGAAGGGAAGTGGGACCAGGAGGGTTAGGAGCTCAAGGGAGGGCATGGCCTCAAGCAGTGTCCCACCAGGGGGATGTTATCTTGGTCCCTTGGGGGAGTCCTAAGTGCTGGCTGCTGAGGGTGAAAGCATCCCGAGAGCTGGAGTGAGGTGAGCAGAAGAATAAAAAGATCCACAGGGATATAGGCAAAGACCAGATGTTGTCTGTGTCAGCTCCATTCTAGCAACTTCCAGAGGAATTTATAGAAGCAATAGCTACACAAGGTCCAGTTCTTCCTCAATCCCTAAACCTGACTCTATTATAGTTGGGATCTTTTGAAATCACTGATACTCTTTCCACTTTATTCTTATGGGTCCCAACACACGAAGCAGATATTGGGGCACCAGCACCCCAGGGTAATAAAATGTTCAAATGATAGAAATGAGTTCCCAGGGCACAGAAAGAGTTGCTGCAACAAGGAATGTGCCAGCATGCTTTTCATCAGAGGTGTCTCAGGCAACAGGAGGACCCGAGTCAACTCGCACCTCATGCTTAGCCTCTGACAAACATCAAGATGCAAGTCAACATCTCAGCCTGAAAGAAGGCAAGAACTCAGGGGCCAGTGCTTTTTTGTGTGGAATGGGCTAAGAACCAGTTTCTTTGGATTAGGAAGCCCTGGGAGGACAAAGCTCGTCACCACCAGAACCTGTAAAGCATTGCAGATCCCAGAGTCTATGCACTCCAGAATTACATGCTTCTCCAGCCCAAGGCTTAGACAAATTCTTATCAGGAAAACCGGCCAATTTTAGTCTTGGGTCCCATCCTGGATTCTAATGTACCATGAAATCTAATGCAATCCCACAAGTTCTTTCAGATTCCGGGTGAAGTCTTTTCTCTTGGAAAACACAGAGCTTGAGTTTGCATAAGCAGATGCTTTATCTCTTTGAGCCTGAGGGAAAATGTGAGCCTTGTCTAATATTGTTAATTCCAGAGAGGCTTTTTTGGTGCAGAAGAAAGTGCACTTGCCTGAGAAGAACTGGCCTTAGCATACTTGCTATGTGGGGCAAGCCTCAGTTGCCCCTCTGTAAGTGCAGGGGTAAAGCACAGAGCTCTCAGGTTGCCAGAGGATCAGGAAAGACCGTGCATGGGAAACAGTGACGTTTTAACACATTAATAGCTATTACCATTTCCAGTGGAGGACTCAGCTGTTTCTCAAAGGAGAAAAATATTAAAGAGTACCCATCTACTCACCCCATTAGAAACTGAGTTCCCCCTCCTTACCTCTGTCTCTGCCTATCTCTCCTCCTGGAATGCCTTCCTCCTTGGCTCTTTAAATTCCATCCCTTCTTCCAGGCTCCCCTCAAGTATGCCTGATCCATGAAGCCTTTACCCACTGCTCTGGCTCATGCCAATTCCTTTCTCCTGACCTCACATACTACTCGCTGTCTGGTTCATATCTATAGGCATCGATTCACTGTACATCCAGTTGACGAAGTTATTACAGATATGGAAAAACAGTGGCAGATTGCACTTTCCAAAATGGCCACAGCCATAATAATCCCAAGTCCACAAGCTCTTCTAGAATCTTGCCCTTCCCCCATTAAAAATCAAGAGGTAGAATCTATTCCTCCCTCCCGTTGAGACTGGGCAGAACTTTTAACTATTGCCACAAATAAAACTCTGTGGAAGTGCTCTGCGTGACTCCCCAGGTTGGGTTATAAAAAGCCACATGAGTTTCTCCTGGCTCTCTTCGGATATGTGCCCTTGGAGCCCCAAGCCATCATGTGAAAAGCCACATGGGAAGACCACATAGAGAAACCACATCAAGATGAGAGATGCTGAGGAGCCCCAGCTGTGCCAGCTCCCAGGTGTGTAAGCCTCCCCAGCCCAGGTGTCAGTGAGTGAGCAGGTCTGTTTCCAGCTCCAGCCACTATGCACTTGCATTTGCATGAGACACCGAGAAAGGACCACCTGTCTGAGCCCCAGTCAACCCCCCAAAATAAAAAGCCATATTGTGTTAAATAACTGTTTTTGAGGTGGTTATTATACAGCAATAGATAAGTAGAATATATAGACACACATAACATACTTACATATATGTGTATACATATGTGTAGGCATACATACATATGCATGTATATATACTTACATAATCACGTGTTTACATACATATGTAAGTGTGTACATGTGTTCATACCTACTTAAATGCTTTGGACCATATCTTGCCTCCTGTCATCCTCCAGTGTGTGTGTGTGTGTGTGTGTGTGTGCATGCGTGTGCTCATGTGCACACACACTTAAATCTGGCTTCTCCAATTGGACTAAACTCTATGAGGCCAAAGACTATATTATTTACTTCCTTGTTATCCTCTACCAGATTTTGAATGACATAGCAAATGAAGCAGTTACACCATGAATCCGTGAAATAAATTGATGGGGAAACATCTGGGTGCACATCTGTTTTCCTGAAAAGCTTGCTACATTACAGGATGCAACTGTGATCATAAAGAAGTTGGAATCACTTTAGGCTTTGTGTCTTTCTCAAAGGAACCCTGTATCCTTGGAAAGAACCATTTGCCTGAAATAGCTGGGAATAAGCTACCCATGCTTCCATGTCATGGGCTCAGCAAAAGACAAGCTGCTCTTACCAGCTCTCCTCACTTGTTAAAACTCGACAGCTGGCGTCTCAGAGGCTATTAGATTGGACCTTGTTTCCTTGGTCCAGAAACCCCATGGGGTTCGCTGCTTCCATCTTCAGATTTAAAAGCAGCCCCTTTGTCCATCACCTCATCTTAGTGTTACCTAGGAGATTAGAGATTTTTATGCAGACAGGTCTGACAATCTGACCATACTTATTTGAGATGTGCAAGAAAATTTAAGCACTGGATTCCCTCAAAAGTAATAATGATATTTGTATCCAAAAATGCATCTCAAATATTGAAAAAGGTCATTTTTAAAGAATTATTTTAATAGATATTCTCCACATATCTTTATGAAGTTACCCCCAAATTCAAGGACATATATGAGAAAGAACCTAAGGAATTAATGGCCTGATCTCCTTTTGCATTCTTCAAAAGTCTGCTAAGTCATTTTTCTGACCCACTTCATAAGCTCACTCTCCAGGAAAGATACTTCCTCAAACAGCAAAACTTATCAGATGTTGAGCTGTAAAATATCTTCAAATGCATGCTAAAGTCTTTGGATATCAGGGGTTGATGACAGGGCATTTATTTCCCTTGATAGGCCTTTTATTCAAGAGGGCCAGATTTGTCCTGGTTTATGACTCAATACCACTGTACATTTGCATCTGGTCTCTCTGCCACATGACCGAGTTTATTATATCACAAAGTTTATGCTCCAGCCATTGCCTCTACATATTTTTTCTTGTCTCAAAATAATTGCATTGATTACTTTAAGGATTTCTTTGCATACATTTTCCACTTCATCCAACCCTGCAATAAAATATAAGCACATATAAACACACATGATAGCCAACAGTGACACAAGATAATAATTTCTTGGGAGGATGAAGAGGTCATTGACTTGTACCTAGGAATAGAATTAAGTTCTGATGCAAAAACAAAGTGATATCGTCCCTCCTCCTTCTTGTCTGATCTTCATCTTTAGTTTGGACACAAGTTGCGGCAGATATTAATTAATTAATTAATTAATCTGATTGCTGCCTTTCTTTCTGTCCTATTTCTGAAGCTTTGCCAAGTTGTCTGTACTTGAAAAGCATTTATTAAACACCTACCTTCTATTGCTGTGAATTTCAATTTATCAACTTCGTGCAGGACATCAAAATCTGACACTTAAGGGAAACATGTAAGAGAACCTTCAGATTCCAAAAGAAAGCTGAACATGACTTCACTCCCTAGGCTGTAACTGTTTCCCAATACTATTTTGCCTCCTAGCACATGTTCACACCTCTGAGCCTTTGGACGTCATCACCTGTCAGAAACATCAGAACTGCCACAGATGCTTCTTTGGAATGCTTTGACCTTGAACTATTTATATAGTGAGGGCTTTGGAATGCTGCAGCACTCCTTCCTGTAATATCCTACAGTACCAAATGTTCTTCCTGTCCAATCCTTGGTTTATTGGTTTTAAACCTGTCTGAAATTTGTTTGTCTGCTAGCCCTTTCATATTCACCACTGGGCCACACATTACTTCAGGCTGTTTTAGTTTTTCCATGGAATTCTTCATGTGGCTAATAGCAAATTTCAGGAAACTTTAGTGTGAATTTAGTTCATTATAATTTTTTTTGCAACAGGTTATGATCTAGAATAAGTGCTGTGCTTCTGACTTTCGGTCATGGTAGGATAGCTTGTATTAGATTAAGCCTCCTGTAGGAACAGTTAGGAGCTCTGGACAGAATAAAGAAAAGTAACTGTTTTCTGGCTCTGGAAAGTGAATAGAATAAGCAGAGATGGGAAGGAATATGAACCTTGAAAGAGGGAATGCACACTAGCTGAGAGCCACACCAATTGGTTTCTCCCCTGATGAAACTCCCCAGTTCATGCTATACATGGGAAATGGAGCTCAAGGAGAAAGCAATATTATTGGGCTGAAGCATCAAAGTTTCAGACTCCCAGAGTGGCTAGAAATTGAAGGGGTATCTTCTAGACAGCAAGGAGTCACAGAGAGAATTTGGGTCAAGAGTCCTTGGCTTATAAGAGAGGTGCAAATCAAAGGAAATAACCAAAGGATATTATTTCAGGGGTCATTATTAGCAGAAGCAAGAAGTCCCAGTTATTCTTTCATTTTATAACATTGTCAGCAAAGTTGTAGGGAAATAAGAAGCACTTATGCCCCCATTCCCATAACCATGGCAGACATTATTGATTGATTGAGATGCCCTGCCACTCAGCCGTTACTAGTCAATGGATGAACATAGGAGATGAGAGCTATTTTCTATCCCTGAAATTGGCAATCATGGAAAAAAATCATGGGAAAAGGGAACTAGAAATTTCAAAGCAGAGGGGAAACTGACTCTGTTTCTTACCAAATCCTTACGTTATTACCTTTCCATTAGTAAACAAATAGATTTCTAAAGACTACTTCTAGCTCTGAAATTTGGTAACTTAACATAAAAAAAAATTGTTTTTTTTTAAACTTCTTGTCAGTTAGTATGCATTCTTCATCTTCTATGAAATAAGTGCATAAAGAGTGAAACTTCTTGCAGGTAAATTTCTACAGGGAATTACTGCATTCCGAAAGAGCTATTTTAAGTGCATTTTTCCTAAGAAAGTATATCATGCAACTTCCTTTCCAAGGGTGCAAAGGAAGAACTGGCATTTCTTTTAACCACTGTGGTTCCTCTGAAGGAGCTAGTCAGTGGGTTTCTGCATACGTCAACTCATCGTTCTGAATTTCTCTGAATCAATAAGCAGACATGAAACCATGACAGATGTAGCACCTGGCTTGAACCACTCCCACCTCCCCCCACATTCATCCATCCCAAATTCTGTCTCTAACATCGGCACCAGGGAACATTTTGAGAAACAGAGTAGTCCAAGGAAGGACATAAAATTTTGAGCACCACAGGGCTATTTACCATACATATTTTATTTTTTAAAATGAGAATTCATTACTGACGCAGCCCTGGTAATCCTATGTGAGATGCAAATGCATGTCACAGACTTATGCCTTACAAATAGGCCTCCCCCTATCTGCAGCCATGTTTGTGGCCTGAGAACACTGTGGTTTTAGATCACTGTCTGTTCTACAGTAGCTGCTGACTCAGAGACATAAGCAGCATTGATGCGGGGAGGGGGGGAGGTATTATTGATAAATATGTTTTTAGTTTGTCAAATTATATTTCAGTGTCCTGTCAAGCCAAACATCTATGTAACTAATGATTGGGGTTCTTCGGTTGCAAAGAATGTTTGCTCCCTTCCAGGAGAAAAGCTTGTGGGATGGTTGTTTAAAGTCTCCTGCCAACACGCAAAAAAGAGCTCTGAAGTGGAAACCAAGAAGATTCTCGTGGGTGCTGGCTCAACCTCAGCACCATGTAAAAGTGGTAAAGATGGTTTCCCACCTGCATCCTGTAGGGTGGTCCCATGCTGCTACCTAAATGCAGGAGGCATCAGTTTTGGATAAACCCACTGAAAATTGCCCGTAGGGGCTGTTGCTATTATCTGGCACCAAATTCACCTAGATCTGGAAAAGTCCTCTGCTGGAAAAACTAATCTTTTTTTTTCTTAAAGTAAAAAATTCTTAGTTCCCTTCCTCTATATATGGGTTTTTCAGAAGTAGACCCTGAGGCAGACTCAAGTGCAGAAGGTTTATTTGGGAGACGGAGCCAAGTAGGGGAGATAGGAAGTGAAACAGGATGGGAAGGCTGACAATCAAAGGAGTACCAGCAACCCAGGGGCCACTGTGGGAGACCAGAGCTTAATCTCACTGGGAACTCTAGAAAACAGTGTAGAACACACCTCAGAATTTTATCACCCAGGAGGTGAGGGAGCTGGGGTATTTCTACACCTGTCTTCCATCAGACCTTGGTTGAAGGCATCTCCTTGGTGGAAGAGGAAAATTGTCAAGCAAATCCAGCCTGTGCTATCTGGTCAGAGCAGCCTTGCTCAGCTTTGGAGAAAACGCAGGCAGAGAGATGCAGATGCTGGCAGCTGCTTAGCACATAAGTGATGGGGGCTCTGCCCACATTCCTGGACAAACCTGGGCTGACAGCTTGCCCTCCTTAAAGTTCAGTTTTCTTATCTTCAAAATCTGTATTCTATAGAAGCAGAGAAAAAAAGCGATAACTCCATAAAGGTTACTTTTGTCTTTATATTCAGAATACTTGAATCGTTGAATTATTGGGAGAATTTTTAAGAGATTTCAGGGTCCCCTTGCTTCCAGCTTAATATTTTCTCTTCCACTCAACATCTGACTCCTTGGTGATAAGGGTTATACATCTTTTGTCTTCTGAAACTAGGGTTGGGTATGACATGTGACAAGAGCTGAATGAGTACACAGTGTAGGCACTGTAGTGATTTGTTAATAAGTTTTGCTCTGTTATAAAGACTTGCTTCTGAGAAGCAGACACTAATTTAAAAGACAACTTCACAGGAGGCTGCAGTTCCCTGTACTACCCTCCAGATATTACCCACTTCACTCCTCTGGATTGCTTACCCTCATCTAGTCTAAGAGGAGGACACTGAAATATCTATAGCTTTTCCAGAAGCTCAAGACTGATACAAGTAATTTGTGATTATATCCACTTTTACCCAGATTCTTTTGTGGCTAATTTTGTCCATGAGCCTTCAGTTATGACAAATGTGCTAATTTGATCAACAGACATTGATTAAATGCTTGTGTGCCAGGATTTTTTTCTAGGCACTGGGGGTACAGAGAAAAGCAAATATCCTCCTAAACTTAACCTCCCTTCCCCAGTTTAATGAAGAATACAGAGATAGAAACCAAAAATTGCTGCAAGAACTTAAGTGCAACATGCTGTAGCAATGCAAAGACCATATGAGTTGGTGCTTACTCAGGATGGGCTAGGATATGCTGAGTAACAAACAGCTCTCAAATCTCAGTGGATAAAAACAAAAGTTTTTTTTTTGCTCTTGCTACATATTCAAAATATGAATGTGTGTATGTCTCATGAGAGATCCATATTGACATGTTTCCATGAAGAGTCAGGCAAGAAAATACAAGTGGTGAATCAGGTATTGGCTTTTAAAGCCTGCCTGGAAATGTGACACATTCTGCTCCTATTTCATTAGCCAAAGCAAGTTGCATGGCCCTGGCTAACTTGGAAAGGGACACAGAAGTGTCCAGAGCAAGGAGAAATGGGATATTTGTAGAAGGCCTTAATGGCTATCAGAGTTGGGTGTTTTACTGAATTGTCTCCCCCAATAATTCTGCCTTGCATATATAAAAACCATTGAGAGAGAGACAGAGAGAGGAAGGGAGGGAGAGAGGGAGAGAGAGAGAGAGAGAGAGAGGTTCTCTGTGCTCATTCACATTTGTATTCACTTGACATTTATTGTCCTTTTCACGTATCTGGCCTGATGTAGGTGCTGGTGGTGGAGAGGTGAATGGTAGGGTTCCTGTCCTCAGTGGGTCCATGGCCTGGTTAAGTCAAAGATAAACATGGACAAAAACAATGACTGCAACATGGCTGGAAACCACTGTATAGGTATCCACAAGGGACGATGAGGCCACAAAAAGTCAGGGAAGGCTCCATGGGATGCTGAGTAAGTACTACAGCCAGAAGACTGAGTATTCACAACGGTCATGCCAGGGGAAGGGAGGGCAGGCATTGCAGGAAGAGCCCCAAGACAAAGAAAGGATCTCAGGAGGAAGCCTGAAGAATCCATCCCTCCAGTTGGGCAGGGTCAGGACCAAACTCTTGGGGCCATCCGTAAGAGGTCAGTCAATGGAGATGTGCTAGGTATTTTGTTATGTAAAGGCCAATGGGGGAGGCCCAGAATCCTTTTGCTCAGATGGGCTAAGGGAGCTGGCTCTTTGGGATGTGTTGGTCTTCATTTCAGGCAGCTCCATTTGATCCATGTGTGATTAGTCTGTCTGAAGATGCCACGAATGTCCCTGCTGCATTTTTTTTTTTCAAACAAAACAGAAAACGTTCTCCATCCCCTGCAAACCTCCATTTAAACTCATCAAACTGAGGCATCAAGCGGGCAGCCAGGAGAGAGGAGCAGGGCCACTGATTGCTGTTGCTTGGGTCCAGGGAATCCACTCCACTCAGTTCTTGGTGGTTGCCATGGGAACAGCACTGTTTGCTGCTGCTGGTCCCTGAGGCTGGTAAGATGTACTGAAAGGAAAATTTAGGGGAAGACGGTGTTAAGAGAAGAGCAGAAAGAGGCTTTGAGGATTCTGAAGGCATGGAGGGGGGCATTCTCCTTGCATGTGTAGCTGTCCCCAGCAGACCACATGGGCAGTGCGGCTCCAGCAACCTGCACAAGGTTACCTGGCAGGCACAGGCATTAATACAGCTCCCTTAGACTAAACACCCTGAAGAAACTGACACCAACACAAGGTGGACAGGAGTAGGCAAGATGTGAGTTTCAACACCAGCAGAACCAACTGTGTCATCTGTCCGGTACTGAACCAGCATCTGAGTATTGTCATAATTCTCAAGAATAACCATAGGTAGCTCCAGGAATCTGGTGATAGGGATCTCACAGATGCTGTTTATGTTTCATAACCACCCTGCAAGGAAAGCACCACCACCGCCACTTACAGATGAAGAAACTGGGTGCAGAGAGGAAATGATGACCAAAGCCCCCAGTCAGTAGAGGAGGGAGTTGAGCCCAGGCCTGTGGGATTCCCAGGTGTGGGCCCTTCGGCAAAATCTAGCAGCCCAGGGAAAATGGTAAGTTCCCAAAGACCCACCAGCAGTCCAGGTCAAGCCTTGATTAAGAAATGCCACTCCTGTCAGCTGTGTGAACATCAACAAATTATAAACCTCCCTTATTTCAACTTCAACTAGAAAATTGAAACTCTTGTGCATTGCGGATGGGAAGGTAAAATGGCACAGCCAGTGCAGAAAATAGTTTGGTGGTTCCTCAAAAAGTTAAATCTAGAATCCCCTTATGAATCAGCAATTCCATGCATAGGTATATACCCAAATATATTGAGAACAAACAAATACTCAAGGAGATGCTGGTACACCAGTGTTCATAGTAGTGTCATATTATTCACTGTATCCTAAAGACGGAAACAACCCATCAGGTGACATTGTGGTATATCTTACAAAGGTGTAATTTTTAGTCATAAAAATGAATGAAGTACTGGTATGTTCTACAAAATGGATGATCCGCAAAAAAGATTTTGAAAAGAAGCCAGGCATGAAAGGATGTATCTGAAATTGCATGATTTCATTTATATGGAATACCTAGAATATTCAAGTCCATAGAGACAGAAAGCAGAAAGGAAGAAGAATGAGTAACTGCTTAATCAGTATGGAGTTTTATTTTAGGGTGATGGAATTAGATAGAATTAGCCACTGAATCATGCACTTAAAAAAGGTTAATTTTATGTTATGCGAATTTTACCTCTATGAAAAGAAATATAACCAAATAGGGTGGGGAAAAAAAGAAGAAATGCCCCAAGTCCCTTTGGATTTGGGCAGGATGAAGCACACCCAGTGGGACAGAAACTGGGATGGCATTGGCATGGGCCCATTGAATCTGCTGGAGGCACTAAAGGCACTGCCTTTTCTCATCCTTTGTTTTGTAGATGAGGAAACTGAGGCCAAGAAGGAGTGCTCTGGCCTAGGATGGAGCTGGGTGGAGTCTTCCAATCCAGTGCGCCAGTTTACCTTTATGAGCTTTTCTCTGCGAACTGCCGTTAGTTTAAAAATGATTGTTTTATGTGTGCACGTGTGGTGCCAACTCTGCTTCTCCTGGCAGGGGCGTGGTCCATTTCTGGAAGTCAGCTCAGCGCGGTTGGAGAACCCAACCACCACCAGCTGCTCTGTTCTCAACTCAATGGGCCAACTGGGCAAAGCTGCTCTACCCCATCTCTGGTCTGCATCCAGGGTCTGTTCTCAGAGTTCTTTATCCCATTAGCATGCACCACATTGTACTAGAAGAGGTGGTGGGCTGGGAATTCAGAGATCATTTTTCAGAGGGACATTAAGCAAGTTGAAGCAGGGAGAGATGGAGTGCCACACCACCCAAGGCCATGTGCTGGGTGGGGGTTCCTGGGATTGAGCCTCTTATGTTCATATAACCCATATGAGGACATCTTCCATGATCCCAGCTGATCCTTTCCTTAGGAAGATTAAATACAACCATACCGAACTGCATTAGAACAAAAGCAAAGCAAATCTAATGAAATCACAAGTGGATTTGTAGACTCCTGGTGCATAAATTGGAGATGACTGGTATAAATGATAAGAATTAGGGTCCTCCCCCAAACGAAATTACTACCCCAATTAATCTGTGGTGATGAGTCTTCCTGTTTTTCATTCCATACTGCTGGGGACCATCCAGCATTGCCTTTTCGAAAAATATCAAAGAAGGGTCTAACATGGTTGGACTTGGATGCTTAATACAAGAACAGTGCAATGTAGCTCCCTATGGTGGAAATTTTAAATTTGGGGCCCTACTATGCTGGATTCAGAATGCAAGTCCCAACAATTCCTTCTCCTGACCTTTGAGCCTGGGCTGGGACTTGTCTTCTGCCACCACCACCCCCTCAGCCCACTGCTGTGTGTAGATGGCAGTTTATACGAGTGAAACGTAGCTTCTCCATTCTTATACATAAGGATCCCCACCGCTCCTGCTTTCCAGTTTTTCCAAAGGAGCTTTGGAAAGTTATCGGGGTGGAGTATGCAATCTGTATGTAGCAAAAACTGGGCACCACCATACCCAGTTGAGCAGGTGGTTTTTTGAATGCGACTGTGACTTTGTCTGGGGCTTTTTCTGACCCAAGGACACATTTGGCCTGGCCAGCATAGGGCTGAGCAGAAGTGAGGGGTCGGTGCCTGAGGAGCAGCTGTCAACAGTGACAGTTGCCTCAGCTCCTGACCTCTTGATGGGTGACTACAAGGCAGGTTCTACAACATCCCCCAGCAAATTTGAGCCCGTTATATTAGCACCTTCCCTTCCTCCACCCCTCCCCCAACCCTACCCTCTGGTACTTTCTGGGCCCACCTCCCAAATAAACAGCTGGCAGTCAAATCCTCATCTAAGGGCCGGCTCTAGAGAGGCCCAGCCTAAGACACAGGCACTGGGACACAGGAAAGAAGATGCATCTCTTGGAGAGAAGGAGGAGAGGGATCACCTGCCACAGACTTCTGAGGACCCTAGCTCAATTTTTAAAAGAAATTTTTTCTTGTGACAGTTAAAAGAAATAGATGATACTTATTTAAGAGGGAACATAAAATATATGTAGTATTCCTTGTAAGTTGTGCATGAGTTTTTTGAAGCTGTTATTATTTCACCACCAGTCTCATACATGTTTTCAAAGAGGAGCTATAATGGGTGTGAGCGGGACGGGATGTCAGGTGAAGCGTGTGAGGTGAATATTTCACCTGGACATCCTTTCCACGTTGTTACTGGCAACCAAATAGGAATATTTTTGTTGCTCTGGAAACATACTGATTTGAAAGCATTTAATTGTGTTTCTCTGCCCTCCCCAGCCCCCACTCACACCCATCCTGCATCTGAGCCATTTACCAACCACAGTGCCATTGAGCAAGTCCAATAGGGCCAGCTGCTCCATTTGCAATCTCCAGGGCTGGCTCCTGCTGGGGCTGGCATCGCCCCATAGAGGGTTTTTATAGACCTTTTCATGGCCAGTGGTGGCTCAGCACAGGGGAAGCCTCCTTGACCAAGGGTGGGGGCCTCCAGCTGGGGATGGATCACCAGAGGCCAAGACTCACCTCCCTGAGGAGAGGAGGGTCCCTGAGAAGTGAAGCCACAGCTTCAAAGGAAGGAGGACCTCCCAGGAGGTCCCCTGAACCATTGTGTGACCCCCTCCCCTCAGCTCTCTTCTGACTGGTCAGGACTTTGTTGTTCACAGTGGCCTTTCCTGAGCTAGCACTGGGCTCTTAGGTCCTGTCCCCATCCAGGGCACAGCCTCCAGCTTCACCAGGAGTCCCAGCGAGGGCCGTGGTGGGGGGAAGCATCCATCTGCGACTGGACCCCTCCCTCTTCAACAGACGAAACCCTGCTGGATCCAAGTATTCATTGTCATTTCATTCATTCAGTTGCTGTTTTTTGAGTAACATCAAAATGCCTGGAATCGGAACCCAAATACATCACTTCCTGATTTCGGGTCCTGACTCACCTTGTCCTAAATCAGCAGGAGGCGGAGCGTGCTGAAACCGACGTCATCAGAGGGACGGGGTTGCGCACGCAGACTGGCGCCAAGAGCCTCCCGCCTCTCGCCTCCGGCACTGCGCATGCGGACTCGTGCAGACTGGTGCCACCTGCCTTCCTGTTTGCACACGGGAACTCGCCCACCCTGTGCTCTTAACTTCCCGCAGGTGCCACGATTACCCTTTGTCCCCGTTACTCCTCGTGCGGAATGAGTGTGGGGCAGGAAGTAAAGAAATGTAAGCTTCCACTTATTTGTGACAAAATGTACCCGAACCCACCTTTGTATATCTGCCCACCCCTGCCCCTCACAGATGCTTTGGGGCATCAGATAAGTGGCATATACGCCTGAACCTTTTGGTGGCCGCCCACACGGAGCAGACTGGTGGTTTCTGCGTCGGTAATGGGTGTGGTTATGGACATGATTAACTTGGCATTCATTATATACCCGTCTCTGGTCCTGGGGCTTGTTGGGGCAGTAGGGAATGGTCATGCAACACTGCTGCAACTCCAGGGACAGCTACGTGGAAAAATGCAAAGGGAAAATCCTACCGTTTCCCTCTTATGGCAGCGGTAGCAGGATTTAGATGGGATCAGCTCCTGTTTTGGGAGGAAGTCACAGGAAGAAGGACGAGGTCACAGGACAGAATAAGATTGCAAATGGATGAGGGTGGGCGGATGTGATACCCGCAGTGGGGCGTCGCCAGTTCTGGCTGTGTGTCCCTGCTCCGCAGTTGGCTGTAGATCCTTGAATTTGCAAGTATGTTGGAATAGTTACATAACCTTTCTGTCCCGATGATTCCTGGTCTACAAAACGGGAACAATGTGTCCTTTTTGTGAGGAGAAAGAGGATAGAAGGCACAAAGTACAAGGCTCAGCACCTGCAGGGAGCAGGTGCTCAGAAATGTGTGCTCTTGTCATCGTTCCATGTTTGTCACCGGCCACCCTGCAGAGCCTTCCTCTGAACGCATTTCGGTCCATCAGCAACAAACCCTTTTGCAGCCCCATCTCTGGTGAGCATGGAGAATGTATACCAAAGGGGACCCTCAGGAGAAAGTAATTACAAAGATAGGCGTGGACAGTGGCTGTCGTATTTTAAGAACCAAAGATTGGGATGCAAGGACTGGGCAAGCCCACGTGAGTAGGGGGCCCCACAGGTTCAGGATCCAGGTTGTCTGGGGCTCTGGGTCCACTTCACTTATTTACTTTTTTTGGCCATTTTTCTTTTCTCCACTCTTCTTGCCCTCTGCACACAGAATATCTCATGGTTTCAAGAGATGGTCACTCTGGTTTTCTCCTCAGACTTCTCTTTGAACTAACTTTAGTAAATGAGTTTCAGCTCAAATAACCACCCCAGGTCTCCCCTACTTTCCCCTCCTCCTTAAATGTCCAAAAAGTATTTTTTAAGAAGTGAAAAATGTTCCTTTCTCCCTTCCTTCCAAGCTCAGGGGGTGGGGGAGAGCTAAGGTAGTGCTCATCAAAAAGATTAGAGAAGCTTCCTCCAGCTCTGTTGGACATGGCAGCAGCTTTGCCCACCACAGGCATTAGGCCTGCAGCGCAAGATGCTATTACTGAGGCATCTCAATAAAATTACTGGAATCAGTACAGAGCCCAGAGCCTGATGGGTGAGCATCCAACTTATTCCTTCATTTCCATGGCTTTACATTTTTCAAGGCTGTGACTTCATCCTGGTCCTTGAGGTGAAACCCTCCAAGCTTCCCTCATTCTTTTCCCATTCATTGATCAGAAGGACTCAGTGCCACCTCTCCAGAACAGCCTCAACTCAAAAGAACACCTTGGCCATTCACGACATTCCCAACTTCCCTTGTTCCCCCATTTCATCACACAGAGGATCACACAGACGAGCAAGTGTGCATAGCCTTGCCTTGTACACTGCGTGCCTTTTCTGGACCAGCCAGAGTCCTACAGGGTATCTTCTTCAGAGCTGCCCTGGGAAATGGAGCACAGAGGCTTTTTCAGCCAGTGACTTTTATCTTGAGCATATACCCTGACCAAAGTGGCTCACTCCTGAGGCATATTCTGTACAGTCTCCTGGGGCCCCAGGAGGACAGAGCTCCAGGGGTCCACAGCAATAACCACTCGTTCATCAATGCTTCCTTTTGGACCCCTCTCCCTTCCTGGTCTCGTTGTGTGTTCTGGAGTTACCCCTGTCTTCATTAACCTGAGATGCTGTAACAGAGTACCACAAACTGGGCACCTTGGAACAACAGGAATGTGTTACCTCACAGTTCTGAAGGCCAGAAGCTGGAAATTGAGGTGTTGGCCCAGTCTCTCTTTGAAGGCTGTGGGGCTCTGGCAGTGGCTTGCCAGCAGCCCATGACATTCTTTGGCCTGTGACATAAGTCAGCCTCTGCCTTTGTCATGTGCCTGTCTTCACTCTCTGTCTTTGTCAAAACCTCTTCTCCTTTCAGGAACACCAGCCACGTTGGATTAGGGCCCACTTTAATCCAGTTTGGCCTCACTGTAAGTAGTAACATCTTCAAAGGCCCTATTTCCAAATAGGATCGCATTCATGGGACCAGGAATTAGGACTTGAACATATCTTTTTGTGGGACACAGTTTAATCCAAGACACCCCACCCACACCCCTCATGTCCTTGGCTCAGGGTCTGCTTTGTTCTAGTTTGCTAGCTGCCGGAATGCAGCATACCAGAGGGGAATTTAATAGGTTGCTAGTTTACAGTTCTAAGGCTGAGAAAATTTCCCAATTAAAGCAAGTCTATAGAATGTCCAATCTAAGGCATCCAGGGAAAGATACCTTGGTTCAAGAAGGCCAATGAAGTTCAGGGTTTCTCTCTCAAGTGGAGGGTACATGGCAAACACGGTCAGGGTTTCTCTCTCATCTGGAAAAGCACGTGGCGAACATGGCGTCATCTGCTAGCTTATTTTCCTGGCTTCCTGTTTCATGAAGCTCTCCGGGATGCATTTTCCTTCTTCAAGTCTAAAGTTCGCTGGCTGGTGAACTCTGCTTCTCGTGGCTAGGTCATTCTCTGCTCTCTCAGGAATCTCTTTCTCTTAAATGTTTCTTCTTTTATAGGACTTAAGAAACTAATGAAGACCCACCCAAATGGGTAGAGATACGCCTCCAGCTAATCCAGTTTAACAACTACTCTTGATTGAATCACATCTCCGGGGATAATCTGATTACCATTTCCAAACATACAGTACTGAATAGGGATTAGAAGAAACGGCTGCTTTTACAAAATGGGATTAGGATTAAAACATGGCTTTTCTAGGGTATATACATCATTTCAAACCAGCATAGGAGAACCCAGAACAAGACAAATGGCGAGCAAGTACCATCTTGTATATCACCACAGTCGACCTACTATGGTTTTCCTGAGTGCCCTCTGGAGACAGACTAGACAACTTCTCAGGGAAAGACTGCTTTCATCCACTAGTGATGTCTGTGGATAGTGGCAGCTTGGGGGATGACATCACATGTGCTACCTCCTCCAGGCCTGGTCCAAAACATCCTCTCTAGAGGCAGCACTGAACTCCTATGGCAAGAACCAGGGAGGCTTCGTAAAAGAGCTGGTGGTGTTAGATCCCAGCCATGGAGGTGCAGTTTATGGGAGGCAGAGAGAGGGGCATGGTTGTGGCTGGGGGCACACTCCAGGCTAATGGTGCGGGTAGACTGACAATCAAACAAATAGGTAAAGATAGTAAAAGAAAGAAAATGCAGGCTGTGCCCAGGAAATGGCAAATGATCCTATTTGGGAAGAATATGAGAGCATAAGGCTGAAGGGCCTGAAACAGGCAGGCACAGTGGAAAGGAAAGGAAGATACAAATGGCAAACTAGAGCAGGCACCTTAAAGCTGTCTGTGGCCATGGTCCCCTTTCATAATCCAGAGAAACCCATAGACCTTCCTCAGAAAAATATTTCCTAATTCCTACAATATGATTCATAGGATTACACACAAGGAGACTGAGCATATCAAAGTGAAGTTTCCAAAATCTTAGAAGATCAGTTTGCATGATAGCAATACAGGAGCTTTTTCACTAATACTTTAAATCACAAATGGGTATCTAGAAACTACCATAATGTTGAAGACAGGATGCGTGAGATCTGCAACAAATATAACAGATTGTGAAATGCCTACTGGGGCAGAGGCCTGGGTTATACTGGCACTCCTGTGGGGTTTTGCCCACATTCTTATCTGCAGGAAACACCAGATTCCAGTTAGATTCGTAAACATAAAGATGTAATTCTTCATCTGAGTTTATGAACCCCCAGTTAAAACCAGGGCTGATAACGCCATACCAGACCTACAGCACTGAAAATGTTGTCCTTTGTACTGAACTGGTTTTCTTTCTCCTTTCAGCCCTGCATGAATTTCCCAATGACATCTTCACCAATGAGGATAGAAGACAAGGGGCAGTGGTGCTCCATGTACTCTGTGTAAGTACCCCACTCTTGGCTTTGCCTGAAGGCTTCCAGGGGAAGTCCCCGCTGGTGGTGGGTGGGCAGGTGAGTACTGCTGTGGCCCCTTGTTGGGTAGCTGATGGCTGGTTAGTTGATGGCTGGGGGTAAGTGGCCGTACTGAGTCACTCATACAGACACACAGCACACGACTCAGGAGACAACCCTCAGGGGTGAGTGGAAGGCGTCTGCTTTATTGAGGAAGTGCACAGGCTTATATAGGCTGGGAGCATGCAGGGACACATGTCAGGCTGGGATTGGTCACCATTGTTGCTAGGGTGGAAGGCAGATTTAAGGTTAGCCATTTTGTGTTGCCTTGCATCAGCCACGGCAGCTATGTTGGCAATATTTTATGGCTTCTCCAACAGCCCCTGTTCTCCCGTACATAGTCCTGGTAGGGGTCATCTGAACTCTTTGGATGGTCCACTTTAATGTGCGTATACCACCTTTTAAAGACTATGGGTTCATCGGTTGGAAGATATCTGTATTTATTCTTCCCTTGATATTGGTACCAAAAGCATGAATCCAGCCAGTCTTGTTCTCCACCATGTACCGTTGCTCGCTCTCTCTGCTTAACCACCATGGCAAACCAAGGTGGCAGCTGGCATCTTACATAGTGTTGCTATGTCTGTGTTCTACCTTATGGAGAAAATAACGTGTGGGAGTTAACCTTCATTCAGGCATATGCTGTAGCACTGTGGGCTATGAGTTCAATGTTAATGGATCAGCAATGTGTCTTTAAGCAGAAACACACATAAAACATGTTATGAACTGATCAGTTGGTGCAAATGTGGTGTCCAGAGGCTCATGGAAAACCAACCTTGTGTTTTCCCTGGTAGCAGTGGTTCAATATTCACTAATTCGTGGTTTGTGGCATAATAAAAGAACATATTAGAACACAAAATTGACTGTATTTGTTAAATTGGTAGATTAAATGTAATGGCAATGGGCACATAGTAGATAAAATAAAAGTTTATTCCCTCCCCTTCTAGTCTTTTAATGGTAAACATTACTATAGAACCCTCCTCTGCAGACCCAGAGGGTCTAAGATCTTTAATTTGTCTTGTCCCAGTATGGAGAGTTCGCGAGGGTGTATGCATGAAGATATACCTAAGAAATGTCCATAGAACCAGAAAGGATTAGATCCATCACTGAGCTTTCTTTTCACTCTGGCATTCAGTTTCATTCACAGGGCTCTTAATTCCTTTCTAGTTAATTATTGCTGCAAAATAAAGTCCCCAAATATAGTGACACACCTACTAACCTTTTTATTTTGCTCCTGAAATCTGTGGGTCAGAAATTCAGAAAGGGCACCAGGGAACTGCTGTTCTGTGGATTTGGGGCCTCCAGTGGGATGATCCAATGATGGGGGCGAGCTGATGGCTGGGAGTGACACAAACCGCAGGGGCGGGAGCCACTAGGACTGAGGGTCCCCTTCCAATATGGCTTCTTCACTCACATGGCTGGGGCAGGACTGGACCTTCTATAACACCTTCACCTGGCCTCTACATGGTAG
Organism: Tamandua tetradactyla; assembly: GCF_023851605.1. Lineage (NCBI taxonomy): Eukaryota > Metazoa > Chordata > Mammalia > Pilosa > Myrmecophagidae > Tamandua > Tamandua tetradactyla. The sequence continues at coordinate 41,022,090 of NC_135327.1, read as the reverse complement.
CCTCAGGCCATTGGATTTCAACAAGGCAGCCCAGGGCTCCAAGAGCAACTGTTACTGTGAACAAGATGAAAGCTACACGGCTTTGTATGGCTCAGCCTTGGAAGTCACACAGTGTAATACCCACAACACTCTATTGCTGTTAAGAGCCTCAGGAGTAGGGACAGAGACCTTACTTCTCAGCTCACAGCTTGTCAAAAAATTGTGGGCCATGTTTAAAACTACCACACCTGGAGTAGGTTGGCCAGGTAGACCTGGGCTCTGGAGGCAAGACCAGACATGAATCTAAAGCCCACTTCTGCTCTCCTTTCCCAGTGTGTGGCTTCTGGAAAAATATTTAACCTCTCTGGACCCATAAGCCACCCTAACTTGACTCTCTTCCTCCATGAAAGCAGTTAACTTTCTCACCTCATATTCCCCAAACTCCCTGAACCCTCCATCACAAAAAAAGGCACGAGAAATCCCTTTTCAGCAAAGATATTCTCTAAAAATACCAAATGATAAAGTAGAATCTTTGCAACCCTTCCATCCCTCCCTACCCTTCAGGACACTTACATGCTCTTGGGCAGTTAACAAGGATGCCAGCTGCCACCTTGGCACCAAGGAGGCTCCCCTGTCGCCAGGCTGAAGAGATACAGGCACAGAGTCAGAGCCAGAATTCCCCAGAAGCCATTAGCACCCTGATGCCCTGACAGCTGAGATATTAGAATTCCACTCTTGCCCTAAACACTGTAAGCCTTCATCCTCTCCAGGCAGTGTCTGCCCCTTGGAGCTGGCAGGGGCCCTTCTTCTCTTGTGGGTCTACTTAATCAACAGCTAAAGGCAACTTGGCCTTCATGAGCCAAGTACCTGGTCATGTCTGGGCTATCTGTGATAGTGCATTCCCAGGCTTGGATGGAGGCAAAGTGAACAAAAATGGGTGTTCCTTTGGACACTTTCTTCAAAGAGCCACCAGCTTAGCTGTAATACCACTATTAGATCCTCCCTCAGGCCCTCCACTTCAGAGTCCACAGGCCAGGAATCCAGCAGCTGAGCTCAGTGTCCTCCCTGAACCCATCCCTCCTTCTGTGTACCCCTCCATGCTCCAGGTACATGGAACCCCAGAATTCTCTTCCCAAATATCCCATGCCTGCTGTCAAGGCCTAGACAAGCCTCCTCCCTGGGTCTGCCTCTTGAAAGGAAGAAACCCCAGTGGATCAGGCTGAAACTTGCTGCCTGAGGTCTCCACACACTTGTATGTGTACAGATTGGAGCTAAGGTGGCACCAGGTAGAGGGGCTGAGCAGGAGGGGGCCTCCATTTGTACTCTTGTCCAGGCACATGTTTGTGAAGATGGGTTGGGGGCTGTTGGTACCATCTCCAATGTTAAGGTCCAACTCTTATATTATCCTGCCTACTAGAACCTAAGCTTTCCACTAGGACATAAAGCGTATAAGAGAAGCAATTTTATTCTGCCCACCTATATATGATGTCTGGCACATGATAGTTGCTTAGTAACTATGTGTGGGGTGGAGGAATGAATGGTTCTTTTATCCCCTTCACCCACCATATTGCCAGCACAGATAGGATGCCCAGGAATTGTGAAATGAACATCATTAGAAAAAAAGAAATGCTATAAGGGCTAGCATGTGACATTTCAGCAGCCAGCAGGAAACAGATGAATGCATGAGTTAAAGCTGCTACAAGTTAAATACAGTTGCCCTGCCGTCGGTACCTAGAAGGCATTACCTGAGACGCTGCAATATGGTGCTGCTAGGATGGTCCCTGCCAGATGCCCAAGATACATCCTTTGCCCTGAAGGAGCCCACTGTCCTCTGAAGAGACCACCTATGGGCCAGCACCTGCTTCATGCTAAGTGCCAACATGGTCTGTGCAATGTGCTGTGAGAACCCAGAAAAGACAGGATCAGGGGTTGACCTTGAAGAGTGGGAAGGCATTTTCCAAAGGATAAAAGGGATTCCATGAAGGAACAGAAGCCCCCAGATCCAAAATGTGGAGTCTTGAGAGTTCAGGGAGTCTGGAGTAAGCAGACTACAGAAGTGGGTGGTAGAGAGTGAAAGACCCGAGGATGGCAAAGTCAAGGAGCCTCATCTGGCAGGAAGTGGTGGGAAGCAGATTTCTGATGTCCACATCCCTAATCATCTCTCTCTCTGGCTAGTGTTGGGACTTAACAGAGTCAGGCATGGCCAGAGGTGACAGGAGTGGTCTGCCCTCCATTTGGTGGAAAAGGTCTAGGCAGGCCACCACAAAAGGCTTTAGAGCCATGTGGGCAGTAGATCTCAGGGTCTCAGATATCCCACAGAATATCCCTGGTGAGGAGCATCCAGAGCAGATGGGGGAGACTGGGTGTCACCACTTCATAGTCCCCAGCAGGCTAGGCCTTCACCTAGTTGGGGGATGGTGGAGGGCGTATGACCATTCTGCCTCAGGGTCCAGCAGGTGTCCTATAGCCCCAGTGACAGCCCTGGAGAGCAGACCATGTAGCTGTCCTTTTAGAGGGTTAACTAGCTGTCATCACGGATCTCCTCCAGAGTGCCCAGACCTGTCAAATCATACTCAAACCCAGTCAAACTTAGCCTTTGCGCCTAAATTCACACTGCCCCATTCCATTGGAGCTACACAAATTTGCTTTTCATGTAAGACCTGTAACTTTCAACTTCATTTGGGTACAAGTCTGAGGACAAAGTAGCCCAAGCCCCAAAACAGAGGCCTCCCTATGCAATCCTTTAATTTTTTAATTTTGTTTAATTTATTTTTTATTATGGTAACATAATATATAACAAAAGTTGTTATTTTAATCATTTTAAGTGTACAATTCATTGGCATAGGTACATTTACATTTACCATCACCATCATCCATTTTCAAGACTTTTTCATCACCCCAGAAAAAAACCTCTGTACCCATTAAGCAATGCAGCAGTCTTTTAAATCTTAGATGGTAAAGTTTTCTTCTTTTTTTTTTCTTTCATGTAAATAATTCACTCTTTTGCATTTGTTTTGTAGAATTTGAACAGATATTTCTGATTAAACTTCCCAAACACCTTAGCTTTAATTTTCTCTTGGATCTTCTCAGGTTTGTTTTGTTTTGTTTTTGTGAACTACAAAAACCCTAAACCTTGAGATTGCACCAAAAAAATTTTCTGTTCCTTCTGACTATTCTTTATGTAAGGGTTTCCTGTGATTTCACACTCTTTACATTTATCAACAATGAATAGCCCCCAGAAACTGCACTTGTCTTAGAAAATCATTTTATATCCAATCTGTTATAATGTCGTGACACTAAAAACAGTATTTCCTGTCTTTGAGAAAATTTGCATCCCTATAAACTCATTAAGTCTGCTCCAAATAGGGAGAGAAGACTGAATACTTTTCTAGAACCATGGTTTATTTGTGGTTTGTTGATACCTTGTGAATTTTGCTAATTATCCTGCATGACATAGGTAGCTGAATCTTTTGAGATTATAAACTAGGCTACTTATTATCTCTTCTAATAAACTAAGCTTTAAATAATCAATTTTAAAATTCCTGATGGAAATGGGTGTGGTCTAGTGCCTATCCTTCATAGATCAAACTCTCCAACAGCACAACTACCCTCTGTGTGCCTTGTCAGCTTTTATAATTATTCCTCTTCACATTTTTAGTGTAATTCCTCTCTTCTGCCTGGCAGATATTCCTTTATGCTTGTGTGTAAGGTGGTATAAACTACAACACACCTGCAAATGAATCCATAGCCCTTATTAAGGCAAATTCCTGGTAAATGAGTCTGTTGCAGGAGATGGCCTGTTAAGTAATCCAGCAACGCAGACTTATCCATAGACCTGCCTATAAAAGAAGTATCAGTGAGAATGTTTCTAATGTGGATCATCTAGACATGCTCCAAAATTCCCATGGGAAACTGGGGTACACAAAAGAGACTTCTTCACCCCACCCACCAACCCCACTCCTGAGCAGTCAGGATGGCAGCCATCTGGTCAACCTCGGTGTTCTCAGAGTGACAAAACTGATATGTGGGTCTGAGGGGAAACCTCTGGCCATTCTGCTTTAGTCCACTCTGTCCAGGTATGGGACTCTCTCATCGCCATCTCCATGTTCACCCTACCTCCGGGTGTCCAGGCTCCATTTTCAGGGTTACATGCTTTAAAGGAGGTGGGGTTGCACACAGGACAGTTTATTTGGGAAGTAGCCACACAGGGTCAGGAGGCTCCTGGTACTGGATGGTCAGGCACGGACTCCCCACAGTAAGAATTCTCCAGGACTGGCAATGAGGCCCATGGACATCACTCCCTTTTGGCATCCTCATGTGACAATTCCAGGACTCAACAGAAGGTTGTGGGTTCCTCCAGGTCCCCTTAGCTCCTGTCTACATTTTTCTTCTTCCCCTGCCCTGGAAATTTCTGTGTGGTCTGGGAATCAGGGAAACTTGCCTTGTGAGTGTTCGTCCAAATTGTCTCTTGTTCCTAGATCAGCGTTTTAAATTTGAGAATTTGCTGATTTCTGTCTCTTCGACCCATGAAGACCTCCTTGCTCTCCAAAGCTGTGGAGGAAGCTGCTTGACGTGGGAGGCGGGCCATGGGGAGAGCAGCGATGGTGTTTGATTGAAGTGTAGGAGAAAGAAGGAGGCTATTGAAAGATTATCCTCCCTCTGGTATTGTGGTTATTTTCACATGTCCCTTCTGTATTTCCTCAATTCTGCAGCATTCCCATCCCCCCATAGTGCCTCGATGATCTCAGTCTCTCTGTCCCTACCCCTTCTCTCCCCAGCCACACCATCTTTTTTCTCTTGGAAGACATGAGCTTCTGCTCCTCGTACCTGGGCTTGCAGATGGTTCACTGTGACCCACCTTCTGCCATTCATCTTTCCTTGCTTCTGCCCTCCTTGCCCTCTACCTCCACAGCTCATCATGGCATCATTCATAGCCCCCATGAGATATCACCTATTGGTCCAGCTCATTCTTTTCCTCCCAGGCCACAGATCGCAGGCTGATCTATGGGCTGGCCTCGGAAGGATCAGGTCTTCCTCCAGTTTAGTCAGCGTCACTGGATGCTTGTGGCTCCTTCAGGAGCTGCTGCAAGTGGAACATATGAAATAAGCCTCTGTAGTCCCAACTGCCCCCACCCCACAGGGGAAAGCCAAAACTTAAAGTGGGAGTGTTCTTAAAGAAGCTTGAAGTTGGGGGGAGTTTGTCCCAAGTGGTAAGGACCACCTTTCTCCCAGCTTATGTGACCCTCAGTTCATGGTTGGGGCTTGAGCCAGTCTGTCCCCACACTCGTACCTTACTGAGATTGAAGTCTACAAAGTCACGGGGGCTCTCCACTTCCTAGAAGAGGCCTCAGCAAATGGATGCCATTTCCTGCAGCTTGAGCTTCTTCCATTTATCTCTGTTGTTTAATTTCAATATCTGAAAGGACCGTTTCCCTGGAGGTGCTGCCTGGGGCCTAGATTGCTTTTATTGAGAGCCAAAGTATAAACTAATTGATGAAATAGCCTGTTCTGCAGGGGCAGAGGGGCGGGGGTCTCAGCAGGACTTGGAGAAGGCCCTTCCCTACTGCTCCTCCCTCAGCACACAGAGAGGCAGCTTTGCAGATCAAAGCTCACTCTTTAACACAGCCCCAGGGGCCATTTCTGTCCTTGCAAGGCTCGCCTTTTGCTTTTTTTTAGCTCTAAGACTCAATTTTAGGACCAGCCCTGGTCCAGTAGAAGTTTCTTCAGTGTGGAAATGTTCTATATTTGCAGCATACCTTTATCTGTCCAATTTGGTAGCCACTGTTAAGCACTTGAGGAATGGATTATGTGTTTTGTTTCATTTTAATTAATTTAAATTTAAATAGCTGTGCATGGCCGGGGTTAACTGTAGAGGGAGTGGAGATGGATTCTATCTCAGCATGTTGCCTCCCTTTGCTTACACTGTTAACTTGAAATCAAGAAGCAAAAATGGCCAGTAAAAAGGGTAGCCAGCCAGGAGGCCCTGCTGTGCTGTTCACTCTTAAGGGATGACCTGAGTTGAGCAATTCAGCAAGCAGAAGGCAGAAGATTTGTCTGTTCTGAAAAGCTGAGTTCTTGTAACAAGTCACAGAACTTCTCCAGACCTCAGTTTCCACATCTATAAAATGGGAACAAAGAGCAGGTATTCAATAAATGTTAGGGTTTTTTGTCTTCACCTCCTCTTCACCCTTACAGTCCCCTGCAGGCCCCACGCCTCTGCTTAACTTCACAAAACCGCTGCTCTCATGGGCCCAGAGCCAGAGCCTTGCAGGCATAGGTATCCCTGGGAGCAGAAGCGGGCCAGGGCAGGGAGTTTCCGGGAGCAGCCTCTCTGCAGCTGTCGTTTCCCCCAAGCCCAGGGTTCTGGGAGAGGGAGCTGCTGCAGGGGGTTGGAAATTGAAAGGGACCTACATAATCTGGTCAAAAATGTCCCCTCAACAACTCACTCGCTGGACAGACGTGTTTAGTTAAGAGATTTTACCCTGGAAGAGAAAAATGATTAGAACAGCTTGTGGAATTTGTTGTTTATTCTTGCAGAAGTGCTGAGCATGGCCTTAATTTGTCAGTGTCAACAAAGAGCTAAAACTGGTGTCCAGAGAGGATTAGCACAAAGAGAGTAAATGATTATGTTTCAATAGATCTTTAGTTACTCCCTCCCTTCCAGGCTCAGGAACCTCCCTTACTTCAGAAGGCCCCAGACTAACCGTCCGTGGACTGTTCACAGACCTGCTGGTGAATCGATCCTCCAGGACCCCTGAGCAAAATAGGAAGAGTGATGGTTTAGAGCATGCGCTTGGAGGCAAGCCCACCTGAGCTGCAGTCCTGGCTTTTCCACTTACCAGCCAAGTTGCTTGCCGAACCTCAGTTTCCTCTTTTGCCTGGAGGTAAATACGGCACCCTCCTCATCAGCCTGCTCTGAGGAATGAATGGAGGCAGGTGTGAGCAGCCCTTAGCAGAGTGTCGGGCGCTGCGTGGATAGTGCCTTAACCATACCTTCCTGGCACTTGTCACTTGTGTGTGACTTCCACCAGGGCCCATTCTGCAAAAATGCAGGGTGGCCCGCTGTGTCAGAAAATTAACAGCCAACTCCCCCCCCCCCCCCCCCCCCCCCCCGTCACCTCCACGCAGTAGCATCAAATGAGAGGAGTTGGGGGATGACACCTCTATTCCCCGGTGCCTCGGTTGGTATAACTGAAACACTTTTGTTCCATCTGTGCTCTCACCCGGAATTCCAATGGCAGAAGTAAGCTTCAGCAGCCTTAGTTTTCCAAGGCTGCTATGACAAATACTACAGGCTGGTGGCTTAAGCAACAGGGATTTAATGTCTCACAGTTTTGAAAGTTAGGAGTCTGATGTCAGGGTGTCTGCAGACCATGCTTTCTTTGAGGTCTGCAGTGCCTAGGTGGTGGCATGCTGGCAGTCCATCCCTCAGTCTCTGCTTCCATCACATGGCCATCTCAGCCATCTCTCTTTCCCCATCTGTCCTCTCCTACTGTGTCCACATTCTGTCTGCTTATAAGGACTCCAGTCATTTTGGATCAGGGCCTACTCTCATTTAGTTTGACCTCATTTTAACTAATAACATCTTCTGAAAATGCTATTTACAAATAGGCTCACATTCACAGGACCAGGGATTAGGACTCGTACACACCCTTCTGGGGGGACACGATCCCCACTCCTATAGCGTTGCCCATCCCAGTACTAGCTTGAAAAGCAGCTTTATTAACTACCCTTCCTTCCATGCTCCCCTACTGCTGCTTCCTGGGATCACCTCCCAAAGAAACTGCGTGCACTGGAATCTAGGTCTCAAGTTCTGATTCTAAGGCACAGGCTGAATATATATTACCTATTATTATATTATTACTAGTATTTTGCAAATTAGGCCCCTCTCTAAAACCCCTGGGTCTATGGGAGAGGCAGAATACTGAGACTCCAGGCCTTCTGGAGATCCACAGACGAGAGTAGATCTGTCATCACTTTAGAAGTTTGGGGAATGAAGTTTGGAGCAGACAGTTTTTAATTTAATCTTCTGAGAAGCCCCAAATGGTGGGGAGAGAGAGGTAATTTTGTGTTTTAGCTCGGCGCTCTCCTTCAGTCTAGAGAGTATACGTGTTGCTTAGACACCAAATGTTTACCCAAGGAAACTGGACATCTGCTGCCTGCTGGGAAGTGCTCTGCTTTGTTGTATTTGTCTAATTTATTACTCAGTCCACCCATCCCCACCCGTCCCTACTCCATGTATTGTAAATGTTGGTGCCTAATGGTTTTCTCTCTTTGTCAATAGTTTCATGCTGATTCTATTCCCTGGAGAATCCCAGTTTAAGTCCTGCTGGGTACTTTTCCTTGAGACTATAGAAAAAAAAGCTACCCAGAGTGAACTTTATTTTTTCTCTTTCTCTCTTTTTTTCACCTGTATAATACAGAGACTCCAGATAGGGGTTCAGGTATAACAAAAAGCCTGACCTTTAAGCAAAGCAGCCCCTACACCCCAGGAACCCACACATGTAGGGCAGGCCAGTGCAGTCAGCATTCTGATGGGTAACCTCCTCCTCTCAGGTTTGCAGTAACCAAGGCACATGCCTGAGGCTGGCTCCCCTAGAAGCAGAGCCCAAGACAAGGTTTCCAGTTCAAGTATTTCATTTGGGGGAGGGTCCCCACAAGCACCTTGGGAAGGGAGACAGAGTTGGGAAGGCAGCCAGGGAAAGGTACATTCTCAAGCAAATTACCAGTAGGTGCAACTGGAGCTTAATCCCCCTAGGGACTACGGGAGACAGCGTAGACCGTGTGTCTCAGGTGATGCCATGGTATGAGGGAACTGGTGTATTTATCCACCAGCTTCTGTCAGTGATTGGCTTGGGGGTGATTGCCCCCTGGCATTTCTAGTCTGCCCGTATGCATCTGAAAAAAAGTGGGCTCCAGAGGCTGGATGCAGCACTCAGGCAAAGGGACAGAAATGGTCAGGTTGGAATGCTCTGGAACAGTGAGTGCTGAGGGACAGGGGCAGGACCTGACAGTGCCTGCTGCGACTTGTAACGGGGTCCCGCCCTGAGGAACAGACTCACATATGTGCACATGCTTTGAGCTCATCCTGGAAAATTCTAGCTGGCAGACTTCCTCCAGGTGTCTTCCCCAGCTCCACATTCCACAGGCTTGGTATGTGTGGTTAGGATTGAGATGCCATATAAGTATCCTCTGGACTACCTGGCTGTGAGTTCCCTGAGGCAGGTTGTTTTGGGAATCTCTCCTGGAGCTTTCAAGGATGGTTGGGGTCGAGGTAAGAAAAGAAAGATCTGGCTTGATATACCCATTTGTCTGAACCAAGTTGGAGAGAGAGGGGATGGAAAAGCCCGTCCTGTCTTCAAGTGGACTTTGGGTTGACATGGAAGAGCTGCCAGCACCCCCTCATGTGTGTCATGTCACTCATCAGTGGACCTCCACCCTCACACAGCTTTGCTTTCTCATCCAGCCTAAATGTTTCCTTTCATATTCCAAGGACAATGAATAGCAAAGGCCTTGTCTTGTCCCAAAGCATCTGTTTCCTTCTACACTTTTCCTCTAGAACTGTATCTAACCAGTCCTACTGATTCTACCACCGTTTCTCAGGATTAGTATGAAGTTGTAATAGTGCAAGCCTAGGCTCTGCTATCTGTACCTGTGTGACTTTTAACTACTCTGGGCCTCAGTTTCCCCATATCTGTATATAAGGATGATGCTATCCCATCGGAGTTTTTAATGGGGATTAATAAGGTAAAGCATACAACTTGCATGTGACAGACATGAGAAAATGTTCGCTACATTATATCCCTTGCTTCTACATTGGATCAATGTGCAATTATCAGACAGTGTCCATCTTAAATGATCTTCCTGACTCCACTCTGTTCCTTTCCAATCAAAATTAAGCTCAGCCAGCATCAGGTGAACCTCCTAAGAGTCCAGGTCATGTATTGCCCAGAAATCTCTCCAGCAATCCATGGCATGGTACTGAGATGGGTGAATTGAGAGTCAGATGGCTTGAATTCAGATCCAAGCGTCACCATTTTCAAGGTACATTACTTTGGGTAAGCTATTGTACTTCTTGGTGCCTCACTTTTTCTATATCATGGAGGTTACGATAGTATTTGAATCAGATTATTCCATACTATGTTCTTAGCACAGGGCCTGGCACTTTGTGGTCAGTAATCATTAGCCATTGTCATTATTGTCATGTTGGCATGTCCTCATGTCCTCCACGGTCCATTGCCAGTCATACTTCCAGTCTGTTTTTCTCTTCCATATGTGATGGTCTAGCAAAAACCAATTCCTCACCACCCATCAAAAAATCCTGGGGTCTTCCTTCTTCCAGTTCCTGGCCAGTCCCCTATCACTTTTGCTTTCCTTTGAAACCTTCTCAAAGTCCAACTAAATGCCATGTCCTCCTTTAAGTTTTTCCTATCCCCATAAAGAAAAGTTGAACTTTACACTACCATGAATCTCCCTCTACAAATTACTACTTTCCTTTACTCCTCTCCTAAGGAGCTTCATGCATGCTAACCTCTGTTAGGATGTGTATCCTATTGCTCTATCTTTTCCCAAATAGTGCCTAGAAATGTGGACCGTGCCTTAGTCATCTTTATATCCCCATAACACCAGCATGATGCCTTTCATCGAGTAATTGCTCACTGCATGTATTTTGTGTGAGTAAATGAATGAATGAAGTATGCTTATTATCTTGGCTTCAGGATCGAGTCTATCCATTAAGTAAGAGTTATTTACCAGATGTTTTCTTATGAGGCTTTGGAGGCTTCAGCAAACTAAGTAAAATAAGCTGGACTTTTTAAACCAGACCTTCTTTGAAAGACATGTACTCAGGATGCTGTAGCTTATGAAGCAAGAAAGATGGAGTTGAAGCAAGAACATAGAGGCCATCTATACCAATGGCATCGCTCATCTCTCAACAAGATGTTGGTGCTGCCCACATAGCTTGGGCATTGCAAAGTTGAGAAGAGACACTCTGGCAGAGATGTGTCTATTTCACAATTAAGCAGTGACTCAGAGTCATTTCTGAACATTGATATGAAGACATAGCATGTAAATAGACAATGATCTCCACCTTCTATTCAGTTAAATCTTTTCCCCTTAGTGGGCAGAGTGGTGCACACACCCCCACCCACCTAGACATGTCCACTCAGAACCTGTGGATGTGGCTTTTTTTGGAAAAAGAATGTCTGCAGATGGAAATGAGCTAAGGGTCTCGAGACGCAATCATCCTGGATTTGGGTGGACCTTAAATCCAATGGCAAGTGTCTTTAGAAGAAAAGGGGAGAAGTCCCAGTGGAAAAGGCCCTGAAGATGGAAGCAGAGATTGAGGTGATGCATCTACAAGCCACAGAAGGCCGAGGATTGCCACCAGCCAACAGAAGTTAGCAGAGAGGCATGGAATTGAGCAGCAACCAACCCTAATAACACTTTGATTCAGACTTCTTGCCTTCAGAACTGTGAGAAAATAAATTTCTTTTGCCTTAAGCCGTCAAGTTTGTGGTAATTGTTAAAGCAGCCCTTGTAAAATATGAATGTAGCCTCTATCTATTGAGATGCTATGTCACAACCAAACTCAGTGCCTGACACATGGAAGGCACCTAAGCATATTGTTAGTTAAGGATGAACAGAATTGAGGTTTGGGGATAGAGCTTTGGTTTACTAAGCTGATCCATTTGGGGAGCAACTACTAGAAAACATGCAGTCCTGTTTGTCCCAGAATTTATGATCCAGCCTAGAAGTTCAGGCTCTTCAAGTCCCCTCCCTTTCCCTGAGGTACAAAATAGCTTTCTTGCTCTGATTAAAAGCTCCTAAAGATATTCTAGGACCATCTCCATTCCTGGTACTTTCTTGCTCTCATACTTTGAGTCTCAAGGGCCCCCAAAGATAACTTGCCTTTTCAATTTTCTTCATCACTTTTCTTGAGGAAGTTGAAACAAGATCCCTAGAGTCAGAGGACATTTGAAATGAACTCTTCTACCCACCATGGGCCAGGAGCCCAAGAAGGTACCCATTTACCCAATTACTTACATGTAGGACATGTGTCCTTAGCTATACAGTGATGCTATTTTTGTTCTAGAGTCTTAATTCCTAAAGTTCTCTTCACTGTTTCTCCCAGGAATCCTAGGAGCTGTTTGCAGATAGGTTTCTTGATGACTTGCTCTTTTATCTAAAAACTCAAAACTAGTTTATGAGTTAGGACCAAATAGCCCTCACTATTGGGCCTTTGGTTTGGATGTTTTTCCATTGATCTGCTTGATGTGTCCCCACAATAGTGCCCATGAGTAGGTTCCAAAGGTAATCGTGGAATCTGTCTTGCCAACTATTTCATTAGCACTCTGATTGATTTCATTTTATGCACAGAGGCGGAAGCCTGAGGAAATCTTCTTTCCTTTCTTGTTAGAACTGTCTTTTCTTCTGTGCTGTGAACTACAAGGATTAAGGCAGAGGTATATTTTTTGGCAGTTAGGATAATGCTTTTTAGCATCTGAAGCTGTGAGAAGAACAGCATTTGGGCTTGCTCTGGGCCCTCTCTTCCTCTCCTGGACATTGCCTCACATTCATTTTGCTTCATCACTTTAGTTTTGCAGAAGCAGCTTGGGGACTGCCCATTATTCTCCTCTATGAGGGGTACGTGCTGGAGGATAATTTTGCCCTGAGCTCATATGCATGCATGACACATCCAAACACATAAAAGTACATGCACATGTGTATTTATGGCTCCTGTAGTATTTTTAAGCACATTAGGCAATAATTTTTAACATGTTAGGAACAGCTACTTAAAAGGTATTTCTGAATAACTTTATGTATGTTTATGTATTTATTTCTATTTAATATTTCCCTTGACAACGCAGACAGCACTTCTTAGGTCAGTGAAGAGGGAGACTGTATGTGCATGCAGTCAGAATATAGTTTGATATGGAGCTAGGAGCTTTCACTCTCTCCTGCAAACCTGTTTATCCCTTGGCTTTGCCATCTCAGTGATTGTTGCCCCCATCCAGTGAGTTGCTCAGACTGGAATCCTGAAAATCAGCCCTAATTTCTCTCCTTCCCACCCCACCCATCAGCAACTCCTGTCCATGCTACATCCAGCATGTGTCTTGATCCCATCTCCTTCTTATCATCCCCACTGACACTGCCTTTGTCCAGACCACCATCGTTTCTTGCTTGGCCCACTGCAAGGGTTTGCTGAGGCTTCTCCCCTTTCATCCATATTCCGTAAGTGATCCTTTAAACACACAAATTAAAATCAGGACTGTAGGGTCTGGACCCTGCCTCCCTCTCAAAATTCACCACTTATTCCTCTCTCCCCACTACTGTGCTTCAGTCTCCTGGATCTTCCTCAAACATTCTAGGCTTGCCCTACAACACCCTCTTTTCTTTTATACTCTTTGACCCTGGAGACTGCTGGCTTGTGCAGATGTTCATATACATCCCAGTTATTGCTTGCATGTGATCACCCACAAACAGCAAGCCACCTGAAAGTTTTTCTCTACTCTTTGCACTGCTGACAATGGAATCAGATATTTCTATTCCAAAAATGGCAAAAATTGAATCCTCCTCTCTCCCTTCATATAGGAAAGAGACAAGTTAGCACAGAGAGGAATCTGTTCAAACTAGAAAGAGCTCTGCACGACTAAAGAAGTGATTTACTGTGTTATTCCTTATAAAGTTAGCCGGCCCTCATTTAAAAAATACCATTGGAAAAGAAATAAAAGTTTTCTGTGAATATATTCACGTATACTCGATTCAGTAATGATGGTACAGAGACACAGCCTGAAAAGATGAGGGAATACAGGCATCCTTCATTGTAAGACCTGAGCAAGAGCTTCAGTTGTTCCCCATTGTGCTGGTTTGAAAGGGTGTATGTCCCCTAGAAAAGCCATGTTTTAATCTAAATCCCATTTCATAAAAGCAGAATAATCCCTATTCAAACTGTATGTTTGAAACTGTAATCAGATCATCTCCCTGGAGATGTGATTTAATCAACCGTGGTTGTTAAGCTGGATTATGTGATGACATGTCTCCACCCATTTGGGTTGGTCTTGATAAGTTTCTGGAGTCCTATAAAAGAGGAAACATTCTGGAGAATGAAAGAGATTCAGAGAGAGATTCAGAGAGAGCAGAGCATAACGACATAGCCACGAGAAGCACAGTCCACCAGCCAGCAACCTTTGGACATGAAGAAGACGTATACCTCCGGGGGAGCTTCATGAAATAGGAAGCCAGGAAAAGAAGCTAGCAGATGATGCCATATTCACCATGTGCCCTTCCAGATGAGAGAGGAACCTGACTGTGTTCACCATGTGCCCTTCCACTTGAGAGAGAAACCCTGAATTTCATCGGCCTTCTTGAACCAAGGTATCTTTCCTTGGACACCTTAGATTGGACATTTCTATAGACTTGTTTTAATTGGGACATTTTCTCGGCCTTAGAACTATAAACTAGTAACTTATTAAATTCCCTTTTTTAAAAGCCACTCTGTTTCTGGTATATTGCATTCTGGCAACTAGCAAACTAGAACATCCATTGAGATCCTTTTAATAACAAGATATGGAGAAGTGTGTCCTCACTGGGCATCACAAGGCTGGCCATGCTGCCTTCAGTGTCTTCAAATCAACTGAGTGCCAAGGATCTCTCTCTGCTTGTCTTTAGAGTAAACAGGTGATGGTGCCAGGCCATTCATCAAAGGAGAGAGTGTAGCTGAGTGAGAATGTCACCATCTTAAGCTTGTTGATCTCCATGACAGCTCAGTGATGGTGGGTCAGTCTATCCAGAGACACCACTGGCTAGCCCTATGGCCTTGTTCCTCTCGATCTTGGCTTCTTCACCTATGAAATGACAAAAAGATTCTCAAGGTCAAGTCTCACTCCAAGATCCATGATTTACACAATAAAAGAGGGGATGGCTTCTGGGTAACTTGAACCATCCATCCCTGGACAGCCAGGACATTGTCCGATTCCCTAGAGCGCAGCCTCTTCTGATTCCCTGGAAACATGCCAGGAAGCATGATGTCCCCCGGCCATAAGCCACTAGGCAGTGCTTGGGGGCTTGGGCATGGTGGAGAGCCAGGCTCTCTCAGAGGCTATGCCTTGTCATCTTACATCTCCATGGCTTGTGGGTAAGATCGTATAATATGACCAGCGTGGACAAAGCCAAGACATGTAGCTGCCCCAGATAAGGAATGGGACTCTAGTAGGAAAACAATGGCTACTTCTCAGAAAATAATAATCCTGAAGGCCAGGAGCTAGATGCTTGGCAATGCCTGCTGCAGCTTGCCAGAGACCCTGCAGGCAGACTGTGCACTCATCTCAGGATGGGTGCTGAACAGAGGAGCCACACAATATTTATTGCTCCCCTGTTGTAGGTTCAGCCATCATAACTGATGTCCCATTTCCTTTTCCAGCCACAAATGGACCCAGTTACAGATACAAGTACATCAGAGGGTTTTTCAGAAGTTCTGAAGAACTATCAACCAAGTAGTTAGAAATTTCTTCTCTCCTACTAAGGTGCTTACAAGGGGGAATGGGAGAAAGAGGAGTGTGACACATGGAAATAGATGATGCACAAACAGAATCGTCTGATTGTTTTGTTACCAGGTCGTTAAGAGAAGGATGGTGGGGAGCTGACCTCGTGGGGAGGCTTGCTGCCAGACAGGGGTTGTCTTCCGTCCTCCTGAGTATCTGTAATCCGCCCTATTTTATAAATGAGAAATCAGGGAAGAAATAAGAAGTAACTTGCCCAGGAAAACTTATTGCTTAGGTCATGTTTAGGCTGATGTACCTAAGTACCTCAGGGTTTGATCAAATCAAGAAATAATTGTTGAGAATGTTGTAAATAAGAGGTGCAGGATGGAGACAGGGAGGTATAAGTGAGCCCCAGTCCTCACCTTCTGGGAATCCAACAGCTCTTAAGACAAGGCCTGGGAAACATTCTAGTAACAGATGACCTCAAGTGACAGTCCAAGCACTGTCATTGAGAGAGTTGGTCATCCTTCCAGAAGTCCTGCAATGTGGAAGTCCTTGTTTCCACTTTGCACATGGATGAGTAAGACTCAGAGGTTCTATGACTTGCCCCCACACCACCAGGGACATAGGCATTATTATTTCCTCCCTTTTACAGATGAAGAAACTGAGGCACAGAGGAATAAAGTGTCCTGCCCAGGACACCCAGCTAATGGGTGGTAAAGCAGGGTTTGACCCCAGGCTACTGTCTGCAGAGTGCAGGTGGCAGGGAGGGAGGGAGGGGATGTGCCATGACGTCAGAGGTAAAGGTGGAAGGAATTCCGGGCTTGATCAGGAGACACAGTGTTCCATTTCCTCAGCCTTTATTCTAGACAGGACTCTAGTAACCACCTTCCCTGATTTCTGTCATCTACCAGGCAACCCTGGGGGACCAGGAGGAGGAGGAGGGTGGGGCCAGCATCTCTGAGGCCCAGGCCCAGGTGGGCAAGCTTTAGGGGACTGGCCTGCAGCCCCCTGTCCAAACACTGAACAGCTGGGATCTGCCCTCCCCTCCCCCACTCCCTTGTTAGTCTGAGTCACTGCATCCTCAGAGACTCTCTTATCCCTGACTCGGGGCTCGTGCTTGAGACATGACCTGCTGGTGTGAGGGAAGAGATCCAGATGCTATGTGGGAGTCCTTCCACCAGACCAGTCACCTAGGTCCATCTTGTGGACAGGTGCAGACGACGGGGGGCTAAACAGACATTCATCCTTTCATTCCTTTGAGCAGTACTTCCCACGCACCTCCCAGAGGCCAGACAGCTCATGAGGCATGGGGAACTCAGGGGTATATAAAATGCTTGTAGCTTACATCCAGTGAGAGAGACAAACAAATGCACAGGCAGTCACACGACAAGAAGGTGCTGCCCACAAGTGTTACTTGCATCAGACACTGTGCCGGAAGCTTCTCATTCAGGGTCTTGTTCAACCTTTTGAGAAGGGCATCTCTGGACCTATTTGTCATATAAGGAGCTGAAGGTCTAAGGAGTGAGAGAATTTGCCAGTGCTCACCAAACTTAAAGGTAGGGTATTAATTGATGTAATCACAGTTGGCATGGGTCACCCAGGGTTTGTTCAAAACATCATATAACTGTAGCGAGCAGAGACATTGACCAACCAGAACAGAGGGATAGCCGCTGCAAATAGCCTGTTTGGCCAAACCAGTGCACGTGAGCTGAATTTTGAAACTGCCCTGACCCTGTCTTAGGGACAAAGAAAGCTGCCTCCACAGTTATCTCCTGCTGTGAAACAAAGCACCCCAGAACTTAGTACCTTAAAACAGCATTGGTTATGAATCCTGTACTCCATGGCTTGACAGGATTCTCACACAATTGCAGTCAGACCATCTGAGACCAGAGCCACCTGGAAGCTCTACTGGAATACACATCCCAGAAGCTTCTTCACTCACCTGTGTGATGCCTCAGTGCTGCTGCACAGAGCTTCTGTCCTGCACAAAGGGGGCTAGACTGCTGACTCGGCCACCCAGAACTCCACTGGAGCAGGGGGAGGGGGGCAGACGCTACCCAGTAAGTTAAGGACTGCCTGTCACTGGGTCAGTGTCACTTCTGCCATGTCCTACTGTTAGCTGCAGAGACCCTCCAGATTTAAGAGGGTGGAGAAATAGAATCCACCTCTCACTGGGGGTATGGCAAGGTATCACTGCACGTGAGCCTGAGATGAGGTGATAATGCTGGGTCACCTTTGAAAAACTCAAGCTGTCCCAGCTCTCTTAGAAGAGGTTGGATCTGAACTGAGCCAGGTGAAGAAGCAGAGAAGAGTATTTCAGGCAGAAAGCCAGATATGCCAAGGCAGCGGGGAGAGCATGGAACATCTTTGAGTTTACAAAGCACTCACCGTGGCTGAGTGCCTGAGAATAAGGAATGGCAAGAGCTGAGTGAGGCAGGACAGGACTAGATCCAGCAGATCATCTAAAGCCTCCCTGACTTGAGGAGTTTAGGTTTTAGCCTCAGAGCATTGAAAAGCCATTCAAGGGTTTTAGTAAAGCAGGAGTTGATGCAACCATATCTACATTTTGGAGCAATTTTGCTGGCCCTGAAATGGAGAGTGAGTGGATAAAGGCAGATAAACCAAATGGGTGCTTTTGTGGACAGAGTAATTCAGCCTCCTGCATGCTTCCGCTTGGTTGTCCCACGCCCCAGGGGTGTGGGCCACCTAGCCAGACTCTCCTCCCAGCACAGGGCTAGACCCTGCTTTGGCCTTTGGTGAAGGCTGAGCAGCCAGGCTGTGGGAAGAGCAAGAGCCCCTGGGTGGTGTGTTTGCAGGGCTCAGGCACCCTTATTTGTCTGAGATTCTAGGAGCCTTGGAATAGCGCTTGTGATAATTACAGAATCCCCACATATATTGATGAGAAGCAGCTACATAAATAGCACAGCTTGGTATTTACAAAGTGCCAGTTTCTGTAAATACAAAATTTTGGCAGTTCTTATCAAGCGGCTGGTCCCCTCTCTGAAGCCAGCACTTCTGTTATTCAGAACGATTTGTAGGGGAGGCTGCAAGTCACTCCTAACTGTGGCCAATCTGGTGGTCTCCCAGATCCAATTCCACAAAACAACCAGTATGAAACCAAAAGCAGTGGTCCCCAATCTTTTTTGGAGTGTGGGGACTCCTTTTTGTTATGCAAAAAGTGTTCTGACACTCCTTCACCGTATATGCCCAGGGACTTACAGTATCCTTAAGACAAGTCAGGGCTCCCCTGGGGGTTTCTGTCTACAGATTGGAAACCATCTAGAGACCTGGATCAGCATTTCCCCAAAGTGTTTTCTGTGGACACTAGTGTTGAAAAATAGTCATAGTTATCATGTGGGAAATAAGAATTCCTTGATTAAACACTTAAGTGTTTAACAAGTGCTAAGTTATTGTTTATTTGCTTTTTAAGTGTAGGGTTTCCCACGTTTAATATGCTAACTTGGACCATGACTTGCAGTGCAATTATCATAACAGGGTCTCCAAAACTGTCCCCAGAACGCTCTTTTTCACAGAGCGTCTTTTTTTTTTAAGCATAACAACATACAAACATGAACATTCTTACCATATGATCATTCCATTCTTGGTATATAATCAGTAACTCACAATATCCTCACCTAGTTGTATATTCATTACCACGATCATTTCTTAGAACATTTGCATCAATTCAGAAATAGAAAGAAAAAGAAAAAATAAAAAAACTCATACATACATACCCCTTACCCCTCCCTCTCATTGACTGCTAGTATTTCCGTCTACCTAATATATTTTAGCCCGTTTCCCCTATTTTTTTCTATACCCCTTACCACTCCTTTTCATTGATCACTAGCATTTCAATCTACTAAATTTATTTTAACATTTGTTAATTATTTATTTTTAATCCATATATTTTACTCATCTGTCCATACCATAGATAAAAGGAACATGAGACACAAGGTTTTCACAGTCACACAGTCACATTACGAAAGCTATATCATTATGCAATCATCTTCAAGAAACATACCTACTGGAGCACAGCTCTACATTTTCAGCTACTTCTCTCTAGCCTCTCCAGTATACCTTAAGTAAAAAGGTGATATCTATATAATACATAAGAGTAATCTTCAGGATAACCTCTCAACTCTGTTTGAAATCTCTCAGTCATTCACACTTTATTTTGTTTCATTTCTCTCTTCCCTCTTTTGGTTGAGAAGGTTTTCTCAATCCCTTGATGCTGAGTCCCAGCTCATTCTAGGATTTCTGTCCCACGTTGCCAGGAAGGTTTATACTCCTGGAAGTCATGTCCCACACAGAGACAGGGAGGGTAGTGAGTTTGCTTGTCATGTTGGCTGAGAGAGAGAGGCCACATCTGAGCAACAAAAGAAGTTCTCTGGGGGTGACCCTTAGGCCTAATTTTAAGTAGGCTTGGCCTATCCTTTCTGAGGATAAGTTTCATATGAACAAACTCCAAGATTGAGGGCTCGGCCTATTACTTTGGTTGTCCCCACTGCTTGTGAGAATATCAAGGAATTCTTCACATGGGGAAGTTGAATTTTCCCCCTTTCTCGCCATTCCCCCAAGGGGACTTTGCAAATACATTTTTATTCGCTGTTCAAATCACTCTGGGATTTATCGGGGCATCACTCTAGACAAACCTACAAAATTTCATGCCCCACACAAGGTTCCATGTACTTATCATGTTCAATTAAACTGTCCACATAAGTTATATTATGAAATGCACTAGTTAAAATATAAATTTTGTACCAAATAAACATTTTTTGCTTCACTCTCACACATAGGTTTTAAAATATGAATGACCATCCATTTTCAACACCTTGCAATATTGACATTCCTTTGTTCTTCCTCATGCAAAAACATTTTTTATTTGTACATTTAGTCACTATCATTATACACTAGGCATTCCTGGATTATCCCATCTCTGTCTTTATCGTCTATCTTTCCTTCTGATTTCATTTGTGCCCCCAGCCCTCCTCCTCGTATCATGCTCACATTCACCTTCATTCAGTGTGCTATCATTATTTCACAGAGTGTCTTAACAGGAGTTTTCACAGCATTCCGCTGTGGTTGATGATCACCTTCAGGACTCAATTGATTTTGGCTCTTGAAAGAGTGGGATTATATCAGTAAGCTTTTGCTATCTTAAAAAATAACGCCAAAACTTTATAGCCATTCATTTACGTTCATTAAATGGGTCAGCTTAGTTCAACTGGGGGGCTCTTCTGGGCTTTTCCAAGCTTCTTCGTTTGCCTCTAATCAGCTGCCAGCAGCCAGGTGGCCCTACTTTGGGCAGTTGGCTGTAGCTTAGGCAGTGAGAGCACTTGGGTCAAATGGTCTCTCCTGCTCCATCAGACCAGCCTGGGCTTGTTCACTCGGCAGCTGAATTTGGCTCTAGGAGATCAGGCAGCAGCAGCGAGGCCCTCTGAGGCACATGTCACCTCAGCCACATTCTTTCGATCAGAGCAATTCACAACGCCAACTCCTGTTAATACCAAACCAAGGAGAAGTGTCCACAAGCAATGGAGACTTCCAGAATTCTATATGAGAAGGACTTAGGGAAGTTGATTTGCTTGGAAGAATAAAGCTGGGTTATTGTTGGATCTGTGTTTGCGTTACAAACAAAATGAGATGTGGACCTAGATTGCATGTTTATTCAGGGTGCTGGTAGGGGGAGGGGCTGCTAATGGAGATTACACAGGGCTAAAGTCAACCCCAATCCTCCCCTTGGTGTCACTGCTGGAGGTGAGTCCAAACTTCTCTCTCCCAATAAAAATGATCTTCAGGTGTGTTCTAGTTTGCTAGCTGCTGGAATGCAATATACCAGAAATGGAATGGCTTTTAAAAAGGGAGAATTTAATGAGTTGCAAGTTTACAGATCTCAGGCCAAGAAAATGTCCCAATTAAAACAAGTCTATAGAAATGTCCAATCAAAGGCATCCAGGGAAAGATACCTTGGTTCAAGAAGGCCGATGAAGTTCAGGGTCTCTCTCTCAAGTGAGATGGCACATGGCGAACACAGTCAGGGCTTCTCTCTTGGCTGGAAGGGCACATGGCAAATACGGTGTCATCTGCTAGCTTTGTCTCCTGGCTTCCTGTTTCATGAAGCTCCCCGGGAGGCATTTTCTTTCTTCATCTCCAAAGGTCGCTGGCTGGTGGACTCTCTGCTTTGTGGTGCTGCAGCATTCTCTGCTCTCTCTGAATCTCTCATTCTCCAAAATATTTCCTCTTTTATAGGACTCCAGTAAACCAATCAAGACCCACCCAAATGGGTGGAGACATGTCATCCCCTAATCCAGTTTAACAACCATTCTTAACTAAATCACATCAACCAGGGAGATGATCTCATTACAGTTTCAAATATACAGTATTGAATAGGGATTATTCTACCTTTAAGAAATGGGATTTATATTAAAACATGGCTTTTCTTAGGGGGCATACTTCCTTTCAAACCAGCACAAGGTGTCAAAGCCCACCAACCAGAGATGACCAGAAGTACCCCTGCAGTCGCTCACAGTGCAGAGTTATTTAATGTGCTGCAGCAGGGAGAACAGACTCCAGAGGAACTTGATGAGCATGGCTGAGTTTGTGCTGCTTGCCTCTAGGAGGGATGGTAAAAGAAGGGGTAGACCTGGGTTGTATTGTTGTCAAAAAGACGTTGCAGTTTGTTAATTGAAAATCTCAAGTTTTTGTCTCAGAAGCAGTAATAAGATTTAGGCAGTTTTGTCATTGATAAGGCAGCAGCAGTCACTCAACAGAGAGGATGTTGATCATTTTGGAGTTGGTGTTCAACCTTGGTTATGTCCATTTAAGATCTGTTGGCCTTATGTGTGGCCTGGTGGAAATGCTGTTAAAGTTCTCTAGGGAACATCATGATTAGATCTCCAGTGGAAGGATGATATTTCTTCACAGGCCAGGTTGGAAGTTGCTCAGTAAGAGACTTTAACATGTCTTAGCCTCAGTGTCTGCTGACAGAGGCCCTGGACTTCTTCAGTCATGTTGGAGATCTGGGAACTTCAGGAATGAATCCCCAAAGGCTGGAGGTCTGGGAACCTCAGGAATGAATCCCCATAGGCAGCAAGAAGTTGAGCTGGCTGGTTGTAGCCTTGGCCCTCTGCCATTGCCAAAGGGAACCACTTCAGGGAGTGGACACCTCCCAGAGGGGGCCCTTTGTTTGTCAGCCTTGAAAGCAGCACATGGATTGGAAGAGGGACTTTTGGATACTCCTGGACAAATCAGTTGACTGTCTACAGTAAAACCAGCATGTGGCTCCTGACCCTGCCAGGCTCACAGGCCTTTGGGGAAGTTGATGGAAAATCATCCAGGGAGCACTTGAAGAGGGCCATCAGGAGCACACATAGTGCCTCTGCATGAATCACAAAAGGCCAGTTACACAAAGGTGCCCCCTCCTGGGTGGAACATCCTGATCAGGGCAAATAGTGTGGCCTGGGTCTCCTGCCCCTCTCAGCTGAAAGGCCTTGTGCAATGTTCCCAACAGTCTCTGTATTCTTTACAAGAAAGGTTTCTCTTCAGTGTCTGTAGCAGGGTGAACACTCCCCCAGAAATTTTGTTTGGCCATTACTTCATTTCTGCATACTTTTCATGAGACCTTTTCTTATTCTAGCTCATATTACTTAACAGAAAAAATCCGTTAATCTCAATCAGTCAGTCAGCAAACATACCCACTTTGCCTCCTTGTTCTCATAGCAGAGAAGTGTGAACCAGCCATGTTACTGAAGCAGAACCTGTATTTTAGGTTCTGCCTTTGTATCGAGTTAAGGTCAGGGTGGCACAATGATTAGGATTGTGGAAATTGGAGTGACCTGTGTTGGAAATCCACCTCCACCAGGGACTAGCAGTGAGACCATGTATGTATCTGTTAATTGGCTTTCCAGCACCTCATTTCCCTCCTCTAAGATGAGATGATAGTAATACTTGAGGCATGAGGTTGCTGTGAGATATGGGTAATGGAATTGCTGGCTCTTGTTATTTTCTGTTGTTATTATTATCTCAACATGGAATAGAAAACGGGGGCAAATCAGAACTCTCCTGTGGAAGGTGATAACTACTTTGAGCATTTTGAATTTCCTGAAAATTCCAGAGACATCTGTGTCCGTGTGCTACCACCAAGACACATTTGACAGCCAGAAATTAATGCATCTGGATTATCTGTATTAATGTTTCCCTCCACTGATGCAAAATTGAGAGTTCACAGTATTCCCATTTGCATTGTAAATTTTGAGACTAGGCCTCACTTTAGTTAATATAGTCTAGCTTCCTGCAGGAGCCAAATAACTAAGAGACGTGCTCATAAATATTGGAACTTTGACAGAAGCCAGACATTTCTCCTTCTTTTTCTATATCCCAGA
The DNA here is from genome assembly GCF_023851605.1 of Tamandua tetradactyla. Taxonomy (NCBI): domain Eukaryota; kingdom Metazoa; phylum Chordata; class Mammalia; order Pilosa; family Myrmecophagidae; genus Tamandua; species Tamandua tetradactyla. Next base: position 40,998,245 of record NC_135327.1, on the reverse strand, counting down.
TCATTTTCAGGATATCCTTATAGACATCCCCTGGGAAATAGGGCCACTCTAAAAATGCTGCCACATGTGCTTGGCACAATTGTTCACCCTTCTTTGGCTAAGTTAGGAGCCCTGTGTATTGCAGACTACACTCCGTTTTCTAGGTTTCTAATTTTTCATGTGACTCTGGGTTTCTTCACTCTGCTTTCTAGTTCCTTTTATATCCTTTCCCTTCTTGCCTGGCATTTTCAAGGAAGATTTTTTTTTCCATGTTATTTGCCTACTTTAGGAACAGGAATCCCATTAACCACAGAGCTAAAAATACCAACTTCCCCAACTGCATCTGTCCAAGAGATTTGCTGAAATGTCATTTCTCCTCTTAAATCTTCATATCCTCCTCCACACTTGGGTTTGGTCCCAGGCACAGTCCAGTTTGAGTGTCATTATCCATCTCTCCTCCATCAAATCCCTTCCCAGGTTTGCTCCTTTATTTCCCTTTTATACCTTTTAACCTAGAGATACATTACCAAACCTAGTAGTCTTCTTAAATCACAATATATGCTCAATATACATTTCCAACAAAAGAGTACATATCCAGAATATGCTAAAAAACTGTTACAAATCAATAAGAAAAAGACAACCCTATAGAATTAAAGAAAGGGCAAGACTTGAACAAGCACGAAATTCAAGAATGGCCAATTCAAAGAGGAAATTCAAATGGCCAATAGGCCTATGAAAACAAGCTCGACTACATTAGCCATCACGCAAATGCAAATTAATTCAGTACCACGGTGCAGCACCACTGCATACCCACCAGCTTGGCTAAAATGAAAGACTGGCATTATCAAATGATGGCAAAGATGTAGAGCAGCTGGAACTCTGGTATACTGCTGATGGTAAAATAAATTGATACCTCCTTGTACAATTGTTTGGCAGTAACTACTGAAGCTGAACATATGCATGCCCTATGACCCAGCAGTCCCACTTCTAGGTATCAACAGACGTGAGTACATATGCACACCAGATGTACTAGAATGTCCATGCAGCACTGTCTGTACTAACCAAATACCGCGAACTACCCAAATGTCCAGCAGTAATGGAAATGGGCAGTGATCACACAATGGAACACTGCACAGCAATGGTAGTGAATTATGGGCAGCTACAGGCAACAATGTGGTTGAACTTCACAAACATAACGTTGAGCCAGACAGCATATGGACTGTATGAGTCCATTTATATAAAATACCCAAGCAGACAAACTAACCAGTGAGATAGAAGTCAGGAGAGTGGTTAGCCTTAGGGTTAGCCACTGCAAAGGGGTATGAGGAGATTTCTGGGGAACTGGGTATGTTTTGTTATTTCTTGTTTTTTAACTTTTTCTGAAATAATTTCAAACATACGAGCCAGTTGCAAAAATAATACAAACCCCATGCAGAATAATTCTCAGATAAACTTGATACCCAGATCTACACATTTTAACATTTTACCAGCTTTGCCTTGTCATTCTTTTTATATATCCAGCCAGCCAGCCAGCCAGCCAGCCACCCACCTATCTACCTACCGAACATTTGAGAGTAGGATGCACACATCATATTCCTTGAACCCATCCTACTTCCATGTACATTTCCTGTAAACAAGCATATTCACTTACATTATCACCTTAGGTGCAATTATCATGTTCAAGAAATCCACCATTGATATAAAGCTTACGTTCTATGTTCCATTTTTTTCTTATGAACCAACAATATCTTTTTGAAGCTTTTCTCCTCCGTTCTTAGATTTCATCCAGGCTCATGTGTTGCATTTAATGGTCATTATCTCTTTAGTTTCTCTCTTTTCTTAAATTGTGAAAACACTTATACAGCATTAATCTTCCTGTCCCAACCCCTCCTAAGTATACCATTCAGTGGGCTTAATCTCACATTCACAATGTTGCAATACCCTCACCACATCCATTACTATTACTTGCCCTTTACTCCAAACGGAGACCTTATACTCATTTTACATTAGCTCCCCATTCCCCTGCCCCCCACCCTTAGTAATCTGTACTCTACTTCATGTCTCTAGGAGTTTACATATTCTCCAACATTTTCTTTGTGGTTCCCATGGGGCTTAAATTTAACATCCTACATTTATAACAAGCTTGTTTGCTTTGATACTAACTTAACTTCAGCAGCAACCTATGTTCCTATGCTCCTTTGTCCCCTTGCATGTATGTAATTTTTGTCGCAACTTACATATTTAAATTATGAGTCCAAAACCATTTATTTATCATTATATTTTATGCATTTGCCTTTTTCATCCTGTAGGAAGTAAGTGGAGTTACAAACCAAAAATACAATATTACTGGTATTTCTGTTTATCCATGCCATTATCTTTACTGGAGATCTTTATTTTTTAATGTGGTTTCAGTCAGTTGCCTAATGTTTGTTCTTTCATTCCAAGCTGGAGAACTCCCTCTAGCGTTTCTTGTAGTGATCTAATGGTGACAAAGTCCTTCAGCTTTTAGCTGCCTAGGAGTGTCTTAATTCCACACTCCATTTTGAAAGACAGTTTTGCTGGATATAGAATGGTTGGCATTTTTTTTGTTTTCAGCATCTTACATGTTCTCCTCCTGCCTTCTTGCCCCCGTGGTTGGCACTTAATCTTATTGAGGCTCCCTTATATGTGACATGTTGCTTCTCTCTTGCAACCTTCAGGATTCTCTCTTTATCTTTGACACTTGACAGTTTGATTATAACAGAGTACAGTCTGGATCATGTCGGTTTATTCTACTTGGAGTTTGTTGAGCATCTTGGTTGTATATATTTATATCTTTTCCTTAATTCAGGAAGTTTTCACCAATATTTCTTTGAATAATCTCTCTGCCTCTTTCTGTCTCTCTTCTCCTTCTGGGACACCCCCAGTGTGTGTATTGGTACACTTGACAGTGTCCCACAGGGTCCTCAGGCTCTCTTCACTTTTCTTCATTCCATCCTCCTTTCTGCTCCTCAGATGATTTCACTCTTCTTATCACTAGTGTGTTCATGAGGATCACTCTGCTCCCTCTGAAACCAGGACCAGGGACCCACACTGGGGCTACAGGCCAGTTCCCCACTGGGCAGGTGAGGAGTGGGAGAGGGCCAACCAGTGTACCCCAAAACCCTACCCTTTTAAGTAACCTTTTCCTTGATTCAGTGCTCACTCTGTTACTGCCGTCCTTTGTTCTCTGGAGCTTTTAGAAAGATGTTGCTGTGTCAGAGCTTAGGTGTAGGCAGAGCCCTGAAGCACCTCATGCCCCCATCTTGAGCGGGGCAGGGCTTCTGTTGTTTCTTGATCTGATTACTGGTTACAAGGCTGTAGTCAGTGTGTAGAAATTTACCAGGTTCTTCACTTCCAGAATGTCCACTTCAATGAGAGAGGAAAACAGTCCATCGCAATTCCTGGTGCCTGGTGAGATGGCAGGCCTGGCCACCCTGGGGCACAGTCAGCTTCCTGCCCTGCCCAGCTCTGGGCACCAGCCTCAAAGGAAAGACGAAGCAGGGTTTCAACTGGTTGCAGGGTTTCTTCACTCCTGTCGGTCCGAGAGCTTTTCCTCTGTGAATTCAAGGTCATTCCTTGTACATGCTTGGTGGTTAGCATGACCCCAGGGCCTGCCCGCCTACCTTCAGTCCCAGCTCAGCTAAGCACCTTCTCAGTTTTCACTGGTTTTGTCCACTCCATCAGAGAGGAGGGATGGCCTGTCCAAGATGACATGGAGATCATCATCAGCACAGAGTGAGAATTGGTGCCTGCATCTCCCAGACCCCAGACTCGAGGGGGTGGTGTGGGGGGGAGAGACTCAGTGTCCCCAATGAGCATCCTGTCTGGGCCCAACCTCAACCCAGAAGCCAACTGAAGCCCTCCCCACAATCCCCTTTGCCTGACAGTCCTCCTCCCCCATTTTAAATGCAAATGAACTCCTTAATCTGCGTTGAGAACTTGAAAGCTGTTCCTTTACACAAAGATGAAACCAGAAGGTTCTCCAAGGCTGGTAACACCAACTCCTCCGCATTTGTACGCTCCCAGCAGTGCGTTAGGGGCAGAACCAGCCCCACAGTGAGGCATAAACATGGCATGTGGCACCTGTGGGTGGGTTAATACTGCACAAAGACCAGGAGGAGAGAATTTCCTGGCATTCTGCTTCTGCATTTCAATTAGCACTGCGTTCATGGGCCAGTTTGCATTTGATTTCCTTTATTCCCAAAATTATTTTCAGAAGCGGAAAAGGAAGCTGAGAGGAGTAAACAGGAGTTGCCTTCTTCCCTCCCTTTTTACGGCAGTCCTAACTCATTAAGTCTTAATCGCCAGAGATGAATTACAAAGTGTTAAGGAAACGGAAATCTAATATCAGTGTCACTTTAAATGTGTTGGACATGTCTAAATGTTGAAGAAACCATTTGAAAAGAACTGATAGTTTGATACTTATATCCTCTTCTGTGTCCCATCCGCACCCCACCTCCTGTGGAATAACCCTACAGAATGATCTTGGGTATTAAAAGAGAAACTTTTCATGCCATTTAGGATCTCACAGCTCTATTGAGGAGATAGTAGTATGGGGGAGGGGAGGGGCTATAGGGCAAATACGGAAGCAAGTGGAGCAATGTTCTGATTGGCTGGTGTTAAGTTTCCATTTTACATGGCGATGGGGGTGGGTCTTACCACATGGGGAGCAGGAATGTGTTGATTAGTATGGCATGCTTGTCCATTCGGATCTCCTGGACCAAAACTGGTTTTTCACTAGGTGTTGCTTATCTGCAGCCCTTAAGCGTGTTCCATTCTCTCAGAAAGCCCTTGTAGGTCCTTTTGTTTTTTTTCTTCTGAAAAAGCCCTACTCAGAAAGGGGTCTCCTGGCAATGTCCAATGCAGGCAGCCATTTGATTTTACTTAATTTGGGTAAGAAGATGAGGCAGTAGTGACTTGGAAGTCAGCTGCTTTAAGAAATCTCAATACATATAACTCACATGTTCTCCTGGTTTCAAAACAACCTTTTACTCTATTTTCCCTCTATAGCAAACATAGCTTGCTTGAACATTCCAGTAAAATGTACCTTTTAGGCTAAAACCCTTGGCAGAAACTTTGTAGACAGAAAAGGGCAGTTTATGTGAGACTTAATAGGAATAATGGCACTGAGATGTTTCTAGAAGGTGCTGCAGCTGCCTTAATACTCCTGTCTTACCCCTAATACTCCTGTCTTATAGGGATATATATATATTTTAAGACAATAAAGGCATTTACTAGGGGTCTTAGAAGTGGAATTTGGGGAATACAAATTCCAGTAGCAACAGAAATCATGTCCTCTGTCCCAGTGCATTTATGTGTTCTGAAAGATGGGGATCCTGACTGTCCTTGCAATCTGACTCCCCTCTCCTTTCTTTCTCTTTCCCCACTTCCTTTCCTTTGCCTCTCCTAAACCCATGGCAGTGTCGCAAATCTGTTCATTCACAAAATATCATTATGTGGTTCCTTTGTGCTAGTCTTTATGTAAGACACTGGGTTAATCCTGAAGGATGAGGATTTGTAGGTGTCATCCATGGATGGCTACATCCACCCACCCCCTCACTCTCCATCTGCCCAAATCGCAGGCCCCTGGCATCTCAGAATTAGAAAGGGTCTTATAATTCCTTACAGTTCATTCCTTATTGAGTTATTTCTAGGGTGTTCAGTGTTATTTCCAGAATGTCCCCTTTGAAAGTTAAAGAAAAAATCTTGCCTAAGATTTAAGAAACTTTAGTACAACTTAAAAAAAGAAAAACAGCAGGGGGTGCTTACCAGTTGTGACTTTGGCATACAGCCTTTGTAGGGCGGGGGCTGTGAGTGGCCCACTGATTTTGCCACGTCTCTCCCACATTCTGGGGTTTGTGAGTCATTGGCTCTGCCACACTAATCAACATACACTGCAGCGTTCCTACTACATGCCAGCTACTGGGGGTGCAGGGTGCAGGGGACAGAGTGAGATAGAAGTCCCGTCCCTGTCCTCCAAGGGTTTACAATCTGTGGAACACAAACCAACAGCAGTCCCAGCCGGTAAAGCCTTATCAAATCAATAGATCGCGGGGACCTGCAGCCAGACCAGAAGGTGGGATTCAGAAGAGGAGAGCTGAAAGGGGAAGGGCAGGTTAGAGAGCGAGTGCCCAGAGGAAACACCCCTGAGCTGTGTGAAAATTGCACTCCAGTGTATATAGAAACCCCAGAGAATGGGAAGCTAGAAGGTTGTGCATGTATGTACGTATTATGCACTTAAATACGTGTAAGTAGTCATCACTGTATTTGGGATCAGAATAAGTCTGGTTCATCCTTTTGAAAAAATAAACCTCCCATTTTTGGACTTCATCTTATTAAAAACACTGACCTCTGGCATTATGGTTGGGAAATTGACTGAAAACCAAAACCAGTGCTTCACAGTGAAATTTCCCCTGTGCTTTGTCTTTGAAATTGCAGATTTGGTTCCTTTTTCCTGCTGTTTTGTTGTTGGCCCTTATGGCATGATGAGCATTAGAGTTTGGGTAAAATCTGGGTTTGGACCCATTTTTGTTTCCACATTTATTCCAGTGTAGTCACACCATGTTTATGGTTGCATCCCCAAAATGGGAGTGAGAAAAATGTTTCAGTATATAGATGTCAGGAGATGTCTTTGCTACTGTCATTTCTTAAGAGTTCAGCAGACTCAGGCTGTGCCTGGGGAATGGATGAAAGAAAGAATGCATCCAAGAGATAGCTAGTGATCAGTTGAGTGTACAGGGCAGGAGAGGGAGGAATTGAAAAGGCCCTGGAGGTCCTGAAACTATGGGAGAGAATAGTGACTCATTTAAAAGAGCCCTCCAAGCAGGCAGGAGTTGGGCAATTTATCCATCATCCCCAAAAAGTCTGTACTGAGACAAAGTTCAAAGCCTGTCCTTAGCAGAAGGACACAGGGCGAGCGAGCCATGTCCCTCAGCTCAATTTTCTCATCTGTAAAATAAGATTAATGACACCTACCCTACACCCATAAAGAAAGGGTTAAATTAAGGTACGCATTTAATGCACTTAGGGCCTGCCTGAGATAAAGTAGATGCTTAATAAATGGGATGTTTATTATAATTATCATGATCTCATTTACACTACAGTTAAGTCGGAGAGGCCTGCCTGTCTTCCTGCCTCCATTAAATGAGTTAAGTCTGTAAGCTGCCGGAATGCTATATACCTGAAACGGAACAGCTTTTAAAAGGGGGAATTTATTAAGTTGCAAGCTTGCAGTTCTAAGGATGTGGCAATGTCCAAATTAAGGCACCTACAAGAGGTTAACTTCACTCAAAAAGGGCCAGTGAAGTTTGGGGTTTCTCTTTCAGCTGGGAGGGCACATGGCCACATTTGCTAGCTTTCTCTCCTGGCTTCTTTCATGAAGCTCCCCCAAGGGTGTTTTTCTTCTTCGTCTCCAAAGATCTCTGACTGTGAGGTTTCTGTTGGTTCTGGTGGCTCTCAAGCTTTTTCCAAAATGGTTCCCTTTTGAAGGGCTACAGTAAGCAACCCGGCCTTGAAGGGGTGGAGACACATCTCCATGGAAACCATCTAATCAAAAGTTACCATCCACAATTACTTGGGTCACATCTCCATGGAAACAATAAAAAAGATCCCACCTAGAAATATTTAATGAGGATTAAAGAACTTGGCTTTTTGGGTGTATAGAACAGATTCAAACTAGCACATGGGTTAACTGGAGCCCCGTGATGTGCAGTCCCTTTTGCAGGGTCATCATGTAGTGAGTGACAGGAATGCACTACGGTCCCATGTGTGTCTGATTCTCAAGTGGGCATCCCTACCCTGAGGCAAGCCTATTAGAAGGAACAGGAAAACTGGATGCTGGTGACTTTCTGCAAAAAATATGAGCTCCATTTTGAGGTGGCTTGTCATGGAGAGTGTTGGAACAGCAGTGATACTAGGCTGTCAGTTTGAGCCTCTGGAGGGCTGGGACAAATAGCATCCATTCATTGAATATTCACTGAAATCATAGTATGTCCCAAGCCCAGGGTTAGTGCTTGATGCTGATCCCAATAGCTGTTCACAGACTCTTGGGAGGCAGAGGCAGGAGGCAGGAGGCAGGAGGCAGTATGATGGGGATTCCTGCCGGAGCCCAGGAGGGACAAATTCACTCCATCTTGTGGGATAAGGGAGTTCTTCAGAGAGAGGTGGTGAGAAGAAGCTCTGGGTCTTTATATCCTCAGAAGAATTAGTCATCATGCTTTGTGGTTAGCAGGACCCCAAAAAGCATTAGCTGACCTAATATATAAACTAGGTTTCCGAGGGTAGTTACCTGCAGGTAATTTCTGTGCTACCATGTGCAAAGGGGAGAGCAAATTCCTGAACACCAGAATCCAGTCCTGCCATGGATGCAACTTATGGCTGTAAATAGTGAGGTTTATTTTAACGTACATGCCAAAACACTCCATTGAAATAAGCCTTGCCCCCTTCCAACTGGTATCCTTGGAGACCGCACATTTATTGCAATGACATTGCCATTATCCCAAACGTTTTGAAAACTTTTCCTTTTCAAGTGAATAATTTGGGTGTTTATGAGTCCCACTAGAAAGTCAAACTCATATATTACAGCAGTCGTACTTTGTTTTTAACTAAAAATATTATTACCCAGCCTGACCACCCACTCAGCTCATATATTTTACCTGCAAAGGACTTTTGGCCATTTTCCCAAGTCAAAACCACCTTCTAAGGATTTAATTTGCCACCTGGAAATTGTTAGAAAGGGTATAAGCTACAAGCTCTGAAACAATTCCAAAAGATAGTAGAGACCCCACAGAAATCCTTCCTCTCCTCTTTTAGGGACCTAGTAGGCTGAGAAGATGCTGGAACAAACTGTTGAAAGGTGAGAAATAGAATGACACAGAAGATAGAGTGTTTCATCCTCTTAGTTCTGAGATTCCAGCATCCAAGCAGGACAGCAATGGAATCAACAGGGAGCTCTAAAGGAAAAAAAAAAATTAGCATAAAAGGAAGAAGTGAAACTCTAGCACTTGCACACAGATGAGTAAGGGAGAGTTCTGCCCGAGTGAAATCATCCTTGCCCCAAACAAATTCTTGGGCTTAAAGGTTGTGGGAGGGGAGGTTGGTGATCCTAACACCTGCTTCTCCAGGTTGGGGCATTTCTTAGCCAAGGACAGCAGCCAAATTGGAAACTGGACATGCACCTAATGACGACCGGTACAAAACTCTGGTAAAAACTGTACTTAGGCCCTGAAGGTTTGCATGCAGATACCTTCTCTCTCCCCACTGAATCTAAGGTGGCATCATCAGCCAAGCAGGTCAGACTACTAAAGAATGCATCCTGTGCAAATGCAAATCGTTTTGTAAGGAGGTCGCCCCACCCACTGGTAAAGAGTTCATTGCAAACTTGAACTCGGCTCTCAGATCCGCATCCTTTTGGGTGCAAATAAGGGTAATAAGGAGGGGATTGGAAGTGTGGGAAGGGGACACAGATTCTCCCTCCTAGCATTTAATCCAAAGATTAAGGAAGAGTAAGGCTGTATGAGTATATTCATAATTAAAAGAAAAAACCTAGTGGAAGAGAGACTGCATGGGGTTTAAAAACAGTGAAATTGCAGCTCAATTATTATACTATGAGTGCTTACAATATACTAGGCTCAAAGCAGTGGGAAGGAGAAGTGGAAAAGATGCATGAAAATAGAATAAGTGGCTCTCAACTCAGATGCTTACAAACTAGGTGGGAAGACAACACATAATTAACATAAAATCAGTAAACTCTGTAAGAACAGATTTAGTTTGTGAATGGTTTAGGCATCCGGTGCTGACAATTCAGGTAGAAAGGTGTCCCGGTGTCCCTATGGGTCATAGGCCCTTTCGCACTCCTCAGCAAGCCGCCCCATTCAGAGGTGACCCAGTAGAGAGAGAGTCCCACTTGAATAGCTGGCCTCGCTTCCACCCCTGTGCAGAAATCTCGGGTGAGCTGCTGCCCTCTATGCAGATTGTGTTTAATTAAGACTAGATGAAAGAGCTTCTTTTTTCTGACTCCTGCTTCCATGTGGAGTTGAAAGGGATCAAACAGCTAGGTCAGCCACACTTCCCCGGCTGCGTGAGGGGAGGGATGTTAGCAGATCCCCCAAGACCAGGACAGGGCTGGGGGTGGATCTGAGCCCGGCTGTTTTGTCATCCCCCATCCTCCTCTGGTATATTTACAAGGCCTTCTGCTAGCCCCCAGAGAATAGCTTTGCAGTATTTCTGCAGTGCCTGGACAAAATGCAGTTTGAAGGCATGTACTTTTCCAGGTACCTGGAGGACTCAAGAGAGTGGTTTACTTCTTGTTTTCGCTATTACTGATACAGATTGATCGATGAATAGGAGGCTTTCTTTTCCTTGGAAGTATATGTCACGCCTTACAATCTATGAAACTTGTAGTTAACTGGAGCCTTTTAATACACTCCTTCCCCATTGCAAGGCTGGGAGAAGCATTTTCTGGTAGGTGATGAATCCAGAGCATGTGCCAGGAGCCAGGATTATCAGAAATAAGAGATGTCTGTGTCTGCCAGAAACGAAGCCAGATTTCCATGATACTACAGGAAACCAGACCTTTGCATCCCCCCATCCTTTTTTTTTTTTTTTAATTAGAGATTGTAAATCAAGTCTCCTGAACCACAGCTGCGGCCAGAAGGACGTGAGCTTGGCTGCCCCCATCTTGTCAATGTTTCCAGGCTCCTGTGAGGCAGTTCCGTGAGATAGTGAGCACTGGAGATCAGAGTGCAAACCACTGCCTTCATTTCCAGGCATGGCACACCAATGATTTCTAAGGTCTTTTCCAACATAAGGAGTCTTTGTGGCAGGGCACTTTTGTGGCCAGGCCTGACCTCCCACACCTGGCACCTCTGCAGCATCTCCTTTCTCTGAAATTACATCCACCCTTCCTGCAGTTGCAGAGCCTGGAAACCTGGGTGTCGTCTACCACACCTACTTCTACCTAATGGGATCCACTGCCAGGCCACCTGGCCCTGGTTAATCAAAGTGTGGTCCATCAACCACAACAGATATGGATGTCAGCTGGATAGAATGTAGAATCTCACCCCCCACACATCCACCTACCAAATCAGAATCTGCATTTTGACCAAGATCCCAGGGGATTTCTATGCATATTGCACTTTGAGAAGCAAGTGGCACTCACTGTGCTTACTTCTCTCCACCTCTCCCATGTATTATTGGTTCTTGCCTAATGCACTGAAGTAGTCTGGCTCCAGGTGGCACAGCCCTCTGGTGCCATTCATACTCCTGAGCCCTCTATGGAGTCAGGCTGAGACAGAACTTTAGCTGAAACCATCTTTTTGTCTAACATTTTCTTCCATGCTATCCTGCTTCCTTCCCTTCATTATGGGTATGCTCTCCATAAATCACTTACACTAGAATCCCCAGCTCAGGCACTGTATGGGGTCCTTCCTTAACCCCTGATCAGTACATCCCCATGGTGTATACCAACAACTCTGACCTTTTTCCATTTCTTCAGGAGTCAGTTCTTTCTCTTTGGATGTTAATTACTCATCCCTCAAATCTCAGGCCTCCCCTGATCACCCACATTACATTGCACCCCCTGGCTACATAAGCTAGTAGCACTCTGTGCATTTCCTTTATTGCAATTATCACTACATATAATGATGCATTTATTTGTAAGACTAATTAATCAGCACCTCTTTTCCTATTAGTATGTAATCTCTGTAAGAGTAGAGACTGTGTCATTTTCATTCATCCTACATCTCCAGGAGCTAACTCAGTGCCTGACACATCGTGGAGGCCCAGTAAACATTAAGCTGAGTGAAAGAAGCCACATACACTAAAGACTTGATGTTGAATGATTCCAGTCACATGAATTTCTAGAAAAAGCAAAACTGTCGAGGCAGACGACAGATCAGTAGTTGCCCAGGGCTTTGAGTAGGAGTGGGGGTTGACTGCAGATGGTCATCAGAGAACATCTTGGAGTGATGGAAATATTTTTAAAACTGGACTAAGGAGTTGGTTGCACGACTGTATAAAATTACTAAAACTCATCAAACTGAACAGTTTACAGAGGGTGAATTTTAATTTTAATGATTTGCAATAAAATTGCAATAAACTGTTCAAAAATGGAATGGAGTGGAGTGGAGAGGGATGGGAACAATGGAATGAATTGGAGTGGGATGAGATGGGATGCAGTAGAATAGAATGGATTGGAATAGGATGGAATGATTGGAGTGGAATTGAATGGAGTGGAGTGGGATGGGATGGGATGGAAGGGATTGAAGTGGAGTGGATTGAGATGGATAGAATGGGATGGAGTGGAATCAACAAAGATCTCACAGGTGACTGTATCAATATGGCTGCCATCATGCTCATTTCCGCTCTCCTCCTAAAGATATGTGCATGCTCAGCAGCAGTTGAGAGAATGACCAGGCCAAAGCATTCCCTCCCCCACTTTTCCCCTTGTCCCAAGCAGAGCTCAGATATCACAGATGCTGAAACTACAGTTCCTTTGACAGCATCCCAGAGCCATAGCAAGATGAAGATTCATGATTTCTGATAACTCTCTGCCTTGGTTTTACCTCCATCCTATCTCTAATTAGAGAGGTGTTCTTTGGGCACAGCCTAGAAATCAAGACATCTCTGCAGCTATCATTGCATAGTTTAGCAAAATAACCAATATTGGGAAATGTGTTATGGTCAATAATTCCCCCTTCCCCCAGATCAACAGAAATGCCTAGCCGATTTTAGTTTTTTTAGAATTCTTCTTCTGACTGCATTATTTTCTCCTCTGAGTTTACCTGGATATCTCCATCACCATGCATATTCCACCAGGTGCAGTAAGTGAAAAAATGTGGGGCAGCATAAAAGGTGTTGGCTTATAAGCAGAGCTGGCATTCAGCCTTTATCAGTTTTGATTGAGCCAGTGTCTGTCCTCATTTACTGAGACTCATGCCTTACCTGGTGTTAAATATTTGTAGTGCCCCCTGTATTTACAAGGAGCACACTTTTCACAATTTAGAAGATGAATTGGGCTCCATTGTAAGTGCTAAGTTATTGTCCTTTGTTTTCACATGTAACACCATAAATAATGGCCTTTGAAAATCTGTGTCATCAATTAGAAATATTCCTTCTCACTGTTTTTTTAAATTTAACAATGAATGTTACATGATGTCTGATCCTAAAGTAAATAGGTCTGTTTATTAGTTAGGGTGGGCTAATTGTGGTAGCAAATAGGCTCTGTGTTAGTTTTCTATTGCCATGTAACAAATTACCACAAACTTAGTTTAAGACAACACCCATTTATTATCTCATAGTTACATAAGTCAGATTTCCAGAACATGGAAATGTTATGGCAGATTCTCTGCGCAGTCTCACAAGGCTGAAATCAAGGTGTCATCTGGGCTGCATTTTCATCTGGAGCTCCAGTTCCTTTTCCAAGCTCATGTAGTTGTGTCAGGATTCACTCTGTTGCATCTGTATGACTGAAGCCTCCATTTCTTCAGCTGGGTTTGTAGGGGCCACCCACATTCCTTGCCACATGGCCCCCAACATCTTCAGTGCCATCAACCGAGAATCCCCCTCATAGCAAATCCCTCTCCTGATGTGAATTCCTTCCAATCCCTTTCACCAGAACAATCCCAGTCTCTTAAGGGCTCACCCGATTAGACTTGGACCCACCAAGAATGATCACTCTGTGTAAAGTTCAGCTGATTTGAGATCTCTTAATTACATCTGCAAAATCCATTCACAGCAGCACCTCAATTAGTGTTTGATTTAGTAACTGTGAGAAGACCTGTGGGCATCAGGGGCCAACTTAGAATTTTACCTACCACAGACCCCTCAATGCATCATGGCGCAAATACAATGGAGGATTACTTCTTGCTCACACAAACAGTCCATGGTGAGTCGCTAGTGATTTCAAGTTAGGGCAGTGGGGTTAGCCCTTTTCTACAGAGTCAGTCACAGACATAGACTACTGGAAGTTCTGCCATCTTCAACATATGGCTTCTGAGATGTTGCTGAGCATCGACAGCTAGCCAGCAGAAGGAGAGAAGCATGGAGGAGCATGATGCAAAAGGTCTTGAAAGGTCTTTGTAGAACAGTCCTGAAAATAGTGCCCACCACTTCTGCCTGCTCGTATTTGATGGCTAGAATCACTCATGTGATGGCATCTAACTAGAAAGGATGTTGAGATGTGTAATCTTTGGCTGGGTAGCCACTTCCCAATGGCACCTCTACACTATGGTTACAGAGCATCTTTATAGCTAGACATGCCTCTACTGCAGCTGAATTTAAATGAACAATCCAGAACCAATCCATCCAAATGGGGCATACTGTCCTCCAAGATTGAGAGTTGCCATAACAGAACCTGTGTCTCAGATCTAGCCAAAAGACACCATTGTTTGGGGCAGGGGAGGGGCAAAAATGACTGACATTTACATCACCCATAACTTAATCATTCTCGGTATCGGTATTTACCAGATTCAGCTTCAAAGAACCTTAACTCTTTTGAAAAATCGTATCAGCTCCTGACTGGATGAATAGTTGCCATGACTGAGATTATTCCAAAGATTATGATGCAGATCAACAAAATCTGATTTCCAAACATGTTTGAAAAATGGAAAACATAATAACTATGAAATCTCACAGAGTGACTGCTTTGCATTGTGACCTTCATTTGAAAATAAAAGTTCTGGGTATTTGCTTTAAAATATATTATGCCATTTGAGTCACACCTAATCATTATCAACTCTCAACTCATCTCAACAGGGAAAAGTGTGTTTAGGAGAAATACAAACAAAAGCTTCATATTGTCAAGGGATCATTTACTAGACAGATTTCGGAAGGTTACTTTTGCCATGTGATTCTAGATGGAACCCAGCAGTTACAGCAAGTCCCTTTCTTACATTCTTAATTTTGCTACTCTGTGTATTTCTTGTTGGTTCTTAAAGAAAAGGCAACAGAGAACTCTTAGAAGAAAAACGTTTGACCTACTAATGTATTGTTAGAGAACCCAAACAATGTACAAAACTGGAAGGCAAGGAGTACACTGGGCTAAGTTTTGGTATATCTCATATAGACTCATTGAGCTATGTTTAGGTGTGTCTTATAAGACTTGACACTTCTCACAAAGGAAAATTTAGAAAAAGTTACCTTAGCTCATGGAGTAAGGCAACTGAACAACTGGAAATTGAAAAGAAGAATTCTACAGTCTTATGTGTAGCAACAAAACCACAATTAAGAAAGAAACCATGCTTGGGTTGTATGCGTGCATGTGTGTGGAAAGTGGAAAATACATTTCTACCTTTTATTTTGAATTTAATTTTAATAACAAGAGTGCAGATATGATGTCAGATAGCACATCATAAAATTGCATTTTTGGCCAATATATTTTGCTTTTGCCTTTGCACAGAGAGACTTGATCCCTAGTCCTTAATCTGTGACTGCTATACCCTTATTTTGTACCTTTATGGAAAGGTAACCTCTAAGTCTAGTTTAGAAAGGAAGTGCCTTGAAAGCTGTAATCAGTTAAGCAACCATATTGAAAAACTTAAAAGGAGCAGTAATTAAGAACAAATGAGGCTAAGGGTGACCATGGATCTACCAAGTTAGCAGTGACATCTGAAGGCATATGAGTGATAATGGGGAGAGGAGAGGAAGAAAATACGGGCATGGAGCAAATGGACTCTGCATATTTAGGGTTCACTTCAGGGAACAAAACTCTACCAGTAATGGCTTAAATTCACAGGTGCATATTTTTCTCTAGGAAAAGAAGTCAGAAGGAACCAGTCCAAGGGTTAGTGGTCCTCTTGGTGTCAAGATGGAGGCTCTGTTCATGGTCAGATGATTGTTGGAGTTGGGTGTTAGATGGAATAAACTGGAAGGCAAGGAGTAGTGAGGATGGTGGAATGTATGAGTCTGAGGTTGGGGGAGGGTCTGTTGGATGAATAATGATTAAGTCTACTGTGGTATAATTGAAAGAGTGCGTAAGGTAGGATGAAAGAATTCAAGAAACTGAGAGGCTAGATGTTGAAAATATCGATAGGTGTATTGAAATCACCAAAAATTAAAACAGGAGTAATATTTTAAAATTAATTGTTACTCCTGCCCCCCCACCCCAGCCTGCAAACTTATGACCATATGGATGTAGAAAAAAAATTCCTTGGTGAAGTTTTTAGACCGTGCCATAGTTGTCTTGTTTTTCTACAAGCACTGTATCCTGCCAGCCTCCTCTGGAGATCATGTGTTCCCCTGTGCTAGAGGGTTAGCTGACCTCGAGCGTGGGAGGGCTCTTCTTTTCCCGATCCACCATATGCTCCATTGGCTTCTGCGGACTGATACTCTCCAATGGAAGGCTCTTCTCTTGCTGTTAGTTCACCCTGTAAAATACCCCATCAGCTTTTCTCCTAATGAGCCCTAGACTCCGTTTCACGAGGAGCATCATTGCTCTTTATTCCCCCTTTCCTTCATTCTCTAGAGAACCAAACAGTCTCTTCTGTTACCTGGTACAGTCTTAGAATTCATATTCCAATGAAATTTCTCAAAAGCCAAAACATTAAATTTAAAGTTTGAAAACTCAAAAGCTGACTTTTGCCAGTTGCACAAGAAGCTACTTACTTCATTGCTGCTTGTTCTTTTTGTCACCTGGAAACTATTTTCTATTATTAGTTATCTGTTACTTAAAAGATTTGTTTCCTCCAAAATCCATCTTTAGGAAGACTTTCTTTTTTTCTCTTTGAATCTCTCACTGTTAGTGCGTTCCTGGAAATATTCCTCTCCAAACAGTTGGGGCCCTCTGGTGATCAGACTCAGACAAGAATAAGAAGGTGCTGCTTCCTCTAAAAACCTCTCCCTGCAGCAGAGGAGAAAACGGAGCCAAGCAGCTCACCTCACACATCCCAAAATCTCCTGTCGACCCACCTCTTCTGGTGTTTCTGTGTCAAGTAAACTCATCCCTAAAATGTTGCCATTAAAACACCTGGCCTAATAACTGGATATTGTACATTTAATTGTACAACAAAAAGATATCATCAATTCCTAACTCCACTCCCGGTACCTGTGAAGGTGACTGTATTTTGAAGTGGTGCTTTGGCAGATAAAGTAAATTGAGACGAGGCCATGCTGGATTATGGTGGGCCCTAGTCCAGTTATTGGTGTCCTTATAAGAAGGGAGATGTTTGGATATAAACACAACAGGAAGAACTCCATGAGATGACAGGAGCAGAGATTGGATGAAGCAGCTACAAGTCAAAGAACCTACGGATTGCTTGCATCCATCAGAGGTGGGAGAGAGGCATGGGAATGGCTGGGAGAGACTTTCCTTTGGAGTCCCTGGGAGGAACCAACCTTGGCCTTGATTTCAGATGTCTAGCCTTCAGACCTTTCTATCATAAGTCATCCAGAGTGTGGTACTTTGTTACAGTGGTCCTAGGAAACTAAGACACTAAGGTCAAGACTCTCAAATGTATTCTTTTGGTTTGGACTTCATTCCAACACCAAACTCTGTCCAGATCTTTAGGGTAGCTATTCTTCACTTTGGCCATTCACTTAGAAGTTTTAAAAAATAGAATATGTATCAGGATCCATGTCCTGGGAGACTGGCCTGGCAGCCTGACTATGACGATGAGAGATAAACATTTAGGCTGCATCAGAGGGAAAAGACAAAGGCCAGATATGCTCTCCTCCCTGTTTCAGTTCACTCTCAAATTATATTCAGTGTGATTTCTACCAATAAATTCACCACAGAAACACGTGTATTATGTCCGTTAATACATTCTTTGTTCTTGAAATGGATAACCCTGGTAATGTCCAGGATTGTCTTAATGACTTGAGAGGTTATCTAGCCCAGCACTGTCCAGTAGAAATATCATGGGAGCCACATGTATAGTTTCAAGTTTTCTAGTAATCACATTTTAAAAAGTAAAAAGAGACAGATGAAATGAATTTTAAAAATTTATTTTATTTAACAAAATGGATTCAAAATAATATCATTTCAAACATGTAATCACTGTGAAAAGCTTATTGAGATATTTTATGTTCTTCCAAATAGGGGGTGTATTTTACACATCTCATTTGGACTAGCTCCATTTCAAGTCCTTTTTAGCTACACATGGCCAAGGGTTGCCTTATCAAATGGTGCAAATCTAGACAGTCCCTTCCTTTATTTGTCAAAGCATATTAAGGTCTCAGACTTGAAAGTGACACCTACCGGCTTTTCTAGTCCCTTCTGTAAGGACTAAGTGGCTGATTTGACAGTTTTAATCATGAGGAATTCTTTCTTCTCAGGGCTTTTTATGCCATCATAGTCATATTAGGCCAAAATAATTCTCCTTGTAACTTCTCTCCAATTATCTTTGCTGTATAGTCAGCACCATACAGAGCCATGATCTGTGAATGGATGGATGAAGGTCTAATGATTTGATTGATGGATTAATTAATAAATATAAAGACATATCTAAGAGTATGTTTAATACAAATTTAATCTAAAAAAACTAGCAGTGATTATCTTAGATGGAGGGATTATGGGTGATTTTTGCTTTCTTGCTACTTTTAAAATATTTTACACATTGGATTAATTCTAGGCTACACATCTACTTTAGTGTATGTTTATTTTACACATTGGGTTAATTCTAGGTTACATATCTACTTTAGTGTGTGTAGCTGGTGTGTGGTTGGATGGATAGATGGGTATCTAATAGTTTGAGGGAGTAATAGATAAATATAAGGAATATCTGAGAGTATGTATCAAAAAATTAGAAGCAGTTATTGGGTGGTGGGTATTATGGGTGATTTTGGTTTCTTATAACTTTTAAAATATTTTCCAAGCTTTCTACATTTCATATATTTGATTTTGCAAAATGATAGCAGAAATTATTTTCTCTTTGTTTAAAATTTCACCTTGACTTTATGGCAGTCATATCCCATCATTGGATCATATAAAATTATAAAGCCCCAAGGATTTTTTTGCACAGGCTGCTATAAAGTCAGATGCCCTCTAATAATGAGTGTAGTTGGTTGGACTTTTGGACCAGGCACATGCACCTTTACATTGGTTTAGGTTCGGTTCCATAATCCTTTGTTCAACCCATTACTGATAGCTGGAAGGAGCATTTTGCATCCCAGTTCTGTCTTCTGACGATTTGGTCTTACTCAATGCTATCTACAGATACGACATTACCAGATACATCATACCTCCTCTGTAATATGCTTAACAGGGCAGGTCAAGCTTTCGACCCAAATGGCTGATGACTGTAAAACCTATTCCAGGTTGTTGTGAACCCAGAAATTCCATCAGAGGTATATTCATACATCTATCTATAAGAAAACTAATCCAAGAAAAATAAAGTAACTTGCAAAAGGTCTTAATTACTGATGGTAAAGTCAGAATTCAAACTCGGTTCTCAAGACTTTTATTCCAGCCTTCCATTCCACTTGACAGCAGAAGTGAAAGTAGTGGGAACAAGCCTTTCAATTTTCAGTTCCACTTTGATATCTGACTGTCCTGGGCTACCAAATAGCAGAGGTCTCGCCCATCTTTATTTCATCCAGAGTCTGCCTGCACACCATAACCCCAGGCCTGGGAGACACAACTTCACATTTCCCATTTTCCTTCCCTATGAGGTGTTGTTGACATGTACCTGTACCTGCATGAGGTGATCAGACCTGTCCACCCAACTCCACTGTAGCATGGAGTCCTCAGGCCAGCACTCTGATTTGAGCCCTCCACTTGTGCACCCCCATCCCTTAAGTTCAGTGCTAAGCCTGACCTGAGATTGCCCTTTAGGTTAATTCTGACTCTTCCACCTTCTTTATAATTATATGGAAGCTTGGACAAATTTCTCCCCTTTATCTTTCCACAAAGGGTAGCATATTTGGTAAAACAAATTGATGTAAGCTTTTCATGAAAGTAAATAAAGATCCCAAAATGACCCATCCATAACGTTTTCTCCAAGAAAAGCACAAATGCTAAATTGAAGTTAAGTGAAACCTTACCCAGCACCAAGAACCTGGCTCCCCTTCTGTAAGAGCACAAGCAACATGTTCAAGGGCTGTTCTCAAAGGGCCAGATGCTAAGACAGCTAGTGAGCCATTGGGCCACCTCTGGGGCCATAACGGCATATGATTACCTCAGGGGACTTAGGGAAGAAGACCAAGGCCCTCTTCAGAGATGGAGGCAAGACAGACCTGGCAGAGGTCAGAGAAGGATAGGTACACCAGTCCACCAGGTGTGCAGCTACAGACCCCTTTAAGTACACATCTAATCACATCCTCAGGAGTAAATTTCCATAGTCCTCATTTAAAATGCAGCTCGAGCTGTTAGTTCAGTGCTAAATGTTAGCCCGGTTCTGCTTGGGATAGAAAAGTTGAGTCGCATTGGCCGTCTCCCTGTTGGCACAAGGAACATTTCCCCAGTGCACCTTGCCTTGGGAGCCACAACTCGTTCCTGTTTCCCCCTAGCACACGTCTTGCGAGCATTTTTGGTGACAACTGGAATCTTTCCTTCACTCTTAACAAGCAGGATCTCAGGGCTCTAGCGAGGAGGCCGAATATAGTTGCATTATGAAATAGCATCTGATTTCAGTTCATCCTTTTCACTTTTTACTTTGAAGTTAAACATTCAAAACATCTTTGGTTCTTTTTTCTGCCTTCTCTAGAAATCCCTCATGAGGATGTTCTCAGGTGTCCCTCTCTCCCTGGCCTATAATTCCCACTGACAGGGATGCTTCCCATTCTGACTTCCTTGAATAACTATTTCCACAAGGAAAAAGAGGCAGAATTTGGGTGACAGCTCATGGGCAGGGTCCTGACTGCAGCACTCGCCCTGCACCTGGGTCGTCCTACACACTGGGGGAGAGAGGGGTGGGCCCTCCTTGCCCAGCTCCACAAAGCTACACCCAGCTGGAGTTCTCTGTGTGTAATGGGGTGGGCAGATGCCAAGGAGGGCAGTCCTCCAGTATGGAAAGGCCCCAGACTAGCTTGACTTTTCCTTTACTTTTTAATTTTACTTTATTATTATTATTTTTTAAGTCTAGAGATTTACGCTGCCAGGTACAAACCGTTTACAGGAAACTGGGCAGCCCATGCACTCCTGTGTGTCTGTGATGAGTGTAGGTGGTAGTTGGTACTGACAGAACACTTAAAAAGTTATAGACAGATGATCTTTCAATTCCTGTTACTAGAAGGCAGCTCAGTTCACCATATCACAAGAGAATAAGTTAACTTCTGCTGATCAGAATGCACTCAGTTCAGAAAGAGCTGGAGGGAACAGTGTGGCTTGAGCATCAGTCGGTGCAAGGGCCTCCTTATAGCACAGCTGTATACATTGCATGAGGCCAAAGTCCAGATTGGAAATATCCTTATTTTCCCTGCAGCCCCCCACAATGTGTCTTTGACACTGTAGGAACTCAGTAAATATTTAATAACAGAATGGCTGCCTGGATGTACAAAATTAATACTAAGAAAACACTTGGCAGTGGTGCTATCCGCGGCTGCTGACTGGGGAATGGAGACCCTGAGCCTTTTAACTGCTCTTAGGATGTTGAAGGTGACTTACAGAACTGAGGACGAGAGTGCATGCATTAAAATTGTGGGCTGCATAGAATGTTTCCAGTAAACTGGGGAAAATGGAAAATATCTGGGCACAAAAAGGTGGGAGTTTTCCAAGACCCACACAAGCCTGGGTACTTTCGGGTGAAGTTGTGTAGGACTCACGTGAGCAGGGTGGATGCTCTGTGGAGAATGGAGATGTACAGTGACAGGGCAGTGGGCAGAGTTTCAGAAAAAGAGGAAGATGATTCAGAAAAGACAGAAAGTGAATCTGAGATGTAGAGCACTAAGTTAAGAGAGCTAGACCCAAAGACCATACATAACATAAGAAGAAATAACCCAGAGATGGAAAATGGGGTGCTCTGTATGCACCCACTGTCCTGTGTGGCAGCTACCAGCCAACAGGTGGCTCTAGAGCCAGTGAAAGATGTCAAGTCCACTCAAGATTGCCCTAAGTGAAGAATGCACACTGGACCTGAGACACTTAGTATGATGAGGGAGAATGTAAAAAATAACATTAATATTTTTATATTGTCTGTATATTGATATGATAATATTTTTGATATATTCAGTTAAAATGCATTTTGAAAATTAACTTCATGTGTTTCTTTTTACCATTTTGGAAATAGTTACTAGAAAATTAAAAATTGCATCCATAGCTTGCATATATTTCTCTTTGATATCACTTCTCTAGGAGTGTTCCCAGTGAAGACTGGGGAGAGAAGAAGAGAGGTGGAGGGAAAGAGAATGTAGTGGTAGCATAAATCACACAGGGCTTAGAGTTCAAATCCTGCCTATAGTTCTTGGACAAATTATTTAATCTTGGTGAGCCTCAATTTTGTCATCTGTAAAATGGTGCTTGCTGATGCTGTTTTATTTCAGAGTTGTTGCTAAGCCTGAATAGGAAAGTATATGAAGCTTCTAGGACAGTACCTTGCTTGTATCAGGGAGTCTTCAGATGGTAGTTCCTTTCCTTCTTTAGTTTCCCTCACCTAGAGTAACATATTAAGACATCCAGAGGCAGCTAAGTGGAGCTGAAACAGGCTTTAGTGAATACTGAATGTGTGTCTAAACATTGTGAATGTCCCGGATTGCACCCGACTGGGCAAGTGAAAAGGGGAATAGGAAGTCCAGTGAAGAAACCAAGAAGGTGAGAAAGGACTGGACTCTGCCCAATACCTGTGATGACAAAACTATCCTTCTCAATTTGAGAGTAGGTAGCTGATGGTAACAGAGAAAGACTCTGGAGTTTAACAGAGAAGGGTCTGGTTTTGCTAAACCTGCTCTCAGATATACTTGGATTAAGCAAAGATACATTTGTTCCTGTTAGCTAAAAGAGTTTGATTTCCTAATTCTTTGTAATTTTGGAAAGCCAACTCTAATGGTTAAGTTCACTTGTCAACCTGGCCTGGTTATGGTGTCCATTTGTTGGGTCTGGCGAGCACTGGCATGATTGTTACTGTGAAGGCATTTCATAGATTAAAATTATCAGTTGATTTTATCTATAACTGATGACATCTACACTCAACTGAGGAGATTGCCTTCACCAATGAAAGATGTCTCATCCAATCAGGTGAGGACTTTAAAAAGAAGAAGTGATGATTTTAGCAGTCAGAAGGGAGAATTTCTCTCTCTACTTCAGCTGGCAACTTCTCCTGGGGAATTTATCAAAACCCTACATCAAAGCTCCCAGCCTGGAGAATTTGGGCTTGCCTATCCCCACAATTGTGTGAACCAATTCCTATAAAGAAATCTCATATTTACTATATACATAATTTCTTATATATATTTCTTATATATATATATCTCATATATTTTATATTTCATATATATATATATATGAAATACAAAAACTTCATTCTCACCTCAGCCGATCCACTTCTCCTGGGAATTCCTCATCACCATCATCAGTTTCCAACCTGCAGCTTTTCCTGGGGAATTCAACTTCACTTTCATCAAACTTTCAACTTGTGACCTGCCCTATGCAATTTGGTCTCACCAATCTCCACAGTCATATGAGCCAATTCCTGTGATAAATCTCTTAATATTGGCATGTGTGTGTGTACCCTGTCAGTTCTGTTTCCCTGCAGGACACTAATACAAGCCCCCACATAGAGTTTAACATCCCTGAAAGCGACAGTAAGACCCACTGCTTCTTGTACAACTCAGAGACTCACGAGGAGGAGAGGAATTTCATGTGCCTGCTATTTATAAATATACTGCCTACCAAAGGGACACCAAATAACAGTGATTTTCCCATGATCTTGGTGAGGCTCAGTGGTGGGAGTGCACATGGATTATTTCAGAGGCCTCTGTAGGTGATTTGGCCCTTCTTAAATAAAGGGAACAGAAGCCAAGGAACATTGATGGTTGAGAAATTCCATCATCCAGGTTCAATCTATTGTATTCATATCTCAAGAATAGTCATTTTTCTTCTCCTTTTAGTTATTCTCAACAGTGGGAACAAACATAGGTGCATGATTAACTTGTGACAGTGGATAATTTCCATACTACTTCAGGTAATATCGTAAATATCACTGGTCCGGAGAGATGCCAGGAGACCTGCTTTGTGGACCTCTTCCATCCCCCGGGGAAAGCCTGGTCTTTCTTTAGTTGGCCTCAGTTTCTCATCTATGAAATGAAGAGCATTAGAGCAGTTAAGGATATTGTCAACCTTTATTTTATGCATAGGGAGATGAGGCCCCAAAAGTTGTTCTATGAATGAATAAGGAAAATAGTTTCAAAGGACCCTCCCTATGGCAAATATACTGGGGTTTCAATAACACAAATTGAGTAACTGCCACAAAAACACACCAAAAGATTTTCCATAGGGTATCAAAAGTAGCCAGTAATTTGTAATCCCTCTCTGTGTGCCTTAGGCATAAGGAAAATCCAAAAATAGAACTCCTTTCTTGTTGGCAGTGTATTCTAGTGGGAAAAGTGGTCATGGTGTTAATAGACAGTTTGTCTTATTATGTTGTCCTCTCCCAAACCCCCATCACCGAAATTGGTAGAAAATTCAGAGTCAGCTGAAGAATTTCACCCAGTTAAGCCATTTAATAAGTATGGGTTTTCTTCTGGCCAACCGTAAATAATTATGTTGCAATATTATTAGCTGGAGTATAAAAATGTTGCTATAGTGACCAGTGTGTTTACTTTTTTAAAAAAAAAAAAAAGACTATTTCAGCTTGGCTACCCAAACCACTCAGATGTAATTCACTTCAACAACAGGTTTGTGTCACCTGGTTGGGATCCCTTATTTCATGGAATTCTTCCTCTACATAGCTATTTTCTCTCTCATTGCACAAATGGGGCTATGCTATATCTTTACTAATCTCAAAATCCAAAGATATTAAAAAAGAAGTTTAATTAGAATAGCATCAGATAATCATTAGGTGTGTGCACAGATGGCTTATGTAAGCTGAATCCTGTACTTCTCAAAATCCTTTTTTAAAAAAATTTTCACTTCATTGCTGGTTTCCTGAGATGTTGACCTCTCCATGTGCTGCTGTCAAGGTGCTAGGCTTGTCAAAGCCCAAGACCTTTGGGAGTCTGCAGGCATTTGGGGCTCAAGTTCCTGGATGATTCAGAAATCTGCAGTTCACACACACGAGGGAGAGCTGCTGTTCTTGGCTCCCCAGATCTTCTTCTTTGCTTTGTTGTGATGGCAATGTCTTGACTCTTCTCTGGCTTTTATTAGGGAGATAAGTACTCATGAGATCTTCTCTCCCAGTGATCAGTACACTGAGTACCTCTCCCTCCACCAGCCATGATCACTTCCCATGCCCATTGAGCAGAGGACTGGAGATGGTGCACTCATGCTGACTCACAAAAGCCAATAGTGCATATCTCTTCACAACATCACACTCACAAGGGTAACCCAAAATCAGGCATGGTGGTCATAAATGACACCCTGGAAGTTGGCAAATGTGACAAATCAGGAATTTATTTTTTTCCTGGCATATCAGTTATTCAGTATTTACCAGCTTGCCACTGTCAGCATCACCACCTCAAAATCATCACGATTTCCAAAACCACTTACCCATTTCCATTTTTCTTAAAGATGGGTTTCTGAAAAAGCTAGGCCTAAACTGAATGTTTTTAAATATAATTCTTTTTAAAATAAATTTTAGTAATATCCTTCCTTTGTATTGAAGTTACAAGCAGATTAAATATGTGTTTGTATGTTTATATGGATGACAGATTAAAATGGGAATGTTTTGACTGAAGCATGATCCAAGGTAGGGGATAGAGGAGGAAAGTGAGGATAGAACTTTCCAGTCTTCCCATTCCCTCATTTCAGGCCTCTTCTGGTTTGCTAAAGCTGCCAGAATGCAATATAACAGAAATGGATCGGCTTTTATAAAGGGGATTTATTAAATTACAAGTTACAATTCTAAGGCCATGAAAATGTACAAATTAAGGCACCCAACAAGAGGATACCTTCTCAGAGAAGAGACAGTTGGCATCTGGGTTTCTCTGTCACATAGGAAGGGAAGTCATGACATCTGCTGTCCTTCTCTCCTGGCTTCTGGTTTCAAACATCTCTCTCAGATTCTGGGGTCTCCTGAGGCATTTTCCTTCTGCATCTCCAAATGTCTTTGTCTAAGCTTTCTCTAAATGTTTCCCTCTTAGTGGACTCCAGTAAGCTGATTAAGACCCACCATGAATGGGCAGGTTCATGTCTCCATGGAAACATCAAAAGGTAATCAAAAGGTCCCACCCAGCAATAGGTCTGCCCCCATAGGATTGGATAAGTCCTCCTTATCTCCCTGATAAAAACCAGAGAAGAATCAAGATGTTGCCATCACAACATAACAATTCCCAGAACAAGGCCCTTGATTCCTGGGCTGTCCGGGTCACAGTTTGATAAATATGGATCCACTTATTTTTTAAATCAGCTTCTATATAGTGGTATAATTTGCATGCAAAAATTCACCATTTTAAAACTTCTTATTTTGGAATAATTTTAGACTTAAAGGAAAATTGCAAAAATAATACCAAGAGTTCTCATATGCCCTTCACCCAACTTCCCCTGATATTGACATCTTATATAGCCATAGTATAATGATCAAAACCAGGAAATTAACATTGGTACAATATTAGCAACTAAGCTGTTGGCCTACCCAAATTTCACCAGTTTTCCCACTGATCTCCTTTTTCTGGTCCAACCCCAACTCTCCCGTTGCATTTAGCCATATTCTCCTAACTCACCTCTAATCCATGTCTGTTCCTCAGTCTTTCTCTGTTTTTCATGACATTCACAATTTTGAAGCATGCAGGCCAGTTTGGGTATGTCTTCTGCTTTTTCATGATTTGGTGAGGTTTTGCATTGTCAGCAGGAATACCACAGAAGTGATGTTGCACCATTTGCATGATATCATGTCAGGAGTATGTGATGTTGAAATGTCTTATTACTGTAAATTTCAGCCTCAGTCACTTGTCACAGTACTTCTAAGATCCTTCCATGATGTTGTGTGTATGTGTTTTATGTAAAAAGGCAGTCTATTCCTTTTTATTGCCAAGAATTACATTGTATGGGTGTACACCATTTGCTCATCCATTCGCCAATTGGTTGACATCTGGGTTGTTTCCGGTTTGGTGTTATAATGAGTACAGCTACTTTGAACATTCATGTACAATACTTAGTGTCTACGGATATTTTCATCGCTCTTGGATAAATACCTAGGAACAGTATGTAGGTGCATGTTGAATTTTATGAGAAACTGCCATACTGTTTCCACCATCTTTGTACCTTTTTATATCCCTACCAACAATGTATAAGCCAGTTGCTTCACATTCTCAGCAACACTTAAGCTTGATATTGTCAATCTTTAAAACAGTCATTCTAGTGGGTATGTAGAAATGTCTTGTTATGTTTTTTATTTGCATTTCCTTGAAGACCAGTAAGGTTGAGCATCTTTTCATGAGCATCTCAGTCATTCATTTATCATCTTTTGCAGAGTGTCTGCTCAAATATTTTGCCCATTGCTACTTAGATTGTTTGTCTTCTTGTTATTGAGTTGTAAGTGTTCTGTGTATGTATTAAATTCAAGTTTTTTATCAGATGTGTGTTTTGCCACTATTTTTTCTCAGTCTATGGCCTGCCTTTTTATTTTCTTAACAGTCCCTTTTGAAGAACAAAGTCTAAAAATAATGTTTGCCGAGGTCCATTTTATCAACTTTTTTCTTTCAGGGCTCATGCTTTCTTGCATTCTACCTAGCAAATCTTTGTGTAACCTAAGGTCACAAAAATTTTCTCCTGTGTTTTCTTCTGGGATGAGTTTCCTAACATTTTTTTCTTTCATTTTCTCTACCTATTCCATTAACTTTAAATAAAGTTACAAATAATCTCTCACCAGTTAAGTGTACTGAGAATCAATAGCCCTTTGGAAAATGAAAAAATCCTTCTAATAATCTTGGCAAATATGATTTGTTGTTAGCATAAATAGTTAAGTGTTGGCTTCATTGGGGTACCTGCTACCCTACTATCTTAGTTTGGGTATCACCCAAAGCAAACCCTGAGACAATGACTTGGGTGAAGACTGGTGTTCTGTAAATATTTAGCAACTGGCTCTCCACTAATTTGTTATGTTTACCAATTGCCATGGTGTAAATATTCACAACATGGCCATTTTCAAGCTACCAACAATACATCAACTTTCTTACAAAATTAAATTCCTGAAAATCTAATAATTGGCTCTCATGAGGTGATATAAGCCTGCTGCAGCACACCCAGAGGTTCTACAGGTAATACATTTGGAGGAGATCCCCAGGAAGCAGAAGTGAGGGAGTGGGGCCAGAGAGATGGGAAAAGGAGAAAACGTGCAGAGGTGGGCATTAAATAGACAAACCAGCTGATGCTATGGCCTGCAGGGACTTGGTCCCCCTGAGACCCCTTAATCAAGCAGTGGAGACCTTACCTCAGAGCAGCCCCAGGGAGGGCTGGAGAGCCTGGCCCATGGACTCACTGGCCCTATCTCTTTGTTTATGATAGTCCTTGGGGCACTTGGCACTGCCTGTGTGGTAAGGATAGTCCTTAGCACTGGCTGGGCCTCAGGCAGAAAAGCAGGGTGCCTGGGAGAGGTTGGGAGCTGACCTGGAAAGAAAGCTCTGGAGGGCTACCAGGAGCATCTGCCCTCCTTACCAACAAGTGTTTAAACCCTGCATTGTGCCACCCACAGCACCTCCTCTTAGGGCCACGGTCCAATTCACTATTCCTGTCTGGTACAGACCAGCTGAAGAAACAGAACTGAGAAGAGGCCCCTCCCATCCATTAGGAAATGGTATCTTTACTGGCTGGTGGCAGTGGTCACTGGCATTCGGGAGCTGTGAAGCATGTTCTCCTCCTCAGTACATATGGGGTTTTTTTCCCTTTTTTTTTTCCCAAAGGAAAATTACTCTGTTAGTTCTGAGAAAGATAATGTAATTATGAGTAATAGAATCTACTCTAATAATTTCCTCATCCAGCCACCTCATAATTGGAATTATATGGGTGTGTGTGTGGCGGGGGGGGGGGGTGTCTGACAAATCAATAGACAAGTCACATTTAAATATTTTCTTATCTCCAGATTATCTCATTTTTGGTCCTCTGAGATATTCCCATTGACCATTGCCTTGCCTGGCTGTCCAACCTAACATTCTGTGGTTATGTTGGGCAGAAAAAACCTTATCATGAAAACTAATAAGATATTTTTTTCATGCAAATGCCCTGTCTTTCTTGGGGCAAAACGAAATTGGCGGTGGCTCTGTCTTCTCTGCTGAGGAAACCTCCCACGGCCGTGGAACAGATGGGCCTGGATGTAGACGCCGTCTGCTCTTCAGCTGTGATTAACTCTGGATCCAGTGGTGGGTGGGTTTTACTGTGGCCTCACCCATCCCTGCTGACCTCTGGGAACCCTAACTCACGTTTTAGTTTGGAAGGTAAAACGTGGAGGCTTGAGTTTCTTTGGCTAGACAGTATAGCTCTTCAGAGACAAAGGGAAGAAAGAAAACCTGACCCTTCATCGAATCATGCCTGCATGTCTGCTTCCACGGGAGGGGCCCCCACAGAGACAGAGAGGAGTAAGTTGGCTAAGCCTCTCTTGGGTTTTGTAAAGAAGTGAGTATGAATAACTCCCTAAGTCCATTTCTATTCAGCTGTCCCACTTTTCTAACAAGTTGAGCAAGAAAATGACCTCAGTCATAAGAATATTAGTTATGATTTAATGAATGTCTACAACTTTCCAGCTTTTGTGCTAAGAATTTTACATGCAGCATCTAGTTTATTCATCAAAACTGTCATAGGAGGTCAGTCCTGTTATTATTCCCATTTTACAGACAAGGAAAACTGAAGCCTTTGTGAGGATGAAACACTCAACCTAGGATCACACAGCTGAGCTGTGGACCCAGGCCATCTAATTTCTGCATCTTAGCCACCGGGCCATCACCACCTCTGACTGACTTATGTTAAGAGAGGGCAGGAGTGGCCAGCTGACAAATTTCCTCCATTACTGTTTTGTAAGGTGCAGAGGAGAACCGTAAACATTCAAATATGTCACTATTCTCCAGGCATTTTGTAACTCTGTGGGTGAGGTTCACCATGCTTTAACCCCATGCCTTTAGATGATCACCTTGGCTCTTATTTGCAACTCTGCTTCTTGCTTTTTCTGAGCCCTGGAAAGAGGTAACTGAGAGCATGATTAATTCCAAATCTCTGTCTTGCAACCACTACTCTTAACATTGGGGTCAGTATCCACCAACTGTGGCCAGGGCGGGTCCTCCTCAGTGGGAGTGAGGGCATCTCCAAGTATTCCTCTACCAGGGGAGAAGAGTTTAGTGGGAAGATCTGAAAGCATCTTTGCCTTGAGCCCCTGATTGCAATCAGATGGACAAATTGCAAGGATTATTCTGAGAGCAGCAGTGATTTATATGGATGCACATGTACAAATAATTCCCTGGACTATTCCTAAACATCAAGCCAGCTTCCCTCAGCCAGAGAAGAAGGAACCCAGGGGCCCAGCTAAGTCTGTCAAGAGAGATTTTGAACCTCCTAGCTCAAAGTCTATGTCAATCATCTGGTAATTACTTTAATAGATTGCCATTGAAGTATGAAGTTGGAAATAACTTTAATATAATGCTTTGGTCTGACTTGGTTACTGACATTAATCATTGGATCTTAAGCAATAAAACCAAGGTCAGAGCTTAAGCCCCACACAAGCCTGTTGGCTTTATTCATTACACACACAGCCCCAGCCTGGATCCCAAACTACAGCCATCAGGGTGGTTAGCACTTTACACTCATCACAAGCAAGATCAGGCTAGAAACTCTCAGTGGCTGATGGGCTGAGGGGGCGCAGCCCATTGCCACTAATGGGAAATCACCTTCCACTCCAGTAGCACATCCTGTGAGACCAGGTCAGCTCTTGCAACAATCCACATTAAAGGAACAGAGTAAAAAAAGGGAGGTGGTCCCAACCTTAGAACTTGGGACGTTGCGTTGGGTACCCAAAGCTAGAGAGTAGGGTGGTCATCTGAACACCTTCTCAGGGCACCCACTAGGGCACTAAAGCATCACTAAAATAAACTGAAACAATGGTGCCAGTTAACTCAACTTTCCGCCCCACACAAGTCCTGAACAACTGAAGACAAATAAATTGCTTCTTACTACTGGCATCCTGTCCTGATTTCACACATTTTGTACACGGTCACAGATCCCAGCCAGCTGAAATGTTAAACTCGGACTACGCATGGTATTACACTATTTACCAGAGTTAAATAAAATGTGTTTTGCTATCTAAACATTAAGACTTAATTCACCAACCAGTAGTTACTTCAGAAAAGTACAAAAAAAAAAAAAACAACTTGAGAGTAGCAGTTGCAAAAAAATGGGGAGAAATTTCGCAGAATATTTTTCAGAACATTGGCTATACTTGCACTAGTAGAAATGAATTAGTAAGAGGTTTCATTCCTATATACATTTTTTTAATTAATAGAAGATTAGTTTTCTCCCACCTCCTCCTCTAAATAAACGTTGAATAAATATTTAAAGGATATGGGTTTGAAGAGGCACCAAATTGTAAGCCTGCCCGATGTTTCCTTATGTCTCGGCCTATTCTTTGTTTTGGGAGTCCTAGTTCCTCACCTATGGTTGACTTAGGTCCCCCTGTTTGATGTTATCTGGTAGCGTCAGTGCCCTCTATCTCCCAAGTTCATGTTTGGAGAGAGAATAATGAGAAACTGACAGAGAGGCAAGAATGCAAATATCTTGATAACTTTTACCAGCCTGGAGTCTTTCAAAGGTGCACTGTTGTACAATAAGCCTAACTCTAATTCTGGCATGAAAATTCCTACCTTTTCTTTTTTCCTCAGAAGGGCTCAGCACAGATTACTTATAAAAACTTCTGGACAAGAAGCAACCTTGAAATAAAGAGTTCCTCTATCTTTTGAAATGCCAAGATAGGAGAGCTGGGTTTTGAGGTCTCCAAAGTCTTCCAGAAAAGTATATCATCTCATATTTACAATGAGTTCCTAGGGGTAGGAGTCATCGTTCTCGTTTTCTCAAATGAACTTGACCTCTTACTCAGCTCACCTTCACATGAGATCTTCAGAACTCCCATAGAGTATGCCATTAGAGATTAGGTCAGTGCTGGGGGAGGGGAGAGGGGATGTCATTGGGTGTAAGAGAGAAGTCTGAGAGGGAGAAAGAGAAGAAAGAATCCGAAGACACATAAAAGTTTGTGAGAAATCTATAAGCCAGTGGTCATTCTGAGCCTTTAAAGCATTCCTCTATTCTTGCTGCTGAAAGAATTAGGGTGAGAACCATAGTTTTGAGCTCTGACTTGGATAGGAGTTGTACATACAGGGTTGAGGTCCAGTTTCTGCCATGTACTGGCTCTGTAACCTTGGGCTTTAATTCTCTCTGCCTCAGCTTTTTTGTCTAAAAAATGGAGATATAGTAGTGCCTATATCATGGTGTAATTGAGAGCATTAAACCTTAAAGCAGTTCTAAGACCAGCGTAAAGATTCATTAAGTGCCAGTTATCATCATCACTATCACCATTATCCTCACCATCCTCATCTTCCCCACTATTGCCTCATCATCTCCATCAACATTATCATTTCACCATCATAATCACATCATGGTCACCATCTCTCCCCCTCACGCTCATCATCTCCATCATCATCCTCATCATCCTCATCATCCTCATTTCTGTCAACACCATCACTGCTGTCATCATCCTTATCCTCATCCTCATCTATGTTAAATTCATGAACCATCCTTGTATCCAGATGGCTTCCTTGTCTAGCCACTTCTTTGCTTGGCTAATGCTTATTTATCTTCTCAGACCTACTATGAGCATCATCCCCTCCTGATAATCACTCATACTCTTTCCCCCACTCTCCATAGCCTAGGATAGATGTCTCTCCTCTGTGATCACATAGAATCAATGAAGAGCACTATGTTTAGCTCTTATATCAAAGGCTCTGGCTGATGCTGTTGGCATTCCATCCAAATCACCTCAAATTCTCTTTGCTATTTGATGTGCCCATCCAACAGCTTTTGTGTGCTGTGTTTCCAGTAGAGCACCCCTGTGACCGTCAAAGAACTATCTCTGGGCTGTGGAAGCCACTTTACCAGGATGTATTGAAGGTGGGAAGTGCCCAAGAATGTTCTGGGATGGCCAGTGGCCAGTGACTGATTGGTACAGGAATATGAAAGCCCAGCTTCTTTGCCTCAAAGTGAGACAAATTCATGGTGTCACCTGACATCACACCTTCCTTTGCTCGTTCCCCCTTGTCCTTCTCCCCTACTAACTTACTGGTCTCTCATTACATATGGATTCTTGTCTGAGGGTCTGCTTATGGGCAACCCGCCAAGACCCAGGAGCCCTTTCCCTTGGATTGATCGGTACCACATGAGAGCAGCTGGCCCTTTCACACTAGATGTCATGTGCAAACGAAGGGATGGCACGGCTGAAATTTTAAGTGCTTAGTGCATGGAGTCCATGAGGGTTGGAAGCCATGTGATGAAGACTGTGGGCTTTACCCTCATGCAGCTGGGTTTGAAGTCTACTCTGCAAATAGTGACTATTTCTTAATCTCTCAAAACTTCAGTCTCAACTGTAAAATGGAGGTTCTACAAACCCAGCCTCTCTATGTGGGTCATTCTGAGAGTAAAATGGGCCAGTGTATGCCAAGCACTAAGCCCAGGCCCTGGCTCATAGAAGGAGCTCATTCATTTATTCATTCCAGAAACAGTACTGGAACTGTTCTAGGCCTGAGGATACAGAATTGAGTAGAGCTGGCCCAAACCTCTGTTCTCGTGGACCTTCCAGGTGCTGTTGCTGTTTCGTAATCATAGAATTATGAGGTACAGAATACTTCCCTGCGGGGCTTCTAAGCTTCAATGGGTTCAGTCCTTCAGGTTTCATACTATGAATGCATGTAGGTAGTTGATGCTTACCTCCCAGAATAAACTGGAAAGCTGGTAGAAATATGATGCCAGTTAACTCAAGTTTCCACAGGAGGTGGGTCCCAGGAGTAGGAGCCCTGGGAGCTGACCTGAGCTCTGGTGGGAACCTTCCAGATGGAGCATGGAGTTGTGGGAAGAGCCTGACCCAGTGACCCAGAGACAGGAGCTGTATGACAGGCCTAGCTATTTCAGCAGAGAGGTTGTAGTAAAGTTATTGAACTGCTGAGGGCCTGATTTACCTGATCAAAGAAATTGTAGCATTTGAACCAGACCAGAATCCACAAATCTCCCTATTGACAGATGTTGTTGACTCAATGCTTTCGAGATTTCACATTCAATCATTCATTCTACAAATATTTACTGAGCATGTATCATGTTCCAGGTACTGTTCCTGGGAGAAGGCAGGCAGAGAACCCTGCCCCTGGGGAACTTACATTCTAATAGAAGACTGACCATAAAATAAACATAATACATTAGTAAATGATTTAGTATGTTAGAAGGTGATGGTAGTGGAAGATAGAGGAAGTGGAGTGGGGCGGGAGAACGGGAGGGGAGATGTAGGAGAACTCAAGTGGCGGAGCTTTTCTTGAGCTGAGATTTAAAGGAAGTGAGGGAGGGGGCTATTGGGGACAGCTGGGGAACAGCATGCCAGCAGAGGGAACAGCCATTGCCAGGGTCCAGAGTCAGGAGCCTGCCAGTTTCTTCAAGAAGCAGCCAGAGGCCAAAGTTCCCAGAGCAGAATCAGCAAGGAAGAGAGTAAGGGTTGAAGTCAATAAGCCATATTAGTTTCCATTAATCAAAATCAAGAGATTTTACCTAAAAATCCATATTTCTAGTTTTTCCTGAAAATCAGAAGTTCTGGCCCTGTGGAACAGATTTTCAATATGACTTCGGCCAGGGAGAAATCAGCAACCCCAGGCCCTATCTGACCCCGTCTTCTCGTTTCCCTGCTGGCCCAGCATCCCCTCTGATAGCACCCAAGCTGCAGGAACTTCTCTCCACTCGGTGCTGCCACACCTCTACCGTCATACTGTGCCTCATACTGCAAACGGGTATAAGGAGTCCTGTCCTCTGTGCCTGTCCTTGGGCAAATCAAATGAAATTTCTACTGGATGGAAATTTTGAAAAGGGAAGAAATCCCTACAGATGTCAGCACCTTCCGGACGTTGCAGCATGGCTCTTCCTTTGGAAAGAATGAATGGACAGCAACCAGGAAAGCACCCTTCACGGACTGACACTTTACAGAGGGCGCGCTCTGGGTGGAGGGTGGAAAGGGAAGCCAGGAAGCGATTCTAGGACTGTGAGAAGGGATTTGATTTGATTTTCAATATACAATTTGCCATTTTAACAGTTTTTAAGTACACAATTCAGTGGCATCAGTTACCTTTACAATGGTGTGTTACCATCACCTTCCATTGCTAAAACATTTTGATCACCCCAAACAGAAACTCTTGTACCCATTAAGTAATAACTCCCTATTCCTGCCTTGCCCCAAGCCCTGCTAACTGCAAATCTACTTCTACTTTCAGTCACTCTGAATTTGCTTAGTCTAGATATTTCCAGTTAATGGAATCATACTAGCTGTCCTTTGAGTCTGAAGAGCCTCCATCTGAAAGGGGTGTCTATAAAAGGGAATTTGATGTCCAGTACAAAGCAGAGGAGAGACTGCTCGTCGAATCGAGAGCAGACGGTCCTCTTCCTGAGATTCTGTCGGCTGCGCACGTGGGTTCACATCCTGCTGTGTGTCACCTGGGCCATGTTCCTTGGATCCTCAGTTCCTCGTTTCCCACTGAAAGGCTGGATTAAGCCTGGCAGCCCTGAAGGAACATAGAGGTACATGAGGACATGCAGGGAGCACCCCGTGCAGGTTAGACGTTACTGTTCTCTGTCCACGTTGGCATCAGCCCAGCTACAAAAACCTCATTGCAGGCCCCCCCTACAAGGGATATTGTGGGGAAGTGGAAATTTTATTACCCCCATAACCTTCAGAAATTGAAGATCCAGAAAAATGAAGGAGTTCTTCAAAGCCACCAGAGCCAATCATTCAGGGAGTGGGTGCCATGCTGGGGCATCTGGAGAGAGGAAGAAGGAACCAGGAGGAAGAGGGAGAAAGAAGGAAGATAACACAGGGGAGAGCAGACAGGTTTTAGCCCTGCTGGAATATTTCTCCAGAGTGGCAAGTCATTCATTCTCAAGACTCCACAGCACTGCCCCCAAGGTGGTGACCTCCAAAATGCTCATCACGGCCTGCACATCACCTAGGCATCCCAGAGCTCCTTCAAGTTAAGATAATTACAGGATTTACGCTAATGGAGCAGATGACTTTGGCCTATACTTATTTCCTTCATAATCCAAGTCCCTCCAAGATAAACCTCTTCAGGCGGTGATGGCTCCCAAAGACCTTCAAAATACCCATTGACAAAATGATCAACAGGGTGGGCAGACACAGACTGTCCCCCTAGACTTTAAGAGGATAGTGGTTTTGAGAGTGGCCCATCTTGATTTCAAATAGGATTTCATTCCCTCCACCACCTTCCTTAATCTGCTTCCTTCCTGTTCTCATTTGGGTTTGTCCAGAAGCAGACTCTAAGAGAAGGATTCAGTTGCAAGTGGGTTTATTGGAAGGTGAAGGCAAACTTCAGGAGGGGAATAGGAAAGGGGAGCAGGGAGGTAGAGGCTGCTAATTAAAAGATGAGTCGTCAAATGTGCAACCCTGTGTGCACTTGACACGGAACCCAGCTGGGGAAACTCTGGGAGACAGGGTAGAGCTCCCTTTCTCAGAGGGTGAGGGAGCTGGGGTACTAATAAGAGTCCTCAGGGGGTGATAATTCGCTGGCATTTCTTAACTGTCTTGTGGTTCAATCAAAAGTGCTCAGGCAAACTGAGGCAGGTTCTGACATTTGAAAGTCAGCTGGAGATTGCTAAACAGATAAGGCCTCTGCTACATTTCTCTTCCCTGCAAAACCATCCCCCAAATTCTCTTGATCAGTACTCGAGTCTGGGCTGTGCAGCCAAATATTTCTCTCTTTGGTCCCAACTGGCAGTGATCATTCCAGGAGAAGGGTGCTTTCAGGGGGTGGCAGAACCTGCAAGTGCACATGTGGTTAGTCTGGCCATGGGAGCATGGGACCATGGGACCAGATGATGCCAAAACTGAAATGGGGGAAAATTATTTTAAAAGAAATCTTTTTTTTCCAATCCTAATCATATGTGATCACTTCAAACTCTGAAAAAGACAGAGGATTTAAAAGGAAATTTTGGTTGTTGTCCAAACCATATTCCCTGGGAAATTTAGAACAATTTCTACCAACACCAGAGTTCTCTAAACCTTCCCTAGGAGTTGTCCTCCAGCACCACCTTCATTGAAATTAAAGACAGAGTGACATAAATGCAAATGATATAGTAAAATGAAATTGTCTGTGAAAACTGCTGACTGGAGATACCACATAAAACAGCAGGGTTAATGCCATGCTATTCAGATGCATTTGCCCTCACAATTCAGAAGCCCTTATGTGTATTAGCATTTCAGCTATAGCCTGTTCACCTCCATTAAGTTATAGGCTATGATGATTTCCTGTTATGTTACATATTTTCAGTTTAACCACTGTAGCCAAAGTTCTCTGATTTCATTAATCTCAGTCAACCTTTGAAATGGCCTGATAAGATAGCATTTATCATTCAGACCCCGTTCAATAGCCATTTCCTCTGTAAAGCCTTCTTCAAACTTCTACATTGCTCTGTACCCAGAGGAGTTATTCCTTATGTCCCCTATCACTTAGGGAGACACTTGGCTGCAAGTACAAAAACCCTGCTTAATAGTGGCTGAAGCAAACAGGGGATTTATTTTGTCACATACTAGGTGAGAGGGAGTTGGTCTCTTGCATGAGTTCAGCTGGTGAATGGTGTCCTCATGGCTCAGTCACCCTTAGCAGATTGATTTATATTCTCTTGCTTATTGTGTGTCTCATGTTCATACAATGGCTGCTGCCATTCCAGGCATTACGTCCCAATTCAAGGCAGAATCTCTCCCCTTTTCTCACTGGCCAAAACTGTATCACATGGCCATGGTTAATTCTAGGGAGGCTGGGAAAGCTAAGTATATTGCCCATGGAACAACACTGATGCTCTGCTTGCAAGATAAAAGGGTGAGTGGCTAACGGGAGGGCCCCCGATAGTATCCGCCAAGGACAGAACTCTCTCCTAGGATTTCCACACTATGTTGAGGGCACCACTTACCGCAGGTACTTTCAACCGAACCTCAAGTCATCCTTTAAGTTCAAGGGCAGCAGCTTATTTAATCTTAGCACTAAGGTGTACAGTAATGGTGCACCACACATTATTGTTGAATTACTAAATAAATAACTCTTCAGATCCTAAGATGTGACTGCCTCAGAACAGAATCACCTTTTCCTTTGTTGGCCTCTGAATAGTGTGTACTTTAAACATATAAATATTATTTCCATTGAAAGAAAAATGTGTGGCCTGGTCACCACTAGAAGCTCTGCTTTGTCATCCTGTTTTTTAGGAATTTTTCACATCTGCTCTCGTGGAAGTTTATTCTCATTATTGTTGTTTTCACCATCAGACTTTTTATTATCTTGATAGTATCTGTTATTATCTTGGTTGTTCTATCGCCACAGTAATGCTTTGTAACAAATGCATGACCTCAGTGACTTACAACAGTAAAGGTTTATTTGGCCTATGGTTCCTTGGGGTGCAGTGAACTAGGTTGGACCTGGCTGGTCTCCATGGGGCTGGCTCGTGTCTGGGAATAACTATTTGTTTCCTGATCTCTAACAGCCTCAGCTGGGACATGTCCTCTCACACTTGTCTCTCACCCTCCAGCAGGCTAGCTTGGGCATGTCCTCATGGCAGTGGCAGAGGGCAAGCAAAACGTAGAAAGATGCAGGTGCTCTTTCAAGGCTCTGAGTCATGTCGGCTACATCCCATTAGCCAAGCCTGTTCCGAGGTCAATCTCTGAGCCTCCTGTGTGAAAAGAACAGTAGTCACATGGCAGAGGGCATAGATCCAGGGAAGGCTAAAGGATTCCTGCAATTCCCTTACCACACTGGCTCTGTCACATAATGGCTGCCTGACTCTGGGTGGCTTAGCTTCACTTTTCCCAGGCTTCAGACTCATCTGTTATCCTGGATATAATAGTAGCACCTACATCATGAGCTGTTAATAAAACTCTGCATGTAAAGTGCTTGGCCCATAGCAGGCACTGAATGAATATAGGCCATTGTTATTAATGTCATTGTCTTATTGTTGCCAGAACAATGAGCATGCATGAGCTGCTGTGTCAGGTACACTTCCCTTTAACATTCATTTCCATTTAGCCCTCAGGACAGCTCTGTAGGCTAACTAGAGAACATGCTATAGTAGTCTCAGTTGAGGGCTAAGAGAGGTAAAGTGTCTTAGTTCACCAGGAGGATTGGCATAACAACAGGAATTCATGGCCTCACAATTTCAAAGGCTAGACGTCAAAAGTCAAAGCGTCAGCAAAGCCATACTTTGTCCCCAAGGTCTGTTGCATTCCACTCCTTGGAGTTCCTTGGCTTGCATCTCTGCCTCCCGTCACTGGGCCATCTCTCTCTCCTTCACCTGCTCTTCTGGTTTCCACTGACTTCTGGCTTCTGACTTTCCTTTTAAGGCTTTATCGATTAAGACCCGCCTTGATTCAACTGGCCAAAACTTAGCTAATAGTAACATCCTCAAAGATCCTATATACAAATAAATTCACAACCACAGGAATGAAGCCTAAGGTTAAGAACAAGTCTTTTGAGGAGATACTAATCTAATCTACCATAGAGAGCTAACCAGGGTGGCACAGCTTGGAAGTATCAAATGCAGGTCTTGATCGGAAATTCTTTACCCCATCTTGAGTCTTTTCCAGGCCCCCTGGCAGCCTCTTTTTCAGTAGCTTCTTGTGGCCAGGCCTTCCCCTTGACAGCTTCCAGAGGTGATACGAGCTACTCCTTGGCATAAACCAGGCCCTCATTCTGTGAAAGACCACCCTGGATGGGGCGGGTAAGGAGCACATGAAGGACACAGTCCCTGGCCCTTGAAGCAAGGGAGGCCAGGTACAACAACAGAAAATGTGGCTTTCCATCCTGATGCCAATGATCAGGCCACAGGGAAAAGAAGACCTCAAGGTGGAGCTTGAATAGACCCCTCCTCTCTCCTCTCCAGAGCCCCACACTCAGCATTTCCAGGGCGCCTCACACATCCTCTTGTTCCAGTGGCCGTAGCTGGGCAGCTTGGATTCTAGGCTGCACTGCAGTATGTGTGGGCTGACTTGGGATGTTGGAACATTTTTTTGTTTGTTTGTTTGTTTTCATGGGCAGGCACCGGGAAGTGAACCTGGGTCTCCAGTGTGGCAGGCAAGAATTCTGCCACTGAGCCACCATTGTACCACCCTGGAACATTTTCGAGAGTCCAAATCTGGCTCATATTTTGTGTTGCATTGATAAAGAACATCAGCGGCCCTGACAGGCAGCCACCAAAAGTGGGATGGCTTGGATTCTAAAAATGTCCCTCCTTCCATGCGGTTGGAGAAGACAGCTTTTTTTTTTATTAGCAAGTGAGCTAAAAATGAGAGAAGGTGGCAAAGTGGGTGGTGATTCAAAACTGACCTCTGTATGGGAAGGTAGTTTTGTGAGAAGGCTTGGGACAGAGTTCCTAGGGTCAAATCCAAGCTAGGCATGTGTCCTGGGTTAAGCTACTACATTCTCTGAATTGGTGGGAAATGGGGCAAGTAGCTGCCTGCCTTACACAAGCATTGGAAGAATTAAGCAATATTCCTTATAAAGTACCTAGCGTGCCTGGAATTGCTGGCCGAAAAAGAATGCAAGCATTAGCAGTGTCCCTAGTATTATATTTTATTTTTTATCAATGTTATTATAACACCCTTTGCAAATACCAAAATGGTCAAATTAATTTTAAAATGCCTCATGCTTTAAAATATTTGTGCCAGTTTGTATTGCTAATACTTCACTGTCATGCTCCTAGCAGGCTTTCTGGCTCTTCAAGTTCAAATTGGCACATTAGTTTTGTTCTCTTGTTCTGTTCACATGATTCATTTGTTGGTTTTCAGTGGGTAATGTGGCAGAGAGTTGGCAGGGACTTCTCTGCAACCAGGGAGGCGGATCTACTTTCTGCTGGCCGTGGGATCAGCGGCTGGCCCTGCAGTCCTCTCTAGGGACCCACACAGGCCTGATTGATAGGGTGTGTCCATACCTCACACTGCCGTGTGCATCGGAAATAGCGTGGCTTTCAGGAGCCCTCCCCCTAGAGAGCCTGACGATTCTTTTCATTTGTCAGCCCAGTTCAAGCTTTGATATTACAGTGGCTTCCATGGAGTTTCATGCCTCGGCTCAGGATCGATACGTGATATTGAAAAATAGTCACAGAGAAATGATTTATGGACTTCTGAGGAGTGCCAGCTGTTGAGTTTGTCAGCTATGACAGCTTATTTAGATCTTGGTTAATGCACAAATGTGCAACTCTGTATTTCAATAACTAAATCTGGGTGTCCTTTCAAAGATAATGATAAAAACTACATAACATAGGTCTATCTGAGCTAGGCAGTGGAAAAGAGTTTGAGTCCATTTCAATTTGGGAATATATTTTCTGACTCATCCACAAGGCTATAAAAATTCAACATTAACTTTTAAAACATTGACACTTCAAAACAACCTACAGGCAAATAATTCTATACAGATTGTGAATAGATCAGTCAATAAAAAGTTATTTTTGAGCTTTCCCTGCATGCAAGCATCAAGATTTCATAGAGATGAAAGAAGTATAGAGTCCTTGCCTCTCATATCTCCCATTACCTGCAAAAAATCACACAAAAGATACAAGTTGAAGGTGGAAAAATTGGAAAGTATGGCTAGTAATTATAAAATATGAAGAGAATCACACTGAGAGAGCAATGTAGCTACTATTTTCACTTACTGCCTTCTAACATCGTATATGTAAAAATACTTATTAAAAAAAAGTGTGTGCATAGATAACAAAAAAGAGATTGCCCATACTATTTTATAACACTTTCCTTATAGCAATGTATTGTAAATGCCTTTTATTGTTGCTAAATAGGGATCTACTAATCTCTTTTAACAGTATTTCATGGTATGGTGAATCATAGTTTATATAACCCATCCCATGTGATATATTTCATCAGGCCATATAAAGGTTATGGGTAGGTTTTGATAATTTATTATAATCAGTAATCTTGGTATGAGCGTCACCATGCGTATATCTTTGTGCGCTTGTCTGATATTTCCACAGAATCAAGTCTTAGGATGTACTTTAGCATCTCACAGTCTTCCTGAAGAGCTTGAACACATCCTGTGAAAAGGAAACCAGCTTTTATAAAAGGGGGGAGGGTGGTTAAATCGGTGTCACAGCCAAGAGTCAAAGGCAGGAGGGATTCTTTCAGGCCTACATTATTACAGGAGGCTGCATGAAGGATAGCTGTAAGTGACAGCAACTCAACTCAAATCAGCCTACATGCAAAAGGCCTGTTTTTAGTTCATGAAATTGGAAAGTCTGCTTTGGTCTCAGAGCTGGATCCAGGGTTCAAATGCGCACCACTGTGTGTGTTTCTCTCTCTACCTGCCTCATCTCTTGCCCCACTTCTTTCTGCGTGAGCTGAGGTCTCATGCCCACTCTCTGTCTAGCTCTGGCAGCTCCAGACTCAGGTTGTTTTTAGCCCTGCTGAGCTCATAAGGAGAGGCCCTCTCCCCTTCCCTGTGATTAATCCCTGCTTGGCTCCTAACAGACTTTTTCCCACCTACAGGCACGTGTCTGCTGCCTGTGGTGAGGGAAGCAGGACGTGTGGGACCAAAGACCCCTCCCATGGGGCACTTCTCAAAGGAAAAAATGCTGGGAGGTGAAAAAATGAGAGAGATGTCCACTATTGAGGATACTGGGCCTTGAAGGATGAGTAACCACTTCTGTCAGATGCTTTGGTCTGCAAGGA
This sequence comes from Tamandua tetradactyla, assembly GCF_023851605.1. Lineage (NCBI taxonomy): Eukaryota > Metazoa > Chordata > Mammalia > Pilosa > Myrmecophagidae > Tamandua > Tamandua tetradactyla. The sequence goes on along the minus strand of NC_135327.1, from coordinate 40,955,274 downwards.
ATGGGGAAACTCCAAATCAAACTGGTTTCAGCAGTGCCTGAGCTGTGTTCTGAAGCGCCGGGGCAGGTGGGCTCTGGCATCACGTGATCAGGGCGCAGTGATGCGTGAAGGGCTCGATGCTCTCTGACTCAGGGGCAGCTTCATCCAGGCTGGATCTCCCTCAGCACAGCTGAGACTGGCAATCAGGGCCAGCTTTCCTCCCCACTTCCAGCACCAGAGTGAGAAACCTTGCCCCTGGTGAGGACTATAAACCCTTTCCTTCCTTCTAATTGGGCCAGCTGAGGTCATGTGCCCATGCCTGACCCAATGGCCATCACCAAGGGGGAATAGGACATACTTATTGGCCAGTCAGTATCTATTCTTGGAGAAAAAGGTGGTGTCTCCTTCCACATGTCGCATGATGTATTTTTGAATAAAACAGAGGTGCTGTTATGAAGGTGTAGGGGATTGAAGCTGGATGACCAACTAGCAATGTAGCCCAAATAAAATGCCATTAAAAAGAGGGAGAACATGGGTGGGATAAGGTAAAGAGGTGATTTCTGGACAGAAGCTAAAAAGGTGTAGGCAAGATTGCAGAAGGCTATTCTGCAGGGAGCAGGAGAGGAAACAAGTGCAGTTAGGAGTATTCGTTAACTTATTTATTCATTCTACATATGTTTATGGAGTACCTGCTATTTGCTAGGCCCTGTGCTAAGTCCTGGGGTATGGCAAATAAATAGGGTTTAGATCACATCGATATGGACTTCTGGTGGAGGAGACAGGCAACACACAAACTGATTTAATGTATAATATGTTAAAAAAAAAAAAAAAAAAAGCAAAGCAGAATAAGTGGGATAGAGAGAAATGGGAGGGAGGGAGGTCTGAGGCCTGTTGCCTAACATTTGAGCAGGAACCTGAATGACAGGAACATGTGGGCCAGGGTGACATCTGGGGGAAGAGTAAAGAACAGGTGCAAAGGCCCTGAGGCAGAAGTCCATGGCACATTTAGAGAAGAAGAAAGTGGACAAGGGGGAGAGTGGCAGGCCATGAGGTCAGAGAGAGAACCAGTACCAAGTTATGACGGGGCTCACAGGCCATCGCAGAGACTTTTGTACTTCCTCTGAGTGAGATGCAGGATTCATGATGATGGAGGACATTATAGGAGCTCTCCAGCTGGTGGGGAGGGCTGGATTCTCACCCCACTGCTCTGCATTCATTCTGACTTCAACCCCTTCTCGTGTCCTCTCTTCCAGGCAATGTACATGTTCTACGCACTGGCCATTGTGTGTGATGACTTCTTCGTGCCCTCCTTGGAGAAGATCTGTGAGGTACATGCCTCTAATTCTCGGTGTGCTTGAGCCCAGATGCCAGGAACCAGCACGTGGGAGAGAAAGGGACTACAGCATTTGTACAAAATTTAACACCTGCTTAGAATCTCATGATTCCGACTGGCAGTCAGACCTTAACCCAAGGACGCTTTCCCCACTCCTTTTGACTGTAACTCACAAGTGCTGCTGGTGTTCTTCTTTCCTATTTTCTTTTCCCCTTTTAAATCCTCTCCTCCTTTCTCCTTGTATTTTCTCTGCCTTTCTCTCCTCCACTTCCTTCTGTTCTCTTATCCTTTAGTGACGCAAGGGGTTCTTGCCAAGTCAGAAACCTTCAGCCACACGCATCTGTCATACTTCCTCTCTCGGAATATAGACAGAAATGCTCAAAGCAGAGCCCAAAGGCAGGCGATAAGATGAAATAATTGGACAGAACTCAGGGAAGGAACCCTGTTAGAAGTCATCCCAGTGTATGCCGGGCTGAACACCAAGTTTAATCCCTTTCATCAAAAAAATATCCAACAGATCTAGGACTCTTTCATTCTCTTGCCCCTTTCATCTCTGTCAGTTTTTTGAAATGTAGTTTCCTTTATCTGGAAGCTTTCTGTTTTATTTTATTTTTAATCCAGAATCCCAGTTTTCAGAAGGGAGCTCTCCCAGACACACCTCCCATTTGGAATTCAAGTTTCTTTATCCCAGCAGTTCTCAAATGTTACAGCACCCCATCCCTCCTGAGTTTCTGCTCAGTAGGTCTAGGGTTTGGGGGAAGGGGCTGCTTGAATTCATATTTCCAGGAAGTTCCCAGGTGATGCTGAGGCTGCTGATTCAGGGACCCTACTTTCAGAACCAGTAACTTGAGCAATGTTTTCTCCATCCTTGAAGCTTGTTAGATTTTCATATTAAAAAAAAAAAAATCAATACCCAGTAACCCTAGAGAGGCAGTGGGAGTGGGTGCCTTTGTACGGTGAGAATAAGGTAAGGAGAGAGAGTTGGCAGATATGGACCCCCTTGGATCAAAGTGATGAAGCTCGAAAGCAGGTCAGCTTTGCGTGGAAGAGGGTAAGGTGGTGAAGCACGTGCAGCTGATGTACTTTGTAATCTCTGAATTACCACCATTTTGCAGTTTATTAATCATGCAAAGCATAACTACGTTGTCTCTCCCACACAGCTTTTTATTATAAAAAAGTTATAGTCAACTAGCGAAGTTGATAGTAAGACCCTGGTCTAGAAACATGAACCCAAAGGTCAGAATGTGTTCTACCTGATTGACAAAACCCAAAGGACTGACAATGCACCTCCTTTAGGGGAGACGTGATTGAAGCTTCAGGAAAGGGCAGAGAAGACAGAGGGGTGAGTTGTAACAAAAAGGGTAAAAGGAGAGAAAAAGGAAGGAAAATGTTTAATGAGGGGAAAAAGAAACTAACTTTTATTGGGCTTCATGACTCATATGCTCAGTTGGCAAAGAGTGTGACTGTATCCAAATGTCCCTTTGATCCTCACAAGAACCCTGTGAGGTAACTATTATTATCCCCTCTTTACATACAAGGAAATTAGGCTCAGAAAAGTTGAGTAACTTACTCAGGTCACACAGCTAGTTGGGGACAGGGGAGCTTACAGCCCCTCCACTAACCCAAAGTCCAGCTTGGATGGGGCCATGATTTTTCTAGAACTGACCCACAGCCAGAGGGGGAAGGCAGAAACAGCAGAGGGCCGGCACTTGGATCAAGCTTTCCAGAGTTCTTCCTGCCCTTTAACCTCTTATGTGCAAGGTCAGGGTGGCCAGGCAGATGCCCATACCTGTGTCCTGTAGCAATGTGCGACTTCTCAGACCTCAGACAGTCGTAATTGCTGAAGGATCAATATGTCAGCAAATGTGGGTGGGATGAAGAAAGAGTTCACTTGTATTTATAAATCCAGTATGTTTGCATCTTCTTAGAGCCGTGTCTGAAGTTGTTCTTTCTCACCAGAGGAGAGGACCCCCTGGAACCCAGGCCTGTTGACCTTGCTGAGCCTTCCTTAATCCCCTCTAGGCATCTGATATTATGCCCTGAATGGTTGCCCTTAGATCAGGCTGCAGTGAGGCAAGAACTTCAGAAGGATACTGCTTTCGGCTTTTGTGAAAGTTGGGTTGGGGAAAATCCATACCATCCAACAACCTGCAGCTGGGGTCGGGAGGTGTGGGACAGTTTCAGTCTCAGACACCTTAATGCTGAAATCAGAAAAATACGGGAAAAGGCAAAGAAAGATAACGAGGAGGGAAGAGGGGAGATGCGCAATCCCACCCGGGCCACTCCAGCGGGGTGGTGTCCGTGCCTGCCGGGCACCTGCTCAGGTCTCCTCTGAAATGACGGTCCCAGGATCTGGGATTGGCAGGAGGTTCCGTCGCCAGATGTGCCAGTAAGTTGAGGCAAAGGAGTTGAGAGACGGCATGAGTTGCGGTAGATGGGCTCAGCTGTGTCCAGGCAAATTAGGAAGGACTCAGCTCAAGGAGCCAGGCAATCGCAAGCCCCAAGAGGAGCGGTGGGCATAGCCATCATCCTGGCCCTAGGCGGGCAGGAGGCTCGCAGCTGGTGGGCGCCATGCTGGGTGCTGGGAGACCACCAGCTTACTTGTCAGCAAGTAACACATGTCCTTCATGTGTCCGGGCTTCCTGGCCACCACACAGCTCTGGGATGACCTGGGCAGAGACTGGGTGAGGGCCAGGAAAACGGGGAGATGAAAAGAGAGGTTAGGGGGAGGGAGAGATGAACTCTGGTGGGGGACAACCTTGGAGCAGCCTTGAAGGAAGGGTCTCTGGGCAGAGTGGTTCAGAGACAGGCACTTGGGAGCGAGAGGAGTCTAAGCCACAGCACCAGTGGGGAGGGTTTGGTGCTGAGACAGGCTGGGGCAGGAGGGGTTGTCCAGTACTCAGAAGGGAGCTCCGGGGGCCTTAGGGTCACTCTGTCAGGGTAGACGGGAGGATCTTAAGAGGCAAAGGAAGCCCTCACTGGTGATCCTGATGTTCTGGTAAGACACTAGACAGGACCCAGGTGAATTCCTGACCAAAGGGGAAGGTGTGAGGGGACAGAAGCAGATGGATGGAGATGGAGGAGCAAGAGAAACTGGAGATGACCCCGAGGTTGGATCCCACAACTCTGCCTCCATCAGGGGTCCCAAGCTGAAGAAACCCATGCCAAGGCAAGGCTCCCATCTCAGGGCAGGAAAGGTGTGGGCACTGTGTTTTGTTTCCTGGCCCTGATGAGGTCCCTCATGGCCACGCCTTTCAGCCTTGAAGTCTCAGCACCGGTGAAAAGTGTATCTGAATATTCAGTCGCAAGCACAGCAACCCAAACCCCAGATCAAAATCCTCACCTGGTAATCCCTCAGCCGCCTCCTGCAGAGTGCAGGGAGGGGGTGGTCTTCCCCAGACCATGCTGCCCCCTCCCGGCAGGGTCAGGTAGTGCAGCTGAAGGCATCATCCAAGACCTGCATCTCTGCTGGGATGCGAGGTACTTCTGGGGCATGACTGAGTCCAAAAAGGCTAAACATGTTAACCAGCCCCTAATGTGCATGCTGTCATCTTGCAGATCACCCTTTGGTTTAGCAAACAGAGTGACCTGGAGAGTTAAATTGCATAGAATATCTTGTTGGGGCTAATGCCTCATCAGTTTCCATTTAGCCTCACCCTCCCTACCCCTGGGTTCCAGAACAGCATGGAGGATGGGGAGGAGGGCCTCAGGGGGTAGCCCACCCACCCCCACAGCCTACATAGCTTGCCCCTTTGGAATGAAGGCTTGCAAACTGGTTACTGGGAGCCTAATTTAGCTCCTGGGCCAACAGAATTTCAAAAATCATAATGTTTTGCATAAATATCTGGAACTGGGCATTTCTTAAATACAAATATCTGCCACCACTAAGCCCATTTCCCCGTTGGAAATTCGAGCAGTGCTGCCTTGGAAAGGAGATGAACTGCCCAGCTCCCACTGTTGCCTCTCGCCCCCACCCCACCACGGCATCACCCTAGCTTACTCTACTTGTCCTTATGTGCACAGCCTCTGGGGCATTTGGGTAGGGGGCCCACTTATTCCTCATGTACTCACAGTCTCCACTGCAATCCCACCTAGGCTGAGGAGGACAGTGAGCGGTGGAACTTTGACCCAGCAGTGAGTCCAACAGTGGAGGTCGGAGTGCTATGTGGAAGAGAAGGAGGCTGAAGGCTAACTGGAAGCTCCCTGCCCCCACCCACCAACTTCCAGTGGCCCTGCTCTTACTAAGCCTTCTGATTCTTAGGGTGGGGCCTCAGGTATCCTTGCTACGACCACCTCGGTCCCTAGTGGAATCCGACTTACCTGGTCTGTGTTTTTGCTCTTCTGCAGCGCCTGCACCTCAGCGAGGATGTGGCTGGGGCCACGTTCATGGCAGCGGGAAGCTCAGCCCCTGAGCTGTTCACGTCAGTCATCGGTAGGTGATGACCTGGGGACATCCCAGCCATTCCCTCTCTTAGGAAATGAGCTCTGGAGACCATCGGCCTCCCAGCAGGTTGTCGGCCACTCTGCCACAGACAGGGAATGAGCAGAACTACAGCTTCCCACTCTGCTACTGTTATTATAATAAATGATTCTGCTTGGTGTGATTTTGTCCCAGACCAACTGCCAGTGCTCCTGTGGTACAGGAGCATCTATCATCCCGATCTCTAGTCCACAGCCGTTTCCTATCATGCTTATGAAGTTCCCCCATGAGTCCAACTTGAGAGATCCCCCATGCCCACCTTAGAATTCCCCTGTGTCCACCTTGGGGTCCCCCATGTCCACCTTGGAGATCCCCGATGCCAACTTTGCAGTTCTGCCACCTCCACCTTGGAGGCCCCCCCATGCCCACCTTGGAATTCCCCCGTGTGGAGATACCTGGGTCCACCTTGGAGATCCCCCATGCCCACTGTGGAGTTCTGCCATGTCCACCTTGGAGGCACCCCATGCCCACCTTGGAGTTCCCCTGTGCCCACCTTGGAGGCCCCTGCACCCACCTTATTGTACTACCAGCTGTGCCCACTGGCTAATGTTGGGTCCCTGTTTCAGGAGTCTTCATCACAAAGGGTGATGTGGGCGTCGGCACCATTGTGGGCTCGGCTGTGTTCAACATCCTGTGCATCATCGGTGTGTGTGGACTCTTCGCTGGGCAGGTAAGCCTGAGCATCATGGCCATGTCAGGCATGGTCCTCTGGAAGATATGGTGGGCACTTGGGGTAGCAGGCCATTCTGCTGGAGCACAGGCAGCGTCAGGACGCAGTGACTCTGAGCAACAGTGAGTTGGGAGCTCACACCTCAGTGGCTGCTGTGCTAGAGCTGAAAACCATCACACCCCATTATCTGACCTCCACATTGATGGAATATGGAGTCCCCAGGGGTAAATAATTGAACCCACCTGAAGGATGTAGGGTACACATTTGAAAGTGTCACACTCAGAACCATTCTGACATGTTACTGGTTTGAACTAGAATGGCCTAAAACAATTTTAGGTATATTTTTGTCTCAATGGATATTATGTAAAAGAGAGAGAGAAAGGAAATTAGACAGATTTTTTGTGCTGAAGACAGTTTGAAATAATCGCAGTAGGCCAGAGGTGTTTCTTTTTCCATGATAATGAAGCATTTTATTGGCTTTTTTGCTTTAAGCTTGCTTGGGAGTTTGCAAGGAGCTTTGAATGTCTGCATTTTACCAGTGGGCCTCTTCATGGGGCCCCTATCTGTTGTGAATGCTGGCGCCTCATTTAGAAAGTTGTGGGAAGAAGCCCAGTGTGAGGCAGCCGGGCAGCTGGGTGTGGTGTGTGGCCCTGGAACCTGAGGGTTTGCAGCCATTCTCCAGCTCATGGCCTCAAGCTTCTTAGGCATCTTATTGAAAGTAAAGGTGGCCCTAAGCTTTCTCTGCCCAAATGCTCAGGACTTCGAGTATATTCTAGAAAAAGCAACTTCCAAAGCCCATCAAGGCTACCACAATTGTAATACTGGGTACCCTGGTAATCCTAGTCAGTTCCCTTGATATGGAAGATGCAGTGTCCTGGTAGAAGTGACCAATCAGCTTGAAGGGCCCATCCATCCTGGCGAGCCCTTCTCCAGCACTCTTTCCCAGACCAGGAGACTTGGGGCACCCAGCGCTGCCTGTTTCTCTAACACAAAGTAGAGATCCTATAATGCAGGATACACCCAGGCTTGCCCTTCCTGCTTTTCCCTGCCCATTTCTTCACTGACTTTCTCATGCAGATTAAGTTCTCTGAGTTGCCTCTTGGGCCAGTGGCTTCTGGGCAACAGGCAGAGGGCTTTGTGGGTCTCTGCAGGGATTGGCTCCTGAGTCCACAAGGAAGGGTCGCTTCTGAGAAGCAGCCCCAGACGGCTCTTACCCTGCATGGTGATTGAGTTCTGCCCAATTCGCTTGATGGAACATTTTCTTTTTTCTCATCCTGTTAGGCCATTATCTCTCATCTTAGATTTTGTGGATTTCATGACATAGTGGGAGTTTTTTTCAGTCTCCTATAAACGTGGTTAACTGAAAATATATAAGTCTCTGCCGTTGCCTCCAGTGCATTTGCACTTTGCCTGCCTTGGACACTTTCTCATGCCTTGTGGAGATGAGCACTCAGGCCCGGTAGAAGGGCCCATTGCTGTCACCATGCTCTTAATTAGCATTGTCACCATTAGCAGTGTGATAGCCTGGCTGTTATTAGTGCTGTCATTTGTTCATTACTCATTGGTACCTGAAGCTTGATTCTAAAGCAAGCCTGAAGGGAGAGAACTAACGTAAATAAATGAAACAAATGACTGGGAAGTGTCTAGTAAATGCCATGCATCTAATTGCTTATGAAGTGGCTTGAATGCATTTGTGTTTCATAATTTATTAGCAGTGCAGTTAATCACCATCTTGGTTAGAACACCTGCACAAAGGGCACATTGCCTTCTGAGTTCACACCAGTGTCGTCGTCAGTCCCTTTACCCACTTCGGGAGATTTCAGCCTGCCTCATCACATGGCGATGTAGAGAAATAACATCCATGATGGGGCCCCAACAAGCGGCACGGTAGTTTGGGACACCAGCCAGTAGAATTCAGGGTGTCAGCCTTTCCTTCTTTGCCAAGGAGGGCCAAAAGGGAATGGCCGAGATGATCCAGCTCTTTTTTCGGGGGCTTTGTAGAATCTCTGCAATCTTTATAGAGTAAGCAAATTGGTATTTCAGAAAGAACATGGGCCAGGGAGGTAGACTTGGCCTGGGTTTGAATCCAGACTGCCACATGCTGGCTGTGGGACCTCAGAGAAGTGACTTAACCTCTCTGGGCCTCAGTTTCTTTAAATGTAGAGCAGATAGAAGAGTGTTACAGGTCCAACATTGACAACACCCGGCCCACACAGAAAGTGCTCCATAAAGCTAGATACCCATTATCACTCTGAGGGTCTTGCCTCAGAATCTCACTCTGGATCCCTGGGATAGTTTGACCAACAGGTTGATAGAATTTACCAAACAGTCAAGGGCACCCACAGCATCATCTGGTAGCTACAGAATGCCCAGTGGGATGGGAAGGAATGTCAGGAGAAGGTGTTTGAAATGAAAATCAAAATGAGGGATGTTGACAGGAGGACTAATGCAGGGTAACTTGTCCTTGCCTCTGTGCCATCTGATCAGTGGGAAGAAAGAAAAATCAGCAGGAAATGACAGCTGTCCAGCCCTAATCTGGAGAAGTGTCCTTCCAGGTGGTTGGCGCAGATGCAGCAAAACATTTCAGCGGAGGATGGGTTTCAGGGATAGGGCTGATTAATAAATCCAATTGCAGCCCTCACTTCGCATTGTTATCTGTGTTGCGCTGTGTTTTGATTGGGCGGGGAGTATTCCTGGCAAGCGCCTGTGAGCCTCTCTAATGGGTTCCGGCACGAAGGGCTGCACATGACCAAGTCTGTTACCCATCTGAAATTAAAGTAATTTAGCTGTAAGGTTGGAGTTCCTGTCTCAATTAGAGTTTTGATGAATTCAGTGTAATTAAATGTCTGCTGTATTTGCAGTTTGCAAACATACCCAGTGCTTCGGTGTTCATGTAAGAGGCTTTGAGGAGTTTTATGGGACACGAAGGAAATTGCTTTTTAGAAAGTGGCTTATAGGGCAGATCTTGGCATCCCTGCATCTTGGATTTACAGGGCTGTGGTCCTACAAGTTTTCTTTATTTAAAAAGCAAAAAATAATAACAAGGAAGAAAAGCCAACACGCTCGTGATGCAGCATGGGAATGTATTTCTATGGCATAAGTTATACATATTGTATTCACTGGACCCCATGCCAATTTTGTAAAACAATGTACTTTTGAATTTAAATTGGCCATTCAGAACACGTGGTGCTTTAAATACATCGCCACAGAGAGTAAACAGATTCACTGCATCCCAGATTAGGACCTGCATATTTTAAATAGTACCAGCGGCAGATGGTACTGGTGCCTAATAAAGCACTCTCTCATCAGCTCTCCTGGCTTCTGAGCATTGTGCCCGAAGTTCTTCAAGGGCCCTCTGATCTCGGCCTTTCTTCACGTAACACCTGGTCCCTGCCAGTCTGTCCACTGACACAAACCCAAGTGGCCCCCAGAAGTTGTACACGTGAGTTGGAAACTCCCTTAGTTTGGGTTTCCTCCAAAGGAGACCCTAAGCAAAGACTTCAGCACAAAAAGTTTTCTTGGGAGGTGATGCCGGGAAGCAGCAGGAGGAGAGTGGGAAGATGGGCAGGAAAGGAAGGCAGCGGGCGACGAGTGTAAAAGCAGCAAGTTACCACTGTCGGCAGCTCTCCTGGGGACCTGGGGGGACGGGGTGAGCATGGACCTCTAAGCTCTCCCTCCGAGGGGCAGGGGACCTGAGGCGTGTCGCCACCAGCTGCCTTCAGTTATTGGTTGATAAATGTCCCAAAGAGCATTAATTAATTCCCCAGTATTTCAGATTGCTGGGCATGGGCTGGGGTGATTTTTGGCAAAAAGATGTAGGGGCTGCCTGTTGAATGTCAGGAGAGCAAAGGTGATGAGATAAGAGTGGGGCTCAGGGAGTATTTACTACGAAGTCAAGACTAAGGTTTAAAAAATAAGTCACCCATTGATCTCCTCTCCAGCTCCCGTGGGTGAAACACAAGCATCGGTACTAAGCTGAGTTTTAAGAGATCTGGGGCAGGACACCTTACATTTAGGGCATTTCCTCTAATGTTAAGAATGACAGCTACTAGAGAATAGAGAATGTTGCCATGTGACAGATGGGAAGACCCAGGAGCCCAAGGATCGTGTCAGCTGGAGAGCTACCAACCCTGGAAGGAAGCAAGCCCTTTAGCCTCTGAAACGAATTTTCCAACATGCACGTTGACTCTTCTTGTCAACAGAGGAAGGCTTTAATGCCACCTGGGGCATTTAGATTGCATTTTCAAATCGCTGACGGCTGTAGCAAATTTGTTCCTGATCTCAAGTTTTTGCTTTGGCTGTCAGGAAGCTCAAAACTAACGTGAATGATCAGTCAAAATAACTACATTAGATGGACCCTTGGGTTGCTTCCACCTAAGACCCCAGTACTTCTGACCTGCCAGGTGCCCAGGTGGAGTGGGCTCCAGCCCCCAGAGAAGGCCCTCAGGCAAAGAGACACAGGTGATAAAACCCTGTAATCTTCAGCTGAGTACATGATCATGCAGCTGGGGACCACATTTTCCAGCTTCTCTTGCAACTCTGTGTGGGTGTGTAACTAAGTTAAGGCCATTGGAAGATGAGTGGGAATGTTGGGTGCAACTTCCAGTCACATTTGAAAGGAAAATGCTTACCTTCCAGCCTCTCCTCCTACAGGCTGGAATTTAACAGGTTGTGATGAGCCTGCTTCAATCAGGTGGAGAATGACAATACTTCAGAGGAAAGCAGAACAACAAGATAGGAAGGGTGTGGGTCCCTGGATAAGACTGTTGACCTCTTTTTATGGGAAAGATAAATGGATTCCCATCTTGTTTGAGCCACCATATTTTTAGGCTTCTTGTTCCAGCCACTCAGCCAATGTCCCAACTAATATATAATCTCTCTAGAGGGATGAGAGAAACTATAGTCTCTACCTTACCAACGAGCCAGACTCTTTAGGGAAGACAAGAAATTTCATGAACTATTTTTGCTAAAGCCACAAAGAAAGCAAAACACAAGTTAAGTGGATCACTCCATTAACTGTTATTTTTGGGTTCTTTATCCTGTCTGTCAAGTTAAAGGAAAAAGAAGATTGAACATCCTACCACCATAATCACAAATGTCTGGAAAGAAGAATCATTTGGGTAGCAGCCTTTTCCAGTGCAGAGGCTGGGCTCTGGCCTGGGCTTTGGCACCAGATATCTCAGGATTCAAATCCTATCTCTACCACTTTGTTGTAAAAGTCACTGCCTTCTCATCTGTAAATGAGAATTGCAATGCATATTTAGTGTACTCATTGTAGGAATTAAAAGAGGTAATATGTTTAAAGCTCCTGATACAGGCCTGGTAAAAATTAGGTGCTAAATAAAGGTAAGCTGCCCCCCACCGAAAAAATGACAGCTACCATTTATTAAGCTCTCCCCACATGTAGACACCACATTAGATGTTTTATAAAGCTTTGTAGAAATACACCCACTAAGCTTTAAGACAGTGTAATCCTCATTTACAGACAAGGAAACAGATGCCCAGGAATGTTGCCATAAGGTGGTTAAGCCTGGATTTTAGCCCACAACTGCTGACCGTAAAAGGGAGTGGGGGGAACCTAGGATTTAAAAATCTCCAGATGTTCCTACATTCTTAGAATTATTCTTAGCTTTTATGTATTCTTGAGACGTTTTGTGTGTAGGATCTGGGGTCAAGGAAAGAAGAGACACACCAGCAGAACGTGGCCCAGGTGGTGATGGAGATACTTGGCCCAGCCAACTCTCAGGTAGGGTCACCTGACAGCCGGGCTCCCTCCCACCCAACAGGTGGGGTTTACTGGCTGGGAAGCACAATGAGAGACCCCTCACACTGCCCCAGTTTCCCTGTGCACCTTGATTCCTGGCTTACTGTTCCCCAGACACAGCCCAGCATTTCATGTGCCATGTGCCAACTATGAGAAGCAGCCAGAGTGCCCAAGAGCTGGGAGCTGAGGACAGGGGAGACTAAACACCACAGGCCACTAGATGCCAAACCAAACCAGTGGCTGGAGGCAGGGAGATGAACGAGGTGAGGGAGAGAAAGAACAATCCCTGGGAAACCCAGGAGGGCAGGGGCAGGGAAAGGTCTTGCCCAGGAGGATGTATTAGTATTTGATCGACCAAGTAGCAGAAGCACAGGGTGTGGGATGGAGTGAACCAAAGCCATGGTTAGGTCCAGGAGGAGCAGTTTCACCTGGTTCCCTCAGTAGACCACCTGCCTCAGGAGGGCCTATTAGTGTGCAAACCCCCAGCCCCTTACCAGACCAAATGACTCCAAGGAGCTGCTGTCCCTGCCTAAGACCCCACTGCAACCTCAGCTCTGCTCACATCCTTGGACCAAGCCTGGCCTGGGTAGGAGGCAGCTCTGTCATGGAAGTTGGTCCGGGCTGCATAAATCACCCACCTCTGACTCCTCAGTCCTATATCTGGTCTACTTGCCCCACTTCCCCCTACTCAAGGCCAGATCATGGCAGACTCTCCCTCCCCTCCCCACAAACCCCTCACCTGATCTGCCTCAACAGATGCTGTTGTTTCAGGCCCAGAGTTCCATCCAGGTCACTCACCCCCCTCACACACGCACACACACACACACACACACACGCATGCGCACGCGCGCTCACAGCTCTGTGCACCCCCTTCTCAGTCACCTCTGCATCCCCACTCCAAGTCTCTGTGTTAGTTTAGCCTTTGGCTCATAGAACTTGTTTCTGTCTTGTTCTCCCTCCTTGAAATTATCTCTTGAAATCAGATCCAATCTCCTATTCATGTCTAGATCAGGTAAGAGGTTTTCAGTTTCAGTTAACAAAACCCCCCCAACTCTAACTGGCTTCTTAAATGAGGGGAATTTATTGATGTTTTTGAAAAATGCCGAGGCATAGGGACCTCGGGCATGGTTTGGTCAGGATTCCAGCCCTATTTTTTGTGATTTTCTTGACTGTAACCTCCTCTCTCCCCTTCCTCAGACTGGTTTTCTTTCATGGCAGAGAATAGCTGGAGCTGTTTCAAGCCTCATGTACACACACCACATTAACCAGGAAAGAGGATCTTTTCAACTCCCTCCGTAGCTGGCATCCCCAAACAAAATTGGACTAGCTCACCTGGCTGTTATTGACCTGGCAGTGGCAAGGAACTGAAGTTACCCAAATGACTTAGGGTAATTCAGAACTACCACCCATTTCCCCCTTCTCCCAAGAATAAAATCAGCTCCCCTCCACCAAGTTCATAACTTTCAATCCCTAGTTATCATTCGAAGCATAGAAAAATGACTCCAGAACAATGTCTGTGCCTTCTCATGGGCTTCCCTGATGGCGTTTGGCTGGGCAGACATGAGGCAAACAATAAAATGCACAGCAGTCCTTCAGTCACTCTGTAAGTGTCTGGTCATGGTAGCTGCTCCTGGAGGGGCTGAGGTAGAGAGTATAGGGCTGTTCTGCAGAGCAGAGGCTGGATCCAAGCCTGTGTTTTTAGAGACTCAGGTAGAGTGTGATCTGCTTGGTCAAAGCCCTGAATTCTGGGACTTGTTGGTTCACATCTCCAGAGGAAGATGCTGAGACCTCTTAAGAGGGGTCTCCTAGGCACAGGTGGTGGAAGGGGAGCTAAGAGAGGCTGTGTGGATGATTAGGTTATAGTCTTGGACACTTGAGGCTAAGTCCTACAGGACATTTCTGGGGGACTGTGCAGAATATGGTTGGGGATGTCCCACCTGGGGGGCCTGGAGGCTGGGCATTTCTCCTCCACCTGCTATTAGTCATTGCTTATTGCAGCTCCTGGGATACAAGCACTGGTCAGAGCCAGTGGACACCCTCATGCCAGGAGCCATCAGTGCTTGCAGGACGAAGGCACCCTGGATGGGATGTGGACAGGGACACTGCCTGTGTCTGCCGTGCTTGAACTTGCCGGGAAGAACTCTTCCTGCCACATGCAAGCCTCTCAGCATCTGAGCTGGGCTCGTTTGGGTGTTGCAGCAGGGGGCACTTGTCCTTCACTGCCCTGCATGCCTTCAGACACTCCTGGCCCGCCACCACGTGTGCACATTAGGAAGGGCCAAAGACAACGCACCTCACCCCAAATCATAAAAACTTACATGATGGCAACCTTTGTCAAAAGGCCTCAGCCAGGATGGGAATGCTTCCTCCATCAGGATTAGTTAAATGACAGTGCTCTGGAGAGGTGGGAGCAGTGGGCGTTGCTCCATGGACAGGGTAGCATGGTGGCCCAGACTGACTCTGTGCTATGCCCCCATGCACTGCCCATCCCTGCTCTTCCTTTTTTACAGCTTTGTGTTTTCCCAGCCCTGCTGCCAGTCTCCAAGAAAGCCTGTTCTTGTCAACCAGAAGTAAGACCCTGAAAAGTCACTTCCCCTCTCACGATCCCAGCATCCTCCAATGTAATGACAATAATAGAGAGACTAGTAACATCAGTGATGAAAACAGCTAAGACTTATGATCACTTTCTGTGTGCTGGGCCCTCTCCTCAATACTGCTTGCAAGGAGTAAGTCATTAAATCTTTTTTTAAAAAATGATATATATTTTTTCATTAGATCAGTTGTAGATTCACAGAGAAAATCATGCAGAAAGTAAGAGTCCCCATATACCCACACACGTGCAGTTTTCTCTATTATTAACAATTTGCATCACACACGTGCAGTTTTCTCTATTATTAACAATTTGCATTAGTATGATATGTTTGTTAAAATTGATAAAACATTATTACAATTATGTGATTAACTATAGTCCACAGTTTACAATACACTTCACTCTTCGTATTGTGCATTTCTATGGGGGGTTTCTCCTGGTAACTTATATACAAAGATTTTCCATTCTATCCACTTCCAAATATATAATTCAGTTGCGTTGATCATATTCACAAAGTTGTGCCACCATTGCCGTTATCCATTGCCAACACTTTTCCATCATTCCTTAACAGAAACTCCATACTAGTTAAACATAACTCCCAATTCCCTACCCCGGCCTGATCCCTGAGAACCTGAATTCTAGTTTCTGACTCTATGAATTTGTATATTCTGCTTCTTTCATATCAGTGAGATTATACACTATTTGCCCTTTTGTGTCTGGCTTATTTTACTCTACATGATATCTTCAGGGTTCATCCATGTGGTTGCATCTATCAAAACTTCATTCCATTTCATGGCGAAATTATACTCCATCATATGTATATACCACATTTTGTTTATGCATTCATCTGTTGATGACACTTGTGTTACTCACACCTTCAGGCAATTGTCACTAGTGCTGCTATGAACATCATTGTGCAAATATATGTTCAAATTCCTCATTTCAGTTCTTTTGATTATATACCTAGCAAAGAGACTACTGGATCATATGGTAATTCTGTGTTTAACTTTCTGTTTTCTACACTTTGGCTGTACTGTTTTAAATTCCCATCAACAACGTATGATTCCTGTTTTTCATCTTGTCCAACACTCGTTATTTTCCTTTTTTTTTTTTTTTAAAAAAGGAGCCATTCTAGGGGGTGTGAAATTGTATCTCAATGTGGTTTCGATTTACACTTTACTGATGCCTAATGACATTGAGCATCTTTCCCTATGTTTATTGGCCCTTTGTATATCTTCATTAAAGAAATGTCTATTCAAGTCATTTTCCCATTTTTTAAATTTAGTTGTCTTTTGTTATGAAGTCATAGGATTCTTTATATATTCTGGGTATTAAACACTTATCAAGTTTCTAAATATTTTCTCCTGTTCTCTAGAGTATCTTTTTACTTTCTTGATGAAGTCCCCTAATGCACAAAAGTTTTGAATTTTGATGACGTCCCATTTATCTATTTTTTCCTTTTGTTACTCATGCTTTTGGTGTAAATTTTAAAAACCACTGCCTGACACAAGATCCTAAAGATGTTTCCCTATGTGTTGTTTTAGCATTTTTATAATGTTGGTTCTTTATTTAGGCCTTTGATCTATTTTGTGGTAATTTATATATGGTAGAAGGTAGCGATCTACCTTCATCCAATTTTCTCATCACCATTAGTTGAAGAGAATATTCTTTCCCCACTGAGTGGACTGTGTACCCTTGTCAAAAAGGAGTTAGCCATAAACATGAGGATTTATTTCTGAACTCTCTATTCCATTGTGCTATATGTATTTTCTTGTGCCAGTACCATGCTGTTTTGACTATGGTAGCTGTGTAATAAGTTTTAAAATCAGGAAGTCTTAGTACTCCAAGTACAGTTGTTCTTTTTCATGATAGAAATGAATTTAACTTGGCTTTTCCATTTCTATGAAGAAAGCTGTTAGAATATTGATTTGGATTATGTTGAATCTGTAAATTGCTTTGTGTATTTAAAGACTAATATTTTTAGTCTTCCAATCTAAAAACATGGAATGACTTCCCATTTATTTAGGTCTTCTTTAATGTCTTTCAGCAATGTTTTATTATTTTATGCTTTTCTTTGTATAAGTATACTTTATATCCTTGGTTAAATTTATTCCTAGACATTTGAGTTTTTAGTTGCTGTTGTAAATGGATTGTTTTCTTGACTTCCTGTTTGGATTGTTCACTACCAATGTGTAGAAACACCCCTGATTTTTACATGTTGCTCTTCTAAGCCACCATTTTGCTTAGTTCATTTGTTAGCTCTAGTACCTTTGTTGTGGATTTTCAGGCTGTTCTTATGTTGGACCACCTTGTATACATGGGATAAATTCCATTTGATCATGGTATATAATCTTGTACTGCACATACTACAAAACACTGGAAAAGGGTTGGACCCCAAGAAAAGAGGGCACATAGAGTTTGGAGACAGTTAGAGCCACTTACCAACTCAAGCTCTTGATTGGCAAACCCAAGGAGCAGGGATCCTGCTCAGAAAAGACTTTTTGCTGTTTGTTTGTTTGTTTGTTTTTACTTCTTAACAGCTCATTGGATAGAACTGCAAGCACTCTCAGGCTCCAGCACTTCCCCAGTCAACAGCTCAATTAAGGCATATTTCAGAGACAAAGTAACTAGTCAGGTTAAAGGGGTTAATTCCCAAAGGGCATACTTCCCTAACAAAAGGGGCCAGAGCCCAGCTCAAGTGGAATCCCTCCTTCAGAAATTCAGGTCCCTGGGGCTGGAAAACAGAAGGAATCAAAGACCGCCTACTACCTCATCACTGTCTTAACCCCCTGGCAGGGAAAGTCTGATGATATTAAAGGGACTGCATCACTTTACCCTGCTTGGAAGCTGCAGCAGACAAGTGTCACATAGTAGATAGGATAAGAAAAGCACTGAGTCTAGAGGCTTCATTGGAAAGTCTGACAACCTGCTGGGTCTCACCCTCAGGGAAAACCGATGCTGGCTACTCTCTGTTCCAGAGATGTGGGCCTGTCTGGTTTGGGAAGGTCTGAGTAGGGCCTATAATATCTGAGGAAACCTTCCTTTAAAAAAAAGCCTCCATATAAGCAGGGCAAGAAACAGAAAAACAAGATCTGCAAAATTCTAATCAATCAAACAGAACGTATGTCAGAGGTCTAGAATAAGTTGAATTGAATGTCAAAGAACAGATAGAGAACAAAGTCATCCACAAGAAAACTCTGAGTAAAAGAGTGAAAACAACCTCAAAATTAATTAAGAAAATCAAATGCCTAGACAGCAGCAAAAAATAATGGGCCATGCTCAGAAAATCAAAGATATGACCCAGTCAGAGGAACAAACCCATACTTCAAATGAGATACAGGAGTTAAACTAATTCAGGATGTTCCAACAGACATGCTAAAGTTCATCAAAAATCTCATCAGTGAGCTGAGGGAGGTTATAAAGAAGATATTGGATGAGCATAAAGAAGAACTCAAAAGTTTGAAAAAATAAATCACAGAACTTATGGGAATGAAAGGCATAATAGAAGAGATGAAAAAACAATGGAAACCTACAACAATAGATTTGAAGAGGCAGAAGAAAGGATTAGTGAACTATAGGACTGATCATCTAAAATCAAACACACAGAGAAAATATAGGCAAAAGAAAGAAAAATATGAACAGGGTCACAGGGAATTGAGTGACAACATAAAGTGCATGAATATACATGTTGTGGGTGTCCCAGGAGGAGACGACCAAGGGAAAAGAAGAGAAAGACTACTGGAGGTAATAATCACTGAAAATTTCCCATCTCTTATGCAAGAAGTACAGCATACCCCAAACAGAATAGATCCAAATAGGCATACTGCAGGATATTTACTAATAAGATTGTCACATGTCAAAGATAAAGAGAGACTTTTGAAAGCAGCATGAGAAAAGCAATCTATCACATACAATGGAAGCCCAATAAGACTTTGTGTGGATTTCTCAGTAGAAACCATGGAGACAAGGAGGCAGTGGTATAATATATTTAAGATTCTAAAAGGAAATTGCTAACCAAGAATTCTATACCCAGCAAAACTGTCCTTCAAAAATGAGGAAGAAAAATAAATAAATACAAAAAAAAATGAGGGTGAGATTAAAATATTTTCAAACAATCACTGAGACAATTTGTGACTAAGAGATCATTCTACAAGAAATATTACAGGGACAACTACAGGCAGAGAGGAAAAGGCAAGAGAGAGAGGTCTAGAGAAGAGTGTAGAAATAAAGACTATCCTAAAGGTAAAAAGAGAAAAAAAAATAGATATGACATGTAAAATCCAAAAGACAAAATGGTAAAAGAAAGTAGTGCCTAGTGCCTTTAGAGTATTAACGTTAAATGTTAATGGAATAAACTCCCAATCAAAAGATATAGACTTGCAGAATGGATAAAAAACAGAATCCATCTATATGCTATCTACAGGAGACTCACTTTAGACCCAAGCACAAAAATAGGTTGAAAGTGAAAGGTTGGGAAAAGATATTTCATTCAAACCACAGCCAGAAAAGAGCAGGGGTAGCTATACTAATATCCAACAAATTAGATTTCAAATGTAAAACAATTAAAAGAGAAAAAGAAGATGCTATGTATAAAATAAAAGGAACAATTCAACAAGCAGACATAACAATCATAAATATTTCTTCACCGAGCCAGAGTGCTCCAGAATGCATGAGGCAAACACTGACAACACTGAAAGGAGAAGTAGACACCTCTAATATAATAGTTGGAAACTTCAATTCCCCACTCTCATCAATGGATAGAACATCTACACAGAGGATCAATAAGGAAACAGAGATTTTGAATACTATAATAAATGGACTAGACTTAACAGACATTTACAGAACATTACACCCTACAACAGCAGATACACCTTTTTCTCAAGTGCTCATGGATCATTCTCAAGGATAGACCATACACTGGGTCACAAAGCAAATGTCAGTGAATTTAAAAAGATTGGGATTATACAAAACACTTTCTCGGATCATAATGGAATGAAGTTGGAAATCAATAACAGCAGAGATCCAGAAAATTCACAAATATATGGAGACTAACAACACAGTATTAAACAACCAGTGGGTCAAGGAATAAATTACAAGGGAAATCAGTAAATATCTCCATGCAAATGAAAGTGAAAGCACAACATATGAGAATTTATGGGATGCAGCAAAGGTCGTGCTTTGAGAAAAATTCATTGCCTTAAATGCCTATATTTAAAAAGAAGAAAGAGCAAGAAATTAACTGTTCACTTAGAAGAACTAGAGAAACAACAGCAAAGTAGCCCCAAGCAAATAAAAGAAGAAATAACAAAGATTAGAGCAGAAATAAATGAAATTGAGAATATGAAAACAATCGAGAAAATTTACAAAACAAGAAGTTTGTTCTTTGAGAAAATCAATAAAATCAATGGACCCTTAATCTAGGCTGACAAAAAAAAGAGAGGAGGCAAATAAGTAAAATCAGAAATGGAAGAGGAGAGAGAACCACTGACCCTGCAGAAATCAAGGAGATAATGAGAGGATATTATGAGCAACTATATGCTAATATATTAGACAACATGGATGAAATGGACAACTTCCTAGAAAGGCATGAACAACCAACATTGATCGAAAAGAAATAGACAACCTCAGTAAACCAATTAGAAGTAAAGAGATTTAATCAGTCATCAGGAAGCTCCCCAAAAAGAAAAGTCCAGAGCCAGATAGATTCACATGTGAGTTCTACCAAGTATTCAAGAAAAAAACAGTACCAATCCTGCTCAAACTCTTAAAAAAGGAGGGAAAGCAACTTGACTCATTCTACAAAGGCAAAAACACCCTAATACCAAAGCCAGACAAAGATACTACATGAAAAGAAAATTACAGACCAATCTCTAATGAATTTGGATGCAGAAATCTTTAACAAAATATTTGCAAATGGAATCCAGCAGCACATTAAAAGAATTATACACCATGACCAAGTGGGATTATTCCAGGTAAGCAAGGCTGGTTTGATACGAGTAAATCAATAAATGTACTTTAACATATCAATAAATAAAAGCAGAAAAACTACATGATCATCTCAATTAATGCAGAAAAGGCATTTGACAAATTTCAACATCCTTTCTTGATGAAAACGCCTCAAAGATTAGGAACAGAAGGGAACTTCCTAACATGATAAAGGGAATATATGAAAAATCCACACCTAACATCATCCTCAATGGGGAAAGACTGAAAGCTTTCCCTCTAAGATCAGGAACAGGACAAGGATGCCCACTGTCAACATTGTTATTCAACAAAGTTCTGGAAGTGCTAGCCAGAGCAATTAGACAAGAAAAAGAAATAAAAGGCATCCAAACTCTCAGTTTATTTGCAGATGACATGAAACTGTGTGTCGAAATTCCTGAGAGGTCCATAACAAAGCTACCAGAGCTAATAAATGAGTAAATCAAAGTGGTGGGGTACAAGATCAACACCAAATATCAATAGTGTTTCTATACAGTAGTGATAATGCAGCTGAGGAGGAAATCAAGAAAAAAAATTCCATTTACAATAACAACCAAAAGAGTAAAATATTTAGGAATAAATTTAACTAAGGATACTAAAGACCTGTACACAGAAAACTATAAGAAATTCCTAAAAGAAATCATGGAAGACCTAAATAAATGGAAGGACATACCATGTTCATGGCTTGGAAGACTAAGTAAAGTTAAGATGTCAATTCTACCCAAATTGATTTTTAGACTCAATGCAATACCAGTTAAAATCCCAATAACTTACTTTGCAGAAACAGAAAAAACAATAACCAAATTTATTTGAAAGGGCACGGTGCCCCCAAATATCTAAAAATGTCTTGAGAAAGAAAAATGAAGTGGAAGATCTCACATTACCTTACTTTAAAGCCTGTAAAAAAGCTTGGTACAGGGATACCATGGTCAAAACAGCATGGTACAGGGATAAAGTTAGATCTACTGACCAATGGAATCTAATTGAGTGTTCAGAAATAGACCTTTTCATCTATGGCTAATTGGTCTTTAACAAAGAATCCCATCTGAGACAGAGCAGCCTATTCAATAATTGGTTTTTGGAGAACTGGATATCTATATGAGAAAGAATGAAGGAGGATTCATATCTCACACCCTCTACAAATAGTAACTCAAAATGGATCAAAGACCTAAACATATTAGAGATAAGGCCATAAAACTATTAGAAGAAAATGTAGGGAAATATCAAGCTTGTAATAGAAGGTGGTTTCCTAGACCTTACACCCAAAGCACCAGTATTGAAAACAGAAATGGATAAATGGGATCTCCTCAAAATTGAACACTTTTGTGCATCAAAGAACTTTTTCAGGAAAGTAAAAAGGCAGCCTACACAATGGGAGACAATATTTGGAAACCACTTATCAGATAAGGGTTTAGCATCCAGAATATAAAAAGAAATCCCACAACTCAACAGCAAAAAGACAAACAACCCAAATTAAAAATGGGCAAAAGACATGAACAGATACTTTTCAGAAGAGGAAATGCAAATGGTTAAAAGGCACATGAAAAGATGCTCAACTTCACTGGCTATTAGGGAAATGCAGATCAAAAACTGTAATGAGATACCATCTCATATCCACTAGAATGACCATTATCAAAAAAAAAAAAAAGAGTAAACAAGTGCTGGAGAGACTGTAGAGACAGAGGCACACTTATTCTCTATTAGTGGAAATGTAAAATGAAACAACCACTCTGGAAAGTAGTTTGGCAGTTCCTCAGGAAGCTTAAGTATAGAATTGCCATATATTCCAGCAATCCCATTACAAGGTATATATTCAGAGGAAGTGAAGGCAAGGACACAGATGGAAATTTGCACACCAATGTTTATGGCAGCATTATTTACGATTGCCAAGTCATAGGAACAGTCCAAATGTCCATCAGTGGACAAATGAATAAACAAGCTGTAGTATATATATACAATGGAGTATTACATAGCTGTAAGACAGAATAAAGTCAGCATGAAGCATATAACAGCGTGGATGAACCTTGAGGACATTATACTGAGTGAAATTAGCCAGAAACAAAAAGACAAGTGCTATATGACACTAATATGAACTAATATTATATTAATGAGGGAATTTTGAGAGTTGAAGTTAAGAACACAGGTTATCAGGAGATAAAAAGTGGGTAGAGATTGGGCATTTGGTACTTATGCCAGTTTGAAAGGATGTATGTACCCTAGAAAAGCCATGTTTTAGTTCTAATCAATCTTGTGAGGACAAAGGTTTCTTCAGTACTATAGGTTGGAAGCTTGATTAGGTGATCTCCACAGAGATGTGGCTCTATCAAGTGTGGGTATTAAATTTAATTAGATAGAGACATGGCTCCACCTATTCTATGTGGGTCTTGATTAGTTTACTGGAATCCTATAAAAGAGGAGACATTTCGGAGAGAGTTTCTTTTGAGAACAAGGAGAAAGCCACAGAACCATGACAGAGTGACGAGAGAACCAGAGTCAGCACAATCAGCTGCCTGAACCACCAGACAGCAACCTTTGGAGATGAAGAAGGAAAACGTCCCCTTGTTTAATGAAGGGGAAGCTTCATTAAACAAGAAGCCAGAGGAGAAACCTAGCAAATTTCACCACGTGCCCTCCCAGCTGAAAGAGAAACCTTGAACATCATTGGCCTTCTTGAAGCAAGGCATCTTTCCCTGGATGCCTTAGATTGTACATTTCCATAGACTTTCTTTAATTGGCCTCAGAACTGTAAACTTGCAACTTACTAAATTCCCCTTTTTAAAAAAGCCATTCCGTTTCTGTTATATTGCATTCCAGCAGCTAGCAAACTAGAACAGTGCTGAAGGAATCCAGATTATGCAATAGGACTGATTGTGAAAAATTCAGAAATGGGTAGCACAATATTACCTGATGTTTGCACAATAATATATGTACACTGAATGATACTGAATGTGAGTATGGTTGAGAGAGGGGCTGGGGGCATGTATGAAACCAGAAGGAAAGATAGAGGATAATGACTGAGGCAGTATAACTTAGGAATGCCTGAAGTGGACAAGGATGGTGATTAAATGTACAAATAAAAAAACATTTTTGCAGAAGAACAAATGAATGTCAACATTGAGAGGTGTTGAAAATGGATGACATGCAGGAAAAAGTACAGTCAGTGCATAGTAGGGTCTATAGTCAACGGTAACATTGTAATATGCTTCCACTGAAGGTAACAAAGGCATTCTGCCAAAGTAAATGTCCACAGGCAGGGGGCATGGGAGAGGGTTATGGATTCTTTGCAGAAGAAAAGGAAAGGTCTTCCATATAGATATGGTAGCAAAGGCATGTCTGTTTACTTAGGTTGGACTGTATGATGTGCGAATAAAATAGTTTAAAAATGAACAGAGAGAAACAAATGCTAGAAAAAAGGTGGAGAAAGAGTTGTACTTTTTCACTGTTGGTAGGGAAGTGGAGAGGTGCAGCCCCTCTGGAGAAAAGTGTGGTGGTTCCACGGGAGGCTAGAGTTGGGGTTCCCATATCATCTTGCCACCCATTGCAAGGTATGTACCTGGTGGAACTGAGAGCGTGACAGGAATGGACATTTGCACACTGGTGGTTTTGGTGGCAGTATTTGAGATTAGCAATGGATGGAAGTGGCCTCAGGACAGTGACTGAGGAATGGAAGGAGGAACTGTGGTGTTTGCGTACAACAGGCTACTGAGTGGCTGCAAGAAGGAATGAAATTGTGAGGCATGCAACTAGGTGAATGAATTTTAAAGACAGTATGTTGAATGAAATGTCAGAAACAGAAGACGGATATTATCATGCCTCACTCACGTGGACTAACTCTAATATACAAACTCATAGAATTAAAGTTGAGAGCATGGTTTATCAGGTTGGGGTCTATTGTAAGGGTTCCCAGATTATAAACTCTTACAGCAGTCACATGTATGTAGGAGTTGTAACTGATAGTTCTAAATTCTAAGATACTAAGCTATTTGTATATAACCTGGACATTCCCTGAAACTTTGGGTATTTATATGACACCTGAGACCCAGAGTTAGAGCACTAAAGTTATGAAAGTCAGCAGTACCCTATTCAGCAACTGTTTAAAAGCTGAAGAAGTGATCAGACTTCATCTAGAGATATGAATGAAGCTGGCCTGGATAGGACTAAGGTAAATCAGATTACTGAGTAAAGGATGATATGGTCTGTATTTTCAAACTTCAACATGTGTGTGAGACCAAAGGAAGAGATGTTTATTTGGTTCAAAATTTATATTTTGTGTAGTGCACTACCTAGTTTAACTATATGGTCTGTTTACTTGAAGACATAATTACATGGAATCTTAAATAGAGCTTCAGATCTTGTTGGTTTGTACAGTTTAGTGTGATGCTCTGATACATCCCAAGTAATTTGAGCAGAAAATAAAAAGTATTTGCAAATACTTGGAGGACTGAGGAGAAAATATGCAACTTTTTGGATATTCTTGCACACAGTGGGGACAACCAGTTCAATAGGCTGACCCTCAATCTTAGGGCTCACCACTGTGAAGCCTATTCCTGCAAAGGAGAAGCTAAGCATACTGATAATTATGCCTAAGAGTCACCCCCAGAGAACCTATTTTGTTGGCCTGTCTCTCTAAGCCAACTCAGCAGGTGAAGTCACTGCCCTCCCTCTATGTGGAACATGACTCCCAGGGGTGTTAATCTCCCTTTCAACATGGGACCTGACTCCTAGGGATGAGCTTGAACCTGGCGTCATGGAAATGAGAAAGCCTTCTTGAAAAAGAGGAAGAGAGAAATGAGGAAAAATAAAGTCTCACTGACTGAGAGATTTCAAATTGAGTTGAGACGTTATCCTGGAGGCTATTCTTACACATTATATAGATATGCCTTTTTAGTTTATGGTGTATTGGAGTGTCTAGAGGAAAGTACCTAAAACTGTTTGAACTGTGTTCCATTAGGCTTGATTCTAGAAGAGGACTGTAAAGCGATATAGTTTTTACAGTGTGACTGTGATTGTGAAAACCTTGTGTCTGATGCTCCTTATATCCAGGGCATGGACACAAATGAGCAAATGATAATGATAATAATAAGGATAAAATAAACAAATAATAGGGGGAGATAAAGGATACAAATTGGATAGATTGAACTATTGTTGTTCAGTGAGAGGGAGAAATAAGGGGTATGGGATGTATGTATTCTTTTCTTTCTTTTTATTTCTTTTTCTGGAGTAATGCAAGTGTTCTAAAAACGATCAAGGAAAAGAATGCACAACTGTGTGATGATATTGTGAAGTACTGATCATTTAATATGGTGTGTAGATATTTCTCAATAAAAATTTTTTTAATAAAACAAGCCAATGGGGGGGAAAAAGCATATTTCACTGTCTTTACAAGTTGGCTTTGCATTGGCTGGTGCTCTCCTTCAGAGTTCAGCCCTCCCATCAAGGAGGTCAGCCCAAAAAGACCTGTGTCTTTCCTGGGCCTGTGCTTACTAGTGGCCTTAGGAGTTCTCGTGTTTACAGGAATTTGAATGTCCCCTCTGCACTCCAGAAGCACATCCTTTCCCTTTCCCAGGTGCTCCACCACAGGACGTAAAATAGCTAAGCCTTTGCCCCAGGATGTTCCATTCAATTGTTTCTTACACTGTGTTCACAGTCTCAAGAGGCTTTTGCCTGGTGGGCAAATACTGGAAGCCAGGACATGCCAAAGAAGAGTTTCCCAACAGTTCTTGCCAGCTGGAACAGAGCCAGGGACTCAAAAAGGTCTTCCCAAGGGTTCCAACCCACTAAGAACTTCCCCAGGGCTCCAGATTTATTGTGGAGAGAGAATAATGGAAGGGCCAGGAAGGGTGCTAGGAGGTTCTCAAATGGCTCTTTTTTGGAGTGGTGGGTAGGCATGGGCCAGAAGTTGAACCTGGGTCTCCTGTATGGCAGGCGAGCAGTCTACCACTAAACTGCTGTGTACCCCTTTATATGGCTTTTTGGAGCTGTGTTTTCTTGTTTTGGAACTTGCTCAGTAAATGTAGCCCTTTAGCTGTTCTCTGTAGCTTTGAGGAAGTGCACTGTCTTCAGTCCTCCTCTGCCTCTTTTGCCCAGGCCACCCTCAGCCAGCTGGGCCCTCACCATCTAAGGTGGCTGATCAGCTGTTGGACCACACACTCCTGGGTCTTGGGGAACTAGGTCTGTACATCCTACGCTGGCACCAGCAAACTGCGGCAGGGGCCAGACCCCACTGCTGCCTGCTACAGGGGGTGGGGGACAGCAGCCCCTGGGCAGAGTGTGCGAGTCACTGGTATTTACCACGATTTACCAGCCTCTTCTTCCCGCTCTTTCCTGCATGTGCACAGTGTTCTACTGGATTATAGAATTTTCAATAGTTGATTTAGATAGTTCCTACCTGTTTAGTAGTTGTTCTGGTGGAGCGACTAATTCCTGGAGCTTCCTACTCCACCATTTTCCCCAAATCCTCCACACTCGTTTTCCCCATTAGTTTTGACATGTTGTGTTTTCTTTTTCATTCATCTCAAGATATTTCCTGATTTCCCTTGGAACTCCATCTTTGACCATTAATTGTTTAAAGAGTGTGTTAACTTCCATATGTCTATGGGTTTTTCCAGTTTTTCCCCTTTTATTGATTTCTAGCTTCATTCCATTGTGCTCAGAGAAGATGGTTTGTATAATTTCAGTCTTTTAAAATTTATTCAGACTTGTTTTGTGACCTATCCTAAAGAATGGCCCATAGACACTTGATAAGAATGTGTGTCCTGCTGTTTTTAGATACAGTATTCTATATATGTCTGTTAGGTCTACCACCTTTATAGTATTGTTCAAGTGTTACATTTCCTTATTGACCTTCTGTCTAGATGTGTGTCTGTTGATGAGAGTGGTATATTGAAGTGTCCAGCTGTGATTCTAGAGGTATCTGTTTAAACCTTCAGTTTTGTCAGTGTTTGCCTCATGTATTTTGAGGCACTGCAATTAGGTACATAAATGTTTATGAGTTTATAATTGTTATATCTTCTTGGTGAATTGACCCTTTTCTTAACATATAGTGTCCTTTTTCTCTTGTAACTATTGTTGACAAATTCTATATTATCTGATATTAGTATGGCTCCCCCAGCTCTATTCTGGTTACTGTTTGTATGAAATATATATATATTTATTTTTTACTTATTTATTTATTTATTTATTTTAGTTTTGTTACATGAAATTTTTTTTTCCATCCTTTCACCTATTTTTTTTCAGCCTATTTGTGTCTTTGGGTCTAAGGTGAGTCTGTTGTAGACAGATAGTTGGATCATGCTTTTTTATCCATTCTTCCAATCTGTCTTTTTTTTTTTTTTTTTTTTTTTAGGTAAAAAATTTAACTTATATTTAAAACTTATGTGTGCAGTTCTAAATAATTTTTTTTTGTAACTCAATTTTTTTTTAATTTTTTTATTAACGGAAAGAAAAAAAAAAGAAATTAACACAACATTTAGAAATCATACCATTCTACATATGCACTCAGTAATTCTTAACATCATCACATAGATGCATGATCATTGTTTCTTAGTACATTTGCATCGGTTTAGAGGAACTAGCAACACAACAGAAAAAGATATAAAATGTTAATATAAAGAAAAGAAATAAAAGTAGTAGTAATAGTAAAAAACAACAACAACAAACAAACCAACAAGCAAACAAAAACAAAAAAAACCCTATAGCTCAGATGCAGCTTCATTCAGTATTTTAACATGATTACTTTACAATTAGGTATTATTGTGCTGTCCATTTTTGAGTTTTTGTATCTAGTCCTGTTGCACAGTCTGTATCCCTTCTGCTTCAATTACCCATTGTCTTACCATGTTTCTAACTCCTGCTGAACTCTGTTACCAATGACATATTTCAAGTTTATTCTCGAATGTCCGTTCACATCAGTGGGACCATACAGTATTTGTCCTTTAGTTTTTGGCTGGATTCACTCAGCATAATATTCTCTAGGTCCATCCACGTTATTACATGGTTCATAAGTTTATCTTGTCTTAAAGCTGCATAATATTCCATCGTATGTATATACCACAATTTGTTTAGCCACTCTTCTGTTGATGGAGATTTTGGCTGTTTCCATCTCTTTGCAATTGTAAATAACGCTGCTATAAACATTGGTGTGCAAATGTCCGTTTGTGTCTTTGCCCTTAAGTCCTTTGAGTAGATACCTAGCAATGGTATTGCTGGGTCGTATGGCAATTCTATATTCAGCTTTTTGAGGAACCGCCAAACTGCCTTCCACAGTGGTTGCACCCTTTGACATTCCCACCAACAGTGGATAAGTGTGCCTCTTTCTCCGCATCCTCTCCAGCACTTGTCATTTTCTGTTTTGTTGATAATGGCCATTCTGGTGGGTGTGAGATGATATCTCATTGTGGTTTTGATTTGCATTTCTCTAATGGCCAGGGACATTGAGCATCTCTTCATGTGCCTCTTGGCCATCCGTATTTCTTCTTCTGGTAGGTGTCTGTTTAAGTCTTTTTCCCATTTTGTAATTGGGTTGGCTGTCTTTTTGTTGTTGAGTTGAATAATCTCTTTATAAATTCTGGATACTAGACCTTTATCTGATATGTCGTTTCCAAATATTGTCTCCCATTGTGTAGGCTGTCTTTCTACTTTCTTGATGAAGTTCTCTGATGCACAAAAGTGTTTAATTTTGAGGAGCTCCCATTTATTTATTTCCTTCTTCAGTGTTCTTGCTTTAGGTTTAAGGTCCATAAAACCGCCTCCAGTTGTAAGATCCATAAGATATCTCCCAACATTTTCCTCTAACTGTTTTATGGTCTTAGACCTAATGTTTAGATCTTTGATCCATTTTGAGTTAACTTTTGTATAGGGTGTGAGAGATGAGTCTTCTTTCATTCTTTTGCATATGGATATCCAGTTCTCTAGGCACCATTTATTGGAGAGACTGTTCTGTCCCAGGTGAGTTGGCTTGACTGCCTTATCAAAGATCAAATGTCCATAGATGAGAGGGTCTATATCTGAGCACTCTATTCGATTCCATTGGTCGATATATCTATCTTTATGCCAATACCATGCTGTTTTGACCACTGTGGCTTCATAATATACCTTAAAGTCAGGCAGCGCGAGACCTCCAGCTTCGTTTTTTTCCCTCAAGATGTTTTTAGCAATTCAGGGTACCCTGCCCTTCCAGATAAATTTGCTTATTGGTTTTTCTATTTCTGAAAAATAAGTTGTTGGGATTTTGATTGGTATTGCATTGAATCTGTAAATCAATTTAGGTAGGATTGACATCTTAACTATATTTAGTCTTCCAATCCATGAACACGGTATGCCCTTCCATCTATTTAGGTCTTCTGTGATTTCTTTTAACAGTTTTTTGTAGTTTTCTTTATATAGGTTTTTTGTCTCTTTGGTTAAATTTATTCCTAGGTATTTTATTCTTTTAGTTGTGATTGTAAATGGGATTCGTTTCTTGATTTCCGCCTCAGCTTGTTCATTACTAGTGTATAGAAAAGCTACAGATTTTTGAATGTTGATCTTGTAGCCTGCTACTTTGCTGTACTCATTTATTAGCTCTAGTAATTTTGTTGTGGATTTTTCTGGGTTTTCTACATATAGTATCATATCGTCTGCAAACAGTGATAGTTTTACTTCTTCCTTTCCAATTTTGATGCCTTGTATTTCTTTTTCTTGCCTAATTGCTCTGGCTAGAACTTCCAACACAATGTTGAATAATAGTGGTGATAGTGGACATCCTTGTCTTGTTCCTGATCTTAGGGGGAAAGTTTTCAATTTTTCCCCATTGAGGATGATATTAGCTGTGGGTTTTTCATATATTCCCTCTATCATTTTAAGGAAGTTCCCTTGTATTCCTATCTTTTGAAGTGTTTTCAGCAGGAAAGGATGTTGAATCTTGTCAAATGCCTTCTCTGCATCAATTGAGATGATCATGTGATTTTTCTGCTTTGATTTGTTGATATGGTGTATTACATTAATTGATTTTCTTATGTTGAACCATCCTTGCATACCTGGGATGAATCCTACTTGGTCATGATGTATAATTCTTTTAATGTGTTGTTGGATACGATTTGCTAGAATTTTATTGAGGATTTTTGCATCTGTATTCATTAGAGAGATTGGTCTGTAGTTTTCTTTTTTTGTAATATCTTTGCCTGGTTTTGGTATGAGGGTGATGTTGGCTTCATAGAATGAATTAGGTAGTTTTCCCTCCACTTCGATTATGTTGAAGAGTTTGAGGAGAGTAGGTACTAATTCTCTCTGGAACGTTTGGTAGAATTCACATGTGAAGCCGTCTGGTCCTGGACTTTTCTTTTTAGGGAGCTTTTGAATAACTAATTCAATCTCTTTACTTGTGATTGGTTTGTTGAGGTCGTCTATTTCTTCTTGAGTCAAAGTTGGTTGTTCATGTCTTTCCAGGAACCTGTCCATTTCTTCTAAATTGTTGTATTTATTAGCGTAAAGTTGTTCATAGTATCCTGTTATTACCTCCTTTATTTCTGTGAGGTCAGTAGTTATGTCTCCTCTTTCATTTCTAATCTTATTTATTTGCATCCTCTCTCTTCTTCTTTTTGTCAATCTTGCTAAGGGCCCATCAATCTTGTTGATTTTCTCATAGAACCAACTTCTGGTCTTATTGATTTTCTCTATTGTTTTCATGTTTTCAATTTCATTTATTTCTGCTCTAATCTTTGTTATTTCTTTCCTTTTGCTTGCTTTGGGATTAGTTTGCTGTTCTTTCTCCAGTTCTTGCAAGTGGACAGTTAATTCCTGCATTTTTGCCTTTTCTTCTTTTCTGATAAAGGCATTTAGGGCAATAAATTTCCCTCTTAGCACTGCCTTTGCTGCGTCCCATAAGTTTTGATATGTTGTGTCTTCATTTTCATTTGCCTCTAGGTATTTACTAATTTCTCTTGCAATTTCTTCTTTGACCCACTTGTTGTTTAAGAGTGTGTTGTTGAGCCTCCATGTATTTATGAATTTTCTGGCACTCTGCCTATTATTGATTTCCAACTTCATTCCTTTATGATCCGAGAAAGTGTTGTGTATGATTTCAATATTTTTAAATTTGTTAAGACTTGCTTTGTGACCCAGCATATGGTCTATCTTTGAGAATGATCCATGAGCACTTGAAAAAAAGGTGTATCCTGCTGTTGTGGGATGTAATGTCCTATAAATGTCTGTTAAGTCAAGTTCATTTATAGTAATATTCAGGTTCTCTATTTCTTTATTGATCCTCTGTGTAGATGTTCTGTCCATTGATGAGAGTGGTGAATTGAAGTCTCCAACTATTATGGTAGATGTGTCTATTTCCCTCTTCAGTGTTTGCAGTGTATTCCTCACGTATTTTGGGGCATTCTGGTTCGGTGCGTAAATATTTATGATTGTTATGTCTTCTTGCTTAATTGTTCCTTTTAATAGTATATAGTGTCCTTCTTTGTCTCTTTTAACTGTTTTACATTTGAAGTCTAATTTGTTAGATATTAGTATAGCCACTCCTGCTCTTTTCTGGTTGTTGTTTGCATGAAATATCTTTTCCCAACCTTTCACTTTCAACCTATATTTATCTTTGGGTCTAAGATGTGTTTCCTGTAGACAGCATATAGAAGGATCCTGTTTTTTAATCCATTCTGCCAGTCTATGTCTTTTAATTGGGGAATTCAGTCCATTGACATTTAGAGTTATTACTGTTTGGATAATATTTTCCTCTACCATTTTGCCTTTTGTATTATATATATCATATTTGACTTTCCTTCTTTCTACACTTTTCTCCATGTCTCTCTCTTCTGTCTTTTTGTATCTGACTCTAGTGTTTCCTTTAGTATTTCTTGTAGAGCTGGTCTCTTGGTCACAAATTCTCTTAGTGACTTTTTGTCTGAGAATGTTTTAATTTCTCCCTCATTTTTGAAGGACAATTTTGCTGGATATAGGAGTCTTGGCTGGCAGTTTTTCTCTTTTAGTAACTTAAATATATCATCCCACTGTCTTCTAGCTTCCATGGTTTCTGCTGAGAAATCTACACATAGTCTTATTGGGTTTCCCTTGTATGTGACGGATTGTTTTTCTCTCGCTGCCTTCAAGATCCTCTCTTTCTCTTTGACCTCTGACATTCTAACTAGTAAGTGTCTTGGGGAACGCCTATTTGTGTCTAATCTCTTTGGGGTGCGCTGCACTTCTTGGATCTGTAATTTTAGGTCTTTCATAAGAGTTGGGAAATTTTCAGTGATAATTTCTTCCATTAGTTTTTCTCCTCCTTTTCCCTTCTCTTCTCCTTCTGGGATACCCACTACACGTATATTTGTACGGTTCACATTGTCCTTGAGTTCCCTGATACCTTGTTCAAATTTTTCCATTCTTTTCCGGATAGTTTCTGTTTCTTTTTGGAATTCAGATGTTTCATCCTCCAAATCACTAATTCTATCTTCTGTTTCTTTAAATCTGTCTTTGTAGGTATCCATTGTTTTTTCCATCTTTTCTACTTTATCTTTCACTTCCATAAGTTCTGTGATTTGTTTTTTCAGCTTTTCTATTTCTTCTTTATGTTCAGCCCATGTCTTCTTCATGTCCTCCCTCAATTTATCGATTTCGTTTTTGAAGAGGTTTTCCATTTCTGTTCGTATATTCAGCATTAGTTGTTTCAGCTCCTGTATCTCATTTGAACTATTGGTTTCTTCGTTTGACTGGGCCATGTGTTCAATTTTCTGAGCGTGATCCGTTATCTTCTGCTGGCGTCTGGGCATTTAGTCAGATTTCCCCAGGTGTTCGACCCCACAGGTTGAAAGATTTTTCTGTGCAATCTCTGGGCTCTGTTCTTCCTATCCTCCCCAGTAGGTTGCGCTCGTGGCACACGCCTGTCTGTGGGTTCCACCAGCGAAAGTTGCCGTGGGTCCCTCAGCTCTGGAAAACTCTCGCCGTAGGGGAGGTTCGGCAGCCGAAGCGTCTTGGAAGAATGCCAGCCGGCCCGGGGTTCCAAACGCGGGGAGGGTCGCCGGCCGTCGCAGCACAGGAGAGCGTCCGGCCAAATTAGCCAGTCGGCCCGGGGCACCAAGCGTGGCGGGAGGGCGCTAGCTGTCGCAGCCCGGGAGAGTGCACTGTTCCCAGCCGACGGGGGAGTCACGTGTTTGGAAGGGATCCCCCAGTCACTGTTCTCCACAGTCTGGGGATTTCCGACCCAACTATCTCAGTTGTTCCGGGGGGCCTCGTGTGGTGGGGGCACCAGCCGCCGCGGCCTAAGGGGACCGCCTGTCCAATTCTACCAGCTGGCCCGGGAAGGTGGAAGGGAGGGACTCCGGTCGCTTGCCGTCCCACCCAGGAAAGCCCGTGCCCCTTGGTGATCTCACCGGAGCTGGTTCTCCCAGATAGTCAGCCGTTCCAGGATGGGGTACGCTGTCCCTTTGATCACCCTCGTGGCTCCGGGAGCTGCTCTGTATTATCTCCACTCCCCCAGTAGCTGTTCTGGAGGAGGAAAGGTGAGGGCGGCAAGGCTGTCGAGGCTGGTGGCGGAGGAGCACAGTGAAGGTGGGGGAAGAGGGCACCGTGGTGGTTGGAGAGCAGCCGGAGCAGGAGGGGGAGGAGGGGGGAGAAGGAGGTCGGGCGGCTCGGCTGCTGCGGGGCGTGGGCGCCGCGCGGCGGGCCGGCGGAGAAAGAGAGGGGAGAAGGAGGTCGGGCGGCTCGGCTGCTGCGGGGCGTGGGCGCCGTGCAGCGGGCCGGCGGAGAAAGAGAGGGGAGAAGGAGGGCGGGTGGCTCGGCTGCTGCGGGGCGTGGGCGCCGCGCGGCTCCAATCTGTCTTTTGATTGGAGAGTTTAATCCATTTACATTCAGTGTAATTATTGATAAGGGACTTACTTCAGCTATTTTATCCATTGTTTCTTATACATTTTATATCTTTTTTATCCTCTTTTATTTGCAGCTTTCTTTTGTAATTAGTTGATCTTTTTTGATGTAACTGATTGATCTCTTTCTCATTTATTTTTCTGTATTTATTTTAAGTACTTTCTTTGTTAATACAAATCTCAGTGTCTGGGGCAGGCCACGGTGGCTTAGCAGGCAGACTTCTCACCTGCCATGCTGGAGTCCCTGGTTTGTATACCAGTGCCTGCCCATGCAAAAACAAACAAACAAACAAAAAAACTATATATGTATATCAGTGTTTGTATTAACCTAAGTTTGTAACCTACAGATTTAAATGATACCAGCTTAAACTTCAATAGCATGCAGTCTATGCTTTTATACTTCTTTATTTTCTTCTCTTTATGTTTTTATCACAGAACCTCTTTATATTTTGCATGTCCATAACAGAACTGTGATTCTTTCTAATTCCGGAAGACCATGTGTGAATAAGAAGAATTAGAAAGTCTTTAAAGGAGCATAATAGAAATTGTGGGATGAAAAACACAATAGGGAAATTTAAAATATACTAGAGGCATTCAATACCAGATTTGAGTAGTCAGAAGAAAGAATCAGCGAACTACAAGACAGGAAAATCACACAGTCAGAAGAGCCAAGAGAGGAAAAAGAGTCAGCAGGGTCTAAGAAATCTGTGGGACAACATGAAGTGTACCAGCATATACTTTATGGGAGTCCCAGAAGGACAGGACAGGAGAAGGAAAAAAAGGGCAGAGGGAGTATTTGAAGAAGAAAGTGCCCAAAGTTTCCCAAATCTAATGAAAGACATGAATATTGCACATCCAAGAAGCACAAAC
This sequence comes from Tamandua tetradactyla, assembly GCF_023851605.1. Taxonomy (NCBI): domain Eukaryota; kingdom Metazoa; phylum Chordata; class Mammalia; order Pilosa; family Myrmecophagidae; genus Tamandua; species Tamandua tetradactyla. The sequence goes on along the minus strand of NC_135327.1, from coordinate 40,919,768 downwards.
CTGAGCCAGGCCTCCCTTTCATAAAAAGTATAGAAAGATATGGAAACTGGGCAACGAGGTCCTTCCCTCCCCATGAGTGGTGGAACCTGGAAGTTGAAGGGTGTTCTAGTTTGCTAGCTGCTGGAATGCAACACACCAGAGATGGATTGGCTTTTAATAAAAGGGGATTTATTTTGTTAGTTCTTCAGAGGAAAGGCAGCTAGCTTTCCACTGAGGTTCTTTCTTACGTGGAAGGCACAGAATGGTCTCTGCTGGTCTTCTCTCCAGGCCCCTGGGTTCCAACAACTGTCCCTGGGGTGACTTCTTTCTGTATCTACAAAGGCCTGGGCTGAGCTATGAGTGCTGAGATGAGAAATGCCAAGCTGCTTAGGCTGTGCTACGTTGTGCTCTCTCATTTAAGCACCAGCCAATTAAGTCAAATGTCACTCATTGCAGCAGACATGCCTCCTAGCCAACTGCAGATGTAATTAGCAACAGATGAGGTTCATGTACCATTGGCTTGTGTCCGCAACCACAAAACAAGGTATGCTCACCTGGCCAAGTTGACAACTGAATCTAACTAATACAAAGGGTTAATGTCATGAGGAGAAGTGCTGGTTAGGCTACCAAGACCTTGTTTTATTTGCTTATTGTCTTCAATAATTGCATATACAGCATCCTCCTTGTGGCAGTTTCTCTCCTTACAGCCTAGTCATTTGATCCTCACAGTAACTCACTGAGCAGGATGCTGTTTTACAACAGAGGAAACTGAGGCTCAGAGGGGTTAAGTAACTTGTCAGCCACAAACCCAGGAAGTTGAGAGTGTCTTAGGGCCACAGGGGACCAGCCAGCAGCATGGAAGGGGAATGTTCCCGGTACATCCTACTTGCAGGAGCCCATGTGGGCCAGAGTCCTTAATTGTTAGCCTTCTCCATGTGGCGGTGGTCCCCTCCTGCCTTTACAGCTTAACCCCCTCCCAGCACCTGCGGCACTTAGAAAACCAAAAGCATGAGCAGGTGAAAAAAAAAACACCAAATACATCCTGCCCTCCCCAGCCAGAAACCGTGTATCCAGTGTACCATCGCTGAGCTTTCGTTCTTCTGGAGGATTATGGCCATGTTAGGGCTGTGACATCCTCTCAGGAGGTCCCTGGAAACTGCCTGGTGACTCCAGACCCTCCCGGCACGTGGGCCTCCACGTTGTCCTTTATCCACCAGTAGAGCCCAATGGCGGAGGTGAAGAATTCCATTCATGACCTTCTAACTCTACCCCAGTAAAAGTTACTACAAAGCCTGTGATCAAGGGGAACCCAAAACATTAAGAAGTCATGAGGGTGCCCTATGAAGCTGAGCAAGGAAAAGGAAGGCCTCACACTTCTGTCCCCCCAGCCTGTGTCCAGCTGCACACCCTCTTGTCTTACCTGCTGTCAGCCATGTGCACAGGGCACTAAGAGGTGGTAATGGATCAGCCCAGGCTTCAATCTTCTGGTCTCAGGCTGTGGTCCATGGCAGTGCCATGGCCAACACCCAAAACCCAAGCCTTATCTTCTCACAGTCACGTTAGTTAAAGTTAGTTGTATCCTTGTATTATATGTGAATGTAACGACAGGATAATAATTCATTCATTGTGTTTGGGGAAAGTATGTTTATATTCCTTCTTTGGGCAGCAGGGTAATTCACTGATTAAACAAATACTTTTTGAATGCTTACTATGTACGAGTAGCTGTATATTTCAGGCACCAGGGAGACACTGATGAAAAAAAGGACATTCTGGTTGCAGACTGTAGGGATGTTAAATAATCAGTAGATAGAGATGGATGGATGGATGGATGTAAGAGATATACAGGAAGCTAGATAGGGAGATGGTGAGAAGATATATCCTGTCAGATGGGGGTCATTGCCATGAAGAAAAACGAAACAGGCAAGTGTCCAAGAGTGTGGGTGGGAGAAGAGATACTGTTTCAAAAAAGGTTACCAGGGAGGGCCCCTCTTCAAAGTTAGTAGTTTAATCCAGTGGAAAAATACTACTATATTGCACTGTATGAAGAAAATGGCACTGTCTTAAATGTAGGCACTCATTCAGATGCTGTTTTGAATATGTGAGTCATTCTCTGAGCCAAGGAAATGTGCCAGCCCTCAGAGCAGATAAACAAAGCCTTTCCCCCTGGGAATGCTGTAAAGTGCTTGTCCACTGACCTCCCAAGTTGCATAAGATGACAGCGAAGCCAAGAGCCGTAGAAAGAGGCATGTGGGTCACCACCCCAATCCCACCATGAAGAACTCGGGGCGTGGCTGCAGAAGTGCAGGGAATCTCTTTTCTGCCAGGAGAGTCACTATGCAAGGAGGGGAGCTCTATGAGAATGTAGCCTTGTTTCTGTCCTGTTTGCTGCTATATCTGCAGCCCCAAGAATAGGGCTGCATGATAAGCACCAGATCCGCCTTTAGTAAGGCGGCAGGGGTAGAAGGAAACTGTGAATCAAGGGTAGAGTTCATAGTGCCCCATAGCCTGGTACAGATATACCCAGAACTGCTTAATGGATGACTGAGTGGCTTGATGGATCCGTGGATAAGTGTCCTGATCTTCCATCAGATAGACCTAAGACAAGATTAATTGAAGATGGGTAAACCCTTTGGACAGAACTCGAGACATAGTTGTGGAACAGAATTAGTTGTTTTATGTGAATTTTCATTCTTGGATTTGTTCTTTGCCTGTTATGTGCAGGCACAGGGGAAACAGGTGAATAAGAGAGGGAAGATTGCTATCCCACAGAGCTCATAGGTAGTGTAGGATTTGGGCAAAAAGCACAAGAACTAATAGATGATCAAGTAATAGTTAAAAGAAAAAAAAATCCTGATGGAATTGCAATGGGCAATGGGATGGGTATGTCTGGTGTGGAAGTTGAAGGAGATGCTTTAGCTAGAGTGGACATGGAGAGTATCCCAAAGGAACCCCAATCATGAGAAGGAGAAGCTAAAGGGAGATGTAGCAGAAAAAAGTTCCAGGTGGAAAGAATAGTGGGTATTCAGACAGGAACAAGCTTGGTATCTTTGAGGGTCAAGAAAAAGTCCACTTTGGAGCCTTGTGAAGAGGGCGGAGTGTAATCCAGAGAGAGTTGAGAGGTTGGCAGGACCTAGATTATGCCAGGCTTTGGAAACATAGGAAGGATTTGGCTGCAGTGGGAAGCTAGTAGAGAGTTTTAAGCTGTAGAGTAGCATCTGATTTATACTTTTAGAAAGTCAACCCAACTTCTCGTTGGAGAAAAGGCTCTGCAAGGCAAAACAGTGTCAGGTACCAGCTAGGAAGCTATTGCATATGGTAGCCCACACAAGAGATGATGACGCTTGAGCAGAGTTTTCAGCAGTAAAGATCAAAAGCAATCATTGGATTTGGAATGTTTTTGTAGGTGACACCAAGAGGATTTTGTTGATGGATTGGACATGGGGCTGGTAGGATGAAATAAATCAAAAAGATTCCAAGATTTTTGTCCTGAACAATGTAAATGGGCCAATGAATACAAATTGCTGATGAGAAATTAAAGAGAATTTGTATTGAGAGAGTAGCCAGCCTATTATAAAACATGTTCTGAAGTCTGCCATTATATCATGATTTAGAAACTTGTTAGGGTTATTGAAATGGTCAGGTCTTAATTTATCATTGAAAGTTTGATCAGGTTTCCTTTATTCACTGCCCACTTTGCTGGGCAGCTTTGGTTACTGCCTGCCCTGTCCAACCCCACTGAGCAGTCCAACTCTTAGTAAGCCACAACTCCTGTTGAATGTTACTTGTGGTGAAAGTCTTGATTAGCTCCTTATAGGACCTCAGATGGAGACACCTATCTCTTGGAAAGAACTTCCCATCTCCATGTCATCCTCACTCACTGTGAATTTGAATTTGGTATCCAAGAATTCCTGGACCACTTCTGGTTATAGTTTTGCATATGATGAAGCAAGATAAGAACCACTGAAATCCATAGCATTTAATATCAATGTGGCTTGACCCATCATATTTTTTTTTATCATCCTCTTTCATCCACTCTTGTACCTTCTGTCTCTGTTCTGCTTTAGGTCCAGTGGAGGTTAGATATTTAATCATATCTAACCTCACAGTATCATATTAGGTTGAAGTACCAGTTAATTCTCTGAGCTCCTGACAAGCCATACCTCTGTTTGTTATTCTATCGTGCAATTAGGAGTTAGTCAATTTTTAAAATGGAGATGCAGAGGGTGCACGGGTGTTTCAGTGGTAGAATGCTCTCCTTCCATCTGGGAGACCCTAATTCTATTCTGAAACCATGCACCCCTCCCCCACCCACCCCCAAAAATGGAGATGCTGAGAAGATAGCCAGGGGGAAGTTAATAGTTGTTTGGGTTTTTTTTTTTAGCAAAAATACTTTTGTATTCTAATCCTTCTCATTCCAAGCCAATCTCCTTTTACTTATGTGAAGTAAAATATTTATGCCCTTATAATCCAGCTGCTCTTTCCTGCAGGGGAAATAGAACTCTGATTTTAAATGGCAACTTTAAGGCTGGACCTGATCCTGAATCTCCAAGTGAGAAAGAAACAAATGTCATTAACCTTTCCCAATAATATACAGACCATTAGGAGACAATGAGAGAGCTCATGTACCAAATTACTGACCTTTACTGGCAAAGTAATATGGGGTAGACATTGGCCTGGGGTCTCTCATTCCTCAGAGCCAACTAAAGTGTGATTTATCTTGTACATGGCAGGGATAATAATTTCCTTCTCATTTTTTCTGTAGTGGATATGCATGAGCTGTCATTCCCTGGGAGATGGGAAGAAAAACAGGCCACAGTGTGCTTTATTTGTTCATGATTTCTTTTTCCAAGATGAAATTGTGGCTGTATTTGGGGTATGGAAAATTAGAATTAGGACACTTGATGCAGTAGCCAGCAGCTGGCAGACTCAAGATTGAGGTGCAGCTGTTAGAAAACATCAGGCTTCTGGCCTTCATCATTTTAAGATCTTGGTCATTACATAGTAAACCTTTTTTCACTCTAGCTCTGCCTTTCATTATTGCAACATGCAGCTTTTTAAAAGCATGAGTTCCTGCCTCCCGCTCCATAGCATCCTTACTTTTCTCCTTTTTTTAACTGGATAAAACTTCTGTTTCCGGTTATTGTAATTTTTGTTTTGAATTAGAAATGGCTTCAGTATTAATAGGTAATCTTTATGGGAACTCGATTGAGTTAATACAATATCCTCTGTGTTAACTCATTTAGTTCTGATATCAACTTCATGATATCAATAGTGTTGAGAAAATAGAAGTCAGTAAAGGAGATTGAGAAACGTTCTACCAACCACACACCCAGAAATAGCAGAGTTGGGATTTGGAACTAGGCAGTTTGGTTCCAGAACTCTTATTCTTAATCTCCATGGGGCACTTACATGGCAGGGAAACATACCATCGTAGAGCAGCCTCCCATCATGGTAGGTTGTAGAATGCATTGTACAATGAAAGGTAGAGCCCATCACAGACTGTGATCTGGTTCTTTTCTCTCCTCCAGAAGACTGTGTACAGGACATCCTTGAGCTTTTTTGTTTTAGAGCCCTTTATAGAGAGTGCTGAGACTGGCTACCCAGGTGGTTGTCTCTGAATGAAAAACAAGATGATATTTCCTTTTAGAAACTGTAACTCAATTCTGAGCTGCATTTGTAAGTGTTCTAATTCTGGAATTGAGAGGGATTTAAATGTGGTTTGGGAATAAATGAATTTTAAGATCTCTTCTAATACCAGTATGGTTAATTGGGGCTGCCTCTGATGAATTTGTTCACTCGTTCTACCAGCCGATTGTCCTTTTTTCGGAGTTGGCTCTTTTCAGGACCAAGGAGGAAGGAATGAGGGGAACTGGTAGATGTTCTCTTATGTGGGTATCTCTGTCCTTTTTTTGAAACGTGTTTCTTTTAGAGTCCTTTCATGGCTTGCCTTTGTACCTACTACCTATATATGCCTATATAAACTCAGGGGCCAAATTGAAGGGGTGTCTTTCTGAGAAAAGGCCTAACTGCTTGTAGCAGGAAGTTGTGAACCAAGTCACCAGCAAAATTACGTTGCTTTTACCCAAATGATGGGTTGGTCTCCCTGCCCTCTCAAAGGTGACCTGGCTGCCTTAGCTCCAGTCACCAGACTGCCGGCTTGACCTAGAGGAACCCCACCTGGAGAGTCCACCCATCCCTAGACTTGGATAAATTCTGCCCGGGCAGGTAACTGCCAAAAGAACACCTAATATGAGTCTTTGGAGAAGGGGTTCATAGGGCCTCTGAGAAGTTTTTCAAATGTCAGCCAAAAGAAAAAAATCAGCTCTACAATTTCATGTAAAGAACAAATATATATGAAGCAAACTGTTCTGTGCTCTTTGATTCTAAAAACGTTTCTTAATTTCTATGACAGTAAAAGAACTTTGTACCTCATAGAATAACCTTCTTATAAATGAAAAGGAGTTTTAACGAAATGGTACTTTACAAGTTTTAACTGAAGCAAATGTTTAATGTGAGATGCACAGCTCAGAACCTGGCCCTAGACAGGGAGAGGATGGTATTATTCCTTTTATAGAAGTGTACCAAGAACTATTCTGAGTTTTTTTTAATAGCAGTTAAACATATACAAAAAAATTTCCATTAACTGCTTTTTAATTTTTTTCCTTTTTGGGGGTGGGAGTATGGGTGCATGGTCCAGGAATCAAACCCAGGTCTCCTGCATAAAAGACGAGCATTCTACTACTGAACCACCCATTCACCCCCTCCATTAACTACTTTTCAGTGTACAATTCAGAGGTATTAATTGTATTCACAGTATTGTGCAATCATCACCACTAATCTGTTTCCAAAATTTTTATCATTCTAAATAGCAACTCTGTATCCATTAAGCAGTAACCACCTATTCTTTCTCCTCTCAGCCCCTGGTAACCCCTAATCTACTTTCAGTCTCTATGAATTTTCTTTTTCTATATAAGTGAAATCATACAATATTTTTCCTTTTAGTTTCTGACTTATTTCAGTCAACCTGATGTCTTCAGGGTTCATCTATATTGTTGCATGTATCAGAATTTCATTCCTACTTATGACTCTCTCTCTCTCCCTTTCCATCTCTCTCTTTCTCTCTCTCTCTCTCACAAACACACACACACACTACATTTTGTTGATCCCGTCACCTGTTGGTGAACTCTTGAGGTATTTCTACCTTTTGGCTATTGTGAATAATGCTGCTCTGCATATTAGCATGCAAGTATCTGTTTTCAGTTCTTTGAAGTGTATACCTAGGAGTAGAATTGTGAAATCAAATGGTAATTCTATGTTTAACTTTTTAGGGAACTGTCAAACTGTTTTCCCCAATGGCTGCACCTTTCTACATTCTCACCAAGAACGTACAAAGGTTCCAGTTCTTCCACATCCTTCCCAACACTTATTTTCCTTTTTTTGAAAATATAGCCATTCAGAATGGTTGGTGTGAAGTGGCACTTCATTGTGGTTTTTGAGTTATACTTCCTTGATGGTTAAATGATGCTGAGCATCTTATCATGTGCTTCTTGGCCATTTGTACATCTTCTTGGGAGAAATGTCTGCTCAAGTCCTTTGACCACTTTTTAATTGGGTTGTTTCTTTGTTGTTGAGTTTTAGAAGTTCTTTATGTATTCTGAGTATTAACCCTCATCAGATACATTATTTGCAAATATTTTCTCCCATTTAGTGGATTGCATTTTCACTCTCACCCTCTTGATAATATTCTTTGAAACACAGATTTTTTAATTTGGATTAGGTCCAGTTTACCTATTTTTTTTCTTGTTGCCTGTGTTTTATTGGTTGTTTAAGAAGCCATTGGCAATCCAAGGTCATGAATAAGTTTTCTTTTAAGTTTTATGGTTTTAGCTCTTAAATTTATGTCTTTTATGCATTTGGAGTTAATTTTTGTATATGGTGTAATGTCCAACTTCATTTTGTATGTAGTGTGAAGTCCAATGAAGACAGTGTTCTTTCCTCATTGAATGGACTTAGCATCATTATGGCAAATCAATTGACCATAGATGTATGAGTTTATTTCTGAACTCTCAATTCTATTCCATTTTAGTATATATGTCTGTCCTTTAGCCTGTTACCACACTGTTTTAAATACTGTGACTTTGTAGTTTTAAAATTAGAAAGTGTGAGTCCTCCAATTTCCTTCTTCTTTTTTAATATTTTGGCTATACTGGGTCCCTTGTAATTCAGTATGAATTTTAGGACAGGATTCCCCATTTCTGCAAAAAAAAAAATGATAAGGAGTGTAGAAATCTATATATCACTTTGGGTAGTATTATCATTTAACAGTATTAACTCTTCCACTCCATTAATGTGTGGTGTCTTTTGCTTTATATAAGTCTTCTTTAATTTCTTTCAGCAATGTTTTGTACTTTATTTTATAGTTTTAATTATACAAGGTGTGCTTCCTTGGTTAAATCTGTTTTTGAATGTCTTATTCTATTTGATGCCATTATAAATGAAATTGTTTTCTTAAATTTCTTTTAGGATTATTTATTAATAGTGTATAGGAACATAACTAATTTGGGGATGTTGACTTTGTATCCTGAAACCTTGCATGATTCCATTATTAGCTCTAAAAATGTTTAGTTTTTTTCTTTTCTATTTTGTTTTTTGGTAAATTCTTTAGGGTTTTCTACATATAAGAATGTCATCTATGTATGTAGTTTTACTTCTTCCTTTTCAATCTGAATGCCTTTAATTTCTTTTTCTTGAGTTGTTGCTCTGACTAGAACTTCCAGTGCAGTTTTAAATAGAAGTGCAATAGTTGGTATCCTTGTCTAGTTCTTGATCAAAAGACTTTTAGTCTTTTACTATGTTGGTAGTTTTTCATAAATGCATTTTATTGTGTTGAGGGAATTCCATTCTGAGGGTTTTATCATGAAAAGGTTTTGGATTTTGTCAAATATTTTTTCTACCTCAATTGAGATGTGGGATTTTATCCCTGTTACATTAATGTGGTGTATTACATTGATTTTCCTGGGTTGAACCACCCTTGCATTCCTGGGATAAACTCTAGGTCACCATGGTATATAATATTATAAAGTTGAATTTGGCTTGGTAGTAATTTTGAAGATCTGTGTTTGCATCTGTATTCATAAGAGATCTTAGTCTGTAGTTTTTCTAATTCTCATTGTCTGCCTTCAGTAACAGGGTGATGCTGGCCTCAAGGAGGGAGTTGGGTGGAAATTTTTGTCACTGATTTTCTTTCTTGTTTTCCTACTCTCTATTTTGTTTAGCACAACTCTAATCTTGACTGTTTTTTCCCTTCTGCTAGCTATTTAGGTTGCGCTTCTTTTTCTCATTACTCAGGGTATACAGGAAGGCTATTGGTTTGAGAGCTTTCTTCTTTTTTAACGTAGGTGTTTACAGTTTTAAATGTCCTTCTACATACTGCTATTGCTGTACCCCTAAGTTTTGGTATGTTGTGTTTTTTGTCTGAAGGTATTCTTCTGATTTGCCTTATAATTTGTTCTTTGAGCCATTGGTTGTTCAAGAATGTCTTGTTTAGTTTGTACAAATTTGTGTTTCCCAGTTTTCTTTCTGTTACTAATTTCTAGTTTCATTCCATTGTAATTGGAAAAGATACTTCTTAGTATGTCTGTCTTTCTAAATGTATTAAGACTTGTTTTGTGCCTCTACATATAGTCTATCCTGGAGAATGCACTATGAGCACTTGAGAAGGATATTTTTCAGTGTTAACTAAATAGGAAGTGTCCAATATAAACTTCAAACTCAGGTCCAGCAAATCTAGAGCCCAAGCTTTTAACTATAACACTGTTACTTATTTTAAAGCAGTCCCCTGTGCTAAGATTGCTTGGACTTGAAAGTTCCCTTTTCACAAGCATCAAAATCCAAACAGTTCTCTCTCCACATACACAGAATCCCTGTTTACTGCTCCATACCACAAAAGACATGTCCAAAACAGATGACCAAAAGCATTATGAGTTCCCTGTTCTCTCTCTATATTTATGGTAATGGATAAGCAAATTGGTGTGCCATGAGTTGAAGAGCAGTTAGCATGTTTTGAAAACAGACTCCTTTGCAGCATTGGAAACACCAGCAAGACAGTGCTGGGTTTATCCATGCTGTGATTTGAGGTGGTTTCTTGAAGCTCCTCAGGAGAAGCCTGGCATGTTCACAATGTGTATGGAGTTAGGTGGTCCAGGCAAAACAAGTCTGGATTTCAGTCTTTTTGGAAATGTCACTTTGTTTAAATTCATGTAGACACATAACATGGTACTAGTCAGGGAATCAAACTTTATATAACAAAGCAGCAAGTGTGATTCTAGAAGTAGAAAGATCCTTATGTATAATTAAGCCTCTGTCCCTGATTCAGCCAGAGTTGAGACCACTGGGCTTAAGTTATATAGAAATTTTGATCTGAGCATACCAGCCATATCATGATGTTGTTCACTGCAGAGATGGAGCTGTAAGGCCAGGCAGCCCAGAGGCAGTGGTGCACATTGTTTTGTTTTGTTCTGCTTCTCCCATTATGCATACCCTACTTTCTCTCCTTTTCCAAAAAAAAGAGATCAATGTGGAGTGGGGGTCCACCCTCAGGCCATCAGTAGGGAATATTTCTGAGGTTGTTTGCATACTTTGGGTACTCAGAGACTGTATCGAGAAACTCTGTAAGTGGTCTTGAATGACTTCACATTTTGTGAACAGATCTTTTGCAGTCAGAGTGCCTATTCACCCAGCAGGCTGGCTGTAGTCAGCCACTTAGGCATCCTATGAAAGCAACAAGTCCTTTTACCAAATGAGGAAAGAAGAGATTTCCTGTAGTCAGAGTTTGGGTTCTTTTTTATTCTTTAAATTCTTTGTTCATTTTGAAACTAAGTATGCCATTGCCTGTCTAGAAGCCATGTGCACTCATGATCCAAAACAAAAAGGCTGTAAATTCCTAGAGGTACCAGCTGAAGCTGTCCTTGGTAGCCCCACTTCACACTGAGTCTTAAGAAAAAGAGTACAGCTGTGCAGCCTTCTCTAAGCTGCCTTGCTCTGCACATCTGTGTAAGGACTCCTAAGGAAGGCCTGGGACCTCAGAGGCCCTTATATTCTGAAGGGCAATAAGCATTTTGCAATCCCCACGTGGCACCATCATGGCCCAATCATTTATTCAGTCACTGAGTATTTATTCAGTGCTAGTTATAGTGCTAGGGGATATGACAGTGGACAGGACAAGTCAGGTCTCTGCTCTTGTGTTCATATCCTAGTGGAGAGAAGACAGATGGTCAACAAGTAAACGAATAAATAAAAAAAAAATGAATTCAGATGAAAGTGCTCTGAAGACAGTGAAACTGGGTAATGTCAGTGGCTAGCAGGGAGTGAGGAGCTGGAAAGAGACCACAGCAAATGGGGCAGGAAACAAAGCTTGGAGAGGCAGCTTCGGGGCTGAGATCTGAGTGATAAGAAGTCTCCATATATGTGGAGACCTGGAATATTCCAGGCAGAGTGAACTGCTGTACAAAGGCCATGAGACAGAAATAAGAGGGCAAGTTAGAAAAAACAGAAAGAAGTCTATTGTGGCTGGAGAGCCAGGGACCTGAGGGTGTTGGGGAGCAAGGCAGCAGCTGGGTAGGGATCTTGAATGCCATGGTAAGGAGTTTGGTTGCCCCAGAGGAATTTGTAATATATTGGAGACATTGTCCTTGTCAAGACATAAGAGGGCATAGAAAGGAGCTGGGAAATCCAGATTTTAACCTAGATCTTTTAAGGTGTTAGATGATTATAATCCAGCTTAGTGCATATGGGCAAACATCTAAAGCATTATAGATGTCTTCAGAGCTGTGGATGCCTTTGGAGGTTGGCTCAAACCACTGTCACCCCCACCCCCGCCCCTGCCGTTATCCTCAGCCTCCAACCTCCCCTAACCTCTTGCTAGCTAGAATCCTTACTTCAAAGCACACCCATTCCCTCTGTCTATGTTCCATTCCCAAAAGATTCTACAGTCCATTTCCTGCTCCGTTAAATACTCTCTTCATTATCTTATTCCAGATCCCATCGTTTATTCTTCCAGATTTCAGCATTCCCCTCATCTGGGTGGCCCCCGGCTCTAGTATTTGCCTTCGTCCCTCCAGAGACCTCCTCCCTTCCCACCTATACCCATGTTAGAATGGTTGGTCTGACCAAGGCTTATGCTGTTTGCAGAGTTAAACAAGAATTAAAAGGGAAGTCAAGTTTGGGTGCTGTCATTTTGGAATGTGTGTGAGCCACTTGAGTGGTTTATTACAGACAGCAGTTTGGAACATTTGAAATTGGCCACTTTGTTCTTCACTTTCCACAATTAATTAGCCGTCTCATGGTGTTTCTTCTGAGTTGCATTTTGTCGGATCTCTATTAACAGGAAGCTTCCTCTACTTCGCAAACTCTCTGTGGTGCCTTCACCAAGTGTACCCCACAGCTGTGGGGTTCTCTCCCTGCCTAGAGTTGGCCTGCATTCTAGTGGAGGAGAGTGGTTTTCATGGAGAGCTAGACCTGTGTGAGGAGACTTCCCTGTGCATTTCCCTATTCATTCCTCATAACAACCTGGGGTAAGGTTCCCCAGTTTGAAAATGAGGATTTGCCCTCCTGACTTTCAAGCTTTGTGTATCCCTCCCACACTGAACAAGACCCACCTAGGCTATAACACAGGATATGATGGGAAAGCCTGCATGTGGCTTAGAGAACTGAAAAGCAGATCCCTGTGGCTTCAGCCCCCTTTCTCTCCTGGATCACTTGCTCTGGGAAGTCAACAGGCACATGTGAGGAAAGGCAACAGCCCTTTGGGAAGGTCCACATGGCAAGAACTGAGGCCTCCTGCCAGGAACCAGCACCAGCTGACCAGCTTTGTGAGTGAGCCCCTTGGAAGCAGATCCTCCAGCTCCAGTCCAGCTGTCCGAGGACTGCAGCCCCAGTGGCAACCTAAGGAGAGATCCTGAGCCAGAGCCACCCAGCCAAGCTGTTCCCAGATTCCTGACCCACAGGAACTCCATGAGCAGTAAATGTTGACTGTTTTAAGTTGCTAAATTTAGGGTAATCTGTTAAAAGCACTAGATAACTAATATAGTAAAAGTTACTTCCATTTGACCACTGAGGAAGGAGAACTCAGAGATATCAGAGATTTGCCAAGATCACAGCGCCAGTTAGCAGCAGAACAGGGAACCAAATTCACATCCTTTCCACCAAAAAGTTCACACACTTACCTCCCTGCAGTGCTGCCAGCAGCATTCAACTTAGGACAGCAAACAATAGCAGGAAAAAGTAACAGGCCATATTGACTCAGTCTCCACCCTGGAATGGTCCTAAATTCCAGGAATCCCAATGTTTTAGGATGGAATGGTCAAAATCCAAGCAAAGAGATAATTTTTGCAATTTATATGATGTACTTGGTTAATTGGATTCCATTAAAACTCCCATTGCACATCCAGTTCAATCACGGCCATCTGATGTCAAAAGGCTTTTACATTCTGTTTATTTCCAGTTCTTTCTCTTGTGACTCTTTTTTTCAAATCACTTAAATCTACTCCCTGTTTCAGATTAGGGCTTCTACTGAGCTTTTTCCATGAAAGGTTTTTTAAAAAAAGTAGCATTCTTGGTAGAATTTAATAGCAGCGTATGTGTTCTAAAGGCTGACAACTGCATCTTATGATTGTTAGCAAATTCTAAGAAATGCCATTAAGCAATGAAGGTCTACAACCACCAGCCTGCTTTCTCATTGTCTCCAGGTATGCTTACCTGGAGCCACACATGGCCTGCCTTCTTTTTGAAAAGATGGTTTTTGTGGCATTGGGTTTCTGACATCTACTCACAGAGCCTCTGTGAACTAGCCTTATTTTTCAGCATCTTCCCCAGAAAATCATAACCACTGAATTGTTAAGCCTCAGTTTTCCCAAGGAATCAATCAGTTGAATTTGCCAAGCAAAGAGAATGCCAGCAAAACTTAGTAACTTTTAAGAGAAAGAAAAGTGTACCCATTAAATGGCTTTTTCCTCAGCTTTTCCATTCAAGAAGCAGCAGCCAGAGGTCTGTTGGGAATTGAAGACAAGAGGCAACATCTCACTTGTCCTCTTTGCTCTTAACAGCTGTGCCTGCCTTCTGAAGCCAATTCTGACACCCAGCCCTGAATTCCTAGCCTGGGAATGGTTGTTCTTCAAGTCTGGAAATGGCCTTGGGTTAGGCCTCATGACAGCCCCAGCTGGACTTGAAATTTGGCAGGAGTGGGCAGCCAAGAAAAGGAAGATTGGCCAGACTAGCTAGCCTCCCATTCTCTCTCCCTGAGATAAAGCGGGCCTATGATAGCAAGCTTGGAGTCCGTATATAAAAGACTCCATCCCCTCAAAGTTATTCTGGGGTCCAGATCAGTGCTGGCCAGCCTGCTTGGACACTACATACATGCATGGCCAGCTGGTGTGTGTGAACTTGTCCTTCTCTAGTTGCTGCTGGCTGGGTACTTAGAGACTTGCAAAATGAGGGAGGATGATTACCACAGGGATTATTGCAATTCAAATTGCCTGTAGAAGTAACAGCAGTTGACATTAATTTTATTTTTTTATCCCATAGCTCAGGTGTTTAAAAGTTATTTGGTGCTGAAAGGCAGAAACACAAATTTTTTATAGGGGATTTCAAGCTCCATTGAAGCTCCGAGACCTCTCGCTGCACTTGAATCTGAACAGCTGCTGCACAGATGGTATTCTTCTGACTTTAAGTGAATTTTTAGAGCCCAAGGAAGCTATGATCACTCACCTCTTCTCTGTCTACTAATATAAGTAGAAAACGTTTGTATGGCCCTCATGAGTAGGAGGGAAATTAGAGGGGCATGGGACCATGTAAGATAAGACAGCCAAGGAAGGCCACAGACCAGAGAAGAAAGACCATGAGGTCCAATACCTCATTTTACAGATGAATAAACTGAAGCTCAGAAGGGGGCCAAGGCTTAGCCAAGCCCACACAGATAGTATAACTTCACCCAGTGTCCTGCTTGCAAGCTTAGCATCACTCAGCCCTTCCAGCGGGGGTGTGGACAGGGCATGAGCAAGCTCTGCTTTACACCTGGTTTCCCTGGCAGCCCCTGCCCCCTCCAGCTGTCAGGTCCCTTTGGGAATAAACAGAGATGTGTTGGCACAAAGAAGAAATGGTCAAGGTGACTGGGTCCAGATGGTTATCTTTAAGGAAGCCACCAGAAATGTGAGTCAATCCAAGGATATTCTTTGAGATACATTCTTCCTTCTTTTGCCTTCCCTCAACTGAAACTTTCTTCAAACTCCCACAAATACCTCTTTCTGGAAGCACATCCAGTGAGCTTTTCCCATTGAGTGCCCTCCTCTCCTGCACCCCTCCACCTGCATGCTTCCTTCCTCCGGAAGCCCCACTCTTCTCACCCCCAGTGGGCATTCCCTTCCCAGAAAGCTGCCTTAGCCCCATCCCCTCCTCTCTTCTTTCTTCCTCTATCCTTGTGGGGCAGTGGCATCCATTCTCATCACTGCAGGGTCCTTCTCAGGGCACCCATCCTTTATCCCTGGACTTTTCTTTCCTCTCATCCTCACAGCATTTAGTTTGCAAATGGGGTGCCACCCCTTTCCAACCTGGATTTTCTGGGACAGCCTCAAATTCCAGGTCTAACCCTTGAATAGAATGCTCTGCTCATTAAACCACTGCCTGCTTGAGTTCTTCAGATACATTTGGTTCCCCACTGTGGTTTCAGTGACTCAGGCTGTAAGCCGCAGCCTCTTGGCTGGTTCTCCACATCCAGCCAGTGGTCAAATATAATCAATTCTTCCAGCACAGCATTTTTGAAATCTGTTCCTTCCTTTCAGAGTCCACTGACACCAACCCAGCCAGGCCTTCCTTCCTAGGCAGCTAGACTACCACATAGCCCTCTGACCTCCTGTCTGTCTGCCCTTTATCCTTTGCCCCCCTCAAATCCATTTTACATTTGTTAACCTTCCCAAACCATGACTCTGAGCTTCCATGACCCACTAAATGGCCACATCCTCGTCACCACTCCCCATTTCTGCTGGCCTTCATCTATCCACAGACAGCAGTTCAGTTCTGCTGTTTGTGGGTGACCCTCATTTTCTTACCTCTGTGTGTGGGCTTATGTGCATGCTGTTTCTTCTAAGTGGAAGCCCCTTCCTCATCTCTGTTCACTCCATGCCATTTCCCCATTTTGAAAGTCCAAGTGATTTTTGTTATTGAAAGTTGCATTCAGGGTCACCGCTGCAGGAAGACTTCCCTGAATCATCTCTTCTTTAAACTTTTGTAGTACTTCTTCAGTTTTAAATTGTTATTCATGTGTAGAGATGATAATCTCTATTAGATTCCTAAACTTGTCTATCCAAACTGATTCTTCTGTTATTTGCTTCCTTCAGTGACAATGAAGTAGAGTGGATAGGGGGTGGGTAGAAAAAATACATAAATGTGAATATTAATTAGCGGTATCAGGTTTAAATACATAAGACCATGAGAAATGTGAAGTCACGAGTTAATAAATCATTAACTGTCAAATGAATTATGCAGATTTCAAGATGGCGATGAATTCGTCTACAGCAAGTGTTACAGCGGGTCCTTTGGTATTTGGGCTGTGTGCCGGCGTCTTCTGTCAGTGAATGGTTCTGTGAAGAAGCATAGCTCAGTCATTAACTTTTCTTTGCAGATTAGCAACATTTGCTTCATTTTTCAGATATGCTTTCATTGTCTCTGTAGAATCACTTATTGTTCAGATTTTAGTAAAAAGAATAACAACACTAAAGGAAAAAATCATGGACATGGCAGGTCTGTCCGTTGATCTGATGCATTCATTAGCTGAGCCCCTACACTGAGATTACAGAGGGAAGAAGAGCTGTCAAAGCATACACTATTCACTAAGGAACTGACCACTTAAAAAGTTAGACCCCTTCAAACTCCCTTCCCAGCTTAACAGTAGCATCTCTTCTTACCCATCACATCAGCCTCTTTGCCAACTTATGGCTATTTGTTGGAAGTGGTAATGTACCATGAAAGTACATCAACTATAAAGTGAAATCAATATCGTACAAAGATGGAAGATTTCACGAAGGTGGTGTTTTAGAGAATTGCTCAAATCACAACAGTGGCCTTAATAAATGAGAATCTCACATTGAGGAAGAAAACCAGACAAGGATGATGACATAAGCCATATATCCTTCCAGAGAGAGTGACTCAAATATTAAAGGATTAGGACAGAATTTGGAAAAATTGTTGAAACCCTTGAATATTTTCCACCCAAACTCTCTTTATGGCCATGTGTGGGAATCAGATGTGCAGAGGGGGGAGTTGTCATCTCATGCCTTTCTGCAGTTATATGAATAAATTACCCCAAGGAACAATCAGTGCTTGGTTCCTTCTTCGTTCATTAAAAGAAGAAGGGCATGGTTGCTCTTAAAACCTTTTTTCTTTTTTTTAACTAACATTCCCCTTCCCTGTGCCTCAGTTCCTCTCCCCTAGTAACCTCTCTGAATTTCCTTTTTCTGGTCATCTTATATAAGAGTTTTCATACAATTTTTGTCCTCATGTGTCTTGCTTGATTCACTGAGCATGTTTCAGCTTCTTTCATGTTGCAGCATGTTGAGGATTTAATCATGACCCCCACAAAAGTCATGTTCAGGTCGCAATCCCTGGTCCTGTGGTTGTGAACCCACTTGTAAATAGGACTTTTGAAGATGTTATTATTTAAAATGTACCCAAACTGAATGAGAATGGGCCTTAGTCCAATATGGCTGAATTCTTTATAAGCAAAGGAAATTTGGACACAAAAAGAGTAAGCCACAGGGGAAGAAATTGGAAGTCAACTGAACCTGGAGGAAAAAGAAGAAGGCATTGCCATGTGCGCTGCCATGTGATGGAAAAGCCCAGGATTAAGAATTGCTGGCAGCCAGCCCCAGAATGCCACAGTCTTTGGGGAGAAAGAATCGCCTTGCTGACGCCTTCATGTTAGACTTCTCCTAGCCTCAAAACTGTGAGCCAATAAATTCTCATTGTTTAGGCCAACCCACTGTATGGTATTTGTTTTAGCAGCCAGGAAACTAAAAAAATACCCATGTCTTACAACTTCATTTGGCCAAGTACTATTCCATTGTGTGTATATGTAGCACATTTTGTTTAACCATTCATTAATTGATGGTCATTTAGATTATTTCCAGCTTTTGGCTTTTGTGTTTGATGCTGCCATAAACATTGGTATGCAAATATCTGTTTTTGACCCTGTTTTCACTCTCTTTGGGTGTATACCTAGAAATGAGATGACAAGTCAAATGGCAATTCTATATTGAAATGTTTGTGGAATCACCATATTGCTTTCCATTGTGCTGCACAATTTTACATTATCACCAATACATTAAAGTTCCCAATTCTCTATGTCTTCTCCAGCACTTATTTTCAGGTTTTTAAGTAACAGCCATCCTTGTGGGAATGAAGTGGTATCTCCTGATCTTAATTTGCATTTCCTTAATGGCTAATGATGTTGGGCATCTTTTCATGTGTTTATTGACTGTTGCTATATCTTCTTTGGAGAAATAATCATTTAAGTCTTTTGCCCACTTTCCATTTGGGTTGTCTTTCCACTGTTGAGTTATAGGTATTCTTTATATATTCTGTATGTTAAACACTTTTCTGATACATGGTTTGAAACTATTTTCTCCCTTTCTGTAGGTTATCTTTTCATTTTCTTGATAATTTCCTTTGATGCATGAAAGCTTTCAATTTTGATGAAATCAAATATGTCTGTTGTTTCTTGTGTTACTCATGTTTTTGGTGTCATATCCAAAACCCCATTGCTGAATCCCAGGTCATAGAGATTTGCCCTTATGTTATCATCTATGAGTTTTATAGTTTTAGCTCTTATGTTTAAGTCCTTATGCATTTTGAGTTGACTTTTGTAAATGGATTGAAAAACAGGCCTAAATTCATTCTTTTGCATGTGAACATCCAGTTTTCCCGCTACCATTTGTTGAAGATATATTCTTTCCCCACTGCATGTGCTTAGCACCTTTGTCAAAAAATCAGTTGGCCATAGATGTATGGGTATATTTCTGTACTTTCAGGTCTGTTCCACTAATGTATTTGTCTGTGTTTGTGCCAGTACCACACTGTTTTAATTACTGTTGCTTTGTTATAGCATTTGAAATCAGGAATTGTGAGTCCTCCAGCTCTGTTCCTTTTCAAGATTGTTTTGGGTATTCAGGGGCTTTTACAGTTACATACAAATTTGTGAATTGGGTTTTTCATTTAAAAAAAAGTCTACTGGAATTTTACTAAGGATTACATTGAATTTGTATATTGCTTTGGGTAGTATTGACATATTGACAATGTTCACTTTTCCTATCTGTGAATATATGGGCTACCTTACCATTTATTTAGGTCTTCTTTAATTTCTTTCAACAGTGTTTTATAGTTTTCAGTATTCAAGTCTTTTATATGTCTGGTTAAATTTATTCCCAGATATTTTACTCTATTAGATACTGTTGTAAATAGGGTTTTCTTAATTTCCTATAACCTAATTTTTAAGAACACATTAAATTCATATGTTTTATCTTTCAAGATAAAATCATAATACAGTCATATTGCTGTGTTGCAGTTTATTCCCCATTTTCATGTAGTTTAAATAAAAGTGTCTTTTTCCTCTGCCAATTATCCTCATATTTATTATGTTTTAAATGTGTTAATTCATAACAGAAGACATTTCTTTCTCTGAAAAAGGACTCTAAGACAAAAAGGTGTTGGTTTGGGGGCCTCTGTATTCCCATAAGTCAGGTGGAAACAGTGACAGTAACTGGAAGTTGGTGATGTTTGCAGTAGTTCATTCATCTTCATCATTACTGCAAATCCTCTGCTATACTCACTGCATCAGTACTCCAGTCTTAAATTGTATACTGGGGAACTCCGATAGAAAACTGCTCATGTCTTTTCCTTATGAGTAGCTACAGTCCACTGCTTCAACTCCAAAGAAATAAAGCTTTTCCTAAAAGTTGCAACTTCTTCTTATTTTATTTCCTTCTCTCCTCCTCCTCCTCTCTCTGCTTTCTTCTCCTTCTTCTCCCTTCTCCTCCTTGTCCCTATCATTTTTCACTTCAATTTGCTCTTCTTTTTTCTTTTTGGTTTTTGTTCTTTTTCAGGTTTTAGACAAACATTATTTCACTTACACAGAGGTAAGGTAGGATCTTCTAGCTACTGTTTCTCTTCCTCGAGGTATAGAAGATTAACACTAAAATAGATCTGAGAGATGATTTAGCCCATCTCACTTATTTCAGAGATGAGAAATTGGCTTCAGAACAGAATGGTAGAGCTGGGCTGGGACTCTCACTTCCATCCACCCTCACTTATGCATGATGCCAAAAACATTCCCATGGCAGCTGCTGTCCTGCGTCTTGGTATGCATGGCCATGAGGGGAATGACTCAGAGTACAAATCTTGGACCCTCTCCCCCATGTCCAGCTTTGGGTACCCAAAAACAGATGCTTAGACAAAGAATTAAGAGATAGTAGTTTATTTGAGAAGGAATCCCAGGAAACACTAGGTAGGGGACTGGGGAAGAAAGGCAAAAAGAGAAGGCAACAAAGCATTCATTATCAAGCAGGTCACTGCTGTGGGAAACTGGGGCTTGGCCCCTCTGAGGAATGCCTGGGGGTTGCATGGAACACACACTTCAGAGTTATCCCCACAACTAGTGAAGAAGTGGGGGTATTTATACCACTACTCCCTTTGGTCATTGACTAAGGGCAGAAGCTCCCTAGGGCCTATAGCTTCCCCACACTTCTAGGCTGCCACAGTTGAGGGCAGAACAGGCCAGAAAGACACCCAGGCAAAGTTGCAGGTGCTAAAATTTGGAAGTCCAGCCCATGAGTGTGGAAATACCGAGGGTATGTGGTTGGGATACCAATTGTGTCCGCTACACACTGTATTACAGGACCGTCTCCAGAGGGGATGGAGTCCACTCTTCTCCTCTCAGATTTTACCGATGCTGAGTTCCTTTTTCAAGGAGGGTGGGAACAAGGAGGAATTTGAATGTTCCTCCAGACCTAAGCAATTCCTTCCCAAGAGGAAGCCCTCAGGGCAAGTCTCATTACTGCACTGAACTCTCCAGATTCAGATAGGGGGAATAAATTTAGGATAAAAGAGAAGACTCATCCAGTCTTTCTTCACTGCAAAATTCCACACTCTCTGCCTGTTTCTTAGGGTACCACAATGAAGGTTAAATCCATCACTGACATTGTTCACAGGGCAGAAGGCAGGAAAGAAAGGAGTGTCAACTCTTCAGAGAGTCTTTGAAAAAAGTCATAGACCTGATAGCGAGTACATCTGTTCCTCAATCGTGTAGAAGCCCACACATAAGAGAGTGTCCCCATTATTATTAAGAACGCCACTGGGAGGTTGGATTGAAAGAAGAAAATACACCTGGCACTGCTGAGCCTTCAGCCAAGGCTTCAGAAATTGGGGTAGGTTATTCCTCATCAGTTACCTGCTGCTAATCAGACCTTCTTCAAAAATGGAAATAATAATGAGTGTAGACTCTGAGGATTGAAAGGAGCATTGGGGAAGAGTCAGTCCAGATCTCCTCCCAGTATACTATTCCTTTAATGGGCTTTGATCCCACTCAAATCCAGCTGAAGTCCCTTCGCTTGCCCCACATCAAGTGGATAGCTGCTCTCATCAAGGCCACCAGTGACCTCCATTCACATTGCTAAATTTAAAGTCTTGGCCCACCTCCTACATGATATTTTTGCAACAGCTCACACAGTTGTTCACTTCCTCCTGCAAGTGCTCTCTGGCCTTGGCCTCCAGGCTCCACAAAGTCCTGGCTTTCCTCCTACCTCTTACTGCTCCGTCTCAGTCTGCTTGATTGGTTTTTCCTCTCCCCCCCAGTAGACTACATGCTAGAGTGTACAGTCTTTTCCCCTTTTCTCTTTTCTCTCTACCCTCACTTCATGATGATCTCATCCAGGCTTAGGACTTTAAATACCACCCACATACTGATGATTCCCAAATATAAATTTTTGTCCCCAACCTCTGCCTTACATCCCAGACTCTTATCCAGTCATCTACTCAACGTCTCAAATAAGCCCAAACCTGGTCTCCTGACTCTGCCCCTTATCTTCTCCTCCCACACTCTCCTGAGTCAGTGGTCTTTCCATTTTTGCAGTGGTTCACACCAGACGTAGGTGGTGGAGTCCATACCCCATATCTAGTATCCAGATTGCCAGGAAATCCTGTGTCATCAACTTGCAGAATAAACCCAGAGTCTAACCTCTTCTCATCACCTGCTCTGCTGCCACCTTATTGAGTTACTATCGTCCTCCTTGAGATTCCTGAAAAAATCCCCTTAAGTGGAGTATATCCTCTTGTTTAGACCCTCCAACAGGGCCCATAAGATTCAGTAAAAGCCAAGCTATCCAAGTGATGGCCCTGAGGCCCCCAGCTGCCACTCTCCCCATGACCTCATCACCTGCAGCTCACCCTTACTTGACCCCTCTGACCACACTGGCTGTCTTATTGTTTCACAAATACACTACACACTCCTGCTTTTGCACCTGCCCTTCCTTCTTTCCAGATCATACCTCCCTCAACCACATGCATATCCTCCCTCACGTCCTTTTGACTTATTCGAATGTCATCATCTCAGGAAGGTCTTCTTTGGTCACCCTCTTTAAACGTTCACTCATACCCCCACCCACAACCCTCAGTACATTTTCTCCAAACTACATGTTATGCTGTGTACTTTGCTAGATATCTGTTTATTATACACCTTCCTCCAATGGAATGAGTGTCACAGGGCAGGTGTCTCAGTCCATTTGTTTCCTGCTATCCCCACAGCACCTAAACAGTGCTCAGTAGCACTTGGCAAGTAACCAACAAGATGAACAAACATGGCTCTCAGCTGGCCATCCATACGTGGTGGTCACCATTCAGTGGTGGGAGAGCTTAGCTCTTTGCAAGGCACTCCAATTAAATTTTTTAGGAAGTCTTTCTTAAAGTCCTGTGCTGAAGTCTTCTTGCCCACAGTGTGTGACAGTTCCTCTGGCACCACCAAAGCAGAACACATCTATTCCCTGTTTAAGCAATAATAAAAGCCAGACTTCAGCTGAACCTTCAACCTTGGCTTCCTGCTGTAATGGGAACTGCCCCTTGGTTCCCCCAACTGCTCTCCTGGCAGTTGGCCTTGAGACTGACCCTCCTTGGAATGTTCATGCATAAGCAATGTTTCTCCCCCAGGCTGGGGCAAAAACTGAGCATAGGGGGCAACTGAGCATAGGGGGACTTCCACCTTCTTCTCCATTACAGGAAATGTCCTTTTGTGCAGCCAGATCTTGCACTAGTCCAAGTAACAGTTGGCTCTACACTCAGCTCATGGGTGTCTTTTGTTGTTGTTGAATTGAACAGGTGTTGGATTGGGCAGGTGTTAGATTGCACATGTGTTAGAAGTAGCCCCTTCCCAAGCCTGTATTGACCATGAGCAGAGAAGCTGCCAGGATCCGTATGACCCTGGAGCAGACATGGGCTTTGAAAGGGCGTGCACTCAGAATGAGTACTGGAGCCCTCAGGCCAGGGCTGGTGCTCCTTCTTTGCCACAGTGTCCTCAGCATGCAGGTCAAATGACCATATCATGGACAGCTTTTGTCAGCCCCAATCTCTACATATTTTCCCATGAACTACCCTGCCCCGTTTAGGTATGCGCCTGTTCGCATCATCCCTCCTACACTGCCCTTGTTTGCTTTGGTCCAAGCCATGGGCATCTTTTTAAATCTTGATCCTCTCACACAGAACTTTGGCTCTCTCTCCAGGTGGTGTGCATAGCTACAGATCTGATAAGTGTTTTTGAGAGTGTGTGATGGTACAGCCAATTTGCGTCTGGGGGATGCTCAGTGAAGGTTGGTCTTTCTCCAAATTGTAGATACAAGTATTGATGCAAATGGAGCCAGAACAGATGGCTGAGCACCTCCCACCATTAATGTTGATCACATCTGGGTACATGGCAGCCACGAGAATGTGCCTATGCGATTTCCAACTGCAGGAAGTGTAACTGGCCAACCACCTGGCTGCTGTGTTCTGAGACCCATCATAGTGTTTGGGCCCCAGCCATGCTCCCACAGGTTGCTCCCAGCCAGAGGCTTAAAGGGACAGGGATGCTAAGGAAGGCACCTTCCAAGGAGACTAGGGACACATCTGGTGGGTGACTTTGACTCAAGGTCTCCCTGACAACCTTGCCAAATCCTCTTAGAACTTAAAACTTAGAATTGGGACTACTGTTCAAGACTGTTCCACCACCCTTCCCTGTGTACACATTCCCTGGAGCAATCAAAGTCTGGAGCCCAAGCAGAATATCAGCTTTTTTTCTTTTTGGCCATTTCTGTAGAAGTACAGAAGTTGGCTGTAAAAGGATTACAAAACTATATCTAGGGTGAGAATGTGACTAAGAGCTTGGGATTAGGAGCCAGACAGTTGGGATCAAATTCCACCTCTGCCACTGGTACCTGTATAACATTGAACAAATTACATAAATTCTTTGTGCCTCAGTTTCCTCATCTGCAAAGCATAGTTAGTAGTTCTCACACCATGACGCCTTTGCAATGGTCAGATGAGTTAATACATGTAAAGTACTTAGAATGGCACCAGGCATGTCAGAAGTGCTCTGTGGAAATGGCCTCTTATGGCCTGGCCCATGCAGTGATTTCTCCTGCAGTGTGACCTGCAGGGCCTGTCCAAGCTGCCACAGTGCCACAGACCCCACGACACTCCTTCCTCTGATCTCAATCTTCACCCCAGAACATGATCTTAGATTCCATTCTGCCTTTCTTACCCACGTGGCCCTTGTTTTTCTGGATTGCCGACCCAGACTAGGGGCATTGGGAGAGCCCAGAGCCCTTGCCCACTACGTGTTCTGTGTTCTGTCCAGTGCACAGCTGGATCTACTAACCAAAGATGCAGTGCACAAGTTAGAATCAGGAAAGTGCAGTCTTACCACTCCATGATCCATCTGGATACCATGTGGATTCATCTCAGCAGCTGCCCATAGCCTAGCTTCCATTGGCCCATGACCTGGATCACTCTGTAAAAAACACTAAATTTGAAAATAATAATGAGGTGGAATTAGAGGGAGTATTCAAGGAAGAGCAAGTGATCCACTGGGTTAGTTTTTAACAACACAAACTGAAATTTGCTGTTGGTGTGTGTGAGTGTGTGTTTCGATTAGTGAATCTCCCTTGTTTGCTCATCATCTAAGCCATAATCTTTTTTATAAAGCCATAATCTTTTAAGCTTTAATTTCACAGAGTATGTCTTTAGCTTCATCTTCAAACAGACCCCATGGGAGAGAGGATCCTTCTTCCTACATGTTTTAATTTCTTTTTCAGTTGTTGTTTGGTTTAGTTTCATTTATATTTTGGTTTTGTCTTTATTTTTTTAATCCACCAGGAAGGGATCAAATCAGAGTTGAGAAATTTTAAATGAATTGATTACATGCTGCCTCCAGTTGAGTTTTCTGGAAGCAGATGCTGAGACAATCTGGGGTGCAGTTTTTCAGGGATTAGTACCTGTGAGGAGGAGGGAAGGAAGACAAAGAAGTCACACTATGATCAGGCTCAGCAAAGCCTTGGCCAACCAACAGAGAGTTCTGAAATAAATATATACTCTCTGGTGTTGGGCTGAAGAAGTTCCCAGGCCTTTGTACCCCTGCCTCCCTTAGATCATGAATGGGGACCACCTTGGAAGAGTGTGGCCTTGGGTGATGTGGCTCTCTGCAGCTGAGGCAGACCCAGAGGCACTTATAGCTGGGGGATACCTTGTGACCACACCCCCCCACAACAGGACAGCATGGGTGTCCTTGAAGGGGATTAGTGAACCCCCATCTCTGTGTCTGTATCCCTTCCGGACAGATCTATCCACGACCTCTGAGCATTCATGTTCAGGCCTAGTTAGATGACTGCACACTGGGGAAGGTAATCAGGTTCTTGGTAACACTTTGGTACGTGCCGTGACCTTCCAGTTCTCAGACCTGACATGTGTCCATCTCAAGATAAATGACCTTAATCTACCCATTGATGCTAGGACCCCTCCCCCCAAAATGTAGGCATTTGGACTGTGAATGAGAAGTTTCTGTGATCAAAATCATCCCCAAGAGAAAGGATTCCAGGAAGTAGCTGACCATCCAGAGGGCATTGGGAGATCTAGAAGCCATCTCGGAATTCTGACCAATCCGATATGAACCCCATCCTTATGGAGATCAGCCCCCCACCAGCATCTTTATAATTTGTCATTCCTCTTAAAGACATCTTCAGCCAAGGGTCCAAACCTTGTTCTGCCCATGGTGCTGCCTGGGCAGCTTAGCCCTCCCTTGGGGCCTGACTAAGGACTGGGAGGGGAGGAAAGGAGGGAACCGCCTCCTGCTAGGGCCTTGTGTTCCACACTGGGAAAGAGGCAAGTGGTCTGCTCATCTCCTCTCTCTCATCCCATAAGTGTTAATTGATACCCACTTGTGGTGAGCCAAGCAGTTGCAGTCCCTGCCCTCATGGGCTTTCCATTCAAGTGGAACACATGGCAAACCTGATGCCATGTGGGATTCCACACCAAGTCAAATGGAAATGCTCCCTGCCTTCATAGAGTTTACAGTCTTACAGGTCAAAACCAAAAATGAAACTGACTTCCTAGGGCTCCTCGTTTCAGACTCACTTCATCTGGGATCTGGGCTCTAGTGAGCTGTGAATGTCTAGACCGGGTCATGGAGACTGGCTGGTGGGCTCCTGACCATGCAGTTGAGCCTACCCAATCCCCCTGGAGAGAAAAGGACAGTACAGCCTTGGAGCACTTCTCAGTGTTGCCCAGAGGCAATGCCGGGTCTGGTAGTTAGATTCGGTTGTCACCTTGGCCAGGTGAAGGTGCCTAAATCTATTGCTGTGGACATGAGCCAATGGTTTGTGACACTCATCTGTTGCTGATTATATCTGCAGTCGGCTAGGGGGCGTGCCTGCTGCAGTGAATGATGTTTGATTTAATTGGTTGGTGCTTAAATGAGAGAGCTTAATATAGCACAGCCCAAGCCGCTCAGCATACCTCATCTCAGCACTCACAGCTCAGCCCAGGCCTTTGGAGATGCAGTAAGGATTCGCCCCAGGAAAAGTTGTTGGAAACGAGAGGCCTGGAGAGAAGGCCAGCAGAGATCATCCTGTGCCTTCCCACATAAGAAAGAACCTTAGTTGGAAGTTACCTGTCTTTCCTCTGAAGAACTAACGAAATAAATCCCCTTTTATTAAAAGCCAGTCCGTCTCTGGTACGTTGCATTCCGGCAGCTAGCAAACTAGAACACTGGGCAAGCAGCCCCCAAGAATATGGCATCCATGGGCATATATTCAGGCCCTTCTGTCCCTACTCTCTGCCACCTGCCCCCAGAAGTGGAGCCAAAATCCTGGTCCCAAAGTAGCAAGTCTTTGAGGTCAGCAGTGAAGCTGGCCTTGGCACTGAAGTTTTTTCTGCTCACACAGGCTCATGGGACCTGGGACCATCTGTGACATTTGCCTCAGAGCAGATCTGGAAGGGTGCATGGTGGTGAGACCTGTGCTTTTGCAAATGGACAATGGTTTGGGTCTCCCTCTCAGGTTTAGAGCCAGGGACTATCCTGGAGGATGTCTGCCTGTCCACACATAGTCTCTGTCCCAAAGCATCCCCTTGCCCACATGCTCCCAGAGCCCCAGTCTGCATACATTCTCTACCTGTGTCACAGCAGCCATTGTGAAAAGAGGGATTTAATGTGAATGGGGTATCCTGGCTGGGATTTTCAGCCCACGGTTCAGACAAATCTCACCATTACACAACAACCAATGGTTGTCTAATGAACATGGAAATTCTGTGGGGCCACATGACTTTTATTCTGATCTCCAACTTCCAAGCCAGACCCCAGCGAGCTTTAAACCTTCCCTCACCCCCTTTTTTTTTTTTTGCCTCATCCTATTTTCAATCATCTGGTTTCAGTGGGGGTTTTATCCCCCTCCTCATTTTGAACTAGCTTTTCCTCCTAGATTCCACCTAACATCCATCTTGAAATCTGCAGGGTAGTAGTGTCAGCCTGTTTAAAACACGATTGTTATGAGTGGTGAGAAAGTTGGAAAAGGTCACTAATGGGGACCCCCGCCAAGAAGTGTTCTCCCCCTTCCAGCCCCAGAAGCATGTGGGTTAAGAACACAGGTGAGAGGCTCCTGAGTTCAGGGTGCGTCTCCACTGACCACTTGGGTGATTGGGGACACGTGTCTATTAAGATTTTTGTGCCTCTGTTGCCTTGTCTGAAGTGGGGGACAGTATTAGTCTGCCCCAAAGGTGGTTGTGGGGATTAAATGACTTCATTTCTCCTAGATCAAGTATGAGTTAAAACAGCAGTAGAGATGGTGATGGCTTCAGAGGAAGCAGCACAGCCCTGCTGCTTCAGACCTGAAGCACTCCTGGGGAAAGGTGGTGGAGGGTGGGGCAGAGGGCCTGGATATGTACCCATGAATGCCATATTCTTGGGGGCTGCTTGCCTAGCTTCGCCTGTGGGCAACGCTTTCACTTTAGTGAAAGGAGAGTAGTCAGGTACCCCCAAAGAGTGATTCAGGTGCCCCCAAGCTAAAATGTAAAGCTCTGGCAGGTTAACCAAGCAGAGAGACCACCCCCGGGACTTCCTAGTGCCCACACATCTCGCTTTACATTCCTGTCCTGCTGTGTAGGCTTACTAACCACGTGCCAGCGAGTCCTTTTACCACCCTCCCATCAAAGAATGGAGTCTCATTATTCTCTGCTTGGACATGGGCTGCTTCGGCAGTTCCTTTCCAGCAAATGCGACGAGGCAGAAGGTACATGGTGGCTTCTCAGGCTGGGTCATAGCAGGCAGTGTGGCTTTCCTCTAGTGTGCTCAGTCTCCCTCTCTCTCTCTTTTTCATTCCCTCTCTTTCTCTCTCTCGGGACGTGGATCTTCAGACCCTGTGCCACATGCATGAAGTCCAGCTACTCTGAAGGCCATGTGCTGGTAGAGCATGTGGAGAGAGCTCACAGGGACATAGAGAAGCCAGGGAGTCCTAGCTCTCCATGCCCAGGCTGTTGGCATCTTTCCAGCCCAAAAGTCAGATGTGTGAATAAGCCGCCTTCAGATTATCCCTGACCTTCAAGCCACCCCCAGATGATACTGGTAGAGCAGAGACAGGCTGTCCCCATTCATCCACCAGATCCATGAGCATGAAACAAGTTGTTTCATGCCATTACATTTTGGAGGAATTTGTTACACAACTAATGTAGCTGGAATACCAACTTAACTAAAATTCACCACATTGTGACAGGTTTTGTGGGGCCCTTCTTAAAGCTTCTAAACAAGAAAATGGCTGTAGCCCTGCCTTTTGGTATATTGAGTTATAAATCTGTGATAACAAGATTTCCATGTGTGTGTTATTTTTTTTAAACTGCCAGATAGAGATTTGTTTATTGCCCAATGACAGTTGATGGTTCTAAAAGGCAACCCAGCCTGGTTATGGGTTAGCAGCATGGGTGGTAATTTATGGGTGCAAATTATATTATGGCAAAGTAAAGTCTTGACTTTTGGTTGGTCAAGAAGGCAAAGGTAGGATAGTGGATACCTGTGGCTTTAGGACTCTTTATTCTGCAGAAGAAATACAACCCTGGGACCCACCAGAGGGTTGTAGGACAGGCTCCACTTTCCATAAGGCCCCCTTTACATTTTCAGAACTGGATCACATTTTTCCTTGGCTGACTCACTCCACAATCTGCAAATGTTAATTCATGGCTGAGTATTCCATCAAAATCTGCTCAGCCTGCAGGTCTTCCAAGATATTGAGACCATAATCCTACCAAGCTTCCCCATGTCACCTTTACTAGTTAAGTAGATCTTTTTATTTATCATCAGTGCAGCTTTCAGCATGTTAGAAATAAGATTAAATGGAGATTCTTTTCCCTTCAGGATAAAAGATGAATTGGGAAGTTTTAAGAGTTTGTATGCCATCAATCTTCTTTTAGGGGAAGCTTGAAGAGATAATGATTGCACTTGAGCATCTGTAGTTCAAAGCTCTTTGAAACTAGTGCATTCTGCAGCACTATAAAATGGGAAACCATAGAGACGGTGAGATATTAGGCATTTTCAAGAGGAAGAGTCTGTAAGAGTAAGAAGAGGCATTGCTACACAGTTGGCGATTTGACATTAAAGCTTTAAGCCAAGGAAGCAGCTTACCTAGGGGGCAAACAGCTGGAACCCCCTCTTAGCTGTTGTCACATGTCACTGAGACACGCAGCACGTTACGGGGGATGAGGCCCTACCTGCTATTGGGACACTATTGTATCTTCTGTCTTGTGCGTGCAGCACAGCTGAATAGATAGTTCATTTGTTCTTTACCGGCAAGTGAGACTTCAGCTTCTGTCCTGGGGTGAGAGATCAGAAGGACAGCCAGTAAGTGTCAGGTTGCAGAAAGCTGCAGGTTGGGCCACATTTTGAGTCTGCAATGCAAAGACAGAAGGAGAGGATGTGGTATTTCCAGCTCTCATTATATTTGCTAGAGTAAATGTTGTCAAAACTGGGAGACATTTTTCAAGGGACCTCCCTTAGTTTCCCATGGTGTGAAAATATCATTAACTCTGAAAAGTTTTTTACCTGTAAAGTAAAACTTTCTGAACTGCCAGTCTCTTTCTAATATGAGTTTGATTTGAAAAGGTCTTTAAGATTTTCTATTTTCTTTCTCTCTTGGCCTTCTGGGGGTTGCTTTTTTCAGACTCTGCACCCTCACTCTTAGGAGGTAACAAAGTGAATTTGTTACAATTTCTAACAAACCCCAAAGAAAGCCACCAAATGTCCTATCCTTAAGGATTCTACTTGATGACATTACTCTACTATACCCTATTCTCTTTGGCAGTGGTTGCACAGGGACACGTTAACGGATTTCCATGAAGATTGACACATCAAGCCAATAGAATCGAAATAGGTTTATTTTTCCCTGTATCTCTCAGCTCCTTGAATGGAAAACCCACTTGCCCTATATTCAGTGCCCTTAGCCCTAACTTCCTCAGTCCTATGAATATGGGTAGAGATTTGTGAGGCTTTTTGAGCATTTTTATTGGGAAATATATATATATATATACAGAAAAGTGATTAATTTGAAAATTTAGTTTAACAAATAGTTATAGAGCATCTTTCAAAGTCAAATATGGGTTACAGTTCTACAATTTCAGGTATTTCCTTCTGGCTGTTCTAATACACAAGAAACTAAAAAGAAATATCTATATAATGATTCAGTAGTCATAGTCTTTATTAAATCCTAACTTTTCTGTTACAGCTCCTCCCTCTCATTTGATCGTTCTCTAAATCTTCAGGGATATTGAGCAATGACCATTCTAAGTTCTTAATACTGAAAATGGGTGTCAACATTATGGGGGAGGGAATGCAACTTGTTGATATTCTGGGAGAGACTTAGTAATTTAGTAACTCTAAGTTTCAGGGCTTATCTGGCATAGGAACAATCTGGAGGTTTTAAATTTCTGAAAAATAAACTTGAGTAAAATTTCAGAGTCTTAGAGTTCTGGGTTTTCTTCAGGGTTTTCAGGAATATTGTTGGTTGGGGCTTGGCAAACCGTAGCAATTAGCAATATATAAATGAAACTTGCATAAGAGTAACCTACAGAATGACCTCTTGACTCTATTTGAAATCTTTTAACCAATGAAACCTTACTTTGTTCCATTTTTTTACCCTTTTGGTCAAGCAGGCATTCTCGATCCGACAATGCCAGGGCCAGGCTCATCCCTAGGAGTCATGTCCCATGATGACGGGGAGATATATACCTGAAAGTGGTGTCCCACATGTGGGGGGAGGATAATGAGTTTATTTGCAGAGTGTTGCTTACAGAGAGGCTACATCTGAGCAACAAAAGAGGTTCTCTGGGAGTGACTCTTAGGTGTGTTTATAAGTAGGCTTAGCTTACCATTACAGAAATAAGTTTCATAAGGGCCAGCCTCAAGATTAAGAACTTGACTTGATAAATTAGGAGTCCTCAGTGCTTGAGTGAATGTCAGGAATTTCCCAAGTAGGGGAGTTTAATAGTTCCATGTTTTTTCTCCAGTCCATCAAGGGACTTTGCAAATACTTTTTTATCTGCCCAAAATACTCTGGACTGTATCGTGGTATTACATTAGGCTATACAGAATCATCAGATCTCATTCTCTATTCTAGGCTCCATGTATTTAGGTTGTTTAAAATAAAATGGCCAGACTGGTTAAGTTAGATTATATGCTACAGAAAATTTAAGTTTAGACAGAATAAACATCCCTTCTTTGGGCTCATGAAGAAGTTGAAGTTTTAAATACAGACAATATCATCCTTTATCCTGTATTCTGATTTACCTTAATCCCAACCAAATCAGCTTCATTCATATCTTTAACTGAAGTCTGATCTCCTTTTTCACCCTCTTTAACAGTAGCTGAATAGAATAATGCTGACTTTCAGAGCTGTAGAACTCTCAACTCTGAGACTTAAGTGTCACACAGTTCCCTGTAGATCCAGGGAACTACAAAGTTACACACAAAGAGCATAGCAACTCAGAATTTAGAAATAACACTTAAAACTCCGGATTAAATGTGACTACTGTAAGAACTTACAATCTAGGCCCTAGTTTTCTTATAAGCATTTTCTAAATGAGACCGTACAATACTTTTCCTTTTGTTTCTGGCTTATTTTGCTCAACATAATGTCATCAAGGTTTATTTACTTTGTTACATGCCTCATGACTTCATTCCTTTCTGTAGTGGCACAATATTCCATCATATATGAATATCACAGTTCACTCTTGTACTCATCAGTTGATGAACCCTTCGGCCACCTCCATCTGTTGGCAATCATGAATAATGCCACTGTACACGTCAGTGTGCAAATGTGTATTTGTGTCCCTACTTTCAGTTCTTATGAGTATATACCCAATAATGGGGTTGCCTAATCCTGTGGTGACCCTATGTTTAGCCTCCTGTGGATCTGCTACATCATCCTCCAGAGAAGCTACACCTTTCTACTTCCCTGCCAACATTCAATACATATACCTCTCTTTCCATACCTTCTTAGCACTTGTATCTTCCTGTTTATTTTTTACTCTGTGGTTTTGGTTGAGATATAGTCACATACCATATATTTTATCCAAAGTATGCAGTCACTGTCTCACAATATCCTCACTTCATTGTACAGTGATCCTCACTCTTAATTTTAGGCAGTTTTCATTGCTCCAAAGAGAAAAATAACAGATATACATGGTCACACATAAAAGAAAACCCAAAACACCCTATATCCGTTATTCCACCCAATTATTCATAAATCCTGGTATTGCTGTGATACTAGTAAGGTATTGCTTTTTAATACAGTCCATAGCCTGCAATAGGTAATTTTTCCCATTACCACTCTATTATTAACTCTTTGAACAAATGTCATACATTTGAAGTTTTTCATGCAAGAACTTATGTTGGTAATGTTAATCAGTGAGATATATGACTTTAGACAACTCCTTTTAATCATATTCACCTTCAATAGGCACTGTTACTCATAATCCCAGTAATGAATTGCTATCACCTCTATCCATTTGCAAACATTTAAGATCAGCCTCATTAATAAATCTGTACATTTTAGGTAATCGCTTCCCCTTCTCTAGCTTCTGTCTCTCCCTAGGTCCCTTATATACTAAATTTTAAAACTCTGAGTTTACATATTCTAGTTAGTTCATATTAGTGAAGTCATACAAAATTTGTTCTTCTGTGTCTGTCTTATTTCATTCAGCATTATGTCTTCAGGGTTCATCCGTGTTGTCACATGCTTCAGAATCTCATTTCTTCCCACTGCTGTATAATATTCCAATGTCGTATATACCACATTTTGTTTATCCATTTCTCTCTCTCTCTCTCTTTTTTTTTTTTGTTTCTGCATGGGCAGGCACCGGGAATCAAACCTACATCTCTGGCATGGCAGGCAAGAACTCTGCCACTGAGCCACTGTGGCCCACCCTACCCAATTATCTCTTGATGGACACTTGGATTATTTCTAACTCTTGGCAATTGTGAATAATGCCACTATGAACCTCATTGTGCAAATGTCTGTTTGTGACACTGCTTTCAGCAATTCTGGGTGTATCAAGTAGTGGAATTGCCAAGTCGTAGGGCAACTCGATATTTAGTTTTCTGAGGAATTGCCAAACTGTCTTCCACAATGGCTGTACCTATATTCCCACAAGCAATGAATAAATGTTCCATTTTCTCCACATTCTCTCCCGCATTTGTAGTTTGCTGATTGTTAAATAGTGACCCTTCTTGTAAGTGAGTTGGTATCTCATTGTGGTTTGATTTGCATTTCCCTAATAGCTAATGAAAATTAACATCTTGTTGCTTTTTAGCCATTTGTATTTCTTCTTCAGAAAAAAAAATGTCTTTTCATATCTTTTGCCCATTTTATAACTTGGTTGTTGTCCTTTTGTTGTTGATTGTAGGATTGCTTTATACGCCCTGGATATCAAACCCTTATCAGATGCATGGTTTCCAAATATTTTCTCCCATTGATTTGGCTGTCTCTTCACATTTTTTATAAAATCCTTTAAAGCACAGAAGTGTTCAATCGTGAGTTCCCATTTATTCATTTTTTCTTCTGTTGATTGTGCTCTGTGTATAAGGTCTAAGAATCTCCCTCCTATTATTAGGTTATGAAGATGTTTTTCTATATTTTCTTTCAAGAGTTTTATGGTAGTGGCTCTTATATTTAGGTCTTTAATCCACTTCGAGTTATTTTTGTATAGGGTATGAGGTAGGGGTCCTCATTCATTCCTTTGTATATGGATATCCAGTTCTCCCAACCCCATTTATTGAAGAGACCGTTCTGCCCTACTTCAGTGCATTTGAGAGCCTTGTCAAAAAAAAAACAGTTGACTGTTTTGACCTCCCAGATCTGGGAGGTCTGTTTCCAAACTCTCAATACAATTCCATTGATCCATATGTCTGTCTTTGTGCAGGTAATGTTGTTTTGACCACTGTGGCTATAAGCTTTAAAGTCAGGAAGTGTCAGTTCTCCCACTTCATTCTTCTCTTTTAGGATGTTTTTAGTGATTTGAGACCCATTTTCCTCCCAAATAAACTTGATGACTAGCTTTTCCAAGTCTTCAAAGTAGGTGGTTGGAACTTTGACTGATATTGCATTGAATCTGAAGATATTTGGGTAAAATTAATAGCTTAATGACATTTAAACTTCCTAACCATGAATACAGAATGTCTTTCAACCTATTTATATCTTCTTTGATTTCTTTTAGCAATGTTTTGTTTTCTGTGTACAGGTCCTTTACATTCCTGGTTAAATTTCTTCCTAGATACTTGATTCTTTTAGTTTCTATTGTGAAAGGAATTATTTCTTTATTGCCTCCTCCATGAGGTCATTACTAATATATAGAAAACATTACTGATTTTTTTATCCCACCACTTTCCTGAATTTATTAGCTCAAGTAGCTTTATGGTTGATCTGGATTTTCCAAATACAGGGTCATGTCATCTGCAAATAATGAGAGTTTTACTTCTTCCTTTCTGATTTGGATGCCTTTTACTTCTTTTTCTTGCCTAATTATTTTAGCTAGAACTTCTAGCATGATGTTGAATAACAGTAGTGATGGTGGGCATCCTTGTCTCATTCCCAATCTTAGGGGGCATGCTTTCAGTCTCTCACCATTGAGTATGATGCTGTCTGGGGGGTGTTTCATATATGCCCTTTATCATATTGAGGAAATTTCCTTCAATTCCTGCCTTTTGAAGTATTTTTATCCAAAAAGGATGCTGAATTTTTTCAAATGCTTTTTCAGCATCAGTAGAGATGGTTATGTGATTTTTCCCTTTCAGTTTGTTAATGTGCCATGTTACATTGATTGATTTTCTTGCATTGAACCACCCTTCCATGCCTAGAAGAAAACCCACTTAGTTGTGGTGTATAATTCTTTTAATGTGCCATTGGATTCTGTTTGCAAGCATTTAATTCAGAATTTTTGCATCTATATTCATTAGGAAGATTGGCCTGTGGTTTTCCTTTCTTGTGATATCTTTATCCGGTTTTGGTGTTAGAGTGATATTAGTTTCATAAAATGAGTTAGATAGTGTTCCCTTTTCCTCAATTTTTGGAACATTTTCAGCAGGAATGGTTATTAGTTCTTTTTGGAATATTTGCTATAAGTCCCCTGTAAATCCATCTGGTCCTAGACTTTTCTTTGTAGGAAGGTTTTTAGTGACTGATTGAATCTCTTTTCTTGTGATTGGTTTGTTGATGTCTTCTGTTTCTTCTTGAGTCAGTATAGGTTATTCATGTGTTTCTAAGAAATTGTCCATTTCATCTAAGTTATCTAATTTGTTGGCACATACTTGTTCATAGTATCCTCTTACGATTTTTTTTTTAATTCCTTCAGGATCTATGGTAACAACCCTCCCTCTCATTTCAGATTTTATTTATGTGCATCCTTTCTCTTTTTTTTTCTTTGTCAGCCTAGCTAAGGGTCCATCAACTTTATTGATTTTCTCAAAAAATACAGCTTTTGGTTTTACTGATTTTCTCTATTTTTGTTGTTGTTGTTGTTCTCCAATTCATTTATGTCTGCCTTAATCTTGGTTATTTCTCTTCTGTTTGCTTTGGGATTAATTTGCTGTTCTTTCTCTAGTTCATTCAGGGAGCAGGTAAATTCTCAATTTTTTCTTTCTTTTTTTTTAAAAAATAGACAAAGGACTTTAATAGATATTTTCCCAGAAAAGATGTACAAATGGCCAATAAACACATGAAAAGATGCCCGTCATTATCAGCCAGTAGGGAAATACAAACCAAAACCACAGTGATATACCATGTCACTCATAAGGATGACTACTTTTAAAATGAATAATAGGTGTTGGTGAGGATGTAGAGAAACTGAAACTCTAGTACATTGTTAGTATGAACATAAAATGGCACAGCCACTATGAAAAGGAAAATGATAGTCCTTCAAAAAGTCAAATATACAATTACTATTTGACCAAGCAACCTCACCTCTAAGTATATGCCTAAAGAGAATGAAAATATACCCCAAGGTTTACAGCAACATTATTCACAACAGCCAAAAGCCATCAAAACAGCCAGAAGCATCCACCACCAAGTGAATGGATCAACAAAATATGGTGCATACACACAGTGGAATATTATTTGGCCATAAGAAAACCTGAAGTTATAAGACATGCTGCAACATGGAAGAATCTGAAAATATTATATTCAGTGAAATAAGACACATAAGGAGAAAATTGTGTAATATCACTTATAAGAGATGACTAGAAATAGCAAATTTAGTTTTGCTAAAACCTCTAGTAATAGAGGTTACCAGAGGAAGGGAAAAAGAGGAAGGGGGAGTGTGTGTTTGTAAAACTAAAAAAAAATTCACTGCCTGACAGTTTACTCTCTAAGAAAGCCAGTAGTTCCCATACAACCATGGGACTGAGCAAGTCTGAATTCCATAAGGCAGGCCACAGTTGGAAACTCAGATAAAGGTACCTGATTAATTCCCCCAAAAGAAGCTGGCCAACTGAGCAGAGATGAAAATTATTCCTTCTGACCACTGAAATCATATTTCTCCTTTCAAGACCTTTTACTGAGTAGATGAGACTTCTCTCATTGTTGAAGGCAAGCTCCTCAGTTGATTGTTGACGGTCAGTCACAGATGCAGTCAACTTACTGATTATTTAAATCCATGAAATATTCTCACAGTAACAGACTAGTGCTTTTTGACCAAACAACTGGACACCATAACCTAGCCAAATTGACACATGAATTTCACGATCATATTTGGGGTTTCTTTCCTTTTTTAAAAACAAACTATGAAACTAAATTGAAAATCACAGGGAGACTGAGTATTTGCACCTGTTATATCCACAGAAGCCAAAAGCAATAAAGAATGGAGGCATACTACAAGGTGCTAATGTATTTCCATTTGAGAATTGACTTAATACTGGGATTCTCCAATAGGACACAGGGACAAGGCAGCCCATGATTTCCTTTGTACAGTGGCTGAGTCGAATACAATGATTTCAGAGGAGATGAGAACAGAGTACTCCAGGACAGTAACTCAGAAATTTTAGCTAAACTGTTCTTTCACATAGGTACACAAGCATATTCAATACCACTAGAAAATAACCTGCTTGCATGTGGTGCTAACTGTCAGAAATTTTGCATAGAGTTAGTATGGAGCAGTGTCTTTGACTTTCCAGGTAATTTTATGGTGTCAGGATATGGCTAATTCTTTGGTGTTCAAGGCCTTCTCCTGAACATGCTGTTAAAATAAAAACAGGTAAAATAACCTCCTACAGACAAAATCCACATTCTAAGAGACAAAATATTTTATCTGGGCAAAACGATAATTAAACTCATGGAACTCAAGAACACAGGAAAACAAGAATAATGACAGCAATAAAAAATAATTTCCTTGAATATATTTTTCTACACAAAACATTATCACTTTCCCAATACTCCAAAGATCTCCAATAAATAATTTTATGGCAGAAGGGCCCAGATCAGAACCATAAGTAAGAATGGACCCCTAACAAGTGGACAACACAAGTCACAGCTCTCTCACAGGAACACTGGTAGAGCCATACAAGAATGTCAAAACCACCTAAAGCTCAGCCTGCAGTTTTGCCTTTTCTGAACGTGAATGGGTGGAGTTCACGTTACTTTACAGAATAGTTCCATCTGGTAAGGTCCAGGCGATGAGTGAAGCCAAAGAATACAATACAGGAAGCAGTTTCCCACGACGCCTTTGTCCTCTGACCAATGCACTAGGTTTGAATGTTGAAGTCTGGCTTCAGGCTGGCAGTTCTTCAGCAGGGTCTCTTTTCACCCATGCTTTAAGTCTTCTGAACTTATCATGCAGGAAAGAGCTCAGGAGGGCTCTCACCATAGCAATACTTTGCTGTGGGATCCCTATAAGTATTCTCATGTTGCACGCTCTGGGACAAGGTCCTGCATTTATCCAAACACCATTCAAAATGATCTTCCACTGCCATGAAGAGGTTCTGGAATGCCACAGCTTCCCTTTTGAGGAAGCACTCCAAGAGATGCTGCTTGTTGGGCTGCAGGCAGCAGGAGACACAGTACTCGTAGGCACTACAGCAGCTGTTAGATAAGCAGCTATTGCAGCACTGTTGCTTTGTGCTAGGCACATTGACATGACAGCAGCCATTCACCAGCAAGTCCTTCCTTTCACAAACATATCCTAGTTTCATTCATGTCCAGATATTTACTGATTTCTCAAACAATTTCTTCTTTGACCTACTCATTGTTTAAGAGTGTTATTTAACCTCCATATATTTTTGAAAGTTTTGGTTCTTTGGTGGTTATTGCTTTCCTGCTTCATTCCATTGTGATCAGAGAAAATGTTTGAATAATTTCAATATTTTTATATTTATTAAGACATTTTCTGCCCTAGCAAATGATCTATCCTGGAGAACATTCCATGAGCACTAGAGAAAAATGTATATCCTATTGTTTTGGGGTGTAATAGTCTATATAGATCTCTTACGTCTAATTCATTTATCACATTGTTTAGGTTCTCTGTTGCCTTATTGATCCTCTGTCTGATTATTCTATCTATAGAAGAGAGTGGTGTACTGAAGTTTCCCACTATCATTGTAGCTGCATCTATTGCTTGTTTCAGTTTTGCCAATGTTTGCTTTATGTACTTTGGAGCTCCTTGATTGGATGCATAAACATTTTTTGTTTTGTTTTGTTTTTTAATTTTCTTTGTTTTTCCTTGTTATAGTCTCTTCTTTCATTTTAATTTTTTTTTATTTTGGGTTGGTGTATAAAACATTTTTTATTGTTATTTCTTCTTGATGAACTGTCCCTTTTAATTAATACAGTGTCCTTCCTTGTCTCTTATGACATCTTTGCATTTAAAGGCTATTTGTCTGATATTAGTATAGCTACTCCTGATTTCTTTTGGTTACAGCTTGCATAGAATATCTTTTCCCATCCTTTCATTTTCAATGTATTTGTATCCTTGTGTCTAAGATGTTTACAAGGGACTTCTTGTAAGCAGCATATAGATGAATTATTTTTAAATCCTTTCTGCCAATCTGTACCTTTAATTGGAAGTTGACCCATTAACGTTCAAAGTTATTACTATAAAGGCAGTTCTTGAATCTCCCATCTTATTATTTGGCTTTTGTTTGTCAGATCTATTTTTTTCCTCTCCTTTTTTTATTCTTTAAATTACACTTACTAATATTCTTCAATTCTGTGCCCTCCTCCAGACCTCTCTCTCCTGTCTTATTTTTTCAGCTGATAGAACTCCCTTTAGTATTTCTTGCAGGACAGCTCTTCTGTTAACAAATTCTGTCAGCGTTGTCTGTGAAAATTTTAATCTCTCCTTTACTTATTTTTTTTTTTTTTTTTTTTTTTTTTTTTTGCATGGGCAGCACCGGAAACTGAACCCGGGTCTCTGGCATGGCAGGCAAGAAATCTGCCACTGAGCCACTGTTGCCTGCCCTCTCCTTCACTTTTGAAGGACAGCTTTGCTGGATAAAGAGTTCTTGGCTGGCAATTTTTTTTCTCTCAGAATCTTAAATATATCTTGCCTCCATCATGCCCATTTAGTTATCAGAACTAAGTCTTATGTGACTTCCCTTGTATGTGGTGAATCACTTTTCTCTTGCTGTTTTCAGGACTCTCTCCTTCTCTTCAGCAATTGACAGTCTGATTAGTATGTATCTTGGAGTAGGTCTGTTTGAATTTATTCTATTTGGAGTTGGTTGAGTTTCTTTGATATTCTTATTTATGTCTTTTGTAAGGGCTGGAACGTTTTCCCCAGTTATCCCCTCAAATAATCTTCCTAGCCCTCTACTCTTCTTTTCTCCTTCTGGTAAACAATTGACTCTTTTATTTTTGTGCTTCATGCTGTCCATCATTCCCTGAGATCCAATTCAAATTTTCCCATCTTTTTCACCATGTGTTCTTTTGTGCATTCGAATTCAGTTGCCCTGTCCTCTAGTTCATGTACCTTTCTTCTGCCTCC
The DNA here is from genome assembly GCF_023851605.1 of Tamandua tetradactyla. NCBI lineage: Eukaryota > Metazoa > Chordata > Mammalia > Pilosa > Myrmecophagidae > Tamandua > Tamandua tetradactyla. Next base: position 40,878,725 of record NC_135327.1, on the reverse strand, counting down.
TCAAATTTGCTGTTGTGTGTCTCTAGTGTATTTTTAATTTGATCTACATTATCTACCATTTTTGTAAGATCTGCTATTATCCTGTTTATTCTTTCAAATTCTTCTTTATGCTCTTCTAGTTTCTTCTTGATAGCCTTATGTCTGTAACCAACCCCTTGAAGTTATTTAGGAGATATATATGAACATCTTTGATTAGTTGTTCCAAATTCTGTCTCCTCCAGCTTTTTAATTTGGTCATTTGGCTTGGCCATATCTTCTTGAATCTTGATATGCTTAGTGATTTTATGTTGATTTTTTGGCATTTGATAATCTTGATAAGGTTATTTTGAAAGTTCCTCTCCCTTGCTTGTCTAAGGTTTTTTTATTTGCTTAGGTTTGCATTGAAGGTCTCCTTTTGCACTTGGTTTGACAGTTCCTTGATAAACCAGGCCAAGACCTCAGGCAGGAGGTGCAACTCTGAAAATCTGTTAAAGGGTAGGCAGAAAGGCAGTTTGCCAGAGTGCACTTTCCATTTCTTCCCAGCAGATAATACTCTTGGGCCTTCTCTTCCCCTCAGGTCCATCTCTCTCAATGCTGGCCAGGTATGATGGAGACCCAGTGCAATTCCAGCCAAGGCCACAGGTCTCCATATACCAAAAGCCACCAGCCCTGGGGCTAGGAGCAGGCAGTATGCATGTCAGTAGAGAATCCACTTGTGGGTAGGGGGTCTGGGGTTCCCAGACTCTTGCATGGAATGACCTTGGGCTATGAGACTGAGTATTTCAACTGTCCCTGCCCACAGCCCCCCAGAAGTGCCTAGTGGTGCAGCACGGCTCACTTCCATGTCCCCCACTCTCCTCCTGTGCATGCCATGAGTGCTCTGAGCCTCTGTGGAGAAAGGATGGAGGTAGCGGGACCCAGGGAGTCTCTTTTGCTGGCCAGTGGTCAAATCAGCTCAGCTCTGCATCCCCCCTCTCCCTAGGAGAGGGATACCCAGTCTCTGCCACAACCAGATGACCACAGCAGCTTGCCTTAGGGTGTGGGAGGCTCTGTGTACCACAGCAAGGTCTGTGTGTAGGTAAACCAAATCTGCTGGCTTCCAGTTCCCCACAGGAGCTCCTGGCTGCGTTGCTGAGAGGGACGTTCTTGCAAGCTGATTTGGAAGTGGAAGGGCAAATTGCAGCCTGTCCCAGGTGTGGTCATGACTAGGTAAACTCACCCTGTCCTCTCAGTCATAATTTCTCCACCTTGTCATACAAGTCCTCCCTATATAATATAGAAGCCCCCTCTGGACGCTCATATCCTGGAACTGCTGTCCCAGTTGTTTTCTGTCCTTTTTCTAGTTGTTCTGTGGTGTAGGGATGAACTCAGCCTATCCTATTCTGCCATCTTATTTTTTTACCGGTTTGTTGTTGTTGTTTTTAACTAAGGATACTTAAAACATCATTTATCTGGGTAAAGAAATGTATCTGAAAGTTTTGGTCAGAGTGTTTCTTCCTACTACCCTTGGGGAATAGATATAATTCCCAAACGTGTTCATTGAAATTCTTTTTTTAATAGGATTCACATCCCATGGGTATGTCCCAGATGTTTGTTTTCTTCTGACAGTTATGATTCCCAAGGCCAGCGCAGGCCAGAGATGCTGCATTTCTACCACGTTCCTGGGTAATGTCGCTGCCACCATGCCCCAGACCATGTATTAAAGGGTAGTCTGTAGGGCATTTCCAGTTCTCTGCTCTTTGTATCATGCCCAGTACCATCACTCTACCCCTTTCCTTCAGAAAGACTCCTCTAACAGGTCTAGACATGGCAGATCATTTACCGGCATTAAAGCTCAGAGATGTCCAGTTTCTGGCTCTGTGTAAATACAGACCTGTCACCTCAATCAGGCCATATCCACTGAGATCCTCCTCCCTTCTGCCAGCATCAGACAGGATACTGGGAGGGGGTGGGTTCCAAGGAGCTGTCCTCAGGAAATGCCTGTGCAGTTGGAAAGTCAGGGACCACAGAGAGAGCCAAATGAGAAAGCAGAAGAGAAGTACCTAATTGCATGCTTGCTGCAGGTTGGTGCTATGAGCCTTCAGGAAGTGGAGAGGAGACTCGGGACAAGAGTAGCCAAAGGGACTTGATACAGGGCAGGGAGCTGGAGAAGATGTATCCAGAAGGAAGGGTGGTGACCAGAGTAAGGAAGGGCTCATTAGCAGAATGAGCACAGAGGCCATTGAGAGGCTAGCCCAGTGACAGCTGGGAATTGATACGTAGAGTACAAAAAGGGGAAGCTGAGGCAGAATGTCTGTGTAATGTCCAGAGTATCTCTTGGTGAGCTGGTAAGAATGTTCAGAGAAAGTTCTCTGCTGGTCCTCTGCACAGTCCACATCCTTTAAGGATGTTTCTCATCAGAAGGAGCTGCAAAGTTAAAAGTCTGTTTCAAGGAACCTGATCCAGCATGTCTTCCCTCTCATTCTTGAAAGTCTGCATAGACTTCTGAGAAGGCCTTTAGCAACCATGATTTTGGCTAATCTGAGGAATAGAGTATTTAAAAGTCAGTTTAACATTCCAACCACATTGGATTATTTTCCAACCCTCAAAGAGAAAGATGAGTTCAGATAAGTTTAGTGGTATGTTTTTGTATTTATAAACAAGGAAAGCTACCAAATGCAGCAGCTCAAATTCAGAGACTTTAATTAAGCAAGAGAGAGGGCTTCCTCTCAGCGGTTGCTGTGTTACTCTATACTTTGGATAACATTCCCTGGAGACACAAAAACCTAGTACCACAGGCCAACATTGCTATTGTCCATATAATATGGATGGTGGCACCTCTCATGCCATTAAAACTTTCTCAAAATGCGTACAGTTTGTGACACTAGAAATGTAACCTTTGGAAGTGTGTGTGTTGACTCTCCACTCTCCACTCTGACTCAGGAGCTGCCAGAAGGAGCGTCAAGCCTGGGACATTTTGCAGAGGCTCAGCCATTCAGTTGACTGAGATTTTTTGAATTTATTAGTTTTTAATTTCTAACTTTTAGTTTATTAATTTATAAGATATAATGATATATCTTATTAGATATATCAAAGGTTGATAATGTAGTGGGGTTCGTGAGGACACTGCCCTCCAGAACTGCACTGTCTATTCGAGTTACCACTAGCCACACATGTGGCCATTTAAATGTAGATCAATTAAAATTAAATAAAGTTAAAAATTCAGTTCCTTAGTCACACTAGTTATGTTTCATGTGCACAATAATCATGTGGCCACCGTGTTGGACAGTGTAGAATATAAAAGATGTCTAGTCATCACAGAAAGTTATATCAGAGAGCACTCAGAACCTAAGTATTCACGTTGTTTTAATCCTCAGTGTGAGAAAAACATCTGGGGAAAAAGGGCTAAGCTGTGTCCCTAAGAGGAGAGACCACACCAATATCATCTCAGGTGGGCTGAGCTGCATCAACAAGTACAAACATCTGGTGACTCAGAAAGACAAGAAAGTAAAGAGAGTGCTTTATGCTCCCTGTATTAGCTAGAGTTTTCTAGAGAAACAGAATCAGCAGGAGATATTCATAGATACAAAATTTATGTGTCTCATGTAACTGTGGGAATACAGAGTCCAGGGTATGTAGGGCAGGCTGCAAGCTGGCAACCAATAAAGGTCCTCAACAAACTCTCAGAGAGGCTGGCTGGGCAACCATGTGAATGTAAGGGTGCAAGGTCTGCAGGGCAGGCCATAACCTGGTAAATGCTGAAGGTCCTCAGCAACCCCAGGAGAGTCTGGCTGGGCAACCTTGGGTCTGTAGGGCAGACTGTGAAGCGGGTGACTCCAACAAAAGGTCTGGACGAACTCCACAGGAGAGGCTCACTGGCTGAAGCAGAAAGAGAGGCTGTTTCTTCTGAATCCTCCTTAAAAGCCTTCTGGTGATTAGATTAAATGTCATTCATTGCAGAAGACACTCCCCAAAGTTGATTACAAATGCATTCAGCTGTGGATGCAGTCAACATAATCATGATTTAAGCCCATGAAATGTCCTCATAGCAGCAGACAACCAACAACAGGCCAAGTTGACACATGAACCTGACCATGACATTCCCCAAAAGTCTCTTTTTCTGAACTAGCCTAATAATTGCACTGTTCAATAGCTTCGCCTCAGACTCCCTCAGAAGAGTCAAGTCCTCAAGAAATCTCTCCACATCTCATTTCCTACTCTTTTTCCAGAATTCACTAGTCTTGCCTTTGAGTCTCTAAGCTCTTGTTTTGTGACCTTACACCTGACATCTGCCTTTCTTCCCGGTCCCTTCTCTTTAATGCTTTGATTGGATTCACTGTTTACTTGGCTTGATCTTGCCTCAGCCACTGCAGTTCATTTTTCCAAAATCCCTCAGCAACTGTTCTGCAGCTCATGAGCCCAGCATTCTGGGATCCAGGCCTAGAATAAGGCCTGAGATATCCATTGATGAGGGGAAGAGAGTCAGATGTGCTAGCTGTGTCAAAATAAAGTGCAATATGCTAATTGCTATTGCTGTGTAACAAACAACCCCTGAATCTCACATAGTAAGCATTTATTTCTCATATAACTCTTTATTCTTGGGCCCAAGTTGAAGCTGCTCATTGGAAGGGCTCCTCATGGTGACAGTAGAAACACAAGAGGGCAAGCAAAAATAAGCTAGGACTCTTAATTGTAGGCTCAGAACTGGTACACGGTCACTTTTGCTTTCATTCCATGGTCCAAAGCAAGTCATATCACCAAGTCCAAAGTCAAGGGGATGGAAAAAATATTCTCTTTTTATAGGAAGAAATACAGAATTACATGGAATAGGGTTTGAATTTAGAGTTGAGTGAAGAACCAGGGCTAATAATTCTGTCAGACTCACTGTGTTAGACCACTGGCACATCTTGGGAAGAGAAAATGAGTAAGTTGTCAGTCATACAACTGACACTCATCGAGTTCTGTAGTGGATGAGTTCTGGGTAATGTAAGTTATCCATTGCTGTGTAACAAATAGCCACAAAGTTTATTGGCTTAAGACACCCACCATTTTATATAGTTATTAATTCTATGGATCAGCAATTTGAGCTCAGCTTGGTGGAGTGATCCATCTGGTTTGGGCTCTTCTTGGCTAGGTTTGTTAATAGGTCTCAGGTTGGGAATGCTTCCCCTCACAGTCTCCAGCATCCTAGCCTGGTTTGTTCATGTGCTAGGAGAAGGGTTCCCAGCCTGAGAGAGGAAACTCAAGGTCTCTTGAGACCCAGGCTTGAAACTGGCAGCCTACCATTTCTGCTGCATCAGCCAGAGTCAAGGGAGGGATGGGGAGAGGAAGAGCCTCCACCTCTGGATGGAAGGGGCTTCCCAGAATGTTGGGTCATTTTTGCAGTCTACCAGCTAGATGCAGGGTATATATTCCACTCCTGAAAATAAATTTATAAGACTTGATCCCTATCCAAACCTTAACCATATCAAAACATCCTAAGATGCTTTCACGCTTATCCTAAGTGTAAGTAAAGCTGTAGTTCAGAGAAAGTATGTCTCTTTCCTCAGTTTCTCCCTATGCAATGGGACTTCATCACATACTCTGTCTTACTTGATGAGATGCTATAAAAAAGTATGTTGACATTATGTAATATATGAAGATGGCATCCAGTTATTAGCAATTCAGTGTCTTGTCAACAATCATTCACTGGGCCTGAACTCCCAAGACAACCCTGTGGATGCCCCTCCCCAGCCAGTACCACCTGTCAGTTCTTTTCTTTGGGATGGAATTACAGCTGCTAATAACAGCTGTCAATAACAGCTGCAAAAATAACAGTAAACTCCAAGTTTCTAGTCTTATTCTTTCTGGGAGCCAAAGTAACTACAAAGACATAGTGTTTCATTTATCCCTACAGGAGTGTATTTATCCAGAAACACTTGACCACAAGTAAATGCAAGTAGTAATTCCTTAAAATACATGTTTTTTCCACAGAGCCCCAGTTTTCCATTTCATCTCACCAAGGGTTTTAATGCAATGCTCTCCCACCTAAGCCATTCTTAATCTGCTTGTCTGGTTCAAATTTCTTTCAGAGTACCCATTTCTCCATCTTTGCTCAGTCTTATTTGTCTTCATAATGATCTCTGGGAATAGTTTGTTTCAGTTGTCACAAATTGAGTAGTTTTTTCAATTTGTTCACTTTGCAGAGTGTTTGTGAATTTGTTTAGCAACAATTATCTTTTAATATTATTTGGATTTATAAAACACAATTTTTCAACATATAATTGACACTTAGTCCAATAAAAATTCTTCATATTCATATTGAAAGGAAACTAACAGTTATTGATACCACCACAAGTGAGGTGCCATAGTAAGATGTGACATTATCCTGTGCACCCTCCTGCCGATCCTAAAAGCTGGGGCTTAGAACAGTGAAGCAACTTACCTAAGTTCTCGGGTGAGAATGAAGCAGAGCATATCACTTCTCCTCATAAGTTATAGAGGGGGAAGCCAAATTCCAAGACTTTTCTCAAAGCTTCATTTTGGTTTCCTTTGTACACAAAATGTCAAAACTTTGGTGTTGAATTGAAGAGAATCAAATCCGTTTTTAGGGTAACAGCACACCTTATTTCAAGAGTAAGCAATGACTTCTTCATCCTAACTGCACATCCAGATGTTAAGGAATGAGTGCTTCCTTGTCAACCTGAATTCGTCAAGGCTGACCCTGTCCTTACACCACAGCCTGAAACTTCTCATGGAATTACTGTCATGCTCTTGCCCTTCCCCATTTGCATTCTAACCAAGCACCAGAACAAGAATAAACAGTATAGATGTGGAGGGGGGAAAATGTGTTTTCATTGCCTGCATCCTCCAATCCTACCGAGAAGGTTTTGGGTGTTCACTTACTAGCACTTTACCTGTTCAGTCATTCTTCCCCACTTTCAAAATGAATTGGGACTGTCTTGTGAAGCCGAATACAGGGAAAAGATCACTTAGGAAGAGTCAAGGGAGAGCTAGGACAAGAACCTGGACTCTAGGACATGTCTGATGTGTGGGAGATTTAGGAAGTAGCCACGAGTGAAGCCCTTTAGACACAGCACCTCAGATTCTCTTGTTAGCTGGGCAGCAGGGGCAGGTTGTGTCGGTGAAACGTTGGAGAGCAATGGGCACTTAGTAAAGGTCTAATGAAGGCACCCATGTGCAGATCCATACACAAGGGTGCGCCTGCTGCCAGGATGCGTTCATCTGCTGATGCTCTCGCTGAGTGGTACGATCGCACACAGTCACCCTTCCCAAGGACCATATCCCTACTTGGACATGTAGCAATTACAAGGTTTTCCATTATGTCTAAATTCTCTACTTTCTTTACTGTCCCCTCCACCGTTGCCATAGTAAACCTCACATGCAAGATTAAGGCTTTTGTCAGGACAAGAGAATTCCTTTAATTAGTTTCAGTGCCCATGAGCAGTTAACACCATTCTCTAGCCATTCTGCTTTGGGAACCTAAAGGCCACTTCCACTCCTTGGACATAAAGAAGTCCTGGTGGATGGGTTGAAGGTGGAGGGAAAGACTCAGAATGAAAACCACTATTCTGGGGTGGGGAGGAGTGATTAAAAAAATAAAGGAACAACAGGCTGTAAGAAACAAGAAAAGAATGACTATGCTTAATCAACATAATTTTAATTGTTCCACTCTCTCAGTTAGCAAAGGAAGGAGCCCCTTGCTGCCTTCCCTTAAGAAGAATGTTCAGTTGAGGGATTGGAGAACTATTTAACTGTCACATGCAATGAACAAGTACAAACACTGGCTAATGAAAACTGGCAAGAATTTCCTAAGGAGACACACGTTAGCACAGGTAGAACTTAATTTAAACTAACTTTAAGGAGAACTTCAGTCAGCTGCAAGTAAAACAAATTCCTAAAGAAAAGACTCAACCTGTAATTGTGGCTGTGCTCATAGCACTCGTGGGTAGAGAAATAGTCTAAGAAGCTCATAGTACAGGCTCTCAGGAAAGCCACTTGGATTTATACTCACAAGAGATTCTATTTTGATTCAAGTTGCCTACGTGTGTATTAGTTAAGTTTCTCAGAGAGACAGAACCAACAGGAGAGATCTGTAAATATGAGATTTATAAAAGTGTCTTACGCAACCATGGGGATGGATGAGTCCAAAATCTGTTTGGCAGACCGCAAGCTGGCAGCTTCAGTGAAGGTCTTCACCAACTCCCCAGGTGAGGCTGGCTGGCTAAAGCAAAGAGAGATTCTCTCTTCTGAATTCTCCTTCAAAGACTTCAGGTAGATTTAACATTGCTCGTTGCAAAAGACGTTCCCCTTAGCCCATTGCAGATGTAATCTGCATGATTTAAGTCCATGAAATGTCATCGCAGCAACAGATAAGCCAGTGCTTGATTGACCAGACAACTGGGCACCACCACCTGGCCAAGTTGACACATGAACTGACCATCACAACATGTCTACAAACTAAAGTTTGTCTATACTCAAAGGTTAAAGCATTTAGATGAAGTCAGACAAGATTAAGACAGCACTGTGACTTTGAAGATTTGTGTTGAATAATATTGGTAGCTATAAGTTCTGTTAGAAGAAACCACCCTAAATACTCAACTGTGGTCCATCCATTTCTGACAGTGAGCTGGGATGGGTAGATCTGAGACATAGGACATACATTTGCTGAGTTGATGTCCAGAATCTTCAGGTCATCTGGTGGTGAAACCAAGGTAACTCAGGCTCTGTTTTGAAAGAGCCTGTGGTGGTCCAAGTCAATAACAAATTCAGATCAAAGAGACCATTTGAGGATAAAAGAGGGGAACATACAGATTCTAGTTCTGATTCTAGAAGGTAATTCCAGAGAATAACAATGTATAGGTGGATCCAAATATTTTATAGCTAAAAGCTATTTTTTTCTACAACAGGATTAGAGTTCTCCTTTTCCGTTTGACTTGGCAATATTCATTTTACTTTTTAATTTCATTTTCCTATCTCTAATACAAGTCAAAGTCCAATAAACCAAAGGCATTAAAAAAAGTTTCATAATCAGACTGCAGCAGAAAAGCACTGATGTGTGCACAGGGTTGGCTGGTGTCTTCCCCAGGAGGTGCGTGCACAGGGCCGACCAGATGGCTTCCCCAGGAGGTGTGTGCACAGAACTGGCCAGGTGGCTTCCCCAGGTGTGTGCACAGGGCCAAACAGGTGGCTTTCCCAGGAGGAAACAGGCCCCAGATGCTTTCTAGAGCCCCAGAACCAGAGCCTTCCTAGGGAGGCTGGCGCTCCTGGAAAGCACTCTGAAAATTGCCTCTTGGTCTTAAGTGCTGCCCCTCCCAGGGGCTAGTCATGTACCTGGATGACATGGACTGCTTCGAACTGAAAACCAATGACATCAACAGCCCTCGTTATATGTAATCTGATCACATTACCCATGTGGACGCGTGTGCAGGATGTAGAATTTGGATGGTTTAATTATAAAAATATTATGACAGTTGAAAGAAAACATTGTATTGGTTTGCAAAATAAAATAAGGACACCTCCTTCCTGGAATATTTAAAATAAAGCCGAAAGACTATCAACTCTTCTTCCATTTCATGTTTTGTTTTGTTTAAGTTTATGGAGTGCCACGGCCTCTGACTTCTCCTTCTGTCATGTTTTGGCAGGTTAGGAAGAGCAGAGGAAATAAATGTGGCACAAACATCCTTCTGTCTGACTTGGAGAGGGGTAGATTGAATTTATTAGCTAAACTAATGATTTTGGAATTACTTTTCATTCAATTTTAATTTTAAGAGTCTCTGTCGGTCTTAATCCTGGGACTAATCAGCCAATCCTTTGATCCCAAAATTCAGCATTATCAACTCCTTCAGATACTTCAAGAATGAGTCTCAGGCTTCAGTTGATTTGGGTGGGGGATGGTGACACAGTCCCTGCAGCCACTGCGCTGAACCAGGCTGAAGCATCTCTGGGGCATTGTGGTGATGATACAAGGAATAAAATGTGGCCTTCCAATGCAGCGAGTGTGGCACCGGACCTGAGGCTGTCTCTTCAGCTATGGGAACTTGGGCAAGTCTCTCCACCTCTGTGAACCTCCATTTCCTTATCAGAAAATGGGAGTGAGCAGTGCTGCAGCTGCTCAGGATTGCTGGGAGAGTTGAGGAAGTGACAAAAACATTAGAGACACCCTATTCACCCACATACATCCCAGTGCTTGGGGCCTCAGCTGGCCCAAGGAAAGCAGGACTTTTTCATCTCAGGAAAAGACCTGGGATCATACCCTTGATTCAGACTGCATGCTGGGCATGCAGAGCTGCTGGAGGTCAGTGGTGCCTCCCGAGGGCTAGCAGACTTCTGTAGCAGTTGAAGTATGTTAGTTGTGTATTGCCGCTGCCACAAATAACCCGACACCTAGTGGCTTAAAGAACACAAATGTACTTTCTTACAGTATTGCAGGTCCTAAGTTTAAAATCAAGGTGTCAGCAGGGCTACTTGCATTTTTTTGGAAGCCTCAAAAGAGAATCCATACCCTTGCCTTTTTCAGCTTCTAGAGGCCACGTGTTTCCTTGACTCATGTCTTCCTCTTCATGTCACTCTGACCTCTTGCTTCCATTGTCCCATCTGCCTCCTTCTTGAAAGGACCCTTGTGATTACATTGGACCCATTGGATAATCCAGAAGAATCTCTGCATCTTATATCCTTTAACTTAATCGCATCTGCAAAGTTCCCTTAACTCAATCATATCTGCAAAATCTCCTTACTGTGTGTTCCAGTTTGAAACTGTTGTGTGCCCCAGAAAAGCCATGTTCTTTAATCCTCATTTAATATTGCTGGGTGGGATCTTTTTGTTTCCATGGAGATGTGACCCTCCCAATTGTGAGTGGTAACTTTTGATTAAGTGGTTTCCATGGAGATGTGTCTCCACCCATTCAAGGTGGGGTTGCTACCAGAGTCCTGTAAGAGGGAACCATTTTGGAAGAAGCTGGAGTGCCCACAGAGCCCACACAGCTGGAGATCTTCAGAGATGCAGAAGGAAAACGCCCCCAGGAAAACCTTATGAAGTGAGGAAAGCTAGCAGACATCATGATGTGCCTTCCCAGCTGAGAGAGGTGTCCAGAAGCCAGAGACCCCAGCAAATGCCAACCATGTGCTTTCTCAGCTGGCAGAGGGGTTCCAGATGGTATCAGCCCTTCTTGAGTAACCTCTGCTGGTGCCTTAATTTGGACATTTTTCCAGCCTTAGAACTGTAAACTTGAAACTTAATAAATTCCCTTTTTAAAAGCTTTTCCATTACTGGTATATTGCATTCCAGCAGCTTTAACAAACTAAAATACAGTGTAAAGTGACATATCCTCAGATTCCAGAGATTGGGGTGTGGACATTTCTAGGAGGCCATTATTCACCCACCACATCAGCTGGTCATTGTTGCTTTTCAGGGAACCATCAGACCACTCCTTTGCATAGCCACAAGCCCCAGTCCAGGGAGGAAGGGGTAGCTGTGCTGTAGGTGAGGTGTCCTAGACAACAGACCTGGCTTATCCAAAGGCTGCCATGGCCACCCCCTCTTAGACAGTCATTAAAAATTGCTCAGCCTATCCCACGAACTCCCTGGATTCAATGACTGGGCATGTAGCCTCTGCCTTCCATCCAAAAGTTTGTCTTCACAGTGAGTTGTAGGGGGACCCACCTTCCATTTTATTTTTATTATTTGAGAAAAAAATCAATTTTTAAAATAATGCTTAAAAGCAAGGATTTTGAAATCAGGCAGCTGGCTCCATTACTGGACACACAAGTTTCAGCAAATTATTGTGATCTTCAGTCTTCCACATCTGTAAAATTGGGAACAGCATTGTGTGGCACCCATCTTAAACGGCTGTGAGAAAATTAAATTAATTAAAGCATGAAGAGATAAGTCCCTAGGATGGTGCCAGGCATTAATAAAATGTTGCTTTTAAAATAATTTGACTGACATTCCCTCCTACCACTTTCCATATCTATGCTATAAAATAGTTCACATATTTATTTAAAAAAAAAAAAGCTTCCTGTGCCTTCCATTCCTATTGGAGTTACCTACTCAGCACTTATTTTTATAGGCATGGCCATTCCTAATTACTGAGAAATCACCTATCAAAGGAGATGCGTTTTCTAGCCTTTCCTCCATGGTAGTGGTGTTTATGTGCTATTTAGAAGACTGCCTCTCTCTTTGAAATTCTTATTGTCAAGGTATGCCTGAGTCAACTTTTTCATTGAAGCAATGCTGCCTTTGATTTTCACAGATCACTTTTGATTCGTCTAACTTATTCCCTCATAGAGAAACAGAAAAGTCACCCAGCTTTCACCAGAAATTCTGCCAAGAAGACGTGGGCCCAGTAAGGAGGAAACAAAGAGTTTTAAAATACGTGGGTTTAAAACACCAACCATCTCCATCAAAAGACTTGCATAAAAATGTTCATGGCAGCTTTAAATAAAAAATGCCTCAAAATTGGCAACAACCCAAATGTCTATCTACAAATGAATGGATAAGCAAATCATGGTAAATTCTTACAATGGAATACTATTCAACAATAAAGAGGAACCAATTATTGATACATACAACAACATAGGTGAGCCTGAAAATTAGTATGCTGGGTGAAAGTAGATGCAAAACCATACATACCGGATGTTCTACCTATACAAAGTTGTAGAACAGGCAAAACTAATCTATGGCAATAGAAATCAGATCAGTGGCTCATTAGATGAGTGAGGTGATTGACTGGAAAAGAGCATGGGGACAATTTTCTGGGTGACGGAAATATTCTGTATCTTCATTGTAATCATGGTTATATGAACATATAAAATTTTGATACCTCACAGGGCAATGCAGTTCATATGGATGCATGTTATTGTTTATAACTCAAGAATTTTATTTAAGACCAATCAATAAATAAAACATCCCTCCAACCAAGATAGAAAATTCATCAAATCAATTGTGCGACAACCAGTTGTCAGTAGGATCAACTGTGTGATTTAAAAAAAAACATTTGAATTGAGAGTTCGGAAATAGATTCCCAGATCTATGGTCAATTGATCTTCAAAAAGGCCCCCAAATCCACTGAACTGGGACAGAATAGTCTTTTCAATAAATGGCGCTGGGAGAACTGGATATGAGAGAGGACCCTACCTCATACCCTATACAAAAATTAACTCAAATTGGATTAAAAAAAAAACTATATGAGCCAGTACCATATAACTTCTAAAAGAAAATGTAGACATCTTTAAGACCTATTGATAGGAGGTAGATTCTTAGGCCTTACAACTAAAGCACAAGCAATGAAAAAAATAGACAAATGGTATATTAGTTAGGGTTCTCTAGAGAAACAGAATCAATAGGGAATACTCGAAAATATAAAATTTATAAAAGTGTCTCACTTGACCGCAGGAACGCAGAGTCCAAAATCTGCAGGACCTGTGAAGCCGATGATTCCGATGGAGGGTCTGGATGAACTCCACGGGAGAGGCTCACCAGCCGAAGCAGGAAGAGAGCCTGTCTCTTCTGAATCCTTCTTAAAAGGCTTCCGGTGATTAGATTAAGCATCACTCATTGCAGAAGACACTCCCCTTTGGCTGATTACAAATGGAATCAGCTGTGGATGCAGCTGACATGATCATGATTTAATTCTATGAAATGTCCTCATTGCAACAGCATTTGCCCAACCAGACAAACATGTACCACCATTTGGCCAAGTTGACACATGAACCTGACCATGACAAATGGGAACTCCTCAAAATCAAATGCTTCTGTGCCTCAAAGAACTTTGTCAAAAAGGTGAAGAGACAGCCAACTCAATGGGAGTAAATATTTGGAAACCATATTTCTGATAAGGGTTTGACATCTAGTATATATAAAGAAATCCTACAACTGAACAACAAAAGGACAAACAACCCAATTATAAAATGGGCAAAAGATATGAATAGACATTTTTCTGAAGATGAAATACAAACGGCTAAAAAGAACATGGAAAGATGTTCATCTTCATTAGCCTATAAGAAAAATGCAAACCAAAACTACAATGAGATATCATCTCACACCTAAAAGAATGGCTGCCATTAAACAAACTAGAAACTACAAATGTGGAAGAAGATGTGGAGAAATTGGCACACTTATGCACTGCTGGTGGGAATGTGTAATGGTACAGCCACTGTGGAAGACAGTTTGATGATTCCTTAGAAAACTAGATACTGACTTGCCCTACAATTTGGTAATACCACTACTCAGTATTACCCAGAAGAGCTGAAAGCAGTATCATGAACAGACATTTGCACACTGATGTTCATAGTGGCATTATTCACAATTGCCAGAAGATGGAAACATTCCAAGTGTCCATCAATAAATGTATGGATAAATAAAATGTGGTATATACATACAATGGTATATTATGCAGCAATAAGAAGAAATGAGGTCCTGAAACACATGACAACTTGGATGAACCTTGAGGACATAATGCTGAGCAAAATAAGTCAGACACAAAAGGATAGATACTGTATGATTTCACTATTATGAACCCCCTCAAAAATATAAGTTCAGAGTCTTAATATGTAAAATATAGGGGACCTAAAGCTAAAAGGAGCTAGAGAAGGGGTAACAGTTACCCAATATGCACAGACTAGTTAATGAGATTGAACTTAAAAGTATGGGAATGGATAGAGGGATGGTAGTTCATTAGTGGGTTTATAAGTAATAGTGCCATGCTGAAGGTGAATCTGACTGAAGGAGGTTTTTCAGAGCCATGTACATCACCGAATAGCACTACAGATATAAATAAGCTCTTGCATGAACTACTTCAAAAGTATAACATTTGTACAAAGACTTAATAATATAAGGATATATGAGAAAAACTATTTATTGCATGCTATGATATATTTAACAGGAATACAGCATTAAAACCACACAATACTAGGGAGTGAATATTTAAGGGGGAGGGGGACAAGAGTTAAGGAGAGTTTTGAATTTTCTCTTTGGTGTGAGTGTGTCTGTCTGTTATTTTTCTCTTTGGAGCAATGAAAATTGTCTAATATGGAGAGTAATGATTTGACAGCTAAGTGAGGATACTGTTAACCATTGTTTATTTTGGATAGAATATATGCTATATGAATATATCTCAACAAAATATTTAGATTCAAAATAAGTCAAAAGAAAGATTCAAGTGTTAAAGAAAATATGGAGAGAGAGGCATACCTATTCAGTTTTGGTAGGGTAGCAGAATGGGGCAGCTCCTCTGGAGGATATGTAATGGATCCACAGGAGGCTAAATATAGGGTCACTATAGGATTAGGCAATTACGTTACTGGGAATATTCTCGAACGAACTAAAAACAGGAACTCAAATAGATTTTAGCACACCAATGTTCATGGCAGTGTTATTTATAATACCCAATGGATAGAGGTGGCTGAAGGGTACATTGATTGATTAGCAGAAGGGCAAATTATGGTGTATACATAGGATGAAATATTTTGCTGCTACAGAAAGGAACGAAGTCATGAGGCATGCAATGAAGTGAATGAACCACGAGGACATTATGTCAAGAAAAATAAAATAGAAAAAAAAGGACAAATATGGTATGGTCTCTTTTAGAAAATACTTATAAGAAAATTGGGGCCTAGACTGTATGCTTTTACAGCAGTCACATTTATTCCTAAGCCTTAAGTGTTATTTCTAAATTCTGAAATGTGTGTATAACCTGGTATTTTCTTGGAACTTTGGGTACCTATGTGACACCTAAGACTCAGAGCTGGAGTTCTGCAGCTCTGAAAGTCAGCTTTCCTGCATACAGCAATTGTTAAAGAAGCCGAAAAAGAGATCAGACTTCAATTAGTGACAAGAATGAAGCTGATCTGGTGGGGAATAAGGTAAATCAGAATGCAGGGTAAAGGTTGATGATGTCTGTATTTTAGAACTTCATCTACTATATGAGACCAAAGGAAGAGAAGTTTATTTTTTCCAAAAACTAAATTTTCTGTGGTACACAATCTACCTTAACCTGTCTGGGCAGTTCAGTTAAACCTAAGGGAATGACGTCTCACAGTTCTGTATAGTTTAATGTAATGCCTAGATGCATTCCAGAGTATGTTGCACAGATAATTAAAAAGTATCAGCAAAGTCCTTTGAGGGACTGGAGAAAAAATATGAAACTATTAAACTTTGCCACCTGGGAAATCCCTGACACTCTCTCAAAATTTAAGGACTCCCAAGTTAATAGGCCAAGCCCTTGATCTTGAGTCTTGTTCTTATGAATCTTCTTTCTGTAACGGAGAAGCTAAGCCTACCTTTAATAATGCCTAAGAGTTACTTCCAGAAAACCTCTTCTGTTGCTCAGCTGTGCCCCACCCCAAGCCCAATTCTGCACATAAAATCATTACCCTCCCCCCTACATGGTACATGACATCCAGGGATGTAGGTCTCCCTGGCAACTGGGGACATGACTCCCAGGAATGAGCCTGACCCTGACACCGTGGGACCAACAATACCTACCTGACCAAAGAAATATAACAAAATAAGCCATCAGTGGCTAAGAGATTTCAAATAAAGTTGAGAGGATATTCTGGAGGCTACTCTTTTACAAGCTTCAGCTAGATATTGCTAACTGCCATGGTATGCCAAGCCCCAACCAATAGTATTCTGGTAAACCCGAAGCAATACCCAAGGCTCTATCTGAGACTCTATGAAAGTTTTACTCACTAAGTTTATTTTTTTAGAAACTATAACCTCCAGATTGTTCCTATGCCAGATAAGCCCTGTAAACAAGAGTTACCAGTTGTTCCTAAGAGCATCAACCAGTTATATCCCCCTACCCCATAATGTCATCACCCCTTTCCAACATGAATACATTAGAATGGTCATTGTCCAGGTGTCCCTGAAGAGTGGGAGAAGGATCGATGGGGAGGGAGGAGTTGTGGCAGAGAAGATAGGATTTAACAAGTGAGTATGACTGCTGAATCATTATATTGATATTTCTTTTCAGTCTCCAGTGGCTTGAACAACTGGAAGGAAATACCTGAAATGGTTGAACTATAACCCATACCATACTTTGAAATTTGCTCTAAAAGTACCTGTTAAAGAGTAATTTGAAATTTATCACTTTTTTGTATATACTTCACAATTAAAATATTAAAAAGAGACATTTGACATCATTTTTCACATTTGGACACATGTTATTTCCTAGACTCTGCCTATTTCTGATTCATTGATGGCTGTAAAAATGTACCCGTTTTTAACCAGAGAAGGTACCTCTTAGTCTGAATTACCCCACTTTTGGTTCTCAGGAGGGATATTATCTCCCTTCCCATCCACAAGATTGTTGAAAAAGCATTTGTGGTATTCAGAGGGAATGGACCCTTCATTGCCTAGAGACCAGGCAGGCATACCAAGAGTAGCCAGGAAATTTTAGTAAATCTCTGAGGACATATATTGTATGTGGTTGTATTGATGCAGAGCAGAGAGAGCCTCAGTCCAGAAAGCATGCACAGGACAGGGTTGAGGGGATATGAAGGACATGGTTCCTAGAGAAGCTCTCAGAGCTTCAGGCGCAGAATTAGAAGGGATGTAGTATATGAATGGATTGGTGGAGGAAGAATAATCAGGGTAGTTAATCAATTAAAATGCTATCTTTGTGCCCCAGTTATTTGTTGCTGTGTAGTTAGCTACCCCAAACTTGATTATGTAAAACAGCAGCCATTTTATTCTGCTCAATCATTCTGCAGTTCAGGAATTTGGACAGAGCACAGCCGGGATGGCTTATCACTGTTCCACAGTGTGTAGGGCCTCAGCTTTAAATACTGGAATGGCTGGAGGTGATGTGAATGGCTGTAGGTTGGAATCATCTGGAAGGCTTTTCACTCACATGTTTGGTGCCAGGACTTGGATGACTTGGCAGCTGGGTTCACTTGGCACTGTCACCTGGAGCACCTACCTGTGGTCTTTCCATGTGACCTGGGCCTCCTCACAGCGTGAGAGCCTCAGGGAAGTCATTATTTCCATGGGAGCTCAGGGTGCAGAGTGAGGGGTTCAGCAAAAAGGCAGATGCTACATAGCTTTTTATGACATAGCCTCAGTAGTCATATAACACCACTTCTGCCAGATGCTATTAGTCAAGAAGGCATAAGCCCACCCATATTCAAGGAGAGGGAATATGCATCCCCATCCCTTGATGAGAGGAGTGTCAGAATTTCTAACCATGTTTTAAAACCCCCATAACATGGAATAAGTGAGTCAATCCTTCCCCATCACCATCAAAACACTAGAGGTTTTCCCAAAGCAGAACTTGAAAACTGGTCTCTAAAAGAAGTGAAGATCGATCTAGGGAGATTTATGGCCTCTGCTATGGGAGTTTGCAGGTGAGAGAGAAGAGAGAAAGGTGGAAGGAGTTGTCCACTTTTGGAGGGCTCTCTGACCAGGAGTAAAGTGCACTAAAGTGTTTGGAGGTCCCACAATACTGACCACAGAATCTAAAGGCTAATTGCCCTGTATTCATTCCCAAAGCCAGCAATCACCTGTCTGATTTAGAGGAATTTGAGGGAAGGAAGTCTGTACAGCTGCAGAGAAATCTCTTTCTCTTTGACATATTACTCATCTCAGCCATTAATTCGTATGTATGAGCGTGCTTCCAAAGACTACCTGGAATTTCAGAATCCTTACCAACAGAAAGATCAAAATGAATAAGCCTACCAAGTAACCAAAGGCAAAGCAGGTAGTAGAAATTAATTTTTTCAATATTTTAATTAGTATCCTCAGATTCACAGAGTTATTAGAACTATAGGACAAGATCAGACTGCTATAAAGGGGGGACAATCAGTAAAAAAATAAATTGTTCAAAAAATTTTAAATGTGACTTCCAAAATTTTAACAAAAATCATGTAAAAATATTAGAATTGATAGAGTAATGACCAAAATAGGCTTGAAAACATAAAGAAGAGTAGCAGCATTCAGCATTCTCTGCAAAGAGAAAAAGTAATTTTAAAAATATGATGGAAAGGTTGAGAAACATGAACGATCAATCTGGGGGCTCCAATATCAAATTTAGCTGGAGTTTCAGAAGAAGAGAGCACAGAAATTGGAGGAGGGGAAGTCCACAATTCTATCATAGTAGAAAATTTCCTCTGAACAGAAGGAAACATGAGCCAACATATTGAAAGGATTGACATAGCACCCAGCACAGGTACTATGCTTGTATGAATGAAAAGAAATCTTTACCTAGAAGCATCTTCATGAAATTTCAAAATGGTATGGCTAAGAATAAGATCCTAAAAATTTCAAAGAAGAAACAGGTCATGTGCAAAGGAATAGAATTAGACTAACATCAGATCCTCATTGACAACACCACATGCAAGTAGACAGTGGGCTATACCTTGATTGTTATGAAGGATAATTAATTTGGATCTAATGGGAGATAAAAATAAAAATATTTTCCAGCAAACAAGAGCTTCATAATTATACATCTCACCTAATCTTTCTTTGGAAGCTACTTGAGAGTGTACTCTAGCAAAATGAGGGTAAAACCTAAAAAAGAAGTTGGCAGAATTAACACAGAAGTCCAATGAGAAATCCCCAGAAGCCAGCTGAGCAAGCAGGCCTAGAAATAAAATGGTCCAATTTGGGAAAAAAAGTTAGTAATTTCTAGGGAGGTCTCCAAGAACAGAATTAATTGCAAGCTGTATTTAAAAATGGGTCTTCATATCATGGTAATATGGTGAAGAAGGCAACCCCACCTTGAAAGAGTGGAGACACATCTAATCAAAAGTTACCACCCACAATTGAGTGGCTCACAGCTCCATGGAAATTATCAGAAAGCTCCCACCCAGCAACACTGAATGAGAATTAAAGAACTTGGCTTTTCTGAGATTCACAACAGATGCAAACCAGCACAGACCCTTAATTCATATTTCATTTATTTAACATCTGCAATTTAATTTTTTTAAATAAAATCATTATGGTAACCCCTCGAACTAACTTTCAAATATTAGAGGGAGGAGAAGGGAGGCAATAGCAGCAGCTCTCACTTATTCTATAGACTTGATTAAATGTCAGGCACTGTTCTAAGCCTTTGTAAGTTCACTTGATCCTCTTCATAACCTTTGGGGGGCGGGTTGAGGTGTATGTGTGTGTGTGTGTGTGTGCTCTCATTAGCTCCATTTTGCAGATGTGGAAACTGAGGCACCAAACCTTGAAATAGTAGCTTGCTCAAGGCCATACTCTAGTAACTCTTGGAGTGGGGATTTAGGGCAGGGGCTCTGGCAGATCTGTGGTCTTCCCGCTCTGCCATCCATGCTCATAACGCAGGCATGAGCAGCTCATTTCTCATCTCCCATAGCGAGAGGTCAACAGAAACTAAGAGATCGAGGTAGAAGCAAATTATTTAGAGTCAGTTTTGTGATACCTAAAATAAGTAAAGGAAATATTAAGAACGGTTATCTCTCATGAGTGATGGGGGTAAGGGAAAGCAGAAGATTCTTATATTCATTTTACACTCAGTTCTGTTTGATAATTTTTTTGTGGAGGGGAGCATGGTCCGGGCGTTTGCTATTTTAAACCATGACATCAATATTTTTAATAAATAAAAATCTATCTTTAAACATTAAGTTATGCAGAACCTATATATTTCAGTGGACTTTGAATTTAAAATTAGATAGAAATTGGGAGAAATTTATGAACCCTAAATTGAGGGCCCTTTTGTCTCCCAAGATTGAAGGTAATTTGTAAAAATGCTCGTGATTGGTGTAATAACCAAATGTGCCTTTAGGAAATCTTATTTAAACATTTTATTGCTTTAAGTGTTTATTTTATTTGAAGGGAAATATATTAAGATCACAGTACTCAGCACATCATAACTGATTTTAAAGGTTGGCGCTTGCAGGGGAAGGCTCCATCACAGGCCACATCCCCCTTGGGAAACAGCCTAATTCTAGGTCCCTGAAAGCCCCAAATGGTTCAGAAAGGCCTTTTCTTTCCTAGGAATGAGATGAGGTGCTACAATTAAAGCCACTACTTGCAAACACTCTTTTTTCCTAATGCGTGTGTTTTAGCCACCATTCTTTTGAACCTCAAATCTGAGGGTCTCTTCGTACATTGTTTTCATGGATCCTTGGATACTGCCAAGGGCCCAGGTACATGTTATCCAGATTGTAAATATTGTTAATCCCAGTGGAAAACTAAAACGAGGAAGGACGTGGGCTTTGCTCTGAGCACAGAAGACACTGAGGGTGAGACTTGGGCTCCAGACCACCCACTCTGCAAAGTGGGGGGATAAGAGAGGGAAAGCATTGTTGAGATGGGTGGGTGAGCACATGCCCACCTCTCACAGTCACCCCACGCTCATCACTCCCTGCTATCCACTTCCTCTGCACAGCACCAGCACATACACTTCTCACTGCACTTCTCACACTATAATTAGGTTACATTTCTGATCCCATCAGTAAGTCAGGTGCTTATGCTCCGCTAACTTTTATGGTCTTCATTTGCAAAGTGTACGATTGACAGAAATACTTTTGATAACTTAATCTCCCCCCACATTTCTGGCTAAAAATACTCAGGCCTTTGGTGAAGGTGTTCTTGTGTTGGCTGATTGTTTCTAACATGGATCTAAGCTAGATGTGGTATTGATGTGTTACTGTTTTAATTCTTAATCTCTTTAATGCAGGGTGAAAAATATCTTCCAAGCACACGTTAAAGAAATGTTCTTGTGTTCAGTTTGCCCTGGCTGCAGAATCGATTCATAAGCATCACCTGCCTGAGTCACAGAAAGTACTTAAAATAGATTGCATCTGACAAATTAACTGGGCCAGCTGAGGCATGAGGATTTAGCAACCAGTATGTTTTAGTTTAAAAATACCATTGTACACCCCTAAGGAAAGAGAGGAACAGGTGCTTCCTTTCCACCTAGCACAGGGCTGGGCATGGTAGACACCCCCACTTCCTTGGAACACTTCATCATAAGCCAGAGTAGGCCCTGATATTACAAAAGCCCCATTACTTCAGCAATAGATAGAAATCTTAATTTTAAAGGACACAACCAATGTTTTCTCTCCTCTGTAATTTGATGAAGCCAAAGAAACTTGGATCTGTCTAAGTATGAAATAGAAACTTTTCCAAATCTATGTCCAAGTTTATGGACTGAAAAAACCTGGCTCTCCTATTTTGCTGTCTCCTGTGTCTCAGCATTTTAAATTTTCATAGAGAATAAAGGGGAATGGAGCATCTGTCCCCACAATTCCATTGCTGGTTTTGTGACAGCCTGGAAAATGTCAACTTCTCCATGCTGCTGATACTGTAAGACACCAAATACTGAAGTAGTGAGTGCGATCTTAGGCAGGGTGTCTCAGTTCTCCAGAGCTGCTATGATAAATACCACACACTGGTCGGCTTAACAGTAGGAATTTATGCTCGTGGTTTTGGAAGCTGAAAGCCCAAAATCAAGGCATTTGCAAGGCTTTGCTTTCTGGGCGTGCTGGAGCTGGCTGGCCTGGGGCTCTGTGGCTTGCATCTCTGCCTCCCGCCACACAGCCATCTCTCTCTCCTGTTCATTAGCTCCCCGTGGACTTCTGGCTTCTGGCCCCTGTCTTTAAGGCCTCCTGCAAAGCAGATTAAGTCCCAACATGATTCAGTATGGCCACACTTAAAAGTAGGGTCTTAGAAGATCCCATTCACAGATGAGCCCACATCTTAACTGCTGATAGGGTCCTATTTACAAATGGGTTCATACCCACAGCAACAGTACTGAGAGTAAGAACAAATCTGCCACACAGGATCTTACTTCTAAAAGCTTAAACTCAAATACATGGTCTTAGCAGTCTGATTCCTGAACTCAGACAATATATATTACCTTTTTTTTCTAATCAATACTCAAACACAGAGAAAGTCCACACTATTTGGGGGGCCCAAGTGCTACACCTGGTGTGTTATAGGTCAGAACCTGCAACAATCCCTCAAGCCTGAGGTTGCCCTTTATGGTTTTCTAAACAATAAAATGAGGAAATATTTACCCCCTACATGTACCTGGCTACTAACCTGGAAGGTATAAACTCAGCACCACTCTGGTGTGGATATCTTTTACTGTCTTTTCAGTAGATGTAATACGAGTGCTTCGAAGGGAACAGGAATTTTCTGACAAAGTTATATACTTTGTAAGAAGAGATGATTTCCCCAGCTTCTTCAGCAGGTTTGGTGTCAGCAATAGAAGAGGCAGGAACTGCCATGAAAGGAGTGCTGTTGATGTGCAGTTACAGCCCACAACATAATGACTTTCCTACCCCAAGACCCCAAATGGCTGCCCTTGCTCACCACATCATGTCCAGACCCCGTTCCCAGATGTCTGTTCCTATGCACAAGCCACTTCACCAATCCGGCTGTTTATGCTTCAGTTTCATAGGTGTGACTCAAACCCTGGAATTCCGCATTTTCTAATCCAGTGTGTATCACCTGTTAATATGCACAGGAGGTCCCTGGGAATCTTATTCAAATGCAGATTTTGACATAGCAGGTCCAGGTGGGCCCAAGATTGTGCATCTCTAACAAGCCTCCAGGTGGTGCCAAAGCTGCTGGTCCTGGGCTATACTTGGGGCTGTGAACATCAGGAGGCCCCCCCTAAACTGAGGAGGGAGGGGGCCTTCCATCCTCAAGGGCTCCCATTTGCACTCATCTGTCTAAGATGGGAAAAGAAATGTTTGGGGCACTTTAAAGCTTCCTAGAAAACGATATACGTGTAGCCCAGCTTCGCTCTATGACAATGGATGAAACAGAAAACACATGTAACCAAAATCTATGGAGAGCCCCAAACACTGTTTTGCCATTAGTTTTAGCCTTTTTCTCCTACATTCTTATGAGCATCACCAGACCGGACTGAAAGCCACCAGCCCTGCTGGCCCATTCCTCATAGAGGGACTTTATGTAATCAAATGACCAAGAGCCAGGAGCTAAGAGGGAGAAAAATCTCATGGCTTCCATTTTCTAAACTAGATCAGGAAGTTTGTGAACGTGAGTGGAGAAAAAAATAAGATCTTTATTTTCATTAATCACTTAACATTTAACATTTCATTTCATCATACATGGGCCAGTAAGCCATTTTGTCACCAATGTAATCTCGCATGAATCTCTCTCCTCATTCATCACTGCTTTGAAATTACTGATTATTTTTTCTCAAACTGGTTCTTGTTAATAAAGAAACATATATTACTGTGTATCAGTTTTTCAATATTTTGATAACTCAATTTTAGTAAATAGATTTCTTTGTAATTCTCTGTTCCCTGTTCAATACCTTTTAATATGCTATTCTGAGAAGGGTCCACAGGATATCAAGGGATCCATAGCACAAAAAAAAATGTTTAAGAATCCGTAAATGCTTTGAAGAAATGGCAGCAGGTTGTGTTCAGCCTTGAACACAATAATTAAAATAGTATTTTACATCAGGGATCACAAATTCCTCCCAGGACCGGGCATATAAAGTAAATGAGTGAAGTGAGTTAAGTTTGAAAATACATTGACAGAAATAAAGTACTATATGACAGCCTTTGGCTTTGGAATTGGGAGGCAATAGAGACTAGTGAGTACTGTGGCCAACTAAAGAAAGCACATCTTGTCTAAAGGGGGCACTATACTCGCCAGCTCCACAGTGACACATGAGGATGCCCCCAAGAGTGCCAGAGCTTCAGATTTTTTATGGAAAACCAAAACTCTTGGTGATGTAGAACTCCCCCTCCCCCTGCAAATTTGTAACATACATGGTAGCAATCATTTCATTTAACAAAAATTAATAAATAAATAAGAAGATAGATAGATAGATAAACAAAAAAAGAAGTCTGGCAGGCCAAACAACAAAAACAAAAACCAGTAGATTAATACACAGCATGAGATAAATAAGCAGTATAGAAAAGGTTCAACTTTTCCTTTGATCTGAGTATTTATCACAAAATGACTAAACTTCCAGTCTTGCATTTATCCAAAAAAGGGCAAAATAGTTAAGTAACATCCAAAACCTGATAACTAGGGCTACCAGTTTAGCAAATAAGAGTGCAAGATACCTAGTTAAATTTGAATTTCAGACAAGCAGCTGATATATTTGTAGTGTAAGTATGCCCCATGTGATATTTGAAACACAGTGATACTAAAAAAAAATTATCTGAATTCAAATTAACCAATGTCCTGTATTTTATCTGACAACTCTATTAATAAATCGACTCCAGGTTGTGATGGGGTGGGTATTATTAAAATTAATAAATTACACCAACAAAAATAACATTGCAGTTGCAGTTTTGTTTCATTTGAATAAAGTTTTAATGAAGTACTGCATACATTCAGAAAAGTACATTTATCACAGATTAAGCTCAGTGACAAACCCAACATAGCCAGTAACCAACATCTAGATCAAGAAAGAGAACCTTCTTGTCCCCCAAAAGACCTTTGGTGTCCCTCTCAATACAAGACCTGCCCTGAGGGTAAACACTGTTCCTGACTTCTAACAGCATAAATTTGTGTGACCCACTTTTGAACCTTATATAAATGGGATTGGGTCTGTTTCAGTTTGCTAAGGCTTCCAGAATGCAATATACCAGAAATGCACTGGCCTTTACAAAGGGGTTTTATTAAGTTCCAAAATTTACAGTTCTAAAATGTCCAAATTAAAGAACCAAGAGGAAAATACTTTCTCTGATGAAAGGCTGTTGGCATCCAGGGTTTCTCTGTCACATAGGAAAGCACATGTCAACGTCGGCTGGTCCTTCTCTCCAAAATATCTCTAGATCTTTCTCCCTTTGTTTCTCTGAGCGCTCTCCAAAATGTCTCTGCCTTTTATCTTCTCATAAGGACTCCAGCAAGGCGATTAAAACCCATCTTGCATGGGCTGGGTCACATCTCCATGGAAACAACATAAGCAAAAGGTCCCACCCACACGTGGTCCGCCCCCACAGGGATGGATTAAAAGAACATAGGCTTTTCTGGGGTCCATAACACATTCAGACCAGCACAGGGTTGTATTTTTAAATTTATAAAATACTTTGTGTGTGTGTGTGTGTGTGTTCGTGTGTCTGTGTGTTTGTATGGGTGTGGGTGTATATCATTTAACCATTTTTAAATAATAGTTTTTTAGCTGCATCATAAAAAAATAGTTTTAGGGCGGGCCGCGGTGGCTCAGCGGGCAAAGTGCTTGCCTGCTATGCCGGAGGACCTCGGTTCGATTCCCGGCCCCACCCCATGTAACAAAAACGGAGAAACAGAATACAATAAAACAAGAAAATGTTTAAAAATGTTTCCCTTTCCTCCTTCCTTCCTTCCTTCTATCCTTCCTTCCTTCTCTCTGTCTTTCCTTAAAAAAAAAAAAAAAAAAAAAAAAATAGTTTTAAAAAGTCAAATAGTTCCCCCTTGTTAATATTCCAAAAAGGCCATTACCCTACTTCTTGTCTCCGTAATCCTCCATCAAGTCCATTTGTTTATTTGATTGTTTTTCCTCTCTGGAAGTTTTGAGGCTTTTCCTTTATCCCTGATGTTCTGATATTTTTAGCTAACATGTCCTGATGAGGGTTTTGGTTTCATGCATTGCGTCAGGTCCTTTCTATCTAAGGGCACTTTCAAGTCTGGGAAGCTTCCTTTTTTTTAATTTTTTTGAAAAACAACTCCCTTCCCTTATTTTCTCTCTTCTCTTTCAGCATTGCTAGTGATCTAATCTTGTGCTTTGTGGCTCAATTCTTTAATCCAGACATTGGCAAACGTTTTCTGTAAAGAACATTGTGGTGGGCGGGCCACGGTGGCTTAGCAGGCAGAGTTCTTGCCTGCCATGCCCAAGTCCCGGGTTTGATTCCCGGTGCTTGCCTATGCAAAAAAAAAAGAAAGAAAGAAAAAAGAACAGTGTGGTGGCTTGGAGTTATGTACCCCAGGAAAATGTTCTTAATGTTCTTAATACATTCCTGTGGTGTGAACCCATTGTAAATAGGACCTGTTGATGAGGTTACTTCAGTTACAGTGAGGCCCAGCTGAATCAGGATGGGTCTTAATCCTATTTCTGGAGGCCTTATAGAGAAACCAAGAGAAAGAAGCCACAAGGAGCAACCAGAAGCTGGAAATCAATAGAACCCAAAAGACAAAGGAGAAGACGCCACCATGTATGAGTGCCACGTGATAGAAAACCAAAGACAGACAGTCAGAGAATGCCCCATTCTTCAGGGAGAAAGCATTGTCTTGCTGATGCCTTGATTTTAGATATCTCCTAGCCTCAAAAATAGGAGCCAATAAATTCCCATTGTTTAAGTCAACTCATTGTATTGTATTTGTTTTAGCAGCTGGGAAGCTAAAACAGTTTTTGATATTGAAAAATAGGGTGCTGCAGTGACAAATGTAGGAACAGCTGAGGATTTGGCTAGTGGATACAGGCTGAAAGAATGGTGAGGTACTTGTTAGAAAAAGCCTAGATTACTTCAAAGAGACTGTTAGTAGAACCACAGATGTTAAAGGTACTTCTGAGGAGGACTTAGAAGGAAGTGATGAATGTGTTACTGGAAATTGGAAGAACAGTGGTCCTTTTTTAAAAGTAGAGGAGAACTTGGCAAAACTGTTCTGATGTTGGATTGAAAGTGGAACTTGTAAGCAGTGAAGTTGGATATTTAGCTGAGGAGATTTCCAAGCTTAATGTGGAAAGTACAGCCTGGTTTCTCCTTGCAGCTTATAGTAAAATGTGAGAGGAAAGGGATGAGCTGAGAACTGAATTCTTTAGGCACAGTTAAACCAGGATTGACAGTTTGGAAAATTCTGAGCCTATCCAAATAGAGTGGTCTGAAACTGGGGTCAGAAGCAACTCAATCAGACACCTCCCCTGAACTTTTGGAAAGCAAGTCCCTGGAGAATAGCGCTCCACGTGAGGATCTAACTGAACATGCATACCGTCAGCCATTTCAGTGCAAGTCAGGATGGGAAATGCAGTTATCCAGGAAAGATCTGTGCAAAGTTCTATTATCTGAGGGTTTGGACTCACTTGAACTGCATGCAAAGGTGGCAAAATTTTTGTGAAATACGTATGAACAGAAGCAGTGTCTGAAAGGGACAGAGGAGAGACAGATTAAAGGAAGAATGACCTCAAGGGCAGAACCAGGAAAGCAAAGGGCTGGATTAAAAAGATCCCCTCAAGCCAAGAGAGCAGGCCCCCTCCCATGTGTGGGAAGAACAGGCTCACCCCTACACTTGGAGGGGTCGCACATTGTGCCCCATTGTCCATGGAGAGTGCCACCACCCCAGTGCTCAGAGATGGTGGGACCTGAGCCACGGCAGTCACAGAGAGCCTGGCCACCATCTTGGTACTCAGGCAGGGTGCGGGCTACATGCCATTGTTTGGGGAGAGCATGGCCACTGCACAAGCATTTGGAAGGGGTGCTGCTCGGTCAGAACTGGAAGACAAAACCTCAATCCTAAATGACCCTCCGACTTTGAAATCTAATGGAGGTTGCCTTGCTGGAGTTTGGACTTGTGAGGGACTCCTTACCCTGTTTTCCTTCCAATTTCTCCTTCTGGAATGGGAATATTTAGTCTATGCCTGTCCCACAATGCTATATTGGAAGCAGATAACTTGTTTTCTAGGTTTCACGGGTCATTCAGGCAGAGGAATTTTGTCCCAGGATTGACTACACCCATAACTGATTTTGATGAGGCCTTAGACTTAGGACTGTTACTGAAATGACTTAAGACTTTTGGGATGCTGTGATGAAATTAATATAGTTTGCATGTGGGAAGAATGTGTCTTTTTAGTGTCCAGAGGGTGGGTTATGTACCCCATAAAACATATTCTTAATCTGTGCCTGGCGGGGTGAACCCCTGGTAAATAGGACCTGCTGATGAGGTTACGCTGATTAAGCTGTGGCTCAACTGAATTAATCCTGTTTCTGGAGGCCTCCCAGAGAAGGCCACAGAGAGAAAAAGCCACAGGAAGGGCAAGAAGCTGGAAGTTAATGGAGCCCAAAAGAGAAAGAAGATGCCACATGTGCACTGCCATGGGACAGAAAAGCCAAAGACACAGGATCATCAGCAGCCAGCCACAGCACGCCAGTCTTCAGGAGAAGACATTGCCTTGCTGATGCCTTGATTTTGGACTTCTCCTAACCTCAAAACAGTGAGCCAATAAATTCCCATTGTTTAAGCCCACCCACACTATGATATTTGTTTTAGCATCCAGTAACCCAAACAGATAGATAGTAAATATTTTTGTCTTTCCGGGCCCCATATGGTCTCTGTCTCATATCCTTCTTTGTTAGACATTCTGCATCTCCTTAA
Source organism: Tamandua tetradactyla (assembly GCF_023851605.1). Classification (NCBI taxonomy): domain Eukaryota; kingdom Metazoa; phylum Chordata; class Mammalia; order Pilosa; family Myrmecophagidae; genus Tamandua; species Tamandua tetradactyla. Next base: position 40,849,519 of record NC_135327.1, on the reverse strand, counting down.
AACTGTTGTACCAAAAACAGGCCAAGTGCTAGATTTGTTTGCCAATCTCTGCTTATCTTTCTTATTTGTTCCTTCCGATCATCCATCTCATTGTTAGTTTTCCTTCTTTGTAGGATGTTTTCTCAGTTGTCTTCAATCCTTCTATACAATTTTTATTCCTGATAAATGAATATTTATGTTTCAGGAACTTTCTTGCTCTGTGCTCATTAGAGCATCCTGTTCTTACTTTGAAAATATACTATTTTTTTACCTGTCTGTGAAAATAATCACAAAGGATATGGTTCAATCTGCCATCTTAAACTGGAAGTTTTCTTTTTTTAATTTTTGCAATAGTTGAAATTGGCATTTTTATTTTCACAGTTTACCGAGATGTCATTTGCCCATGATTTGTGGCCGCTAAGAGATTTAGAACTCAGTCTTCTTTTTCAAAACTGCCAATTCTCTCCCTTATATTGTTGGAGATTAAATAGCACCCATCATAAAAGTGTCTTTTTAAAAATCCCGTGAAGTGTCTAAAATAAGTACATACCAGTCCTTATCATTCCTTTTGCACAGGTGGGAAAACAGTTGGTGGATTGTTGAGCAACACGAACACCTGAAAACTCACCTATGTTCACATGTGTTTGCATGTGTATATGTGTGTATGTGTGTGTATATATTAGTATATATACAGTGCACATATATGGGGTGTATATTGCTTTATGTGTATATATGTACATGACTTGTGTAAATCCATGTTTATTGGGTAGAACAGACCTGCTGGTGGCCTACCTATGACCCCTTGACCTTACCATTTCAATTCCCTTCACCGCTATCCTGACTTTCAACTACCAGAAGCTAGATTTCTTTTTCTGAGGCTCTCCCCAGCCACCAAAGTCCATGTTTTCTGCCCTTGAAGTAGGGACAAAAGTGCCATAGAATTAACACCCTTTGGGAGCATCCCTCAACCAATGACAGATGAGAGAGGGTGAATAAATACCCCAACTCCTTCTCCTCCTGGGTGGGAAACTCTGAGGCATATTCTACAGTCTCTAAGAGGTCCCCACCGAGACGGAGCCCTCCTTGCCCCTGCCGTAACTTTCTTATTGTCTGCCTCACTCCTGCAACCCCCCTAGCAGTGCCTCCTAGGAACACTTCCCAAATAAACTATCTGTGTTGAAATCCTGAGCTCGAGCTCTGTTTCTGGGTGAACCCAAGCTAACATATCTGGTCATACGAAATTACCCTAAATACCCTACATTTATTCAGCAGGCTTGTTTCAGGTGCCTGCTACTGCCCTGCCACACACTGTGCTAGATGCTGGCACATCAGTGTCTGGCAGTAAATGCAGGCAGTGCTACAATACACCTGGTCCCTAGGGAGGACAAAGGGCTTCGGGGCACAGCCAGGGGCCCTTTCTCCCTTTACAGCAGAGCCTTCTCCCTATTAACACAGACACGTGAGAATACTCCAAACTGTCAGTTTTTGAAGACCTAGTGTGGACTGTAATTGGCATTTCACTTGGAAATTGCCGTACATAATGTTTTGGATGATGGAGAAGGTACTTCTGAGCCCTGCCATGCCTACAAGTCATTACAAGCATCTGTGGTTATCATTTAGCACGATTGATGAAGAGCAGTTAAGAGATTATTCTTTGTCTCTGCTGTCCTTATGCTCCTTCATTTTTGTTCACATTTAGCTCCAGTAGCAGCTTGTTTACTTGTCACTTGTTTTCCTCAGACAAAACTAGAACTCCAACTGAGTTTTCTTAGAAAACAAAACTAAATTAAAAATATGAATTCATTTTATGTTCCTGGTTGTGAAGATTAATAAGCAAGAAGTTCATTGTATTTTGTAAAAATATGTTATTCTCTTTTTGCCTGGCCCAATTTTTGCTGTCTGTTTTACATAGTAAATTTCCCAAAATTAGGAACCTTTTCTATTTCAGCGATTCTACCCAGCATAGAAGTGTTTTTTTAAAGTGTATGTGACCAAGGCAGAGACTAGTAGCACCAAGATTTGCGTGTAAGAAGAAAAACCTGCATCAAAAATTCACTTGTTCTGAACCCCAGAGCCACCTGCACTCACCTGTTCTGAACCCCAGAGCCACCTTCACCCACCTGTTCTGAACCCCAGAGCCACCTTCACCCACCTGTTCTGAACCCCAGAGCCACCCGCACTCACCTGTTCTGTACCCCAGAGCCACCCGCACTCACCTGTTCTGAACCCCAGAGCCACCTTCACCCACCTGTTCTGAACCCCAGAGCCACCTGCACTCACCTGTTCTGAACTCCAGAGCCACCTTCACCCACCTGTTCTGAACCCCAGAGCCACCCGCACTCACCTGTTCTGTACCCCAGAGCCACCCGCACTCACCTGTTCTGAACCCCAGAGCCACCTTCACCCACCTGTTCTGAACCCCAGAGCCACCCGCACTCACCTGTTCTGTACCCCAGAGCCACCCGCACTCACCTGTTCTGAACCCCAGAGCCACCTGCACTCACCTGTTCTGAACCCCAGAGCCACCTGCACTCACCTGTTCTGAACCCCAGAGCCAACTGCACTCACCTGTTCTGAACCTCAGAGCCACCTGCACTCACCTGTTCTGAACCTCAGAGCCCATTGGTGCCCTCCCATTGCTTTTGTGACACGGAGAGCCCCTTGCACCAGATTTATGGTGGTAATTCTCATGATGAGAATTGCCTGTAACTAACTTGTGTCAGCTCAAAAGCTTAGAACAATATTGCATGTTAATGAAATTTCAAATCCCTTTTCCATGAAATGACATTTCTGTGAGATGATAGCAATTTTATGTTTTCTGTCAAGTAATTATTATGGTGTTTTCTCTTCTTCAGAAGTTTAAAAAAAATACCCACAATTTGAGGGTATTTGTGTGTGCTTTTTAAAATGTATCAGCAATGCCAAATTCCATTATTCATCAAGAAAATTACCATCTATATCACATATATGCTATATATTACCATATATACTATGTAGTATATGCATAAACAGCTATACATAGAATTTTTAATACATACCCATAGACATAAAATGTATCTGTATGTACATACATGTGTTTAAATATGTATATTTTTATATAGTTACAGTTATAAAAGAATTGCTTTTAACCACCTAGAAGAAGCCAGAATTCCAAAATATTATCACTCAACATTGAATAAAGAATTTGTTTTCCTCTGTTTGGGAAGTGTGAATTTTTTTTCTTGCATTATGCCACTCTGAAATTAAATGAAACTATAAGAAAACTGAATATTCAATAGAGAACGTGTGAAATGCGCTCCAGAAATATCAAGATGAAATTCTGGCTGGGAGGGATTCCTAGAACTATAGAGGAGTAATAAAGCCTGTCTTAATTGACAGAGGAGTTTGCCAGCATATGACCTTTTGTGATCTGTACCATCTGTACTATTGATTAATGAGGCCAAGGACAGAATTACTCACTGTTGGTTTTCTCCCAGGACCCCGGTTCTGGTCTCTTTGCCAGAGTGACTTATCTATCTGTCATTTTGCGAAGTACTAAGGAAGATGAACTGTCTTCTCATCAATTTCTCTCCTACTCTGGGTTGGATGGCACCTGCCATCAAGCATCCCTCCAAAAGATGACACAGGGCCTTCCATTTTGACACAGAGACGCTTACATGACCTCCTCTTCCAGAAAATTTGGCTCAGTGTCTGAGCCAGATGGCTGCTGGTTTCCTTGTAGAGGTAGAAGCCCCTCAACAGAGAGGCAGAGGGAACTGCCGAGACCCTATAGCCTCGCTGCATTCCTTGCCTGTGGAAGAGTAAGACATTCAATGAGATGATTGCTCCATCACCAAACTGTGGGCTGTACTGAATTTTTTGGATTTTTTAAACTGAACTAGCTAAATGGACAAGTCATTTTCGAATTTATTTAGCTGACTCTCTCCCTCCTAGAATATAGCCTTACTGAGGGTGTCTAGTCCTTATGGTAACACCTTTCTGCTTTTATTGTTTACCCTGAATCTCTTTAAAGTCGTTTATTTTTAACTGCTTTTTGGCACGAGTAGCCCCATTTTAGGTGTAGTCACTGCTTTTTGGTCTCTCACCCTTTCTTCGGTTGCCATCTCTAATAAACCTCCCTGGCAGTTGAAAATAATAAAGAAATGAAACTCCCCATTGAGATGTAGTCAGAACTGGGGGTCTGTCTGTTTTCCATCCTTGCATCTGGGGAGGCCCTGCGGCAGAGCGGATTGGGACTGGGTTCCAGTGCCACCCCTCCCCCACTTCCAGTTGTGCTGTCTTGACCAAGGCCTTCAACTTCGTCGACTCTCATTTGTTGGCGCTTCATTTGGTTCCTGGGAGGACTGATTATAGTCGTTCTCAAGTCCCCTGATTTAAACGAAATGTCCAATAAATATTTATGATCATAGTGAATGGTGGCCATAGAAAAAGTAGAGTTGGACATAAGTTCATTATGACAGCTTTCTCTATACATTCTGTAGACTTTTAAAAGATTCTGGTGTATGCCTTTCATTCCTTCTAAAGTGTGGAAAGAAACTCATCTCTGGTTTGGCTCCTTCCTACTTGTGCTCTAGTTCATCACTTCAGTAGAAAGAACTGGATTTGCTGAGTGTAGCCTCTGATGCTGAGACTGAAATGAGATGACTGCCCAGGCCAAAAAACTAACACCGTTCATCCAAAATTACCATCTAAGGCCTCGTGCAAGGTGTATTTTTTGCAGCAGTAAATGTAAGTGGGTAATGTATATTACGCTTTATAATTTTTATTTTAGTTTTTTGTTGTTAAAATTGCTTATGCACAGAGCTTCAGCGCAGGGCTTCTGATGAAAAGCAGCTGCCTTTCAGGCCCTCCACCACCAATGCCCCCTCTTCTCAGGCGACTACCTTCCACATTTTGGTTGTTTCTGTCATTTACTCACTATCTCTAAATAACATGCTTAGGTGGCAGTGACTTGGTTTTTGTTTCAAGCATTCTCCATTGACGTCACTGTTTGGAAGAGCAGGGTTTAGGGCTCTTTCTGCCCCAGCTATCACCACTTCCCAGTCCCCTCCTCCCAAGACAGCTGTGTCATATGTTTGGTTAGAGAACAGTCTTTGCTTGGTTTATTGTGTCTGTGTGATCAACTATCCATGCTTCTTCCTTTCCTGCACAACTCTGTGCTTCCCCTGGGGTATATAATTTTTTTTAAAAAAACTTTTTTTTATTGTATAGTATAACATATATACAAAGCCAAGAAATAAAAAAGCAATAGTTTTCAAAGCACTCTTCAAAAAGTGGTTACAGGACGGATCCCAGAGTTTGTCATGGGCTACCATATGATCCTCTCATATTTTTCCTTCTAACTGCTCCAAAATATAGGAGGCTAGAGGGCTTAAATACTTTATCATCACAATCACATTTTTTTTTCCTTCTTTTTTTGTGAATAATAACATATATACAAAAAAGCTATAAATTTCAAAGAACAGTACCACAGTTGGTTGTAGAACATATTTCAGACTTTGGCATGGGTTACAATTTCACAATTTTAGGTTTTTACTTCTAGCTGCTCTAAAATACTGGAGACTAAAAGAAATATCATTTTCATGATTCAGTATTCGTATTCATTTGTTGAGTCCTATCTTCTATGTATAATTCCACCATTACCTTTGATATTTCTGTACCTCTCTTTGGGGTTGTTTAGGCTATGGCAATTCTAAATTTTTGCTATTGGAAGGGTCTGTCACTAATATGGGGTAGGAAGATGGAACTATCTGATGTTCTGGAGAGGCTGGGCTAGGTTTCAGATTTATCTGAACCAGGGACCCATCTGGAGGTTGTAGGTTTCTGGCAAGTTACTCTAGTGCTTCGAACCCTTGTGGAATCTTATATATTGCCCTAGGTGTTCTTTAGGATTGACTGGAATGGTCCTGGTTGGGGATTGGTAGGTTATAGTAGGTAGCAAAATCTACCTGAAGTTTGCATAAGAGCAACCTCCGAAGCAGCTTCTTGACTATTTGAACTCTCTCTGCTACTGATACTTTATTAATTACACTTCTTTTCCCCCATTTGGTCAGGATGGAATTGGTGATCCCACAGTGCCAGGTCTGGATTCATCCCTGGGAGTCCTCTCCCACATCACCAGGGAGACTTTCGCTCCTGATGTCATGTCCCACATAGCGGGGAGGGCAATGATTTTACTTGCAGAGTTGGGCTTAGAGAGACTGAAGCCACATCTGAGGAACTACAGACATTCTCCAGAAGTAACTCTTAGGCATGTCTATAGGTAGTCTAAGCTTCTGTGCTACCTACATAAGCTTCACAAGAGTAAGCCTCATGATCAAGGGCATGGCCTATTGATTTGGGTGTCCCTAAAGTTTGCCACAGTATCAGGGGATTCCCTGAGGGTAATGTTCAGTAGTTCCATATTCTTTCTCCCCTCCCTCAGGGGACTTTGCCAATGCTTTTTGATTATCTGGTTAATATACTCTAGGATGTTTCCAGGCATTACAATAATCTATACAGGATTAAAGGATCTCTTTCTCATTCTGTGCTCTCTGTGTTGCAGTTGTTCAAATGAGCTATACAGATAGGTTGAATTAGATTATGCACTATAGAGTGTTTCAGTTCCAGATCAAATAAACCTTTCTTCCATTGGTCTCAAAGAGTATGTGTGGTTCTAAAATAGACACTGTCTTCCTTACCCCAATGTTCTGAATTACTTTCCCCCCATCCTGCTCAGCTTCGTTCTTATCTCTAAATATCAGGTTATGTATATAAAAAGCCTCTCAAAATCCGGAAATAATACTCACCACTCCAGACTTAATGTGGCTGCTCTAAAAGCTTACAATCTAGGCCCCTGTTTTCTTATAAGCATTTTCTAAAGGTGACCATACCATTGTTGTTTTTTTGTTTCTGGCTTATTTCGTCTCACCAAATGTCCCACATGGTCATTCACATCATTGCATGTCTCACGACAGTGTTCCTTTTTGTAGCAGCACAGCCTTGGTTCATAAGTCCACACCATCATTCACCATTCTACTTCCCCATCAGTGCGTCCTTCAGCCACCTGCATTCATCAGGCATCATATAGAGGGCCCAAAGTCCAGTCCATCAGTATTCTCAATTTTAGATAATTTCATTGTTCCCAAGAGAAAGAAAACCGATGAACACACCCTCAACAAATAGGAGATTTAAACCTCCTCTTAACTCTTGTCCCTCACCCCATTATTTACCTCTGCTGTTGCTGTGGTAGTGCAGATGGATTCCTTCTGAACATAGCTCATAACATACAATAGCAGTTTTCCCCCGTACCCTGGACTTCAACACTCTTTATGCAAAAGTCATATCTTTGAAGTAATTCTTACAAGAACTCATTCATATTTCTAGTGTGAGTTAGTAGGACACATAGGTCTATACAACCCCTTTCAATCTTGTTCATCTTCAATATGTCACCTTTGCTCCTTTTCTATTCCCTTACATTAGAGTTCAACTTCATTAGCTAATGGTTCACCCATCTGTAGGTTCTATGTATCTCTAAGTCCCCTGTATTATATAAGTCTCTGTTGAACCTTTATGTTGGTCATAAAAGTGAAATCATACAGTATCTGTCCTTTTGTGTCTCACTAATTTCACTCAGCATTATGTCCTCAAGGCTCATCCATCTTGTCATCTGCTTCAGGATGTCATTTTGTCTTACTGCTGCATAATATTCCATCGTATGTATACACCACATTTTGTTGATCCACTCTTCTGTTGTTGGGCATTTGGTTTGTTTCCATCTTTTGGCAATTGTAAATAATGCTGCTATGAACATCAGTGTGCAAATGTCTATTTGTGTCATTGCTTTCAGCTTTTCAAGGTATATACCAAGTAGTGCTATTGCTGGGTCATAGGGAAGCTCAATATTTAGTTTCCTAAGGAACTGCCAAACAGTCTTCCATAGTGGCTGCACCATTGTACATTCCTGCCAGCAGTGCATAAGTGTCTCAGTTTCTCCACATCCTCTCCAACATTTATAGTTTCCTGATTGATTAATCGCAGGCATTCTTATAGGTGTGAGGTTGTGTCTCATTGTAATCTTGAGTTGTATTTCCCTTATAGCCAGTGAAAATGAGCATCTCTTTATGAGCTTTTGAGCCATCTGTATTTGCTCTTCAGAAAAATGCCTGTTCATACCTTTAGCCCATTTTATAATTCAATTATTTGTTCTTTTGTTGTTGACTTGTATGATTTCCTTGTATATACAGGAAATCAAACTTTTATGTAATACCTGATTTCCAAATATTCCCCCCATTGAGTTGGCTGCCTCTTCACCTTTTTGACAAAGTCTTTTGAGGTGCAGAAGCATTTGATTTTGAGGAGTTTCCATTTATCTACTTTTTCTTTTGTTGCTTGTGCTTTGGGTGTAAAGTTTAAGAAGCTACCTCCTATTACTAAGTCTTGAAGATGTTTCCCTACATTTTCTTCTAGAAGCTTTATGGTGCTAGTTCTTATATTTAGGTGTTTGATCCACTTTGAGTTAATTTTTGTGTAGGGTTTAAGATAGGGGTCCTCTTTCATTCTCTTGGCTATTGATATCCAGTTTCTTTTTCCATGCCCAATTATTGAAAAGACTATTTTGTCCCAGTTCAGAGGATTTGGGGGTCTTGTCAAAAATCAGTTGACCGTAGATTTGGTGGTCCATTTCTGCACTCTCCATTTGATTCCATTGGTCAATGCTTCTATCTTTGTGCCAGTGCCATTCTGTTTTGACCGCTGCGGCTTTATAATAGGTTTTAAAGTCAGGGAGTGTTAATCCTCCCACTTCGTTCTTTTTGGGGATGCTTTTAGCTATTTGCGATCTCTTTCCCTTCCAAATGAATTTGGTAGTTAGCTTTTCCAAATCTTCAAAGTAGGTTGTCGAAATTTTGATTGGTACTGTGGGAGAATTGACATCCTAACTATATTTGGCCTTCCTATCCATGAGCAGGGAATGTCTTTCCACCTATTTAGATCGCCTTTGATTTCTTTTAGCAATGTTATGTAGTTTTTTTGTACAAGTCCTTTACGTCCCTAGTTAAGTTCATTCCTAAGTATTTGATTCTTTTAGTTGCTATTTTGAATGGAATTTTTTCCTTAGCTGACTCCTCAGCTAGGTCATTGCTTGTGTATAGAAATGTTACTGATTTTTGCACATTAATATTATACCCCACCACCTTGCTGAATTTGTTTATAAGCATAAGTAACTTTGCTGTAGATTTCTCGGAATCTTCCGAGTATAATATCATATCATCTGCAAATAATGAGAGTTTTACTTCTTCCTTTCCAATTTAGATGGCTTTTATTTCTTTGTCCTGCCTGATTGCTCTAGCTAGAACTTCTAGCACAATGTTGAATAATAGTGGTGATGGTGGGCATCCTTGTCTTGTACTTGATCTTAGGGGGAAGGCTTTCAGTCTCTCTTCATTGAGTACAATGCTGGCTATCGATTTTTGATATAGTCCCTTTATCATATTGAGGTAGTTACCTTTGATTCCTATCTTTTGGAGTGTTTTTAACAGAAAAGGATGCTGAATTTTGTCAAATGCTTTTTCAGCATCAATTGAGATGATCATATGATTTTTTCCTTTTGATTTGTTAATGTGCTGCATTACATTAATTGATTTTATTTCATTGAATCATCTTTGCATTCCTGGTATAAATCCACTTGGTTATTGTTCTAGTTTGCTAGCTGCCAGAATGCAACACACCAGAGACGGATTGGCTTTTAATAAAAGGGGATTTATTTAGTTAGTTCTTCAGAGGAAAGGCAGCTAACTTTCCACTGAGGTTCTTTCTTACGTGGAAGGCACAGGATGGTCTCTGCTGGTCTTCTCTCCAGGCCCCTGGGTTCCAACAGCTTTCCCTGGGGTGACTTCTTTCGGTATCTCCAAAGGCCTGGGCCGAGCTGCGAGTGCTGAGATGAGGAATGCGGAGCTGCTTAGGCTGTGCTACCTTGAGCTCTCTCATTTAAGCACCAGCCAATTAAGTCAAATGTCACTCGTTGCAGCAGACACGCCTCCTAGCTGACTGCAGATGTAATTAGCAACAGATGAGGTTCATGTACCATTGGCTTATGTCCGCAGCAACAAAACTAGGTATACTTACCTGGCCATGTTGACAACTGAATCTAACTAACACCGTCATGGTGTATAATTCTTTTAATATGTTGTCAGATTCACTTTGCTGTTATTTAATTGTGAATTTTTGCGTCTATGTTCATTAGGGAGATTGGCCTGTAGTTTTCCTTTCTTACATCTTTATCCAATTTTGGTATTAAAATTATACTAGCTTCATAAAATGAGTTAGGTAAAGTTCCTTTTTCCTCAATTTTTTGGAAAATTTTGAGCAGGATTGGTGTTAATTCTTTCTGGAATGTTTGATAAAATTCACCTGTGAAGCCATCTGGCCCTGGGCTTTTCTTTGTAAGAATATTTTTGATGACTGATTGACTTTCTTTGCTTGTGATTGGCTTCTTGAGATCTTCTATTTCTTCCTGAGTCAGTGTAGCTTGTTTGTGCATTTCCAGGAATTTGTCCATTTCACCTAATTTGTCTAGTTTGTTGGCGTATAGTTGTTCTTAGTATCCGCTTATGATTTATTTCTTCCGGGTCTGTGAAAATGCACCCTTCTCATTTCTCATTTTATTTTCATCCTTTCTCTTTTTTCTTTGTCAGTCTTGCTAGTGGCCCATCAATTTTATTGATTTTCTCAAAGAACCACCTTTTGGTTGTATTGATTCTATTGTTCTTTTGTTCTCCCATTCATTTATCTCTGCTCTAATCTTTGTTATTTCTCTTCTCCTATTTGCTTTGGGATTAGTTTGCTGTTCTTTCTCAAGTTCCTCCAGGTTTGCTGTTGAGTCCTTGATTTTTGCTCTTTCTTATTTTTTAATATAGGCGTTTAAGGCAATAAACTTCCCTCTCAGCACAACCTTTGCCACATCCTATAAGTTCTGATAAGTTGTATTCTTATTTTCATTCATTCCCAAAATATTTGTTGATTTCTCTAACAATTTCTTCTTTGACCCACTGGTTGTTTAAGAGTGTGTTATTTAATCTCCATATATTTGTGAATGTTCTCATTCTTTTGTGGTTATTGAGATCCAGCTTTATCCCATTCTAATCAGAGAAAGTGCTTTGAATAATTTCAGTATTTTTAAATTTATAAAGACCTGTTTTGTACCCCAGCATATGATCTATCCTGGACAATGTTCCATGAGCACTAGAGAAGAATGTAGTGCTTTGGAGTGCAATGACCTATATAGATGTCTGTTCAGTCTAATGCATTTATCAAGTTATTTAACTTCTCTATTTCCTTGTTGATCTTCTGTCTGGTTGTTCTATCTATAGAGGAGAGTGGTGTATTGAAGTCTCCTACTATTATTGTTGAAATATCTATCGCTCCGTTCAGTTTTACCAATGTCTGTCTCCTGTATTTTGGAGCTCCTTGATTGGGAGCATCAACATTTATGATTATTATATCTTCTTGGTGAAATGACCCTTTAATTAGTATATAGTGTCTTTCTTTGTCTCTTATGATGTCTTTACATTCAACATCTATTTGTCCAATATTAGTATAGCTACTCCTACTTTCTTTTGGTTACAACTTGCGTGGAAGATCTTTTTCTGTCTTTTCACTTTCAATCTATTTGTATCCTTGTATCTAAGATGAGTCTCTTGTAAGCAGTATATAGCTGGATTATGTTTTTAATCCATTCTGCCAATCTGTATCCTTTAATTGGTAAATTTAGTTCATTAACATTCAAGGTTATTACTGAAAAGACATTTCTTGATTCCACCATCTTGTCTTTTTTATTTTATTTGTCAGATCTATATATTCTTTTCCCTCTTTCTCTTTGTATTCTTTAAATTACCCTTAGTAGTACTCTTCAATTCTGTGCCCTCCTCCAGACCTCCCTCACCTGTCTTTTTTTTTTCTTTCAGCTGGCAGAACTCCTTTTAAATTTCTTGTAGGGCCAACCTCTTGTTGACAGATTCTTTCAGGGCTTCTTTGTCTGTGAAAGCTTTAATCTCTCCCGCAATTTTAAAGGACAATTTGGCTGGGTACAGAATTCTTGGCTGGAAGTCTTTCTCTTTCAGGATCTTGAATATATCATACCACTGCCTTCTTGCCTGCAGGGTGCTAGTTGAGTAGTCTGAACTCAGTCTTATTTGATTTCCCTTGTATATAGTAGATTGTTTTTCTCATGTTGCTTTCAGGATTTTCTGCTTCTCTTCAATATTTGACAGACTGATTGGTATGTGCCTTGGGGAAGGCCTTTTTGGATTTATTTTGTTTGGAGTTCTTTGGGTTTCTTTGACTTGTATATTTATGTCCTTTCTGAGAGAGTTGGGAAGTTTTCCCCCATTATATCCTCAGCTACTCTTCCTAGCCCTTTACTCCTCTCTTCTCCTTCTGGGACACCAATGGTTCTTATGTTTGTGCACTTTGTTTTGTCTATCATTTCCCTGGGTCCCCATTCAATTTTTTCCATCTTTTTTTTTTTTTTTTTTTTTTTTTTTTGCCATTTGCTGTTTTAGGTCTTTGAAGCCTGTCCTCTATGTCACTTACTCTTTCTGCTGTCTCTTCAAATCTGGTGGTGTGTGCCTCTAGTACATTTCTTATTTGGTCAACAGAGTCTTTAATCTCTGTGATTTCTGCTGTTTTTCTGTTATTCTTTCAAATTCCTCTTTGTGCTCTTCTGCTGTCTTCCTGATCTCCTTTATGTCATTTGCTATCCCACATATTTTATTAAGTAGAGTTGTGTGGACATCTTTGATTAGTTGTTCCAAGGTCTGTGTCTCCTCAGCTGTTTTAATTTGGTCATTAGGTAGGGCTATATCTGTCTACATTGTCATATGCTTAGTGATCTGCTGTCTTTTTCCCATGTAGATATCTTGATTGATGTACTTTGGGAATTGATTTCTTTCAGTAGTCTAAGGCTTTGTGTTTACAGGATGGTTGTACAGCAGGGAGCAGGACATGGGGTGGAGCACTCAGTATGGTGATTTCTTTCGGGGCAAGTATGGGTGCAGGTTGGGGATGTTATGCTGGTGCTTGTAAACGTGGGCACCCAGCAGCCAGGGAGGATGTAGCTGTGCAGGTGTACCAGTCTCAGTGATGTAACCCTGGTGTGCACTGGTCTAAGGCACAGGGCCCTTTGTGCACATGCCTAGAGCTGTGGCAGCAGGTCGGCATTATGCCTTCATGGATTGGGGGCAGATGTGACCCAGCTGTGCAGGTCAGCACTTTCTCAGAGCTGAGAAGTGAGGCTTAAGGCTGTGTGCATGCACGGTTCTAGGACTGCTGTCAACAGTCCTAGAACAGAGTTGAATGACGTGATTGGGGGCACATGCATGGCCCTGGGAGTGCCATAAACTGATGTGCTGAGCTCAGGGAGGATGGGGTGAGGCTGTTCGACACTATGTGTGGGGGTGGGGGGGTAGGGGTAGCCTAGGTATGGAGGTTAGTCCCCACAACCTCTATGCGCTGTTAACTGCCTGCAGGGAAGAGGGAGGGGGAGGTAGTGCTTGGGAAGGGTGCAGGAGAGGTGGGTTGGGCTGCACTAGGGATGGGGTTTGGGGCAGGTACCTGCACTGGAGGCTGGTGAGGTAGGGGCACCTGGAGCACGGGGAATGGGAGCAGGTGAGGAGATTCAGGTGCATGAGATGTGGGGTGAGTCACCAGTCCGGGGCTGCGCTGGTGAGGGTAGCGTGCCCAAGAAACGCGGCCTGGCTTACTAATCCCCTGTACCCATCAGTGCCCTCCTGCGAGCTCCACCGCTCTGCGCCTCCATGTCAGGCTCCAGCTTTCTGGCTCTCAGTTTCTCAGCCTCTGCAACCAGGCCCATCCTATGTGGTGCAGAAAGCTCTCCCAGGTCAGCCGTTCTCCTGAATTGCTACCTCATTCACCCTCCTGTCCCTTCTCTAACTTTTCCATGGAGCAGGACTAATCTCAAGCTGCTCTCGTCGGCCATCTTCCCCTGGGGTATATAATTTTGTTGTTCTTTTGCTTAGTTTTCCATATTCCATTCTCAGGCCCTCTAATCTCTCAGTGGGCTCAAAATAATCAGCTTTTCCATCAGTTTTGTCCTTCTGTAATCATTTCTTCTAGAGCTCTCTCATTTCGTTAAGTCTGGCCAGGTTGCTCTCTAAGCCTGCTATACCTGTTTCGTTTTGGAGTCTCCTTTCACCATCCTCCTAGAATCTCTCTTCACCACCATTTTGGAAGTTTCCTTCACTCTTTTTATTATAGATTCCTGGTTGTCTGGATTATGGTTTATGTTAATATAATTTCATATTACAAATGGTTTACTCCTTTATTTTGGTGGAGTACATCCTTCCTCCAGTAGCTTTTAAAATTTTTTGAGAGAGCTAAAAATTTATTTTTATTCTTTTCTATTAGTTAATAATTTGATGAGGCATAAGATTTCGTGTTTAAGTCAGTTCCCTCTCTAACCTTGAAGATATTAATTCCATTTTCTTTTAGTGTTTTTCTCCAGTGTTTTTGTTGAAAAATACAATGTCATTTGGTTTTTTATTCTTTATGTACCCGTCCTTCCCCTCCCCCCATCCCAATATTTTCATGATCTTCCCTGTGTCTCAGTATTCTGACAATTTGTGATGTCGTGTCTGGTGTACGTCTATTTGTGTAGGGTACTCAAAGAGTCTTTTTACTGTATAGATGCATGTCCTTAACTTGTGGAAATTTCTCTTCCATTCTTTATTTGATCATTTTATTCCCTCTGTTTTCTCTTCTTGGAGCTTCTGTTCCTCAGATATTGATTTGTTCAGTCTCCTGTTTTCTATTAAGGTGAGGGATGGGCCATCATTGGGCTGCTTGAAGGGAGGAAGGAGATTTGGGGGTTAAGTTCTTAAAGAGTCTTTCAGTTATCCTGTTTTCAGGCCCATTTTCACCCCCACTTCTGGAGCTTTTCCCACCACCAGCTGAATTACCAATTGTTCTTCTCATTTCCAGCTTCCAAAATTTTGTTGCTATGGTGTCCTTGTCTGTTCTTTCTGCCTTATCTGTTTATGTTTTGTTTTTAAATCCCTTTACTATCAATCTTAGCAGTATATGTGTTCAATCTACCATCTTTAGCTAAAAGGCCAAACAATCTTTTAAAGAAATTCAGAATTGATATTTGTCACATATTTTAAGTCCATTTGCACAGTTGGAGTGAATGAATCATGTTCACAACCTCTTTTGACCTGCTGGAAAATGAACAATTAAATCAATTTAATGTATTCCGTAAATGATAAATGATGATCAAAGATCTGAGAGTTTACAACACAAGGAGAGAATGATAAAAAGCATAAAGAATACTTTATATTTGTTCTAGGTGATTTTTGTGATGTCAGGTCCCCTTCTTGGAAATTCTATCATCCATAACATAAAAGTATGAAACCTAACATGGCAAAATTAGCCAGAGAAAACACCTCAGTGTTTAAGAATAAGAATGTGTTCATGGAAAGACACCAGCTTCATGATTCATTTATGGTTCTATTTAAGTCATAGCTTTCCTGTTACTTGAATCCAGAAAGCCTTCTCTGGTTTGACTTTGCCTGATCTTCTCTTTATAGACTGTCATAGCAGTCAGGGAGAGAAGAGGCAAGAAAGTGTGTCCTTGTCCCTGGAATCCCTTTTTTGTGTTGTCTTTGGCAGCACACACCTGCCGTTGTCTAAGCTGAGAGCTGACATTTGCTGTGTCCTTTTCCACTTATTAGTCCAAGGACAGAGGCAGCCAGCCATGCCCTGTGCCCGTGGGGTGATGGACACCTTTCGGAGGACGGCGGGGTGGGGTGAGTGATGACATGGGAATTGCCTTCTGGCATGGCACTCTAGGACACCCAGGCTCCTTATGAGGGTCTGTCATAAATGAACCTATTCTCAAAAAAAAACAAAGAAAAAACCTGTCCCTCAAAAGGTACTTGAAAGGACTTACCCAGGAGAAAGGGCTCGTCCTCCTTAAGCTGGCATCTTGTGGCTCCTTGCCTCCCCTTGACCGTCCCTGTGTGCTGCTGGCCCTGGCTCCACTGCCCGGCATGGTCACGCCTAGCGGCCCCTCCCTCTGCAGCAGGAGGCTCGGTCCCAGCATGCCAAGGCTGCCTTAGCCACCTCAGCTTGCCTGTCCTGCCGTTCTGAGCATCTTTTTAAAGGGACTTCTCCCAGGGACTAAGAGGAACATTTTCTCTATGTCAGCATGTAAATCAGTCCTTATAAAACCCGTATGAAACCAGGAGTCATATGCCAACCAGGCCAGGCAGATCATCGAAATGAGAAGAGAGGGCCATGTGGGGACTGCAAAAGGGGCTAGTCCTGCCCCTCCTGGGGTCAGTGGCTGCTTGGCCCTGACCGCTTACCCCATGCCGGACAACTGGCTGCAGTAGATGTTAGAGATGGTGATAAAGCTGCAGGGTAAGGTGGCTCTTCCTTGACGTGGGCACCAGGGTAGGTTCAGCCGTGGGAGACACGGACTCCTTGATGGGCCACTGAATCGGGCCTTGCCCTTGGCCTTACCGAACCGTCCCTAGTCCACACAGCAGCCTAGCACGCGTCCAGCCAGCCTTCCTTCTTGCTCACCTTCACAGGGGTCACCCTGGTGTGGTGGCGCAGGGGCAGTCCCGGGCTTAATCCCCTCTTGGCATCTGCTTCTGGGAAGAAGTAGACTAAGATGCCTAGAGATTCTCAAATAATAGATAGAGACGGGCAGACTGTTTGGTCCTAGGACTGAAGACCGAAAGGCCAAGCAGTGCGTCTGGTTTCTGCTTTCTCAGTGCAGCGTCTGATACCCCGTTTCTCTGTCCTTCTTTCTGTTCTCACTCAGGTCGTGGCTCTCTCCTCCTGGTGCCTGCTGAGGGACTCCATCTACTACACCCTGTCTGTAGTCGCCCTCATTGTGGTAAGTGTTTGACAGAAAATCTCACCTAAATTCTCTAAATTACCCCCAAGATATTATTAGGACTTTAGATTCAACCCCCCTCGGGGTGTTTCTCCCACTTGGGGTTATGTGAGTTCGTCTGCGTGGGGTGAGTTTGAGGATGTGGATTGTGGGTGCATGGTGACTACCTGTGCATGGAAGCAGCTGTCCTCACTTGCAGCTTCTCTCGGCACCCAGCACCCTAGCCTGACGGTTTGGTGTCCGGAACAGAGGCTTGGCTTGGACGGGCTGATTCCATGCAATGCTCTGCTGTTTCTCCATGATACCCTGGCCTGCTCACAGGCTCTTCCAGAACTCCCTCCACTCTCACTGATTTCTCCCCTCCCCTCCCCCTGCACACCCTCCCAGGACATTCCCTGCCCTCCCTGCAGTGTCCATTCCCATCTCCTAAACCTTTCTGCTAACAACCCCTCGCCTATATTCTTAGCAGTGACATCTCACCAGGTTCGAACAGCTCTCTACCAGATATCGTCATGTTCCAAACCCAGCCAGTCTCCAACCAAACTCAGAATGTTTCTTCCCAAGACTGGACCCTCTGTCTGCATTTCACCCATTCCCAAGCTAGTCCCTCCACCTGGGAAGGAGATTGAATTAGCCTTGCTCCCAGCCACCATATCCTTTTGACTTAATTGTCCTGTGGATCCTCTTGTTTGTCCTGTGGATCCTCTTGTAAAAACTCTCTCCCCAGGTGTTCTCCGCGTAACCGCCCTGAGGTCTGGGCTCTCGGCATTTCTGGCTTGTGTGGAAGCCCTGTTGGTGGAGCTGAGAGGTGACCTCTCTACCCTCCACCCTTTGGTCCTCAGAGCCCAACACTGTCTCTGCAGAGAACAACTGGGTCTTAACTGCTCAGTGGCCCAGGTAACCTATTGGGGTAGGAAAAAAAAGTCAGATTGCTTAGCCTGGGTGGCAGAGTTGCCAGGAGAAGGAGGGGGAAACCTAAGAGAAAACCATGATGGAGCCAAGACCCGGTTCCTACCAGCTCCCTCTACTAGTCAGGCACAGATCAGTCTCTCAGGGCCTTAGTCGTTCACCTACAGAGGGAGCAGACTCACTAAGGAGTCTCCCCACCTGTTTTACAAAGCACTTCCCTGTACATTTTCTTAAATTCCTATACCAAGAAGGCAAGAGCAATGTTTGAAATGAAAATTTCAACAATGATCCAGGTAGAGACTCAGTGGACAGAAGTTCCTGCCATTGGGAATCCGTGGTTTAACTGCAGGGTTCTGCATAAGTCAGAGTGGCCATGAGACACGAGGTCTAGATGCACTAACCCTTGTCCTCTTGTGTTCCTGGCCTAAGACAGGGCAGAATCTAAGCCATCCACATGCCCCTCATTTCCATGGACCTCTTATAATCGGGAGGGAAGGGACCTGACCCCAGGGAGCAATTAGAGCTCAGACACTCCCTGTTGGAACTGAGGACATGCTGCGTCTTTTAAACTCCTGGGAGACGCAAGGACTCTCAGTCATTACTTGCAAAGAGGTGTGGCCACCTGAGGTTGGAAGGCTCGCGGGTCACCTCAGCCAACCTCCTCAGACACTTGCCAGCAAGCTTCGTCCTGCAACGGACAGACCTGCACAGGTGACCATGTACTCTGCTGTAATGCCTTTGGAGAATTTTAGGACGATTTGTGAAAATTACGTTTACCGAGAAACATAGTTTGGGGGCTGGTGTAAATGAATGCAACTATCCACCTTGCTGGATTCCAGCAGGAGATGACTGCTCTTGGAAAGACAAGGCAGTGAGACAGAGCGGGGCCCATCAAGAGCTCCAGAAACACACACTGTGCAGTGTCCACCTGGAGCCGCACATTTGCCTGCATTTGCAGTTTTTCCTGTTTGCAGCCCAGATACCTCCTGGAGTATTGTGAAATAATGTGCCTTCTGCCCAATTTATCTGGTCATGTCCAATATAACAGAAATGTAATTGTTTAATGATTCGTGGAGACCTAAAGGGTCTTGCTTCTTCTGGATGCATATGACACCCACCCATGCCTGGTTTTCGGGTGGAAGGCTTTGCCGCCTTCACTGTGTGCTGTGCCAGTCACAGAGCCTGGACCCCTTGAAAACTCAGGCTCTGCGTTTCCTTCAGACGAAATGATTCTCTGCTATCACCTGAAGGTTTGGACTGTGTATTTACAGATTAGTTGCCAAGGCCAGAGTCTTGGAATTTTGAGAAAATGTACATCTCTCCAAAATGAGGTTTGAGTCCTCGGGGTTAGGTTTTGGTTCTCTTTACTTTAAGTGTTGCTTTTCTGAGATCAGTGTGCATTGGAAACCCCCAGCATGCTTAATTAAAATTAAGCATGCGCTCCAGAGATTTCCATTCAGCAGGTTCTGGGCAGGGCCCAGGAAAATGCATCTCCCCGAGTCTCTCCCCGCCCTGCCCCCCCGGAGGCACTGATGGAGATTTTTTACCTCTGGGTGTTTGTTTCTTAGGGGCGCTGTAAAGAAGTACCACTGACTAGGCGGCTTCAAGCAGCAGGAGTTCATTGCCTCGTGCTTCTGGAGGCCATGAGTCCTAAATCAGAGTGTGGCTGGGTGGTGCCCTCTGGCACCCGTGGGGAGAGCCCTTCCCCGCCCCTTCCCAGCCACTGCTCGTGGCCCGCCACCCTCACAGATGCTTCACTCCAGCTCTGTCTCCAGTGTCACGTGCCCATCTCCCCTGTGGCCTATCTGTCCATCTGTCCTCCTCTTAATAATGGTCCTGGTCATCCCAGATCAAGGCCTGCTCTCTTCCAGCATGAGCCATCTTCATTTAGCTAATTCTTTCTGCAACAGCCCTGCTTCCAAAGAAGGGCACATGCTGAGATAGTGGGAGTTCAGACTTCAGCCCAGCTCTCGGGGGAAACGGTTCAACCAGCACTGGTCTCTGCAAGGGCATGCTTAGAATTCCTTTCTTCAGAATTCCTTCTCCTACCTGCAAACAAATTACCAGCCTCTCCTAACAATGTATGTAGCTTGTAGGAAGTTATTTATTTTCTCACTCTCTTCCCTCTTAGGATGGTTCTGAAATGTTCAGCAGGCAGGACAGCCAGTGCCCTGAGGTGTTCCCTCGGGGTATTTGGACTAGGTGGGACCAGATAGCTGATACCTGTCCCTCTGCTTCAAAAGGCCTCTGGGTCACACACAGAGAAGCCCCGAGGACAAACTGCGGGCCTGGAGGGCTAATGGTGGGAAAGGTGCTTCTTGAAAGACCTGCAGGGGCCGAGGGCTCAGGATTGGCCAGGAGGTGCCCAGACATCTTTAGGGCTAGGGTTCTAAGGCAGCTGGAGCACAGGTTGATGCAGGTGGGACAGGAAAAGCAAATAATAATATAATAGAATTAAGACAAGTGCACACATCCTGAAACCAACTGAGCTGGAGACAATGAACTTAGGCACAAGGCACCAGTTCACCCTCCATGTTAGGTTCACCTCTGCGCTGTTTTCTAGAATTTTTGTTTAAAGGAGAAAGCAGGAAATTAAGAATATATTATTGCCTAAGGCAGTTATCAATTCAGACACATAATGTGCATGTCTTTCAGTGCTCCCTTCCCGCCCTCATCAAGCGTTCCCTTAAACTCCGACGGCAGCCCCTAAAACTCAGCATCAGCCTCTGGAGAAAATGGACAGTCCTCGGGAGCTGCCCAAAAAGGTTCCTGGTTCTGGAGTACATCTCCTTGTGATGGGTCATCTGCAGGCCTTAGATTCCCCTGATGCCTTCCTCCCGCCCCGAAGGAGCATCTCCTGCCTCCCAGCCCTGTTCTTTTTCCAAACTCCAGCAGGACCCACAGTTTCTTTTATTGAAATATTACATAATCATATCATTTACATAAATGCAAATGATTCATTGCATCCTCAGTCTAACAGCGGCCCTCACAGAAATACTTCATATTTGCCCTTCATCTCCAATTGCAAACGGGCATCGTGAATGTCAGGCAGGCTCTGCGTCCCAGCACGCTGGTCCTGTCTACCTGGAATGGCCAGTGAGCCAGCCCCAGCCAGGGGTGGCTCTCGGGGACACCCTGGGCACTGGTATAGCGGGAGGGTTTGTCCAAGCTAGTGCTTCCCTTCCTTCGCTGGAGGGGCCATTTCAGAGCCCCTGAGTGCCAGGGATTCCATGGAAAGGTGCAAGGGAAAGGGACCAACCCCTCCCATGGAGAGTTCAGGGCAGCACTGCCCCAAGGGCAGCTCCTGAGCCCTGGAATGGGCTGATGAGAGCAAGGAACTGATTTTTAAATTTAATTATTTTATATTAATTTGAATTTCCATAGCCACCTGCAGCTGGTGGCAATCCTATTGGACAGAACAGCTCCAGAGAACAGGGCCTTCCATGGAGAACAGGCACCCATGCTTTACAACAGTGACACAGTATTTAACACAGGACTGAGTACTTATGCTGGGTCTGTTTAGTTGTCACAATTATATAAGCTTGCTAGGATATGGATCCCATCTTACAAATAGTAAAGCCAAGGCTCCTGAAGTTGAGTGATGTGTCCAAATGTCAGGCAGCTGCTGTAGCAAGGTTTACCAGAGCAGGTGGGACCACCATACCCTCCCAGAAAGGAACCCAGATCCCCACCTCATGCTGCCTCTTCCCATCTTTAAAGTGATCCTTATCCCCACACACAATTCCCTTGTTAAAGATCCTCGATTTCTTGACTTATTTTAAAATAATGTTTGTAGGCAGAAAGGAACAGCTTCACATTCCCTTCTCCTAGAATTCTTTGAAGACAGCTAACCTTAAGTGATCCAAAATGTTCTGTGGGAGAAAAGAAATCTTAGAGATGACGTTGATTGCTGTCCACCACTCACCTGGTCTCACAGGCCTCGCCCTCCCTGGTTCTTCCCTCTAGAACCTGTCCCTACCTGGGAGCTAACCTCTTCTTTCTCTGATTTAGAAACATTGAAGTCCTTTTGCTCGCTGAGAGCATTACATTCTGGCTCTCCTGCTAGCAAAATGGGAACAACTACGGTAGCTGGAAGACACTACAAAAGGATAAGGGGCACCCGTAAGAGAAGGCTGAGGTTCCTTAAATCACTGCAGTTATCAGACGAAGGCTGTGGATTCTTTTGCCCTGACATGCTCAATAACCAATTCCTGAGACACCAGGTTTTCAAAGAGAGAAAAACTTCATTACTAGGTGTGTAGTAGGAGAGCAGATGGCCTAGCAGCCCAAAATCTGTCTTCCTGAGGTTAAGGGATTCAAGGTTTTTAAGGATTTTAGCAACGGGAGATGAGGTTATTTCGAATAGCAAGTTCAAAGCAGAAAAGGAGACAGTGTTACCATTATCATTTCAGTAGGAGAACATAAGTTGAAAGGAGGGGAGGCAGAGCTATCACTTCAATACTAAAAGTGTAAGCCAAAAGGAAGGGAGACAAGTTATCTTTTAGTGGCAGAGTCCAGTTGATACGATTTACAAATGTCCAAGGCTGAAGTTAATTAATGGCTGACTTCAAATACTTCAGTAGCTTTAGGGCCTTTGCCCTGCAAAAAAAAAATGACCAGATAAAGGGAGTAACAGCTCTTATAGTCACAAAGGCACAAGATAAAGGCTTTTACGATCATTTCAGATATCAGGGCAGCTTTAAGTTATGGTTTAGGGCTTTCAGGTATTCTCCTCTGTCTACTCCAATATCCCAGAAAGCAAAAAGGAATATGATTCAGTAATAAAAGTCATCCCTTAAATCCTAATTTCTCAGTTACACAGTCCTACAAATGGCCACCTGTTTTGTAATACCCAGTACTGATTAAAGTAAGGGCCTGAAATCCAACACCCTTTCCTGATAAAAACACTCATAGAAGTAGAAGGAAACTTCCTCGATATGATAAAAAGCATATATGAAATGCACACAGCTAACATCATACTCAATGGTGGAAGATTGAAAGCTTTCTCCCTAAGGTCAGGAGCAAGACAAGGATGCCCACTGTCACAACTGTTATTCAACACTGTACTAGAAGTTGTAGTCAGAGCAGTGAAGCCAGGAAAAGAAATAAACGGCATCCAAATTGGAAAGGAAGAAGTAAAACTATCTCTATTCACAGATGGCATGATACTTTATATGGAAAGTCCCAAAGAATACACAAGAAAAGTGCTAGAGCTAATAAACAAATTCAGCGAAGTAGCAGACTATGAGATTAACATGCAAAAATCTGTTGTATTTCTGTATATCAACAAAGAACAATCTGAAAATGGAAATGAAAAAACAATTCCATTCACAATAGCATCTGAAAGAATAAAATACCTAGGAATAAATTTAATTAAGGAGGTAAAGGACATATATACTAAAAACTAAAGATAAGACCTAAATAGGTGGCAAGGCATCCCATGTTCAAAGATTGGAAGCCTTAATATTGTTGCAGTATCAGTACTACCCAAAACAGTCTCCACATTGAATGCAATATCTGTCAAAACCCAGCAGTCTTTTTTGTAGAAATTTGGTAAAAGCTGATCCTCAAATTCATATGGAATCACCAGGGGCCACAAATAGCCAAATCTTTATTGAAGAAGAACAGAGTTGGAGGTCTCACACCTCCCAATTGCAAAACTTACTACAAAGCCAAAGTAATCAAAACAGTGTGGTGCTCACATAAAGATAGACATACAGACATATGGAATAGAATTGACAGTTCAGAAATAAACCCACACATCTGTGGTCAAACTGGGGAAGGAATGGTCTCTTCAATTAATGTACTTGGTGCCCTTGTTGAAAATCCAACACTACTTTCTGGTTTTTGTTTTATTGTTGTTTTTCATAATAGCCATCCTAATGGGGGTGAAGTGGAATCTCATTTTGATGTTGAGCAGTAGCAGTTCTTTGTATATTTTGGATATACAACCCTCATCAGATATATAGTTCGCAATTATTTTCTCCCATTCTCACACTCTGTAGGTTGTCTTTTCACTTTCTTGATAATGATCTCTGACGTGCAAACATTTTAAATTTTGATCAAGTCTATTTTACCTGTTCTTTTGTTGCCTGTGCTTTTGGTTTTATGACTAAGACAACACTGTGAAATCCAAATTTACAAAGGGTTTTTCCATCCTTTTTCCCCCTGGGAAAACTGGATATTCACGTGCAAAAGAATGAAGTTCTTATACCATATACTAAATTAATTCTAAGTGGTTCAAGGACCTAAACCAAGAAGAAAAGCCATAAAACTCTTTGAAGAAAGTATAGAGGGAAACCTTCATAGCATTATTCACAGCTGCCAAAAGGTAAAAGCAACCCAAGTGTCCATCAGCAGATGAATGGATAAACAAAATGTCGTGCATCCATACAATGTTGTACATCCATGCGATGTATATCCGTACAACTGTCCATCAAATGGACACTTTTTGAACTGTTGTACATGTTATTGAGCTGTAAAAGGGAATGAAGTTCTGATACATAGGAGCAGCATGGATGAACCTTGAAGACATCATATTGAGTGAAATAAGCTGGACACAAAAGAGACATAGTGTCTGATCTCGCTTATATGAAATACCTAGAATAAGCAAATTCACAGAGATGGAAAGTAGATAACAGGTTACTGGGAGCCTGGGGAGGGGGGAGGAGGAGAGGGGAGTTATTGCTTAATGGGTTTAACCTCTGTGTTTGAGGTTATGAAAAAGTTTGGGTACTAGATGTTGGTGATGGTAGCCCAATACTGGGAATGTAATTAATATCACTGTACACTTGAAAGTAGTTAAAATGGGGCATTATGAGTTGTGTACATGTTACTACAATAAAAAGTAAAAAAATAAATAGATAAATAAAATAAGGCAATTTAAAAACAGTAGGAAATACACGTGGCATTTTTACTTGCCTTGCCCCATTGCCTCCCTGGCTCCACAGCAGTCTTGAGGATGGCCGCCCTTGTTCCCTGGTTTAAAAAAAAAAGTAAGGGCATGCATTAAGTAATGCTGGTGTGAACTCTGGACCTGGGGCCCTAGATCTGGTCAGTCCTTGCATTTATTCCTTGAATGGAGAAGTGCCTCAGCTGCACTGGAAAATGCAGTATGTGTTTGAGACTGTCTCATCTTTTATAAGGAAAAGTATTTGGAATTTCTGGTTTGCACTGCTAATCAAACATAGTCCTGTGGCTTAGCAACTATTATCTCCTAAGTCCTCAATCATTTCTCCTAACCCTTTTGTCCTCATCATATTGCCAGCCCTTATATATTTATGTGAAATGACCAGCTCGGCTTAAGACTTGCCGCTCACCACCACCAAGTTCTCCTGCTAGACCGATCCTAACGTAGGAATTCTAGTTCACCCTTAAAGTGTAAATCATTTCAGTGCGTAACAGCCAGCTTTCCGGTGTGCTCATCTGATTTCTGTCGCCCTTGGCCCAGCTTCCCCACTTCCCCTCCCTCAAAAAAAAAGCTGAGGCAGTTGGGAGTCCCCAGACACATCTCCTAAGGGAGTCCCCAGTCTGTGGGCCGCTGTTTCCATCTGACATCCAGCGAGGGAGGAAAGATCGTCAAGGTTTCCGTCTCTTGAAAGAAAGCGACAGTGTTGATTTTCTATTATTTCCTCGGTTGTAACTTCTAAATATGCTAGTGATTGTAATACAAACCATGAAATCTTAGATTTAGCAATGTGGCCGCCCCTGCTTCATGGTGACAATTTGCATTTCCAAACCCAGAGACGGACACGCTGATGATGTTGAACCAGCCCGGGTTTCTCAGCTCAGTGAAGAGGAGGACCTGCCCCCTCTCCTGCCTGCACCCCTGCCGGGCTGCTGTATCCCCCCTCCTCCTCCCTCTTGATGACCCCTGAGCAGTTCTTTGGAGCGCTGGGACATCCGGGGATTCGCCTGGCCCAATAGCAGCCTGTCTTGCTTCGGAGAATCCTGAAGCGGGCACTGGGGCTGGAAAACTGGTTTCCATGGTACCCAAAGGAAAGGAGTGCATTTTTCCAAGTTCGTTCCTGTTTGTGAACCTTTGACTCTGCTGTGGGACACGTGGAGGGAGTTCTCAGGGAGAAGCCAGGGGTCGCTTCGGGGAGTGAACCACGCGTGGCTCAGAGAGCAGGTCCGCCCCGACCAGCCCCTACTGGGTGAATCTGTAGTCCAGGTACCAGTTAGCTCCACAGAGGTGTGGTCTTGGGGCCATCTCCGTGCCTGACCCCAAACACAACCGGGAGAGCACAAAGGCCAGAGGTGCTTACCCCACACCTGTGTGCATGAACCTGCGTGGAAGAGAGCTGGGTCAGTTCCAAAAGCCACAGCAGCAGGTGACTGGATGGCAACACACCAGGAAGACTGTTGACATGAGATGAGGGATTCACCTGCCCTGGAGGTAGAGCACCTGCAAGAACTCCCCACAACACCACCTTGCCCTCACAGCAGTGGGTGGGGTGAAATCTATTTCAGGAGGTCCTCTGTCCCAAGGGGCTTCCCTCCCTTCGGGAGGTTTAATGTTGCTATGACAATGGGCTTGGTCCCACGTCTTTCAGCCTCCCTACCTTGCGGGTAGAACAGGCATGGAGGGCGAGCTAGAACGTGTCCGCCACCTAGTGGTCATTCTCGGAAATTGGTGGTGAGGTTTTCTGATTTATACAAGAGCATAAAATGATTTTGAGTTTTCCTCCACACGAGTTAACATTGCTATGAAGGGGTGGGGGTGGGGGGTTGTTTTCTCATACCCATAGCTAGAGCGTGAAAAGATAGAGGGATACGCAGCACCTGCCTTAAGAGAAGTAAATAAAATCTGTAAGAAATAAATTCTTTTTCCTACCCATCAGCACCCTCATTAAATGAGGTGATGCCTATCTATGTCAGTTTAAGAGTTTTCGGTCGGGAAATTCTAATGTTCAAGAATGATCTTGCCGTGTTCTCTCCCTACGGAACGTTTTCCAAACAGTGCCAATTTCCTCACTCCCAGGCTCCCAATAGGCCGTAGTCAGCTGCACCGCCTCCTCCAGGCAGTGCCAGCAAATCCTTGGAGGCAGTTGATAACTCACCCCCTCGCCTCCTTTCTCGCGATAAACAAGTCTGTTTCCATTCACATTTTCTGAGGCCTGATTTCTAGTTCCTTTAATCAACTGTATTGTTCTTTTGTGAGTCCTCTCATTTCTCCACACAGTCTTCTCAAAATAGGATTAAAACCAAAACCAAACTGCCTTTGCTCGCTAGCTGCGGGCAGACGCCTCCCCGGCGCAGACCTGCGTGTGCTCAGGGGTCAGAGAAGAGAGCCTCAGGCCCGGCAGTTAAGAGGGAGAATGCCATCAGGTTTCTGGATGTTCTCTGCAGTTTTAGTACTTCTCGCAGCATCATCTGCGTTTCTCCTTCTCTCCGGCCTCCCTGAACCGAATCCCCCGCCCTTGCTCTCCAGCCACAGCCTTCCTCTTGAGCTTGGGTTCAGGAGGCATCAGCCTTGTTCAAAGGCTGAGCTCATCCAGGTTTGCCCCACTGTTTCTCTGATGTAGTGTGCCCCCTTGTGGTGATTTGGAACAGTACAACCCCCCCAAAATAACATGTTCTTAAACTTATAAGTAGGACCTTTAGATAAGGCTACTTCAGTTAAGAAGGTGTGGCCCACTTCAGTCAGGATGGGTCTTAATTCTGTTGCTGGAGTCCTTTATAAATGGAATAGAATTGAGACAGACAGAGAGAAAGCCACAGGAAGCATGATGCTGGAGGTCAGTGGAACCTGAAAGAGAAGAGAGAGGCCAGGAGAGGCCCCTTGTGCACCGCCATGTGCCAGAGGAGTCCAGGGCTCCAGCTCACTGGCAGCCAGCGCCAGGATGCCAGTCTGCGGGAGATAGCATCACCTTGATGATGCCTTGGTTTGGAAATGTTCCCATCCTCAAAGCCATGAGCTTAGGCTGACCTAAACAATAGGGACCTAAGCTTGAGCAGCCCAGGTGAAAAAGACCTATAAATTTTCTCCTCGGTTTAGGGTTAATTGTACACTTAGGCCCAATCTCAATTTTTTTCATTGATGTGATCATTGAACTGATCAATAGTTAAAGCTGTGTTGGCCCTAGGACCTGTATCTAGAATATACACACAGAGTACTTCCTCCAGGGTGAAACTCAACTTCAGGTATCTCCCTTTGCAGGTCCTGTACCCCACCAATAAGTAATACCACCCAGAGCAAAGACTTCTGAAAAGTCGCCTTCATCATATGTATTATTGCCTGCCTCCTCTGATAGAAGAAAATTAGGTTGGCCTGGGATAATAAACTCCTTACCAACGTCATGAACTCTCTTAAGTGCCTTCAAATTGATTGTTCCAGCTCACTATCTAAGACTGCTATTGAATTAGCCACAATTAATAGAAAAAACATTTCCTGCCTAAATAATTTGTTCTATTCCGTGATTTCTTAAAAAAAATTTTAAAAAAACTTTAAAACTAGTGGTTATATGAAAATAGCTGACCATTCCAGTTTGACATTTTCATCCAAATGTCACTTGTGGAATCTTATAGCAAAGACAAAAGTAACAAAAAATGAAAGTGCCAATGTGTCTTCAGTGTGTGTTCAGTCACTTCCCTAAGGCCTCATTTCCTTGTATATAGATCAGAGGGTTTGAATTATATTCATTCTTCCCCACAAACAAAAATTAGTTTGGATGGTATATGGACAAGGGCTTAAATAAATGAAACCTTTCTTTGCACTAGTTATTCTACTTTGTTTTGATTCTAAATGATGCTGAGAAAATCTCAGCAGTTTGAGGCTTTTGTGTCTCTCCCAAGCACAGAGATGTACAAGAATCTCATGGGTGGCCCATGGGTGACTGGGGTTCAGCAGAGCTCTCATGTCCCCTTCCACGTATAAAGTCTATAATGCCTTCTGCTTTACAAAGCAAGCTGGCAGTGCTTCCCCCTCACTCCACCTTTGGGTGAAAGTTGCACAAAGGGTGACAGTACCCTCCTCCCTTGTCTCCTTCCTGCCCACACTGCCTCCCATTAACACTAGGCAAAGTCTAACCCAGTAAAGAGGAGGGTTTGCCCCCAAGTGCATTGCAGTTTACCATATGCCAGCAATGGTAGACAGCCTGCAGCCCTCAAGCCTGGTGCATGTGTGTATGTGTGTGCACATGTCTAATCTTCTATCCTTATATTTTTTTCACAGTTCATTTACGATGAAAAAGTTTCCTGGTAAGTACCTCTTTTCTCCCCTTTCCATGTTGCAGAGCTGAATAATTCATACTGAAGGTCAAAATCTGGGTTTAGAAGAGAAGGGGGAAATTCATGACAGCTTGGTACAACTAGAATTTTTCAGGAACCCTCTGTCCATGTCAACCAAGAAATTAAATTAGCTTCCGCAGAGCAGAGCCCTTTTGTCTTAGAGGGGAGGGGTTCCATGTAGGATGGTAGTATGTAGACATTTTTATAATCCAGGTTAGACCTAGTGACTTAGCTGTGTCTTTCTGCAGTCAGCCATTTGCTAGGCCACTATTAAAATTTGACTAATCTTTGCAAATTGTGTCCAAGTCACGTCCCCATATTCCAAATCCCATGTTTATCTTAGGAAACCTGAGATCCCGGTACTTCGAGAACCTTTAATCCATTCAACTTCTGCTTGACATTCAAGGAGATCTTAGTGCTCTGAAAAATCAGTGATTTTTTTTTTTTTTTTTTTTGGAAAATAGAAAGCTTTGCCCAAATTAAATAAATAGGAAGACATTTGCATTTAGGCCAACTGTCCAAGCCCCATTTTTGAGATGGGTTGTTGAACACATTCATGAGTTTGAAATGGGAACAGAATGGAGTGGATGTGTATTCTCGTTGCATTTTTCCCCACGTAGTTGGCCTTTAGAAGTGGAATGAGTGTGACCATATAGGTGGACAGCTTGCATGGTGCTCTTTACAGCTGAGGCTGAGCTGGGGGAAACAGAGAGCCATGAGGCTTCCCTCTCAGCCAAAGGAGTACAAACTCTTTGTTGAAGTGACCTGAGGGCTTCCCCATGATTCTCAGAACTTGAGAGTGGTGAGAAATGTGGTGCTCCATCTCAGGGTATTAAGATATTTTTGCCAAATATCCCTCTCCTCTGTCCAAGAGGAGGAGCTCGCCAGGAGACTTTGCTTTAAGCTGCGTAATCTCCACGTTGACATGTGTAAAAAGTAAGACTCTTTTGAGTAACAGTGGTCTGATAGGCTGAAAGAGCACCACAGGTCAGAGATGAGGGAGACACTCCTTGTCATTTCGTACTGGACGCAGTCACCAAACAGAATAGTGATATTTCCACCACCACCTGCCACATCCTTGGGGAGGGAAGCAGCATTCTAGTTCAAGCCAGCAGCACATTTAGCACAGCCATCGCTCTGCCTTAGAAAGTTATAGGTGCTTAAGTGTTGCTAAATGTTACCACTCTTTGCTAATGATACTGCCATAACTATCACAAGTTACGATCAAATTAATCTCAGAAATTTTTATGCTGCTCTTGTGCAGAAAAATATTAAGAACAGATTTCCAGGAGTGTTTGGTTTACTCACAGTTCTGGAGGGTGCTTTCCTTTTCTACCAATGCCCTGGCACTGGAGGATAACAGCTGGCGTAGGAGGTGGCGACAGGTTTCATGATAAGCCTGTTTCAATCCTTACCCTCAAAGCATCTTGCTCCATGTTTGAAGGCAGAAAGAGAGTCTATTTCTTTCTGCCTCAAGGGGGACTATCCAAGGGGAACATCAGGCTTGCAGTTGAAGGGTGCAGCCTGAAAACCATGGATCCTCTATATGAGGTATGAGTACTGGGCCTCGAAGGCCACATATAAATCAGTTGCAGTTTTCTGGGTAGGTTTGGTTTTGGCCTTGGGAAGGAGAGGGGGTGTTGGAATATAAGTGATGCATGGCACCCCTTCCAGGGAGGATGTGGGGTGAGGTCATGGCACCTGATAGCATCATTCTCAGAGTCCCCGCCTGTTATGTAATTATTATTATGAATTATTATGTGAATGGGCTGATGGACAGAATTTTTCATATGAGTAATGCTGAAAAATTAAAGTCTACACCTCCTACCTGTAACTACTCTGAGACTTCCAGGGCTTTTAGCTCCTTGGATAGATAAAAATATATTGAGCTTTCAGATGTTTTTCACTGTTGGCATCTTCTGCCTTCTTATCCAGCCAATCACAAGCATTTATTTTGCTGAAAGGGTTTGTGTAGAAGCTGATTTCACTCATTTATCCTCTTAAAACCAGACCCTTCAATCTGTACAATTAAAGCACAGGAATATTTTAATTATACCTTAAAACGGTGAATTCCATTCTTTGTTATAGAATAGTCTAGCACAGCCCAGCAATTTGAAAGCAGACAGTTCACTCCATAACCTCAGAAAGAAACTAAATTGCGTTCATTTTGAAACTAGAGTGCTTTTTAGGGTGAAATGAGCTTTGTTAAATATAAATACACAAGGACAACTGTGGTGCATTGAATTGTGTACCCCAGTTTGGACAGGTCTGTTCTTGGGTTTGGTCCTCATTTGGCGGGTGTG
Organism: Tamandua tetradactyla; assembly: GCF_023851605.1. Taxonomy (NCBI): domain Eukaryota; kingdom Metazoa; phylum Chordata; class Mammalia; order Pilosa; family Myrmecophagidae; genus Tamandua; species Tamandua tetradactyla. The sequence goes on along the minus strand of NC_135327.1, from coordinate 40,818,196 downwards.
GGCCCAGTGTAAATAGGGTCTCTTCAAGATGTAACCCACCTGAATCCGCTTTGACTTGAATCTAGATTACTGGAGTCCTTATAGATAGAATGAAATTCACACACAGAGAAAGCTGCAGAAGCCCAAAGGTGATGGAACCCAGAGGAGAAGGTAGAAGACATTCCCATGTGACAGAAAAGGCAAGGACCGAGCACCACCAGCAGCCAGCCGCAGAATGCCACAGGCTGTAAGGAGAAAGCATTGCTTTGCTGACACCTCAATTTTGGATGCCTCCTAACCTCAAAACCATGAGCCAATAAATTCCCATTGTTTAGGACAACCTGTTACATGGTGGTATTTTTTAGCTGCTGGGAAGATTAAAGATTCCTTCACTATTTCGGAAGCAGCGTTCTGCACGTTCATGTCAACCAACAGGTGGTGCTTGGTGGTCAGTCAGGATTGATTTTAGCATCAGGTAGTGGAGATTCCAGCTACAGAAGATTAAATAATTAGTGCTGTCTCAAAAAAATAATTTTCACATAACCTGTACAGCAGATGTTGGTGGCTGGGTGGCTCTGCATTTCTCGTGACCTTTCCCTAATGATCCCAGGATGGCTGCTGTGGCTCCAGCCATCAAGTTTGTTTTGAAGGTGAGAAGGAAGGAGTGATTCTGTCATTTCCTTCAGCACCCACCACCCTGAGATGCTCAAGCTAGAGAGGAGGCAGATGGTTGACATGTCAAGATTCGGTCATTCAGAGATGTGAATGCACAGCACTGGGAAGGCATGGGGATGGGACCTCACCTGCCTACAGGCAGGAGGGAAGCCTTCCCCAGTAAGCATTAAGCTAAGGCTTGATGATCAAACATTTATCAGGCAAAGAAGCAAAGGAAACAGCAGGTGCAAAGGCTCAGAGGCCTCAGAGAAACGAATATGTTTAAAATGGAAGAAGCATGGGGGGTGCCTTGAATGTAGGTGCCAAGAAATTCCAACAAAAGCAGGGACCCCCATCTCATAGGCATCCCTGAAACAAGACAGAAGAGAACCTGATTCAAATACTGCAATGAAAGAATTCATTTTGAGTAAGAGATCAGAAACATCTAAAATAGATCTGAAAAATAAAAACAGTATGTATCTCTTTAGAAAGTGCTGGACTCATTTCAACCCAACCACAATATTTTGTTGAGCTTTGCTAATTTGAGAGATACCTCTCACTGAGTCAATTAAATGCATGTAAGCAATAATGTGACATCCCTTTCAATTCTGGGTAATAACCCAAGTCCCCAAATCAGTGTAACTCTTCCTTCAAAATGAATACTGTGGGTGGGCAAGGGTGGCTCAGTGGCAGAGTTCTCACTTGCCATGCTGGAAACCAGAATTTGATTCCTGGAGCCTGCCCATGAAAAAAAAAAAAAAAAAAAAAAAAAAAAGAATGCTGTGAATACAATGTTGCTTTTCCCAGTTAACCAATTCCATAGGCATTGGTTCTGATGGCTCAGTCCATTGGAAATGTTCTTCAATTAAAAAATGATGATTGAAGGGATCGTCAGCTTGCATAGATGGGGAAAACTGAAAGAAGAGGAGAGGCCAGCTGGAAGAAAGTATGCCTGGGGCCTCCTGAGAAAAGACATGGGCTGAGGGTTGCTGCATGGAGGAAGGGATGCAGTGAGCAGGGCTTGGGGGTGGAAGGTGTCTGCCTGAAGGCAGATCAGCTGTCTTGGAGAAACCAGGTTGCTGGGGGCTGGTGTGAGGACGGGTGTCAAGTGACTGCTGGAGACAGGTGTTCAGTAAATTAGGAATAAATGAATAGACAAGGTAATCACAAGGTCATGTGACAGTGAGCAGAGGAGGGTTGGGCAGGGAAGGCTGCTGGGAAGTGGCATTTCAGCTGATATCTGCAGGATGAAATAGGAGTCAGCCACAAGTGAGGGGAAGAGCATTCCTGGAAGAGGAAACAGAAGGTACAGAGACTCTGGGGAGAGGGAAGGAGGTTGGTATGTGAAAATTAAAGGAGGCCAGTGTGGCTGGAGCATAGACAGGCCAGGAAGATGGCATGAAGTGACTTGGGAAGGAAGAAAATGACCAGCTTTCTCAGGGAGTCAGGAGTGCCTTTTATACTTTCTCAAGTGTGTTAGGAGACGATTAAAGAGTTTTAAGTAGAGGAATGGTCCAGTTCGGTAGCATCAAGGAGACCAGCTCAGAGGCTGTAGCTAAGGGGGAAAGGGGGTAGCAGTAGAGAGGGCGAAAGCGAACAGATTCAGGATGTATTTTGGACTTAGCTTCTTGGTGGCTGTGAGGGTGCAGGAGGGCAAGGCTGCCTATGATTTCTAAGTATGGGCTTGACTCAGGGAAAGGGGCACAGTTTGCTGGAGTGGAAAAGCCTGGGAGAATGAAGCTAGGAAGTGGGAATCAAGGATTCTGTTTTAACATACATTTAGATTTCCAGGTGGAAATGCCAAATAGGTGGTTGACTATAGGGAACCTGGAGCTCAGGGAGAGATATGCAGTGGACGTGTCAAGTGGGAATTATCACATATTTGGTATTTGTAACAATATGACAGGGTGAGAACAGGATAGCCTGGGAGAAAGAGTAGATAAAAAAGAGGAAAGGTCCAATCCGATATTTAGAGGTGAAACTAAGGAAATAGAAGAGACAAGGGGATTGAGGAAAGCTCAAGGGACAGGAGAAAACTAGGAGAGGGTGGTGTCTTTGATTTCCCGAATGCTATGATAAATGCCACGCAGTAGGTTGGCCCAAACAACGAGAGTGTATTGGCTCAGTTTTAGAGGCTCAAAGTGCAAAACCAGGGCATTAGCAAGGTGATGCTTTCTCCCCAGAGTCTGCAGCGTTCTGGCACTGGCTGGCCACAGTCCTTGTAGTGCCTCGGCTTGTTCTCTGCCTCTGTCACAGACTGGATCTTCCTCTCCTCAGGTCTGCTCTTCTGGTTTTCACTGACTTCAGGCTCTGCCCTGAGGCCTTCTCTGACTTCTGGCTTCCGATTTCTTCTGTCAAAAGACATTAAGATTCCTAGTGCCTGCCCACGCCAAAAAAAAAAAAAAAGATATTAAGAAGGTGTGTTTGGAGGGGATACATAATGGAATCTACCACACATGGCTCCCAGGAAGATAGGGGGAAAAATTGTTTTATGAAGCAGGGCAAGGGGTCAGCTTTCAGATGCTGCTGAGAAATTGAGCAAATGACACAACCATCCCTGGATTTGCAGATGGAGGTTACTGGTGACCTTGGCAAGTTCATTTCCAGGGATCTCTGGGTGTGGAGGTTAGACTCGAGAGGTTTGCTGGTTGGACAGGAGGTACAGACACAGCGTGGACACAGTTCCTCAGAGAGTTTTGCTCTGAGAGAAGCCAAGCAATATGGCAGTTCCCTCAGGAGTGCACCGTGAGCACTTTTATAGTAGACTCATTCACGTGTAGGTCATTAATCTTCGTGGATGCATCGTATGGGCATAGTCATCAAGAGCCACTCACCCAGCCCCCCGTTTTATAACCATCTCGTTGTTTTCCAGCTCTTTGCTTTTGTGAACACCGCTGCAGTATAACCCTCATTTGTGCATCCTTTTTACATTAGACCAAATCTTTCCTTAGCATAAATCTCAAGATATGAAAATTGAAAGGAGAATAGGAAGAGCTACCACAAACTGCAATTTCCTCATTACGCTGTTCTCCAGGAACATTTTCTCAAAGCCAAAGTGGTTCCTTCACTTAGTTAACTTAATTCTACAGCTAAAAGAGAGCCCCCAAAACAAGTCTTCTTGTTTCTTTTAGCTGGAAGCTACTGAAGTAAAATAGCAGAAGTATGCAAATGATAAAAGAAGCACAGAATACGTCTCCATGGGTTTCACTAATTCTTTTTTCTCTCCTGTTTTCCCACCCATTCATTCTTGGACCTCTCTAGGGGCTCTCCCTTACTCTTTCTCTTTACACCTAACTCCTATGTAGTCAACAGTCCTTCATTCACCCCTACCAACTCCTCTTGTTTTCCCTTGGAAAAAATATCCCAATAAGTTTATTAAATGATCAAGCTGCAGACAGATTTATATGGTAGGCCTAAATTCGGCACTGCATATGGAAGGCTTGCTGTGTTCAAAGAGTTCTTCTAGGTGAACAAAAATAAGAAGGAGCATTTTCCTTTTAAATGGGGAAGGAAGAGAAAGGTCACTGAGGACTGTATGCAGCATAGAAAATTTCTCTAGCCCAGGAAGTATCTGTAACCAGCCTGCAAGTCTGCCTTATCCCTGCCATCCCTGGCGGGGTTGGTTGCCATCCACATCAGATATATTCTTAGAGAATAGCTCAGTGTGTTTCGTGTCTCTCTCTGGTGACTTTCTTTAACTGTCCATGGTTTGTCTGCAGGTGGGAGTCTTTAGTGCTTGTACTGATGTATCTTATCTACATTGTCATCATGAAGTAAGTAAAATACTTCCTTAATTTCTTTTCCAAAGTGGTTTCCTACATTCAACATTGTGTGGTGATGTGGAAAGAGGAACAGAGAGCAGGGGGTATATCTGATTGATTTTTCAGCACCTGCCCTTACACAACTCCGCAACATGTCATGAACCACTGCAGTTTGGAGACTCACAATGGCAAAGACCCTTCCAACCCATGTGTGATGATAGAACCAAAGCTTAAATATTTTAAGAAATTTCTAGAATGCTTACTCCCTCTTCGTGATCTGGCACCCTAGCTTCTGCCTGTCTCTTCACTCTCTGTTCAGAACGATAAAGAAGGTAAAACTCAAATTAAGTTATCCATCTATAGATGGTGAGAGAAGATGGGGCCAGAGCTGGTTAAGAGATGACTAAAGCCATGGACCAAATATCTGTGGACTCCATTATTCATACCGTAGTCGTGTTGCTTCCCACCTTACCCAAAACTTAGTGGCTTAAAACAACAAATGTGTACTCAGTTTCTGAGTTCAGAACCCAAGGAATGGCCTACACAGATAGTCCTGGCCCAGGATTGCTGAGATTGCATCTAAGATGCATGCTGGGCTGCAGTCCTCCAGAGGCTTGGCTGGGGCTGGAGGATCTGCCTCTGCAGTGGCTCCTTCACGTGACTGGCAACTTGATGCTGTTGGCTGGAAGGCTTGGTTCCTTGCCAAGTGCACCTCCCCTTAGAGCTGCTTGTGGGTCTTGGCACACATGGGAGCTGGCTCCCTCCAGAGCAAGTGATCCAAGAGAGAGGGCAAGAAGGAACCTGCAGTGCCCTTTATAACCTTGTCTTGGAAGCCATACATTAGCACTTTCACTATATTCTATTTATTAGAAGAAAGTCACTAAGTTAGGTTCATAATCCACCCAAGAAAGGAAGAATTAAGCTTCACCCTAAAAGGAAAGAGAGTCAAAGAATATGTAGATATATTTTAAAGCCACCACATGGTATGTTCTTTTTCCTCCTGGACTCTGGACAGCTGCTTATTTGTATCAAGGATTAAACTGCTGAGGCTTCCCATGCCAGCGGTAAAACATATGCACCATGGCTGAGACCCTGCTAGCTCCTCTTTTCCACAAGTGTCATTGAGATGAGGGGCCTATAAATAACACAGGGATAGTTGGTGTTTGGCTGCCTGTCCACCTGGGAGATGTTTCTTTCTCTCTGAATTCACCCACTCTTGTCCCCAGCATATGTGCCTGCAGGAACCCCTTGTCCATGGGCAAGACAGTAGAAAGCAATCAGAAGTTCCAGTTTAGACATATCAGATGGCAGACTGGAATTGGCACATCAAGTCTGCCTTGCTGTTAAGGCCTGACATAATTAATCCCAGCTGCAAGTGACTGGACAAATTGTTGGGAGAAATCAACTGTGGCCATTGGCAGACATTGCGTGGACAGTGAAGGAATGAGCAGCTGGGCTGCTGCCCAGGGTGGATTGTAAGCAATCTGCTGCCTAGTCCACTCAACGTGGGGCCCAGCATTAGCCTAGAGAGCGGTCCTGTGGTCAGTGTAGACCAGACAGCTGGGTCTCGTTACTGGAGAAGGACCTTTTTGGAGTCGGGCTTTATCCAAGCATAAGCTCACATGGAGTACTACTGTCCACGAGGCAGCTGACGAAACCAGATGCTTTTGCCACGTGATCACTTTCCATTTAAATATCCAATACACAAGTTCCCAAGACAATCAGAATTGGCCCGAAGACCTCACAGAGTGTCTAGACTTCAGAGGAAAAGCCTTTTTTTTTTTGGTAAGAGAAAACCATCTTACTCCCTTTTGTCTCAAATAACAAAAAACTATTTAGTGAATCAGTGCCCCAATGGCAAGGCCTCAAACAGTGCAGATGGTTTATTTCACCTTTATGATATTTTAAAGTTCTAAGTTTGAGTTCCCAAGGAATCTACAGTTCTCTTCTTCCCTTCTGAAAAGGTGGATCAGTCAGTTATTCTGGAAACATTGGCCGAGTGCCACTAGGTGCTCTGCATTGATCTTGGGTCTTAAATCTAAATTTAGATGAAAGTATGTTAGATTCTGACTCCCCACATCTTTACAGTTCCCTGAGGGCCTTCACAGGGCAAGGAGGTCTCCAAAAACCTATTTGGTCTAGAGGGCAGGTAGGTTGAGAAATTCAGCTAGTAGGCACTTTGACTCAGGCACCCCTCTGCCAAGCCAGCATGAAGCCTGTGAGTCACAGGCAGGGCATAGGGGCACGAATATAGCAAATATAATGCAATGAACACTCCCTCTCCTCTGCCCATACCATACCCAGCGTGGAAGCTAATGAGGTTTGATTCTGCTGATGCCTCAGCTTTCCTGACGCTCCAGCTGTTCAAGCCAGCAGGATATGAGCAAAATGGGAAATGGAAGCTACTTTGCTTATGGAATTTTCTGCATAAATTCTGGTCCTAAGTTCTAAATTGGAATCTCTGCTCCTTAGCCATCCCCCTCTGCAATCAGAGGTTTTAATCATTGGGTTTTATAAAATCTGATTTATAAAATTACATGCTTTACAATAAAATAGCTTCAGGGTGCAAGCACAAAATTTAAAACATTCAATTAAAAATATAAAACAGAACGACGGCAGTTAAAAACAGCATATATTAGAATCATTGGCTGCTTCCTGGATGCACGGCTTTAGATGACTTTAAAAAGTCTATCTGAAGGTCAAAAAACAAGTTCGGCTTGGCCAAATAGGTAGAAAACTTAAGGGAGCATGAGTCATTATGGGAATTGATTTCTGTGTATCCTGGGTCTCCTTTTTGGGATTTGCCCCCCAGATTAGGCAGTTTGGTCTGGCAGTTAAGAATAAGTGCTTCACATTCAGCCCTAGCTGAGATCCCACTGTGCCACTTTCTAGACATGGGACCTTGGCCAAGTTACTAAGCCACTCTGAACCTCTGTTTCCTCTTCTGCAAAATAAGTAACTCAGAGGATTTTGTTTTGTTTTTGTAAATGTGATGGTGTGTTTGAGTTACTAACCCTGTACCTGGTTTAAAAAAGACCCTTACTCTGTGAATGATTATCCCATCAACTAAATCCCATTATATGTATAACACATAGTTTTACTTTAAAAGCTGACCCTCATGTGAATCAACATTTCTAAGGGGAAATGGATTCTGAGTCGATATGACAGATACACTGTCTCTCCCTCATAAATCCGCCTTCTTGTTGAGTCCAAAAGGTGGGAAACCCCCAGCAACAAATCATTGGGTCATGACACCCAGGATCTGGAGCCAGATGTGTCACAGAATTGGAGCCACAGGGGAGGATGAAGAAGGAAAAGGGAAGCCACAAGTCAAGTAGAGGGTGGTGAAAGTATGGAAGGCAGAACCTTTTGTCAGCAAAACTCAAGGGGCCCATCTAGGACTAGGCCAGCTGCTAGACATCCCATCTAACACTTTCTCTCTCATGACTTTTTTTTTTAACTTTTCATTAAGGAAAATGTAAACATACATGAATCAATAGAATATAATAATGAACCTCATATGCCCATAGTCAGCCCCAATAACCATCTACTTGTGGCCAGTCCTGCCCCATCCACATCCCCTCCATTTTCCTCCTCCCTTTTGATGTTGAAGCCCCAGACATCATGTTAATTCATCCATAAAAATTTTGTTACTTATCTCTAAAAGGACTTTTAACATAACCAAAATATTATCATACCTAAAATTCATGCTAATTCTTTAATATCACTAAATATCTAATTAATGTTCAATTTTTCAGCGGTCTCATTGAGTCATTTTTCGTATGTGTTGGTCTTGTAAGTGTCATAAATATGTTTATAGTTACTTTTTATCAGGATCTAAATAAATTCCATACATTGAGGTTGGTTTCTCCATTTTTTCAGTCTCTTTCAATCTACACGTTCTCCTTCCGTCTGTTTATTCTTTGAAGAAACTAAATTTTTTGCCCTGCAGAGTGTCGCACAGTTTGGAATTTTTTTATTCCATCTGGTAGTATAGTAAAGTCTATTCCTCCATGTGTCCTAGGTGTTAGTAATTAATCTGGTTCAGATTAGGCTAGGTCTCAAGTAGTAGGTTCCCCCATCAGGAAGCACATGATGTCTGTCTGTCTCTCTGTTTGTGATGTTTCCAGATATTGATGCTCTTTATCTGGATCCATCATTTTATTAGGATTGCAAAATAATGATGTACTTATCCTAATTCCCTCCTCTTATAAATCCTGAGAGTTCCCCAGGATTGGGCTCCCATTTCCCTTTTCATAGCCACCAACACCGCGACCTCCATTCCTTTTGAATAGTTGTCTCTTCTCCCTTGTGCAATGCAGGAATAATCACAAGCACCAAAAAGTGGGCAAGGGGTTCATGGGAGAGCAGGCCTAGTCATAGGGGCTCCATCCTTCTCTACCATGATGGCTATCTGTCGCCATGGGCAGACCCACCCCAGAGCCACACCTGATGGAGAATCAGGCACAGGTGTAGAGCTGGGAGAGACACCAGAGAGCTTTAGTCTTCAGCAGCCAAAGGAATAAGAAAAAGGAGTAGAAACACAGCTTGAGGGGTCTACCAGCTGGCCATTAAGAAGCCCCCTGACTGGCAGCATTCCTACTCGAGGTTGAGATCCAGTTAGATAGAACTCCTGAATGGGTTGTCCTGTGGCCAGTGAGACATTTCAGCCTTTACCTTTAAGACTGCAGAAAAAGCAGTAGTGACCTGCAGTTCCCTGGAAACTCTGCCCAACAGTCTTTTCCCATGAGTTTTCTGGGATTGCTCTCTGGGAATCTTCTCAATACAAAAGATAGAGGGACCAGAACACTTACCTGCCACAGACATTCTAGGAACTTGTATAAGCTTCTTCTCTTCCAACACAAGTCTTCTGAGGCATGTAAGAAGCAATATATAATGTTTTCATACCATCAATGTGGTTTATCACAGCCAGACTTTTTTCATAGAGCCAAGAACCCATCAGGCCTGGAATTACAGCAGTAGCAACAGATTCACAGATTCCAATCCTGGGACCAGGGGAAGCCATAGAAAGAGGCCCAGACTGCTGCCTAGCCTGTAACATGTACACTGTGAAGCACAACCATTGGGTAGCAGCATGAATGAGAGACCTTCTCCTTCTCCTTCCAGCTGATCCCTGACAGCAAAAACCCTAGAGGTGGGGCCCAGAGGAGGTAGACCTTGACCATCCCAATGGCTTACTACAACCTTATCACCTTCAGACTATGAGTAAGGGGGTCAATCCTGGTGGTACCACCATTAACACTGAAAAGGTTGGAAAGGAGCAGTGTGTCAAGATCTGTTCTTACAGAGCAACAGATTTTCTCCTCCCACTTGATGTTAAAGCCCCAGACATCATGTTAATTCATCCATTCAAATTTTAGTACATATCTCTAAAAGGACCTTGAGTCCTTTTTTATTTTCACTCACCTTATATTCTTAAATTGGAGAATGAAACATGTTGTATATTCTGAGGGGAAAGGGCATGGAGTCCCAAAAATTGTATCTAGACTGGGAAAGTTCCAAGGAATATCTCTACAGGAGTCAGAAAATGGAGGCAAGACAGCAAACCCTGATGGGTTCTTTCTACCTACTGCTTTATTCAGATACAATGCCAGTATCCACCAGTGCTTTGAGAGGAGGACGAAAGGAGCTGGGAACATGGTCAATGGGTTGGCCAACAATGCTGAAATTGATGACAGCAGCAACTGTGATGCAACTGTGGTGCTACTTAAGAAAGGTAACCAAGGAGAAACCTATGTCCAAACCACAAGCCTGCCTCCCCCCGCCCCTTTTCCCAGTCACACATGCAGCACCCCACAGCTGGCCTCAAGAAAGAGGGCCAAGGAAGCTAAGTTCATCTTCCCACCCTCCCTTTGCTACATCCTGGGCAGTCTCATACCTGGTGACTCAGAAAGTTGTAGGGTAGTTCTTGGACAAAACATTGACTGGGGTTGATGCAGAGCCATAAAGACAGGTTGGTTGAAGAGAGAAGACCATGGGCTTTCACGTACCAGTTCTGCCACATTCTGGTTGTGTGACATGAAGCAAGTCACTTAACCTCTCTGAGCCTCAGTTTTCTTTTCTGCACAATGGGGATAATTTTACCTTCTTCATAGAATCATTGTAAAGAGCAAAGAAGATAATGTACTTCAAAAAGTTTAGCATGATATTCCATTGATTGTTGTTATCAGTATTGCTGTATCCAAATTCACTTTTAGATTGCATTATCTCAGTTTCTAATTTTCAAAATGAGGTAGAAAACTACCTTTAAAAATGTAGTCATCATATTTAATGATTCCTATAAAATAGTTGATGTACCAGGGAAAATAAGCCTGTTATAATATTCTTTTTTAGAGGAATACCAGAAAAATGTCACTGAATTTTGGTAGAATGTGTTTCATGTGTCATTTAATTTATTTTTAATTTTGCCCTTGAAATGTGTATGTTGATTCCTTCTCAGTCCCATATGGTTGCTTAGTAGCAAAAAAGAAGAACGAAAGAAAGAAATTAGAGAATTTATTAGTTAATTTCAAATAATTCTCTCACTTTAAAATCTCTGGGTAATTATTAGATTTTTAAAGTCATTTCCTTGATATGTTTTTCTGAATAATTACATACAGGTTTAACCAAAGAGAAGCATAGTTAGTCCCATTCCACATGAGGATTTCATTTCATTTCTTCTCTTCTGGGTAGTTTCTGACCATAAAAGGAATACTCTTAGGGAACCAAGGAAAGCTTCCTGATATTATTCAGTGTTGCCAGAGATCATCTCATGGGTTAGTGACTTGGAAAACGGGAGAGAGTACAACTAGAGACTGGAACCAGATACCTGTGTGCTACGTGCAGATATTGCTCATTCAAAGAAAGCACTCTTGGATCTTGATGAAACTTTTTTTCACATCACCTAACAAAGTTTTACACAAGATTTACCCCACGCCCCCTTCTGTACCCCAGGCCTCTGGCATATGGACGGCTCACCTCCAGCCCCTTATCAGTCCTGTTCATGGGCTCGTCTGGGTGGGGTGTACATTTCTCCATTCCTGTAGCTTGGTATGAATATTGCTGACATTCGAGGGGCATGGAAGGTTACTAGAGATTATGAGGGAGGAGCTTCTTTCCCGTGCCTCAGACTGAGTGGTAGGAAAGAACTCTTTAAGGGCAAGAGAAATTCTCTTACGTTAGCGCCCATTCTCACTATGCATGAATGGTGCTTAAATTGTTTCAAGTTATATTTGAAAGGGCTCTCAGCGAACCTCATGGAAAGGAGATTTTAGCTCTTCTCCAAGTTTTGCTCATTGTAACTCTTGATGGATGGATGGGTGGGTGGGTGGGTGGGTGGGGTGAATGAGAGGGAGGGAGAGGGAAGAGAGGGGGAAAGGGAAGGGAAGGGAAGATTGAATGAACACCTGCTTCCTTCTCTCATCCTCAATGCTCTCTTATTTTATCTTGTACTTTTCATTTCCCTAGCCAATTTCCACCGCAAAGCATCCGTGATCATGGTGGACGAGCTGCTGTCAGCATACCCACACCAACTCTCTTTCTCTGAGGCTGGTCTTCGAATCATGATCACAAGCCACTTTCCTCCCAAGACCCGATTGTCCATGGCCAGCCGCATGCTTATCAATGAGGTATCTGGGGAAAATCCAGTCCATTTACTGCTGGACGGGGGTAGGAAACTCTGAGTAGGGGAGGAAGGTTCCTGGTTTGGAAGCAGAAGCCCCTGACTCAACGTTTAACACAGTGTTATCTCTCAGCCACTTCCCAACATCTCTGTTCAGTGGGCCAGCTGCTGTGCGTCCTGTTTTTTGTTTTTGCCTCCACATTTTTAAAGAGACAGTCTAGCTCCCAGTTACATAGATAAACTTTCCTGTCCCTTCCTCTTAGTCTCCAATTTGGATAAAGATGTGAACTTACACAAAAGCAGTTACTAAATGAAGGCTCCCTTGGCCTAAAGTAATAGAGAGTCTCTGACCTGAATTTTCCTGCGTGTTGTTTTCTCCAGAGTGGCAACTTTATTGATCCACTAATCTAAACGCATTGGCTTGGTTAAAGGAATTCCTACAATCTGGAGAAAAAAGACCACCATAGTGCACAGGGAATCAGGGACTCCACGAGAAAAGCACACATTCCATACGTAGCAATTTTCCTCTAAAGGGATTCACAAGTTCCAGTGAGTCACAAGAGGTTATTCCTTCCTCCTACAAGGAGGTTGTTTGAGTTGGTTACCCCTTGAGACATCCCTTAAAACATGTCTAGAGCCTTCTGGAAGCCTATCCCTGATGGCTGCCTGGGAGAGATCCCAAGAGCTTGTGTTCTGGGTTTAACATGTTTGCACTCCCTTTGGCCGTGGTTTAAGAGTCTGCCTTTCTCTTTCCAGAGACAAAGACTGATAAACAGCAGGGCTTACGCCAATGGAGAATCTGAGGTGGCCATCAAAATCCCAATCAAGCACACAGTGGAGAACGGTACAGGGCCCAGCAGTGCCCCAGACAGGGGCGTGAACGGGACCCGGAGGGATGACATTGTTGCCGAGGCTGGTCACGAGACAGAGAATGAGAACGAGGACAATGAGAACAACGAGAATGACGAGGAGGAAGAGGAGGATGAGGACGATGACGAAGGACCGTACACGCCATTTGACCCCCCCTGTAAGAGGTCCTCTGTCTGGGTTGGGGTGGGGAGCTTTTTAATGAATGGCTGCTCTTGGCTTTGATGATCTTCCTCCATTTAATTCCAAGAAATATCTCTATGTGAACATAAAAATATGTATATTGAACTTTAACAGTGGGCAGGACTCTGCTGCAAAGGATCTAAAGATGACCAGGCTGGTGACATGGGATCAGTGTTTGAAATCTGCACTCTTTGACCACGTGTATCATTTATTGTCATTTGGCAGGAAAAGGCCCTCTTCATTTTGTGGAAGAAGGCCCTGTTTCCTTGCTGGTGCCAAGGAGAGAGCACACATGGCCCATGTCAGCAAGGCACCTTGATGTGTCAAGGGGAGAGTTCACTTGCCTCCACCCATCTTATTACAGTTGGCCAGGGCAGCTGTCCTGGAGGAAATGGAAAGTGGTCCCTGTATTCCTGTCTTCTTCTCACTTCCTGCCCCTTCCCTTTTCAAATCCCTGCTGTCTCCAGAGCAAGCAGCACAGGAGATGTAGACCTTGCCATAAGTGTGCCAACCCCAGATAAACCTGACCCTGTGTGGGCTGGCCAAATGCAGTCTCCCCAATACCTTGTAGAGGGAAGAGGCAGTGGCTTGTGAAAACAGTCCCATATAGTTTCCTTGTCTCCTGACTGCTTCCTCCCATGAGGCACCTTGCCCACCCCACCCACCCATTAGTGGAAGAGGTTGACCACGTCCAGTGATTCCTTGTATTTGCTAGACATGGCAGGGGAGAGTGAACCAGCCCAATGCACATTCACTGCCAAGTGTGTGCAGCTTGATTAACTTGGACGACCTCTCTGAATATTCCAGAGAACCCTCTGAGGAGGGATGGCTCAAGCCACAGAAAAGACCATTCATCAGTGGGATTTAGGTATGGAGCATCAGAGCTCTGTTTTATTTTTATGTCCAAGGACTTCTTGCCCCTGAAAGCCCCTATGTTTGGATAACAGCAAGTAAAACTCAGACCAGAACTGCTAATGTGCCCCTTTAGTGTCTTAAGATCTCCTCAAGTCAGGCTCTTGTACAACTAATTAGAAAATATTCCCGTGATTCCTATACCCCAAACTCTGAACTTCCACAGCCAAACTTAAGTCATTACTTGTTAGAGGGTTATCTTCATAGCAAAAACGTGCACCAACTTGTGGTGGATTGAATTGTGTACCCCAGTTTGGCCATGTTCTTGTTCTTGGCCCATATCCTGGTGGGTATGGACGCATTGTAAATAAGATCTCTTTAGGACGTTCTTCAGTTATGGTATGGCCCAAATGAATCAGGTTGGGCTTTAATCTGGACCCCTGGAGTCCTTTATAAGCAGAGTGAAAGACAGAGAGCGAAGCCATGGGGAGCAGCCAGAAGCTGGAAGATAGAAGAACCCAGAGAGAAAGAAGACACCACTTTGTACATTGCCATGTGACAGAAAAGCCAGGAACAAGGGTCACCAGCAGCCAGTCCTGAACACACAGTCTCTGGGGAGAAAGCAACACCTTGCTTATACTTCATTTGGGACTTCTCCTAGCCTCAGAACCATGAGCCGATAAATTCTTGTTTTTAAGTAAACCCACTAAGTCAACAAATAGGATATTTGTTGGAGATGGGAAATTAATGGGTTTTGGTAATGAAAGTGGGGTGCTGCTATCACAAATACCTAAAAATGTAGAAATAGCTTTGGAATTGGCTAGTGGGTAGAAGCTAGATGAATTGTGAGATGCTTGATAGAAAAGGTGTAGATAGCTTTGAAGACACTGTTGGCAGAAATACAGGTGTTAAAGGTATTTCTGCTGAGGTCTTAGAAGGAAATGATGAATGTGTTATTGTAAATTGGAAGAAAGGAAGTCCTTATTATAAAGTGGCAGAGAACTTGGCCAAATCATGTTCTGAGGTTGAACTGAAAGTAGAACTTGTAAGCAATGAACTGCATATTTAGCTGAGGAGATTTCTAAGCTGAAATTGGAAGGTGCCCCCTGATTTCTCATTGCAGTTTATAGTAAAATGCAAAAGGAAAGGGATTAGCTGAGAACTGAGCTCTTAGGTACAAAGAAACCAAAAATTGATGATTTGGAAATTTTTGAGCCTATCAAGATAGTATGCTCTAAAACTAGGCACAGAAGTGGCTCTATCAGGGACCTCCCTGTGGGAAGTTCAACTGTCCAATTGTTTGGACCCACTTGAGCGGCATGCAAAGCCAACAAGGTTTTTATAAAATTTGTATCTAACCACTACAATCCTGGACGAAAAGGGACAGAGAAGAGAATTAAAGAGAGAATGACTTCAAGGGCTGAACCATGGAAACAAAGGTCTGGACCGAAAAGATCTCCTTGGACCAACAGACCAGCCCACCCACATATGTGGAAGGGGCAGGTCCATCCGTCCCTGCACCTGGAGGGGGCAGAAGACAAACGATCAATCCTTAGTTGACTCTCAGAACCTGAAATCTAATGGAGTTTGCCCTGTTGAGTTCTTGTTTGGGGACTGTGACCCCTATTTTCCTTCTATTTTTCTCCCCTCTGGAATGGGAATGTTTATCCTATGCCTCTTCCACCATTGTATATTGGAAGCAGGTAAAATTTTCTAGCTTTTGCATGTCCAAAGAAAATAATTTTGCCCCGGGATGGACCCACCCATAACTGATTTTGATGAAACTTTGTACTTAGCATTGTTTCTGAAGTGACTTAAAACTTTCAGGATGATGATGGAATAAATGTATTTTGCATGTGGGGAGAACATGTCTTTTGTGGTCTAGAGGATGGACAGTGGTGTATTGAATTGTGTACCCCAGATTGGACACGCTCTTGGTCTTGACTCCCATTCTGGTGGGTGTGGACCCTTGTAAGTAAAATCTCTTCAAGATGATACTTCAGTTAAGGGGTGGCCCAATTGAGTCAGGCTGCGCTTTAATCTGGATTACTGAGTCCTTTATAAGCAGAGTAAGAGTCAAATGGAGAAAAAAGACATGGGAACAACCAGAAGCTGGAATTCAACAGAACCTAGAAGAAAAAAGAGGTACCACCATATGTATTGGCATGTGATAGAAAGGCCAAGAACTAAGGGTCACCAGCAGGCAGCCCCAGAATGCCACAGGCTTCAAGGAGAATGCTTCACCTTGCTTATGCCTGGATTTTAGACTTCTCCTAGCCTTAAAACCATGAGCCAATAAATTCACATTGTTTGAGCCAACCCATTTTATGGCTTTTGTTTTAGTAGCTGGGAAATGAAAGCATGTCTCTTTATCCCTTTTGCCACTCTTGGATGTGATTTTTGGCCAGTTTCTTCCCCACTGACTATGACAAAAACACTTTTAGATTAAATGATCAGACACTCCATTCCTCCTTTGCCAGCCCCTCATCTTAGGTTTCCATTGTTATGTACCAAGTTACCAGACCAGCAGCTTGAAACAGCACCCATCCATTGGCTCACGTCCTGTGTAGTACAGAAGTGCTGGTGGCCTAGTGGATCATCAGGGCCTCACAAGGCTGAAATCAATGTGTCGACAGAGCTGGTGGCCTTGGAGAAGATCCCATTTCCTACTTCATTTAGATTGTGGTCAAGACTCAGTTCCTTGTTGTTTTAGGACCAAGGTGCCCATTTCCCTGCTAGCTGTCAGGCAGGGGCTGCCCACTGCCCCAAGAGGCCAGCTTCACTCCTCACTACATGGACCGCCCCTGTCCTCAAGCCAGCAGTAGTGTGTCAAGTCCTGTTTCCACTTCTCATCAATCTAGCTTCACCTCCTGCTGTCTTTATCTGACTTGCTCATCTGCTTTTGAGGGCTTCTCCAATTCCATCAGGCCTGGCAAACTTGTCTGTCTGAAGCTCAGCTGCACCATATAACATCACACTGTCATGGGTGACAGCTCATCATGTGCACAGATCCTAAGAATTAGGGCACAGAATATCAGGAGGCTACATTTAGAATTCCACCTGCTCAACTCTTGGTTTTAGAGTCGAGTCCACCATTGGTAGCTAAGATGTAGAAATACTTATTTTGTTCAAGTGTTACACTGATGATAAAGGCACAGTTTGTCCAGACATGTAAGACATGTAAGCTGCTGAATGCTGTGTTAGCGTTGTGGGAGACCAGAATGCCCCAGTGCCTTCCTCTAGATCAGACAGTTGAAAGATGTGTGTGTGTATGTGTGTGTGTGTGTGTGTGTGTGTGTGTGTGTGTGTGTGTGTGAATGGATCTGGTTGCCATATCTAGGCTCATCACTTAGTGTAACAAAAGTGCCCTTGGGGTCACTTGTTCTATATTTCTATCCAGGATGAGATGAACCCCAGACATAGCTGTAGGTTTTCGAGTAATCTAGGAAAGCCTGTTCTCTACTCTTCCGGGTTTCTGTGATTCTGTTGCCCAACGACATGGACATTTTTCCCTCTTGTGATGATCCAACTGTAGGGCTTTCTTTTCTTCAAGACTTGACTATAGTGGGTATAATTAGCAAGCAGATAATTGTGTGGTTGTATGTAAATATAGGTATATATGCCTGTGTATTGCATGAATACACATGTATGTACAGTATTCACACATGTGATTGGTATGGTATGCATGTATAATATGTATATATGTGTCTGTTGTATACATGTAACAGGTTGTATACATATATAACATGCATAGGCATTAAGGTACACATGTTTTTATCTGTATACAATATATGTATGGGTTCTGTCATATATTTAAGTTTGTATATACATTGCATATACCTATGCATAGCATATGCCTATGAACATACATATAAATGTACATTTGTACTCCTGTCTCTAGTGAAGAAAGCCTTATTCTATTGATTGGCAGAAAGAGAAACATTTACGTGTATCTGTGTATATACGAAAACACTTCCATAAGAAAAAAGTCTAAAAGGAAATACACCAAAATATTACTGTGTTTTTCGTAAGTGCAATTACAATTTATTTTTCACATTTTCCATTTTAAAATAATATACATTTTTACTGCCTATATAATAATAATTATATATATACCCACACATATTTAGCTCTCAGTCTAAAATACTGTGCAATGACTTTTTCTCTCCCCAATAAAAGTAAGCTTTCTAGAAGGCTTAATAAGGAATCTAATTTAGAAGCAAGTCCTTTTGCTTTTTAAAGCCAAGTCATACTCAGTGGAATGCTTTAAAGCTCCAAGTTCCTGGCTCACATCCCTTCTTCCCCTCCAAGCTGCTGGTTGATGTACGTGAAATCCTAGAATCCCTGTGTGTTCAGTCCGTGAGGACAGGGGATTTTGTCTTTTCAGTTTGCTGCTGCATCCCATCACCTGGAGTAGAGACTGTCACAGAGGGGCAGAAGGGACATTCAATAAATGTTTATTAAATGATCAAATAAACTTAAGCCCAGTGAAACTTCTGGACCAAGTGTTAATGAAAGAAAAGATAGGAAAATGTCCCAAAATGCTGCTAACTCAGGAGAGGAAATCATTTTTGTCCTTTATTCAGAAAAGGAAATTAAGGCTAGTTAAAATGTAGACAATTCTTACTTGTCTGTTCTAGCTTCTCGAAAGTCATTTAAAAAGCACATCTGTATCATGTGGTTTGCCCAAAAGTTATCTTTGTATATAGTTCAGATAATACTTATGGGAATTTCTGCTTTTAAGGTTGCTGTTGCAATGAAGTGATACCTTAAAGCATCTGTATCACTTTTAAAGACAAAGAAAACTGTTTTCTAGAGTGCCTTCTTATTATCAAGTCAGAATTTTTTCAAACAGCTGAAGAAAAAGACTCCAAAACTTACTGACTCTCAGTTGTACTACTTGCCACATTATCAATTCAATATTGTTTTCCAAGTTCTTGGGATCATAAGGTATAAGTTCATTTTTCTTCTCTCCCTTATATTCTGAAGATTGAAACAGCCAAATTGAAGCCAGCTTGTCTTGCCTTTCCAGTGTTTCTCAATCCCCTGTGATTGGCATGTATTTCATTACCAAGCAGGCCCCTTTGTCGGCGGGGAGGGAAGTAGCCCAAGCAGTGGCCCACGTGGGAATCCCAAGAGCCCTAGGTGGGTAAAGGCCTTATCTCCATCTCACAGGATTCAGGGACTTGCAGAATCCCAGGCTGCCTTTTGGCTCCCAAGATCCGGACATATTCTGGATTCTGTAGCCTGGGAAAGCCCTCTACCAAACAACTCCCAGGCAACTTTCTTGTTTGTAATGCAGCCAAACCCAGTCTCGATGTTCTCATCACCCACTTGGCCTCTCCAAGTCTTAAATCTAAAACAATGTACAGCAGTCAATAGGAAAAAACTTCTCATTTCTTAACCATTTTTTCTTCTTTGCTTTATTCTACACTTATAATGGGATCCCTTCGATTCTCAAAAACAAACAACTTTATTTGGTCCGATTAGGTTGTTCAAAGTAATATTACTTATTATTCTTACTATTATTAACATTTACTGGGCATTTACTATATATACGCCTTGCTCTGTTCTGGTATTCAAAACAAAGTGGTCGGATATACAGGCAGTTCAGTGGTTAGAATGCCCACTTTTCATGTGGGAAATCTGGGTTCGATTCCTGGACCATGCACCCCCCAAAAAAAGTGGTGACAAAGCTAGAGGAGACCCCTGTTCTTGCACAGTTTATATTCTAGATGGAGGCAGACTGAAAATAAATAAGGAAACAAATCAATCTGGTAGTCTCAGAGAGGAAAAATTTGCCATGAAGCAAATAAAAGCAGGTGATAGAAAAGCAAGGAGTGAGTGGGTGGGTGTCTTATTTAGGATGGGAGCTCTGAGGTCATCAGACCCATCCTTGCTCCAGGCAGAGGGAATGGCAAGTGCCAAAGCCCTGAGGCAGAAACAGTTGTGGTGTACCTGGGGACAGCATGAAGCCCGAGGCCGCGCAGGTGTGTACGATGAGCAGAGTGGTGGGTTTTAAAATAAGGAGTAACATTGCCCAGTTGACTTTTTGAGAATATCTGTCTGGCTATTGGCGGCAAGCCGGTAGAGGCGGACCTGGTGTGGGACAGGGAGTCCCATTAGGAAGCCCGGTTCTCTGCCAGGTTGCAGATGGGGCAGCCTGGAGGGGCAGAGGCTGTGGGGATGGTGAGGTGAATGAGGTGAAAGAAAGGGAAGAATTGAGGATACCTCCAAGGTTGTGTTAGTATTTCCTTTGTTTCTCCCAGCAGTCTTACTGCCTCCCTGGTTTACAGATGAAGAAACCGAGGCCTACAGAGTTTACGTAACTGAGCCCCTCAGCTCATAAGCCCCCGAGTTGGAACCAGATCCCTGCTCTGCCTGTTGAGAAAGCCTCCCAAACCCTCTCGCCCTCTAGGTTACTCTGCTGTTTTCATCCAAGCGAGCCCAAGGGCTGCGGGAATGATTTCATCTTTTCTAATGCACCTTGAAGAAGCTATTTGGAGACTGACCATTAATAATGTTTATAAGAAATATATCTTAGCAAAGGATAGTAGTACAAAATCAGATGAAACAAATTTTGTAAACATTTTATTCATCACTGTTCAAAATGTCATAATAAAAAATACCCCCCTTACTCTGGTGGGAGCATGAAATGATACATCCATTTTGGAAAACTATTGGGCAGTTTCTTATAAAGCTAAACAGACACACACCCTGTGACCCAGCAATTCCACCCCTCTGTATTTGCCCAAGAGATACAAAAGCACGCCCACAAAAAGACTTGTGTGGGAATGTTCACAGCTACTTTAGTCTTAAGTGCTTAAACTGGCAACCGCCTCAATGCCCCCCATAGGATAATGGATCAGCAAATCTTGGTATATTCATGCAATGGAATACTGCACAGCTACTAAGGGAAATGAATTACTGAATCTCATAAAGGCATGTTGAATAAAAGAAAGTAGTTCCAAAGAAATGTATACTATGTAATTTCATTCAGTTGAAATCAGAACAGGAAGAACTAATATATGGTGATAAGGGTCGGGAATTGTACAGAGAACCACAAGGGAACTTTCTGGGGGTCAGAGATGTTCTGTATCTCTGTTGAGGTGAGCTGTACACATGTGAATACCTATTTCTTTCCAGAGGTGAGTTAGCACTTAAGCAGAAGTTGTAAAGGCCAAAGGAGAATGAATATGTCCATCAAATCAGAGGGTGCAGGAATGCATGCAATGTATTCACTTCAATAAGCCCAGAATTCTCAGGAAGCCAAGAAGGTGGGAGGAGCAGATGATAAGACGGCCACAGCTGACAGATCTGTCCTCTCGTCTATGGAATCAAGCCAGCCAGTGAGCCCAAAGTGGTCCAAAATGTTATACATTTGCAAATCCTTATCAGTTTGGGAGACAAACACTCAAGCAATGTTTTGGCAACCCTGAGAGCCTTTGGGTAGTCTTCCAGGATTTCACTAGCTGGCATGCAATGCTGAGCCATGCCACGATGTGGCGTTGTGTCTGCTCGCAGACCCTGTGGGAGCAGGCGTCATCTTCTTGGCTCCCAGCCCTCCCCTAACCTCCCCCACCACACCCCCAGGCACACCATCCCCTTTTGTATGCTTGAATATCTTCCTTGCCTATTACTACCTTGTCCCGTTTGTTAGACTCTCTCCTTGCCCTGTTACTCTGAAGTGATTGGTTATTATTTTGGAGACCTAACCTGCATGTGGGCAGTAGATGCCTTCTTCTTAATTTGACTTGGTTTTTATGTCAGGTGTTGGTGGTGCTGAAAAGCCACAAGGGTCTTTTAGGGAACAAGCACCACAGTAAGGTGCAGTTTACAGGATTTGAACCAGACATAAATGTGAGTGGATGATGCTGAGAGCTAATGGAGCAGACAAATGAAGCAGAATGATGGGTTTTTTTTTTCTTTTTCTTTGCTTTTTCTTTTTCCAGCTGGCAAATTGGAAATAGCAAAATGGACATTCACCTGGCCACTAAGTTTCGTCTTGTACTTCACTGTACCCAACTGCAGCAAGCCCCGCTGGGAGAAATGGTTTATGGTGACATTCGTTTCCTCCACGTTGTGGATAGCTGCCTTCTCCTACATGATGGTGTGGATGGTGAGTGTAGCCATGACCCACAGCAGGTCCTTTCAGAGAGAAAAAAATGTACTCAGCCAGAGAAGAATTGGAGTTGGGGTTTCAGCCCCATAACTGTATCAGTCAGCTACTGCTTCATTAAGCTGTGTAAGAAACCATCCCTAAACTCAGTGGTTTAGAATCATGAGCATTTATTACCTGCTCTTGAGTCTACAGCATGGCAGTGTTTCTTCTAATCTTAGCTGGGACCTGGCTAAGCAGCCCTGCTCTGAGCAGTAGGACAGTGAATATTCAGGGAATCGCTTAGGTTCAGATCTGCTCCATGTAGTTGCTCATTTCCTTTGAATCAGTGGCTGCCAGCGGAATGTTCTTTTCTCAATGGATCCTGAAACACATGAGGCAAGTGGAAACACAGGGTGTCTTGCAGCATTACTTCCAACCACATTCCACAGGCCAATCCAACATCGATGGAGTGTGGGGGAGGTGTGGCAGGGAGCTCTCCACCTCCTCTAGGGGGAAGAACAGCCAAGTCATAGGGCAAAGGGCAGGAAGAAAGGCACACAGGACTGGGGAATGCTGATCCGAGCCATCACAGTCACTTCCCCCATCTGAGACTCAGTTTCTTCATCCCAAAATGAGGTCATCAGACTAGGTGAATGTTTAGTAGCCCCTTCTGAGGCTGAAACTAATGATTCAGTGATTGGCAGTGGTTGCGGGGCCATGACTTAAAGGCAGTTTTAGGAAATCCAGCCATCCAGAATGCATTGCCCACTTATACTAGGGGGCAAACCTAAATCAGTAGAGTTGGAATTAGGCAGAAATTAAAAGCCATGACAAAATTATGCAAATCCAATTTAGTGTTGCTTAGGTATGGGACAGAAGTACAATATAAATTCTGGAACATCAAACTCATGAACTAAAAATGGTTTTGATGAGATTATTTGGGGGAGGGGGATTTGTGACTGTGACACTAATAATCATTACTTGCCTTGTTCAAGGTCAAAGACAAACTGAACAGTTTTTAAAAACCCAACTCTTTAATCAGGGGTTTCTCCCTTTTTGTTTAACGTACTAACTGGTGTCCTATCCATTCCACGTTTGGAGAGCAGTGTTGCTGGCCCTGTCTCAAGATGCTCCGTGTTTTTCTCTGAAGTCCAACAGTAAATACACTCACTAATTTGAGTTTACCCCTCCTTCTATTTTCCTTCTTCTCCACTGGTGAAAGGACCATCAGGTCCTGAGAAATGGCCAGCAGGAAGAGAGAAAGCAAGGAGAAACCCAAGTCCTGGTCCTAGCCAACTGGAGAATCTATTCCTCAAAATAGCGGGACCATACAGAACCCTGACAGCTCGCAAGCAGCTGCTTTCCCAGCTGGACCAAACCAGACTCCTACAGGGGCTGAACTGAGGGTTGGAAAGAGAAAGCAAGTTGGATCAGAAAGAAGATAAGCTGGAGCTCCGTTTCACAAAAGGCTCTTCCAAGCAGCAAAATAGAAATATCATGCATCTGTACCTGGCTTTGCTTTCCTGAAGACTGGAAGCCAGAAAGCACCACACCACAAAGAGTTAAATGCCATGCTTTTAACTGATGTCCCCTAAAGCTCTGAACAGAGGAAGGGGAGTACCTGCAGGCTCTGGCTGTAGGTATCACACGTAGGTTCCTCTTCCAATGCCTGGCCCAGGAGGAGCTGAGAGGAGACTATGCCTCTGACAGCTTGTGGCCTGCATTTGTGTAGAAAGCAAGCATGATCAAGGGGCCTCCAGAAATGCTCTCACAGGTCACCTCCTTAAGCAGATGCACAAAAAATGTTTCTCTGCCCACTCACCTGTCTTTTGCCACTGGCCCCTGCCTCTTGCTACTGGCCAAGTGCTCTCCTCTGAGTTCCCCCATCTGGAAATTAGAAGCAAGAATGGAGTTTATTTACATAATGGAAGAAGCATTGCTGGTATCACCTGTTTCCACCGTCTGGCCAAAAACCCCTTGGCTCTGTCCGCTGTTGGAGGGGATTATTAGCCTGTGTACTGCCCTGGAATCCCCCTCTACCATTTACTGGCAGCAGGTGACTTGGGCAGATGCTTCCCTAGGCCTCAGGGTTTTTTTCCATCTGAAAAAAAAAGGATGTGGTCATAGTTCTCACAACATAGGCTTGTTGTGAGAATTAAATACATTAAAATCCCTGAAAATCTCTTAGCACAGTGCCTAACTACTAAATCAACATAAGCTGTTACAGGGAAGGAGATGATGTTGACAAGGAGGGTGACAGGGACATCGTTAGTGGGTTTCAAGAAAGAGAGAAGAGGGGGGGTGCCGGTTACGGCTTACACTGAGTGGTGTAAAAATCCAGCCCCTCTCCAGCCCTGGTGAATTCCCGTTATGCATCTCCTAACACATAGGCTCAGTCGGAGCACAGCCTCGCAGCCATCCGTTCTGGGTGTCCCAGGACCATTCTGCATTCATGTATTCTGTCTCATTATTCCTTTTCCAGGAACTCTATTTCCCCCCTCTCAGCCTGCCTCCCCACCTGACGGGAACCCACAAAGCTCAGCCCAGTGTTCCTCAGTGCTCACAGGCTCCACCTCTGCCCTGTCCTGGGGCCTGGAGCCTGGTCAGAGCCTGCACTGTGCGCATGTCCGTTTGCAGTAACTGAGCAGAGGCGTTGCCCTCAGAAGACAGCTACAGCTGTAACCCTTTGTGCTTCGTGGTCAGAAGGAGCCGGCAGGCAGGCAGGGCCCTGGGCGGACCTCGGCTGACAGCTGCTGCCCTCCTTCCCCCAGGTCACCATCATCGGATACACTCTGGGCATTCCTGACGTCATCATGGGCATCACCTTCCTGGCGGCTGGAACCAGCGTGCCCGACTGCATGGCCAGCCTCATTGTGGCCAGACAAGGTGGGCCCCATGGCGGGCAGGGGTGGGGAGCTCCTGGGAACAGAAGGGCTGAGAACCAAGCCAGAGGTTCTCCCCTAAGGGAAGGCAGACGCATTTTCCAGGTGGCAGCCCAGAGACCCTTCTGCAGTTCATATTACTATCCTTCTGTTATTAAAAACAGGCACGCTAACCTTTCCTGAATGCCACACACTGAGAACACTTTGGATGCTTTCTTTAATTTGAACAACGCCTCTAGGAGGTGAGGACACACATGCCCCTTTTTATGGCTGAGGGGATGGAGGTTGACAGAGGTTTTTCCCCTGCAGCAGGCCTGGAACTGGTGGTCCCTTCCCTCCTTTGGCAGTCCACCTTTCCAGATGGACTCCCCCAAAGGGTCAACCCCGTCCCCAGCACCCGCTCCAGTTTATATGCCTCGTGCCTTTAAGTAAACATAGCATGGAACTATGAAACCAAGCACAGTGTCCGCAATAAGTCCTCATGAAAGTTTGTAATCCCATTATTTTTTAAAATACTACTTAATTATTTAGTGGAGGAGTTGAATTCAACCTTGAGCAGGTAGGAGATGATACTAAAATGTCTGGGTTGGTGAGCTGGTGAACTGCTTAGTAGAACCATTGAGTTCATTCCTTTCCATCAGGAGCCTCCAGTATTGGGGGAACCATACTCATCTTCTGAAATCACCTCCATTTGATCTGTGATCCTATTTGAAAAGAAGGTCGGCAGTTCAATAGAGTCTGTATCTCCACATTTGACAAAGGGTGATGCTGGACAGCAATGGCCCAGGGTCCAAACATGTCCAAAGGTTGAGGAGAGCTGGGCAGGGGACCCCAGCACCCCTGGGGTCAGCTTCTGACCCAAGTGCACTCGTGTCCTTGCAGGGATGGGGGACATGGCCGTGTCCAACTCCATTGGGAGCAACGTCTTTGACATCCTCATCGGCCTGGGGCTCCCCTGGGCTCTGCAAACACTGGCTGTGGATTATGGATCCTATGTAAGTAGTTTTCTCCATCACTTCTTTAAATCCAGATCTATGCAGAATCTGTTTTTAGTGACCTTGGCCTTTGCAAAAAGGATCTCAAGATAAAGGAGGTATGGAAGAACTAATTTTGAGGGAGAAACAAATCTCTTCATAAGAGTCCTTTCCAAGTCAAGCTTTTTTTTCCGCCATGTCATCATATATTATGCTTCTTTTGCTCCTGTTCTAAAATTTAAAAATGTGAGAACCGTTCTTAGCTCACCAGCTATACAAAATCAGGTGGTCATCCAGATTTGACCAGGGGGTGTAGTGTGCTAACTCCACTCGACTGTTTTGTGCCTCTATTTCTTTCTACCCAACCCAGCACTAGGTGCTTGTTTTGCATGCAAAGCAGTTTTAGTCACTAAGGAAATAGTGCATGGACTTATCAGCTTTCAAAATGCAAGGTGCCTTCTTTTGGGGATTGGATCATGTCCTCACAAAAGACACATTCAGGTGTTAATCTGCATTCTCTGTCGGTGTGAACCCGCTTGTAAAAGGAGCATTGAAGACCCTATTATTACGGAGCAGTCAGACTGCATGAAGATGGGTCTTAACCCGATGGGGCCGAAGTCCATGCCAGCGAAGGAGATTGGACAGGGACGTGGAAGGCAGAGCTCAGCAGAAATCAGAGGAGCAGGTGTGGAGAGAAAGATTGCCATGTGATGGCAAATGGTCAGAATGCTACAGACTCTGAGAAAAAGCAAGCCCTCCTTTGGGCTTCTAGCCTTCCAAACCATGAGACAATAAATTCCTGTTATTTAAGCCAAACCCTTGTGTAGTACTTGTCATAGCAGCCCTGGAAAACTAAAATACCTTCTCTGCCAGGAACCCGGCCCCAGAGTCAGACCCTGCAGTCGTGGCCTCTAGGCTCTTTCTCAAGGCTCAGGCCCAGCCTAGTATGGCTTCAGGTGGATGATACACATGGCCCAGGTGGACAGCGATGCTGTTTCCTAACTCACCAAAATGTTTCCTCCTCTGCAAATGGAGTCTGCGGTCCTAGATACTGTCCAAACACTGAGGAAGAAATTGCAATTAGAGGTTTCTTCCTGCATCAGGAGGTTTTTTCACCCAACCCAGCACTGGGTGCTTCTGTAAATATATTGCCAAGCATTCATTTCATCCATCTTTACAGTGTGTTGTGAGTTACCAAATATTCTACAGAAGATGTTGCTGCTCATTTTATCTAATGATGGCTGTCATCAGCCACATGTTTGGCTAATGGGCATTTCAGCAAGGGAAGGTGTGTCCAGCTGGCCATATTAGAACTGAAGTTCATAAAGAAAGTCCACATGGCTTTGATTGCTGTGAAGTTCCCTGTAAGCTGAAAGGTTTCCCCACAGGGTAAAGATGAGCCAAAGGAAATGGAAGGAAGCGAACATATCCTAAGTGGTGGAGGCCTCTTCTCTGTTGTTTATGAAATGGGGTGCTGACAGACAGGAGGAGTGTCCATTACATTGGATGCTCTGGGATGCTGCATCAAGAGGTGACTCAGAGCTGCAATCTGAAGGGTGACAAGGACCCAGCCCTGGGGAAGTCGCAGCAGGAAGGAGCACATTCATTCCAGGCAAGGAAATCAGCCATGTAAAATGCACTTGGCATGTTGGAGAAAGAGAAAGAAGTTCCATGTAAGTAGAGCAGAGCGAATGAAGAATGGGGAGTATCATTTGAGATGCAGTTGGGGCAGCATACAGGGACCAGATGGTGCAGGTGCTCATGTGACAGTTAGTGAAAATGATACTATTCCTCACGTGTGTGTGTGTGTGTGTGTGTTTTCACTCACTATAATAGAAATACATTTATCATGTATCACTGTGGACTGTAAAGTCAGTGTGATGGTTGGGTTCTGGTGTCAGCTTGGCCAGGTGATGGTACCCAGTTGCTGGTCAGGCAAGCACTGGCCTAACTGTTGCCGCAAGGATATTTCGTGGCTGGTTCATAAACCAGAACACGGGTTTCTTAAATCCTCATTCAGTTGATTGTATCTGTGGCCGATTTCATCTCCCATCAATTAAGGCCACATCTTCCGCAAGCAAGATAATCCCATCGGTTGGGTTGGAACCAATTGGTTGAAGACTTTTAAGAGAGAAGAGAGAATTTTCACTGCTTCTGCAGCCGGCCAGCCTCTCCTGCAGAGTTCGTGGAGACCCTTAATCGGAGTTGCCAGCCTCGTAGCCTGCCCTACGGATTTTGGACTCTTGCATTCCCGTGGTTGTGTGAGACACTTTTATATTTACAGATATATCCTGTTGGTTCTGTTTCTCTAGACAAAGAGGCTAATACAGTCAGACAAGAGAACTTCACAGGTGCAACAAAGCATTCTTTAGTATGTCAAGTTTGTTTATAATTTATAGCCTTGCCAAACCAACTTGCTCATAAATCACTAATCACCTCTAATACAGGTAATGTGTTTTGTTTAACATTTATGAATCTTACAAAGAAAGTAAACACACTATACACATTTGAAGTCCTCATTCACTTTCGGGTTAGCACTTTAAATACATCTATTTCAGGATGACATCTAAAATTATTCTGATAACAGCGGTAAAAATATAATTTTGCAATTAAAAGAGAGCTAAACTGGAATCTGTAATTAGGTTATTCTCGTGTTTATTTATAAGTATGATTCTAAAATAAATACTACTTCTAAGCAGCTCTGTTTCCAGTATTTTAGATTTAGTTTAAACACACAAATTTTCGGTTGTGGGAGGCATTACAATGCTATATTCCATGGACTTTACTGAAAGAGTTCTCTAAGAATCAGCCCACCCTAGAAATTAAAATATTAGACCAGTCAAGAAGTTGGCAGAAAAAATTTAATTAATTGGGGTAAATAGCACTCTCACATAACCAAACAATATGATATTCTGCGGCAAGTTGAAGTGCTTCAGGGTTGGCCTGCTGTCTTCTTATAACTGATTTCATCATTAGAGTTTAAGAATGTGGCCATTTCACCATTATCAAGAGAATTTGGATGACATGTTTCTTTTGTGCAAATTTGCCTTCCCTAAATGACCCAGTTAGTGAATTAATCATCAATAATTTGGTCACCAGGCAAATCAAGCCTGAAAGAATGGAAGCCAATATTCAAAATACCATGTTATATCGGAACCTACTCAAATGATTTATTTTCAGCATATACATGTAACCTCAATTTGTGGTGTCTGACCAAAGCAGATACCACCAATGAGACCAAGACAGCAGCTCTTCTTTTAAAGTTTAGGTTTTTTCCCAGTATTTCCGATACGTGAAATAGCCCATACCAAGAGTCACTGATCCCACAACAAAGCCTTGGGCTGTGCCATGTGTGTGAGTCAGATGAGTGGACATTTTAGAATTTCCCCTGCTCTTCAGTTTGTATAATCCATGTACACAATTGCTGCAAAACCTGCCATTCCAGTGGGGACAAGTGGTGCCTCACTAGTTTTTCAGGTAAGCTTATATCCCTGATCGTCATCCTGTGAAGATAGAGAAGTATCTGTGTCGGTTGACATAATGATTGGGTGAAGAATCTTCTCTTAAGCTCCCACTGGCTTCTAAATATCTTTACGTTTTAATTTATTCTAACTTCATTTCCTGAGGCTGGAGGACAGCTTCATGGCATCCTCCTGTTCTGACCTTAAGAAGCTCCGTGCAGTGGACACTGGGTCTTATACATACCTGCCTTCCTCATCGTACGTGTGTGTGTGTGGAGTGTCTATATACACACACGTCTTTGTGCTCAAGCCATGACAAATGCACTGAATTTACTGGAATCCATGATGAGTCTTCCATTCCTTTTCCATTAGCTTTTCTCCAATTCACTTTTCATGACTTAGAGGGAAACTTCAGGTCCAGGCTGAGACACGATGGTACTAGGTAGTACTTCGATGTCCCTTCAAACCAATATATTTTAAAAATTCGGTTCACTGTTATTTTTGAGTAGAGACACATGCTGCAGGAGGTGAGCGTGGAGAAGGGATTACTGGGTTCATTGTTCATTCTGCCGATGTTACATCAAGTACTGCAGCTGTGACCTCAGATCTCCATAGCCCCCTCCAACCAAAAGCTCTGTGTTAGCCTAACTGCCCCAGAAAATATTTAGAGAACTTCTGTGGTTACTTGACTGTACTTTGTCTTGGGTGTCTCATCGGTCCCAGCAAGTCCTCTATTTTAAATGCAACATTCCCTCACTCATCTCATTTCCTACTTCATCCTTGTATTCCATATTCATTGACACTCCAGCCCCAGCCTGGCTTCCTTGTCCTTGAATCCAGCTCTGAGCCCTGGGTCTGGATCTGTTGAGGTCATCAACAGTCCACCTGGTTTAGTCCTCATTTTGTTTCACTTTCCCACTTACTTCCTATCAAAGTTATGAGAAGTGAAATTAAGACTTATCTGAATGAATTTCAGGAACTTTTTGTTGCTGTTGGTGAGGACTGAAAGGATGGCGGCTAAAAAGCAGGCAGCCAAAGAAAAAAGAAACTGAGCTGTAAGCAATCTGGAAAACCAGTCCCTGAATCTTTAAGAATTTTCCATGTTGACCCTCTCCAGTGAAGAACGGACAGGCAGGAACAAGGAACGAAAATCCTCCCAATGTCCCTAAAATCCATTACATGTATTGCTTTTCCTTACTGATGTTACAGGGTACAATAGGGAATGTGAAATAAAAAATTTCCAAAAGCAGAACTCAGAACTCATCATAAAAGTAAACTAGCTTCTCTTGCCAATTTTGAAATCTTCCCAACTGAATATGGGCATGAGCCCTGGAATTCCAACTGTATTATGCATAAATAACCGCATAGTGATCTGCCTTCCAGGTCTCTCCTTCCAACGTTCTCCCAACACTCTGGTCTGAAAGGAATATTAGACATGATTCTCCTATCAGTAACACCCACAACCATGAAAACATTCCCTTTTCAGGTCCAAAGTCTAGTGACAGGTGGCATCATGAAGCCAAAAATTCAGGCCATATTAAAGATTTGGCTCAAATTCACATTTGCCATCCAAAGAGGACATAATTGGATCTACTGGACTCCTGCAGGGAACAACTATAGTCCTGGGATTGACAAATGCCTATATCCTTGAAGTGGAGGTAGAACGCAGGAGAAGAGACAAGTTGCTTCTTGGTTTATGGTCAGCCTCCGGGACATGCAGGAGCGTGCACCTCGGGGAGACTTTCAGTGGGGAAGACTCTAGAGGAAGGTGGGTTAAGTTGGATTTTCACCAAGATGCCACTGTCCATTTCTGTAGCCACTGCCAGAGAGATCATCATTGTATTTCAGGGATACAGATGCCCAGTGTAGGCCTCTCTTTGGAAAGCAGGATTCAATAATTCAGTCTTTAAACAGTCCATGAATCTCAGGGAAATCCAGGAGGTTTCATTTTATGTGTGGTGTGGGTAGGGGATCCAACTTTGTTCTTTCTCATGTAGACAGCCCATTGACTTGGTGCTATTGGTTGAAAACAACATTCCATTTGGGGCTTTAAAGATTCAGAGAAAAAAAGTCTGGTTAATTTATTTTTCAGTAATGCTCATGACTTAGAAACCATTAGGAAGCCACAGTTGTATTTCGGTTAAAGTTGTGTATTCTGGAGTTTTATATTTCATAAGTAGTGATATTCTTCACTCTTGCGGCATGGCATGTTTTCATGCTTATTGGAGTCGGAACTGAAATATAAATGGGCTGTGACTGGCCAGCCAGATCAGCCATGTCTTTGAGAGACAGAGTAAAGAAACCATCACAGAGTCTGGTGGTATTCTTTGAAATGCTCCTTTTTGCTTATTTTACTGGGATGGTTTGTTCTCTTTGGTTGCCAGGGCATCCATCCAGGGAGGAAACCCCACAAGCAGGAAAAAAACCCAGGTCCTGCCTGCAAATCTGACTCCTCTAGCCCTTCCAGGAGCTTCCAGATGCTGCACAGAATCTCTTCTCCCTGAGTCCTCGCTGGCCTGTTCTCTCAGCCCTGTTTCGCAGTACTTACCACGTATCATATCTGTCTGCTGCATCCCAAGTTTAAGGCCTTGTGCATCTCATGTTTGTGATCCACATCGTACCCATTGACATTCTTATATAGAGTAGGCATGTTTTACTTGCATAAATGAAGATTAAATTACATTTCTTCAAATTTAGGGGCAGGCTGTCCCTCATACATCGATAACACCAGATGTATAGATGTATAGAATATCGATAGCATTCTATATTCTATTATACATAATCACCATAGTTCAGCCCAGTTAAATAATTTATGTTCATGGTGAGTCAGAGTCATCAAGAAAAAATTAAATTATATCCCATACATTCAATGAGCATTAAGTTGGTATTTCAGAATGAAATATTTTCATCAAAAGCCCTTAAGGTGCCAGCATGTAGAGAAGGAGACTTTAATTTTCTGGAAAGCTTTGCTAGTACAGATGACCTCTTTGTCTAGTAATGTTAGATCAAAACAGCAACAAAGTATTGCCCCAGCCCAGTTGTGCTTTTCTATTTGCCAGTAGGTCGGGAGTCCCAGGAAATGGCCCCGACCTTCCCTCACAGAGCCCCATGAGGGGCTCCTGCTCTCTCCTTCCCCAGCTCATCCTTCAGATGTCAGACGTCACCCCAAGCCTGGGTCAGGTGGCACACCTGTGTTTTGTTTTTTCCTTTATTTTTTCATATTTTTTACTTAAGAAAGCAAACAGTACACTTAGAACCACACAAAAAAATGGATATTATTAGCTTAGCCATAGGCATATTTAAATAAAGTATCCATATAATCATTGTAAAGCCTGTGTTTGTGCAGTAAGTTTCATAAACCGATTTAAAATTAGGCAAAAAGGAAAAAATCTACATATTCGATAGCAAAGTTTTTAAATACTAACTATTAAAAACTGACTTAGATACCATTTGATCAGCTGACAGAACAGTGAATGTTCTCCGAATATCAAGTAGAAAGTTCTTACAAATGTCTGCATTGCTATAGTAATGACCTATGTTACTAAATATTTTCCTTATTTCAGGAAAATATGAAGATACAAATATTCTTACAGTTAACATATGAAAATCTTAACCATCTAAAATAATTATCTTTGTTAGCTTATCCATAGGCATATTTAAAAAATCTAAGTAATCATCATAAAGTCTGTTTGCACAACATGTTTCATAAACCAATTTAAAAATTAAAGCAAAGAAGGAAGAAAAATCTATAAATACAGGTATCAGAGTTACTTGAATTCTAAATATTAAACAGTATCTTAAATACCATTTGATTAACTGTCAAAACTCACACTTATGGTTTTTAGCAGCTCTCATTAGAGCGCTTATCTTTGCCCTTTTGTCTCTGTCTCTCCCTAGGGAGGTGACCTTCCTGAGGGCAGGAGCTGGGCCATCTCACTCACTATTCCCTTGTGTCTGGCACAGTGCCTGGCAACTTAGAACACACTCAACAAATACTTATTTGGGTGGATGGATGGATGGATGGATGGACAGACGGACGGACGGATGGACAGATGGACACATGGATAGGTGGATGGATAGATGGGTGGACAGGTAGATGGATAGATGGATGGGTGGATGGATAGGTGGGTAGATGGGTGAGTGAGGGGCGGATGAATGGAGGTATGGACAAATAGATGGATGAATAGATGGATGGATGGATCTTAACTTCTCCATCAGCATCACTTCCCCTAGGGAGGAGACATGTGAACAAAGCAGATTGGAAGAAAAGTCTGGCCCAGGAGGATAGTAGGAGGCAAACAGAACGGCAGTGGCTACAGAGAGACTTAGAACTCATGTCCCATATAGGGGGAAAAGTAGAGTGTTTATTTGCAGCGTTTGTTTTAGAGAGAGGCCACAAGCCACAAAAGAGGTTTTCAGAGGGTAACTCTTAGGCATTAATTATAAGTTAGCTTCACCATTACAGAAATAAGTTTCATAAGGGTAAGTCTCAAGATAGAGTGCTTGGTTTAATAAATTGAGAGCCCCTATTGTTTGAGAGAATAGCAGTAATTCCCCAGTTGGGGAAGTTTAATAGTTTCAAGTTTTCTTTTTCAGTTCCTCAGGGTCCTTAGCAAATACTTTTTTATTTTCTGCTTAAAACACTCTGAAATGCTTGCAGGATACTAAGCTCTCATTCCCTACTTTAGTTCTATGTCAAATAGAGCTGAATTAGTTTGTTCCAATGAATTGACTAGACAGGTTAAATCAGATAGTGTGCTACAGAGAATTTAAATTTTGGATAAAGTAAATGTCTCCTCCTTTGGTCTCATACTGAAATTCAAGTCTTAAAATACAAATAGTACCATCTTTTACTCTGAATTCTGATTTGTTTTAGTCTTAACCAAATCAGCTCATTCACATCCAGTTGAAGTCTGATTTCTTTCAGCTCTTTTTTTTTTTAACAGTTGCTGTATGAAGTGATGTTGCTCCTTTAATGCACCTAGAGCTGGCGAACTCGGAGTCCATGTCTCAGGTGTCACACGCAGGCGTCATGTGGGTATCCACAAAGAGCAAAGCGTCTCAGAATCCAGAAATAACCGAGCTCAGGAATAGATGTGACTGCTCAGAGAGTTTACAATCTAGGCTCTAATGTTCTTATTTCTAAATGAAGCTGTTTCCAGAAATAAAAACATTTGACAATTGACTTATATTGGGATCATCCACCACAAACTATAGCAGAAATCTTATCCTGTCTCACGTGTACCCATTTACCAGAGTTACATTAATTAACAGTAGAACATAATTTATATACTTGTCTTGCTTTTCTTTTAAAGTTCCTCTGTTGAAGATGAAGTTCTCAGTTATAGGTGACTGCATGTACTTTTAGAAAAGGATTAAAGCAAAGTAGTATAACTGACAAGGAAATCTGATCAATTCCACGATCTGTACCCTTCTTCTAAGACTTAACTAAGACTATAAATAATAGCATCATACTGTTGTCTAACATCATGCCGGTTAGTATTGGGATATAGCATGGAAGTGAGAGCATTAGCATGTCTTTAGGAATTTTATGCAATATCGAAATAAATGCATAAGATTTCATCCATGCAATTTCATCTAACAGAAGGATAGAAAATCTCTATCTTAATGTAATATATATATTATATTAAACTATGTAATATATTAAACTATTTTAGCACCTCATTTTTACAAGGTGAAAGAACAAATACTTTGTGATATTTTGCATTTTAAAAGTAAGAAAAGACTTGTCTTCTGAAATAAAGTAGATCAGGCCAACATAAACTCTGAAGAGTATTATTCTGATTTGATATAGAATCTTTGTCTTCTAGACAATGCGCTCAGATGGTTAAGACAATCTCTTTATAACCTTTTATTAAAAGCAGACCAACAATCTGTGCTAACTCTCCTAAAGGTAACTCTTTACTGTGGGATTTCAGGGTCTGTGTCAGGAAAAATAAGGTGATCTGGGGGGAAGGAAGCATCACTGCAGGTCCCACGGTGGCAGAGCTTACCTGGGTCGTCAAGGCCTGAAGCTGATTCAGTGTCATTATTTAGCACAGTTTAGGTCCCCCAGGAGCCAGTCAATCCTGAGACAAAGGATTCGAGAGCAAGGAGTTTGTTCAGGAGGAGTAGGAAAACCAGTAGGAGAGTGAGAATGTGAGATGGGAAAAGGAAGCAGCCAACAGAGTATGTTAGCAGGCCTGTTACTACTATGGGCAGCCAGGGTTCAGTCCACTGGCAAGATTGGGACACTGTGTGCAGCACACATGCAGAGCGAGCTCAGCTGAGGGCCAGGGAGCTGGGGCCTGCAGACACCTCCTGAGGGCCACTGGTGGAGGACAGCCCCCAGGGCCATGGGTTGCTGGCCCTTCCAGGGTACGGGAAAGGATGCAAGAGCTGGCTCTGGCAGGTCAGCTATAGCTCACCAAAATCTTAGGGATGTAGGTCAGGGCAGGCACCAGTGGCATCTATCTGCTGCATTGATAGATGTGGTTTGTAAAATTCCCTCAGGAGTCCTACAGAAGTGGTAGGTGGGAAAAGCCCAGATGCCCCCAGCTAGCTCGTAGCGGGTGAAAAGGAAAACCCTGGCCTTTTCTGTGGTTGGGACAGAATGCAGTGAGAGAGTCTAGAATTTGGGGCCCTAAAGCCTAACCCCTAGTACAAATTCAACCCCTACCGTGAACAAGTGCCACAACCCAGGTGCTCAAAACCACAGAACCCATTCTGACGGCTCTGAAGACCAGCAGACCAAAGCAGAGTGTCCCCAGGGCCAGGGCAGAAGCCTTTTTTGACTCTTCCAGTTCCCAGGCATTCCTTGGCTGTGGCAGCATTGCTCCAGCCTCCCCCTCTGTCCTCACGCAGCCCTATTCTCCTCTGTGCCGCTGGATTTAGAGCCCACCTCCACTGCACCTTACCTTGACTTGATCACATCTGCAAATAATTGCCTCCAAATTAGATTACATTCGTGTGTCCTGAGGGTGAGGAGTTCGGCATATCTTTTGGGGGAAGGGCCCACAATTCAACCTCAGTGGTCTTGGCTAAGGTCTGTAGCCTCTCTGAACCTCAGTTGTCTCATCTTTAAATGGGGAGGACACCCTACCCTGTTACCCCCACGGAGTTGCCAAGAGATGAGGTTTGTGAGAGCACTTTGAAAAGGAAAGGACTGTCAGCTGTTCTAAGTTGCTGCTTTTTTCTAGGCCGGTGTACTTTCATTATTTTCATTTCATTACTGTACTTCATTTAATGGTTCAAGGAAGGAGTTACCCACCCAGTGATATCATACAATGGGAAGTCTAGGCTAGGCCCATCCATTGGGAACCGTAGGCCAAACAAGTGTTAAATTTACCCAAATAAGAAAATGCAAAGTGACGTGCGACATATGTTCCATGTTATAAGCAAATTAACAAAAATCCAGCAGCTTCTTAGTTCTCCTAAAAGAATTTCCTGGTTGGGTGGAGCTGGCCTCAAGCCGCAGAGAGATGACTACTTAAAACTGTAGGACAGGGAAAGTCAGAATCTTTGAGGCTGATAATTTGAGATCCCCAAATGCTGTAGGAGTCTGGGAACTATGTTACGAGCTGTATGCACATGTGAAACTAGGTGGGACTGGTTCTCTGTGTGTGTGTCCACACTGAAAAATACACACGCATTGTGGGCTGATTCTTGTTGACTACGGAAGCAGCCAGCGTCTGCAACAATGGCCAAATGGGAATTGGACAATGAAACTGCATACTTTTGAAGGCAAGTAATAAAAACAGTGTTAAAAGTCAGGAGGATCTAATGATCTGAGCCGAGCCTTGCGTGCTCTCAATAGAGCATTGCTATGGAGATTTTCTGAATCTGTGCTAAATGTGCCTTCATCAGAGAGGCAGGGGGAAGGGAGAGAACTGTTTAGCTCAAACCTAGGCAAGGTGGGAACTCATAAGCTTTCACAAAGCCAGTCCAACGATGTAAAGGTTTGGTGCTATTGTCTGGTTTTGTATCACCAGCAACTACTCGTCTAGACATACAGTGTATAGAGCCAGGAGGAAGCGTAGGTAGAGTGCAGAATGAGGGAAAACTCAAGACCTAGCATCTTCTCTTAGAGCATTTGGACTAGCTGGGGAGGTAAGAAGGCCACCTCGGCAAGGGCAGATGGATGATGGACCAGCATGGGCCCAGTGGGCTTGGAAGAGGCACAGGGACTTTAGCAGGCATGGGCAGAGTGGAGGTAGGGAAAAGGGGTGTCCCACCTGGCTAGACTGAAAGGCTCCGAAGGAGAAAGGAGTCTGCGAAGTTAGGAAGGCAAAATGCTCTTGTTTGGAAAGGGTGTGCACTGGTTTGAAAGGATGAAGGTACCCTAGAAAACCCATGTTTTAATCCTAATCCCATTTTGTAAAGGCCACTGTTTCTTCTAATCCCTATTCAGTACTGTATGTTTGAAACTGTAATTAGATCATCTCCCTGGAAATGTGACTTAGGGATTCACATCTTGATGTGATCTTGAGGTGATCTTAAGTGATCAAGAGTTTGTTAAAATGGATTAGGTGGAGATGTGTCTCCACCCATTCGGGTGGGTCTTGATTAGTTTACTGGAATCCCATAAAAGAGGAGACATTTTGGAGAAAGATTTCTGAGAGAATAGAGAATGACATAGCCATGAGAAGCAGAGTCTACCAGCCAGTGACCTTTGGAAATGAAGAAGGAAAACGCCTCCTGGGGAGCTTCATGAAACAGGAAGCCAGGAAAGAAAGCTAGCAGTTGACACCGTGTTCACCTTTGCCCTTCCAGCTGAGAGCGAAGCCCTGACTGTGTTCGCCATGTGCTTTCTCACTTGAGAGAGAAACCCTGAACTTCATTGGCCTTCTTGAACCAAGGTATCTTTCCCTGGATGCCTTTGGACATTTCCATAGACTTGTTTTAATTGGGACATTTTCTCGGCCTTAGAACTGTAAACTAGCAACTTAATTAAATTCCCCTTTTTAAAAGCCATTCCGTTTCTGGTATACTGCATTCCGGCAGCTAACAAACTAGAACAGGGTGCCAAATAGCAGCCTGAGAGAGAGGCTGAGAAATGAGATAATGGATGCAAGGCCACAGCAGAGTCCTTGGGTCCTAGTAGAACAATGGCAGTGACCCTCTTCATCATCTTCATCAGTAGTTATCCTGCTGGCGAGGAGGAACCATTGTAGGTGTCTGCTCATTTTTTAGTTTTTGAATTATAAAAGAAGTGTTTGCCCATAGCCAAAAACTGGAATGCCAAGATGCTCATCAACAGGAGAAGAGTTAAACAGTTCTACTGTTATAAAAAGAAATGAGGGGTGCACAGGTGGTTCAGTGCTAGAATGCTCACCTGCCATGCAGGAGACCCGGGTTTGATTCCCAGACCAAGTACACCCGCCCCCCCAACCCCCCCCCAAAAAAAAACCAAAGAGCTGTTGATGGAGTGAAAAAACATGAAGTCATCTTAGAAGACAGTGTGCTAAGTAAAAGAATCCTGATGTAAAAGAATGCGTACTGTGCAGTGGTATGTACGTGAAGTTCTAGGAGAGGCTGACCCAACCTATGGTGGAGAAACTCAGAGCAGCAGTTGCCTCTGACTGAGACAACAGACAGCACAAGAGAACTTTCTGGGGTAGTGGGAGTGCTCCGTGTCATGGCTGGAGTTGGGGGTACACAGGTACATGCATTTCTCAAAACTCATTGAATTGAACAATTGGCAATTTGTGAATTTCACTGTATGAAAATCGCATCTTAAAAGAAAAGAGCCTGAACTATGGTTGAACTCTGCCCAGTGTAATGCAGCATGAAGTGTTCAGGATGTGCAACTTACTTTGAAGTCCATTAAAAAATAAGATGGTATAATTCTTTCAACTTTTCTCAATATTTAAAATATTCAAAATAAAATTCTCGATGAAAAAAGGAAGCTATAGTTGCTATAAGAAAATAAAATCAAGTAGGGAATGGAATCAGAGAATGTTGGGCAGGGCTTGCCTTGCTTCTGGAACAGTCCAGGGAGTCCCTCTGCTTCCATCCTGTCTCTTTCCAGTCCACCCTGCCCCATGAGAACAGTGACTCCTTTTCAGACATATTCAAAATGATACCTCATGGGCACTTGTTATTAATTCATCCATTACTTATTAAGCGTGTAGTGTACATCCAGCCCTGTGCCAGGCAGAAGATAAAGACTGAGGTGGCCCCTGCCCTCGTGAGGCTTCAATCATAAAACTGGAGGATGATTCCTTTATATAAGAAGCTAAGGATTCCAGGGAAGCCATACCAGGCAGCTTGCCACGTGGGCAAGAGACGGTCTGAGTTTGCCAGGGTAGCTATGACAAATAGCACCACGGGCTGGCTTAAACAAAAAGCATTGTGAGAAAGTGAAAAATCAAGGCAAGGGCAAGACCATGCTTTTCACCCTGGTCTGTAGCATTCAGTGCTGGCTGGCCACAGTCCTTGGGGTCCCCTGGCTTGCACCCCAGTCTTCCATCATGTGGCACTCACTCTGTTCTTGTGTCTGCTCTCTTGGTTTCCACTGTCTTTAGGTTCCTGGCTGTTACAGCTACTTCTCACCTAAGGCCTTCAGCTACACGGATTATGGCCTCCAATCACTTTGGTACTCCT
Source organism: Tamandua tetradactyla (assembly GCF_023851605.1). Lineage (NCBI taxonomy): Eukaryota > Metazoa > Chordata > Mammalia > Pilosa > Myrmecophagidae > Tamandua > Tamandua tetradactyla. The sequence continues at coordinate 40,778,256 of NC_135327.1, read as the reverse complement.
AAGTGGGATCTTAGGAGATGTCGATCACAAAGAGCCCACACCGTAACTAAGGGTCCTGTTGACACATGCGTTCATGCACCAGGAACACAGATTTAAGATTAAGAACATGTCCTGTGAGAGTCTACATGATTGAGTCTACCGCAGAGCCAAGGCAGGGATTGAGGTTCTCAGTATAGAATAATTCAGTTACTCTTCCCTTCTACCCCCAGGGAAAGAACTGTATCATCCCCATTTTACAGAGCAGAAAATTGAGGCTTGTGGAAATGAAGTCGCTTGTCCCTGATTATACATAGGTGAGGGACCAAGCTGAGATTCAAAACTCGGAAGCCAGGTCTGGAGCCCATACCTAACCCAGGGGTTGTCACACATTTTCTGTTAAGAACGTGTGAATAAATCCTTTAGTCTTTATGGGCCAACCAGTCTCTACCATAGCCCCTCGACTCCATCTTTGCATGGAGAAAGCAGCCATAGGCGACACTTAAACAAGCAAACTGGGTTCCAATAAAAAAATGTATTTCCAAAGACAGGCAACAATTAAAAAAAAAAAACTCTTCTGTTGCTCGGATGCAGCCTCTCTCTCTCTAAGCCCAACTCTTCAAGTAGTATCATCACCTCCCCCCTACATGGGACATGACATCCAGGGGTGAAAGTCTCCCTGGTGGCATGAGATACAAGGCCAGTGCTGGCCCTGGCACTGTAGGATCAACAACACCTTCCTGACCAAAAGGGGGAGAAGGAACAAACAAAATAAGGTATTAGTGAATAAGAGAGTTCAAATAGGGTTGAGAGGCTGTTTTGGAGGCTACTCTTATGCAAGCTTTAGCTAGACATTGCTAATTAGCATGGTTTCCCAAACCCCAACCAAGACCATTCCATACCCTAAAGAATACCTCAGGCTCTATCTAAGATTCTGCAAATGTTCCATGCACTAAGATTACTTTCCAAAAACCTCCAACCTCCCGATGGATGCCTAAGAGAGATAAATCCTGAAATCCAGAGGGGCCAGCCTCTCCAGAACATCAACTAATTCCATCCCCCATCCCGTATTACGGACAGCCACTTCCAGCATGAAGAACTTAGAATGAGCAGAGCCCAAAGATTGGGAGAAGGATCAAAGGAGAAGGACAAGTTATAGCAGAGAAGATAGGATTTAACAAATGAGTGTGACTGCTGAATTTTTTTTTTGTTTTAGTCTCCAGTGTCTTCAAGCAGCTGGAAGGAAAAACCTAAAATTTTAGAACTGTAACCCATATCAAACTCAGAAATCTGTTCTATAACTTCTTGTTACAATGTACTTTGACATTTATTGCTTTTTTTGTATATATGTTATATTTCACAAAAAGTGTTAAAAAAAAAAAAAAGGCAACAGGTTAGACATGGCCTTCGGGCCTTAGTTTGCACAACGCCCTCAGACCAATGGCTGGAGGTTGTTTGGGTTCCACTGAAGTAACCCTAATTCCTGACTTGTACTTCATTGTGGAAATGAGGGGTCAGACAGCAATAATTAAATAGAGGCTTCAAGGGCCCAGTCTCTAACAATGAAAAACAAAAATACACCCCTGGGTACATGTAATCCCAAAGGAAGCCTGCAGAGAAAAAGATGGGAAAATGAAAAATACTCAGAAACCCTGCAAAAGAGATCATTGTCTTTAGTCTTGAGAGCTGGATTCACCATTTGAGCTGCAGCATTCTTTAAGATTCTATATGACTGTAGAACAAATAGAGGTCAGAGGCTTTGGTTTAGCACCAGTGATCATGGAAATGCTTGGCCAAAGGGAATTTCCCTGCTTGGAGTTTGTTCTCACTGGTTTTCAGTTTCTTAAGGGCAGGAAATCACTTGACTCCTTTCTCATTGCTGACAAGGACTCAGCCCCAGAGCCCGGAGGAGGACCGGGACTGGGAAATGCTGCCCCGTCCTGAGAAGAACCAGCAGTATTGAAAATTATGAGCTCAACAGCATTTCTGGGTGTTTGTTTGCAGTTCCAGGGCTGCCTGCTGTGCTTAGGGTTGGCCATCTGGCGCGGGGGCCCCTTGGCTCTCCCCTCTGACCTCCCCTGTGAAAGGCGAAATAGTCGTCGTCAGGATTTCTTCCAGAACTTGGCCCTGTCTGCGTGAGCAAGTAATTTGCTGAGTTAAAAACTTTGAAAGGGATGAATTTGTGCACCCTATTAAATTGTATTTAAACCTATTCTGGGATTAACAGAATGGATAGACTCTCTTTTCTTTCTCTCAAAACCTCTAGAACTCATCCCAGAATGAAGTACAGTTAGAATTGCTTAACCAAGGTTGTGGAAGGTTATCCACAGTGTCTGAAAATAAGTTTTCTGGGCAAAAGGGAAAGAGTGACGGAATACTCGACTAAATTATCTGTCATACTGTTTAAATTATTATTAACCTCTTGTTATAAAAATTCACTTCTTTGTGTTATTTCTTTTTTTAAAATATCATTTTTATAAATGTTAACCCATGTTAAACCACCTGAATTTTTTTAGGAGAAACAGAAGTTAAAACCTAAAATGAAAAATAGTGTGTTTTTCAAAAAAAACAAATCAACCAAACAGAATGGTCTATCTTTTGTTATGAGTTGGATTTCTATGGTAACATCAATTAATAAACATTTTACTATTAAAAAAAAAAACTTTGGGGGCAGAGACCTGTTAGTTGCTTGGTGTCACGGACACCGTTGGGGTGAAACTCCTCGGGGACAAGACACAAATAAGTCCCCTTTGAATACCCCCCTTGCCTTTCTCCCTGATACCAGGGCTCCTTGTAGTTGGAGCAGCGCCCTGGAACGGGCCACTGCAAATGGACTTGAGGTCTTCAAGGGGTGGATATGGGGAACGGTAAGCTGCCAGCCTCAGTCAGTATCCGTCACTGAGCAAGGAATGTGCAGGCACCACACCAGAACCAAAGTGGGCAGAGGAGGAACCAGTGAGATGAAAATTCCTCGCTGAGCCAGAGCCAGAGTAAAGGGTCCCTATGGTGCGGCCGCTGCAGTTACTACACCTGTGTAACTAGCAACCTCCAGATCTCAGCATTACGCAGCCATCTGACCTTGGGGAGTCTGCTGGGGCTCACCTCATCACAGCTGGGCCTGCTCATGTGTCTGCAGGCCAGGAGGGGTCGGCTGCCCTGCCGCTGGCTCTGCTCCATGTGTCTCTCGTTCTCCTGGGAGCCAGCCAGGGCACGTTCCCCTCACGGCAAAGGCAGAGGCACAAGGGGGCAGGTGGAAACTAACAGGCTCAGGACTGGCCCGCCCATCCCTTTTCCCTGGGCCCCACCCACAGTCACATGACATAGAGCAAAATTACCAGGAAGCTGTCCCCCCTCCCCCCCAACCCATTCCTATTTTAGCCAAAATCGATGGCAAGAAGAGCAACCTTCAGGATTGGTGTTTCACTTCTCACTGCTCACTTTCTTGTCCAAGATGCCATGTATAAATTTTTTAGTTTGTAGAATTTTTATTTTTGGAAGCAAAGGCTTGTGTGATCAGGATGCACCAGCTTATCCAGGACATTCCTTCTCCAGAATCCCCCTTTGGTTAGGGACTAGCTCACATCCTCTCCTTTAACTCAGTGAAATCCATCAACCAATGAAGTTGGTCTACTTGGAACCCCACATCAAGTTAAGAGGAAGGTCACTGACATTTTAATGAAAGAAAGTAGAAAGTGTATTGATATTTTTTAAAATACTGCTCCCATCACCCATGTTGTGAAATGCACCCTACAAGTAGCCTGAGTTCAAGAAAGGGAAGGCCTGGAGGTCAGATCCATAGAGCAGTGTTTAGGGCAGCAAGAATCATGCAACGCACAATGGAGAATTAAAGAGGCCATGGGACATTCCCATCTGGGGCATCACTGGTTGAAGGTAGAGGACATGGACTGGGGTGTTTAAGAAAAGCATGCCACAGAGCCTGGGTGCCAAGACCTTCTTTTGTTCTTCCATCCTACAGGAGAGATTTGGACTCAATGCTCCTTGGAGTTGTTTGAGTGTCCTACGTTAAGCAGATGTCTTTTCAGAAGCCTAACTGTTTAATCCTCTGTTACAGATTCGACTGAATAGCAGGGGACTGATCTATTCGGTGGGCTTGCTACTAGCCTCTGTCTTCGTCACGGTGGGTTTACAACTCTCTCCTCATTCCTGAGCTTACGTTTTCTTCCTTCTGCTTGGGCTTTCGTATTTGTCTGGACACCAGATGGACCTGGCTTCCTGGCACATCAGGAGAATCAGCCCCTATATGTCCCATCTCATCATTTTTTCTAAAAGGGGATCCTGGCACCCCACTAGAAAACCCTTCTCCTTTCTTGAAAGGAAGCCAGCCCTCCTCTGGGAAACTGGGCCCTGCTTCATGTCAGGCACACACTGTTTTTAAGGGAAATCCCACTTTTCCTATAAGATTAGTCAAAGAAGGGTGAATTCCAAGAATTTACTGTTGCAGGTAAGTAAAAGTCTCAAAAAAAGGCATGGATTTGGCCAGTACTCAAGAGCCTAAGAATGTATTTATTTTAATGACTGTGCACTTTTATGGCATTCCACTGTCTTGGCAAGTACTTCCATTTGTATAATTTAGTATTCCCACTTCCGGTGGCTTATTTGATGGGAACAAATTCACACCAGCATCTGAACTGACCCATGTAAGGTATCCATTGCTTTACGAGAACGCTATTGAATTTTAACACTAATAAGCATTGAGGGGCAATATGTTTTGTCCTTAATTTTTTCAAGGAAATCTTCATGGAATCACACCTGCATATTGTTAACTATACATATGCCAAAAAATGGGAATTGAGAAGGGCAGACAGGAAGCAAGAGAGGGAACTCACAGGATCAAAGTGTAAGTCAAATGTGAAGATTTTATTGAAGCAAATGATGTCTGACACTAAAACAACAAAAATCTGCAAAATTCATTCTTTCATAGCTTGGGAGGTTTTTCAGGTCTGATATGATGTTATAATAGCCAGCATCTATTGAGCACTTACTGAATGCCAGGCGTTTTGCTACTGCTTTGCCATTTGGAGCTCCCCACACCTCTACAAGGTAACCACTGTTATCAGCCCCATTATACAGGTGAATATCCAAGGGCAAGAAAAATGGAGCAACTTGTCTCCATTGGCACTGAGAGTGAGTAGAGGAGCAAGCAGTCTCACAGTAGAGTCCATGCTCATAACTGCGGGGTCTGATCATCACTTCTGCTCGTGCCATGCTACTATTGTAGGATCTACAGGAGATCAGGCTGAACACTAGCTGGGCTATTGAAACATGGTTGTTGAAAGGCTGAAAAGAAGGAAATGTGGGTAGGAAGTACAGTTTCAAAGGCTGAAAAGAAGGAGGTTTGGGAAGGAAGCACAGTGTCATACGTCTTCAGTATCATGTGCCTATCTGACGTCCAAGGGGAGATGGCAAAAAAGGCCTGGGAAAGTAGGAGCCTGAGTTCAGGGTGAAGGTCCAGGCTGAAGATACCAGAATATAGATGGTATTTAAAGTCATGCAGTTGAATGAGATCACCAAGGAAGTGAATGTAGAGAGAAAAGATCTGAGTCTTGGTGCACTCCAGTATTTAGAAGTCAGCAGGATGGAGACAGAACACCAAAAGAAACAGGAGGAGCAGTAAGGCACACCAGGAGAGTGTGCTTCCAGGACCCCATGGGAAGAAAATGTTTCCAGGCAGAGCGAGCCACCAGCTGTGTCATATGCTGCCGATGGGTCAAGCGAGATGAGTCCTAAGCATTGCCCTTAGATTTAGAAATGCAAAATCATCAGTGCTCTTGATAAAGAATGGTTTTTGTAGAGTGATGGGAGCAGAAGGTTGAGTGGAGTCGTAAAACAGAAAATGAAAGGAGAGAAATTAGAGACAGCTGGTATTTACAACTCTTTCATACTATCTTGCTGTAAAGGAAGGAGAGAAATGGAAATCAAGAAAATGTGTTTTCTTTTTTAAGATGAGAGAAATTACAGCGTTCTTGTATGCCAGTTGGAAAAAATCCAGTGGGAAGAAGAGTAAAAGATAAAAGAGGAGAATTACTGGAACAGTGTCTTCAACAGCAAGAGAACGTGGGATCTAGTAAACAAGCCAGAGAGTTGGCCGTGGACTAGGATGGACATTGGGTACTCATTAACAGGAGGCAGGGTGGGTGGGTCAGTCTGCTGGGGGGAGCTCTGTGAAACGGGAGCAAGGATGAGGGCTGTGAGTGAAGAATGGGGAAGGAAGTGCTGGAGGCTTGAGTAGAGAAGAGGTATGAACTATCCACCTAGAAAAGTCAGAGAGAGAGAATGGATAGGAATATACAGGATGACTGCTGGAGAGCCTTGGAAGTCCACTTTGGATTAATGGAGAGTTGGTTTGAACCAAAGAACAGTGGCTTAACCAAGCAAGGACCACAAAGTGAGACATGGGCCAGGGAACCCAGGGTAGATGCCAAGGAGTCACTCTGTTGATTACTGATGGAATTTAAGCCGGGTGAGGAGGGGAGGCAGGGGACGAGGTAGATTCAGGGCAGTGAAACGGTGGTGGTGACAACAAATTGTGGGTCATGGAGGGGCTCACAGGATTGTGAGAATTCAGGAACCAGATGAAGTGAGCTGGAAATACAGGGGATTGTGGTCAGAAATGCCCTGTTTTGTGCTGAGATTACAGAGATGTTTCTGCTCTTTGTGATGGCAGGCTCTGTGCCTCCAGACCATCTGTTAGAACTTTCTGCCATGATGGAAATAACCTGTATCTGTGCTGTCCAGGATGGCCGCCACATGTGGTCAGTGAGTTCTTGAAGTGTGGCTAGTACAACTAAGAACCTGAACTTTTATTTTTTTATTTCAATTCATCTTAAATTAAATCTGAATAGCCATGTGTGGCTAGTGGCTGTGGCCATGGGAGTGAGTGGCTGGGGTAGGGTAGAAGACGAGGACTTGGGAGACCCTCTACATGAATATTGAAATCACTAAAACAAACAGCAGGAGTGGTAGACAGTGTGGCCATGAGTCAGGACCTAAAATCTCCAAGGACAGACCAGGTTCAGCAGCTGGCCACAGCCAGGAGGGATATAGAGCATCACCTGCATTAGGCTTTAGATTCCAAGCTGGGTGTTTCCAGGGAGCAGAGAAGGAAAATAGTCTGGAGGCAGCAGCGAAGTGCAAGGAGGACAACTGTTCCACCTCCAGAGACTGCCAGGGAAAGGTCCACAGGGGAGAGCCAGCGTCTATTTGCAGGAATGTTCTAACAAGCAGATGACATGAGGGATGCCAGGGGATGGGATTCCAGGAGACTAGGGGTGGCTGTCTTGACTCTACCAATGAGTCCCATCATTTTTAACTCTTCATTTCCCCATAACTAGTAGGTTCTGGCTTCTACTTCTCTAGATTTTGATATTCTTCCCTTTCCCAATCTGAGAAGTAGATTTTACAAGCTCAGACAGAATCGATGGCTGCCCAAGGTGCACCATTTTGTCCCTGTGCCATCTGAACCCAGCTTCTGTCCATTGCAGGTGTTCGGCGTCCACCTGAACAAATGGCAGCTGGACAAGAAGCTCGGCTGTGGATGTCTTTTCCTGTACGGCATATTCTTGTGCTTCTCCATCATGACGGAGTTCAACGTGTTCACCTTTGTGAACTTGCCCATGTGCGGAGACCACTGACTGCTCCTCCGGCCGACCGGCGAGGCTCGATGCCTCTTTTCTGTGCAATACAAGAGCCGGCCGGACCCCGAGTTCCGCGGGCCCCAGGGCCGTGCCGTCCATCTGTCCTACGCTGTCCGTAGGCCTCCACCCCAGCCAGGCGGCCCAGGGGCTCCCTGACCCCTCCCCTGGCTCCTCCACCTCCTTGGGTCCTACCTCCCGTCCTGTCCCGCCTCCTCCATGTGAAGACTTCCATGACATCCACACGGTTTTCCATTTTGGAACAGTGACTGAGATTCTAGAAAAACGGGCTGCTAACTGGCCCATGCCAGGCAAAACTTGTTACAGTTCCTCTGCCTTTTTTAAGTTATTTGATGGAAGACTAATCTAATTTATGACCTGAGACTGTTGCAGAAATAGAAAGGGGAGGGTGCATTGATTGCAGGGAGTGCTTGGGATTTTATTTTGTTTGGGGGTGAGTCCTAGGTTAATGGGTTTGGGAGTGGTTGTTTTGCTTTGAGGGTGTCTCCCCTTTTTTTCCTTTTCTTCCAGAGATCAGGAGCTTCTCTTGCATCTTCTTCCACTGAGCTATGGGTTAGTGGATAATCCAAAGGTTATACCTGCAGTGTCTTCTGGGGTTGAATCCCAGGCACGCTGGAGCATGCATGGATTTAGTGTTTATTAAAGAAACAGATGGGTGAGGCTCCCGGAAACCAATGCATGACCTTGTACACCCAACCAAGGATGCTTCTTTAAAGTTCTGTGGGAGTTACCTGGGGGTGGGGGGCGGGGCACAAACTTTTCCAGGAAGAAGACAGCTTCCCACGTGTCCATTTGACCATCACTTTCTTACTAGGCTCTCTCCAGTTTTTCAAGCAATAGTTCCAGCCTGCCTGAGGCCTTTGACAGGGGAGCCCGGGTTAAATTTACCATCCTTGGAGTCACCAGGCCATCAACGAAAGAAGCTTCCCCAACTCCTGAGTCCCTGAGATGTGCTCTTGTTGCTTGGTATTTGGGGTGACAGGGAGTGACCCAGAGGCCACTACCGCTTTCCGCACAGGAGCTGTAGACACTGGTTTCTTTGCAAAGGGAGAGACGCGCATTTGCACAGACGTTGTCAACAAAGTCCCAATTTGCCGCTCGGCATTGAGTACACTGGACCCCGATGGCTGGCTCTTGGGCAAACGTCCTTCCTTACGGGACACCATGCCAAGCTGGCCCGGCTCTCCCCTCCCCTCCCCTCCCAGGGGGGATGGCAAGAGAAGGAGAAACCAGAGAGCTGACACCTTCGAAGCCACCGAATGTGTTCATTGCAGACTTGCTCAAGGGCATAAGTTATTGTGGACATTTTTCTTTGCCGATCACTGCTCCATCGCCCTGCTAGATTTTATATGATGCTGAATTAATATGCAGACTAACCCCACCGAGTTGAGACACACCCATGCTTGTCACACTTGTATTTATTGAAACTGTGGATTCTTGCCCGTGCCGTCCCTTGTATTTCCTTTAAGCACTGATCACTTCTCATTCATTCGGTATGATTTTCCCCATCCCTTGTACACCTACTGGTATGAGTTGTAAAAATAACCTGCTACCAGTTGGTCGAGTGTTCTGTCCGTGGTGCACGCAGAGGCCCTTAGTAGCTATGAGCACTCGCCCACATGACGAGCAAGAGGGGAAACCACCCATTTGGGCTCTCAGAGCCGAGACACACTTATGGACAATGTTGCACATTTTGCACTGGTTTATGGCGATTGTTTTCTTTGGACGGATAGTGTAAAATAAACTCTGTTCTGTATTCTTCCTCAAGCAGAGCACATTGCTTTCTCTACTGGAGTGTTGCCAGTTTTGCATTGGGGATGATGCATGAAAAGTAAAATGAGCTGGCCATTGCAGGGCCAGATGTTTGCACTTTGGTCTCTCTGGGTTGACTCACCTGGAACCCTGGCTGGCAGGTGGCAAGTATGATGTGACAGATTCTGAAGCCCCCTTACCCTCGAAGGGACGTCGGCCCTCTCATGCAGTAGACTGCACGTGACATTCCCTTGGGGATTCTTTCTTTCAGGATGACAGGAAGAGTAATCCCCCCTCCCAGTGCTGACATTCAGCAGGGTTCAGGTTCTCCATCCTGTCGTATTTTTCTTGTTTTCGTGAAAATTAAGACTTCTCCAAAGTGTTTCCTTAAAAGGGACAGTAACAGTTGTAATAAGCCATGCTCTTATTCTATATGATTCTCAAGAAATGATTGCCCTGAATCTAAAAGTAGATCAAAGTTGGTGAGCCAGGATTCCACCTGGAAGCCCACACAGTTCATCAGGTCTGTAAAAATCAGAAGGAAAAAAAAATAGCTGCTAATTCAGAATTCTGACTTAATTTATTTAAATATATATGTATTCTTGGGAACTGGGAAAATACAAGGTAACTTAGCTCCATGTTGAGTGTTGACACCTCAAAATAAATTTGTGCATTTTACAAAGGTACCCTGAATGGGGATTAATGGTATTTTCACTATGCTGACTGGTGTTTCCAGTTTTGGTTCTTTAACTTTTTTTTTTTTTTTTTCAACATGGGCAGGCACCGGGAATCGAACCTGGGTCCTCTGGCATGGCAGGCAAGCATCCTTGCCTGCTGAGCCACCATGGCCTGCCTTGGCTCTTTAATTCTTAGTCTTAAGCAACCATTCAATGAAAAGGTTGAACTTTTTTTTTTGTTCTATATGTGAACACATTTTCTGTGACATCTTTAGGTACCATAGTCTGTGCTAAATCTCTCCAAGAGAAAATTCTGGAACGATGTTCATGCATAGTGATTGCCAACCTAGGAACTAGGAGATTCTCCTTTCTGAAGTGATAATTAAGCGTGTTTCTGCCCAGATCTTGAAACAGAAAGTATAAAAGTGCAACCCTGCACAATTGTGCCTTGAGTTGTGGTTGAGAATGATGTGATTTTAAATGAGCCAGCTGTCCAGTCTCGCAAAATGGCTGATGGTGCTGTTTTTCAGTGCTTCTGCTGTGCTGAGATTGGGGAGGGCTTGGGATGGTTTGAGGGAAGAACTCTTTCACATCCCATACCTGGCCCTATGGCTAAAGGAAGGCACTCGGCTGTCTTCTGTGAGGAGCTGGTTCAGGTTGGCTCGCCGGCTGCAGTCTCACACACGTGGAGCACCTTCCCGTCCCGGGACAACTCACGGTGGGTGAGGAGCAGGCACTGCTGAGCACATCCTGGGTGACACCGCCACGGGCGTCCACAAGGAAGTCCACCGCAAGGTCCTCTTTCTGGAGAACATGCTTCCAAGTTGGCCCCGTCTTGCCACAGATCATTTTGCCCACAGGCGAGCCCTCCAGGAGACCCGACCTCAGGCACTGAGAACCACTCAGGGGAGTTTCCAGGCACACTGGGAAGATGACTCTGCCTCTGTCCCAGGGAAAATGCTGGCCCTACCTTTTTTTAGAGTAGTGCACTTTTTGTAGGTACTTGTTTTGCATTACCTCCAAAAACACCTGAGATGGTGGATAGCTGGGCATTCATTATGTTTTCTTTGGTCTTTTGCTTCGGACACCTGTAGTTTGCAGTCATAAATTTGCATGCTAGGGATTTGAGGCTCTGCATAATACAGCAAATTTGTTCTCATTTTAGAAACTAAGGACTCAAAGAGAAGCCTAAATATTACAAGACAGAGAGATAGAGAGAGAAAGGGATAATATTGCCCAGGCAGTTTTTCAATTGTGGTATAGGAATAACATCTAATTTGCAATAAATGTAACCAAAGATAGCCTGAGTCCTTCACCTAATTTCATGAAAAGATTTGGATTGCAAGGAAAAAATCGAAGTGTGAGACTGGTGATGGTGGTGTTGCTCTCGACCTCGGATTTATTTTTATGAACCTCGATCTCGAGATTTATTTTTACCTTTTCAAACTTGGATAATTATCCCATTAATAGGCTAATTATCCAGTTATTCTAACCCCTTTCAAAAACTATTTTGAATTAGATGGGGTACTTCTATGTTAGGTTTTTCACACTGATTAAAGATTCTCATTTACTTTATTATTCTCTGCAACATCCATTCTGTACACACACACACACACACAAACTCCGATGCCAAAATCTGTATGAAGCAATCCAATAGACCTTTGAAAATTTTCCAAATATCCAGCTGTCAGTTATCATATAACTGCAGGAATAGGATGGATTCAGCAAACTTTTCTCTGATAAATAAAAATCCATGTGTTCATTGCACACAGAGATGAGGGTGCTTGCTGCAGAACTGTGAGGAAGCCAGGAGCTGAGGATTAGCTCTATGCATGAAATAAAATATGCCATGCCCCAGAATCAGTTTTGCATTGAGTTCTATGCTTAGTTTCAAAACACAGGACAGAGCAATAAAACTCCACCCAAACCTTTCAGATGTCTTACTGTTGCACTCAAGGCATTTATTTCCTTAATAAAATATGCCTAGTAGCCCCATTAATTTAAGAAAATTTCACTGGATCTCAATAAACATAGTGAGGAGTCGTTGTTAAAGCCCATTTGGTTTTGATCTTGCTTTTACAACAAGGAGACTTAAGAGGGCAATCTGGTGTATGTGCAATTAAAGGGATTTTCTGTGTAGGTTGGTTTACATAAAATTTACATAAATTGTATGCATAAATAGATAAATTATGTTTCTTTGTTAAAAACTTCCCCTTTATCCTATTGATCAAGAGCTCAACTTGGTAATGGCATATCTTCTGGTTTGTGGGGACAGTCAACCTAATAATGATTCCAGAAAACTGCACACAAAACTGGGAATGAAATGCAACTCAGAGATTTTCAGAATCCTTATAGTTGCTTTTTGGGTACTTTTGAGCAGGAGACCTATAGCTCATTGCTCAGAAGAGATGAACTTGGGCAAAGGTGCTTTCAGCATAAACTAGTATTTTTTTAATTATTACAGGAAAAAAAGTACTCCAGACAGTTTCATATCTTTTTTTTTGAGAAGGTAAGTCAGATGTATTTCATCACTCTCTCATGATGGATGATTCATTTTTCACATATGAGATACCACACCTGTACTCTGTTCAGTTAGCACTGTGCTAACCAGCAATGGATTTGAGCCAAAATGTCCTCTACCTTATAGTAAGAAGAATGTATTTTATCTGCTGGGTACAAGTTGTTGTTATACCTATTTCAGCATATCTAAAAATGTATTGCCGTAACAGGTGAAATTGTTTTCTCTGGTTGCTTAAAAAGTTAAATATTCTATTCAATGCCATACATTTAAAAAATGTATTACCTGCATTTATTAATCTCATTAACTAAATCAATGGTTCTCAAATCTAAGGACATCAGAGTCACCTGGAGACTTATTAAAATGCAAATTGCTGGCTGTACCCCTAAGTTTCTGATTCAGTAGCTCTGGGGATAGGCTCAAGAATTTGCGTTTCTCATCAACTCCAAATGCTGCTGCAGCTGGCCTGGGATCCACTCGGAGACCCGCTGGTCTAATATCCTTTGCCTATAAAACCCCATTTTACCTACACCAGCCACCACCAGCATCATTGGTATACAGCTTACAGAAAATATACTCACACACACACACACACATCTACTATTTCTTTCATTCTTTTAAAATTATTTTTTCTTTCTATTTCCACTGAAATCTATGAATGTCTAAAAGTAAGGAGAGAAATAGGGTCAGTTCTTGATAATCTAGATTTTTGATCATCCTGTTGTCTATCCCCAAGCAAAAACAATTTTTCATTTACAAGCCAAATCAAAATAAGTGATTTCTGATGGAAGCACAGGAGTATTACCTCCACAGAGATGGGAGCAGGTGACCACCAATTTTATTCAAAGTGAAGAAGACTTAGCCATAAACGATAAAAGAAGGAAATGGTGACTATAGGAAAAACTTTCTGCACATAAACGTATCTCCACATTAAAACCATGTGCAGGGTGCACAGGTGGTTCAGTGGTAGAATGCTCACTTTCCATGCAGGAGACCCAGGTTCGCTTCCAGACCATGCACCCAAAAAACAAAAACAAAAAACACATGTGTAGCTAACTTTTTCATCTAAAAAAAATATTAGTTTAATGCCAATCAATCCAACAGAGACGTCTTAGCTCAGGAAGGAGATGAGGCTTGCGCCAGAGCCGGCCCTCATGGCCCAAGGGCTTCAGATCATTGTACCACCCAGCCGGTGTCCATGGTCTTATCTTGGAAACCTGCACTGGATACAACCAGCCATACACCTGCCTAGGGCCCAGAAACTTCCATGTTCCAGGATGTGGCCAAGATCCAGATTCCAAGTGGAAAATGGTTGAGAATCACAGGTGAGAGACGTGGACAGTCACAGCTTGTGTCTTCGGCCAGACCTAACTCAGGTGGGAGCTCTTCGGGTCCATCCACAAGAACCTTAAGGGACAAACTGCTGTCAAAATGATATGGCAAAGGGTGGGCCACGGTGACTTAGCAGACAGAATTCTCGCCTGCCATGCCGGAGACCCAGGTTCAATTCCCAGTACCTGCCCATGCAAAAACAAACAAAAAATGGTATGGTGGGCGGGCCATGGTGGCTCAGCAGGTAAGAATGCTTGCCTGGCATGCCCGAGGACCCGGGTTCAATTCCCAGTGCCTGCCCATGTTAAAAAAAAAAAAATGGTATGGTAAAAGCCACACTTTGATCTCCAGCACAAGTTTGGCTCTGAGTCAGGAATCGGTTAAGATCCTGGCTTGCATGATCAGGGAGGAAGGAATGGCAAGAAGGAAGGGTAAAATCTTCCTCTCTAGAAATAAAATAATTTGTATTTAGCCTATGCCAACTTAGGGTGGCATGATCAGGGAGGAAGGAATGGCAAGAAGGAAGGGTAAAATCTTCCTCTCTAGAAATAAAATAATTTGTATTTAGCCTATGCCAACTTAGGGTGGTAAGCCTGAAGGCAAGGAGGTATGCTACATCAGTCCTCTATGACCGAAAAAGCCACGGCCTCACCAATCCAGAGACATACTCCCCTGATGGTATTGCTAATCTCAGACCTGCTCATGTCAGGGTACAATTAAATGCAATTTCTTCCTATTTCCAAGATCCCTCCGTAGTGCAGGCCGCCACTTTTAGACTTATAGGCAGAATTTTTAATCTTCTGCCTAACGGTTTACTAATGGTACTTTTTTAGGGGGAAAACCATGAAGAAACAATCTGTTAAAAATAAAACAAATCAATTACTTGGGGGCCTTGATACTTAATCTACCTTTGATGAACATGGCAACAATTTTTTGTATTACTCTCAAGGGGAATCTGATCCGATGCCAAATTTTAAACCCTGTGTTATTTGTTTCAGAAAGGCACTGTGGTCCTTTCATATTTTAACTTTGGTTGGCCAGCTACACATAAGGTTTCACTCATATATGTATGAGTGCTGGGACAAGACAGCCTTTTAAAATCAGTGCACCTGGTCAGGAAAAAAAAATGGCATCCCATTTATTACTGTTTCCGGTTGTGATTCAGTGGCCTGGGGGACAGTGAGGGCCTGTCTCAGAGGCTGCCCTGTCCCTCTTCTTTCCCCCTGCCTCCCCTCGCATCATCCCTGGTCCCACTGGCTCTTCTTCACAAGGCACAGACAGTCTGACATGACCCCTCCCCTTTGCTGGTCTGGAAGTTGCCCGATGTGTGTTCCTCCTGGGTTTTTGTTGCTAGCTGTGGTGGGATGTTGACTGAGGCCATCCAGAGACCTCCAAGGCAGAGGGTGGGGTCTACGGCATACCCAGTCCGTGGGTTCCTAACCGCCTCCCCTTCAAATTGTGTATGAAGATACGCTGACCATAAAATTATCCTTCTTCTCTTGAGAGCCAGAATTCTAAGGTGCCAATATGCTCTGGACTCGAGGGAATATGTAGGAATTTCTCCCAAATGAAGTCATCAGATTCATGACAGCTCTGGCATCCTCTTATTTTAGTCTAGAGAGAAATAAGGATGATATCCTTCCAGAAATTTCTTTAAAAATTAATTTTGATGTGAAGACAGCTATGGTGATATGTGTATTTTGATATAAAGAGTTTGCAAGTTATTCTGGATGTTTCAACTCACCTGAACCTGGAATTTCCATCTGTATTGTTGTCAGAATTTTTTAAAATGTATATTTTTTAAAATGTATATTATATGATTTTGGATATTATCTGTTTTTTTTTTTTAAAAAACTTATTTGACAAAGTTCCATCCCTTCATCATCCTTAAGAAGAATTACTAAGGCCCAGTTACTAAAAGCACATGTTCATTCTAAAGTAGATATGGGCCAACTGGTTTGGGCCTGGTAATGGCCATGGATACATTTATCCTTTCTAAATGTCAGACAGAGTAAGGGACACATACCAGAACTCTCAATGGAGCTGGTGAAATGTCCAGTGCCTAGGGATCCCCCAAATACCCCATGGACCTGGAGGAGGACGCCAGGGCTCTTCACGGATCTCCGCAAGGTTCGAGGGCCCCCCAAGGAGATGATTTCACCTTGTGCATGTAAATGAATTTGGAAGACGAGAATATTTCAAATAGTTATAACACCTGGAATAAAGAAAGTAATTCAACCATTATTGGTCATAGGTTACGTATTTCCTTAGGGTGCCATCGATGCCATATGGTCATGAGAAGGTCAGAGTTATTTTTTACTCTTTACACCTAAAATTCATTCTTTGTTGTAGCACAATGACACAACCAGGTACCACCATGAGGCAAACATGCTCAATGCCGTAGATGTTTGTTAATAAGAGCTGGGAGGAGGTTGAAGTTGGAGGAGAAGCTGCTCATGACCACCCATCCTCATAGCATGTATTCTACCTGCGATCTGCCTAGGGGAAAAATGACAGTGCTTTGTCCAACAATTACTAAATTTAGGGAGTTTCTCCCCCAAAGACAATCAGAGTCATAGAGAGTAAAACAAACACAGTATATTAGTAAAAGATCATGTTTGCAGGTTTCTCAGGCAATCTCGGTGCATTTTATTCAGCATAGATCATGAAACGTGTTTGTGGTATGCATTGCTTTGTTTCTGGTCATGGGCACAAGTACAAATGCACATGCTCCGGACGATATGCAGGGATGAACAGCCATGACAGATTTGCAGTCCCAAAGACCTCGCCACACATACTCTGTAGGGGTCCAAGAAAAACCACAGCAGTAATTCCTGACAGAAAAGAAAATGACATCATAGACTTGCATTATGGGTGGGTGTATATCTGTGACTTTAAGCTCAAATACTCACTTGTGAGTTGTCATCTGCATGGGGCCGTCATTGCCACAAAAGGCCAGCTCAGCTGAAAGTCCAAAGCGGTCTTCAGTGTAATTGAAGCTGTTTATAAACTGTTCCTTCTATGCTACCTGTCCATTTTCTGAATGCAGTTATGGAGGCTTAAGACAGACACTTTGCTTTTAAATATTTATGAAATATATTTTATTAATTTATCTATCTATCATAGAAAATTTAAAATCTCATGAGCAGTAGGTGCAAGGATATAGTTCAGTGATAGAATTCTCGCCTATCATGCAGGAGACCCGGGTTCAATTCCCGGTCCATGCACTTCCCAAAAAACAAACAAACAAAAAACAAGAAAACAAAAAATTCAACAAACGGTGCTGCAATAACGGGATACTCATGGAAAAATAATGAATACAAAATAGCATACAAAAAAAAAAAATCTCATGAGCAAACCTAATGAATTGCTGACATCCAGGTAGACACCAGCTGAAGAGACAAATCCAAATAAAGATAACATCGCTTAGCCGTAATTGTGCTTATGTCCCACCTGGTCCAGCACTGCTTGTTCCCTGGGTGCTAACAAGACAATAGATAGGCTGAAAGTATCTGCCAAGGGATATCCAAGAGTATGAAAAAATGAGTTAACATAAAAATGTTTTATTGTCCCAACTTTACTTCCTCCAAATGAGTCAGGTTTCAATTTGGGGATTCTTGAAGCAAATAATATCAAGAGGGAGCTCAATTAAACTTTGATGGCTGCAAAGCATCCCTTCTGCTGGAGAACTCCATGGGGCATAGTCACGTGGGTGGGTTTTTACCTCTGCCTGCCTCTGATATGTCTTTATAAGAATTTTTATTAGAATATTTTATTAAGTCTTTATTAGAATGTTTTCAATACTACTGAAAAAGCTACAATACCACTGAATTGTATACTTGAAAGTGAATAAAATGGGAAATTTTATGTCATATATGTGTTACCCCAGCAGAAGAAAAAAAATTATGTAGGGTGGACTTCAAACCAGCAACTTTGAAAAGAAAAAGAGATGCAACACTTGGAAGTCCTAGAGGTTAGCTCTGTCCAGTAGAACTTTTTGTGATGATGGAAATGTCCTATATCTCTGCTGTCCAATACGGTAGCCATAGCCTGAGTTGGCCACTGGGTATTTGAAATGTGACTAGTGCAATTGAGGAAAAGATGCTTCATCTTGAGAAAGAAGAATTTCTGCCTCTGCTACAGCCAACCATCTTCCCTCTGGGGTATTTAAATTTGCCTTTATCAGTGTTTCCAAATTGCGGTCTGCCCTACGGAATTCGGATGTGCCAATCCTAACATTCATTTGAGCCAATTCCTGTTATAAATCTCTTACTAATACATAGATGTCCTGTTGGTTAATGTTTCTCGGGAGAACTATGACTAATGCAGATTTTGATACAGTGGTTTTTTAAGTAGTTCTTAAGAAACAGAATCTTAAGAATGAGATTTCTTAATTGGTTCTGGGGTTTCTAGAACTGGTTCTTCAATCTGATTAGGTTTAAAGGCACACCTGTATCTCTGTTTGCACTGAACAGGAGCACACTCTTTGTCCATGGTGTAACTTGGTAATTGAGATACGCAAAATATCACCATTGGATACTGCTACTCAAATGCATATGAAGCAAGGCTCTGGGTAGCAGTGTATTTGATACCTTAGCATATTTTTGTGAAGCTGAAAAGTATAATGATAGTGGCTGGTTGTTCCTAATTATTTTGGATGAAGTTGTTAAAGAAAAGGATGAGCTCAGAGATTGGAGATTCAGAGTTCCAGCTCAAGTGTCACATGAAGGACATGAAAGTTTCTACATGTGCCTTGAAAAGAATTCTTATTTCTTGTGATCACAGAATTGAGATTTCTGAAAACCAAATGCAGAGTCTAACCATATGAGTGGCCGAATCACAAGGCAAACTGAATTTCCATCCTTTCAGTGTATCTGCTGTTAAAGTGAGGGCATTGAGTGGGAAGGAATATGGAGACATATTGAAAATTGAAACGGGGACATATGGACTCATCATGATAACAGTGGAGACACGGAATCCCTAAATTCTATTGTAAAGTCTTTGCCAGAAAAAGCTATAATGGCTTCCCCTGAGGAGCTTTAACCCTGCTTTGCCTGATAAACATGTAACTGCCTCCTCTGAGGAAAGAGCCTTCCCACCTCTCTGTGAAATGAGCTGGTTTTAGCCAGAGGAAACTGTAATGCAATCCCTCAGGAAGTTGATTGGGAACCCACTGCTAATTCCTCTCAAAATCCACCCCACCACCCCTCTTTATTTCAGTCTGCAACTAGACTGAAGTCCCAGCAGATCCACAAAAAGCGAGGTACAAGGTACAAAGTGTAACCCATGAGGAGGTGTGCTGTACTCCTAAAGAACAGCATAATTTCCAATTAAATTGACATAAATCAGGATAATATATGTGAAAATGGAGCTTAAGACTGTGGGATAATGGTGGAAGGAATATAGAGTTGATTCAGGCTGAATTTATTGATCTAGGTCCACTCAATAGAGATTCTGGATTCACTGTTGTAGCTCAAGGATTTAGAAAGGCCTCTAAAAGTTTGTTCGGTTGGATGGCTAAAACATGGACTGAAAGGTGGCCTACCCCAAATGAAGTTGAAATGACAGAACTGCCATGATATACGTTAAAGGATCAAAGAGCTTAGGATATTTGAATGTTACAGTGCATTAATCAGGTAAGACCTGTTCACCCACCCAAGGAATGTCCAGAGGACCTACCTTTCACCAGGGATGTAAGGAATACATTCCCTTTAGAGCTCTGTGGTCACTCTTCTGTTGGTCAGATATTACAGTGGGAACTGTTACCACTGAACTTGGATCCTTAAAGACAATGGGGATGACTGCATCCTGGGTTAGGAGGAACCAAGTGGAGGCACTTAATGGCCAAAGGCAAGCGTAATGGACAGCAGAGTCAAAACAGTAATCAGAATAGTCTAATTCCCAGAGACCTATGGTGTTAGATAGTTGAAGATAGGATACCTAGAAGTGAAATACATGGGCGGTTGACTAAAAAATTCTTACTTGATCTGTATAAGCAGAAGAATTCCAGGTCAAGTGGACAAAATTCTAACTTGACTCACAGAAACAGAGTCACAGCCCCTCAATCAATTCCAAGACTTGAGATGGTATACAGACCCAGAAGACCTTGAGTGAAGGGGGGGCCAGATCCCTTTGGGGAAGGACGCTTCTGCACTGTCAAAAATGTGTATAGTTACTATTCCTCCCAGTCTTTCCTAAAGGGAAAGGTCCTTCCTTTTACCAGGGTAAGGAAATGATCAGACATTTCAGGGATTACTGTACACTTGCTTTGAATTGACAGGAGACCCAAACATCACTGTGCTCCACCAACCAGGCTTAGGTTTATAGAGTTTAGATGATCAATGGAGTTTTATCTCAAGTTTGTCTCACAGTGGGCTCTGTGAGTTCTGAACCCATTCTGTGGTTATTTCCCCAGTTCAGGAATGTATAATAGATTACATATACTCAACCAGTGTCAGAATCTCCTCATCGGTTCCGTGACTTGTGGCATGAGGACTATTATAGTAGTAAAGGCCAGTGAAAGTCACTAGAACAGCCTCTAACTAGTAAAATAGCAAGCTAAAGCAATACCACACTCCTGGAGGGATTTCAGAGGTTCAGGGTTGGTGGTTTCCACCACATCCCCATTCAACTCTCTTATTTGGCCTCTGCAGAAAACAGATGGGTCTTGGAGGATGACAGTGGATTATTGGAAACTTACCCAGGTGGTGACTCCAGTTACAGCTGCTGTTCCAGATGTAATATCATTGCTTAAGCAAATCAGCACATTCCTTGTGCTATTGCTCTGGAAATTTATTTTTTCTCTATATCTGTTAACAAAGACTAAATCAAAGAAACTGTTTGGCAAGGCTAGCAATAAACCTTACTATCCATTCTCAGGAGAATATCAATTCTCCATCCTTATATATAGTACAAAGGGACCCTGATCACCTTTCCTTCCACAAAACATCATAGTGTTCATTATATTGATGACATTATGCTGTTTGGACCTACTGAGCAAGAAGTGACAATCACTCTATACCTATTGGTAAAATATTTATGTGTTAAAAGATGGGAAATAAATCCAACAAAAATTGAGGCATCTCCCAACTCAGTGAAATTTTTCAACTACCAGTGGTATGGGTCATGTCAAGATATCCATTCTAGAAAAATAGACGATAAAGACTGAGATGGTATAATCTAGGAATGCCTAGATTGTATAATCATAGTGACTAAATGTGCAAATTTAAAAATGTTTTTGCATGAGGAAGAACAAAAGAATGTCAGTAATGCAGGGCGTTGAAAATAGATGACAATTAATATTTTAAAACTTTAACTTATGTGTGAGACTAAAGCAAAAAATGTTTATTTGGTACAAAATTTATATTTTGACTAGTGCATTTCCTAATATAACTTATGTGGACATCTTAATCGAACACCATAGTACTTGGAACCTTGAGTAGGGCATGAAATTTTGTAGGTTTGTCCAGAGTGATACCCCGATAAATCCCAGAGTGATTTGAACAGTGAATAAAAAAGTATTTGCAAAGTCCCCTTGGGGGAATGGGGATGGTGAGAAAGGGGGAAAATTCAACTTTCCCAAGGGGAGAATTCTTGATATTCTCACAAGCAGTGGAGACAACCAAAGCAATAGGCTAAGCCCCCAATCTTGGTGTTTGTTCATATGAAACTTAACCCCACAAAGGATAGGCTAAGCCTACTTAAAATTAGGCCTAAGGGTCACTCCCAAGAGAATCTCTTTTGTTGCTCAGATGCAGCCTCTCTCTCTCAGCCAACATGACAAGCAAACTCACTGCCCTCCCCTTCTCTACATAGGACATGACTCCCAGGGGTGTGGCCCCTCCTGGCAATGTGGGACAGAAATCCTAGAATGAGCTGGAACTTAGCATCAAGGGATTGAGAAAACCTTCTTGACCAAAGGGGGAAAGAGTGAAATGAGACAAAATAAAGTGTCAATGGCTGAGAGATTCCAAACAGAGTCAAGAGGTTATCCTGGAGGTTATTCTTACATATTATATAGATATCACCTGTTTAGTTAAGGTGTAATGGAGAGGCTAGAGGGAACTGCCTGAAAATGTAGAGCTGTGTTCCAGTAGCCATGTTTCTTGAAGATGATTGTATAATATAGTTTTCTCAATGCGACTGTGTGATTGTGAAAACCTTGTGTCTGATGCTTCTTTTATCTACCTTATGGACAGATGAGTAAAACATATGGATTAAAAATAAATAAATGGATTGAACAATGATATAGCTTTCACAATGAGACTCTGTGAAAGTGAAAACCTTATGTCTGATGCTCCTTTTAGCTACTGTATCAACAGAAGAGTAGAACATAGGGAATAAAAATAAATAATAGGGGGAACAAATGTTAAAATAAATTCAGTTTGAAATAGTGGTAAATGAAAGCGAGGGGTAAGGGGTATGGTACGTATAGTTTTTTTTTCTCTATTATCATTTTATTTCTTTTTCTGTTGTCTTTTTATTTCTTTTTCTAAATCGATGCAAATGTACTAAGAAATGATGAATATGCAACTATGTGATGATATTAAGAATTACTGATTATATATGTAGAATGGAATGATTTCTAAATGTTTTGTTAATTTTTTTATTAATAAAAAAAGTTTAAATAAATAAATAAATAAATGATAAAGGGGAACAAATATTAAAATAAATTTAGTAGATTGAAAAAAAACAAAAAAAAGATATCCCTTCTGTATTAGTTAGGGTTCTCTAGAGAAACAGAATCAACAGGGAACACTCACAAATATAAAATTTATAAAACTGTCTCACATGACCACGGGAACGCAGAGTCCAAAATCCTCAGGGCAGGCTGTGAAGCCAATGATTCTGATGGAGGATCTGGACAAACTCCACAGGAGAGGTTCGCCAGCCAAAGCAGGAAGAGTCCGTCTCTCCTGAATCCTCCTTAAAAGGCTTCCAGTGATTAGATTGAGCATCACTCATTGCAGAAGATGCTCCCCTTGGCTGATTACAAATGGAACCAGCTAGGGATGCAGCTGACATGATCATGATCTAATTCTATGAAAAGTCCTCTTTGCAACAGACAGGCCAGCACTTGCCCAACCAGCCAAACAGGTACCACCACTTGGCCAAGTTGACACATGAACCTGATTATGACACCTTCTAAGGTAAAGGATAATCTCTGACATCCAGCTCCTCCTACAACCAAAAAAGAGGCTCAACACTTTTTGAGATTATGGAGACAACATATTCCTCATCTTGGTGGCTACTCCAACCCATTACCAAGTGACCACAAAAGCTGCTAGTTGTGGATGGGGACCAAGCTGTATTGTGCAACTAGGTGCAACTATTGTGTTCTAGGTTTCCATGGAAGCTGCTCTGCTACTTGGGCCATATGACCCAGCAGATCCACTGGTGCTTGAAATATCACTGAAAGCCAAGGTATACAAAGATTGCAGCAAGCCAGCACCACAGCTCTACTGACTCCAGGAAAAAGCATGGCCTGGCCAATGCCTCGATTTTGGACTTCTTGCCTCTGAAACCATGAGCCAATAAATGCACATTGTGACAGCCAAACCAGTGTGTGGTATTTGTCATAGCCGCCTGGAATTCTAAGTCAATAACCTTAGTTACATCTGCAAAAATTCCTTTTTTTATGTAGCAACATAAATATGGGTATAATTTTTCCTAATATTCACTGTTCCGGGGATTATGACAGGACATCGTTTCATCATTTTCCCACAAAATATCTAAACATACATTTGCTATATTAAAAGTTTCTACATGATATTCAATGAAAGCAACCAACTCATACAGCATTCCTGTAATCAAAATATCTATTAAACCAGAATGTTAATTAGATAACAGTAAACATAATGTTGAACCCTAAGATATGAAAAGGACGTTAATGAAATTGATTTTAAAAAACACATTTGTGCAGCCCTTCTCAACATGAAAAAGTCAGAATGGGAATTGCCCAAAGATTCCTATAGATTCGGAGAAGAATTAAACGAGAAGGAAGAAGTATAACAGAGAAAGTGGGATTTAACAAATGAGCATGAGATTGTCAGGTCATATGGTAATCCTATACTTAACTTTCTGAGGAACTGTCAAACTGTTTTCACAGCAGTTACATCATTTTACATTCCCATCAGCAATGTGAGAAGCTTCCTGTTTCTTCACATCCTCTCCAACATTTGCTATTTTCCATTTCTTAAACAATAGCCATTATAGTGGGTGTGAAATAGTATCTCATTATGGTTTTGATTCACATTTCCCTGATGGCTAATGATGTTGAGCATCTTTTTGTGTGTTTATTTGCTGTTGGTAAATCATTTCTATAACAAATGTGTATTCAAGTCCTTTGCCATTCTTAAATTGGGCTGCTTTTCTTTGTGCTATTGAGTCGTAGGAGTTCTCTAAATATTCTGGATACCCTTAACAGATACAAGGTTTCTAAAAATTTTCTCCTATTCTGTAGGTTGTCATTTTACATTCTTGAAAAGATCCTTTGATGCACAAAGGTTTTTAATTTTGATGAAGTCCCATTTATCTTTATTTCTTCTGTTGCTCATGCTTTAGGTGTAAAGTCTGAGAAACCAGTGCCTAACACAAGGTCCTGAAGATGTTTCCCTATGTTTTCTTCCAAGAGTTTTATGGTTTTTGTTCTTATATTTAGCTCTCATTCATTTTGAGGTAATTTTTGCATATAGCGTGAGGTGGGGTCCACCTTCATCCTTTTGCATAGGGATGTCCAGTTTTCCCAACACTATTTGTTGAAGAGACTAGACTTTCACCACTGAATGGACTTAGCACTTTTGTCAAAAATCAGTTGGCCACAGGGTAAAGGTTTATTTTTTAACTTTCAATTTGATTGCATTGGTCTTTATGTCTATCCTGTGCCAGCAGTACACTGTTTTGATTACTGTAGTTTTGTAATGAGATTTATAATCAGGAAGTCTAAACCCTCCAACTTTTTCTTTTTAAAGATGGTTTTGGCTATGTTGGGGTCCCTTACCCTTCCAAACAAATTTGAGGTTTGGCTTTTCCATTTCTGTGAAGAAAACTGTTGGGCTTTTGATTGGGAATGTGTTGAATTTATAAATGTCCTTGGGTAGTATAAATATCTTAACAGTATTTGACCATCCAGTCACTGAGTATGGAATATCATCCCATTTGCCTAGGTCTTCTTTAATTTCTTTTAGCAGTGTTTTCCAGTTTTCAATGTATAAATCCTTTACATCTTTGGTTAAGTTTACTCCTGGGTATTTGATTCTTTTGGCTGCTATTTGTGCTGGTTTGAATCTGTTATGTGCCCCAGAAAAGACTATATTCTTTTAAACCATTCCTGTGGGGAAAGACCTATTGTAGGTGAAACCTTCTGCTTAGGTTGTTTCCATGGAGATGTGACCCAGTCCATTCCAGGTGGGTCTTAATCCCCTTGCTCGAGTCCTTTGTGAGAGAATAAAAGGCAGAGACATTTTTGAGATAACTTAGAAAAAGAAAATGCCCCAGGAGAAGACAAAAGGACCCAGAGGAGCTGACAGAGTCATTTGAAAATCAGAATCCAAGAGAGAAGGATCAGCAACTATCATTCTGTGCCTTCCCATGTAACAGAGGAACCCTGGATGTCAGTAGTCTCTCCCCAGAGAAGGTATCCCCCTCTTGATGCCTTAATTCAGACATTTTCATTGCCTTAAAACTGTAAATTTGTAGCCTAATAAATCCCCTTCATAAAAGCCAATCCATTTCTGGTATACTGCTTTGTGGCAGCTGTAGCAAACTTCTTATAAGTGAAATTTTTCTTGATTTCCTTTTCTGATTCTTCCTTAGTGGTGTGTTAATATTGTACCACTTTGCTGAATTCATTTATTAGCTCTGGTAGCTTGTTGTGGATTTTCCAGCGTTTTCTAGCTGTAGGATCATGTCATCTGCAAAAACTGAAGTTTTCATCCTCCTATCTAATTTGGGTGCCCTTTATTTCTTTTTCTTGAGCAAGTGCTCTGGCTAGAACTTCCAGTACAATGTTGAATAGCAGTGACAACAGTGAGCTTCCTCTTCTTATTCTTGATCTTAGAGGAAAAGATTTCAGTCTTTCACCAATGAGTATGCTGTTAGCTGTGAGTTTCTCATATATGCCTTTTATTATATTGAAGATATACTATTGTTTGTTTTCTGAGTGCTTTTTATCAAGAAGGGATGCTGAACTTTGTAAAATGCCTTTTCTGAATCAATTTCAGATGATCATGTGAGTTTTGTCCTTCATTCTATTAATGTGGTGTATTACATTAACTGATTTTCTTATGTTCAACTACCTTTGCATTCCTGGATTAAATCCCACTTGGTAATGGTGTGTCATGGTCAGGTTCATGTGTCAACTTGGTCAAGTGGTGGTACCTGTTAGTCTGGTTGGGCAAGTGCTGGCCTGTTTGGTGCAATGAGGACGTTTCATAGAATTAAATCATGATCATGTCAGCTGTATCCACAGCTGATCCCATTTGTAATCAGCCAAGGGGAGGGTCTTCTGCAATGAGTGATGCTTAATCTGATCACTGGAAGCCTTTTAAGAAGGATTCAGAAGAGACAGGCTCTTCCTGCTTCGGCCCGCAAGCCTCTCCTGTGGAGTTCATCCAGCCCCTCCATCGGAATCATCAGCTTCACAGCCTGCCCTGAGGATTTTGGACTCTGCATTCCTGTGGTCACGTGAGACACTTTTATAAATTTTATATTTGTGAGTGTTCCCTGTTGGTTCTGTTTCTCTAGAGAACCCTAACTAATACATGGTGTATAATTCTTTTAATGTACTGTTTGATTCAGTTTGCTACTATTTTTGTTGAGAACTTTCTCATTTGTATCCATGAGGGATATTGGTCTGTAATTTTCTTTTCTTGAGATATCTTTATTTAGCTTTGGTATGAGGGTGATGTCAGCCTCATGGGATGACTTAGGAAGTGTTTCCTCCTCTTCACTTTTTTTTTTAAGAGTTTAAACAGGATTGATGTTCGTTCTTCTTGTAATGTTTGGTAAAATTCACTAGTGAAGTGATTTGGTTTGGGGCTTTTCTTTCTTGAAAGATTTTTGATGATTGATTAAATCTGTTTACATGTTATTATCTGGTGAGATCTGCTCCTTCTTCTGGAGTCAGTATAGTTTGTGTGTTTCTAGGAATTTTTCCATTTCATTTAGGTTATCTAAGTTATCCTCCTATAATACTTTTTATTTCTGTGGTGTCAGTAGCAAAGCCAACATTTTATTTATGATTTTAGTTAATTGTATCTTTTTTCTTTGTCATTCTTGCTAAAGATTTGTCAATTTTATTGCTCTTTGTTGATTCTCTCTATTGGTTTTTAATTCTGTATTTCATTTATTTCTGCTCTAATATTTATTTCCTTCTTTCTACTTTTTAGTTTGCTCTTCTCTTTCTGGTTTCTCCAGATGCAAGGTTCTGAGATCTTTCTTCTTTTTTCATCTCAGCAGTTAGAGCTATAAATTTCCCTTTGAGCACTACCTTTACTGTATCCCATAAGTTTGGTATGTTTTTGTTGTTATTCTGTTCTGTGTTCATTTTTCTCAAGATATTTTCTGATTTCTTTTGTGGCTTTTTCTTTGACCCATTAGTTGTTTAAAAGTATGTTGCTTAGCCCCATATATTTGTGGATTTTCCAGTTTTCCCTCTGTTATTCATTACTAGTTTTCATTCCACTGTAGTCAGAAAGGATGCTTTGTGTATTTTAATTGTTTAAAACATATTGAGACTCAGTTTGTGGCCTAACATATAACCTATCCTGGAGAGTGATCCTTGCGCACTTCAGAATGTGTATTCTAATGTGGTTATTCATTGATAAAAGTGGGGTACTGAAGTCTCCAATTATTGTAGAGATGTCTATTTTTTCCTTTCAGTTTTGTCATGTTCACCTCATATATTTTGGAGGACTTGATTAAGTGCATAAGTGTTTATGATTGTTATAGCTTCTTGGCAAGCTGATTCTTATTAGCATATGCTGCCATTCTTTGTCTCGTAATAGTTTGTGACTTAAAGTCTGTTTTACCTGATATTATTATAGCTACCCCTTTGGTAGCTATTTGCATGGAATCTTTATTTCCATGCGTTCATTTTCAACTTATTTATGTCTTTGGGTCTAAGGTGAGACTCTTTAAACAACTGATAGTTGGATCTTGCTTTTTTATCCTTTCTACCAATCTGTGACTTTTGAGTGGAGAGTTTAATCCATTTGCATTCAGTGTAATTACTGATATGGTAGGACTTACTTCAGCCATTTTGTCCATTGTTTCTTCTACATCATATTCTACATCATATTTTTTTGCAATACAACTGATTGATCCCTTTCTCATTTCCATTTTTGTATATAATTTTAAATATTTGCTTTGTAGTTATCCTGGGTTTTGAAATATAACCTCCTAGTGTGAAATGATAGCAACTTAATTTCAATAATATACACATCCTCAGCATCTATACTTCTCCATTTCCCCCTCTTTATATTATTTTTGTCACATATTACCTCTTTATATTTTGCCTGTCCATAACATCAACATATGATTATTTATTATTCAATTGTATTTTAAATCATTTAGGAAATGAAGAGTAGAGTTACATACTGAGGAGACCAGACTACCGGATTTTGATTTTACCCATGTCATTACATTTACTGGAGATCTTCATTTCTTCATAACTGCTCCAAGCTACTCTCCCCTGTTCTTTCTTTCCACGGTAAAGAACTTCCTTTAGCATTTCTTGTACAGAAGGTCTCTGTACGACAAACCTGCTCAGTTTTTGTTTATTCACAAATGTCTTAAATTTGCCCTCAATTTTGAAGGACAGTTTTGTTGGATAAGGAATTTTTCACATTGATGCTGAAAAACAAGAAAAGGAAGGGGTCATGGGGCACAATCTTGGACTTTCTTTTCAAGGAAACCTTCAGAACTTCAAGCATAAATAATGTGTCTTTTATACTTGAAATGTTATTCAGGTTTTAAGAGGGTTCATTTCCAACATTTTTCAAATCCACAAACAACACAAATGATGTTTTTTTCTGGAGGGGATACTCAATCGACTTTTACTGAGGAATCGATTATTGTTGGGATGTTCTTATTGAACAGGGCACGGTATCTCACTTCTCCAGGTGCTGCTGCATGCTGTCCAAGAGGATGCAGCCCCCTGTGGTCAGAGCTTGGGCAAGAGCATCTAATAAGAGCCTTCCAGAGACCCAGCATTGCTCTTCCCATCAGCCCTGACACCTGGCAAAGGGTTACCCAGATATGCAACCTGGACAGTGAAAAAGTGTTAAAGGTCCCTTTTTTCCCAGTGTATGTCCTTAATTTTCTAAATATTGCAATCCATAGCCACTAGCAACTGTTAAGGATTTTATTCTAGAGGCTTCTTCCACACTCAGAGGGATGGTCTGTGATGGAAATAGAAGACCCTCCCCCCACTAATATCTTTCCTGCCCAGCTGTCTTCCACGGATGATAATTTCCTCTTTGTACCATAGTGTCTCTCTGGATCAACATAACAGGTTTAGAAACGTAGGCAGTGGAACAGGAGAAGAGAGTGAAAATCTCTCCTGTGGACAGTTCACAGGGCTCCCTTACATTTTCAGCGTTCAGATGTTTCCCGAATACTGTGACTATTAGCTTCCCCTGTAGGTGGTGGAACAGGAGAATGAAGAACCCCACTACAAACAAGAGGAAGTAGAATGAAAACAGGCCCCACTTAGTTGAGCTTCAGCTCAGCCACAGGGTGCCAGTGCTGCTCAGATTTAAGAAAAAGTTTTTTCTGTGGTCCAAAGTGAAATGCTGCCTTGGACAACTGGACCCAAGTGAGAAAGTGCATGCCAGCCCAGGGTTCTGGTCTGACATCAGGGGCCTTTGAACAGTCACAAGGGTTTCATGAGGCCTGGGGGTGGGGAGACTCACCAAGTACAGTGCACTCACCACCCACCACCACCATGCCTCTCAGTTTCCCCCACGGACACCCTTTCCTCCATCCTTTCATTCTCACTTTATTTTTCTTTGCCTTTCTATTTTCCAAACCCATCCTTTATTTACATCATAGGTGTAATTTTAGTCTAAGTCTCTGTTTATTACCATAGAGCATAAATATCCAATAGTCACTGTATGAATTAATCAGTTATATGTTCCTTGATAATGTGAATTTCTCCCAGGAATGATTGATATACAACATCCTCTACTCTCAACCCTAGCATCCCTGGCAATGTGTTTTGTTGTGTTGTTTTGGTTTTCAGACAACCTCAACTTAGATCAGTTTTCTCAACATTGTCTGTATTGACAATTTGGGTCAGCTATTTCATTTTGGTGCAGGACTGTTTTGTGGAATACAGTAGGCTTAGCAGCACCCTTGGCTTCTATCCACTGGATAACAGTAGCTCTTTTCTCTTCATTGCAACAACCTGCTGTCTCAAGTCATTATCACGTGTTCCCTGGGGGGCAAAGTTACTCTATTTCAGAACCACTGATTTAGATATAGACATTTGCCCCCTATTCAATTTTCCCCAAAGATTCCCTTTTCACAAAAGGTAATTCATGACAGTTGTAGCTTTTCTAAAAATACTGTAGAATGACAAGGAGAGCGAAAGATGCATAGCACACCATTAGCAAACAGTATAAAGATCAACTCATTCAAATTATTTTCTCCCAAATTCATTTCTACCTTGCTTTGCGCCATGGGCTATCTTCTCCCTTCTCCCAGGCAGAACTTCACTCCTCTCTCTCTCTCTCTCACCCTTCATCCAGTTTAATCTACTCTGACTCTATCATCTAGATAAATGGACTTTTCCAGTTCCCCACCTGGACCACATACAATTCCATCCTGGGGAGAATGAAATGCCTTCTCTCTAACACAGTTCAACCTGTTAGAAAAGCATTTGAAGTTATATATCACATACACACACAATTTCCAAACATTTTTGGTTGTTTTTAATAAACTAATGGTTATTGCCTTTATGAAGGGTTTCCTGATTTTTTCATCTATTTTCTAACCTTTCACTGAAAAGTTGACCTTGATAATTGAATCTCAATAATTAAAAAAATAACTAATAGCATTATTTTTATTGGCACATATTATCAGTATTTGTTTATATGCATAAACATGTGCATAATCTCCCCAATGTTATGCAGGCATGCAACAGAATTGTTAGACCTACAGTTTCTTGATTAAAACTAGAAAATGCTGCAGGTAAACAGTGTATCATTTCCTTACTTCATTTTCACCCATTCTACTGCTGATACAAATGAATTGACTTTGGCCCAGGAAATCTAATTCTTTATCGTTCAAGGGGAGAGATTTTACCAGACGCAAAGGTTCCTTTCTTTATCTATTTCCTTCTGCATCAATAGCTTCCCCATAGCTTCCTTTACCCAAAGAACTTAAACTTCAAGCCAGGTCCTTGACTTCAGGAGTGGTTTGTTTGCTAATGCTGCTGGAATGCAATATTCCAGAAATAGAATGTCTTTTATAAAAGAGGATTTATTAAGTTACAAATTTACAGATTGTGGTAGTTAGATTCAGTTGTCAACTTGGCCAGGTGAAGGCACCTAGGTCTGTTGCTGTGGACATGAACCAACAGTACGTGAACCTCATCTGTTGCTCATTACATCTGCAGTTGGCTAGGAGGCGTGCCTGCTGCAATGAATAATGTTTGACTTAATTGGCTGCTGCTTAAATGAGAGAGCACAACGTAGCATAGCCTAAGCAGCTCAGCATACCTCATCTCAGCACTGGCAACTCAGCCCAGGTCTTTGGAGATGCAGAAAGGAATCACCCCGGGAAAAGCTGTTGGAATCCACGGGCCTGGAGAGAAGGCCAGCAGAGACCATCCTGTGCCTTCCCATCCTGTGCCTTCCCATGTAAGAAAGAACCTCAGTGGAAAGTTAGCTGCCTTTCCTCTGAAGAACTATACATTAACGAAATAAATCCCCTTTTATTGAAAGCCAATCCATCTCTGGTGTGTTGCATTCCAGCAGCTAGCAAACCAGAACACAGATCTATGGCCTTAAAAGTGTTCTAACTAAGGCATTCAGACAAAGATACCTTGACTCCTAAGAAAGGACCAATGGTGTCCAGGTTTCCTTTGTCTCATGGGAAGGCACCTGGCTGGTGTCAGCTGGTCCTTTCTTAGCTTCTTTGGAGCAATTGCTGGATTTCTTCTCTTAGCTTCCCTTGGCTCTCTCCACGTTCTGGCTTACTTAGCATCTCATGGAAAGGGACATGGTGACGTCTGTGGACTCTGGTTCTTGTCTAGCTTTTGTTGGCTCTCCCAGCTCCTGGTGTCTCCTGGGGCTTCTGCATTTCCAAATACCTGCATCTAGGTATCTGTTCTCTCTGTCAACATTCCAAGCATCTCCACATGTCTTCATCTGAGCTTCCGCTGCACTTTTCCAAAATGTCTCCCTTTTTAAAAGACTTCAGTAAACTAATCAAGACCCACCTTGAATGAGCAGAGTCAAATCTCCATCTAATCAAAAGGTCACACCCACAATTAGGTATGTCATATCTCCATGGAAACAACCTAAGCATGAAGTTCCACCTTAAACAATACATCTGGCCCCACCAGATTGGAAAAGGATTGAAAGAATATGGCTTTTTCTGGGGTATATAACAATTTCAAACCAGCCCAAGGAATCTATTTTGTAAAGTCCCTCCACAAATCATAGCATTTAATGTGTTTAATTAAATAATTTAATTAATATGCCTTAATTTGACATTTCAGAATACCAGTGATTCAAAAAAAACATTTAAAGTGTCAGGACAACAAGCACATCTACAAATCGAACATTAATTATAAATTCCTTCCCGTGTCAATACAGAATGTATATTCAACCAGACGTGTGATAGTATTACTTTTAAATGCTTATTTAATGAAAATGAGGTTGACTGTGAAAGCCAAGAGATCAAACTAAAACGTTACACTTTAATCAAACAAACTTTTGTTATCAAGTCAAACAGTGCTGTGTGATGACACACAGCCATTTGTGGACACGTCCTTGTGCCAGTTTGAAACTATTGTGTGCCCCAGGAAAGCCATGTTCTTTAATTCTCATTCAATATTGTTGGGTAGAATACTTTTGATTAAGTTGTTTCCATGGAGATGTGACCCACCTAATTATGGATGGGACCTTTTGACTAGATGTCCCACCCATTCAAGGTGGGTCACTTATTAGAGCCCTTTAATAGGGAGCCATTTTGGAAAAAGCTAAAAAGCCAATAGAGTCAACATGAGATGTACTATTTCGAGATCCTGCATTTCCTAATGCAGAAAGAAAACAACACCAGGGAAGCTGTTTGAAACAAGAAGTCAAAGGACCAGCAGATGCCAGTGCATACCTTCCTGGCTGACAGAGGTGTTCCAGACCCATCTGCCTTTGTTGAGTCAAGGTATCTTTCCCTGGATGCCTTAGTTTGGACATTTTTAAGGCCTTAGAACTGTAAACTTGTAAATTATTAAATTCCCTTTTTAAAAGCCATTCCTTTTCTGGTATATTGCTTTCCAGCAGGATTAGCAAACCAGTACAGTCCTTTCCCAGGAGGTCTCTTGATATATTTTCTGGATTCATGAATATTATGGGAATCCAGCATTGATATGCTTGGGTTATGGAGAGCAACACTTTCAAAATGGGGTGGATTGGTGAAGTTCAGAGGGGCACATTTCAGTTTTGATAAGCCCTCTGTTTGGTTTGGTGGCAATAAGTGAGTAGCTCTGGAGAATTCAATTAAAAGGCAAAGCTCTAGCTCAGGGAGTATCTCACCTAGTGTTCAGAGTCACCTCACCCATATCTTTAGACTTGACCCCCCATCGGATAAGCTGACAGCTATCTTGCTGATATTGAAAATTTCTGAGTTGTACTGATAAATTCCACAGGTCCATCTCCTTGGGGATTAAGGAACTTCTAACGCCCCCTGAGATTTTGCCTCACTTGCACGATGAAAGAGTTCTCCTTTGAGGCTATCAAAAACCAGCTGAACCAATACGATCGCTGTATTTAGCAAAAGGGCAGAAAATAGAACATGGGCAGGCATGGTTTATGTAATAACATTTTTTTTGTAATAAATGTGAGCAGATCCTACTGGGAGGACATTTAGGCTTTGATTTGTGAAATGGTAATGGGGACCCAGCTAGAGAGTAGCAAGTTTCCAGGGCCAGAAGGAAATACAGCCAGGAAGCAAGGAACAGATGTCAGCCCCAAGGACACAGGAGCTGGAATGATTTCCTCAGGGTGTACCAATTGGCTTCTGTAACACAGGCATCACCACCTTTTACCATTTGTGTGAGAATGAAAAGCCACTTCTTGGGAAGCCTGGATAGAAATTTAATTACTGTTCTCTGCATGCCAAACTCTAGATGTTTCGCAAAGGCAGCCCTTGAATTTTCCTTCTCTAGGGACCTCCTGATCCCTTTACCCCACTCCCAACTCTCCCTTCCCTATTTTGCACCCCAGTCCAAATTTAAAAGCAGCACAGAACAATTGGGAGTTGGTTTTAAATGACTCTTTCACACAAGGAGTTGAGTGTTAACCTGTTCATCTCACCTGCTCCCCATCCAGTACAAAAGATCAATTTTGAAGTAATCATGGCAGAACGTCATTTGCAAAAAGTACAGAATGGGAACAAATAAGTTTTTTTCAGGCATTTTGTTCTATTCTACCCCACATGTGATGACAAGGCACGAGGGATCTGATCCATGACTCCCTACCAGAACTGAGGGCCTGGACCGGGGAAACACATTGCTCATGATTTTATAAACAACCTCTTATATTCCACTATCAAACAAGTAGGTAGGTAAAAAGTCCAAAAACAGGTCCAAGCACTATATTCAAAAAGCTTTTTTTAATGGCTTTCATACAAACATGGAATAAGGGTAGGTTTAAAATTTATTAACTCATTAATGAGGAAACCAATAAAACAGTGAAACAAGCTCAAAGAGCACTTGAGGAACTGGGTATTTATAGTAGACTTTGAGAAGACTGCCAGATATGAAACTGGTTAATAATCTCCAGGGCAACCAAATCATAACTTAGGGTGGTCCTTTTTACCTGGTGGAAATTGTTTGTGCCTTTCAGAGAAATCCCACAAGTTAACATGTAATTTTGTGAAGCTTTGCCCTTTAATCAATAATAAACTGTGAGTTAAACAGTGCTACATTCTCCTAAATCATCCTGTAAGCCTTGGGTGGGTCTATTGAACAATGTCCCCGAGTGACATTGAAAGAACAAGCTCATCTTAACCCTGACCCTAACCCTCTCTTGGCCTTGTTTCCAAGTTTCAGAGAATCAGGTGAAACTTCTCTTGGTTTCGATTGAAATCATTCATGATACATGAATGTTCATACGTGTTTCAGCGAAACAGGCCCCAAATTCCTCTGTTTTTCTGGAATCTTCATGAAAAGTATTCCTTTCCCCTTCCTGCAATGTTCTGTTGTGAAATTCCGTCTATATTGTATAAGATATTAATTCAAAGGAACTTCACGTACCAAGCTGGGTTCCTCCATGCTGTTCTTTATGCTCCATAGCCGTTGTATTTCCCTCAAAGCTGCAAGAAAACAGAGCAGGAAAAACTGAGCTCTATTCTGCAGACAGGTCTGAGCGATGCAGAAACATTTTGCTATGTTGAATTAAAAGTTTCCTATTTTATTTCTCAGTTAAGTTAAAAAGCCTATAATGGTTCTTACTCTGAGTACAATGCACACACGAAACTGTAAAACTGGAAAATTCATAGGCTGGACTTGCTATTTTCTATGCTCTGGGATCTATAGTTAGACAAAAAAAAAAGAACTTGAAAGAACTATAAAGTTAGAAGTTGATTTGCAAATATTGCTTTTCCCCTTAAAAAGATTTTCAACCTTAAAAGATGATGGAGTCAGAAACACACTTCGGTTATTGTTCCAAAAAGAGGTAGATTTATTTTTTCATACTTGTGTGTATATTATTTCTATTTGTTTTGCAATTTATTGTATACAACCATCACTCTTTTTCTACTTGCCTGGGTTAAGAGTTTAAGAGAGTTGAGTGCATTTTTCTCATTGTTCAGTAATCTAAATATTTATAAAAGCAGTCCTTCTAGATTTGAAAGAGTTGTAAATCTTTGTAAACAGGAAAATTTCACAACACTGTTGCTTGAAGAATAACAAGATTTGCTACATTTCTCAGTCATAATTAGCCTTTTATTTATTCTGATAATTATCCAGATAGCTTCACTGAAATAATACCAAGTTTATCAACATACCAAGTCTCTTAGATTTGACTTTATTTAGTCAAATAAATAAAATCAATACCCAGGAACTGACCACTTACTCTCCTGGAATTCCCCCAAATGGCTTGGAATGTGTGATGGCTCCATCTTCAGATGTCTGATTTTGAATCCTGGAAGTATTCACTGGAGAAATTGAGATCTTGTTGCTGCTTCCAAATTTGACTCCTTCTGCTTTGTTATTGAACTAGAACCTGGGAACCTCTCTTTATATGGGGTGCTTCTAATGAAGAATTTTATCCTCTGCCTGTCTTTTAAAGGGAAAATGTTCTGACTTTACCAACATCCCCAAGCACAGGAATGGATTTGGTTCCAAACTTTCATTTTGTGGCAGCTGGCTGGAGCTTGGAATGCATTTCCTCATAGAAGCAGAGCCAAGAAAGGAACCCGAATAACCCATAATCCTTGCTTCACCTACAGCACTGCTGAATATGTGTATGCATTACCAGGTGTTTAAAAGAGTTGAGAACATTTATTTTTCCTTTCTGTCATTCTCTATTTCAATGGATTATGACTATTGGCAAACATGGGAACTTTTCACAGCACTGTTTAAACCACCTGTGCCCCTTTTCAGGGTGGGGCATTTGGTACAAACAGGTACAAATGAACTCTCCAATTTTACCACTTCTGGAACACTGTTTCTGTGGAAGGTCCATTCCAGGTAGTACCTGGGGATGCCAGGGTCATTGCTACAGCCACAGCCTCAGCACCTATACACACGCATACACACGCGTGCACACACACGTACATGCATGCACACACAAAGCCCCCAATGTGGAAATAGATCCCTCTGTGATTCTGCAACCCCAGCTGGGGTTGGCTACAGGTTTGTAGGATGGGGCTTACACCCAGGACAGGGTGGGAGCACTGTCTACTGGGGATGAGAGACCCAGAGACCTCTGCAAGTTCTGCTCCCATTTGCTGTAACATAGGTGGGCTAAAGGCTCAAGCCAGAGGGAAGGTGGGGTAGGGGAGGCTCTCCTTATGTAATATCTGCTTCAACTGGAAGAAGCAGCCAGAGCACCTTTGGAAGGAGCAGAAACTGAGGCTGGGGCCAGGGTGGGATAGTAGCAAAGCAAACATTCTCAAGATGAACGGTACAATTGCAGTCCCAGCCTTCGGATGTCTGGAAGGTGAGTGGAGTCAGAGCATGTGGCTGCTAAAGTTGGCAATGGCCTCTTGCCCCACTATTGTGCACCAAATGTTCACCCCAGGGGGGGCTTCTAGCTCCAGAGCACCATCGTCCTTAGCAATCATATGCTGCATGATAGTATTTTTAGAAACCAGCAAAAGGGGTACAGCACATAAAACTTTCCAAAAAGTCAAGCATGTCAGACCTGCCCATGTAGGAAATGGGTAGAAGAACCCAAATATTAGTCGATTCTGCTATCTGCCATCACTCTCCCATTCCACAGCCTTGGAGTATCATGCCACCACAGAAGGTATGATCAGTTTCAACCCCTTGTCCTGTGGGCATGAACCCATTTGTAAATAGGACCTTTGAAGATGTCATTAGTTAAGGTGTGCCAAAGTGAATGAGGAAAACCTTAATCCAATATGGCTGAAGTCTTTATATGCAAAGGAAGCTGGACAAGGAGAAGGAAGCCATAGGGAGCAGCCAGAAGCTGAAAGTCAATGAAACCCAGTAGAGAAAGGAGAAGATGCCGCCATGTGCTTTGCCATGCTATGAAAAAGCCTAGGAACTCCAAAGATTGCCATCTGATCAGAAGATCCCAACCCTGAGAGGAAGCAAGACT
Source organism: Tamandua tetradactyla (assembly GCF_023851605.1). NCBI lineage: Eukaryota > Metazoa > Chordata > Mammalia > Pilosa > Myrmecophagidae > Tamandua > Tamandua tetradactyla. The sequence goes on along the minus strand of NC_135327.1, from coordinate 40,740,311 downwards.
TTTAGCTTCTGGAACTGTGAGCCAATAAATTCCTGATGTTAAGCCAATCCATTGTATAGCATTTGTTTTAGCAACCAGGAAACTAATATGGGAGATATCCTGGGATGTAGTTGGTCCATGATTACCATTATTTATTCATGTTAGCATCTGTTAAGATGCCTTCTTTCTCTCTGGTCCTTATCCACAGGTACATGCAGGTCCCTACTGCCACTCTGGGGGGTCATGGCTATTCTATAGAGACATCCTTTGTCCCATTTACCTCAATAAAGCTCATAGATATTTCTTCTGATCTTACATCATGCTAAGTGAAGGAAAACTCAGGAGTCTTTCCACTTTGCTGGAGAAGGGCAGAGAATCTTTTACTCTCAGATCCTGTCTTCCATAATGAAACAGTAATTACTCCTAATTGTAATCAGGATTTACCAGGGAAACAGGGTATTTAGCCCTTAGGTGGCTTACATTTCTGATGTATGCCTGATCACAACCATCATAGGTGGATTTTCATTATTTCGTACTCAGTTAAGTAACATCATCTTCAATTTTAATATGCAACTCATGTGGCAACTACAAAGCACATTGGAATATAAGAATTCTAAGCTATAGTCCACTGACTAGCATCATAGATACACCAGAAGCACTGGAGAAGAGTTCATACAGTAATCTCCCCTCATTCTATGCATCCTTCTCATAAAACTCTGAGTAAACATGGACCTTATGAAAATAGTTCAGAATACGTTGCAATATTCCCAAATCATTTCTATTCAACTAGAAAAACAATGTCATATTTTGTTTAAGAGAAGAGTACACAGACATCCCTGTGATGTTCCTTTTTTAGGCCACCGAGGCCTTGTGCGAGAGCCAAGTGTCCTAATGACCTAAGGCAAGGACTGCCACATCTTCAGGTTAAAGGGTCACCCTTTCCTTTAATGTCCAAATAAGGTGTCAGGAGAAGTGGAGTTCAAGATGGGAGCCCAGTCATGTGCTTACACCCTCCCCTCTCCACGTCCCTTTAAAATGAAAATAGAGGTGCCCAGAGAGATTAAATGCATAACAACAAAGAGGTCCTCCTGAGGTCCATCCAGAAACAGGGCCCACAATAAATGTAATGAAGAAGAAGGCAGTTGGTGAGGATACTGGTGAGGATACTGGTGAGTAACACAAAGAAGTAAGTGAAACATCCAGCCTGGGCATGTCCCATGGACTTTAGAACTTTGAGGATAAAGAGAACTTTCCAGGGGAAAAGAAAATCAAATCCATTATAAGAGGAAGGAGATTCAGACCAACATCGATTAGACTTCTTTTCAACAATGCCAGAGGGTAAAGTACAATGGAGAAATGCCTACAAAGGAGGAAGGAAGAGAACTTTGAATATCAAATGTCACCATTATCTAAAGTATCAGTCTAGCATAAGGGCAAAATAAATATGTTTTCAGACATACACAGAGTCTAAAAGTTAGCCTTCTGGAAAATGGGGGGAGGGGGGTAGACAAAAAAAAATGAAACAAAACAAAAGGGAAAAGAGCGGATTGATTCCAAAAGTATAGATAAAAGAAGCCTCAGACAAAGTCCCTTGAGGGATGGGAGGAAAAAATACGGAACTATTAAACTTAACCACTAGGGAAACCCCAGATTCTGTGCCAAACCTCAGGGACACCCAAATCAATAGGCCAAACCCTTGATCTTGTGAAGCTTATGTATGTAGCAGAGAAGCTTAGCCTACCTATAGGTACACCTAAGAGTTACTTCTAGAGGCCCTCTTTTGTTGCTTAAATGTGGCCTGTCTTTCTCCAAGCCCAGCTCTGCCTGTGAAACCATTGCCCTTTCCCCTACGTGGGACATGACATCCAGGGATGAAAGTCTCTCTGGCGATGTGGAAGATGACTTCCAGGGATGAGCCTGGCCCTGGCACCATGGGATCAACAATGCCTTCCTGACCAAAAAGGGGGAAAGAATTGTAACAAATAAGGTATCAGTGGCTGAGAGAGTTCAAATAGAGTCAAGAGGCTACAATGAAGGTCACTCTTATATCTCGTTACTTATTATAACTTTCCAAACCTCAACAAAAACCATTCCTGCCAATCCGAAAGAACACCTAGGGCATATATAAGACTCTATAAAGGTTCTGTGCTAAGGTAACACTCTAAAACCTACAACCTCCAGACAGGTCCCTGGGCCTGATAAGTCCTGAAATGCAGAGGGGTCAGCCCTTCCACAACATCAACGGGTTCCATTCCCCTGTCCCACATTATCGACAGCCCCTACCAACATGAAAAAGTTAGAATGGGCATAGCCCAAATACCCCTAAACAGTAGGAGAAAGATCAAAGGGGATGGTGAAGTTATATAGAGAAGGTAGGGTTAAACAAATGAGTATGACTGCTGAACCACTATATTGATATTTCTTTTAGCTTCCAATACCTTAGAGAAGCTTAGGAGCACAAAATCCTAAAATTGTAGAATTGTAACCCATACTAATTAAATTCTGAAATCTGTCCTGCAAATAATTTTTGTGCTGTGCTTTGAAATTTATTGCTTTTATGTATATATGTTATTTAAAGAGAAGGAGTATAACAGAGAAGATAGGATTTAAGAAATGAGCATGACTGCTGAATCATTATATTGATATATCTGTTGGTCTCCAGTATCTTGGAGCAGCTAGAAGAAAAAACAAAAAATCATGGAACTGTAACCCATACCAAACTTTAAAATCTGTTTTATAACCACTTGTTAAAATGTACTTGGAAATTGCATTGCTTTTTTGCATATATGGTATAGTTCACAATAAAAAAAAAGTTAAAAAAAATAACAACAAAAAAGAAGCCTCAGGACTATAGTTTCCAGAGGGTCTAGAAAATAACCAGTTCAGATTGCAGCAGAAATGCAGAAGTCTCTGGAAGCAGAAGTTCAAAGGGAAAGTGATTCCCTGCAGAGTTAGTATGATTGAAAGTCTGGATATTTCCAAAGATGTGTAATGGTAAATATCCTTATGAACAACAACAATAAAAAAATGAATGGAGACAAAAAGGGAGGGAGGGAGGTGGGGAGGAAAGGAAAGTGAGAGGGAAAGAAAGAGGGAAGGATGGACGAAGAGAGGGAAGGAAGGAGGAAAAGAAAGGCGATTAGAAACCCCATGGGGATGCAGGAATCCTTTCGAGAAAATGATGGTTCAAATATGAAGTAAGCTGAAATATAGCACGATTATGCTTTTGGAGAATTGAAGAAGGGCAAGAAAAGAGACTTCATTTGACCTTGATGCTACAAACATTCTCCTTTAAATGTCACAGGATTAGTGACATTCGACTCATAGAGGAGAATCAATCTTTAGTCCATGGTCAATGGTCCAGTGAACCTTGTGACAATGATATAACATGGTTTATTGGTATTCAACCTAAAGACTCAGCCTAACGAAGTCTAGAAAACTGAATTATGATCACAGAGCAGAGTGCACGTGCGAAAGTAAATGTGTAGCTGATAGAAATGGTGGTGGTGGTGGTGGGGAAACGGTCTACAGCGAAAGCAGTTGGAAATCTTTCATCTTCTCTATAACCTCTCCTTCCCTTTATCCATTAAGTTCTTTTCTCTGTCACCCACCAGCCTCTGCACCTGTGGTCTTGCGCTTTCCTCTGCCTGAGCCCAAGCCTCTGGTTCCGGCCCCAGTTTCCATCCTTCAGGCACCAGCTCGTGTCTCAGCTGTTAAGAGATTTCTCCTTCGACAGCCCCAGTCTACTGGGATCCCACTGCTGAAACCAACGGGATATCTGGGGACTGCATTACCAACTGACTTGCCAGACAGGGGACATGAGTTATGTTATTTTTTTAATTGAAATAATTTCAAATTTATAGGACAGTTGCGAAAATAATACAAACTCCATATAGAGAATTCCAACATAACTCACCCACCACCACATACATAGAGCCACCAATATTAATATTTTGCATCATTCTGTCTATCCAACAATATCTGTCATCTGTCTATCCATCCTTCCACCATCGGTTTATCCACTGTCTACTCAGTCTCTCCTCTATCACTCTAGAATCTGTCTGTCCACCTTCTACCTACCATTTATCTATTTTCTGAACATGTGAGAGCAGGCTGCACACATCATCCTCCCTAAACACACAGTACTTCCATGTGTGTTTCCTATGAGCACAAATATTCACTTATGTAACCAGTTTAAGCACAGTTGTCAAGTTTGAGAAATCTAACCTTGATATAAAGCTTAATTTCTATATTCCAATGTTTACTTATGTCCCAATAATGTCCTTTTGAGCCTTTTTCTCCTCTATTCTTAGATCCCATCCAGTATCACATACTGCATTTAATTTTCATTAATAATGTTCTCTTAATACTCCTTATAAAATTGAAACATATGCAAAATGTGTTAGCAAGAGAATATTTCAGCTACCTGTTGAGAAAACTTTCTTAAAAGCAGAGAATCTGTTCTATCTTTGAGTTAACATTCTTGATTAATTCAACTTTCAGAACAAAAGCAACCCAGACTCTGGCGTCCTGGCCTCCATTCTTATTAATAAGACTTAAAACTGGGCACTTGCCCTTTCCTTACTGAAAAGAGCAGAGTGGTGGGACCCATTCCCTCTAAGCACCTTTCTACCTGGATGTGGAGTGGGGTGTCCTCAACCTTGTCTGCAGACTAACATCACCTGGGGAGCTTATAAAATTCCCAGTGCCCAAGCCACACCCCAGACCAATTAAATCAGAAGCTATGGAGCTGGGACCCAGGCCTCAGTATTTTTCTAAGAGCTCTCCACGTGGTTCCACTGTGCAGCCAAGGTTGAGAACTGATTTAAAGGCTGCAGCTTCTAGAATAGTGACACTTCTAGAACCTGACTACATATTGAAATCATCTGGCGAGCCTGTTCCCACACTAGAAACTCTAATAAGTCCTGGGTGTGACTTATTAGAATTTTACATCCCCCTCCAGGCGATCATAAGGTACAGCCAGGTTGAGACCACTTTCCTGGACTATATCGGGGCACTAATGGGGAGAGTGGCATAGGTGAGAGAACCGTGCCAGGATCCCTCTACCGGCAGGAGCAGTAGAGGAAATAAGGAAAGCCCTTAAGGTTTTTTCAGTTTTTCAGTTACACCTTTAGGGAGTAGGTCAGGAGAAGATTGATTCCCGGTTACCGGGGAGGTGGAGGGTCAGAGGTGGTGCTCAGAGGACAGGGGGGAGCGGCTCCCCCTGGCTCCCCCCTGACAGTTATTGCCTGCCCTTTCCCATGAAGTCAGCCCCCAGCCACACGTGTTAGAGAGGAAACATCAGAGCAGAGCAGAAAGGGTCCCAGGGACCATGGCGCCAGGCCTTTCTTCCTGCAGACCCCTGGACAGGGCTGGCATAACAACGAGGGGACGTGGTGGTTGCCCCATACGGCTTCTTCTGAGAGTTTAAAGATGAAGTCCTGAGCAGAGGTGTTGTCTGGTGGGAGTGTTGACAGTTGTGCTCCAACAGGGGCTCCCCTCGAGGGGCTCCTCCTCTTCCCTGTTGTGGGGGGCAGACTTCTAAGACACTCGTGGTCTCTGTGCTTGGTCTTGTGCCCCATATCACCCCCTCCTTGTGAGTGTGGTAGCACCTGGCCTGCTTCTAGCCCACAGAAGATGGTAAAAGTGATGGGATGTCACTCCTGTGATTGCATTGTGTGATGATAGATAGATACATAAATAGATATAGATAGATATAGATGATGGATAGATAGAAATGATAGGGAGTTAGATATATTTTAGATAAATAGATGATAGATGATATGAAGGGGAAGATGATATATGGATGATAGATGATAGATATAGATAATTAGATAATAAAGATATAGATATACAGATAGGTAATAATGATGAAAGATGATGATAGATAGTAAAGATGATGGATAGATGATAAATAGAAAGATATAGAGACAGACAGGTGGACGGATAGGTAGGTGATAAAGATACAGATATATACATAGGTAGATACATAGATAAATGATCAATAAATGATTGACAGATGATAGATATGACTCAATCTTGCTAGAATGCCTGAGTTTAAGGGTTGCTGTTCTACTGATGCTGAAAAGCAAATGGCGTGTTGTGAACTGGGGAGGGGCCCTGTGGCAGGGCACCGTGGGCAGCCTGTAGGAGATGAAGCCCTCAGTATATAGCTCCAAGGAAATGAATTCTGCCAACAACTGTGAGAGCTTAGATGAGGACCTGAACCTCCACCAACAGCTGACTGCAGCCGGATGAGACCTGAGCAGAGAACCCAGGCAAGCTGTACGCAGACTTCTGACCTGTGGGGGCTGTGAGGTTAGAGCCTTGTGCTGTTTTAAGCCGCTAAATGTAATTTGTTGTGTAGCAACAGGAAAAGAATGCACTTATCCTTAAACTCATGAGGGGTGTGCTGGTTTGAAAGGATTTATATACCTAGAAAAGCCACCCCTTAATACTAACCCAATCTTGTGGGAGCAACCCTTACCCTTTCCCTATTCAGCACTGTATGTTGGAAACCTGATTAGATTATCTCCATGGCGCTGTGACTCACCCAATTATGGGTGTTAAACCTTGATAAGAGGGAGATGTGACTCCACCGATTCCGGTGGGTCTTGATTACTGTACTGGAATCCTTTACAAGAGGAAGCATTTTGGACACAGACCCTTTTTAGAGCCACGAGGCTGAGAGCCCATGTAGCCAGAGACCTTTCGAAAATGTCCCCGGAGAAGCTTTATGAAACAAGAAACTGGAAGAGAAAGCTAGAAGACACCACCATCATGTTCATGTGTGTCTTTCCAGTTGAGAGAGAAACCCTGAACTTCATCTGCCTTTCCTGGGTGAAGGTAACCTCTTGTTGGTGCCTTAGATCGGACATTTCTATAGACTTGTTTTAACTGGTACATTTTCACGGCCTTAGAATTGTAAACTTACAACTTAATAAATTCTCACATTTAAAAGCCATTCCATTTCTGGTATATTGTATTCTGGCAGCTAGCAAACTAGAACAAGTGGCAACACAGACTGGCGCTAACCTTTGACCCTTCACCAAGACACATGCCAATCAGAATCTCACGAATTTTCAGGCCAAAATATCACTCACCCGAGTAGTCCAACCGCCAAAAAGAAAGACCGCAAATGAATACCATACGCCGCTGGAAGCAGGATTATTGGAACATAGGAAACAAGAATCAGAAATCACACACACAAAAAGAAACAGATGGAATAGTAGATATGAAAAGGAGAATAATTTAAATACAGAAAACCACATGGAATAAAGAGCAAACGGATACAGCTGGAGAATCAATGAGTAAGAACATTTGCTCTAGGACCTCTCCAAGAAGACAAGTGGGAGAAACAAAGAAACAGGAAACAGAGATGTTAAAAGACATGGAATGCGGTAGTAAAAGTACAGATCAAGGAGAGAAGGAAAACAAATGGAGAGGAGGAACTACTTGAAGAAATAATGAAGTTATGTTTCCTAGAATAAAAAAAAAAAAAGATAAAAGCCCACAGAATAAAAGAGTATATGATGTGCCTTGCTGTAGAAAGAAAGAAAAACTTACACATAGACCCCATTCTAGCGGAATTTAAAAATTCGAAGACACTGTCATTATATTTATTCAGATTTTTTTTTTTTTTTTTGGCATGGGCAGAATCCAGGAATTGAACCTGGGTCTCTGGCATGGCAGGCAAGAAGTGTGCCACTGAGCCCCTTTGCTCCACCCTCAAAGCCATTATGTTCAAAATTTCCAGACTGCCAAAGCAGATCATCTACAATGGAGTAAATTAAATTGCCATCAGGCTTCTCAAAAGCACCATTAGGCTCAAGAAGACAATGGAATAATATTTTTGAAGTACTGAATAAATATAACTTTGAACCTAGATCTTTATAAATAGCTAACTTGTCATTGAACTGTGAGGACATAATAAAAATGTCTGCAGGCACAGAAAGTCTTCGAAAGTGTGCCTTTGCCAGATGCGCAGATATGCAAAGAACAAGGGAGAGGGTGTTCCAGAGGAAACAGCAAAGCTCTCAAGCTGTTTGATGTGTTTGAAGAACAAAAAGAAGGTCTGTGCGGCTGAGGTGGAGGGGCTGAGAGAGACGCAGCAGATGAGGTTAAAGAGGGGGCACAGACCCAAGTGTGAGAACTTCTTGGGCCAGGGGAAAGGCTTTGGATTTCTTCCAAGAATAGTGAGTAGCCAGAGGTTTGAGCAGAAGAGTGATGTAATCCTATTTCCCTTCTAAAGACATTGTTCTGGCTGCTGTGCATAAAATAACCAGTAGGGGGCAGGAGTGGATACACGATTCCAATCAGAAAGTTATTGCAGGGTTTTGAATATGAAGTGATGGTGACTTGGCTTATGTTGGTAGCAGTAGAAGATGTGATGGCTTATTTCACGTATCAGCTTGGGTAGGTTATAGTGTCCAATAGTTTGGTCAAGCAAGCACTGGCCTGATTGTTACCCTGAGAATATTTTGTAAATGGATTAGCATCTACAGTCAGTTGATTACATCTCTGGCCAACCGCATCTACAATCAACAAAAGAGGTTGTCCTCAGCAATGAGGGGAGTTTTCACATCCAAGCAGTTGGAGGTCTTAAAGCAACAACTGAGAATGTCAAAAGTCAGAAAGAAGAATTCTTATCTCTACTTCAGCCAGCCAACTTCACCTGTGGAATTCAACATCCCTTCAACAGAGTTTCCAACTTGTGGTTTGTCTTATGTAATTCAGACTTGCCGATCCCCACAGTTGTGTGAGCCAGTTCCCATAATAAATCTCAATGTATTTACATATATATATATGTATTTAATATTTACATATGTGCATATGTATATGTATATAGGTGTGTCTATGTGTATATGTATATGAGTATATGTGAGTATATCCAAACAATTCTGTTTTCTGGAGAACCCTAATACAAAGTAGAGAGAAGAGGAAAGTGTCAGGTTACATATTGTGGGGAGAGCAGGCAGAAGTCATTGATTGTGTTTGTGGTAGGGAATAAAGAATGGAGGAAAGTAAGGATAACACTGAGATAGATAAAACTGAAAAAGGGACGGTTTGGGGAGAGAAAATCAAGACTGCTAACTTCAGCGCTGTCACACTGTTATCTCTCCGAGCGTTGAAGATGTAAGACAGTGGATGGCTAGAGATGTCAGGGACCAGGATGGAAGTCCAGTCTGAGGCTATAGATTTGTGACCATTGGCATACAGGCAGTGTTTAAAGCAAGGGGAATAAATGGATTTCCTGAGAGTGTGACTATGTACAGAGATGAGAAGAGAGGGGAAGGGAGGGGAGGAAAGGAGAAGAAGGGAAGGGAGGGAGGAGAGGATTGAGGGAGGGAGGGGTATGGAGAGGAGGGGAGGGAGCAAGTGGAGGAGAGAGGAAAGGAAGAGGGAAGCAGGGGAAGAGGAGGGAGGGGAGAGGAGCAGAGGGGAAGCCCTGGCTGGAATTGGTGGTACAGTGGAAAGGCAGGCAAAAGTGAACAAAGTTGAGTAGCCCAGTAGGTAGAAGCCAATTCAGAGAGCACTGAGTGGTGTAGAAGCCAAGAGAAAATGGAGTTTAATAACGTGGGGGAAATAAATCGTGTGGAGTAAAATGAAGAAAGGCCAATGGCCACGATGAATTTGGCAGTAACTCAGGCAATAGTAACTGCAACAAAAATCATTCCAGTCTAGTGTCAGGGACAGACTGGAGCGGGTGGGAGAGCAAATGGTATGTGAGGAAGCCAAGACAACTAGTATAGACAGGAGTGATACAATCTAAGACTCATAGGTGTCCCAGAGCAGAGGTCAGCAAATTTTTTTGTATAGAGAGCCAGACAGTAAATATTTAAAGCTTCCCAAGTCAGATGGTGTGCTGGTTTGAAAGTATTATGTACCCCCCTGTGCTGGTTTGAAAGGATGTATGTACCTTAGAAAAGCCATATTTTAATCCTAATCCCATTTTGTAAAGGCCACTGTTTCTTCTAATCCCTATTCAGTACTGTATGTTTGAAACTGTAACTAGATCATGTCTCTGGAGATGTGATTTAGGGAGCCACATCTTGATGTGATCTTGTTGTAATCTTGAGTGATTAAGAGTGTTGTTAAACTGGATTAGGTAGAGGTATGTCTCCACCCATTTGGGTGGGTCTTGATTAGTTTACTGAAATCCTATAAAAGAGGAAACATTTTGGAGAAAAAGAGAGATTCAAAGAGAGTAGAGAGTAGGTGCTGCAGCACCACGAAGCAGAGAGCCCACCAGCCAGTGATCTTTGGAGATGAAGAAGGAAAATGTCTCCCAGGGAGTTTTATGAAACAGGAAGCCAGGAGAGAAAGCTAGCACATGACACTGTGTTTGCCACGTGCCCTTCCAGATGAGAGAGGAACCCTGACTGTTTTCACCATGTGCCTTCTCACTTGACAGAGAGACCCTGAACCTCATCGGCCTTCTTAAACCAAGGTATCTTTCCCTGGATGCCTTTGATTGTACATTTTTACAGACTTGTTTTAATTGGGACATTGTCTCGGCCTTAGAACTGTAAACTAGCAACTTATTAAATTCCCCCTTTTAAAAGCCATTCTGTTTCTGGTATATTGCATTCCAGCAGCTAGCAAGCTAGAACACCCCCTAAAAAGCCATGTTTTAATCCTGATTCAATATTGTTGGTGGAAATTTTGATTAGATTATCTCTATGAAGATGTGGCATGCCCAACTGTGGGTGTGACTTTATGATTAGATGGAGATGTGACTCCACCCATTCCAGGCTGGAGTTTACTGAAGTCCTTTAAAAGAGGAAACATTTTGGAGAGAGCAGAGCTGACACAGATGCCAACCCTTGGATTACAGAGACACAGATGCTTGGAGGTGCTTGAAGCTCAGTAAATGTTGCCATGACATGTTAAGCAAGCCAGAACCTAGAGAGAGCCAAGGGAAGCCAAGAGATGAAAGCCAGACCTGGAGAAGCAAAGTGAGGAACCCCCACAGGAACAGAGGCTGAAAGCAACGAAGCCCAGGAGCAAAGGACCAGCAGATGGCAGCCACATGCCTTCCCAGCTAACAGAGATGTTCCAGACCCATCGGCCTTTCTTGAATTAAGGTATCTTTCCCTGGATGCCTTAGGTTTGACATTTTTATAGGCTTAGAACTGTAAACTTGTAACTTATTAAATTCCATTTATAAAAGCTGTTCCAAATCTGGTATATTGCATTCTGGCAGTTTGCAAACTAAAACAGATGGTCTCTGTTGCAATGACTCTATTCTGTTGTGGAAAGCAGAAACCAGAAAGCAGTCATAGACAGTACATATATAAATGGGCATTGCTGAGTTCCAGTGAAATGCTATTCACAAAAATAGATGGTGGGACAGACTTAGTGTGAGGCTATTGTTCGCTGACCCCTCTCCTAGAGGAAGAAATCAGAACAATGAGAACAGAAACAATAATCAAAGACATCACTAAAAAAAACTTTTTAGAGCTGCAAAATAAATTGTTAGAAGAGATCGAAAGTCTTAATGGTGTTGTACACCAAACAGTGAAAAGATACTCACACCCCAACACATTCTGGCAAAATGCTTAAATGAGAAAGATGAAGGAAAATTCATAAAGCATTTAAAAGGAGCACCTGCATGCCCTGCTACCTCCCAGAGAAATCTGAGCAGAGAATAAGTAAGCATTTGCAAAGTCCCCTTTGAAGACTGGGGAGAAAGGAAGAAACATTAAACTTCCCCATCTGGGATATTCCTTATATCTAACAAGCATTAGGGACAACCAATTCAATAGGCTGAGCCCTTGATCATGGGACTCACCCCTACGAAACTTATTCCTACAAAGGAGAAGGTAAGCCCACTTATGTTTATGCTCGAGTTACCCCCAGAGAACCTCTTTCCTTGCTCAGATGTGGCCTCTCTCTCTAAGCCAGCTCGCACGTGAACTCACTGCCCTCCCCCCCATGTGGGACATGACTCCCAGGCGTGTAAATCTCCCTGGCAATGTGGGACAGAACTCTGGGGATGAGCTGGGACCCAGTATCGTGGGACTGAGAAAGCCTTCTTGACCAGAAGGGGGAAGAGAGAAATGAGACAAAATAAAATTTCAGTGGCAGAGAGATTTTAGAGTTGAGGTTATCATGGAGGTTATTTTTATGCATTGTATAGAGACCCTTTTTGTATTGGAGTGGCTAGAAAGAAGTACCTGAAACTGCTAAGCTGTGTTCCAGTAGCCTCGATTCTTGAAGATGACTATATAACTATATAGTTTTTACAATGTGACCGTGTGATTGTGAAAACCTTGTGGCTGACACTCCCTTCATCTACGGTAAGGACAGATGAGTAAAAAATAAGGACAATAAAAAAATAATAGGGGGTGCAAGGGGTAAAAAAATTTGGGTAGATTACAATACTACTGGTCAATGAGAGGGAGGGGTATGGGATGTATGAGTTTTTTCTTCTTATTTCTTTTTTCTGGAGTGATGCAAATGTTCTAAAAATGACCTCTGTGGTGAATACACAACTATGTGATGACAGTGTGAGCCACTAATTGCATACTTTGAATGGACAGTATGCGATATAAACATATCTCAATAAAAATACATTTTAAAAATTAAACAAAAGCAGCATCTGTAATGAGGATACAAATGAGTCTGAACCTAGACTTTTTCTCACTAAGATTAAAAGTTTGAAAGTAATGAAACAATGCCTATAGAACTGCAGAGTGGCTTCTGTTAATTCCCACAGAACTTTGAAGGGAAATGCTGCCAGTGATCCTTTACTGTATAACAACCACTTCAGAGCCTTGGTGACTTAAAACAGCAGGAGTTGCTTATTTTGCATCACTCTGTGGGTTGCCTGGGCTCAGCTGCTGGCTCTAGTGGAATCTAGCTTTATTGGAATCCCTCCCACGGCACACAGCTGGGAGCTCGGCTGTGCGCTCTGGCCCACAGAATATGGCGAGGATGGTTTTGGTGGCTTCAAGCACTAGGAAGTAAGAAGACAAGCTTGGGGCTTTGCTTGCATGTCTGGCACCTCTGCCGGGCTGACCATCTGTGTTCCCCAGGGTGCCCTCCCTGGTGACTGCAGAGTGGCTCTACTGCTCTCTTTACTGCCATTTGTTGCTGGTCTTCTCCCTACAAATCTGTTCTCCCCACAGCCACCTGTGTGGTTTTTGAAAAGGAAATCAGATTGAGGCATTCCCCTGCATGAGTGCCTCCTCCCTGCCCACCTGCCACTGTCCCCACTGTCGTCCCTGAGCTTACGCTCCAGCCACAGGGGAGCCAAGCACCAGTCCATCACCACCTCTGAGCCTCCGCTTTAGCGGTTCCAACTGCCTGGACTTGAACATGCTTTCCCGGGAATTTGCCTGGCTGTATCCTTGAGATTAGTTTCAGCTTAAACGTAACCCCTTCCGGGAGCTCTTCTCTGATAGCACAAAGTACTTGGTTTTATTTTTTTCATAAGCATGCATTTATTTGTTCATGCATTTGTCTGCTCCCCTACTAGATGGTAAACACCTAGAGAAAAGGACTTTATCTGTTTTATTGTATATCCCCAAGGCTAAGGAACGTGTCCTCCACTCAACAGATAATCAAAAGTTATGTTTTAATAAAGGAATGAATGAAACCCTATAGCAAAGAAACAAAGAGTATACTTTCTAAATGATTGGAGAATATAAAGAGATAAAGTACAGCCTGTTCAACCAAAAAGCACAGAACTTAGGAAATGGCAGGGGTTTATAAAGCCCAAAAAGCATAAAACAAGATGGTGAGAATAAAAATGAATTCATCAGTTGGGTTTAATAATAAAAGTTAACTGTGGTCTCTGTTGCTTCAAAAGGACTCATCTAAAATAAAACGATGCAGAAAGGTTAAAAATGCAGGCTAGACAATTTACTAAATGAGTACAAATATAAAAAATGCGGGAGTCAGGATACAAATTTCAGAGAAGAAATCCAGGAAAAGACACTGAATAGGGCTGAGGAGGTTCTATGATATTGCTAACCATGCAATCCATAGTGAAATTATGGTCCTCATAAATTTTTATGTACTGTGTAACACAGTATGAAAATGGTAAAATACAAGCAATCGGAAATTCAGAAAAGAAAGAATTTAGAATTCCAATTGTAATGGAAGATTTTAACACATCTGCCTCATACTGCTTTATTTTAGGGTGCTGGTGAAGAAAAAGCAGGATACAAACTACGAGACTAAAAAATAGTAAAAATAAGCAACAGTTTGAATAAATAAAATTTAAAAGATGAATTAACATTTAACTAATTAGTGTTCAAGTTCAATAATAAAAACTATATGCTAAATATAGAAATAGATTATGGAGAGTGCTTAATATACCTACTCTTCTGATGAATATAGAAATATTTCCAAAACGGATCATATGCAGATCATAAAAAAGGCACCAAAGAATGTTAAAAAGCAGAAACTGTACAGGTTACATATCTTGACCACCGATGTAAAAAACCTGGAAAGTAATAAAAGAATTAAAGAACAACAATAAACATCAACCCTTGGGAATTTTAAAATATCTAATTAATAAGGTCAAAGAGGAAGTAAAATATTAGGTAATTATATATAACTTTGCTTTTATACTTGTGCACCAATTCCATGTATAAAATTCTCTCTATATAAAATGAATGCTTTTTTTGTCTGATTAACAGCGTCATACGTTTTTTATATTCAGACAGCTCATAAATATATAACTTGAAAAGTTAAAGTTCCAATAATCTTATACTCCAGAGAAAATCTGACTTTTCTTTTTGATTTTGAAACACATATACAAGTAAAAACAAATAACATGTATTCATGTCAGTTAGCTGTCCCTTCTCAAAAACCACCTCCTCTAGTGTACCCCACCTTTGGAGAGAATTGGGGGAGGGGGTGGTAAACTCATACCAGAACCTCAGTTATTGGCTTGTCTCTTGGTTTACTTTAGTGGGGAAATAACTCCATTGGAAATGACATTTTCTTGGCTTCCAGTTGACAAAGGTGCCCTGGGAGAACCTGAGTTCTGCAGCTCACTGGAGGCCAAACCTGCTGACCGTGATGACATAAGCCCAAGAGTCTGAGTTTCGTCATTTTACTGTCGTTTATCCTGGATTTTTTTCTGACTGCCTGTTTTAAATTCTCACCTCCCCAGCACTCTCTATTTTTCTCTTCCTGGGTTAATTTTTCCCCAGAGCCCTTCACCACATATTACACTCGGTTTTCTGGTTTACTGTCACTCTCTCCAGGTTCAAACGGAGCTCCACAAAAGCACCATATTTTGTCTCTCTGGCCCATGACAGCGCTTGGCACATGGAAGGTGCTTGACAAATATTTTTAAATGGATAATCCCCAAATGCATTCCTACAGTAAAAGATGTTTTCCTGGGGGAGGGCAGAGCCAAGTTTGCCCCAAGTTCTGAAGGTTGAACCAGTGGTGAAGGAAGTTTCCAGAAAGGTGGGGGAAAGCAGGGGAACCACGGGGCAGGGGCTGCAAAACTGAGTAACTCTGGGGCTGCAAAAGGGAGTGAAGAAGGGACCTGGTGCCAGGTCTACCTCTCCATCCACGTATTCAATCTCCTAGGAATTCCTGACAGCTCTACATTCAAAATAAATAAAAGTCCAACTCCATACTAATAATTTTAGTATGCCTCTCAGCTGGTTCCCCTAGGCTCAAACTTTGTCCCCTAGTCTGCTCTGGAGCCAGCCTCGGAGTGACATTCCAGCAAAATGTGTCAGATCATGTGACCGTCGGCTCCAATGCTCCCGAGTTTCCTTCAGACTCCGCGGGTCCGTCTCTGCCTTCTCTCACTAACCACCTCTCTCTATCCATCCTTGGCTGTCCTAGCCAGGAACACTCCCTCTTCAGGGCCTGTGCCGAGGGTGCTTTCCCTCAGGGGTTCTTCTCCTACCTTCAAGTCTTTTGGATGAAATCCCACCTTCTCAAGGAGGCCTACTCTAACCCCCACCTCCATTTGATTCTGCAGCCTGCGCCGCACGCAGGCATCACGGAGCCTCCTTTTCTTACCCACCCCCCACGTATCACTAACCTCTGCTTCAACCCAGAAAATTGATTTATTGGTGCTCATGCTTTCAGCCTACCACCCCTCCCCCCCCCATCAAGGACAGCTCAATTACTTGTTGAATGGATGACAGAATAAGAAGTGAAGTATAGAGGGCTGTGATTTCCTGGGAGCTGAGCTGATTGTGAGTGATAAATTAATCTGGGGATTTGCACAGCCGGGAGTCACAGGAACCAGACCCAAGAAAACCCAAGCCTGCTACTGGTCTGAAGCTTTGGAAGAGAAAAGCGCCTTTGTCCGTTTCTTTCCCGTTTCAGTTTTCTGCTCGTCTCAAACAGGTGCTTCTTGGAACCCGGTTACTTTGGCTACACTGGCAGCAATCCTTAAAGCTGCTCTCTCACCCTCACCCCACGCGGAGAAGTGAGAACACCAGGCAACCAGCCCGACCCCGAAAAGACATAGGCTAGTTCCTGATGGGGAAGCCGCCCCGCAGCCCCCAGCTCCCAGCGTTTCTGCGTCGCCTTTATTCAACAGGGATTAGTAAGGTCTCCTGGCGCCGCAGCCAAACCGCTTTTGGCCTCCCTGCAGCATTCTCTGCGTCCGGGCCCAGCCGGGGCGGGGCGACCCCGGCACACACAGAAACAACCCCGGGCGGTCCCCTTCCCAGCCAAGACCGAACAAAACAGCCCGCAGGCGGGACGCGGCGGCGGCGCAGGCTCCTTGCGCGTGTCCAGCCCTGGGGAAGCGCGCCTGGGGCACAGGGCCGCAACCCACGCGGGCCTCCCCAAGGCGGCGCTTTCCCAGGAGAACGCGTCGACCTGAAGCCCTGTTATGGGAAGGTAGTGCCCGCGCGATTGGCTTTCGTTCTGCAATAGGTGGAAAGAAAGGAGAGAGGGAAGCTTCTCCGAGCAAAAAACCCTGTGTCCCCGGGGAGTGGAGCGGGGAGGGGGGGGGGGAGGCGGCGCCGAGGCGGGGCGGGGCCCAGCCAAGTTCCCTCCCAGGCTAGATGAACTTTCTGCTCCTAGTTCTTTCCCAGTGCCGCCTGGGGTCCTGGTAACCGGGTAGGCGCGGAGGCTAGTCGCCTGGAGGGCGGGAGGGGCGGCGGGAGGAACGGATGGAGATGGCCGGACCCGGGGACGCGCAGGACCGCCGCACTCCCTCCTATCACGGTCGCCGCATCCCCTCCGCTAGCTCCTGGGGGTGGCTGGGGGAGGGGGTGAAGGCCAGCGCTGGGGCGGAGGGAGGGCGGGAGGCAGACACAAAGCCCGGCCCGCCCCCTTCCTCGCCCTCCCTTCCCCTCCCCTCTCCTCCCTTCCCTTCCTTGTCTCCTCTCCTCCTCCTTCCCGGCGGGGAAACCCAGCCCTGCGCCTGTCCACCGAGGCTACGATCGCTCCCGCCCCCCGGACCTGCGGGGAGGTCACGCGCAAGGTAAGGGGAGGTGGCGGCGGGGACCCCACCCCCTGCCCCCGAGACCCCGCGCCCAAGGAGACTTCGGGGTGCGGGCTGGGGCTCTGCGGGGCTAAAGGCACGGTGCGGCGGGGGACCGTGGCGATGGGGGATGGGGGTGGAGAGGGGAACGCCAGGGCGTGAGGACTTAGGGTCAGGGGTGGGGCCGCTGGTGATATTTTTGGCGATGCAATGCTGCGGCTCGCTCTGGCAGGGTCTTCGGGTAACCTCGGTTAACCTCGCGGGGTGGGGTGAGGGGTAGCCGGAGGGTGCAGGAGCTAGGGCTGCCAGTGCGGGTGTGAGTGTTGGTGTGTGTGTGTGTGTGTGTTGGTGTGTGTGTGTGTGTGTGTGTGTGTGTGTGTGTGTGTGCGCGCGCGCGCGCTGCCAGGAGTTCTACCAGTTCTACCTGTGGGGGCGCCTGCAGAGTGTCCCGTGCGCCCCGCGCCCGTGCGCGCGGCCAGACTGGGGGTCGCAGAGTCTGGTGCCCTGCGTGGATCCCGGCTGGTGCACGCCGCTGTGCGAAGGGTGGATACCGCCTGACCCCGGGCCATTCCCAGGCTCCGGCCCGGGACTTCGTCCGCCGGGTGGAGAATCCCCCAGCGGGAGGGTCTGTGAGTCCCGGCATGAACTGTGGTGGTGATTGATGGTGGAGCGAAGGAGGGCCCGGGTTCCCTACCGCGAAGAGACCGGACCACTTTCCTACTTTGCGGCTTCCCCGCCCGGTTCTGGGCTCGTTTTCCAGTTTTGGCCTCTGCCTCCCCACCCCCTACCCCCTACCGCGCGCGCATCGTCCACCCACCCAATGTGGGGCACCCTTCGATCGCCAGGGGAGCCACGGGGTTTGTAGAAATTCTGCTTCCAAGCGTCTGGTCCGTTGCCAAGCTATACGGGGCAAGGCCGGTCCCCCTGGGCCCCAAGAATTGCCCCTCTGCTCAGCGCACTCAAATCCTTGAAACTTTCTTGGTTCCGAAGGGGCTGCACACAAACCCGCATAGCCCGGTCGCCCTGTCTTGCAGGCTCTGGTGATTTCAGGCACACTCGGGTTTCTTAGGAACATGCTGTAATCAATAACAAAGACTTCCCGGTATTCTTGGACCAGCAGGACTTTGTAACTCCTAAAGCCAAAACAAACACTTGGCTGCACTCAGTGATTAAGATAAATACTATTTTAATGCAGTAAATCAAAAGTAATGTGCAAACTACATGATGGACAAGATAGCAAAAATGTAAATAAAGGCAGGTTGCTGTTATGATCTGGCGTCATTGTGCACTGTCCCTTCCAGCGGGCCCTCTGTGTTGAGCATCGAGCTCATGAGCCTTTCAGTGGCACGCAAACAGATCTGGCACCCGGCCTTTGTATATTGTCACATAGTACTTTCATTAACTTCCTTCCACTTGGTTCCAATATGGGAGGATATTTCCATAAATATGTAGCAGTGCACATTTTTCTCTTTGCCTCAGGTTCCATTTGGGCTTTGGATGCACCATTTCTGGCCACACTGCACACTACTGGCACTCCCCTTTGCTTGTATATTCTGAGTAATATCACCATCAGGGACTGAGCGGAGCCCTTGGACAGTGAGGGGGTCCTTGCACCGGGAACTTGGGAGGAAGGCTTTGGGTTTGGGGCTTCTGCTCAATATTCACGCTCAGAATGTTGCATTTGGAACATGAGGGTCACCCAGCTCTCTACCAGGACCTCCTTTAGAAACATTCTCCTGCAGGAAAATGGACGTAGGAAAGGAAACCTAATATAGCCCACCCTTGACCCTCAACCCAGGGGCATATGGGAGGGCGTGTGGCTCCCTGGGGGGCTGTGGTGGGTGCTTTCAGAGCTAGCTCCCTAGCAGCCCTCTCCTTCCCACCTCTTCTCCAAAGCCAAGGACCACTCCCCACTCCAAGAGAAGTTCCACTCTCCAGAAACAACCTTCTTAGCTAAATCCTCTTCCTGTGCTTGAAGGAAACAGATGAGTCGTTTCTCCCATGTGCAAGGGAGGGCCACAGCATGGGGGACCCCTTAACCATGCCCATTCTTTACACGCACCCCACATCACCTCACTGGCCTTGTGTCCAATTTCCCCTGCACACCCAACCCTGCAAGATTCCTCATGGTTTGCGCCAGCAAGGTTTAACTGACTCCCACCTCACTTCCCTGTGTGCCATCACCCTTCCTTGTGTGGGCAGAGGTTTTAGGAGATAAATGGTGGACTCTGCTTGCCCACTGTCTGAGCCTCTTGTGGTCCGGTACCAGGTCATAGCTCTTAAGACCTAGCACTCAAGAAATAGGTATAAAGGGAGTAAATGAATGAATGAATGAATGAATCAAAGCCTCCTCTTGTGAATGTGTTTTGAGGAGTTACCCAGCAACAAGGCTACCCTTAGGACAGTCATGTCTCTAAAGAAAGCAGATAATAACCCATGTTTTTATAGGTTTGGGGGGACAGAGTTCTAAAGGAGTCAACCTGCAAAGCTGTTACCGGGGCACTTGGCCCAGCAGTCCTTCCCCCATACCACCACTGGCCTGCTCCCAAGTATACAGGCTGACATGCACGCTCCCTGCAGTGTACGCTAGAGCAGGATTTACCAAGCTGGGCTTTAGGATGTCATTTTACTACAGAAATAACCAAAGATTCATAGTCGTTTGAATAAGTGAGGGAAATGCTCATGTTCAGCAAGTTATTTTATTGCAGGACTTTTCAGAGCCTTCTTTATCAATGTTTGTCAACTTCATTTGGCCACAGAACATTCTTCTTCATGAAGTGTCTGCTGCATCCGGTGTTCCAAGGGACCCACTTGGGAAAAGGTTGGTTAGTGTACCCCCAAATCGTCCAACATCTCGGTCAGTTCCTGAGAAACTTTGACTCTGTCTGGTAGGTTGTAGGTATATGTTTTGGACATTAGAGATATGATCTCCTCCTCTCGTAAAGTTACAGTAAACTGCTGTTTACCAGTCTCTGTGCATTTGGCTAACATGAGCCAGTTTTCCAGGGTTTGATCAGTTCAGAGGGAACCGAGCGAGTTGCCTAAACCTTGAAAATGGCCTCTGCGGGCTATATCCTTGTGCTGCCCAGAGCCTCGGTCCCAAGCAGCCTTCTACCCCGAGAGTGCTCACAAGTGCAGCTGCGGGCTTCTCATACAGAGAGCCTTCTTTCATCCTAGTTCATCAGCCCTTTGAGTGGGAAAGTACAGCCTGAGGTTTCAAATCCCTCATTTCCCCTCTCCCTGAGAGCTGTTAGTGTGAATTCTGTAGGGAGTCAATGTCCACATTTACTCGTGAAAAGGGAGATGCAACCCCAAGTTCATGTGCACCCCTTGTTTGAAATCAGGTGTCTTAAAATAAGAGCTTCTCTGTCATCTGCTGTGAGGACACTTGGTAATCCCAGTGACTGGTAGTATTTCAGGGACTCTAAGGAGAATTGTGGGCTTGGCAGAGAAAGAGACCAGCAGGTGAAGTTAACGTGTATGTGCAGACATGGTGAGGCTCTGATGTGCAAATACATCTCCAGATTTGTCTCTTGTCTTTTCTAAGCATGGTAAGAAAGTAGTCTCATTTAGAGATAAGTGTTGAATAGGGTGTGCTACAGCCATCAAGGTATAGAAGAGAGTTGAGCAGGATGGACCCATCAGATCCATCTGATATGCAAAGAAGATACCTGGACGGATGCTGAAGACTCATGGCCCAAGCAAGGCATTCAGGAGCGTGTGTGTGCGTGCATCTGTGGCTACGGAAGAGGGTGGGGAGGAAACACTGAGTGTGAATTTCAATCTGTTGATTTTGAAAAAAACTTTCATAATGAGCAGGAGACCCGCATTGTCCTTGGAGTGCAGTGGGGGAGAGAATAGGGGAGATGCTGACCTTGCCCAGAGAGAGCCCCACCCACACGGGAGGCCAAGGTAGGACCTTGGGAGCCAACATCTAGGGGGTCGGCAGAGGGGTGGAACCAGAGGAAGGGACTGGGGAGCCAGAGAGTGAGGAGGAAGTGAGAGCCCGGCCTGATGCGGAGCCAAGCCAGGCCTAACCAGAACTTTCCACCTTGTGGTTGGTGACCAGCAACCCTTCTCACTGGTCAGGGACTCAGATTATCCAGGGTTATTAAATATATATATATATATGTTTTTTTGGTATGCTATGTGGCGGGGATACATTTCATTTTTTTTCCATGTGAGTATCCTGTTATTGCAGCACCACTTGCTGACTTTTTGTTGTTTGGGTTCTCTTATTTGTTTGTTTTTTGGGAAGTGCATGGACCAGGACTCAAACCCGGGTCTCCCCCATGGCAGGCGAGAATTCTACTACTGAACTCCCTTCCCTGCCTTGTTAAATATTTTTAATAGCATCCCTGAGAAGGGTGGAGTGTTAGCTTAGAGCGTGAATAGAACCACACAACTTAGTACCTTCACAAGGAAATCAACAAACTGAATGAATGAATGATTGACTTTTGTTGTTGTTGTTGTTGTTACTGGTAGTAGAAACTCTTTTAAAACTTGTTAATGATTTGGTGAAAAGCCCAAAGTGAGCCATATAAGAAAATAAGCTTGGATTTTTGTGGGGGATGAAGCCATGGGCATCTTTTCCTTTGTGAGATATCTTGTTCTGGTCAGGAATCTGTCTACAAGGACCCCCATGAATAACTGAATAATCTCCCAAGTTGATGGACCAAGATTGAGAACCTGTGATTTATTTTGATAGATTATAAAGGTGGGCTGATTTGTTTTTTAAAACCATCCATTAGGCTGATTTAAATGATGTTGCAGAGTTTCATAGCATCCAAATTAGAAACACATACAGGCGGTATTCTAATAACTGCTCTGAGTTTATATCCCACTTTTATTAGATCATAACATCTGACCAAGTAGTAGAGGTCAAGCAATAAAATAGTAAAGGTTATTTGTATTTGGCCTTGACATCTGGCCAAGTGATAAGAAGGGGAGATATTAACATGCAATTTCTCCATTTGCCTGACATTCTCAAATTTGAGTCATCCTTTAAATCAGATTTTGTGGAAACATTAGTATTTTACAATCCTGTAATGAATTGTCTTTATTTTACTTGAGTAGATTAACTCAGTAAATGGGTTAAAGAGACATATGGCTTTCATGTGCATGATTTTATTTGCTAGGTCAGGAATACAAAATGCTATATGCATTCAAATAGCTCCTTTAAGTAGATTAGACAGATGCACTTTATTTGCTTTATAAAACACCTCTTTCTTTATTGAAAAAGTCACCACAGATTTTTTTTTCCCAAATAGCTAGCTTCCCATTGCATTTAAACTGGTTTGAGTGGAAGAATACCTTTCAAAACTGAATTGAGGCAATTGGACCTGTATGGTCCGAGGTGCACCTGCCTGCGGCCACGTTGCCAAAGAACCATTGAGTTGAATCCCCGGAAGTCAGCCAAGAACCTGCACCTGGCAGCAGCTATGAAACCAGAAACCGGGTCTCTAGAGGGCTAGCCTGGGCTCCATGTGACTTTAACACATGGGAACCAAGATACGGGAGAGGGGATCTGAAAAACACTCAGAATCACACTATCCAGCACTTTCTCACCTAAATGCTGAGTGTTCATGACTTTTTGTCTTACAAATAATTTAACTTTTTGCATTGTCAAATGTTTGCACAATTCCTTGGGATTCCACTAATTGCTTCTCTCCAGAAAGCCTTTTTGTATCCTCTGTCCAACCAATAACCACTTATGCTTCCCTCTGTTTTTGTTTTTTATTAGAGAAGTTGTGGGTTTACAGAACCATCAGGCATAAAATACAGGATTCCCATACACCACCCTATTGTTAATACCTTGCATTTGTTACAGTTGGTGGAAGCACATTTTTATAATTATACTGTTAACTATAACAGTAACTATAACAGTAACTGTAACAGTAACTATAAGCCTGTGGTTTAATTTAGGATTCACTGTGTAGTGTGGTTTCATGAATTTGTTTTTTTTACTTTTTATTCTATTACCGTATATACAACATAATATTTCCCCTTTTAATCACATTCAAATATATATTGCAATTTATTAATTATGTTTACAATGTTTTGCTACCATTACTACCATATATTACTAAAACATTTCCATTGTTCCAAATAGGAACCTGTACATTTCAAGCCTTAACTCCCTATTCCCTCTCCCCACCCCATCCCATGGTAACCTATATTCTAGATTCTGACTCTATGAGTTTGTATAATCTAGGTATTTCGTATCAGTAAGATCACATGATATTTGTTCTCTTGTGTCTGGTTCATTTCATTCAATGTGATGTCTTCAAGGTTCATCCATGGTGTTGCATGTATCAATACTTCATTCCTTTTTATGGCTGGATACTATTCTGTTGTGCATATATATCACGTTTTTCTTATCCATTCATCACTTGATGGCCACTTGGGTTGCTTCCACCTTTTGGCAACTGTGAATTATGTTACTGTGAACATTGGTGTGCAAATGTCTGTTTTCTTTCAATTCTTCTGGATCTATACCTAGAAGTGGGATTGCCAGGTCATATGGGAATTCTATCCTTTGTGAGGAGCCACTAACTGTCTTCCACAGCAGCTGCCCCTGGTGAATACATTCCTAACAGGAGGAAGTAAGTATTCCAGTTTCTCCACATCTCCTCCAACAATTGTAATTTCCTGCTCTTTTTCTTTCTTTTTTTTTTTACATGGGCAGGCACTGGGAATCGAACCTGGGCTCTGGCATGGGTGGTGAGAACTCTGCCTGCTGAGCCACTGTGACCTGCCCCTGCTCTTTTAATAGTAGCCATTCTAGGGGTGTGGAGTGGTATGTCATTGTGGGTTTTGCTTTGCATTTCCCTGAAGGCTAATGATGTTGAACATCTTTTCATGTGCTTCTTGGCCATTTGTGTATCTTTGCAGACATGTTTATTCAAATCTTTCTTCTAATTTTTATGGTTTTAGTTTTACATACCACTATTTAAATCATCTGGAATCAAGTTTGGTAGGTGGCTTATGATGTAAGATTGCAACTTGATTCTGTTTTTCCCAATAGTTTTCCAGCAGGTCCGGCAGCATTAATTGAGTAAACCTGCCCTTCTCCAGCTTTGCAATGCATGCTGTATTTGGCAGGGCAAGTCCTCATTCCACTTTCAGCCTCTTTACCCTGTTATTTATTTATTTTTTTTCATTTTTTAGTGTGACTGATGATAATATTTTTTAAATTTTATTAATTAAAAAAATTAACAAATGAACTAAAACATTAACATATATAATCAGTAATTCACAATATCATCACTTAGTTGCATATTCATCATTTCTTAGAACATTTGCATCAATTCAGAAAAAGAAATAAAAAGATAACAGAAAAAAAAATAAAATGAAACAGAAAAAAAAAGATTATACATACCATACCCCTTATCCCTTGCTTTCATTGATCACTAGCATTTCAAACTAAATTTATTTTGACATTTGTTCCCCCTGTTGTTTATTTTTATTCCGTATGTTCTACTCGTCTGTTGACAAGGTAGATAAAAGGAGCATCAGACACAAGGTTTTCACAATCACACAGTCACATTAAGTCACATTAAGTCACGTTAAGTCACATTAAGGATTCAGTCATCCTTAAGAAACATGGCTACTGGAACACAGCTCTACATTTTCAGGCAGTTCCCTCCAGCCTCTCCATTACATCTTGAATAACAAGGTGATATCTACTTAATGTGTAAGAATAACCTCCAGGCTAACCTCCCGACTCTGTTTGGAATCTCTCAGCCATTGACATTTTGTCTCATTTCACTCTTCCCCCTTTTGGTCAAGAAGGTTTTCTCAATTCCTTGATGCTGAGTCTCAGCTCATTCTAGGGTTTTTCTCAATCCCTTGATGCTGAGTCTCAGCTCATTCTAGGATTTCTGTCCCACATTGCCAGGGAGGTCCACACCCCTGGGAGTCATGTCCCAGGTAGACAGAGGAAGGGTGGTGAGCTTGCTTGTTGTGTTGGCTGGAGAGAGAGGCCACATCTGAGCTACAAAAGAGGCTCTCTTGCCCCCAGTCTTGGGGTTTGTTCACATGAATCTTAACCCCACAAAAGATAGGTCAAGTCTACTTAAAATTTAGGCCTAAGAGTCACCCCCAAGAGACCCTCTTTTGTTGCTCAGATGTGGCCTCTCTGTCCAGCCAATATGATGAGCAGTCTCACCACCCTCCCCCTCTCTGAGTGGGACATGTCTCCCAGGGGTGTGGACCTTCCTGGCGACGTGGGACAAAGATCCTGGAATGAGCTGAGACTCAGCATCAAAGGACTGAGAAAAACCCTAAAATAAGCTGAGAATTAACATCAAGGGACTGAGAGAACCTTCTCGACAAAAAGGGGGAAGAGTAAAATGAGACAAAGTGTCAATGGCTGAGAGATTCCAAACAGAGTCGAGAGGTTATCCTGGAGGTTATTCTTACGCATTAAGTAGATATCACCTTGTTGTTCAAGATGTAGTGGAGAGGCTGGAGGGAATTACCTGAAAATGTAGTGCTGTATTCCAGTAGCCATGTTCTTGATGATGACTGAACAATGATATAGCTTTCACAATGAGACTCTGTGAATGTGAAAACCTTATGTCTGATGCTCCTTTTAGCTACTCTATCAACAGAAGAGTAGAACATATGAAACAAAAATAAATAATAGGGGGAACAAATGTTAAAATAAATTCAGTATGAAATAGTGGTAAATGAAAGCGAGGGGTAAGGGGTATGGTATGTATAGTTTTTTTTTTTTTTCTCTATTATCATTTTATTTCTTTTTCCGTTGTCTTTTTATTTCTTTTTCTAAGTCGATGCAAATGTACTAAGAAATGATGAATATGCAACTATGTGATGATATTAAGAATTACTGATTATATATGTAGAATGGAATGATTTAAAAAAAAAACCATGGTAATCAAAACCGTGTGGTACTGGCATAAAGATAGCCACATAGATCAATGGAATTGCATTGAGAGTTCAGAAATAAATCCATGCATCTAAAAAAAAAAAAAAAGAGGCCCTCTTGGGGGTGACTCTTAGGCCTAAATTTTAAGTAGACTTGACCTATCCTTTGTGGGGTTTTCATATGAACGAACCCCAAGACTGGGGGCTCAGCCTATACCTTTAGTTATCCACACTGCTTGTGAGAATATCAAGAATTCAACTTGGGGAAGTTGAATTTCTCCCCGTTCTCACCATTCCCTGAAGGGGACTTTGCAGATACTTTTCCACTCATTGATCGAATCACTCTGGGATTCATCGGGGCATCACTCTGGACAAACCAACAAAATCTCATGTCCTACCAGAGATTCCAAGTACTTATGGTGTTCAATCAAACTATCTGCATAAGTTATATTAGGAAATACACTAGTCAAAATATAAATTTTGTACCAAATAAACATTTTTTGCTTTAGTCTCACACATAAGGTGAGATTTTAAAATATTAATTACCATCTATTTTCATCACCCTGCAGTAATGACATTCCTTTGTTCTTCTTCATGCAAAAACATTTATAAAATTTGTATTTAGTCTCCATTGTTATACACTCTAAGCATTCCTAGATTATACCATCTCAATCTTTAACATCTTTTTTTCTGATTTCATTTATGCCCCCAGCCCTCCCCCTCTATCATTCTCACATTCAACTTCATTCAGTATTTTAACTTAATTGTATTACAGTTAGGTAGTATTGTGCTGTCCATTTCTGAGTTTTTATATTCAGTCCTGTTGCACAATCTATATCCCTTCAGCTCCAATTACCCAATATCTTACCCTATTTCTGTCTCCTGGTGGTCTCTGTTACCAACGAAATATTCCAAGTTTATTCACTAATGTCAGTTCATATCAGTGAGACCATACAGTATTTGTCCTTTTGTTTTTGGCTAATCTCATTCAGCATAATGTCCTCAAGGTCCATCTATGTTGTTACATGCTTCATAACTTTATTCTGTCTTAAAGCTGCATAATATTTCATTGTATGTATATACCACAGCTTATTTAACCACTCGTCTGTTGATGGACATTTTGGCTGTTTCCATCTCTTCGCAGTTGTAAATAATGCTGCTATAAACATTGGTGTGCAAATGTCTGTTTGTGTCTTTGCCATTATGTCCTTTGAGTAGATACCTAACAATGGTATTGCTGGGTCATATGGCAATTCTACATTCAGCTTTTTGCGGAACCACCAAACTGCCTTCCACAGCGGTTGTACCATTTTGCATTCCCGCCAATAGTGAATAAGTGTGCCTCTTTCTCCACATCCTCTCCAGCACTTGTCATTTTCTGTTTTGTTGATAATTCTGTTATTTTTTTTCCTCAAAAATTTCTTGACAATTTTCACCCCTTAATTCTCAAATTTTACTCCATGGGACTTGTTGGGATTTATGTTAAGCCTAGACACTAATTTGGAAAGACCCAATAGTTTTTTCCTCTTCTTCCAGTAAACCAAAACACTGAATTAAAGCCAGCAGGCCCTGCTTGGGAGTTCATTCAGACCACAGGTGCTTACTGGCCCCTGGGCTTCCCCGGGGAGAAGGTTTGATTCCAGCCTTCAAGGACCTTCCAGTCTAACAGGGGATACCCAGAAACGCCCGGCACGTGCAGGATGATGTGGTTGATGCTTGGCCCAGGAGAGACATATTGGGTGCAGTTTGAACTGGAAAACACGTATTAAAAGTTATTTTTCGTTAATTAATTTTTTATTAAAGAAATTATATGTTTACAGAAAGATCATGCAAAAACTACAGAATTTTTTATACACCTGCCCCTATTTTCTGAGGAAAGTGTTATGGGGCACACCAAAAGAGAGACCACATAATTCAAAACTGCAAGCCAATTTGGAGTCTTTATTAGCTGGCTGGCGACTGCCTCAGAAACCTCCAAAAAGGAAGATTCAGAGAGCAGCCCCCAGAGGTTTCCAAGGTGAGCTTATAAAGGCTAAAATCATGTTGTGGTTTGCAGTTGCTATCCATCAAGCATAATCATAGAAGCAGAAAAATGCTGTTAGCTGTTGCCAAAACCTATCCCATTCCCCCAGTTCCCTAACATTGGTTATTGTTTAACTCTTGGGGACTTTCCCTGCTTGGACCTGATTTATTGTTCCTGGCCCTCCACAAGAGCTCTTCATTTATTTTCCTTTGCAAACATTTTGTCCTTTG
The DNA here is from genome assembly GCF_023851605.1 of Tamandua tetradactyla. NCBI lineage: Eukaryota > Metazoa > Chordata > Mammalia > Pilosa > Myrmecophagidae > Tamandua > Tamandua tetradactyla. Next base: position 40,711,762 of record NC_135327.1, on the reverse strand, counting down.
GCAATTTAGGGATTCAATGAGAGCAAAGACAAGAAGCACCAGGAGGGGTGCCCCTCCTAGGATACCAGACGCTGCTTTTAGGATGGTATGCTGGTTTGAAATTATGTATGTACCCTAGAAAAGCCATGTTTTAATCCTAATCTCATTTTGTAAAGGCAGCTGTTTCTTCTATCCCTATTCAGTATTGTATGTTTGAAACTGTAATTAGATCATCTCCCTGGAGATGTGATTTAATTAAGAGTGGTTGTTAAACTGGATTAGGTGACGACATGTCTCCACCCATTCGGGTTGGTCTTGATTAGTTTCTGAAGTCCTATAAAAGAGAAAACATTTTGGAGAATGAGAGATTCAGAGAGAGCAGAGCAGAATGACATAGACATCCCCCAGCCAGCAACCTTTGGAGATGAAGAAGGAAAATGCCTCCTGGGGAGCTTCATGAAACAGGAAGTCAGGAGAAGAAGCTAGCAGATGATGCTGTGTTTGCCATGTGCCCTTCCAGATGATAGAGGAACCCTGACCGTGTTCACCATGTGCCTTTCCAGATGAGAGAGAAACTCTGTGTTTGCCATGTGCCCTTCCACTTGAGAGAGAAACCCTGAACTTCACTGGCCTTCCTGAACCAAGGTATCTTTCCCTGGATGCCTTAGATTGGACAATTCTGTAGACTTGTTTTAACTGGGACATTTTCTCAGCCTTAGAACTGTAAACTAGCAACTTATAAATTCCCTGTTTTAAAAGCCATTCTGCTTCTGGTATATTGCATTCCGGCAGCTACAAACTAGAACAGGTGGCTTCCTCAAAGCTTCTTATCCCCTCTGTGGGATGAGTCCTGATGTATGACATGGTAGCCAGAAGCAACAGTCCCCCTGCCCTCCCCCTTGGAGGGGGACCTCTTCTGGCCACTTGGCCATGGGCTCTACACATATTCTCTCTCTGCTCTGGGATTCCTGCCTCTACAAATGGTGAATACCCAGCATCGCCAATACCTCCCTCCTTCTCCAGCGCAGACTCTGTGGATGATGACAGTTCCTTGCCATATACCTGGTTCTTTTGCCCTGTCTCTCTCAGGGTGCTCCCCTAACTGAACCCTAACTTTGGCTGAGCAACTTCCCTCCCCAAGCCGAAGCAAATGGCCTAGGAAACTACGGGCAAGTTCAGTGGTTCAAGATCATCATTCTCAAGGGGTCCTACTTCATTTCCTTAGTCCGTCTCCTCTCTTCCTCACATCAGTCTCTCAAGTTTTTTTTCTTGCATTCATATATATACAAGAATAAAATAAAGAAAGCAAAACAGTCATTACCATTCCTATGTGTAGTCAGTCACTCTGACATTTCCTTTTCAGCTTTCTCTGGCACAGTCCTATGCCATCTATTTAAAATATGCTGATGGCAACCTTCAAAATTGGTTCTACCATCCACTAATGGGTTTTGGGAAAACGATGTCCTGGGTAAGTATTTCACTCTGTCTCCTCCCTTCTCAAACCTCAGTATCTTCCCACTATTCTCATTCTCTGCTGATGATCTTCTCATTTCACTGAGAAACTAGAATTAATCAGAAACTGGACTTAATTAATTAGTTTTACCACTCCCACCATAAAACCACCATGACCTCCATTGGTACCTGCATGCTGTGCTTATCCTCCTGCCCAATGGATAAAATCTTTGTGCTCCTCTACTGGGTCAACCCCTCTGTTTGTGCAGTGCATCTGGCTTCTTTCAGACTTGAGGATGTTACTCCAGCAATTGTCCGTTTCTTTCTTGGATCACCAGGTCTTCTCCCCTCTCACTGGATCATCACCATCTGGTGGGTTGTCCGCTGCAGAAGACATGTTCAAGTCCTAACCCCCGCCTCTTCATAAGGAGGACCTCGAAGATGTTATCAGTTAAGGTGTGGACTCATTGGTGAATACGATCTTCGAAGATACTAGGAGGCTAAACTGAATCTGGATGAACCTCAATCCCTATAGCGGAGTCCTTATAAGCAGAGGAAATTCAGACATAGTCAGTCAGTAGAAGCCAGAAGTCAGCGGAAACCAGAGGAGCAAACCCAAGGAGAAAGAGATGGTCACATGACAGGGGATGGCCACAGCGCTACAGACTCTGAGAGAAAGCAAGCTCTGCTGATACTTCAGTGTCCTGCCTTCCACAACATGAGATGACAAATTCCTGTTGTTTGAACCAACCCATTGGGTGGTATTTGTCACAGCACCCCTTGCAATATGGTAAACTGTAATGTCTCCTATCCTCAGAGGACCTTCTTTTAATCCCACTCCAACCTCATTTCTCATGGTCACTTCAAAACAACACTCTTGACAGCCTCAGTGCTCCTTGCCTCCAGTTGCTTTCCTTCCATTTGTTCCTAAATCTGTCCCAATCAGGATTTTGCACCTTGAACTGCTCTTATAAAGGTCAGTGATGACATCCGTGTTGCCAAATCCATTGGTCCATTTCTGATCCTTATCTCATTTGACTTCCCAGCAGCATCTGTCACAGTTACCTATCCCTTCTCACAGACACTTGGCTTTCAGGACAATGCTCTCTCCTGCTTCTCCTACTTCACTGGAGGCTCCTTGCCAGCCTCCTTTGCTAGCTCTTTTTCATTTCATTTCCTGGATTCCTGAGCATCAGATTGTGTTGATGCTTATTTAGTCCTTAACCTCTTCCCTGTTTGTACTCCCTCTCTTCCTGCCTTGTGGCTTTGAATGCCACCTGTGTACTGATGACCCCCAAATCAGAACCATGCCCCTGACGCTATTGGATACTGGATATCCAGTGGCCTTCTTGATATCTCTATCTGGTGGTTTTATGATATTTCAAACTAAATGTGTCCAAAACAAACTCCTTGACCTCTTGGTTCAAACCTTTGTCTCATTTGTTTTCCTCACTCCTGTAAAGGGAGCTCCATTCTTTCAGAACCTCAGGCTTAATACCTTAGCATCTTCTTTTACTCTGCCCCACCCCACCCCTACCCTGAACCTGCGTCCAATACATCAGCAAATTATGTCAGTTCTGCCTTCAAGATACATCCTCACCATACTCCTCACCATCCTTGTGCTATACCCTCCATCTAAGCCCTATTGTCTCTCACCTGGAGTCTGGCAGTTGCCTCCTAACCCATCTGCTTGCTCTGCTCCCCTCTACAGTTTTTTCTTTACATAGCATCACAACAATCTTATAAAACATAAGTCAGGCCATGTCATTTCTGGGCTCAGACTCTCCAGTTTCCATCTCACTCAGAGTAAAATGCAAAGTCCTTCCCACTGCCTTTGAGGACTATGATTGTCTTGATACCAAACAAAAACAGTGAGTTCTCTGCCTAATGTGCATAAAACCAACCCAGTGTGACATGGGTTTCAAAAAGAGAAAGAGGTTAATGCTATCTGCCAAGCAGGAGATCAGATGACCTACTGGCCCAAATATTTGTCTCCCTGAGTCTAAGGAATTAAGGGTTTTGTGGAATTAAACAAAGGAGGGAATTGAGTTGTTACCCTTACAATAGTAAGTATAAAGAGGGCTGATACTAAGCTAGAATAACATTACAGTAGTAACTGTAAACAGGGCTGAGCTAGGCTGGAGTAACCATGACAATAATAAGCATACACAAGGCTGAGACCAGGCCAGAATGTCCATTATTAGAAAGTGCTGTAGTTTGCTAGCTGCTGGAATGCGATATACCAGAAATGGAACTTTTAAAAGGGGGAATTTATTAAGTTGTGCATTTATAGTTCTAAGGCCATGAAATTGTCCAAATTAAAGCAAGTCTATAAAAACGTCCAAATTAAGGTACCAACAAGAGGTTACCTTCACTCAATAAAGGCCAGTGAAGTTCAGGGTGTCTTTGTTTTGTCCAAATTAAAGCAATTCTATAAAAATGTCCAAATTAAGGCACCAACAAGAGGTTACCTTCACTGAAAAAAGGCCAGTGAAGTTCAGGGTGTTTTTGTCAACTGGAAGGGCACATGGCAAACATGGCAACATCTGCTAGCTTTCTCTCCAGGCTTCTTGTTTCATGAAGCTCCCCTGGGGACGTTTTCCAATGGTCTCTGGCTGTGTGGGCTCTCATGGTTCTTGTGGCTCTAAAAAGGGACTCTCTCCAAGATGTTTCTTCTTTTAAAGGGTTCCAGTTACCCAAGACCCAGGTGACATAGGTGGAGTCACATCTCGATGAAGATAATCTAGTCAAGCTTCCAACATGCAGTGCTGAGTAGGGATTAGAAGAAATGGTTGCTCCCACAAGATTGGATCAGGATTAAAACATGGCTTTTCTAGGCTCCCTTTCAGACCAGCACAGTGTATAAACAAAGGTGAGGTAACTATAAACAATGATGAGAGACCAGATGACTTTCAATAATTTCAGGTATTAACTTCTGCTTGTTCTACAATATAGAAATAAAAACATCTATATAGTGATTCAGTAAACATCATCTTTTAATTTTTAATTTCATGGCTATAATTCCTCCTTTTTGTTTTTGTTCATTCCTCAGTCTTTTTTTTTTTAACCTTTCCTTTTTATTTATTTATTTTTTTATACTTTTGTTCACAAAACACAACAACATACAAACATGAACGTTCTTAACATATGAACATTCCATTCTTGGTATATAATCAATGACTCACAGTATCATCACATACTTGTGTATTCATCACCATGATCATTTCTTAGGACATTTCCAAGACTCCAGAAAAAGAAATAAAAAGAAAAAACTCATACATACCATACCCCTTACCCCTCCCTCTAATTGACCACTAGTGTTTCCATCTACCCAATACATTTTAATCTTTATTTTCCCTATTTTTGCCATATCCCTTACCACTCCCTTTCATTGATCACTGTATTTCAGTCTACTCAATTTATTTTAACATTTGTTCCCCTATTATTTATTTATCTTTAATCCATATTTTTTACTCATCTGTCCATATCATAGATAAAAAGAGCAACAGACACAAGGTTTTCACAATCACACAGTCACATTGTGAAAGCTCTACCATTATACAATTATCTTTAAGAAACATGGCTACTGGAACACAGCTCTACAGTTTCAGGCACATCCCCCTAGCCTCTCTAATACACCTCAAACTAAAAAGGGGATATCTATATAATGCATAAGGATAACCTCCAGGATATCCTCTTGACTTTGTTTGAAAGCTTTCAGCCACTGACACTTTATTTTGTCTCATTTCTCTCTTCCCTCTATCAGGAGAGAAGATTTTCTCAGTCCCTTGATGGTGATTCCCAGCTCATTCTAGGATTTCTGTCCCATGTTGCCAGGGAGGTTTACACCCCTGGGAGTCACGTCCCACATAGAGAGGGGAAGGGCAGTGAGTTTGCTTGCCGTGTTGGTTGAGAGAGAGATAGGCCACATCTGAGCAACGAAAGAAGTTCTCTGGTGGTGACTCCGAGCCCTAATTTTAAGTAGGCTTAGCCTATCCTTTCTGGGGATAAGTTTCATATGAACAAAACCAAATATTGAGGTCTTGGCCTATTGACTTGTTGTCCACACTGCTTGTGAGAATATCAGGAATTCTCCAAATGGGGAAGTTGAATTTTCCCCTTTTCTCACCATTCCCTCAAAGGAATTTTACATCACCTGAACAAACCTACAAAATCTCATACCCTATTCAAGGTTCCATGTACTTATGGTGTTCAGTTAACCAGTCAATAAAAGTTGTATTAGGAAATGCACTAGTCAAAGTGTAAATTTTGTACCAAATAAACATTTTTTGCTTTAGTCTCACACAGAAGTTGAAGTTCTAAAATATGAATGACCATCTATTTTCAACATCCTGCAATATTGACATTCCTTTGTTCTTCCTCATGCAAGAACATTTTTAAATTTGTACATTTAGTTACTATCATTGTACACTCTAGGCATTCCTAGATTGTACCATCTCAGTCTTGATTGTCTATCTTTCCTTCTGGTTTCATATGTGCACCCAGCCCTCCTCCCTCTATCCTTCTCACATTCAGCTTCATTCAGTGTTCTAACATTATTGTGCTACAATCACGTAGTATTTTGCTATCCATTTCTGAATTTTTACAATCAGTACTGTTCCACAATCTGTATCCCTTCAGCTCCAGTTACCCCAACATTTACCCCGTTTCTATCTCCTGGTGACCTCTGTTCTTGACTGAAATTCTCCAAGTTCATTCATTAATGTTAGTTCATATCAGTGAGAACATATCAGTGTCCTTTTGTTTCTGGCTAATCTCACTCAGCGTAATGTCCTCAAGGTCAGTCCATGTTGTTACATGCTTCATGACTTTATTCTGTTTTACATCTGTGTAATATTCCATCATATGTATATACCACAGCTTGTTTAGCCACTCGTTTGTTGATGGACATTTAGACTGTTTCCATCTCTTGGCAATTGTAAATAATGCTGCTATAAACATTGGTGTGCAAATGTCCATTTGTGTCCTTGCACTCATGTCCTTTGAGTAGATAACTAACAATGATATTGCCGGGTCATATGGCCATTCTATACTTAGCTTCCTGAGGAAACGCCAAACTGCCTTCCACAGTGGTTGTACCATCTGACATTCCCAACAACAGTGGATAAGTGTGCCTCTTTCTCCACATCTTCTCCAGCACTTGTCATTTTCTGTTTTATTGATAATGGCCATTCTGGTGGGTGTGAGATAATATCTCATTGTGGCTTTGATTTGCATTTCCCTAATAGCCAGGGAAGTTGAGCATCTTTTCATGTGCCTTTTGACCATTTGTATCTCCTCTTCTGAGAAGTGTCTGTTCAAGTCTTTTGCCCATTTTGTAATTGAGTCCATCTTTTTGTTGTTGAGTTCAACAATCTCTTTATATATTCTGGATACTAGATCCTTATCTGATATATGATTTCCAATTATTTTCTCCCATTGTGTAGGCTGTCTTTTTACTTTCTTGACAAAGTTCTTTGATATCTGAACACTCTCTTCCAGTGTAACTATCTTTATGCCAGTATCATGCTGTTTTGACACTGAAGCTTCATAATATGCCTTAAAGTCAGGTAATGTGAGACATCTGACTTCATTTTCCTTTCTCAGGGTATTTTTAACTATTTGGGGCACCCTGCCCTTCCAGACAAATCTGATTATTGGGTTTTCTATTTCTGCAAAATAAGATTTTAGGATTTTAATTGGTATTGCATTGAATCTATAGATCAATTTAGGTAGAATTGATATCTTAACCATATTTAGTCTTCTAATCCATGGACACAGTATGCCCTTCCATTTAATTAGGTGGTCTGTGATTTCTTTTAGCAATTTCTTGTAGTTTTCTTTGTATAGGTCTTTTGTATCCTTAGTTAAATTTAATCCTAAATATTTTATTCTTTTGGCTGCAATTGTAAATGGAATTTTTGTCTCAATTTCCCCCTCAGATTGCTCATTACTAGTGTATGGAAACACTACAGATTTTTGAATGTTGATCTGTAGCCTGCAACTTTGCTGTATTCATTTATTAGCTCTTGTAGTTTTGCTGTGGATATTTTTGGGTTTTCAGCATATAGTATCATATCATCTGCAAACAGTGAGAGTTTTACTTCTTCCTTTCCAATTTTGATGCCTTGTATTTCTTTTTCTTGTCTAATTGTTCTGGCTAGAACTTCCAACACAATGTTGAATAATAATGGTGACAGTGAACATCCTTGTCTTGTTCCTGATCTTAGGGGGAAAGTTTTCAGTTTTTCCCCATTGAGGATGATGTTAGCCATGTTTTTTTGTTTTGTTTTGTTTTGTTTAATATTTTCTCTTTATCGTGTTGAGGAAGTTCCCCTCTATTCCTATCATTTGAAGTGTTTTCAACAAGAAAGGATGTTGAATTTTGTCAAGTGCCTTTTCTGCATCAATTGAGATGGTCATTTGGTTTTTCTACTTTGATTTGTTGATATGGTGTATTTCATTAATTGATTTTCTTATGTTGAACCATCCTTGCATACCTGGGATGAATCCTACTTGGTTATGGTGTATAATTCTTTTAATGTGCTGCTGGATTTGATTTGCAAGAATTTTGTTCAAGATTTTTGCTTCTATATTCATTAGAGAGATTGGTCTGTAATTTTCTTTTCTTGTACTATCTTTGTCTGGTTTTGGTATGAGGGTGATGTTGGCTTCGTAGAATGAGTTAGGTAGCCTTTCTTCCTCTTCAGTTTTTTTGAACAGTTTGATCTGGGTTGGTACGAATTCTTTCTTGAATGTTCGGTAGAATTCACATGTGAAGCCTTCTGGTCTTGGACTTTTCTTTTTGGGGAGCTTCTTAATGACTGATTTAATTTCTTTACTTGTGATTGGTTTGTTGAGATTGTCTATTTCTTTTTGGGTCACTGTTGGTTGTTCATGTCTTTTTAGGAAGTTGTCTATTTCATCTACATTGTCTAGTGTATTAGTATAAAGCTGTTCATAGTATTCTCTCATTACCTCCTTTATTTCTGTGGAGTCATTGGTTGTCTCCTCTTCCATTTCTGGTTTTCTTTATTTGCATCCTCTCTCTTCTTCTTTTTGTCAGCCTTGCTAAGGGTCCATCAATCTTACTGATTTTCTCATAGAACCAAATTCTTGTTTTGTTGATTTTCTCTATTGTTTTCATGTTCTGATTTCATTTATTTCTGCTCCAATCTTTGTTATTTCTTTCATTTTGCTTGCTTTGAGGGTTAGTTTGCTATTCTTTCTCTAGTTCTTCCAAATGAACAGTTAATTCAATTTTTGCTCTTCCTTCTTTTTTTTAAAAAAATTTTTTATTAATTAAAAAAAATTACAAGAAACAAACATTCCCAACACATACACTCAGCAATTCACAGTATCATCACATAGTTGCATATTCATCATCATGATCATTTCCCAGAACATTAGCATCAATTCAGAAAAAGAAATAAAAAGAGAACAGAAAGATATAACAAACAAACAAAAAAAATTTACAGGCTGTACCCCTTACTGATCCCTTTCATTGATCACTAGCATTTCAAACTAAATCTATTTTAACATTTGTTTCCCCTATTATTTATTTTTATTCCATATGTTCCTCTCATCTGTTGACAAGGTAGGTAAAAGGAGCATCAGACACAAGGTTTTCACAATCACACAGTCACATTGTGAAAGCTATATCATTATACAATCATCATCAAGAAACATGGCTACTGGAACACAGCTCTACATTTTCAGGCAGATCCCTCCAGCCTCTCCATTACATCTTGGATAACAAGGTGATATCTACTTAATGTATAAGAATAACCTCCAGGATAACCTCTTGACTCTGTTTGGAATCTCTCAGCCATTGACACTTCGTCTCATTTCACTCTTCCCCCTTTTGGTCGAGAAGGTTTTCTCAATCCCTTGATGCTGGGTCTCAGCTCATTCTAGAGTTTTTCTCAATCCCTTGATGCTGGATCTCAGCTCATTCTGGGATTTCTGTCCCATGCTGCCAGGAAGAGCCACACCCCTGGTAGTCATGTCCCACGTAGACGGGGTGGGGGTAGCAGTGGTGAGTCTGCTTGCTGTGTTGGCTGGAGAGAGAGGCCACATCTGAGCAACAAAAGAGGTTCTCTTGGGGGTGTCTCTTAGGCTTAATTTTAAGTAGGCTTGACCTATCCCCTGTGGGGTTAAGTTTCATATGAACAAACCCCAAGACTGGGAGCTCAGCCTATAGCTTTGGTTGTCCACACTGCTTTTGAGAATATCAAGAATTCAACTTGGGGAAGTTGAGTTTTCCCCCGTTCTCACCATTCCCCGAAGGGGACTTTGCAAATACTTTTCCACTCACTGATCAAATCACTCTGGGATTCATTAGGGCATCACCTGGACAAACCAACAAAATCTCATGTCCTATACAAAGTTCCATGTACTTAAGGTGTTCAATCAACTATCTGCATAAGTTATATTAGGAGATGCACTAGTCAAAGTATAGATTTGTACCAAATAAACATTTTTTGCTTTAGTATCACACATTAGTTGAAATTTTAAATTAAGTACCATCTATTTTCAGCACACTGCAGTAATGACATTCTTTTGTTCTTCCTCATGCAAAAACATTTTTGAAATTTTTACATTTAGTCACTATCATTATACACTCTAGGCATTCCTAGATTACACCATCTCAATCTTTATCGTCTATCTTTCTTTGTGATTTCATTTATGCCCCAGCCCTCCTCCCTCTATCATTCTCATATGCAGCTTCATTCGGTGTTTTAACATAATTGTATTACAGTTAGGTAATATTGTGCTGTCCATTTCTGAGTTTTTATATTCAGTCCTGTTGCACAATCTGTATCCCTTCAGCTCCAATTAGCCAATATCTTACCCTATTTCTATCTCCTGATGGTCTCTGTTACCAAGGAAATATTCCAAGTTTATTCACTAATGTCAGTTCATATCAGTGAGACCATACAGTATTTGTCCTTTTGTTTCTGGCTAATCACACTCAGCATAATGTCCTTAAGGTCCATTCATGTTGTTACATACTTCATAACTTTATTCTGTCTTAGAGCTGCATAATATTCCATCTTATGTAAATGTCACAGTTTGTTTAGCCAAATGACTGTTGAAGGACATATGGGCTGTTTCCATCTCTTGGTAATTGTTAATAATACTCTATAAACATTGGTGTGTAAATGTCCATTTGTGTCCTTGGCCTCGTGTCCTTTGAGTAGAGACAGCATATAGATGGGTCCTGTTTTTTAATCCATTCTGCCAGACTATGTCTTTTGATTGGAGAGTTTAATCCATTAACATTCAGTGTTATTACTGCATGGGTAGTACTTTCTTCTACTATTTTGCCTTCTGGATTTTATATGTCATATTAATTTTCCTTCTTTTTACTTTACTTGTAGTCTTCCTTTCTACACTCTTCTCCACACCTCTCTCTTCTGTCTTCGTATCTGTCTCTAGTGTTCCCTTTAGTATTTCTTGCAGAGCTGGTCTCTTGGTCACAAATTCTCTCAGTGATTTTTTGTCTGAAAATGTTTTAATTTCTCCCTCATTTTTGAAGGACAGTTTTGCTGGATATAGAATTCTTGGTTGGCTGTTTTTCTCTTTTAATAATTTAAATATATTATCCCACTGTCTTCTCGCCTCCATGGTTTCTGCTGAGAGATCTGCGCATAGTCTTATTGGGCTTCCCTTGTATGTGATGGATTGCTTTTCTCTTGCTGCTTTCAAGATCCTCTCTTTCTCTTTGACCTCTGACATTCTGATTATTAAATGTCTTGGAGTATGTCTATTTGGATCTATTCTCTTTGGGGTATGCTGCATTTCTTGGATCTGTAATTTTAAGTCTTTCATGAGAGTTGCGAAATTCTCAGTGATAATTTCCTCCATTAGTTTTTCTCCTCCTTTTCCCTTCTCTTCTCCTTCTGGGACACCCACAACAAGTATATTCATGCGCTTCATATTGTCTTTCAATTCCCTGAGTCCCTGCTCATATTTTTCCATTTTTTTTCCCTGTAGCTTCTGTTTCTTGTCCGATTTCAGATGTTCCGTCCTCCAGTTTTGAAATCCTATATTCTGTCTCTCGAAATCTACCATTGTAGGTTTCCATTGTTTTTTTTCATCTCTTCTATTGTGTCGTTCATTCCCATAAGTTCTGTGATTTGTTATTTCAGACTTTCAGTTTCTTCTTTTTGTTCTTTCCTTGCCTTCTTTATATCCTCCCTCAATTCATTGATTTGGTTTTTGATGAGGTTTTCCATGTCTGTTCGTTCATTCTGAATTAGTTGTTTCAGCTCCTGTATGTCATTTGAATTGTTGGTTTGTTCCTTTGACTGGGCCATATCTTCAGTTTTCCTAGTGTGATTTGTTATTTTTTTGCTGGCTTCTAGGCATTTAATTACCTTAATTAGTTTATTCTGGAGATTGCTTTCACTTCTTTTATCTAAGGTTTTCTTGCTGGATGAATTTGTTGTCTATCTGTTCTTTGACATTCTGTTCAGCTTTATCTGGACTTTTAGCTTAAGTTTTGTTTAACAGAGGAGAATTTTTCAGTTCTTGTTTTCTTGTTTCTTGCCCTGCCTGTATGGTGCCTTTTTTTCCCTTCTTCTGGAGGATCTACTTCAGTATTATAGACCCCAGTCAGATTTTCCCAGACCAGACTGGCCTCCTCTCAGGAGGAAAGAGTCACCTGCATCAGTTTCCCCTGAGGGCATGTTGACAGACTTTCCTATGAAGCCTCTAGACTCTGTGTTTTCCTATCCAGCCCAGTATGTGGCGCTTGTCTGCCTGCACGTTCCACCAGCATAAAATGATGCGGCACCTTTAACTTCAGCGAACTCTACCTGCTGGGTGTATAGTTGAGACAGAGGAGAGGTTGTAAGCTGGCTTTAATGGCTTCAGTTTTCCTGACTCTGAGGTCTGAATTCCTTGAGGGTGGGATTCCACCTGAGTTGGGCCCCATCCCTCTCCTGGGGAAGGCACAGCCTCCAGGGAATTACCTCCTTTCACCTAACCAGCCTCTTTGTCTCTCAGACAAGATTAATTCCAGTGTTGCCTGGGGAAGTTGGAGCCTGAGAAGCCTTGCAGTTGCAAGAAAAAAAATCCTTTTCAGAGCAGGACCTCTGGTCCTTGGGTTTGTATCAAGAGCTTAAGTTGGTACGTTACTCTATGTATCTCCAGGTTCTGTGTTGCCCCTCCTTTTTTTTTTTTAGGGTCTAGACTTTTTCGAGTATTTTGTGCTGTCTAATCCAAAAACCTCTGTTTTTTTCTTTTCCCATCAGCCCTGCCCCCTCTGTGCTGGGCAGAAACTAGTAACTTTAGCTTATATGGCTGGAGGCCTATTTTTATTAATCAGAATTTGTTAATTAATTCCACAATTGTAGTTTGGATGAACTCAGCCCCTTCCTGCTAGTAAAGTCTCTTTCCTTTCCCGTCTGGGAACCAGCCTGTCGGGTAGGGGTGCCGGCCTCATGGCTTGGGGGATTCACAGTTCTGGGTTGGATTGCAGGTGGTCCAACTTGTCCACACTGGTGTACACTGTGTGTCTGATCACTGATGTGGCCCCAGCAGTTGTTCTTTACTGTTCCTGGCTATTTACTAGGCGTTCTGGAGGATGAACTCATTCCTCAATCTTGAGGGACTCTGGGTGACCACAGTTTTAACTTCTTTGTGCTGAAGAGAGGTGTGATCATTATGGGATTGAGGAATAAAACTGGTTGTTTTTCTCAGAAATACCAGTACCTCTGAGTTTCAGGACCTGTCTGGCATAGGAACGATCCAGAGGCTTTAAGTCTCTGAAAATGAACGTAAGTAAAGCTGTTATAGTGTCTTAGATAGAGCATGGGGTATTCTTTAGGATTTTTTGCAACACTGTTAGTTGGGGCTTGGCATACTGTGGCAGTTGGCAAGATTTGGTTGAAACTTGTAAAAGAGTAACCTCCAAAATGACCTCTTGACTCTATTTGAAATTTCTTAACCATTGAAACTTTCTTTTCCCCTTTTTGGTTAGCCCATCCCATGATGTCAGGGCTCATCCCTGGGAGTCTTGTCCCACATTATTAGGGAGATTTAAACCCCTGGAAGTCATGTCCCATGTAGGAGGGAAAGTTGTGAATTTATTTGCAGAGTTCGGTTTAGAGAGAGAGAGGCCACATCTGAACAACAGAAGAGATTCTCTTGGGGGTGTCTCTTAGGCATTAATAATAAGTAGACTTTAGCCTGTCACTACAGATATAAGTTTCATAACGGCAAACCTCAAAATTGAGGGCTTGGCTTATTAAATTGGGAAGTCCTACTGGTTAAAAGAATAGCAAAAATTCCTTAAGTGGAGAAGTTTAATAGTTCCATCCTTTCTTTCCCCAATCCCTCAAAGGACTTGCAAATACTTTTTCATTTTATGCTGAAAACATTCTGAAATGGATCAGGGTATTACATCAACTTGTACAGAGTCCTTAGATCTCATTCCCTATTCTAGGTTCCATGCCACATAAAGCTGAAATAGGTTGTTTAAATAAACTGACCAGGCAGGTTAAATTAGATAGTGTTCCACAGAAAATTTAAATTTTGGACAAAATAAATATCTCTTCCTTTGGTGTCACACAGAAGTTAGAGTCAAAATCATCCTTGACCCTGTATTCTGATACACCTTACTTCTAACCAGCCCTGCTTCATTCATATCTCTAATTGAAGTCTGATCTAATTTTCAGCTTCTTTAACAGTTGCTGTATGGAGTAATGCTGACTTTTAGAGCTGCAAAACACTAACTCTTAAGTCTCAGGTTTACAAAGATACCTAAAGTTCCAGGGAACTACCAGGTTATACACAAAGGCCACAGCAACTCAGAATTAGAGACAGCAGTTAAAACTCAGGAGTAAATGTGACTACTGTGGTTTACAATCTAGGCCTTAATTTTCTTATAAACACTTTGTAAATGAAGCTATTTCCAGAAATAAAACATTTGGCAATTGACTTATATTGATGTCATCCATCACAAACCATAGCAGAAGTTTTGTCCTGTCTCACCTTTACACATTTACCAGGGTAATGTTAATTAACAGGTAGAACATAATTTACATACTTGCTTTGCTTTTCTTTTAAAGTCCCTTTTTGTTGACCATGCGTACTTTTAGAGAAACATTAAAGCAAAGTAGTGTAACTGACAAGGAAATTTGGTTGTTTCCAGGATCTTATCGGTATCCATATAATATGGACAGTGAGAATATTGTCAAGTCTTTAAGAATTTTCTCACAGAAAGATAGAAAATCCCTTTTATTTATTGCAATACCTCCCAAATACTTTCTATATAATATCACCTTACTTTGACAAGGTAAATGAACAAATCCTTTGGAACACTTTGAAATAACAGACATTCCTTTCAGGTTTGATCTTGGGAAGACAAAATGTCAGACATTGAAAGGTTTGAGCACTTCTAAATAGGCAAATGGGTTACTGTGAAACAATATTTGGTTCCCTATTTAACCAAAGTGAAAGAAAAAAAGATCTTCTAAAATAAAGGATGATAAGGTCACCATAAACATAAACATAGAATTTTTCATTAAAAACACGCCAACAATCTGCTTTATTTTAAGAAAGAGAAAACTAAATACTAGTTTTTTATGAATACACAGTATGATGCAATAACTTCTTATGAAATACAAACAAGCTATCAAATTTCTGGTCAGCATTGACTGCAGCAAACAGAATTCACTTTCACAAACATCCACGCCTTTCCTTATTCACCCAGACTTTGTCGTACACCTTCTTGAGGACAAAAACACACCCCTGTGTACTTATGTACCCACACTCCGTAAGTTATCAAAAAGACCTAAGGTACTGTCTTTAAACCTCTTACATGACAAAATTATTTTTAAAATAGCTTGTCAAACTATTTCATTTAATTTCATTAAACTCAAAACTTAGCATTTTTCACCATCTTGAAGACCTAATAGAGTTAATGCTCCTTTTTCTATTGGAGGTTTAAAAAAATCTGTCTGTTCTCATTATACCCTAAAATTATGAACCACCTCAAAAGTATCAAACTCTGGAAAATATAAAATTGCTTAAGTTGTTCAATGCGTAAATCTTGGAAAACTTTTCCATAGCTCTCAAGGACATTTTCTCTTACTGAAATTTGCTAATTAGATTTTATTCAATTATCCCTATTCCAAAGCTATTTATATTTTAATAGTAATTTGTTTATTACAGTTACTGTTGCAAAGGTACTATTGGAAAAAAATAATTTTACTTTTTTTTTTTTACATGGGCAGGCACCGGGAATCGAACCCGGGTCCTCTGGCATGGCAGGCAAGCATTCTCGCCTGCTGAGCCACCGTGGCCTGCCCTGGAAAAAAATAATTTTAAATTGGGGAATTTGCTCAGAACAAGCAACAAGCGGGACTCAGGGCCTCAAGCCCAGGTCCGGGGGACTGACACCACCGAACTCCCAGTCCACTCCTGCCCTTGTGACCCACGCACCCAGGCACATGTCCAGACTGGGATCTGGAAACAGTTTCCTTTTTTGAAGCTTTTTAAAGAGCCAAAAGGATCTGGAGTGTCGGCAGAGTGGAGAAAAACCCAGTTGCTGAGCCTCACTATAGAAGAGCCCAGCAGCCATTAAAAGCTCAAATATCTTTCTCCCTGAGTCTAAAGAGTTCAGGGTTTTATGAAGTCAAACAAGGGGGGTGGAGTTGTTACCGTACAATAGTAAGTACACGCAAGGCTGAGCCCAGGCTAGGAAAACAGTATAATAGTAAACATAAACAGGGCTGAGACCATTATAATAAGTATAGACAAAGGTAAATAACTGTAAACAGGGATGACACGAGATGAGTTTCAGTAATTTCAAGTATTAACCTCTGCCTGTTCTACCTATAGAAAGAAAAACATTTATATAGCGATTCAGTAATCGTAATCATTTGTTAATCCTTACTTTCTTGGTTGCAGTCTGGGTTCTCTTCCCCCCTCGCCTTGCCTCCCACCCACCTATCCACTCTCTCCATCTGCCCCCCTCCACCTCCTTGCTGTCGCCCCGCCCCCAGGCCCTTGTGCTGGTTTTCCCTTCTTGCAATGAGCTCCCTCTAGACTTGCCCTGGCTTCCTTCAAGCCTCTACTCAGAGGTCCCCTGACAGGGAGGGTGTCCAGACACCTCATACAAATGGCCAGTCTCCCCACCCGCCCTCCCGACTCCTGCGTCCCCATGCCACGTAAGGGCCGAGTGCCATCTGAGCAGTATCACGCGAGCCAGGGTTTTGTTTACTTTGTTCCATGTTGCATCCTCAGCACTTAGAATAGTACCTTGGCGTACTGTTGGTGCTTAATGAATATCTGTTGGTTAAACGGTCGAGGCAAAAAATATATATATATATATCCTGAAGACTTAATTAAGGCAGGGCAGCTCAAGAGGCCAGGCTATCCCTTTTGGCTGAGGCTCAAAGAACATCCTGTTCTGGCGAAGCCTTTGTGCAGGAGCCATTCCCAGTGTTACACCAACTGAAGTCCCTGTCGCTCCCGCTGAGGGGTCAGGAAAAAAGGGAGCCACGGAGTGTCTTTCTCTTCGTCCTTTTCCTCAGCGCCCCTGAAAAAAATCTCTGCAAAAGAGATTTTTTAAAAGGACAAATCCAAATTAGAGATAACGACATTTGAAGATTTAAACAACTTACAGAAAGATTTGGAGGGCTGCATTGAGATAGTGAGTGGCTTTAAGGCTAAGAAAGGGTCCAGATTCTTTTGCAAGTCATTGAACTTCTGGAGAAAAATTCCCCGTGCAAACACTGGTAAGACGGGCCATCTTTATGCAGGTGGAACCACCTGTTCCACACTCACGGGTCTGGAGATGAGGACACTAAATGGAGCACCTCTTCTCCTTCCTCTGGGCATAGAGCATGCTGGAGGCCACATGACTGCATCTGGAAGACAAATAGTAGAATCCAAAATTCTTAATGAGCTCACAGTGA
This sequence comes from Tamandua tetradactyla, assembly GCF_023851605.1. Taxonomy (NCBI): domain Eukaryota; kingdom Metazoa; phylum Chordata; class Mammalia; order Pilosa; family Myrmecophagidae; genus Tamandua; species Tamandua tetradactyla. The sequence continues at coordinate 40,694,399 of NC_135327.1, read as the reverse complement.
TTCTGACCACTGTCACCATTAACGTAATGTCGCACGGTGTGAATTTAAAGGCCTGCACCGCGTCTGGATGAGGTAGCCGAGTTTGAGAAGATGAGCCCCAGGACAGCCGGAAAGGTTTGCCTCCCTTGTGATCTTTCTAGAAAACAGCATGAGGTGCTCTTTATGATGAGAACCTTGTGCTTAGGACAGTGTAATTACAGGGTGGGTGCTCTTGTGTGTAAATCCATCCATTTATTAAGCTTGTTCAAGGATGGCCTTTCTGTCAGCCTCAGTGTTATGTCTAGGGCTTTAAAAACTTCTTCTGACTCCCTGTGGAGCATTTTGAAGTCAAAGGAGAAAGTCATGGTTCATATAAGCTCACAGATACACATAAAATCATGAGATGCAGCAAGCCCTTGGAGGAACGGTGCACTGTGACCTGGCACCCTGCATAAATTCAGCCTCACCCAGAAAGTCTGGTAAAATTTCCATGGGGAATGATGCATCAGCTGGGTTCCGAAGAAGGACTGTGATGTGAGTGAGAGGAGGGCACCTTGGGAACGAGAAGTGGCTCCGACTTGGGAGCCAGAGGGGAGATGGTGGGAGGGAGGAGCCCAAAAGGGCCCATGCAGCTGCACTGTCCAGTATGGTAGCCACTAGCCACGTGTGGCTGTTTAATTCAATTAAAATGAAAAACTAAGCTGCTCAGCTGCACTATGCACATTTTAAGTGCTTGAGAGCACACATGGCTGGTGGCTACTGTCTTGGCAGTGCAGATGAGACCATTTCATCCTCATGGAAAGTTCTAGTGAACAGTGCTAGACTAGAGAGAATGGAGCTGGGGGGCTGTGAGCAGGTGCATGATACAGGGTGAGCCGGAGAAGGAGTGGGTTAGACCAGCCAAGGATTTGTCTACCCTCCAGAAGGAGAATGTCAGAAGAAGGTTGACCTTGAGAAATGGGAAGTTGCCTAAGTGTTTTAGTCTCAGGTAAAAGGATCAGATTTTAAAGAGGTCCTTTGGGCTGTGGCATGAAAATCAGATTTGGGAGACCAGTCGGAAGCCATTGCAAGGGGCCAAGAAAGAGAGGATGGGACTTGGGCTAGGGAACCAGTGCGGGAGTGATGATGGTGGAAAAGGAGAAGGCTGGAACGGAGGCAACAACTTTGGGCTGTACAGCAGGATGAGAGGGCTGTGTGGGCTGAGGTGTAGCCAACCTGTATTTGGTTTGAGATTCATTAAATCTGAGGAGTCTTTGAGATAATCAGGAGAACTGACAAGCAGCTGGACCTGTGGGTCTGGGACATAGTGGAGATAAAAATGTGTGGGTGGTAGAGGCCGTGAATATTTTCTGCAGAAATGCAGTAGACATATCACTGCAGCACCAAAGTTCCTTGTGGGTTTTGCAGTGTTATGCAAGTTATCCATCCTGGCCCAGCCTTGGCTCCTCAATTTATACAGTAAGGAATGGAGTGGGGGTGGGGGGGTGCTCCAGATCCGAGGCTTTCACTATTGCAGTTTGAAGACATTAACAGTATTTTAAAATTCTGGATTCAAATATCAACCTGCCAATGTCTTTTTTTTCCAGGTAAGAACTTAGGAAAATGTCTTCTGCAATCACCATCATTTCACAGGCAAAAGACATCTTTATACCAAAAAAAAAAAAAAAAAAAAAAGACTAGGCTTAGTTACATATAAATCTCACCACAGTGCCCTTAATTTTTCCCTGGCCAGCACCTTTGAGGCTCCTTTGACTTTGGAGTTTCCTTCATTCTAACCCTAAGTTCTGTGTCATGAAACAACCCATCCTCAAGGTCAAATAGCTGTCACAGGCAGGATTTAGATAACTTTTCAGACACCCCTCTTTTTCTCTTACAGAAAATTGATCAAGACAGAGCTCAGGTTCCTGAACTCAGCTGCCCTAATAAGTGTAAAACAGATTCAGGTATTCTTTCCCCCATCTACCTCTGAGCCGCCAAGCACCAGATCACTGACACAGGAAAGAGAATTTTGGGGTTGCTTAAGAAGACAGAGTAAAACAGTATCATAAAGAACCTAACACCACAAACCCTAATTCATGTTTCCAAATGGGCCTCTGGTAGGAATGTGGCCTGGATATTTGGTGTGTTTTTCTTAGAGCAGCATGTGATAAAAGCTATATTTTTGAAATTGGAGAAGAAGTGGGGAAAAAGATCAACAGTCAGAGATTGCACAAGATGAAAGAAGGATTTTTACAGTCAGGAAAAGCAGTGGTTCTTCTTTGCCTGCTGCCTGTGTGGCTTGTGACGGAATTGAGTGTGCTTATAGGACATCTTTCATATTCTCGAAAAAGGACAGAAGGGAGTGAAATTGTGTTGCTCTTGTGTGTCCACTGTGTGTCAGGCACTGAACCAGGGGGTACCACGATTGTGCCCTCTTTTCAATCCCCGTGGCCATCTCCCAGTCCCAGCCACCGTCAGCTCTTGTGAGGGAGAATGATATACTAGGGTTTTGTTTTCAAAAGTTCACCCCAACTGCTGATTAGAGAAAGGATTTTAGTGGCACTTAGAGTGGTTTCAGGGAGGCCAGAGAAGAGAAAACTATGATCGTTCAGAGAGTGGTGATAGGCTATGGAAGCATTGAGGCAAAATGTGGAGGATAAATTGGCAGAGCTCAGCCATGGAATTTGGTGTGAGGAAGGGCGAGGTGTCAAGGACAGCGCTGGGCTTCTCTTGAGCATCCTGGCTAATGGAGGAAAAGAGGGCATGACAGTAATAAGTTCTATGTTGGATACCTTCCATTTGGGATGCCCCTGGGAACCCAAGAGAAGATCTGGATCTGGACCTTGCAAGAGAGCTTTGGGCTACAGATGCATGATTAGCAGTTTTCAGCTTATATAACATCAGGGAAAGGATAAAATTGCTTAGGGAAAGACTATGATGATGTCATCATAGGGTAATAAGTGCAGAATTGTATGTTTTTAAACGTGGCCTTCAAAGTTTGAAAATTTTGCATTTCAAGGGGTGGATCCTGGCTCATTTCACATAGTTGTGTACGTCCTCCTGCAAAATGAGCTCCTCTTTGAAGTTGTTCCTTGGACACTTGCACCTGGCTCTGTCCAGTGCTGAGGGTTTCTGAGCCTGGTGGCAGGTGCCTGCTGTCTTAGTTTCTTGGTTGTGGTCACAAATATCCTACAATGGATGGGCTTAACAACAGGAAATTATTGGCTCATGGTTTGGGGGCTAGAAGTCCAAAATCGAGGCGTCCGCATGGCGATGCTTTCTCCCTGAAGACAGTGGCATTCGTCCTGGGGCGGGTTGCTGTGATTCTTAGGTCCTTGGCTTTTCTGTTACATGGTGATGTCTCCTCCTTTCTCTTGCAGGTTCCACTGACTTCCAACTTCTTCTCCCCTAAGTGGCTCAGACTCCATAAAGCCTCCAATAATCAGAGTTGGGCCATGCCAACTCTGATAACATCTTCCGAAGGACCTATTTATAGTGGTGTTCTAGTTTGCTAGCTGCCCAGAATGCGATATACCAGAAACAGAATGGCTTTTTTAAAAAGGGGAATTTAATAAGTTGCCAGTTTACAGTTCTAAGGCTGAGAAAATGTCCCAATTAAAGCAAGTCTATAAAAATGTCCAAATTAAGGCACCAACAAGAGGTTGCCTACACTCAAGAAAGGCTGATGATGTTCAGTGTTTCTCTCTCAGCTGGAAAGGCACATGGTGAACATGGCAATGTCTGTTAGCTTTCTCTCTAGGCTTCTTGTTTCATGAAACTCCCCCCAAGGCGTTTTCCTTCTTCATATCCAAATATCTCTGGCAGCGTGGGCTCTCGTGGTTTTCGTGGCTCTCCGATGGCTCTGAAGGGATTCTCTCCAAAATGCTTTCTCTTTTAAAGGATTCCAGTAAACTAATCAAGACCCAGCTGGAATGGGTGGAGTCACAACTTCCTGTAATTAATACCCACAATGGTGAGTCACATCTCCATGGAGATCATCTAATCAAGCCTCCAACATACAATGCTGAATAGGCATTAAAAGAAACTTTGCTCCCAGGAGATTGGATCAGGATTACAACATGCCTTTCTAGGGCACATAATCCTTTAAGACCAGCTCAAGTGGATTCACGCCCACAGGGAGGGTTTAAGATTAAGAACTTGTTTTTTCCTGGGGTATATGATTCAACCTCCTACACTCACTTGGTTTAATGTGGGGCTGAGATGACACTTGATTGAAGCAAGGCTGGAGATAGGCAGAGCCCTGAGAGGTGAACTCACTGGTAGTCATCATGGACACTAACCTTACTGAGTCCCTGTGTGTGTCACTCCTATGGATGGCCGAGGCCACACTCTATATATCATTTTAAATCTGTATGTCAGTCCTGAACGTGGGTATTCTTATTATACCTGTTTACACTGCGAAAATAGAGGCTTAGAGAGGATCAGTAATCTGCTCAAGGTCCAGCTAATAATGGTGAAAGGGATTTGGGACCGAGGTGTATTCCATGGCAGGGCCCAAGCTCCTGACTGCATAGCTACGCTGTTCCCCAAATCAAAGTTTTAAGGAACACATCTGGTCACGTGACCCAGCCTTGTCCAAATGGGTTTGGGACCTACTGAGGCCTTTGATGGCTAAACTCACACTCAGGAGCCCTGTACCCCAGGGACCAGCTCCACTCTCAGCTGTGGGCAAATGGCCGGAAATCTGGTTTCACAGTTTCTGAAATAGAAGTACTAACAGTGGTAAATATTTCTGTGGTGTTTATAGTTTATTAAAGACTTTCCCAGGCATTTGCTGGCCTCACTGCTGGTGTGCCCTAAGATCTTCCAGTAACTTCTTTTCAGTTAATTGAAGAGCCAGGAAAAGGAGAGTGTGGTGTGTGTGGGGTGGTGGTATGAAGGAGGGACCCAGGAGGGACCGATTTCATCTGGGGTTTTCCACTGTTAATGGCAGAGTGTTTTTGGTTTGCTTGTCTTTAATGCAGATGCTTTAACAGTGCTCAGGGAAAGCTGTGGAGCCTCAGGGCCGGGAAATCCCTGGAGGCCAGGGAGGGATGGAGGCTGTTAGGACAGGGCCTGGGAGCTGGACTACGGGAACTGCGTGGGGTGGCTGGGGTTCAGCGTGTGGCAGCCGTCCCGCGAGCCCGCTTTCATCAGTCTGCCGTGCCTTGTGCTGCAGAGCTCCTTCCCCTCTGGGCCCCCATTGCTGAAGACTTGGGAGTGGGTGTCCGCCCAGCGGGAGCTGGGGCTGGGGCAGCCTGATCTCACTTAGAAAGGAGAAGGGTGTTTGGGACCCTTAGCTCTGCATTCTTCACACATCCCCCTCTCCCCATTCCACCCCATGCAATTTGAAATTCCACACTTCAGTTACTATGAAACTATACCAGAGGGGGATTAAACAGGTTTTTATAAATTGTCAATTAGACCTGCCCTCCACATAGCCTCAGGGTACCAGGAAATGACCATTTAAAATGAATTTTTCAAGTCAACAGGGTTTTGCTTAGAGCAGAGACATTGGCCAGTGTTTTTTATATTAGTTTCCAGCTGAGAATAGACCTTCTTTATAATGAATGTTGGATTTCCTATGCATGTGAAATTTTTCATGGCTCTGGTACAGTTTTCATCCCACATGAATTTAAAAATACTGTGGATAAACAAAAATGTTTATGCAGATCAAAGGCTTCCTTTGTCTCACTCCTGGGTTTTCATTTTGTTTATTTATTTATTTATTTATTTATTTATTTTTAAAGCCAAATCTCACTGTTTTAGGAACAAAGAAATGTAATTGAATTTGGGGAGACTCGGGACCTGTGATTAAAATCAGCATGTGATCTAATCCACACTTTTACTGATGTTGTGTGATTTTCCTCCAAATCTAATGAAATTCCTAGAAAGGTAAATAAATAATTCTGCAAAGCTATAGTTTCTATAGAGGAAAAAATAAATCATTCCGTGTTTGGGGGTCTACCTGAATATATTTTCATTTCTCTGGGAAGGAAAAATAAAGTCTCCCATAAATAAATAAAGTCTCCTGGTAAATGAAAGGGATTTACTGCTGGGCATTTAGGAATTGACCATATGAACACAATGCCCTGTGAGAGCTATAAAAAAAAAAAGAAGGTGGTCAAATGTGATGTTCAATTAAAGTTGCATGAGCATTTAGATAGACAAAGAATTTTAGATCACATAAAATCTTAAAAATCATTGAATCCTATTACGTAATTTTACAGAAGGGGAAAGTTGAATTATGTGCCTGGGTTTTTATAACTAGCACAGTTGACATTTGGGCTGTTGTCTACACCAGCTAGGCACACCCTAGGTGCTGGGGTCCTGTTGACATTGTTCCATTTACGATCCCCGATTTTGTGAGGTAGGTGTCACCATGCCCATTTTGCAGATGGGCAAACTGAGGCTCTGAGAAGTTCGGCGAACTTATCCCAAATGACAGAGTTAGGTAGAGTCAGAAGCAGGATTAGAAACCCAGCCTGGCTGATTGCACAGCTCAGTGTAGACTCTCCCTGGCACATCCCAACAAGGACAGCGGGACTGAAACCAGGTTTCTGGATTCTTAGCCTAGGCAGAAACTGGCTGGGGAGAGCCCTGAGCCTCTTTGGGTCCAAGGCCTGAGGAATTGCCCAGCCCTGGGAACCACTGTTTGAGTCATACCAAACCATGGAGCAGTGGGCTGGGGAGTTTGGGGGAAGGGCATCTTTTCAGAGAGTTTGGGACCTTTGGGGACTTCAGATGGTCCCTCGGATTGCAAGGAAAGAAACTGAGGCTCAGAAGATCTGCACGGGTTGCCTCCTTAGAGGGGATTTTGTTCCAAGCCTCCTGGCATATCTATGACTCCAAGGGTTAACTTTTTGTGCCTGCATACCTCTTCTTAGATAATGCTTTCAAATGCATAGAAAAAAATTACATGAAATCACAAAGAAAACCAATTATGTTGAAATGCATTTATTAAAAGTATTTAAAAATCATATTTGTGATATTGTTATGTATGTATTTAATACATGGAATTACAAGATTTTTAGTGGGTCTACTAGCCTCATTGATGCCGAGGTAAATGAACAATGTGGAGGGTGTTTGGAGATCCTGTAATAATTGCACAGTGATGACTAAACACAGCTGTGGTTTCCATTGGTGACTATGTCAACGGAACCACTGACACTGTTGTGATCTACGTGAAAAGCAAGTTTCAGGTTGCGGTGGTACTTTGGAAGATGGAACTTTTTTTTCCATCCATGTTCATGGAACGCCCTGGATTCTATCCCTGGTCCTCTGTGAACTTCTATTATCTCGGGCAGCCTCCCACCCAGTTAGCTGTGCGGTGGCTTCTGATGCTACTGCTGGATCTTCAGGTCTCATCAATTCGGAAGAGTCACGTCATGAGTATAGGTGCATTTCAAATGCAGGAGAGACCCAACTGGGCAAAAGCTGTGCGCTTACGCCCAGCTAGGAGAGCGCCAGGAGTAATTGGTCAGACCTGCTCCCCTAAGTCCATAGGCACCAGGCCACCCCTTGCCCGCCCTCCCCTCCTAGCCCTTCCTTCTTCTCATCTCTCTCCCAGCAGCTCTCCTCCTTTTCCTCCCAGCCAGAGACCAGCTGCGGAATCTGCGCCTTGACATTAAGAATAGAGTTCGCATTGGGAAATGCTACAAATGAAAGGGTGAAAACACCCCTAAGGAAGTTATAAGCGATTTAAAACAGTTTATACTCACTAATAGTCTTTACCGAGTGCTGCAGGTGCAGCAGACACGTTTCATATCACTGAATCTTCACCACAAGACTGGACCTTAGGTATTATTACTATCTCAATTTTAGAGATAAGAAAACCAAGCCCTATCTTGCCTTGGGATAGCTAAAAAGTGGATGTGAAAAAAAGAAAGCAAGCAGCAAAAACAGATGCTGTGGGGATGTGTTTGAGGAAATTTCCAGTTTGGGTGTGCTTTTGTTTTATTTTAAGAGACTTGCTTGTCAGCACAGCCTGCCCCCACCACGTTACAAGAGGGGAGGAAAGCTGGAGTGGCCAAATGAAACAGCGGGCTGCAGGCTGACCCGACTTAATCCTTATGGTACAACCCAAGGGTGGGACGTTAGCCCTGTCCACAGTTTATGGAGTGGTAGAACTGGGCCTCAGCTGGGTGTTACTCACTCGCTTAGGATCCCGGGGTGAGAGTGTGGAAGCTGGGACTTGAATGAGGGAAGTGATTCAAAATTCTGGGCTCCGTATTACCTCCCCAGATGAAAACCTGATTCATTTTGGCCATGCTTGTCAAATTATAGCAAGTGGATAGTCTCAGATAAGTATCCCCCAGATCCGAGCATTAAAAGTACTAATATTTTTGTATACCCAAACCCTTTAATGTTTTGTAAAATAAAACCTTGGTGATGGAACAATCCAACCACCCTACAGCTTTCAAAAGTATCACAGTTACGGCTTATCAAGCTCAGGTTGATGTAGTTGATTTTTTTTTAAATTGGTAACAGCATATCTTGTACCTCTAAGGAGAGAATACATCAAAACCCATGTTTGCCCAAGCATAGTAAAATCAGCCTAATTCTGGGGATCAGAGCATGTGGCTGGAAGAAGCAATGTTACAGCTTCTGTAGTAGTTATCTTCCCTTCTAGCAACTCGTTAGTACTTAATAGCTTTTATTTCTGAATACGGAGGTAATATCCATTCATTGGACACCATTTGTGCAATTTAGAAAGATGAAAATACAAAACACTAGCGCCTGATTGATTCACCTCATGGGCCAGGATGTAATGTAATTCAGAGCATGCATTAATGTGGACGACTTTTCTTGAGGAATTTCATCCCTGATGCAGGCAGCTATATAATTTTCAGACTGTGTATGTCTAGAATTCTGTTATATAGAAAGCTCTGTTATTAAAATAGAACATGGAAGAAATCGTGTCCTAGAGTTGTTTGCGGGAACAGCTTCCCATAAAGGTCACAAATTTGTGGTCTCTGAAGAAGCATTGTCTCCCCCAAAATCAAATCAGGGGGGAGAGGTGTTGCATTCTCTGCGGAAGATGTCGCATGTCTGCTGTCCTCTGGGGAAATAAACGTCTCTTTCATTTATTTTGAATTTTTAAAGCCTTTCTTCCACATGGCTTTCAATACATACTTTTTACATTAATAATTTAAAATCGTTTTTTTTATTCTGAAAAATTTTAAACAAGTATCAAACTAGTTAGACTAGCCTAGTGAGTCCCCTGTACCCAAGACCAACCCTCAATGTATATATTGAAATTGGCTAATCTGGTAAATTTCTAAATGTTGCTTATTCTAATGCATCTATTAAATATTGACTATTTTTCACACCTGTCAGTCAGATTCTTTATGCTTTCTTCTTGTTGCCGGGAGAGGGAGTGTTGAAGTAGGTGACTTTTTAGAGTTGGGAAAACCCCTTGTGCCTGGCTCTGGGGATCTGTTTAGAATGGAATGCTTTGCTGCACCTTGCATCACTTTGGACTTCTTATATCTGCATACCCTTCACTGTGTTTTCATGAAGGAGGTAAACAATTGTTTTTTCAAGAAAGGTATTTCTGGATATTCTCCTGGGGTGGAACTGCGTTAGCCCTGGACTTGCCCCTGCAGTGCTACTTAGAGATAAGGACATAAAGCCTAAGACACACACAAAAGGTTATTGATGACCATCAAAGAAGGTCACATTTCTCATAGTAGGCTGGTTACTAAGGTAGGTGGTTTAGGGGACATTTTGACTAGAGTCCCATAAATGCCTGTTAAATTGTGGTTTTCATGCCTACATGGTTAACCCTTTCTTATCTGGCCTCTGCACATGACCAGAACCCTTAGGCCCATATCAGACAAAGTAGATTTTTAAAAAAGAATTATGTGTAGAATATTCAATGGATCCATCACACTAAATCCTGTCTTTTCCACCCAGTTCCTGGACAGAAAGATCCAGATCAAGCCTGTCTGTTCCTTATTATGTGCCCTGCACCTAACCTAATGCCAGGCACGAAATAAATATCTTAAATGACTATGGATGATCAATAAATAGCAATAAAATAACTATTGATTTAATTGATATTTCCAAGATTAAAATATTATTCTGCTTACGAATGTTCTTTCACTATGTTCTAAATGCCTCCTTACCCTTACTTGGTATGAATCAGACTCATCAGCTTTGCATGCCCATCTGGCCTCTTCTCAAATGCGACCCAGCTTGATCTGTCCCTTGTCTCGATAACTAAGATATTCCACGTTTGGCATCCCTTGGTCAGTCAGCAAGGATTTTTGTAGGACCCACTGCACCCAAGCGCACATCTGTAACAGGAGGGGAACCTGGAGTGTTGGCTAGCCTTGGGAAAATGAGGGGAGGGTAAAATAAATGTAAGCCATTTCCACCTTCCACAGCCAGCTGCTCCGGTGTGTGGCCTCACCCGGATCCGAGGTGGCATGCCGCACGGTGGCACGAGATTTTCTCAAGTGGGCAGTGGGAGGAACTCTGCGGAATCTAGCTCCACCACATCAAAAAACAACACATATTTCTACTCTATCATAGTGGGAACTCCTTCTTCTTTATTCATTCCCCAAATACTTAGAAGTTACTGTGTACACAGGCCTTGGTCCTGGGTTGGGGAGGAGCCTTCCCGCCACTGCCCCTCTAAGACTTGCCCTGGCCATGCCGGGGGCACCCGGGACCCTGGGAACGGGGAAGGCCCACCCGCTCCTCACCTTCGCCTCGCGGCCCTGGTGCCTCTTGTTCCCCCCACCCCCACCCCCCTATTGCACGGCTGAGCCACTTGTGCCCGACGTCCTGGCTACCCGCCCCCGCAGACCCTGCCCCAGAGGCGGTAGGAGCCCCAGCCTGGGGGCCTGTCTTAGTGTGGACTTCCCGGAAGCAGACTGTGGACACAGAGTCCAGTGTGAGCGGTTTATTTGGGGCCTGAGCGCAGGAGATACGGGTCGGTGAGCGGGGAGGCGAGGCGGAGTTGGGGAGTAGCCGATACAGGTGTGCGAGCAATCAGATGCCTCCTGCCGACCACGGACCACGACAGGTGACGCTGGCCTGGGGCTGGCGCAGGAGCGGGGGGCAGTCCTGGCCCTGAGGCCTGCCTGCTCCTGGAAAGGCCGGCTCTGGGAGCCAGAGAAACCCTCGGGTGAGGACGTGGGGGCTGGTGGTGGTGGGCCCTGAGGAGGTGACCCCCTGGGCTGGGGCGGTACCAGCGGGGTCTGCTCCAGGGCTTGAGGCAGAGCAAAAAGTTGAGTCTGAGCAGAGCCGCCCAGGGGTGCTGGGAGAGCCCTGTTGGAAGTTGGTGAAATTCCTGAGTGTAGGGGAAAGCTGGGATCCCAGGGCAACTTGAAAATCATCCACCTTTTTTCCCCATAACTCTTACACCTGTTGATGTCATGCAGGCTGGCAGGTGCTGTGAAGGACTCTACCCCTTGGTGATATAGTTGAGGTGGGAGGTTTGGCTGGTGATGGCTGATGAGATGTTTGAGTATTTTAGCTGAGGGTGTGCTGTTGTTGTCAAAAAATATTTTAAGCAAGTGGTTGTGTGTGTGCACATGCTGGGTATAAATGTGGGTTGGTTTTTATAAAGAGTTCCTTGGTTAAAAAGTTATATGCACTGTCCTATATACGGTACTAAGAAATGCCTGTGTTGTGAAGAGGGAATAGGTTTGGGTAAGAGTTTTTGTTTTTTTTTTCTCTTTGTATGCTGTATGGCGGGGGTCACAGGAGGTCACATTTCATTCTTTTTCTATGTGAATATCCCCTTATTGCAGCACCATTTGTTGGATTTTTGTTTTGTTTGGCTTTTCGTTTGTTTGTTTTACTTGTTTGTTTGGGAAGTGCATGGGCCAGGAATCGAACTGGGTCTCCTGCATGGCAGGTGAGCATTCTACCACCAAACCACCCTTGCACCCCCTTTTTCCTTTTTTTTTTATTATCATCACAATCGACTTTTTTATAACTTTTTTGTGAAAAATAACATATATACAAAGGAGCAATAAATTTCAAAGCACATCGCAACAATTAGTTGTAGAACAGATTTCAGAGTTTGGCATGGGTTACAGTTCCACACTTCTAGGTTTTACTTCTAGCTGCTCTAAGATACTGGAGACTAAAGGAGATATCAATATAATGGTTCAGCATTCATATTCATTTTTTTCTACCATCTCTGTATAACTCCACCATTAGCTTTGATCTTTCTCCTACTTCTTTAGGGGTATTTAGAGGTATTAAAGCAGTAAGTGGTGGTGTTTAAACTTCAAGCTTGGAATTGCAATAAAATAGCGATGGTTGCCTAGATCTAAATCTCTTAGCATAGCTCTCCCCCGAAATTCATCCAAATAAACAAAGTGAAAGAAATCCACTGTTGATACCTGCCTTCAGTATTACTAGTAGACAGAGAATCTTATAAACTTCAAGTTACCTGTAACTAAATGCTGAAGTCTAGCCCCGCAGAGTCTGGAGCATCCCCCCCGCCCCACCCCCCCCCCCCCACCCCCTTGCAGAGAACAACGGGAAAAAGAGAAAAGAATAAATACAGGGAGGCTGAGGTGATGCAACCCAGAGAGCATCATCCAGGAGGTGGGAAATACTTAATAACATGTGGGACCTGAGGTGACAGTCTTGGGAATGTGAAGCCCCTAAGAGGGGAGAGGACCTGCCCCTTGGACACTTGGGGATGCTGGGAAAGAGGGGCCTAGGGATAAAATTAAGGGTCCTGCTGAAATCAAAGAGAATCATAAAATCTGAAGCAACCCTCCGCTCCCAAGAAGCAGCACTATTCAATAAAGAAATAACACTTTCACCATATCAACAGTAAAGGGCGCTTTTGAATCAAGAAACCAAATTAGGCACCCAAGCCCTCTCCCTTGTCTACATCAACTGTTATTGCTGGACCAGGAAAGAAAACCTTTCACAAAATGAACAGAAAGCAACAGGCAACATGCCATCAAGGCTGCAATGGGGAGGACACAGAAACAGAATCAAAACATTTCAGCTGATGAATAAAAATCACCCCTTCTAAACAGACATACATAAAGCAGAAGAAAACTGCAACACAATGTTCTAATGTTAATTAAATATCCTTAGATGAGCATTTTCAGAAATATAAAAATATATATAGAGAGAACATTTGTTTTATTTTTACATGAAATAAATTTGAATGAAAAAAATCATAACTAAAATGGACAAATCTAGGAATATAGGAAATGAGAATTGGCTGAACTTGGGAGAGAAATAAAGAAATTCAGCTTGCAGGTTCTGATGTTGATAGGCCCATTGTTTTTTCTTTTTGCCTTTTCCCTGCTGTAGTTCTTTCTGTCCTCAGCTCCAGCCCAAGCCAAGCATTCCTTACTCATGACGGTACTGCATCCTCCAGTGGGAAACAAGGCCAAGCTTGGTGACAGTTTTTGCTTTCCAAGTTCTCTGTTAAATGAGACAGTAGGAAATACCCAGACACCTTCCCAGGATGATTCAGGTGGTACTTGTTTAGATTAAACTTTCCAAGGACATCTTTATTGCTTTTGGTAATATATCAAAATTTCCAAGATAACAGTCTTTTCAGAAATGTTTCCATTTATGCATGTATGCAATGAAAAGGAACACAAAGAATTATGCCATATATTGTAGTTCACAAAGTAATTTCCATGTATTTTATTTATCTTTTTTGTGTGTTTAGTTAAACACACACACACATACACAGAATCAACAGTTTCTTCCTTGCCTCTGTGTGACCTGAAGTGGCTTAAAATGCTTGACCTCAGTTTACATTCCTGAAAAATGACAATGATGGTGACTTCCTTATAGGGATGTGACATCTGCAGGACAATGTCAACTTTAGACTGTGGGACAGTTTGTATTTTCCTAAAGGTGGCCATAATAACACATTCCACCTACATGATTTAGAACTTGCCACCTCCCCATGAAGAGGTGAAGGGTAATCTCTTCCCGCTGAATCTGGGTGGATTTGTCTCACTTGCAACCAATACAACGTGGCAGAAATGCTGCATGATTCCTGAGGGTAGGCCAGAAGAGATAAAGCAACTTTCACCTTACTCTCTGGGGCATTGGACGATCCCTGAGCTCCCCTGTGAACTGATGGACTGCTCTGAGAAGGTCATACTAGCCATGCAAAAAGACCGTGTGGAGAGGCCCTGAGACTGTGGGAAGCAGAGGCAGATACCAGCCTGTCTCCCACACACCCACCGCCCTGCTCTTTCAGCTTTAGCTTATCTCTGGCTGTAGCTGAGTGACAGACCCTTAGCCAGGGCCACCCAGCTGAGACTGCCTGAAATCCAGAACCACAGAAGCTGTAGAGGTATTAGAATGGTTGTTGAAGCCAATGCATCTTGTGATTTTTTTTTATGTAGCTGTCAGTTTCTAGAATGAATGAATCTTCAAGGAACAAGGACTATTTCTAGAGAAGAAATGGTAACTATGCCTAGTATTTTTCATGATAATTTTATTTGGGATAATTTTTTTGAAGGCAGTTTTATTGAGATAAATACATATACCATACAGTCCATCTGAAGTGTACAATCACTGTCTTCTAGTATATTCACAGAGTTGTGCATACATCACCACCATCAATTTTAGAACATTTTCGCTTTAAAGAGGGTTCACTATGTTATACAGTCCCATGTTTCATCCTCTAGTGACATATATGACCCTAACTTTCCCTTTCAACCACAATCGTACCCACACTTCCTCACTGTTTGCTACACTTACTATAATGTGCTCCATTCACATCCATCCATTTCTAAACATTTATAATCAACTTTATTACATATTCCGTGCAAATTAAGTATCAGCTTCCCTTTCTCTGCCCTCTTTCTATCTTCTGGGGACCTATGTTCTAGATCTTAACGCCATGAGTCTGCTAGTTATATTTAGTTCGTATTGGTGAGGTCATATAACATTTGTCCTTTTGTGTCTCACTTATTTCGCTCAACACAGTGTTCATCCATGTAGTCACATACATCATGACCTCATTTCTTCTTACTGCTGCATAATATTCCATTTTTGCATATACCATACTTTGTTTATCCATTCATTGGATAAACATCATCGGATAAACAGCTGGATATCCAACGAGCTGATGAACACCTGGGTTGTTTCCATCTTTTGGCAATTGTGAATAATGCCACTATAAACACTGGTGTGCAAATATCTGTTTGCATTCCTGCTTTCAGTTCTTCGGAGAATGTACTTAAGTAGCGGGATCTCTGGATCATCTGGCAGTTCTATACTTAATTTTTTGAGGAACTGCCACACCATTTTACATTCCCACCAACAATGAAAAAATGTCCCTATTTCTCCACATCTTCTCCAACTCTTACAGTTTTCTATTTTTTAAACAATGGCCATTCTAGTAGTTGTGTAATGATATCTCATTGTAGTTTTGATTTGCATTTCCCTAATAGCTAGTGATGTTGAAAATCTTTTCATGTGCTTTTTAGCCATTTGTATTTCCTCTTTGGAAAAATTTCTATTCATATCTTTTGCCCATTAGTAAATTGGGCTATTTGTCTTTTTATCATTAAGTTGTGGGATCCCTTTATATATACTGGATGTTCACTCCTTCTCGGATATATAGTTTCCAAATATTTTCTCTCATTGAGTGGGCTGCCTTTTCACCCTCTTGAGAAAGTCTTTTGAAACACAAAAGTATTCACATTTGAGGAGGTCCCATTTATCTATTTTTTCTTGCATTGCTTGCGTTTTGGATGTAAGATCTAATAAGCTACCTCCTATCGCTAGGTCTTGAAGATGCTTCCCAACATTTTCTTCTAGGAGTTTTATGTTTCTGGCTCTTGTATTTAGGTTCTTGATCCATTTTGAGTTAAGTTTTGTATAAGGTGTGAGGTAGGGTGTCCTCTTTCATTCTGTTGGATATTGATATCCAGTTCTCCCACAGCCATATCTTCCTTAGTATGGCTTATTATTTTTTGCTAATATCTGGGTATCTGGGTTATCTTAGCACATTTACTCTGAAGTTCAGATTTTCTCTCTTGTAGACAAAGCATTTGTTGTTGTTTGGGTTTGTGCTAGTCCTCTCTTGACGCTTGGTTTGTCAGTATTACCCAACCAGTGCTGGTCCAGGGCCCTAGGGAAGTCAGGTAAAGATGCCTAAAAGTCTTTAATCCAGCTCCTTGGCATGCCTAGCATATTGCCCTTTGCCCAAAAACCTTTCAGAAGTCTTCCTGGAGGTGACTTTTCCTCACCTGCCAGCAGATGGCATGCCTCAGAGACCCCTTCCCCTCAGACCTCAGAAGGCTGCAAAGCTCCCTGACTCCAAACAACGGCATAGTCATGGCGGTGTAAGTCGAGTGAGTGTATATCTGTAGATCGTGGTGGGATTTAAACACCAGTTCCAGCATCCAAATTCGCCTGACCAAACATTGGCACAGTGCTTGATTATGTCCGCTCTGTTTTTGGGGGAGTGGACCTTTCAGCCCACGGCCTGACCTCAAAGCTTTCTGTCCCAAGAGTGGGTGTGAGCTCAAGGAGCCAAGGCTGGGGGGAGGGGGGTGTCACTCACAGTCTCTCACAACAGCTTCCCCATCTTATCATCCCATCTTATTTCCTGGGTGCTGCAAAGCACTCCCCAGATCCGTTGTTGGGGACAGCTTCTGCCTGACTGTTAGTTGTTTTCTGGGAGAGAAGTGAGCCCAGCCTCTCCCTAATCAGCCATCTTGGATCCCTTTGATCGTTTGGGATAATTTTTGAAGAAAAAGTTGAAATACCAGACTGGTCTCTTTTGAGAAAATTGTGTCCCTCCCTAGTTTTAGTTTGTAAATTAACCTTTTCACTGGAAAAGAACTGAGTTATTTTTAGGAGATTTTCTTTTTTGGTAGTGACAAAGCTTTGCGTGTTGATCACTTTTGGCAGACGTGATAGGCTGTGATGCTGCCGAGAACTGACTGTTCAGTTTGTCCTTGAGTGAGATAAAGCTAAAACACACACACACTTAGTACACAAGTACTAAGAACATGGCTGCCTCTCCTGAGGGTTTCAAATGAAGCTCAAGGTTGGGTAGCTCCTGAGTTGACTATACAGTGAACAAACGTGTCCAACCTTCTAGGTCATAGTAAAGGCAAATGACCTCAAAAGGAGGGCTGGAGCAAGATCCCATCTCTAACGTACAGGGGCTAATGCTATGGCACCAGACTGCATGGGCTTGAATGCTGACTCCCCCACTTACTGGCTATGCGACCATGAGCAAGTGAATAAATCTCACTGTGCCTCAGTTGCTTCATCTGTTATCTCACCAGGTTGTTGCAAGGATTAAATAAGACAATACATGTACATGGCTTAGTACAATGCCAGGCATATAGTGAGCACTCAGTAAGTGGAAGCTACTATTATCATTATTATATATTATATGCGCTCAGCATTCTAAGTTCAGATTCAGAGCTCTCATCTAGAGAGGAGAGGTTAAACAGTCCAGTCAAGTAATTTTACTTGACTCATATATTTGTTTATTGGCTGACATGTTGCTGCCCCATTCAAGATACAGGATAGTTCCAGATCTGCTTAACCTGTCCAAGTTGGTCAGCTTTCCCAAATAGACAAAGACAGTTCCCCAGTCAATAGTGTAGAGTACCATGCTTCCTTGCTGAAATCCCCAATAAGCTGTCAGTATTTAAATTAAAATATATAGACTGTTCTCAGCAAATGAGAATTGAAAGGAAACTGCCTTAATATGATAAAGAATAAATACAAACCATATTTAACAGTGAATTACTGAATGCTTTCACCTGAGAAAGGAGACAAGCCAAGCCTACCCCACCACCACTTTTAATCAACATTATACTGTTGGTTCTGCTAGAGTACTAAGGCAATAAAAAGAGATAAAAGTTATTAAAATCAGAATATAAGAATTAAAACTGGCATTATTCAGGGATAGCATGATTTTGCATAAGCGATTAGAAATAATAAGTGATTTTACATGGTTGCTGAAAACAAGGTCCAGTTATAAAAATCAATTTTTTAGCATTTGCAGCATTATCAAAAAAGTCAAATACTCAGGAATAAGAAGTTTAATGAAAGATGTGTAGGAACCCCACACTGAAAACTACAAAATATTATTGAAAAAAATTAAAGAAGAAATTAGTAAATAGAAGGCTATACCATGTTCATGGATTAGAATACTCAATATTTTTTAAATGTCAATTCTCCTTAAAATGGCTTATAGGTTCATTGAAATCCCAATTAAAATCCCAGTAGAGTTTTCTCCTGTCAAACTGACAAGTTCATTCCAAAACTTATATGGAAAAAAATAATTATCATACCAAGGCAACACTTAAGAGTAACAACAAAACAAGAGGTCTTTTCTCACCAATTATCAAGACTTGCTAGAAAGATAAACAATTGGGACTGTGGCACTGGAGTAAGATAGACCAACAGATCAATGGAACAGAAATGAGAATCCAGAAATTGATCTACAGATATGCACTCACTTGACTTGCAGCAAAGGCTATGCTGCTATTAAATGGGGAAGAGAAGGTCTGTCACAGGAGGTGCTAGCTTAGTTGGATATGCATGAAGAAAAAAAATGGAATTTGATCCCTATACCATATATAACACTTATTTCAAGATGAATCATAGGCTTAAATTTGAAAACTAAAACAATCAATTGTATGAAAGAAAATGTAAGAGAATATTTTTACTGACCTTGAAGTAGGCAAAGATTTTTTGAACAGCACTGACCCTTGAAAAGATTGATAAATTGGACTTTATTCAAATTAAGAAATTTGTTGATCAAAGGACATTAGTTTCCTTCCCTACCCTGTCTCACTACCTTGCTCCCTACTGGTGCTTCTTAGGATCACTTCCCCCGAAACCCATGTGTACTTGAATCTTTGAAAACTGTATTTGCTTCTGATGGCTGCTGTAACAAATTACCACAAACTTAGTCATTTACAACAATAGAAATTTATCTTCTCTTAGCTCTGAAGGCTGGATGTACAACATCAAAGTGTCAGTGGGGCTGAGCTCCATCTGAAGGCTGTACAGGAGAATCCTTTCTAGTCTCTTCCAGCTTCTGCTATTCCAGCTGCTTGGCTGGTAGCTGCATCTCTCCAGTCACTACCTCTGTCTTCAGGTGGCTGCCTTTCCTTCTGTTTCTGAGCTTTCTCCTCTTCTTTCTCTTTTGAGGACACTTGTCATGGCATTTAGGGTCCATGTGGATAACCCTGGTTGGTCTTATTTCAAGGTCCTTGACTTAAGTATATCTGCAAAGAACGCTTTTTTTTCAAATAAGTTCACATTCAGAGGTTCCAGGTGTTAAGAAGTCAACCTATCTCAACCACTGCAGACACGGCTGAAAGAATAAAAACAGGTCACAGCCTTGGAGAAGTTGTTTGCAATACATGCATCCAACCAAGGACATACAGCCAGGAGTAAACATATATATCTCCGATATCTCAATTTAAAAATGGGCAAAGACTTGAGTAGATACCTCACAAAGGGAGATACCAACGTGGTCAGTAAATATATGAAAAGATGGTGTTTGACATCATTAATTATTAGAGAAATGCCAATTGAAACCAAAGTTATATACCATTGTACATCCACAAAATGGCAAAGATTGAGATACCTGACAACATGAGGTGTTAGAGAAGGTGAGGCGCAACTGGAAATCTCACATTGCTGAAGGGAATATAAATTGTTACCTGGTGTTTGAAAAAAAAGACTATATTTACTAAAGCTGAATATATACCTACCCTATGACACAGCAGTTATACTCCAAAGTATATACCAACAGAAGTGAGTGCTTTTGTCCTCATGTACAAGACTGATTATAACAGCTTAACCTATAACAGCTGAAAACTGGCAACTTTCGTCATCTATACAACAATGAAAAAAATGGGCTTCTGACATGGACAATAACATGTATGAGTCTCATAGACATAATATTGACTTAAATCAGATCCAAGAATTAATACTGCATAGTTCCATTTATGTGAAGTTCAAAGACATGAAAACCTCAATATACATGATATATAATATATATGGAGATATGTATATGGCATATAATCACAGCAGTGATCATGCTTTGGATGTACAGGATAGGAGAAAACATGAGAGAACCTTTTGCAATGGTGAAAAAATTCAAGCTGTACCCTTAAGATTTGTGCACTTTACTGCATAGCTCAATGGATTTTCTCCTCCCTTGCCTTTTGTTACGTAGTACTCTTAATTTTCTTCTTATTCCTTCACCACATCTCTATGTACTCTAGTTTCTTTTCTCTCATTTTGTACAAGATCCTTTCCTCAGTTCACTTAATTTCTCTCACTATGATCTGTAGTTTGGATGTCTGACAACTTGTGGCTTCGCCTACCTGCTCTCAGTAAGGGACTCATATCTGTTGTGCCAATCTCATTCCTCCCACAGAGACATAGAACTGAGAAGGACATCTAACTGTTGTCCAGGTCCTCTTCAGACACTTCCATTCTGTGTTTTACCTTTCCCCCTAGGTTATCATCCAGCCTCTGCTTTAATATCTTTGGTGCTCAGGAATCCATCCTCATCCCAGAGTACTAGCCAGAGGTTCTTTACCTTGAGCTGAAATTTGCTTTTCTCTCATTTCTATCCTTTGGTCCTAAACCTACCTCTTGTATGTTATTGATCACATGACAGAGGGAACTTTCCCTGCCTTTTCTTTCCTTTCAAAGAAATCCTCTCCAAAACAGTCACGTATTTCATTTCTTCAACTTCTATTTTATCATGTTCCTCTTAAAGTACGACATACAGGATTAAACAGAAGACCTCAAGCATGGTATGACTTCTATTGACCATTATCTCCCTCACTATAAAAGGTTATTTGGATATAGAGTTATCCAGTTATCTCAGCTGGAGAAACTGCCTGTTAGATTTCTCAGTCCAGAACTCCCTTTGAAACTTCAAACTCAGCTTATCTGAAAATGAAATAATCAAACACCCACTCATACCAGCAACTCCTCTAAACTTAATGAGGTCAGCTGGTCAAGTCACTGGTTTCCCATACAGACAGCTTGATCCTTTAAGCTTATAATCACAAGGGCAACTCTCACACCATGCTTCTTTGTTTCTCTATTTTCTGTGTGCATGGGTACATGGGGATAGGGGACTTTTTATTCTAGTACAATTCTGGTATAGAATTATATACATGTTCCTGTTAATTTTTCATGAATGTTAGACTTTTTGACTCAAAATCAAGTTGTCTAAAAATATAGTAATCATCCACCCACTCATCCCATTTCCTTCTTTCTACTTTCCTATCCTTGATGACCATATTTGGTTCTTCTTCCCCCTTGTACTCAACCCAGTGGAATATAAGTCCCCTTCCATGATGGCTCTCGTCTCTGGTACCTACTTTCCTAGTTCAAGTCCATGGTTCCCTAGGTTAAGTCTTCATTACCTGTCCTTACATGATCCTTCCACCTTCAGCATCCTGCCTCTATACAGAGACTTTCAGTGGCCCCCCTGGGTTCACATAGTAAAATGAAAACCCTTTCCCTTAGTCCAAGCACTTACCTGTCCTGCCTTGCCATTCTCCTTTTTGGCCAAGTAGTTCTGTTTAAACTAAAATGCCTTTCCCACCCTCCCCTAGTTGAACCTGCTCCCATCCTCTGCATTCCTTTCATATGGCCCATGTCTAAAAACAGGGCCCCATTTGTGTCCCTACAGAGAATAGACACCTCTACCATAGCAATTGGAGACTTCAATTCCCTGCTATCGTCAATGGATAGAACATCTAGACAGAGGGTCAGTAAGGAAACAGAGATTTTGAATAATGTGACAAATGAACTAGACTTAGCAGATATTTACAGAACATTACATCCCACAACAGCAAGATACACAGTTTTCTCAAGTGCTCATGGATTATTCTCAAGGATGGACCATACGCTGAGTCACAAAGTAAGTCTCAATAAATTTTTAAAGATTGAAATCATACAAAACACTTCTCAGATCATAATGGAATGAAGTGAAATCAATAGCAGGCAGAGGGCCAGAAAATTCACAAATATATGGAGGCTAAACAACACACTCCTTAGCTACCAATGGAAGAAATTAGAAGAGAAATCAGTGAATGTCTCAGGGCAAGTGAAAATGAAAACACTACATATCAAAATTTATGGGATGCAGCAAAGGCAGTGCTGAAAGGAAAATTTATTCTTACATGCCTATATTAAAAAAGAAGAGCAAAAATTGAGGAATTAATTGATCACTTGGAAGAACTAGAGAAACAACAGCAAATAACCCCAAAGCAAACAGAAGAAATAACAAAGATTAGAGCAGAAATAAATGAAATTGAGAATATGAAAACAATCAAGAAAATCAACAAAAACAGAAGTTGGTTCTTTGAGAAAATCAATAAAATTGATGGCCCCTTGGCTAGGTTGACAAAAAAAAAAAAAAAAAGAGAAAGAAGGCAAATAAATAAAGTCATAAATGGAAGAGAAGACATAACCACTGACCATGCAGAACTAAAGGATGTGATGAGAGGATACTATGAGCAACTATGTACTAATAAACTAGACAGTGTAGAAGAGATGGACAGCTTCCTAGAAAGGCATGAACAACTAACACTGACTCAAGAAGAAACAGACAACCTCAACAAACCAATCACAAGTAAAGAGATCGAATCAGTCATCAAGAAGCTCCCCAAAAACAAAAGTCCCAGACCAGATGACCTCACATGTAAATTCTATCAAGCATCCAAGAAAGAATTAGTACCAATCCTGCTCAAACTCTTCAAAAACATTGAACAGAAGGGAAAGCTACCCAACTCATTCTATGAAGCTCACATCACCCTAATACCAAAGCCAAACAAAGATAACTACAAGAAAAGAAAATTACAGACTAATCTGTGTAATGAATATGATACAAAATTCCTCAACAAAATATTTGCAGATCGAATCCAGCAGTACATTAAAGAATTATACATCATCTGTGTCCCTATGGTGTCCAGCATAGACCTTGAACAAAATCCAACAAGTGTTTGTTAAATTGAATAAACAAATGAATTATTTGTCCCATTTTTATGATTGGAAAAGATAGAATTAGAAATGTTTTAAAAATTGTCAAATATATACATATATTCCTGGAAATATTGATTGTTTCTGAAGATAAGAAGAAGTTGCCTATTTACATATTTAAGAAAAGGTCAAGGAATTTAATTTGAGATGTGCAGTGGAAAAGGTTAGATTGTTTAAGGTCAACAAAATTCTTAGATTATTCTTTGAAAGAAAAAAAATACCAGAGTAGAAGATGGCCAAGTAATTCTATTTGAACTAAAATGCCTTTCCCACACTCCCCCAGCTGAACTTCCCCCATCCTCTGCATCCCTTTCAGATGACCCATGTCTAAAAACATTTTGGAACTGGGGGCAAGAGCCACCATAGGGGTCACAGCTGAGGACAACGGTGATGACAAACCAGAGATGAGTCTGGGCTTTACAACTGACCAGCTCCTCAGTTCTTCCAGCCTCTGTTTGCTCATCAATAAAATTGAAATATAATACTTCCCTGCTTCAGGAGGCAGTTGTAATGATTTAGTGGAGTCATGTATGAGAAGTGCTTGTTGTGGGGATATAAATGCTGGCAATTGCCGTTTATAGTTTGATATGGCTGCTAGAGGATGGGCAGGATTGCAACAGGAGGTGGCAGCAGAGGGTAAGGAGTTTTAGGTTGAGCAGCTGCTGGTGGGTGTGTATTCAAAATATAGTAACTACACCAGCCATGGGATTGAGGGTATCTGTGTGGGGTTGGTGATCAATAAGACTGTGAGGGCTTTTCTATAGATCAGTGCAATGCTTGCTTTTCCTTTCTGCCTTGGAGAGAGATGCAGTCCCTTTCTCCAATACAATTACTTTTCTGAAAAGGAAAAGAAAAAAGGAAGGAGAAAAAAATAATCCAGGGTACTATCTTTCGTATCGGACCTAATCTTGAATTGTTCTGTATCAAAGCTCTTACACTGAAATATACTGTTTTAAATCATATTGGCATAGAGGCTCTTAAAAATCTTGTAACAAAGAAACCTGTTATAATTTATTTAACTTCATATTTTCCCATTTATTATGATCATGGAATGATTTTTTTTAGTACACAACATTGAGAATCCAGGGATATTTAGGAAAAGCTCTGGGAAAAGTTGGCCAAGCCTGGATTTGGGTTCCCCATGGTGGCTGCTGAGATGTTTCTAAGACAGGAATTACAGGGATTTGGAATGAGAGAGAAAGCTGGTCCATGCGCCTCATGTGAAAAAAAAATCGGTGAGCATTTATGCTGCTCTATGATGATAAACAATGTTCAACATCCCTTTTGGACAACTTTATCAAAACAGAAAGAAAAACAAGCAATTGCTCCAGTTTACGTGTGAACTACGGCTGGATGAAGAAAACTTTAGTGTAGTTGGTAGTGTGTTCTCTTCAGCCTTTTACCTTGAGGGTTTAGATGTGTTGATCTCTATGTGAAGCTTGTAAGGCTTCAGATGGGAATAGTCCCCTTGAGTATTTCCCACACTGGGTAGCATCTGTGCTGGTTTGAAAGGATTATGTACCATAGGAAAGCTGTGTTGTAATCCTGATCCAACCTATGGGAGCAACTTTTCTTTTAATCCCTGTTAATCATGTAGGCTGCAAACTTGAGTAGATTATCTCCATGGAGAAGTGACTTGCCCAATTGTGGGTATTAACTTTTGATTAGATGGCTTCCATGGAGTTGTGACTCCATCATTCCAGGTGGGTCTTGGTTAGTTTATTGGTATCCCTTAAAAGAGGAAATATTTTGGAGAGAGTCCACTTTAGAGCCAAGAGAGAGCCACGAGAGCCCATGCAGTCAGAGACCTTTGGAGATGAACGAAAACGTCCCCAGGGGGAGCTTCGTGAAACCAGGAGCCTGGAGAGGAAGCTGGCAGACGTCGCCATGTTCACCATGTGCTTTTCCAGTTGAGAGACAAACCTTGAACTTCATCGGCCTTTCTTGAGTGAAGGTAACCTCTCATTGGTGCCTTAATTTGAACATTTTTATAGCCTTGCTTTAATTTGGAAATTTCACGGCCTTAGAATTGTAAACTAGCAACTTATTAAATTCCCCTTTTAAAAAAGCTGCTCCTTTCTGGTATATCACATTCCAGCAGCTAGCCAACTAGAACAGCATCTAATAGGGGCTTGATCAACATTTGCTTAATTAATGGATGGTTTTGGTCGATTCAATCCCTCCGCCCTAAATTTGGCTTTCCTCCATAGAAAAATTAAATGAAGACTTCAGGTAATTAAGAATTCTCAAGATTAGAAACCCTTTTAGTATTCTCCTGGAGAAATTTTATTTTGTTGAGAAACCAAATGTAAGTTCGAGATAAATTTGCATTTCTGGTAGGAACACAGTCATGTTAGAGTTCAATAGTCAATTGGAAACAGATGCCCTCTACTGAAGAAATGCTTCTTGTGTATACACTTCGTGAAGGCATGATCACAAAACAGCAAGGCAGGGGCAACTTCCTGAGTTGTTTCAGTTGTTTATCCCTGACTCCAAGAGGCGCCATGTACAGCTGTTTCCCTTTCAATATAGTAAAAACGTTTTCCTTACATAAAGATAGGAGTTTTAAAATTGCTAATGTTTTAAGCTTCTGTATATTAGATTCTTATAGTGTGTCATGTCCAATCTAAGTCCAATTTAGCATCTGGTGTTTAATGGTTTGGGTTTTTTTTTCAAAGTCAAACCACTTTGGGAGTTGACTAATAGCATTTTGCCTGATCTGTTTTTTCCCCTCATATTCTCAAAAGATTTTTGCCTTAAACACTTCATGGATGCTACTATGAAACATCAGTCAAAATCGGAGATTGTCAGCAACATTTAGTTTTCTCTGTTTTGCCCAGGTAGTAAGGAGCCTGGAGACCTGAAATTACAGCATGGTTTTAGAAGGGATTCTAGGCCAAACAGCAGTATGGTAATCTTGAAATTTCGCTAGTGACAACAAATCCCATCTTTGTAAGGCCAGATCAAATCACTGTAAGGCTGATCAAACAAACAAAACAGGTTTGTTTGTTTGATCAGCCTTCCCAGAGTACTATTTTGTTAAATCCACATTGGAAATATGTACCAGAATGCTGAGCCTCAATCAACAAATATTAGTGCAAATCCCTGCCACTTGCCTGATCCTGTGTGATGAACCGTGGTCTATGGACAAAGGAAAAGTGAAGACTCAGCACCTAAAGCAACACACGTTGAAACAGTCGCTCTGCGTTTTGGGGCCTACCATGTAATAGTTTAAGAATTTTTCAAATAGACAAAATGATCCATGAAGATGTAGACATGAAATAACTGTCAGTGGGTCAAACGTAACATACACAATCCTATGTGCATAAAGAGGGGATGCATCTAGGCAGGTGATATTTTTCTGTTTGATTGAATGAAGGATTTGTTGTATAATAATGATTTTCAAAATGGGCATCAGTAGATATGGACTTCTTAGAGGTCCACATTTTCCCTTTGGGAATTTTGAAATATGTTTCTATTTCCAAGAGAATATTTAAAAATTAGTCTGATTATATTCTGGGTCTTCCAGAATGGTGTTGTTCAAACGGACCCTTGGTGGGTGGTGTTGGACACACCCAGCTTTGTTTTAAAGAAAATCGAATGGAATGGAAAACATTAGAGGGTAGAGCTGGTAGTAAGAGTTAAGTATACAAAGATATTTGTTTCTGTCTTGTGTGTGTGTGTGTTTATGGGTCACCATGTAAAATGGATTTATTAGTATGGGCAGTCATCAAAAATTTGAAAGCCATTAATTGCTAGATCACTGCTGCTGGTTCTCAACCTTCACTGCATGCTGGAATCAGCCAAGGAGTTTTGTAAAAATAGGGGAACTGTGTTGCAATTGATTTGGGATGTGGCCAGGCCACGTGGGAATCGATGAAGCTTCTCAAGTCTGCAGGATGGGTTGAGAACCCCTGAAGAGTTTAATATTGAGACCAAGTTCTGCCAAATAATTTCAGTGCCTGCCCTTGTGTTTGTGCTAATTTACGTTGCCTTGAGACCAAGTCATTTCACAGATTGGAATTGTTGTAGGGTATGAAGAGGGAGCAGAGGTGGCTGAGGACAGATTGCCCCAAGTGAAGGCCAAGAGTGGTGTCATGGGGGGAAAATGAATGAAAGCTTCACAGTACTTCAGGAAAAGAAATGTGGTGGTGGTGGTGGTGAGAGTTTAGGAGAGTGGAAGGAGGTTGAAATAATTTAAATTAGGTGGGCAGTTCCACCTGCCACTCCATACAGTGGGTGGCCCCCGAGTGGGCACTGAGGTGGTAGCTTGGGGTAGGTTGGCCCCTCAAGTGGTCTCACTTTTCACTAGTGTGAGCCACGCCACACAGGAAGCTACTTTTAAGGGTAGTTTTTCTTATGCTACCCCTTCCCCTCACAGAAAAATACAACTCCACAATATTCATGTTGCAAGGAGTGATTTAGTTTCAAGCAAAACAACATCATCAATACATTAAATTAATCTCATTATTTTTAATTGCATTGGTTTATGTTCTTATTCATATGTAATTTATAAGTGTGCTTGGTTTTCTAACTATCAGAGTGACAACTTGTTATTTTATTTGTACATACACATTTATTTAATATTATGATATAAACTATGTAAGGAGGTGGGACACCAAAATTTTGGTTCCTTAAAAGGATAAGTTTACTCACTGAGCTCCTTTGCTCACTAGAAGTACAATGGGCCCATGAATTACCTGCCAATTTTTCATCTATCTATTAGCAAAGATCAGAAGTGCTAAATGGAAGTTAATTTTTTCTTAGCATTATTTTTCAGTGGTCCATATATATGTGAAGGTTCAGAGGAAAATTTGGGTTAAGAAGGAAAGTAGGACCTAAATTATTACTGGGAAAAAAGGTGATTTTGATGACTGTGTTGGGTCAGTGGCAATTAACGTTTAGTGAGCACTTGCAAAGTAACCTGCAATGGTGTTTCTATGGATTACTTTACCCACTTTTTAGAACAACCCTTTGAAGCACCCCCATTTTATACATAAGGAACCAGGTTAAGGATTTTCCCAAGACTCGGGTGGGATTCAAGCCTAAATCTGGTGCCTCGAGACCTGAGCACTGAATCTCCTCAAGTGAAAGAAGAGGGACAAGGAGGATATTCCAGGAGGAATCCTAATGCTAAAAGAAGGCGCAAAGGAAGCAGGTGTGGGACATGGGCACATGGGGAAGCCAAGGCTGTCTGGGCCAGGGCACCAGGAAAGCAGAGCCCAGGTACAGAACCTGATGGAGGAGTTGGGATGATGGGATATTATGAAAGAGTTTTTAAAAATGAGATCATCTTATACCTATGCAGAGAGTTTGATAACACAAAATGAGAATGAAACAAGAAAGGCATAGAGTGACACACGGCAAACAGTAATTTAGGTAAACTGTGTGTGTGTGTGTGTGTGTGTGTGTGTGTGAGATTGACCATTTGAATGCACTGAAGCCATCTGGAAAGTTCTAACAGTGTCCTCCTTTGCCGAGGATACAGGCTACTGGTATCAGTGGGGAGAGTCCAAGGGAACTTGAGCTTTGATCTACTATTTGTATTTTGTTTTCTGTTTGTTTACAAGCAAGGTGGCTGTATTCCTGTTCTTGGGTAATTTCAAAAGATGGAGGTGTTGATACCAACACTAAGCTTAGATATGGGGATAACTGGAGAATTTCATGTTCAGGTGCATCCTGTCTCCAAAGTCCTCCCCTGAAAGATTGCAGGACTGTGAATGTGTGGAGCCAATATGCATTCTGAGAGCATTCAAAGGGCAAAGGGAAAACAGGAATTGACACTTAATTGTTAGAGAAGACAGGATTGGTGTTTGTCAGTTTAGTTTTTTTTAATGAAAAGACTGCTTGGAATTATTAAAATCTGAGTACTGGCACAGGAATGGAGGGTCCCCTCTCTAGTTACCTGGGCCCAGAGGTGGGGCTTGGGAGGGGCGGTGGGGGGAGAGAAGTTGAGCAGGCAGGGAAAACCACTCCCTGTGGTCTTGTATGTTTATTTGTCATCCCAGAGAGCCAGGTGAGGAAACAAGTACTCGCGTATGGCTGTTCACGCTGATTTTCAAAAGCGCGCAAAGCTCTAAATGGTCAATTCTGTGTGTTGTAGGTGATGAAATGAGATCTGGACCTCCCAACATGACCCGAAAAGATACACTGTGTCAGCCCATCAGAACGCTGGGAAGGCTGGGACGGCACTGAAGTGGGCAAGGAGAAGTGATGCCCGCGTGAAGGGGTAGGTGACATGGAGCTTACAGAGCCCCAAGACTGTGTTTTTCATTTCCAAGTTTCCTGATGTGTTCGAGAACATGGCTTGCTAGAGTTTTGGTGTGCTGGTAGGGACGTGATTTCTCACGGTCAAAGTGTCATAGAAGATGCTTTCCCATTTCCAGGAAAACAGGGATTCCAGGAATTCGGTGTTAGCAGGCCAAACCCTCAGGAGTGCAGCTCAGGAGTCCTGAGAACATAAAATAGAGTAGCTCACATTTTTGGACCACTAGCTTTGTACTGGGCAGTATTCTAAGCCCTTTACATGCGTGAATTATTCAGGCCTCACAACACCATCAAAAAATATTTTCTGAGCCTGCATCTTGTCTTGGGCTTATGCTTGCTCATGGCCTTAGGAATTCCCCAGTTTACAAGAATTCCAATGCCCCTCTACTCCCTGTAAAATAGACTTTCTCCCCCTTGTGTATGCTCTTTTATATGATTTAAAGCTGGAGATATTTGTCCCAGGCCATTTTGATTTAATGGTTTCTTATATTGCTTTAGCTTTCTGCAAGCTGCTGCTGCCTGCAGGGCAAGTTCTAGGAGCATGACCTGAGATGAGTTTCCTGGTTCAGTCTCTGAGGCTGCCACCCAATGTGAATAGTACCAATAGACTGGCATCCCAGTATGTACATAGGGGTTGCTCTGCTCCCTCTGGAACAGGGCTGAGGACCCCTAGTACGGGCACAGACTAGTTCTGAACCACCCTGGGGAGGGGCCAGCAAGGGTACCACAAGCTTCTCCTAGTGTTTTGTTTGTTTGTTTGTTTGGGTGCATGGTCTGGTTCCTAGTGTATTTTCAAGCTGCTTTTTCTTAAATTATCACTTGCCTGATTACTCTTATGCTTTAACTTTTTTCTGGAGTTTTAAGGAATATGGCTATACCAGTTTTTGCTAGTTTTTCTAAGATTCTGTGGGGGAATGGCACCCTGGAGCATCTTAGGCCCCTTGGTCAACTGGATTCAGCTCTGTAACTCTTGACAGAGAATGTGGCCAAAATGAGGCCGTGTTCTTTCAAAGCCAAGGTCATAAAAGGTAACATGGCTTCCGTCTTCCTCTCACATTTTCTTGAGATGCTCACCCTTCAGATTTGGCTGCCATGTTGTGAGGAAGCCCAGGTCATGTGGGGAGGCCAGGTGTAGATGTTTTAGCCAACTAACAGCCACTATTAAGCACCAACAAGTGAGCAAGCCATTCAAGGGCTGCTGTACCCACTGAGCTGTCCATGCTGAGCCTTTCCCCAGTTGCAGATTCATGAGCAAAATAAACATTGCTATTGTTTTAAGTGATCTTGTTTATATCCTCAGCCATGTTGCAAGGTAGATGTCATTACATTCATTTTATAAGTGAGAAAATGGAGGCTAAATACAAGGAAGTGAGGGTGCAACTGGGATTTGAACCCAAGACTGCCTGACTCTAAGCTTGTGTGGTTTTCCACTGCCCACCTGCTTGTCCTTTCTGGGTCAAGAGCTGGGGACTTTGCTGCCTCAGATCCAACTGCTCTTAGGGAAAAAAAGAGGACAGAAAAGCAAAACGTTTCAGAACTAGGTTTACATAATATGTTGTGACTCTATTTACCTAATGTGGGCCCAGTTAAATGCCACTGGTTCTGGCTTCAATGTATATTTCTCTCATCAAGTCACCTGTGACCCCTCCATGAGCCTAGATTTGCTCTTATGATGTACCATACTTTGTTGTATCAAGTAAACAACAGTAATCATTTGTGTGGTTTTGTGATCAATGTTTCTATGTCTTATTAATCTTCAAGCCCATGAAGTCGGGGTTGGCGTGCCTCTCACATTCTCACCACATTCCTTCTGGCACAGACCCTCACCTGTGTTCAAAAAAATACCAAAGAGTGTTGAATATGAATTTTCTTCATGTTGATGGTACTTGCATAAGGAAGGGCATACTTCCAGATATAAATACTGAAGTCTTCACTCAGTGTTAAAAATTTGTTTTTTGAGGACAAGGGTTTCTTTCTTTCTTTCTTTCTTTTTTTTAAATATTTTTATTGATATGTCTTCATGTACCATACAGTCCATCCGAAGTATATAATTGCTGCCTCACAATATCATCACACAGTTGTGTATTCATCACCATGATCATTTTAGAACATTTGCATCACTCCGGAAAAAGTAATAAAATGAAAAAAGAAAAATCCCACACATCCCCTACCCCTCACCCCTCCCTCTCCTTCACCACCAGTATTAAACTCGACCCATTTTTTTTTTACCTTTTAACCCCTCCCCTATTATTTATTTATTTTTTTGTCCTTATTTTTTTAATCATCTAAGGACAAATGTTTCTTTTTCCCTTCCTCCATCTTTCCTGTTAGATAAAACAGGACTTTTAAAAATAAATAACTTCAATAAAAAACAGTACACACAACAGCAGGAGCTGGTCTGGAACTCGGGAACACAATATTTAATTAAGTTGTTGTGTAAGTGGAAAATATTTTCAAGGTGGGAAAGCAGATGAGCAGCCTTGGAGAGTTGATTTGGGTCAGAATGTTGAAATATGTCAGTGTTGGTCTACCCTGGCACTGAGGAATTGTAGCTCTTGCCATTTTCACCTTGCGTTTGGTTGTGTGTGTGCACTTCTCCACCCACTGTCTGATTGAAGCTACGTGAGACCCGTGAACAGATCACAGGTTTACATTGTTCAGAGTGCCTGGTCTTGGACTGTATACTTAGTAGGTGCTCCAGGACTTGTGGAAATGGCAGCAGAACCAGCATAGGAGGATTTTTACTTTATGCACAAGAGATGAATGAATACAAGTAAAATATTGCTTAAGTTTAATTCTTCAATTTTATTTTTGATTTCCTAGTCTGTTAGTTAGTTGTTGCTGTGTAACAAAACCACCCCCAAAACCTATTGCTTAGAATAAAAACGATTGATTAAATTTGTGATTCTGCAGGTTGCCGTTTGGGCTGGGCTGCCTGCTTTATCTGCCCGAGCCAGGATGGGAGCTGACTGGTATAGGGACCTGTCTACTGGGATGGCTCAGCTCTGCTCTCCAGGGGTCACAAGCTCCAGTACTGTAGCCTGAGCTTGTTCATAGGAAAGCAGCATTCTAAGAGTATGGGCAGGCAAGGCCTCTGGAGGCTTAGGCTGGAAGATGATACAGTGTCACTTCTACCATAACCTATTGGTCAAAGGACATGATAAGGTCAGCCTAGATTCAGGACAGGGGCTGGGGGTTGTGGTGGTGGTTAGTCTTCTGCTCTTAATGGGAGGAGGACAGAGTCCATTTGGAAAAGGTTTAGATACAGGGAGGGGTGGAGAATTGTGTTCTTGGAATCCACGACACCAAGTAAAATGCAAATATCTTACTGAGGGAATTAGCAACATTGCAATAGAGATTCAGAAAGGAAACCATTTGCATGGTTATAACTTATGAGAAAAATCTAACTGGATTGAGAAGAGAGGATAGAAGAGGCTGACATGAACAGACAAGAAAAGCTATTGGAGATCCCCCACCCCCATCTCCATCCCCCACAAAGTCTGTGAAAGTGGGAACTGAGATCAGGTAGGGGTACAGGGTAGATCACTGGTAGCAAAGCAGAGTTTTCTTTTCCATTGCTGTTCCTTTCTCTCCCTTTGTTGGTCGAGGGTGACGGGTGATCAGCACTCAGTAGGCAGATTGGAGGTGTAGCATAAAGCAGCCACTTTCAGGTTTAAGTCAGTAAAAAGACCCCTCCACTAAATTAGACAAACTCGGAATAGCATTAGTTCATTGACCTCCTGTCACTGAAGCCTCTTGCTCCATTGTGGTTTATCTGATGGATTTTGTTTACTAGAGGAGTGTGGGAGCTCCCCACTTTTCCTGGTGGCCGTGTGCTTTCCCAGCCATCCTCCGAATGAACCATCTCTAAAATAGGTGGCCCCAAATGGAACATGACATTTGAAATATCCCGTTGGATGCCCCTCTTTGATGCTCTCTGGTTCTTGGGCTTCTTCCCTTGATTCAATAGCATTTCACTAACTAAGTACGATTAATATAACATGCTTTGCTTTTCCTGTTATTCTCCTTACTCCGGGTTTAGTTAAAGCCTTGTGCTGCCATCAGCTGGCTGAGACTTTTAAAATGAAAATAGAATTTGCTTCTTTCCCATTATTTTTTTTCCTCCTTATTCTCCTTACTCCTACCCCATTCCTTCCAATACCAGAAGATACAGCTGAGAAACGGGATAGGAATGGGAATAAGCAAGTCTTGCTTGAAAATAAGTAGCGTTTATTGAAAGCTTGCTATGAGCCAGGTCCTCCTGTTCTAAGCTTATTATATGTCCTTTCCTCCCAAAGGCCCTGTGAGGTGGGCCCTAATATTCTCTACTTACAGATGAGGAAACTGAGGCACAGAGAGGCGAGGTCACCCGTATGTCATGGTGTCTGGTATGTTCAAGGACTCGATGAATGTGTTATCTATTATTTGTAAAAGTGGGGGCAGTATCTTGGTTTTGGTCAAGGATTAAGGTGTAAATACTTAGATGGGCACTGATGCCGAGAAGCAGAATGAGGGAGGGGAGAGAGCAGGATGGGGGTGAAGAAAAGGCAACTGGAGCTCAGCCCCCCATTGGGCTCTGTGACTGGGTAGAACACATCTTAGAATTGTCCCAGCAAGGGACGTGGAAGCTAGGTTATTCTTGTAAGAAATTACAGGAACCTTTAAAGCAATCATGAACTTCATAATTGTGACCTACATGTTGCTGTCTGTTTGCACAGGGAAGGAGAGAGGAAAAACCTATTATGTGTTACTCTTTGCCTTCCTGTACTTCCCCTTCACTCTCAGCATTACCTCTTCCTGTACAGAAATTTAGCTCATGCAGCTGAGGGCTGGCTGGGGTTGGGCTGATCATGGCTGGGCTCAGCCAGGCAGCTCTGCTGATTAGTGGCTGGGCTCATCTGGGCAGCTCTGCTGATTGTGGCTGGGATAACATGCATCTG
Organism: Tamandua tetradactyla; assembly: GCF_023851605.1. NCBI lineage: Eukaryota > Metazoa > Chordata > Mammalia > Pilosa > Myrmecophagidae > Tamandua > Tamandua tetradactyla. The sequence continues at coordinate 40,660,218 of NC_135327.1, read as the reverse complement.
GGCATTGGCTAATCTAGGCTGGCTCAGCAGGCTAACTGCTTCCAACTCATGGTTAGCTGAGATTGAAGTTTAGGCCAGCTCCACTTCAGTACATTCCAAGTTGGGGTTTATAGACAGTAGGTACCTGAGGGATTGGAGCATGAGTGGAGACACAAGAGGCCTCTTGAGGTCTAGACTTGGAATTGTCACACCATCATGTTAGTTTTATGCCATTGACCAAGGCAAGTCACATGGCCAAACCCAAACCAAGAGGCAGAGAAACGCACTCCTTTACTGGAGGAATTTCTACTATTGGCCTAGGCTGAAGGTCAATAAGGCAATCTAGAAGGCGATCTTACCTTCTTCCAATTTGGGTAAATATAATAATGAAATAAAAATAATCTTTACCAATGCCAGTTTTAGTTATCACTTTGGGTAAAATCCCGACTCCTTAATGCTATTCTAATTTGTTATTAATGAGAAAGAAAACGGCTATTAACAGCAGTGTACTCTCAAGTTCCAGAAACCTCTTCATTATCTCAGACCTGAGCCGGGAGTTGCTACCTTATTTTATACCATGGCTTTGCTCATCTTGGACTCACAAAGTGTTTCGAGTTGTTGAGCTTGTTCCTCCTTTAATGACATGTTACCACTTCAGCAGCTGCCCCAAATGGTTAGACTTGGAATCAAGACATAGCAATTGCTCAGGCTTGTCAGAATGAAGTAAGAGCAGCAAGTAGAGTGAATAAATTGCCAATTATATTGATGTGTTTCTCCTCGTCCGTTTTAGGAGGAGGCTTTGAATTCTGTAAAAAATGTCATTTCTTTGCATCTCTCAATATCTTGGCTCTCTCATCTGGCTTGAATACAATTTAGCTGGAAGGAGAAGAGGCAAAGCTTTTATGTTGGTTGGAATTTACAGCCATAAATTTACAGGACTTTTTTTTCAAGTTAGCTTGGAAAAGATTTGCCATTTTATGCTTTTGCGAGTTATAAGTCATAAAGCATATGCTAAGACTGGCTTAACTGTTGTGTTGTTGGCTGTGTATAGAAGATTTGCAGAAGAAATCTTAGCTTGAACATTCAAATACCTTTCCAAACACTCGTAAGTTATTTAAAGTGTGTCCTTGCTTTGGACAGTCCAGCAAACAAATGAAAACAGACCTTGATCTTAGTGTCTTAATGATGGCTCTGCACTTGATTTGGGCCAATAGAACATTTAATTAAATCATTAACAAAATCATATGTATCATTAATATCATTAAAATGGCCTGTGGAATTTGTGTTTTATTTCTATCTTTACAAATACATAAGGATTCGTTAGAAGGTACCAGATGCAAGAACCAGTTAATAAATGCCACTTGTCATTTGTGCCTTGTTTTGGAGTCCCTCCAAATCACCACAAGTAATTTATTTGGTAGGTGTTTCCAGGGAGGATGGGGTGAGGTGTGTGTGTGTGTGGGGGGGGGGGGGGTGTGGAGTGGGGAAATAAGATGGGAAAGGGAAAGCAGCCAGGGTTAATGAATGGGTGACCACAGTGGGCAACTGGGGCTCAGTCCTGCTGGGGTCCCCTTGCAGATGCTGTAGACTTCGTATCAGAGTTGTTCTACGTAAGGAGTGAGAAATCTCGGACATTTATCCACCAACTCCCATCCATCACTGATTGTTAACACCCCGGCACTTCTGATTGACTCCTTGAGTAGACCACATGCACTTCTGTCACCAGAGAGAGTCTTCAGAAAGAGAGTATTGTGTACTTGCAGTTGGAAACCCTTGACATGTATGGAAACGGTAGGTGCTGAGGAGACATGCATGAGGTATCAATAGTGTCTGATATGTGGAAGTTCTGGATGTAAAGCTATTAGGTGCTCAAGAGAGTTTGAAGAATGGAGGGAGGGAATTTGTAGCTTTAAAGCTGAGCACAGCTGAGGCTAAATACAAGGCTTTTGGACTGAACTGGGAAAGGAGACCACTTCTTTGCATGGCTATTTAATGTATTTAAATTTGGCACACCCAAACAATACAATATTGTGCAACCAATAAAAATGAGGAAGAGCTACTGTGCTGATCTGAAACTATTTCCAAGTTATAGTTTTGAGTTGGAAAAAAAAACACAGTACAAACAAGATTTACAGTATGCTACCATATTTAAGCAACTTTGTGGTGGTATAATTATATGTCACAAATTTACCCATTTTAAGTATACAATTATGAGTGTTTTAGTAAATTTGTATAGTTTTCTAGAAATTTCATATAAACAAAATCATATATAATGCTTTCCTTTGTCTCTAGCTACTTTCACTCTGCAGTATGTTTATTTGGTTATTTATTTAAATATGTTAGAACAGTTGTGAATTTACAGAAAAATCATGCAGAAGTACAAAATTCTCATATTTCCTCCCTCACACACACAGTTTTCCCTATTAAGATTTGGCATTAATGTGGTATCTTTGTTACAGTTGATGAAACATTATTATACTATACTTATACTATGAATGGTAACCCATAGTTTCCCCTAGAGTTCATTCTTTTTTTTCCCCTTTTGTTGCAGAAGTTGGGGATTTACAAAACAGTCATGCATAAAATATAGGATTCCCATATGCCATCCCACCAACAATACCTTGCGTTGGTGTGGAACATTTGTTACAATTCATGATAGCACATTTTTATGATTATACCATTAATTGAAGTCCATGGTTCAACTTAGGGCTCACTGTGTAGTTTATTTCCATGGATTTTTAAAAATGATTTTATTGTTACCATACACGTAATCTAACATTTCCCCTTTTAATCAAATTTAGGTATGTATTTCAGTGCCATTAATTGCATTCACAATGTTGTGCTATCATCACCACAATTCATTAACAAAACATTTCCATCATTCCATATAGGAACCAGTAAGTTTTAAGCCTTAACTTCCTTTTCCCTTTCTATTCCCTACCCCCTCCCCTGGTAACCTTTATTCTAGATTCTGACTCTGTGAGTTTGCTTATTTTAATTGTTTCAAATCAGTAAGATCATACAATATTCATCCTTTTGTGTGTGTGGTTTATTTCACTCAATATAATGTCTTCAAGTTCCATCCATGTTGTTGCATGCATCAGGACTTCATTCCTTTTTATAGCTGACTAATATTCCATTGTGTGTGTGTGTGCCATTTTTTGGCAATTGTGAATAATGCTATTAACATTGGTATGCAAATGTCTGTTAAGCTCTCTGCTTTTAATTCTTTTGGGTATATACATAGTAGTAGAATTGCAGAGTCATGGTAGTTCCATAATTAGCTTTCTAAGAAACCACCAAACTGTCTTTCACAGCAGTTGCACCATTTTACATTGCCACGAGCAATGAATGAGTGCCACTGTTTCTCCTTATCCTCTCAAAAATGTGTTATTTTTCATTTTTTAAATAGCACCCATGGTGATGGATGTGAAATGGCATCTCATGGTTTTGATTTGCATTTCTCTGATGGTTAATGATGTTAAACATCTTTTCATGTGCTTTCTGGCCATTTGTGTGCATATGTAGTTTCCAAATATTTTCTTCCATTGTGTAGGTGGCCTCTTTACTTTCATGATAAAGTTTGGGAACAGAGGGGTTTTTTTTTCTTTTTTTTCTTGATGATGTCCCTTTATTTTTTTCTTTCATTGCTTGTGCTTTGGGTGTAAAGTCTAAGAAACCACTGCATAGTGCAAGGTCTGAAGATGCATCCCTATGGTTTCTTCTAGGAGTTTGATGGTTCTAGCTCTTATAATAAGGTCTTTTCCATTTTGAGTTGACTTTTGCATATGGTGTGAGGTAGGGGCTGTCTTTTCCTTTGCAAATGGACATCCGGTTTTCCCAGCACCATTTAGTGAAGAAACTATTCTTTCCCAATTGAGTAGTCTTTGCTAGCTTGTCAAAAATAGTTGGCTGAACAATACGCGGGGACTCAGTTCAAGATAGCGGCTTAGTGAGATGTGGAATTTACTTTGCCCTCCAGAGCAGCTAGTCCGTAGCCAGGAACAATACAGAACAACTGCTGGGGTCACATCAGTGACTGGACACACAGTGTACACCAGTCTGGACAAGCTGGAGCAGCTACAATCCCACCCAGAACCATGAGTTCCCCAAGCTATTGAGGCTGGTGTCCCTCCCCCAAAGGCAGATTCTCAGAGAGGAAAGGAAAGAGACCTTACTAACAGCAAGGGGCTAAGCTCAACCAAGCTCCAATTGTGGACTAAATTAACAAATTCTGACTACTAAAAATAGACCCCCAGCTCAGCTGAACCACTACTAAAAGCTGAGGTTGCTGGGTTTTGCCCTGGCACGTAGGGGGCAAGGCTGACAGGAAAAGAAAACAAACAAACAAACGAACAGTTTTTTTTTTTTCAGCTCAGACAGCACAAAATACTTGAAAGGGTCTCAGCCCTGAAGGAAAGGAGGAGACACATAGGACTGTGAGATACATAGAACAGCATACCAACTTAAGCTCCTAATTGGCAAACCGAGGAATGGGGGTCCTGCTCTGAAAAGAATTTCTTTTCTTTTCTTTTTTGTAACTGAGTTTTTATGACTTGACTGCTCTTTGCATACAACTGCAAGGCTTCGCAGGCTCCAACTGCCCCAGACAAGGGCAGAATTAAACCTGTATGAGAGGTAAAGAGGCTAGTCAGGTGAAAGAAAGGAATTACCTAGAAACTGTGCCTTCCCCAGGAGAGGGGTGGGGCCAGCCCAACTCAGGTGGAATCCCTCCCTCAAGGATTTCAGACCTCAGGGTCTGGAAAACTGAAGTGATTAAAGCCAAACTACAACTTCTCCTCTGTCTCAACCATGCCCCCAGCAGGGAGAGTCCACTGAAGGTAAAGATACCACATTGCTTTATACTGGTGGGACCCACAGGCAGATAAGTGCCACATACTGGGAAGGATAGGAAAAACACAGAGTCTCGAGGCTTCATAGGAAAGTCTTTCAACCTGCTGGTTCTCATCCTCAGGGAAAAGTGATGCAGGTGACTCTTTCCTCCTGAGAGGAGGCCAGACTGGTCTGGGAAAATCTGACTGGTGTCTGTAATACCTAAGTAGACCCTCCTAAGGGAAAAGAAATAAAGGGCACCATACAGGTAGGGCAAGAAACAAGAAAACAAGAACTGAAAAATACTGACCTGTTAAACAAAACCAAAGAACTAAATGTCAAAGAACAGATAGACGAAAAAGTCATCCAGCAAGAAAATCCTAGGGAAAAAAGTGAAAACAATTTCCAGAATAAACTAATTAAGGAAATTAAATGTCTTGATGCCAGAAAAAATAATAAATCATACTAGGAAAATTGAAGATATGGCCCAGTCAAAGGAACAAACCAACAATTCAAATGAGATAAGGAGTTGAAACAGTTAATTCAGGATGTTCGAACAGACATAGAAAATCTCATCAAAAATCAATTTAATGAATTGAGGGAGGATATAAAAAAGGCAAGGGACGAACAAAAAGAAGAAATCAAAAGTCTGAAAAAACAAATCATAGAACTTATGGGAATGAAAGGCACAGTAGAAGAGATGAAAAAAATAATGGAAACCTACAATGTTGGATTTCAAGAGCTAGAAGATAGGATTAGTGAACTGGAGGATGGGACATCTGAAATCTGACAAGTAAAAGAAAATATAGGGAAAAGAATGGAAAAATATGTGCAGGGACTCAGGGAATTGAATGACAACATGAGGCACATGAATATATGTGTTGTGGTGTCCCAGAAGGAGAAAAGAAGGGAAAAGAAGGTGAAAAACTAATGGAAGAAATTATTACTGAAAATTTCCCAACTCTTAAGAAAGACTTAAAATTACAGATCCAAGAAGTGCAGCATACCCCAAACAGAATAGATCCAAATAAACATACTCCAAGACACTTACTAATCAGAATGTCAGATGTCAAAGAGAAAGAGAGAATTTTGAAAGGAGCAAGAGAAAAGCAATCCATCACATACAAGGGAAGCCCAATAAGACTATGCATAGATTTCTCAACAGAAATTAAAACATTTTCAGAAGAAAAATCACTGAATTTGTGACCAAGAGACCCATTCTGCAAGAAATAATAAAGGAAGTACTAGAGATAGATAGGAAAAGAGCAGAGAGAGGTGTGGAGAAGAGTGTAGAAATGAAGACTATCAGTAAAGGTAAAAAGAAGAAAAATGAAATATGGCATATAAAATCCAAAAGGCAGAGTGGTAGAAGAAAATACTGCCCTTACAGTCATAACAATAAATGCTAATGGATTAAACTCCCCAGTCAAAAGACATAGGCTGGTAGAATGGATTAAAAAACAGGACTCATCTATATGTTACCTACAGGAGACACATTTTAGACTGAAGGATAAACAAAGGTTGAAAACGGAAGGTTGGTAAGAGATATTTCATGCAAACAATAATCAGAAAAGAGCAGGAGTAGCTATACTAATAGCCAACAAATTAGACTTCAAATGGAACACAATAAAATAGACAAGGAAGGACACTATGTATTAATAAAAGGAACAATTCAACAAGAAGACATAACAATCATAGATATTTATGCACCAAGCCAAAGTGCTCCAAAATACATGAGGCAAACACTGAAAAGAGAAATAGACACATGTACCATGATAGTTGGAGACTTCTATTCCCTGCTCTCATCAATGGACAGAACATCTAGACAGAAGATCAATAAAGTAACAGAGAATTTGAATAATACAATAAATAAACTAGACTTAGCAGACATTTATAGAACATCACACCCCACAACAGCAGGATACACCTTTTTCTCAAGTGCTCATGGATCATTCTCAAGGACAGACCATATACTGGGTCACAAAGCAGTCTCAATAAATTTAAAAAGATTGAACTCATACAAAATACTTTCTCAGATCATAAAGGAATGAAGTTGGAAATCAATAATAGGCAGAGAACCATAAAATTCACATATATGCGGAGGCTCAACAACACACTCTTAAACAACCAGTGGGTCAAGGAAGAAATCACAAGAGAAATCAGTAAATATCTCAAGGCAAATGAAAATGAAAACTCAACACATAAAAATTTATGAGGTGCAGGAAAGGCAGTGCTAAGAGGGAAATTTATTGCCCTCAATGCGTATATCAAAAAAGAAGAAAGAGCAAAAATTGAGGAATTAATGGTTTACTTGGAAGAACTAGAGAAAGAACAGCAAACTAACCCCCAAAGCAAGCAAAAGGAAAGAAATAATGAAGATTAGAGCAGAAATAAATGAAATTGAGAACATGAAAACAGTCGAGAAAATCAACAAAACCAGAAGTTGGTTCTATGAGAAAATCAATAAGATTGATAGACCCTTAGCAAGGTTGACAAAAAGAAGAGAGAGGGTGCAAATAAAGAAAATCAGGAACAGAAGAGGAGACATAACCACTGACTCCGCAGAAATAAAGGAGATAATGAGAGGATACTATGAACAATTTTATGCTAATAAACTAGACAATGTAGATGAAATAGACAACTTCCTAGAAAGTCATGAACACCCAACATTGACTCGAGAGAAACAGACAACCTCAGTGAACCAATCACAAGGAAAGAAATTGAATTAGTCACCAAGAAGCTCCCCAAAAAGAAAAGTCCAAGACCAGAAGGCTTCACATGTGAATTCTACCAAACATTCAAGAAATTATTCATACTAACCCAGCTCCAACTGTTCAAAGAAACTGAAGAGGAGGTAAGGCTACCTAACTCATTCTATGAAGCCAATATTACCCGCATACCAAAGCCAGACAAAGATACTACAAGAGAAGGAAATTGCAGACCAATCTATCTAGTGAATATAGTTGCAAAAATCTTCAACAAAATTCTTGCAAATTGAATCCAGCAGCACATGAAAAGAATTATACTCCATGACCAAGTAGGAGTCATCCCACGTATGCAAGGATGGTTCAACATAAGAAAATCAATTAATGTAATACACCAAATCAAAGCAGAAATCCACATGATCATCTTGATTGATGCAGAAAAGGCATTTGACAAAATTCAACATCCTTTCTTGTTGAAAACAGTTCAAAGGATAGGAATAGAAGGGAACTTTCTCAAAATGATAAGAATACATGAAAAACCCACAGCTAATATTATCCTCAATGGGGAAAAACTGAAAACTTTCCCCCTAAGATCACGGACAAGACAAGGATGTTCACTATCATCATTGTTATTCTCATTGTGTTGGAAGTTCTAGCCAGAGCGATTAGACAAGAAAAAGAAATACAAGGCATCAAAATTGGAAAGGAAGAAGTAAAACTCTCACTATTTGCAGATGGTATGATACTATATGTTGGAAAACCCGAAAAATCCACAGCAAAACTGCTAGAGCTAATAAATGAGTACAGCAAAGTGGCAGGTTACAAGATCAACACTCAAAAATCTGTGTTTCTATACACTAGTAATGAGCAATCTGAGGGGGAAATCAAGAAAAAAAATCCATTTACAATTGCAACCAAAAGAATATAATATTTAGGATTAAATTTAACTAAGGATACAAAAGACCTGTACTAAGAAAACTACAAGAAATTCCTCAAAGAAATCACGGAGGACCCCCCAAAAATGGAAGGGCATACCATGTATGACTAAATATAGCCAAGATATCAATTCTACCTAGATTGATTTATAGATTCAATGCAGTACCAATTAAAATTCCAAAAACTTACTTTGCAGAGATAGAAAAACCAATAGCCAAATTTATCTGGAAGGGCAGGGTGCCCTGAATAGCTGAAAATATCCTGAGAAAGAAAAATGAAGTCTGAGGTCTCACACTACCTGACTTCAAGGAGTGTTACGAAGCCTCAGTGATCAAAGCAGCATGGTACTGGCTTTGGTACTGACCAATGGAATCAAATAGAGTGTTCAAATATAGACCATCTCATGTATGGAGAACTGATGTTTGATAAGGCAGTCAAGCCAACTCACCTGGGATAGAACAGTCTCTTCAATAAATGGTGCTTGGAGAACTGGATATCCACGTGCAAAAGAATGAAATATGACCCATATCTCACCTATACAAAAATTAACTCAAAATGGTTGAAAGACCTAAACATTAGAGTTAAGACCATAAAACTTTTAGAAGAAAGTCTAGGGAAATATCTTATAAATCTTACAATAGGAGGTGGTTTCCTAGACCTTATACCCAAAGCATAAGCATTGAAGAAAGGAATAGATACATGGGAACTCCTCAAAATTAAACATTTTTGTGCATCAAAGAATTTTGTTTGATGTCTACACAATAGGAGAAAATAATTGGAAATCATATATCAGATAAGGGTCTAGTATCCAGAATACATAAAGAGATTGTTCAACTGAACTTCAAAAAGACAAACAACCCAATCACAAAATGGGCAAAAGACATGAACAGACACTTCTCAGAAGAGGGAATACAAATGGCTAAAAGGCACATGAAAAGATGCTCAACGTCCCTGGCTATTAAGGAAATGAAATCAAAGCCACAATGAGATATCATCTCACACTCACCAGAATGGCCATTATCAACAAAACAAAAAAAACGAAAAGTGCTGGAAATGATGTGGAGAAAGAGTTACACTTATTCACTGTTGGTGGGAATGTAAAATGGTTCAACCACTGTGGAAGGCTGTTTGGTGGTTCCTCAGGAAGCTAAGTATAGAATTGCCATATGATCTGGCAGTGCCATTGCTAAGTATCGGTTCAGAGGATATAAGGGCAAAAACACAAACAGGCATTTGCACACCAATGTTTATAGCAGCATTATTTACAATTGCCAAGAGATGGAAACAGCCCAAATGTCCATCAACAGACAAGTGGCTAAACAAGCTGTGGTATATACATACAATGGGATAAACAAGCTGTGGTATATACATACAATGGGATATTATGCAGCTGTAAGACAGAAAAAAAGTTATGAAGCATGTAACAACATGGATGAACCTTAATGACATTATGCTGTGTGAGATTAGCCAGAAACGAAAGGACAAATACTGTATGGCCTCGCTGATATGAACTGACATTAGTGAGTGAGCTTGGAGAATTTCACTTAAGAACGGAGGCCATCAGGAGATAAAAATAGGGTGGATTTTGAGTAATTGGAGCTAAAGGGATACAGATTGTACAACAGGACTGACTGTAAAAATTCAGAAATGGATAGCCCAGTACTACCTAATTGTAGCACAATAGTGTTAGTAAACTCAATGAAGCTGAATGTGAGAATGATAGAGGGAGGAGGGCTAAGGGCACAAATGAAACCAGAGGGAAAGATAGATGATTGATTGAACAGTGAATAAAAATATTTGCGAAGTCCCCTTGCAGGAATGGCAAGAAAGGGGAAAAATTCAACTTCCCCATTTGGAGAAGGCCTGATATTCTTGCAAGCAGTGGGGACAACCATATCAAGAGGCTGAGCCCTCAATCTTGAAACTTATCCCTGCTAGGGATAGACTAAGCCTGGTTAAAATTAGGCCTAAGAGTCACCCCCAGAAAACCTTTTTGTTGCTCAGATGTGTCCTATCTCTCTCTCTCAGCCAACATGGCAAGCAAACTCACCACCCTTCCCCTCTCTATGTGGAACATGAATCCCAGGGGTGTCGACCTCCCTGGCAACATGGGACAGAAATCCTAGAATGAGTTGAGACTCAGCATCAAAGGATTGCGAAAACCTTCTAAACTGAAAGGGGGAAGAGAAAAATGAGAGAAAATAAAGTGTTAGTGGCTGAGAGATTTCAAACAGAGTTGAGAGGTTATCCTAGCGTTTATTCTTACACATTTTATAGATATCCCCTCTTTAGTTTAAGGTATATTAGAGAAGCTAGAGGGAAGTGCCTGAAACTGTCAAGCTGTGTTCTAGTAGCCATGATTCTTGAAGATGAATGTATAATAATACAGCTTTCGCAGTGTGACTATGTGAGTGTGAAAACCTGTTTCTCATGCTTTTACCTACAATATTGACAGATGAGTATAAAAATATGGATTAAAAATAGATAAATAATAGGGGGAATGAATGTTAGAATAAATTGAGTATAATGAAACACTAGTGAGCAATGAAATGGAGTGGTAAGGGGTATAGAAAAAAACTAGGGGGAACAAAGGTTAAAATATATTGAGTAGATTGAAAAACTAGTGCTCAATGTGAACACTTTTATATCTCTTTTTCTGGAGTAATGTAAATGTTTTAAAAAATGATCATGTTGATGAATATACTACTATGTGATGTTATTGTGAGCCATTGATTGTACATCATCCATGGAACACTTGTACGTTAAGAATGTTCATGTTTGTATGTTGTTTTGGTTTGATAATGAAAAATGAATTAAAAAAAAAGATATTAACAACAACAAGAAGAAAGAGTTATATACCATGACCAAGTAGGATTCATTTCAGATATGCAAGGATGGTTTAATATAAGAAAATCAATTAATGGAAAAAAGAATTAGTTGACCATAAATGTGAGGGTTGATTCTAAGTTCTCAATTCTATTCCATTAGTTTATATGTCTGTCCTTATTTCAATACTATGTTGTTTTTAATACTGTGGCTTTGTAATAAGTTTTAAAATTGGAAAGAGTGAGCCCTCCATCTTTATTCGTCATTTTCAAGATGGCTTTAGCAATTTGGAGCCCCTTACACTTCCATATAAATTTGATGATTATTTGCTTTTCCATTTTTGCAAAAAAGTTGTTGGAATTTTTATTGTGATTTTGAATCTGTCAGTCATTTTGGGTAGAATTGATATGTTAATGAACTTGGAATGTTCTTTCATTTATTTATATCTTATTTGATTTCTTTTAGCAATGGTTTGTAGTTCTCTGTGTGAAGTCCTTTATATCCTCAGTTAAATTTATTCCTACATAGTTGATTTTTTAGTTGCTATTGCAAATGGAATTTGTTCTTGATTTCATCTTCAGATTGCTCTTTTAGTATATAGAAACACTACTGATTTTTACGTGTTGAACTTGTACCCCACCACTTTACTGAATTCATTTATTAGCTCTAATAGCTTTGTTATAGATTTTTCAGGACATTCAAAATATAGGATCGTGCCATCTGTAAATGGTGATGTGTTACTTCTTTCTTTCTGATTTGGACGCTTTTTGTGTCTTTTTCTTGCCTAACTGCCCTAGCTAGAACTTCTAGCACAATGTTGAATAACATTGGTGATAGTGGGCATCCTTGCTTTTTCTAGATCTTAGAGGGAAAGCTCTGAGTCTCTCACCATTGATTACAATGTTAGCTGTGGTTTTCTTCATATATGCCCTCTATCATATTATGATGGTTCGAAAGTATTATGTACCCCAGAAAAACTATGTTTTAATCCTGATACAATAGCACAGGTTGGAAACTTTTTTTTTTTTACATGGGCAGGCACTGGGAATCGAACCCAGGTCCTCTGGCATGGCAGGCAAGCTTTCTTGCCTGCTGAGCCACCGTGGCCCACCCAGGAAGGTTGGAAACTTTTGATTAGCTTATCTCCATGAAGATGTGGCATGCACAATTGTGAGTGTGACCTTTTGATTATATGGATATTACTCCACCCATTCCAGGTGGGTTTTTGATTAGTTTATTGGAATCCTTTTAAAAAGGCAACATTTTTGGAGAGTGTCAGAAATGACAAAAATGACAAAAGCCTCAGAGCTGACAGAGAGAGCAGATGTAGACACTTGGAGAACAATTGCTTCAGAGAATAGTGACATGGATGTTTGGAGATGCTTGGAGCCCAGCAGACATCACCATGAGATGTTAACCAAGCTAGAATCTAGAGAGAGCCAAGGGAAGCCAAGAGATGAAAGCTAGCACTGGAGAAGTAAAGTGAGGAACCCTCCACAGGAACAGAGGCTGAAGGCAAAGGAGCCTAGGAGCAAGAGACCAGCAGATGCCAGCCACATGACTTTCCAGCTGACAAAGTGTTCTTGACCCATTGGTCCTTCTTGAACGAAAGTAACCACTTATTGGTGCCTTGGTTTGTACAATCTTATAGGCTTAGAACTGTAAACTTGTATATTATTAAATTCCCCCTTTAAAAAGCCACTACAGTTCTGGTATACGGCATTCTGGCAGCTTACAAACTAAAGCATATGTTGACAAAGTTTCCTTTGATTCCTGTCTTTCAAAGTGTTTTATCAAGAAGGATTCTGGATTTTGTCAAATGTCTTTTCTGTGTCAATTGAGATGATCATTTGGCTTTCTCCATTGTTTGTTAATGTAGTGTATTATATTAATTGATTTTCTTCTGTCGAACCACTCTTGCATATCTGAAATAAAACCCACTTGATTATGGTGTATAATTCTTTTAATGTGCTATTTGATTTGATTTGCAAGTGTTTTGTTGAGGATTTTTGCATCTATATTCATAAGAGATTGGTCTGTAGTTTTCTTTTCTTGTGATATCTTTATCTGGCTTTGGTATTAGGGTGATGTTGACCTGATAAGGTGAGTTAGGTAGTTGTTCCCTCCTCTTCAATTGTTTTGGAAGAATTTTAGCAGGACTGGAGTTAAGTCTTCTTGGAATGTTTGGTAGAACTCCCCTGTGAAGCCATCGGGTCCTGGGCTTTTCTTTGGTGGGAGGTTTTTGATGACTGAGTAAATTTTTTTACTAGTAGTTGATTTGTTGAGGTCTTATATTTCTTCTTGAGTCAATGTAGGTGGGTTGTGTATTCCTAGGAAATTATCCATTTCATCTAGATTATCTAATTTATTGGCATACAGTTTTTTGTAGTATCCCAGCCCTTTTTATTTCAGCAGGGTTAGTAGTAATGCCTCCTTTTCACTTCTGGTTTTTGCTATTTGTATCTGCTCTCTTTTTTTCTTTTTCAGTCTAGTTAAAGGTTTGTCAATGTTGCTGATGTTTTTAAACAACCAACTTTCAAATTTAATTCTTTCTATTATTTTTGTTTCATTACTTATGCTCTTATCTTTGTTATTTCCTTCCTTCTGCTGGCTTTGGGTTTAGTTTGCTCTTTTATTTCTAGTTCTTCCAGTTTTGAGGTTAGGTCACTGATTTGAAGTCTTTCTTCCTTTTTAATATAAGCATTTAGAGCTATAAATTTCCCTCTCATCACTGCCTTCACTGTATCCCATAAATTTTGGTATATTATATTTTCATTTTTAATTGCCTCAAGATATTACCTAATTTTGTTTCTAATTTCCTCTTTAACCCATTTGTATTAGTTAGGGTTCTCTAAAGAAACAGAATCAACAGGAAATATCCCTAAATATAAAATTTATAGAAGTGTCTCACTTAACCGTGGGAAAGTAGAGTCTAAAATCTGTAGGGCAGGTTGTGAAGCTGTTGACTCTGATGGACTGTCTGGAAGAACTCACAGGAGAGGCTCACCGTCCAAAGCATGAGGAGAGCCTGTTTTTTCTGAATCCTCCTTAAAAGGCTTCCAGTGATTAGATTAAGCATCACTCATTGCAGAAGACACTCCCCTTGGCTGATTACAAATGGAAATAGCTGTGGATGCAGCTAATGTGATCATGATTTAATTCTATGAAATGTCCTCATTGCAACAGACAGGCCAGCACTTGCCCAACCAAACAGGTACCGCCACCTGGCCAAGTTGACACATGAACCTGAACATGACAGTCCACCCTTGTCAACTTGGCAGCTATACACATCACCTTAAACCATAACTAATTTCTAAATAGAAAACAATAAAACACACATTTTTCCCTCACCTAACAATACTCAACTATCCTGCATGTAACTGGAAACACATTAAATCTCCACAGAATAGGGTGCAAATCCTTGGGCAACATTCATTCTTAAAGATGATATCTTACAACTTAAATAGTTTAACATGAACAAAACAGCATTACAGTACTCATTTCTGTAACTGATAATGTGGTTGCAGTTTATTTTTATCTCTACCTTCTTCCATTATCCATTTCATGTTCCCTTTACCCTCAGCAAGCACTTCAGCTGGTCGTGGTTCTTTGCCCAGTAGAGTGACCCAAACCTTCATTCCTGAAGTTTCAGAGCCATTGGCAGTCCTGCCTGGATTGGGTTGTTGCAGTTTTCCATTGATTTTAATCGCAGGGCATGGTAGTACTAAAAGATACCCTAGGGGATCTCCTATTTCCAAGAAAACTCTTCTTTACCTCCATTGTGTAGTTTCAGTCCTATTTCCCCCTGATAGGCAGGGTCAGTCACCCCAACCAGTAATGTAATCCCCTTATTGGCTTGTTGATCCAGGGGCATGAGTAGCCCAGAGTGACCAGGTGGCAGTCTTAGATTCCAGTTCAATGGAATCATTGTTGTTTCTCCTGGTGGAAGCACTCTGCCTTTTGGAACTAAAACCTGTAGACCAGCAGAGCTCAAGGTCACAGGGACAGGAAGCAGAAATTTTCCTAGTGAATCACTAGGGGTAATAGTGAGTGTTGCCACTCCCATTTCCAACCCTTGGTTCCTGGATGCAAGAATCCTGGCCATGGGAGAAACAGCACCATACAGTGGACGCTGATTCAGAGCATACACAGCTTCCTGGAGAAGATGTTGCCACCTACTTGGCACCATAATTGAGTTTTCAAAAGGCCATTTCACTGTTCTATCAGTCCACCTGCTTCTCATGATGGGGAACATGGTAAGACCAGAGAATTCCATGAGCATGTGCCCATTCCCGCACTTCATTTGCTGTGAAGTGTGTTCCTTGATCAGAAGCAATGTTGTGCAGAATACCATGTCAATAGATAAGGCATTCTGTAAGCCTCCTATTTCCACAGAACTCTGTAAAGGTGTCAAAAACATTATCCCCCAGAACCTGGCTTTGTACAAGCAAAGCATTAGAAGAATCAAATGGTGATATTTTGACTATCTCTTTGACTATCTCTTTTGAAACTCACCCGATGGATTGGCAGTATCATTCTGATTACATGAATCAGAGTCCTTAGTGTGCCTTTGAGTCCAGTCAGAGTAGAAAACCAATCATAAAAACCCATTTTTAAGATTCTGTTTTTTAAGAATCACTCTTGGTATCAAGTTATATTAGTTAGGGTTCTCTAGAGAAACAGAATCAACAGGAAATATTCTTAAATATGAAATTTATAAAAGTGTTTCACATAACCATGGGAATGTAGAGTCCAAAATCCGTAGGGGAGACTGTGAAGCTGAGGACTCCAACGGAGGGTCTGGATGAACTCCACAGGAGAGGCTCACCGGCCGGAGCAGGAAGAGAGCCTGTCTCTTCTGAATCCTCCTTGAAAGGTTTCCAGTGATTAGATTAAGCATCACTCATTGCAGAAGACACTCCCCTTGTCTGATTACAAATGGAATTGACTATGGATGCAGCTGACATGATCATGATTTAATTCTATGAAATGTCCTCGTAGCAAGAGACAGGCCAACACTTGCCCAACCAGACAAACAGGTACCACCACCTGGCCAAGTTGACACATGAACCTGACCATGACACCATTGTTTTTTAAAGAGAATGTTGTTTAATTTCCACATATTTGCGAATTTTCCTTCTCCTTCTGTTACTAATGTCTAGCTTTATTCCATTGTGGTCAGAGTACAATGTATACATTGTATGATTTTAATACTTTTGAATTTATTGAGGCTTGCTCTGTGACTCAATATATAATCTGTTTTGGAGAATTATCCATGTGCACTCGAGAATAATGTGTATTCTTTTTTCCTTGGGTGCAGTGTTCTATGTATGTGTGTTAGTTGTAGCTGTTTTAATGTGTTCAAGTCCTGAACTTCCTTGTTGGTCTTCTGACTAGATTTTCTATCCATTATTGAGAGTGGTGTGTTAAAGTTTCCTATTGTCAATATAGAATTATACTATTAATATAGAATTGTCAATTTCTCCCTTCTAATCGTTCAGTATTTTCTCTGTTGTTAGGTACGTATATACTTCTAAGTGTTGTGTCTTCCTATTGAATTGTCCCTTTTATCAGTACACAATGACCATCTTTGTCCCTTGTAACTGTTTTTGACCAAAAATCTATTTTTATCTGATAATAGTATAGGCACCCCAACTGTATTTTGGCATTGAGTTGCAGAGTATATTTTTTTCCATCCTCAACCATCAGCCTTCTTTTATCTTTGACTTTAAGGTGAGTCTCTTGCAGAGCATATAGTTGGGTCATGCTTTTTTATCCATTCAGCCGATCTCTGCCTTTTGTCTGGAAAGTTTAATCTGTTTACATTTAAAGTCACTACTCATAATACAGGCCTTTCTTCTACCATTTTGCTATTTAACCTTCATAAGTTTTATATGATTTTTGTCCCTTACTACTGTTAAAGCCTACTTTTGCATTTATTTCCTTTCTTTGTTTTATCACATCTATCTGCATATGTTTTTCTTGTGGTTACACAGAGTTAAAAAATTAACTTCCTAAGTATCTAGCAGTTATGTTCAGTTTTTTTTTGGGGGGGGGTTGTATGCTGTATGGTAGGGTCACATTTCATTATTTTTCCATGTGAGGATCCTGATATTGCAGCACCATTTTGTTGAATTTTGGGGTGTTTGTTTTGCTTGTTTGCTTGTTTTTTGGGGAAGTTCATGGACCATGATTCGAACCCAGGTCTCCCTCATGGCAGGCAGTATTCTACCACTGAACTACCCTTACACCCCCTATGTTCAGTTTTATTCTAACTTAACTTCAGTAATATGCACATGTACTTTGTCTATACCTCTCTATCCCCACACCATTTTTTTGTACTTATTACCACTTTGTACATTGTATGTCCAAAAACTTAGATTTATCATTAAGTTTTATGTATTTGCATTTTAGCACCTGTCAGAAGTAAGAAGTGGAGTTACATGCCAAGCAATACAATGCAATAGTATTGGTATTTATAATTACCCAAATGGTTACCTTTGCTGCAGGTCTTTATTTCTTTATGCTGCTTTGAACCAGTGTCTAGTATCCTGTCGTTTCAGTCTGAGGAACTCCCCTTAGCCTTGCTTTGTAAGGCAGGTCTAGTAGTGATAGATTCTCTCAGTTTTTGTTTATCTGAGAATGTCTTAATCTTTCCTTCATTTTTGAAAGAGAGTGTATAAAATTCTTGGCTGGCAGTTGTTTTCCTTCAGTGCTTTCAATGCACTCTCTTCTTTACCTCCCTGGTTTCTGATGAGAAATTGACACTCAGTCTTATTGGGATTTTCTTATATATAACATGCTACTTTTCTCTTGTCACTTTCAGAACCCTCTCTTTGTTTTTTGCCTTTGATAGTATAATTGCTATATGACAGGGTGTATTTTTCTTCATGTGTATCCTGTTTGGTGTTCTCTGCTTCTTGGATGTGCATATTTACAGCTTTTGCTGAGTTTCGGAAGTTCTCTGACATTATTGTTATTATTATTATTATTATTTTGACTATTCCTTCTGACCCTTTCTTTCTTCTTTCTGGGACTCCCATAATGCACATATTGGTGCACTTAATGGTGTCTTATAGCTGTCTTAGACTATTTTTTGCTTTTAATATTTCTTTTTTTCTTTCTGCTCCTCAACCTGACTCATCTCAAGTGACTTTTTTTCAAGTTTCTTGAAAACTGATCCTTTCTTCTACCTGCTCCATTCTTTTTTTGAACCCTCCTGGCAATTTTTCATTTCAGTAATCATGTTCTTCACATCCAGTAGTTCTGTTTGATTCCTTTTTAAAGTTTCTCTTTACCTAGACTCTCATATTGCCCATTTGTTGTTTTTCTGATGTCCTGTAGTTCTTTCCCTGTACTTTCCTTCATCTCTGTATCTTTAAGGTCATTTTTTTTTTAAAGTTTTGCTCAGTATGTCCACATTCTCATATTCTTCATTGGTATTTTCTTTATCTTTAACTGTTTCCTTTGGATGAGCCATCCTTTCCTGTGTGTTTGTCTTGCATGCTTTTGTTGCACACTTTACGTTTTAATATTTTAAAATGTTAACTCTGGGGTTTACTCCCTGGGATATGTTTCCTGCTTTTGATAAGATAGAGATTCTCTTGAGCTTCGCCCTCTTATCAGAAGGTCTGCCTAAGGCGAATTCACTGTGCTGGGTTTTCCCTGTCTTACTGGGTTTCTTTCTTGTCCTGGGGCTATGCTTGTTAGTTGTTTGGAGTTCCCCTGTTAACAGGAGTTTGGTTGTTCCTGTTTCCCAGGGGAGAAACCTCCGTCTCCCAGGTTTGTGCATCTGGCAGACTTTTGTCCCAGGATGTACACCCGAGGACACTTTTTACACCCCTTTTGTTGCCTGGAGGGCAAATTCTGAGAGAAGGGTTACCCTGGTGAGGACTTTCCCAATTTGGTATTTTCCAGCCAAAGCGGGGCCAGGCATCCATGAGGATTCTTATGCCCCTTCCTGTCACCTGTGGCTGGCCAGAGACTGGACCCTGCAGCAGCTGCCAGAGAGTTGGGGATAAGTGCCAGGAGCCGGCGTGGAGAGAGCAGTTTACAGTTCTTTACCGTAACCTATCAGCCTCTTCTTCATGCTCTCCCCTGGAAGCTGTACAGTGTTTTTCTGGCCTCTGGAGTTTTAGTATAATTGTTTCAGGCAGTTTCTGCCTGTTTAATAGTTGTTTTGGTGGAAGGACTGAGTTCTGGAGCTCCCCATCCACCACCTTCCCTGGAAGCTCCTAGCATTTTTGAGGTTTGTCCGTGTTGCGGCGGGTATCAATAGTTTGTTCCTTTTTGTGGCTGAATAGTATGATGTTATGGATGGAATCGTGTCCTCCACATAGACATGTTCAAGTCCTAATCCCTGGACCTGTGGCTGTGGACTCATTTTTTTGCATAGGCAGGCACCGGAATTGAACCCAGGGCTCTGACATGGCCACTGAGCCACCATTGCACCACTGTGTACTCATTTTTAAATAGGATCTTCAAAGATCCTATTCGTTGAGACCAAAGTACATCAGGGAGGGCCTTAATCCAGTAGAACTGGGGTCCTTTTTAGCAGAGGAAATCTGGACACGGGGATTAGAAAATGAAAGGAGACATGACGGGCGGGCAATGGTGGCGCAGTGGCAAAGTTCTCGCCTGCTATGCCAGACACCCGGGTTTGATGCCTGGTGCCTGCCCACGCAAAAAGAAAAGGAGATTGGCTATATGGTGGAGGCAGAGACTGAGTTACAGATTGCTGGCAAGCCACCACCAGGATGCTACAGACTTTAGAAAAAGCATGATCCTGCCAACCTTGATTTTAAACTACTCACCTCCAAAACTGAGTGATAATAAATTCCAAGCAGCCTGCGATATTGGTTATAGCAGTCCTAAGGCCTCCGCCATCTTTAGGCTAGAGCACATTCTGTTTGTCCAGCTGACGGACATTTGGATGGTTTTTGGTTTTATTATGAATGGTACTGCTTTGAACATCCATATATAAGTCTTTATGAGACATGTCTTTTCATTTCTCTTGGGTAAATACCTGTGAGTGGAATTTCTGGGTCATGTGGTCAGTGTTTGTTTAGTCTTCAAGAACCTGCCAAACCATTTTCCCAAGGGGCTGCCCCATTTTATGTTCCCACCTGCATTATATGAGGGCCCCAGTTTCTCCACATCCTCACCAGCAGTTGGTATTGTCAGTCTTTTGATTTTAGCTGTGCCGATACGTATGTAGTGGCACCTCATTGTGTCTTTTTAGTTTGTATTTCCCTACAGACTAATAATGTTGAACATCTTCTCATGTGTTTGTTTGTCTTCTTTGGTGAAGTATTCAAATCTGTTGCCCAATTTTTGTATTGAGTTTTTGGTTTTCTTACTGAGTGGGAAGGGTTCTGGACTACTCCTATATTATTTTTCTTTAAGTTCAAAATTATTTCAAATGAAAGAGTTTTTAAATTCTGGCTCCTATCACCTCCCATTCAATGACCTACTCAGAAATTGCTTCATAGTGTGGGCATCCTCTTTAGACAAATTAAAAAGCAGGGAGTGATCAGATTTTAAATCTTCTGCCAGAAATAGTCATTGTCTGGTAACAATTTTTACAATAGTCATTTATTAAATCATGCTTCCTTTATAAGTTTTGGTCTGTGCATGAAATTGGTATTAGTGAACAAAAGTGGCAAAGTGCTTTTCTTTGAGACACTAACATCGTCATGGGAGAGACACCAATTAGACAATAACTAATTGGGCAAATAAACACATAATATATACCAAGTTGTGATTAGTGCTATAAAATTAAATGAAACGTGAAAAGGAGGTAGGGACAGATGGGTATGTAAAAATTCTAGAAGATTATACTTAAGAGGACTAAGAAATGAATCAATAGATTTTTAAAATGACATTTTCTAGTTTTTCTATAAACATATTGCTTTTATATAAAGGTTATATTAAATTTATAAAAAGTATTAGATTTTGATACTGTGAACCTGTGATGTATACTTCAGATGGTTTCTATGCTGTGTGAATGTATCTCAATAAAATTGCATTAAAACAAAGTGTTAGATTTGAATGTCCACATGGTCGTTATCTCCTGTTGTATCAGAACTTGACAATGAAAAATACTGAAAAAACTCAGCTGGAAACAATTCATGGACTTCTTTTTTTTTATCTGGGGTATACTTCAGGGATGTTGATGTTTAGAACTATAAGGTAAATAAATTATAGAAAACCAGACATGTTTATAAAATGCCTTCGTGATGGATCATTTAAAGTGATGAATAATCTCTTCAAGTCTTGGTAAATTGCA
Organism: Tamandua tetradactyla; assembly: GCF_023851605.1. Classification (NCBI taxonomy): domain Eukaryota; kingdom Metazoa; phylum Chordata; class Mammalia; order Pilosa; family Myrmecophagidae; genus Tamandua; species Tamandua tetradactyla. The sequence goes on along the minus strand of NC_135327.1, from coordinate 40,638,651 downwards.
AAATTTGCTAAGTAGGTCAGGATAGAAGATGGTAGTATTTAGATGCAAGATACAGAGACCAAAACATCTGTGTGCACACACAAAAACAGTGTCTGACGTTGTGTTGTTTTAGTATGTTTCTACTGGCAAAAGGAGAGGAGGGGATGGCATTCTATGAGTTCACACAATAAAACATAAAGAACAGATTTGATTATTTGGTTAGCTAGGCCAAAGGAGATGTCCGAATGGAAAAATTCAGACCAAAAAAAAATTATTTTAAGGCCCAACCAAAGACATTTGCAATGAGAATGAGTTCCCTGAAATATGTTTATATAGGTTGTACCCTGCTGCTCACCTGTGCCTCTCTCACGCCCTCCTCCCTCCCCTCCTGGGTCTTTCCACCATCCTGATTCTGCCTTTTTGCTGATCTGTGTCACCCCTCCAAGGAAAAGGAACGTGCTTACATCCTAACGTCACCACCAATTACAACAGCAACCCCTCATGGCAGCTGAGATGGCCACATGGCACCCCCATCCAAGACTTCCATCCCAAACCTCCCCTTCCCACACTTTTTTGGGGGGGTGGGGGGCGGTGCGTGGTCTGGGAATCGAACCCAGTCTCCCGCATGGAGGGTGAGCATCTCTACCACTGAACCACCCATGCACCCTTTCCCATACTTTTGAGAATCGTTTAGTCTTTGGTCTACACTGATTTTGTTTTTTCTGCATGGACAGGCACGGGGAATTGAACCCGGTCTCCGGCATGGCAGGCGAGAACTCTGCCACTGAGCCACCATTGCCTACTCTGGTCTATACTGATTTTAAAAAATCCATTTGTCCTTCTAGGGTGCTGGAATAAACCCAATCCTATCCCAATCTTAGCTTCATTTTGTATTTTGTAAACTTGGTGATGTTTTCTTACAGTCAACCAATTCAAGTTCACTTTTATCCATTGTAGCACCGACAGAACAGCTCAAAATTTGTGCCATACACCTTATCAAACGGTTCATGCTTTAAGCCTGAATGCTATGTCTCCACATATTATTTCCAGCAGGTTTCAAAGTGATGGATCCTAATGGCTTTGAGGCTAGTTTTTCTGTTTCTTTATTTTATTTGTTGATTTGATGCTAATGAATCCAACATTCACTCCCTAATTTTGTTTCCCTAGATGGCTCATTTCTGAGAAATTGAGAGAAGGCAAGAATTCTATTTACAAAGGTAAAGCGTAGCATAAGCAAAAGTTAAAATTTAAAAGTTGATAGTATTCAATCAAAATTAAAGAAGATACATAAAAAATGTTGGAGATTGAGTGAAAAATAACATTGGCTTTTTTTTTTCTTATAACAAATACTAACTGCACTAAAAACAATTCTTTCTATGCCACTCCATTTTATATTATACTAGTTCAGTTTTGCTATCAGTAGTTTAGGCTTTGCTTTGAAAAGTCACATTTTTTCTTCTTTGAACTTTGAAAAAGCAGAAGTAACACTGACATAGCCAGTGTGGTATTTACTGTTGCTTGAGTGTATATGTGTGGTTTTCATTTTTACTTGTCTGTGTCCTGCCACACCCCCACCCCCCCAAACCTTTTCTTTTGGTTAATATGAATCACAACTGTGTTTTCCACTCCTGAGAGCTGTGATTCATTGCCGCTTACTTCCTGGGGAGCGGGCTACACCCACAGGGTCCCCTGGGAAACTGGTTAGTCACGGCTGAGCTAGGTACCTGGTCAGCATCAGCTCTGGCCACCGTGTGTGTTGAGGGGGAGATGAACGTTGCCCTAGCATCTGCCTCTGGGAAATAAATCAGCCTTATTTGGGGGTTTTGTATGGTTCGTAGCTATCCATGGATTCATCTTGACTACATAAAGTATAAACATGTTTGATTTTAAAAAAACAAGTGCCTCATTTCAGGCACTTGTTTTTTTCCAGCTTTTCAGGCACACGTCTGCTTTCAAAAACAGGCACAAGAGTTGAGCACAGTCTCTTGCCTGTTGTATGTACATTATGTTTATGGACTGGTTTGATCTTAAGGTAGTGAGGCAGTTTTGAAAACTTTGGAGGCAATTTATCTATCTCATTTATCTCATTGATCTCTTATTCTTCAAAAGCCAGACTTAAAAAGACATTCCTAAAGTCTTACCTTAATTATACTCAGTTGTCCTCTATAGGTTTCTGCTTGTGTTTAGCATTGATGATTGGCAGTTTATGACTACCTGTCCCCAGCAGGTAGCTGTGATCCTACCACCAGTTGATATCACCTGGCCTAAGCATGCTTTGGCAGCTATCTCTGCAATCAGAAGAGCTCTTTAGTTTTCCCATTCAGAATAAAACCGCTACAAGTTTAAGGAATTATAGCAACTTAAGAACTGGGACAAATGGCTAACCAGCTAGATGGATTGAACAAGGTATCACAAGACCAATTTCTGGTCTAAGCCCCGGGTGACATTGAGAAATTATTTTGACCTCTCGAGGCCTCAGGTTTCCTATGTAGGCATGGAGAACTAGACAAGGTGGGAATACAAGCAGAAAACGGTGTGCCCCAGGGTAAGGGCTGGTCCTGGCTGACCTGTAGCCTGAACTGGGTCACACAAAAGAGTCTGACCAAATGGTAGATGACATGGACGATTAGAGCTGGGTCATTCCTCTCCCACAATTTCCTGGGGGGTGTTTTCAGAATCCCCAGGCTTATGAAGATTGTTCTAGTCTGAGTTCCAGTCTTTAAGATGGACCCAAGTGTATATGGTCTTTCTAGATGGCTCAGAGGTCTGAGCTTCCTGGGAAACTTGCAGACTAGAAATGGTGTGGGACAGGTGGATCAGCTTTCTAAGAAAGGCCAGTGGGAGGTGGCAGTATTTGCTTTTTCATTGCATTGGGCTTCCTGTGTTTTTTTTCACAGCCAGGGAAATTTATCATAAATGAATTCAAAGAATCATAAGTATTTTCAGGAGCTGGATCAATGGAATAGGTTGAAGGGCCCGTATTTGCATGAAGAGACCCCCAGAAGTAAGGAATTCTGAGAACCAAGAATAGATTCTAAACTGACATCCTGATTTTATCTTTAAAGCTCTCTTGCTTAGGGTTTTTCATTCCCTGATCCTCTTTAAGCGCCTTCATTCTGTCACTTAGAGCCCAGGCAATGGTTTTGCTAATGGTGCTTTTTCTCTAGCAGCCAGTGCTTGCTGACTGACGCTAATGAGAGAGAGAGACACACACACGCATGATTACTAATTCCGGACGCTGAAGCACCAAATACATCTATTTGGATGCACGCAATGAAGTTTTAATTATTTCTGGTTATTCTTAATTGCTCATGCTAATATACAGATTATCATGGTTACCACTGATTTGAATTTTAAGTGATTTAACTTGCAAAGTGCTTTGCAAGCATTCAATATATTGTTTATTCTCTACAATGTGCTCACTAAAAGGAGGTGAGCTATTTCCATGAATAGTTTTTATGTTGGTCTGTTACCTAGCAAAGTAGGTTGTAATTTTTTTCTTTCTAATAGTTAATAATCATCCGGGTATTTACATTTATTAAGCACTTACTGTATACCAAGCATTATGCTAAAATTGCTTTTTAGTAGATTGTGTCATTGAATCCCCATTTCACAGATGAGGAAACTAAGACACAGAGAGATTACAACCGCCTCATGGACTTTAGGATTCAGTTTGCTTGTGACAATGGTCTCTTCTTCCCGGTCTCACAGGCTTGCTTTCTTTGTTCATTCATTCATCCATGAAACACTCCAGTGGCACAGCGTTTAATTATTTCTGGTCTTGAAAGGTTTGAAAGGTTTACCACCAATCAAATTTATCTTGTTCCCAAACACCTTAAATAAGTTATTTTTGTAGTTTATTTAGCTTTACCTGTAAGTCATCCCTCTCCTGGGTTTAGGCTTCCAGACAGTATTCATAAAGTTCCATCATGCTGTTGGGGAGTTGGGGGTTCACCTATCCCTCTGGGACCCCTCACTCATGTTTTTATTCCTTCCCAGCTGTGAGTTCATTGCCAGGTTCTCTGTGCAAACACATCAGCCTGTTGTGAAGCTTCTCCCTCCTATTTGCTTAGTTGTGATTGTGGTGTCAGAATCTCATTTTGAAGGACTTTCCATACTACCTCGTGGGAAAGGGGACCCTTTTTGTGCATGGACTGGCACTGGGAACCGAACCCAGGTCTCTGGCATGGCAGGCGAGAACTCTGCCATGGAGCCACTGTCACACTGCCCAGGAGGACCCTTTTGATAGATTCCGTCTCACCTTTAAACTCTAAAAAACCTCTGCTCATAAACTACAGAATTCTCAACCTGACCAGACTTCACACTCCTAGCTGTCATGAACATGCAGCTGACGTGAGAAATTTACTCTCACCATGCCCACCACTTCCACCTCTCCAATCACTTCCTCCTGGTGAATTGAAAGTTGGGCCAGCATTGCAGTTCCTCCCACTTCTTTCTCAGCCTCTCAGGATTGAGTCTCTTGGTGAATGAGGTCAGGCTGTGTCATATGTCATATTTGAGAATGTGCATGAGAATGGGTTACCCCATCAGTAGTTCCTTCTATCTTTGTACCCGGGTCTATTAGCAGGACTGAATCACTCATTTCCTGTGCAAAGACAGTGGCAGTGCTGGCCTAGCATTGCGGTAGCACTTTTTTTTCTCTCTCTCTTTTCACTCATCCATTATTCTTCACCATGCAAACTCATGTATATGTAGAAGAAGTAGAAAAATAAATGCATGTATACATATATAGTTATACATATATATAGTTCTTGATTTACAGAGACAGTTTTTCCACCTCTCCTGCAAAAAATATATATATTTCTTTTGAGCAAAGAATGTCTCTGTCCTTTCTTTGTCCTGTTCTAATCAAGGGTCCCATCCCTTGGGGTCCACTGACTCCCAGAGGGGTCCGTTGAGCTCTCTGCTGCTTCTTTCTTCTATCACCCCTGGGTCCATCTCCATCTTTCCCCGACTCTGCTCTCTGTAGCTCCTGATTGGCCCAGCAAGCTGCATTTTCTCAGGCTCCCTTTGCTAAAGTGGCCTCCTGCTAGGTTCAGTCAACATGAGATAGTGGGTGGAAAGAAGGGAATGCCAGGGTAGTTCACCAACCTGAGCATATTAATAATTCAAATTTGTACCTCAGCAAAATTACAGATGATGTGTTCCTTTCCAGCTGTGAGTTCATGGCTAGGTCTCTGTGCAAACACATCAGCTGTTGTGAAGCGTCACCCTCCTTCCTATTTCCTTAGTTGTGTTTGTGGTATCAGAACCTCATTTTGAAGGACTTGTGGTCCACTGGAAAAGAGTCTTACCTGAGAAGTTTAGGCCCAGCAATCCTAAGGGGCTGTTGACATTTCCGCCCATAGCATGGGTGTTGGTGAGAGTTTGGAAGTTGTAACTGACATGCCTTGAAGTGTGCATGCATTTTCCTGGCAGATACAGTCCTAAAAGAGATTTGAGGACAGGGGAACAGTAGATGAAAAGTTATTCTGGAGACCCAAAGTAGTTGGGTACACTTGTGAATGGGGATTAATTTGGTAAGGCAGGAGGCATGATAGGAGAAGAAGCAGAAAAATAAATAGGGTGGGGCCAGTTGATGAAGGACCCTGTGAAATAACATGAAGAGGGGAATTTGGACTTTCTTCCATAGGGGAATTCAGTGAAACCTGAAGACTCTGGGAGATGACTTAAAGGTGGTGGGAAGTGAGAAGGGGTGGGAAGGCCAAGTTATATTAGAACAACTCCATCTTTAATCAGCTTTGTATAAACCGGGCTTCCATAGAATATTACGTTTGGTGAGAATGTGCTGTGACTTAAAAAGTTCAAAATCCAGGGCTGGGGTTATTAGGAAATGTATCAGTCAGGATTTTTAGAGGCATACAACTATATCACTTCTAGCTGGGTGTTTCAGTTTGCTAAAGCTCCCGGAATGCAATATACCAGAAATGGGTTTGCTTTTATATTGGGAATTTATTGGTGTACAAATTTACAGTTCTAAGGCCATGAAAATGTCCCAATTTTCATATTGGGACATATTGGGAAGATATCAACAGGATGATACCTTCTCTAAAGAAAGGCTGCTGGCATCCAGGGTTCCTCTGTCACATGGAAAGGCACATGGTCGGCACCTGCTGGTCCTTCGCTCATGGGTTTTGTTGCTTTCAGGTTCTGGCTCTCTCAGTTTCTGTAGGTCCTTGCTTGTTTCTCCTGGGGCTTTCCTCGTGGAGCTCTCTGGATGTTCTCCCTCTGTTCTCTCTTGGTGTTTTTGTCTTTTATCCTCATAAAGGACTCCAGTAAAGGATTAAGATCCACCTTGAACTGGATGGGTCACATCTCAATGGAAATAACCTAATCAAAAGGTCCCACCCAGAAGAGGTCTGCACCCACAGGAACGGATTAAGAGAACGTGCCCTTTTCTGGGGTACAGAACAGCTTCAAACCAGAACACCAGGTAGACAGGAGGGCATGTTGAGGGACAGAGTTCTCACCCTCATGGGATGAGTCAGGAAGTGAGCTGTAGACTGGACTTCCCAAGTGGCTCCCAGGATGGCAGGACAGCCCTGGCTACCAAGGGGGAGGCTGCTGCTGCCAGGAGACGTCTTCCCCAGCTGCTGCTAAGAGCTCAGAGCTCTGCCATGATTCCCGACAGCAAAGTGATCTCCCCGGCCCCATTCCTTTCCCTAGATCACTCAGTTCCCAGGAAAGCCTGTATCAGCCCATCCGATTATCAAGGGAGGTGAGGAAATGAGGGTTTTCCTGTTTTCATTTTGCATTTTACATCAGAAAGACAGGAATTATCCTGCAAGACATGTCCAAGTGTGTGGAGTAGTTTGGAAAGATTTGGGGTGTACACAAAATGAAAGGTGTTGGGCGCATGGGTGGTTCAGTGATAGAAGGCTCACCTGCTATGTGGGAGACCCGGGTTCAATTCCCAGCCCATGACACCCCCCACCAAAAAAAAAAAAAAGACAAGTGCCTACCTCATTTTTTTTTTTTAACTTTTTGATTGTATAATAGAACATATATACAAAGCAAAGCAATAGTTTTCAAAACATTCTTCAATAAGTAGTTATAGGATAGATCCCAGAGTTTGTCATGGGCTACCATATACCTCATTTATTTTTAAAGGAAGGGAGCATATGATGAAAGTTGCATTTTTAAAATATCATGCTGATGAAACCTTTTAGTTTTTTAGCCCAGGCCAATCCTGATGACTGTGCATGAAGTTGTGAGGCCTCTGGTTTCTTAGGCTGGCTTCATTTTTTTTTTGATGAGGCCACTGAATGCACATTAATATCTCAGTAACCTTTATGCCACTGGGTCTCAAAACATTGTTCACTTACATGACATAACCTTGGAATTCCTTCTTAGCCTCTCTTTCATGCACCATTCTTGCTCAGTGTGATGAAGACCACCTGGGACCTAGGGTTATAGGGTCCTGCTGTGCTACTTCAGGAGGACCCCAGCAGTGTAACAGTCGGCCACAAACTGCATTCCTTTGCAATGTTATTTCCCACCGGATTCAACATACAATCATACATTTATCACAGTCTACTCCAAGCTAATAATTCACTCTCTATCACCCTATATTGGTTTTGGCTGGATTTCCCTCCCGCTTGGAAAAAAGCATGTGTGATTGCCATATTACATGTCCCCAAAATGAGTCAAGTATCATTAGTGTGGTGGGCAGGATGATGGGCACCAGATCCCCCTTCAAGGAAGGGCTTGTTGCCTGGTGGCTGGGAGTGCTAACCACAGATGACTTTGAGCACCAGCCCTTCCAGGTACTACCTAGTTCAAGGTTACATTCTTAGTGAGGCCCATGTGATTTGGGGTACAATGGCCTAGCCATCTTAGCCCAACTCAAGACAGCTCACAATTCCGTTCTAGTTCCAGAACTCCCTATGGGGTTGGCTGAGCCTACAACATAGCTCCTTCTGGCAACGTTGGCCAAGTCCACAGCACAGCTCTTCCCAGTGGGATTGGTTGAGCCTTTATCATAGCCCCTCCTGGCAAATGGCTGAGCCTATATCACCACCCCTCCTGGCAAGGTTGGTGAGCCGACATCACAGCTCTTCCATGAGGGGTTGACTGAGCCTGCATCACATCTCAACTTCTCCCTCTGTCCTCTCCTGCTTCCTTTCTCTCCCTTCCTCAGGTCTTTACCCAACAGGTACTCCTTAAGAAACCTGCATACTAAACTCTAGATCAGTGTCTGCTGCCTGAGACCCCAGCCTGTGATAATTATCATCTGCAAGAAGCATAAAGCTAGCCTAGCATGCCACACCTCTGCCACCCATCAAGGGCATTAAATCGGCCTTAGAAATGTGGAGATGCCAAAGCTCCCAACCAGGTAATGTCTCATGCCCTGTGACCTGTGACTAGAGGCAGTTTCATTAATTTAAAAACTCTATGTAAATTTTACATTAAAAAATATTTGGAAATAGATATTGAACAATAGTTAATGATAGACATTTACAGTATAATCCCTTTAAAATGCAGCAGAAATAAGATGGATTGATGGATGAATAAAGGGATGGGTAGATATGTGGTAAAACAAGTATTGTAAAATGTTAATGGTAGAAGCAAGGTGGTGGAAATATGGGTGCAACTTTACTTATTTTGAAATTTTTATAATAAAATATTGAAAATATAACTGGGTATAATCTTCCCAGGGAAGGGCAGGGAATTTATTAAAAATAAATTTATTTCGAAAATAAGGTGAAACCCATCTAGTACTTGAGATCATCTCAGTTTAATGTCACTAACATATTGAATCCATCATTCCTTCCAAAAATTTATCAGGCATGTACTATAAGCATATATATATATATACAGTAGGGATTGTCAATGGATAAAAAAATATGAGAGCATTTTTCTGCAGGTTTGTTACTGTAGAGAAAACAAACACATATGAAAAGACAGCTCATATCATATGTCTTAAATGCATCTTTAAAGTGTATCATTTGGCTCCACTGTGCTGAAAACGTTTTCAGTAATGATTAATAATTAAAATTGCAGCCATTTAAGTAATGATCACCATGTGTCCAGCAATGTCCTAAGGGCTTCATGTATTTTGTTACATTTCATTCTTACACGTGGGCAGCCACGAGAATGTGCCTTGCAAACTTCCAAGTAATGGGAGCATGATGGACCAAGGGCCTCAGCTGCTGTGCTCTGAAATCCATTGCCAGTGACTGAGCAGGGCAAGGACCCTGTGGTAGGCTCATTCCCAAGAGATGGGATTGTCTGACAGCACAGGCTGCATGCTCTGGACCCCTGTGCAAACTGCCCTGAGACTGCACAGGGTCTAGAATGCTTCCTCCACCCATCTTTCCTCCCCTCTCTCCTTCCCAGAGGTCAGAACTGTGTTGCCTTTTCCATGTCCTTCATAGGCATTTCCTATAATAGAACCTCTGCACATTTGATTCTGTCTTGGTGTTTGTGTTTCTGAGGTCCTGGACTAACACTGCCCATTTTATAGATAAGGAAACTGAGGCACAGAAAAGTGATTTGCACAAGGTCACACAGCTGAGCTGGAAATCTGATCTGTGACTGTGGTATCATCCCATTCCATAAGCAGATACTGTTCTGGGAGTAATCGTAAGTGCTATGAGCTGGACAAGAGGCATCTAGGGGTTTTAATGGTAATAATAATGTTTTAGTTTGCTAAGCTTCTCAAAGCAGATACTATGAATTGGGTTAGCTTTTTCTTTTTTTTTTCACCTGGTCAGGCGCCAGGAATCGAACCCAGGTCTCTGGCATGGCAGGTGAGAACTCTGCCACTGAGCCACCATGGCCCACCCTGGGTTAGCTTTCAACAGTGGGAACTTAGTAACTTACAAACTTGCTGTTTTGAGGACATGAAAATGTCCAAATCAAGGCAGCAGGTGATGCTTTCTTCTTGAAGACCAGCTGCCAGCGAACCTTGTTTCCTTTGTCACATGACAGGGCACATGCACATGTACTGGTCTCTCCCTTCTCTTCCGGGTTTTGTTGCTTTCAGCTTCTTCCTTCTGCAGCTTTCTCTCTTTGTCTGAATTTGATTCTCTCATGAAGGACTCCCCTAACAGGATAAAGACCCACCTGGAATGAGGGGGGCATGCCTTAACTGAAGTAGCCTCATCAAAAAGTCCTACTTACAGTGGGTTCACACCCACAGGGATGGATTAACTTCAAGGACATATTTTCTGGGCCACATCCGGCTTCAAACCACCACATTCCACCCTCTGGACCCCCAAAAGACATGTTCTTTCCATATAAAATGCATTCATTCTGTCACAATATCCCAAAAGCCTTACGTCATTTTGGTAACAATACCAGGTACAAAGTCTTATCAAAACTGGTTATAGGTATGGTCTGTCCTGGGGCAAAATTCCCCTCAGTCTATGGACCTGTGAAACCTACAGAACAAGTTATTTGTTTCCAATATACAGAGGAGGGCAGGCATAAGAGAAGCATTCCTATCTCCATAGGAAGAAATTGGGAGGAAAACAGGGGTCATGGGTTCCAAACAATTCCAAAACCCTGTAGGGCAAACTCCATTAGATTTCAAAGTCTGAGAGTCAGCTATGGAAACATGTTTTGTCCTCTGGGCCTGATGGAGCGGGAATTCCTCCTTGCATCCCCTTTGCGAGTGCTTGTGCAGCGGACCTGCTCTCACAGGAGACTCGTGTGAAGGCTCCAACATCTTCAAGCATTGGGGTGATGGCTGGACTCTAGGCTCTACCCTCAATATTGGGGTGGCAACCAGTGTCGCCTCAATCCCCAGGCATCTGAGAGCCCTGGGGTGGTAACACTCTTCCTGAATATTTGGGCAGAAGGCCCGCCTGTTGCAAACTCACTCTTTCCATGTGCCTAGATGGATCCACTCTCCAGGCCCAAGGTGTCTTCCCTCCATACCTTAGCTTTCAAGGTTCTGCCTTTGGAGTTAGTTTTCCTTCAGTCTGTCCCTTTCCTGCCCTTTTTAGTCCAGGCTATCAGTGGTTCCGTTCACACAGATTTCACAAACAAAACAAAACAAAACAAAACAAAAAAATCTTGTCAGTTTTACATGTAGTACACGGGTCCAAACCATCAGTCAAAAGAACTTTCCATAAGTCCTTTCTGGGTGAACTGCGTCTCCAGTCCTGGCATGCGCTGATATGCCTGACTGGTTCCATGTTTGGTTCAGTCCTCACATGGGGCACTTTTCTCTGAGGACTTAGTTTCCAGAAGCTCAGAACTTTCTGAACCATCAATTTCTGGTTTCTCTGTGCCTAGGAGTTCACTTCTCAGCTTATCCCTTTCCTCTCACATTTTACTATAAGCTGCAAGGACAAGCCAAGCCACACTTCCCACACTTAGTTTGGAAACTTCCTCAGCTCAATAGCCAAGCTCATCATTTTCAAATTCTGCCTTTTATCTGACATCAGGACTTAATTTCGTCAAATTCTCTGCACTTTAAGACAACGCTTGCCTTTTCCTCCAGTTTGCAATGACACATTCGTCATTTCTGTTTAAGGCCTCATTGGAAGTACCTTTATGTCCATACTTCTGTCAACAGCTTCCTCAGAGCAATCCAGGCCTTCTCTATTGAGCACCTCACAATTCTTCCTGACTCTATTCATTACCAATTACAAAGTCTGTTTAACACTTTTGGCATTTGCAATAGCAGCACCCCAGTCTCCTGGCACCAAAATCTGTTTTAGTTTGCCAAGGTGCTCAAAGCAGATACCATGAATTGGGTTGGCTTTTAACAATGGGAATTTAGTAACTTACAAACTTACAGTTTTGAGGCCATGAAAATGTCCAAATCAAGGCAGCATCCAGGTGATGCTTTCTTCTTGAAGACCAGCTGCCAGTGAACCTTGTTTTCTCTGTCAAGTGGCAGGGCATATGTGGCATGTACTGGTCTCTCCCTTCTCTTCCAGGTTTCTGTTGCCTTCAGCTTCTTCCTTCTGTGGCTTTCTCTCTTTGTCTGAATTTAATTCTCATATGGAAGGACTTCAGTAAGCGGATGAAGACCCACCCTGAATGAGGGGGGCATGCCTTAACTGTAGTAGCCTCATCAAAAGGTCCTACTTATAATGGGTTCACACCCCCAGGAGTGGATAAACTTTAAGGACATACTTTTCTGGGCCACATACGGCTTGAAACCACCACAAATAATAATAATAATACCAATAAACAATAATAATAATGTGTACAACTCACGTTAGTAATGTAGGCGTGGGGCTGGGTGCTTTGCACACCTCATCCCATTGAATCTGTAGAACAATCTCATGGGAAGGTATTATTATCTTCCTTTAAACATCAGTCATCCAAGGCTGGGAGACATCACATGCCTGTTATAAGGTCCTCCTAGGGCTTCGGTGCCCTTGCTGTTGACCTGATTAGTTCCATCCATGTTCCTACTGAGAGATCGGGTATTTCAAAGATCTGAACCTTTAAGGGACAAGGCCACACAGAAGAGCGATGCTTGAGGTTAAATTGAACTTTAACTCGTTAGTGTGATTCATTTGGAGCATGGCCTGAACATAATGAAGGGTATAGGTACCGGATATCAGGTCTTGGGGGGAAGGTGAGGCTTCACTGTGGGCCCCTGGATAACAGATGTAGAGCGTGGTGGCTGAGGGAGTTGGAGATGCTGAGCGGACAGTTACAGGACTGGAGGGTGATCAGAGGCCTGGTGAAAATGGGTCGCTGGGTGCCCTTGATGTTACAGGTGGATTAATAACAATCTTCAGATTTTAGGCCAGTTAAGGCCAAAAGATTTTCAACCTGTGAAGCTCTCAAGCATACCAAGAGTATCTTTCCCTCATCACCCAGTCTTCCTGATCTTTTATGCCTAAGGAAGAGGAGAGATGCTATCCCAGTGAGAAGAGGCTCTGCTGAGGCATTCCTGGATCTCCTTGCCTTGTTCCTCTGTGAGTACTGGCTGCTCACCGGCCCCCTCCCCAGAAGAGTCACCCCCCCCCCCCCCCCAGGGAGTCAGGGGCAGCCTGAAGCACTGACTGACAGACACCAAGGACCAGCCCCCTTGTCTCCAAGTCGACCCGGCTCTCCTGTGCATGTCACACTCCAGAGCTCCCGCGGGATCAGCTGGTCTCAGCCTCCTGCTGAGGTCACACAGCCTGCCTCCACCTGTGCCCCCACCTTTTCTCTTGTGCCCCTTCCCCCACAGAATCCTCTCTCTCAGGCCTTTGGCTTTGCTCAGGGAATCCGTCTAAGTCAGCGCAATGCAGAATGCCTCAGTTACCTCCTGGGACATGTCCAATGAAATGTGTGGCCTTGACCTAGGGAGTAGGAGTAGGTTTCCCAGGCTGCTTAGATCCTTTGGTGAATGCTGCTCATCTCCCCAGTACTGACTGTCAGAGCTTAGTTACAGGAAGAGCCCATGGGCAGCTTCCCACGGGCTCCCCTCCATAAGAAACCATTGGCACAAGCAACAAATTCCGTACCAGCCAATTCAATTTCTTGCCTGACTGGCAACATGAAACTGAGGTCCATTTTTGCCAAGGTGGGTGCAGCCTGTAAGTGAGAATCAAGGTGAGGAAGGGCAGCCCAAATGGGTGGGGGTCTCTTCCAAGCCCAGGGAAACGCTATGACCCGCCCCAAGTTGCACAGCCAAGGGGCAGTAGAGCTGAGCGCCCACCCCATGCCCTCCACTGCTCCCCAAATCGCCTGGCACATTTGGGTTCCCCCAGCCAGGTGCACCCTTCCTGTCTCCCCCATACCATGGAGTCGAAGAGTGGCAGGTAGCAGGTTGAGGGGGCGCGGGGGGCCTTAACCCTGTAACTGGCCCTGCTGGTTGCATTTATTTTTCAGGTTTCATTAATACACACGTTAGGAAAAGAAAGTGATCTTCTGTTTTTAAAATTGTAATAGTGTTCATCCTTCTCTTTACTGCTTAACTAAATATTCTGTAATAGGCATGTGGTGATAGTGGAAAATGTATGTGGGGAATATGTATGTGTGTACATACATATGTATGCACATTTATATTCTATATATGTGCATGTATATGTAGAGTGTATGAATATACTGATATGTACATATATAATACATTATGCATGCATGAATATATATACATGTATATTGTATGTATATGTTGCTTCCTTCTTATCTGAAGCTCTCATATGTACATGTTTTTTTCTCCCTTGACATTGTTATAATTTCCTTGAGTACAGAATAGTTTTCTGTTCTTCAGTAACGATTATATTACTTCAGGTAGCATCTGACAAGAAGCAACTAAATGAATGCCATTGTTATAAAGGAAACCATCAGAATTATATATCATATGCATGAGACAATTGAAAGGATAGCTTTTAAAAATATTTATACTGTAATGTAGCTGAATTGTTATCTCAATGCAAATGGCAGGGATAAATGTAGTTAAAAGAAAGAAAAAAGAGTCAATTTATTGTAAAAACCATTTTCTCTTAAACACTGACCTCAATTACCTTTCTTAAGAGAATAAAAGCAGGTTATGAATGGGAAATTAAGTGGATGCCCAGAATTCCTCACCAACCCCCCACCTCCCACCCCAAGCCCTGCATTTAATGAACCAAGACAGTGGAAAACCTCAGTGTTGTGTGAGTGTGTTCAGTTGGTCTGTAGGAAAACTGCACAGGGGAAGTTCCTACCCAGAACAAGGGAATCTCCTCACTCCTTCGAGGATGGAAGTTGGTGATGGAAGGTTGAATTCTAACTGACGACTTCCCTGAGCCTCGCGGGCCCTGGGCTGGGGACTGAAGGGGCTGCCATCTTTCTTCGACTCCTTGTCACCCTGTCTGACCATCTGGGGCAATGAACAAGACCCCACGTCCTGCACTCACCAAGGGGGACTAAGCTCAGCCGCACGTCGCGCCCAATTCCTGTTGCCACGAATTGCAGGCGCAGCCGCTGCTCTGCGCAGCCCATCCCAGTCCAGCGGGTTAACCAACCGATGCATTTAGTACCCAGCAATTATAACACTGAGTATAGTACACACCCCCCGCCCATTTCTTCCAGTTAAATTCCTAATTTCAATTAACTAGAATTATTGTGAATTTGTAAGTGACTATTTACTTATTATAACATCATAGCAAAACTAAAGCATTTATCCTCAACTCCCAGGTCGGCATCTTAAAATAAAAATTTATGAAGAGATTTGTAATTCTCTTTACATATTGCCAGTTTCTTTGGAAAAACTGAATTAATTGGTTTTAAATTAATTCTTCATAGTGATGTGGGTATTTTAATTGGCATCACAATAAATCTCTATATTAAATGAAGGAGTATTTTCATCTTTAGTGTACATAGTCTGCTAGTGGGGAGACCATGTTGTCTCTCTCCATTTCTCTTAGACCTTTCTTTATTTCTCCTGTTAGAGTTGTATAATTTTGAATGGCTCTTAAGTTTGTTGAATATCTTGGGGAGAAATAAAGATTCTGTGAAATCAACAAACTTGCATGTATCTCTTTCCTAATCATGGCTGATTTCATAAGTGAAAAATAGTCTCTTGTCATTTAATTTGCGTTTTGTTACTAGAAGTTTCAATATTTTTAAATTAACATTTTAAAATCATATCTTTTCTATCTTGTGTTTTTTTTTTTCTGTTCATAACTTCTACTGATTTCACCACTGGGATGTTAGAGTTTTATTACTGATTTATTTGAATTAAGATACATTAAGCATATTAACCTTTTATCAAATTCCTAGCAAATTTCTAAGACAGCCCTTTACTTTGCCTTTTTATTGTATGTATGATGCATGTTGGTGTACAGATATTTTAATTTTATGTAACTAAGTCTATCTTTTCTTTTTTTTTCTGCGTGTGTGCTAAGAATGACCTTCCCTATCCAGAAATAAAGCAGATATCTGCCTGTATTTTCATCTAATTTTAATTTTAATTACTTAATTCTACAATATATTTGAAGTTTTTTTGGCAAAAAAAAAGAAAGCACTTGATTGAGCTGGCTAAAATAGTCACTCCGCAAACTGCCAGACAGGTCTTTTTTTTTTTTTTTTTTTTTTAATAATAATAGTTTGTTTCAGAGAGTCCAACTTAAAAATAAAAACATATCTTCTCTCATTGAGAAGTTACTTCCATTTTCCTTTATCACAAAGCAACTTTTGTTAGTTAAGTTCTAACTTTCTTTTTAACATACTCTGCAATAAGTCAGGCTCAGATGAATTTTATCATACTAGAATCTTTAAGATATGTGAGCTACACTTGCATTTGCGCTGTGTCTTGAGGAATGGAAGTGAGCTGGAAGCTATGGTTAATGAATTAATTTACTTAATCAAGTTTAACAGTGTGAGACCATTTTAACTTTAATAAGACAGTTACACTGTTTTTTACTTTTTAAAAATCGAGAAGTAATTTACACACCTTAAAATGTATCCTTTAAATATATACAATTTAATGGTTTTCCATATATTCACAAGGTTTTGCAGTCATCACCACTATATAATTCCAGAATATTTCCATCATCTGACAAGAGAAACCCCATACCCATTTAGCAGTCACTCCCCATTCCGACTCCCCCCGAGCCCTTGCGTATCACTAATCTATGACCTGAATTTATCTATTCTGAACATTTTGTATAAAAGGGAATCATGTGTGGAGCCTAGAATGGGAATGAGGGCTTGTAATCTTGTAATTCTGTATAGCTTAATGTATTACCCAGATACATCCCAGAGTATGTTGGGCAGATAAATAAAAAGCATTGGCAAAGTCCCTTGAGGGATGGGAGAAAAAATAAGGAAGTATTAAACTTTACCGCCAGGGAAACCCCTGATACTGTCTCAAACATTAGGGGTTCCCAAGTAAATAGGCCAAGGCCTTGATCTTGAGGCTTTTTCTTGTGAAGCTTATTTATATAGTGAAGCTAAGCCTACCTATAGTTATACCTAAGAGTTGCTTCCAGAGAGCATCTTTTGTTACTCCAATGTGGCCTCTCTCTCTCTAAACTCAAACCTGCCAGTAAAATCATTACCTTCCCCCCTACATGGGACGTGACATCCAGGGGTGAAAGTCTCCCTGGAAATGTAGAACATGACTTCCAGGGATAAGCCTGGCGCTGGCACCGTGGGATCGACAATGCCTTCCTGACCAAAATGGGGAAAAGAAATGTAACAAAATAAGGTATCAATGGCTGAGAGAGTTCAGATAGAATCGAGAGGCTATTCTTGAGTCTACTACTAGGCAGGCTTCAGCTAGGTATTGCTAATTGCCATGGTTTGCCAAACTCCAACCACAACCATGCCTGTTAACCTTCAAGAATACTTAGGGCTTTATCTGAAATCCTACGAGAGTTTCACTCACAAAGATTGCTTTCTAGAAACCTATAACTTACAGATGGTTCCTAGGCCAGATAGGTCCTGAAACCCAGAGGGCCTAGCCTCTTCAAGAACATCCACTAGTTCTATCCCTCTATACCATATTGTCAACATCCCTTTCCAGTATAGAAAATTAGGATGGGCATAGCCCAAATACCCCTAAAGACTGGGAGAAGGATCAAAGGAGAAGGAGGAATTATAACAGAGAAGATAGGATTTAACAAATGAGTATGACTGCTGAATCATTATATTGATATTTCTTTTAGTCTCCAGTGTCTTGGAGCAGCTAGAAGGAAAAACTGAAACTGTGGAACTGTAACCCAAACCAAACTCCGAAGTCTGTCCTAGAACTGCTTGTTAAAATGTACTTCGAAATTTGTTGCTTTTTTGTATATATGTTGTATTTCACAATAAAAAATGTTAAAAAAAAAAAAAAAGAAAGCATGTATGGTTGATCCTCATTCACGGATTCCGTATTTGCAAATATGCCTACACGCTACAATTTATTTGTGACTCCAGAATCAATACCCAGGAACTTTTGCGATCATTCACAGACATGCAGAACCATGAAAACTTTGCTGCCCCAGAGACATGTTCCCAGCTGAGGTCCAGCAAGGCAATGCTTTTATTTTTATATATATAAAATAATGTGTCTTTATAGAGGAACACATAAAACTAGGTTGTATGTGGATTGGTTGACAGAAATGTTGTGACAGAAGCTCACAGTGACCTAACCCTGTATTTCCCCTGGTGTAGTTGTTCCATATTTGCTAACTCAGTGCTCGTGGCAACTTTATAGAACACAACTACAATGAATAATGGGAGTCAGTTGTAATGTGTGACCTTTTATGCCTGTCTTCTTTCACTTAGCATAGTGTTTTTAAGGTTCATCCGTGCTGTTGCGTGTATCAATACCTCATTCTTTTTTATAGCTGAATAATATTCCATTGTATGGATAGACCACATTATGTTTATTCATTCTTCAACTGATAGACGTTTGGATTGTTTCCATCTTTTGGCTATTATGAATAATACTGCGATGAACATTTGTGTGTGTATGTTTTCCATTCTATTGGGTGCATATCTAGGAGTGGAATTGCTGGGCCATATGTTTAGCTTTTAGGAAACTGTCAAGATGTTTCCAAAGCGGCTGAACCATTTTACATTCCAACTAGCCAATACTTGTTATTTTCCTTCTTTTTAATTATAGCCACCCTAGATGTGTGTGAAGTGGTGTTTCGTTGTGGTTTTGATCTGCATTTTCTTGTGGGCTAATGATGGTGAGCATTGTTTCATATGCTAATTGTCCATATGTATATCTTCTTTGAGAAATGTCTGTGCAGTACCTTTCCCCATTTTATATTGGGTTATTTGTCTTTTTTTTTTTTTTGTCCAATGAGCCCTTTATATGTTCTATATACAAGTCTCTTACCAGATATATAATTTGCAAATATTTTCTCCCATTCTGTGGGTTATCTTTTTGCTTTCTTGATGGTATTCTGTGAAAGTCAAAAGTTTTTAATTTTGATGAAGTCCAATTAAAGTTTTTTTCCTGTTGTTTGTTCTTTTGGTATCATATCTATGAAACTGTGGCCTAACCCAAATGTCATAAATATTTATACCTGTTTTCTTCTTCTAAGAGTGTTAGAATTTTAGCTGCCACATTTAGATCTTTGATCCATTTCTGAGTTTGAAATTTTTTTTATGGTGTGAGGTATGGGTCCAACTTTATTCTTTTGTATGTAAATGTCCAGTTGTCTCTGCACCATTTGTTGAAAATACTGTTCTTCCCCCTTGTCAAAAATTGACTACAAACAGAGTTGAGAGGTTATCCTGGAGGTTATTCTTATGCATTATATAGATATCACCTTTTTAGGTGTAATGGAGAGGCTGGAGGGAATTGCCTGAAAATGTAGAGCTGTGTTCCAGTATCCATGTTTCTTGAAGATGATTGTATAATAATATAGCTTTCACAATATGACTGTGTGATCGTGAAAACCTTGTGTCTGATGCTTCTTTTATCTACCTTATCAACATGAGTAAAATATGGATTAAAAATAAATAAATAATGGGGGAACAAATGTTAAAATAAATTTAGTAAATTGAAATGCTGGTGATTGGTGAGGGGGAGAAGAAGGGGGTATGGTATGTAAAAAGAAAAAAAAAAAATCAATTGAGGGCAGTCCACAGTAGCTCAGCAGGCAGAGTTCTTGCCTGCCATGCCAGAGACCCAGGTTCGATTCCTGGTGCCTGCCCATGCAAAAAAAAAGAAAAAAAGTCAATTGACTTAAAATGTAAATGTTTATTCCTAGACTATCAGTTCTATTCCATTGATGTCTATATCTGTTCTTCTGCTGCTACCATGCTGTTTTGATCTTTGTAGCTTTGCAGTAAAGTTTGAAACTAGGAAGTTTCAGTCCTCCAACTTTGCTAATTTTTTTAAAGATCATTTTTGCTATTCTGGGTCCCTCGCATTTTAGGATTAGCTTGTCAATTTCTGTGAAAAAAGGCAACTGGGAGGGATATTGGTAGGGATTGTGCTGAATCTGCAGATTCATTTAGGGGAAGGGTATAGCCATCTAATGTCTTCCAATCTATGAACATGGGATGTTTTCCATGTATTTACATCTCCCTAAATCTTTCAGGGATGTTTTGTAGTTTTCAGTATATAAGTTTTATATTTGTTTTGTTAAATTTATTCCTGTTTTTTTAATGCAATTATAAGTGATTGTTTTCTTAAGTTCATTTTTATTGCTAGCATATAGAAATGCAATATCTTATGTGTTATTGATCTTCTGTGCTGCAATTTAGCTAAAATTGTTAGTTCTAATAGTTTATTGTGGGTTCTTTAAGATTTTCTTTTACAAGATTGTCATATTTGAATAGAAATAGTTTCGCTTCTTCCATTCCAGTCTCTGGATGCCTTTTATTTCTCTTTTTTGCCTCGGTGTTCTGGCTGGAACCTCCAGTACAGTGGAGGACTAGAAGTAGACAAGAACAAACATTCTTTTCTTTTTCCTGGTCTTAAAGGGAACACTTTCAGTGTTTCATCATTTGGTATTATGTTAACTGTGGACTTTTTATCAGATTGAGGAAAGGGTGGAGAAGAAGGAGAGAAAGAAAGGAATAAAAGAAGAAGTAGAGGCACCAAAGAATACCATAGATTTTGGTTATACAAAGTTCAAAAACAGGAAAAACTTAACTATGAGTCTAGAAGACAGAACAGTGGTTCCCTTTGGTGGGGTTGACTGGGATAGGGCAAGAGACACGTTTCTAGGAGTCAGGAAATTTTCTTTTTAACTTGACCTAGGTGTCGGTAAGTACAAAAACTCATAGAGCTGTGTGCTTAAGACCTGTGCATATATTATGCATCAAACCAAAATTTAAAGAAAAAATAATTCTGGAAACACATTTTCCAACCATCAATAATGAAGGGGAAGGAGAAATAGAATTATGGGGGAAAACAGAATGGAGAATGTCACTATGTCTATTCTATTTAGAAAATATATATGATTTTTCAATGATAGCATATTAACAGATAGAAAGTGTTTCTATTTTGGAAAAATATTGAAGGAATAAATAAGTGCCATGGGAGAGAATACATCGAATGGGCAATTTAGAGTTAGATGGAGATGAAGGTCGACTGGGGGAGTTTTGGGGACAGAGGATAGCAACGAGGATAATTTCACAGCCTTTGGGGAAAGACTGTGGTTTTAGCCACCCCCTTCTCCACTGGGCCTCGTCCTGGAGCCTGGAGCTGGCTGTTTCTGGTCTGGTTTCTTTCCTTTCTCGGCTGGGGTAAATCACACTCCCAAATGTGGCAGCATCTAAGCAGCCTTCAGAAGTCCACTGGAACAGGGTGACACTGTTTGCGACCTGGGCCTGTTTCCCCACCATGGGACGTCACTCTGGGTCAGAGTGGATGTCAGGTGCCACCGCACCCCTTATGCTGGGACTCCTAGAGACCTGCCCCGAGCCTCCCCCAGTCCCAGTAACTCCAGTGGCCTAGTAGGCTGGGTGTGCCCATGAGGCCTCTGGGGTCTTTGAAAATCCATACCTGAGCGGACCAACCTCTTTACAAGAGCAGGAGCCCATCAGGAAGTGCTGAGTGAGATGGTTTTCTCCAGGGGAGGGGCCTGTGCACCTGCACTCCACTCACACCCCAGGGTTGCACCTAGTATTTATTCTTATGGCCTGATCTGCTCTAACCTTTGCCTACCAACTGCTTGGTTCCCATGGGAGAAGTAACATAGAGTGGCAAAGCTCCAGTGCATCAAGCCTCTTGTGATGGCATGTAGTCACCCAAATACGAGTGAAGGAAATAAGATAAAGGCAGAGGTGGGGAGGGACCTCCTTTCCCATGGCAGTAAGAAAACGTGTACTTAGAAATTCTTACAGCTTGCCCAGGGCTTCTGCAAACAGTGTCCATCTTACGATCCCAGCCACCCTGGTAAGCAGGCTGGGCAGGGGCCACTGCCCACGCTCTGCAGAAGGGGAAGTGGAAACCCCACAAAGCCACACAACTGGTCAAGCTGGGTGCCTTCCCTCCAGCCAGCTCGGCCAACTCAGAGTCCTAGGGCATTCTAAGGGAATGACTTGGCTAGAGAAGACCCTGCCCTTTACTTCCCCAACGGTCTCCTCCTCAAACTTTTCTCTGTATCCTTGTCCCCTTAGCCTCTCCTGGTGTGGTGTGGGGGGCAAATCCCTCCCGTTTCCCAGTCATCTTCTGAGATGTGTGGCCCCAAGTGAAATGTGGTATTTGATAGGTACAAGGCTGGCAGGCTCTCAGGCTAAGCATCTTTTCTGAATCAAAAGTCTGTCTGTGGGAGGTGCAAGGGTAGTTTAGTGGTAGAATTCTCAGCTGCCATCTGGGAGACCCGGGTTCGATTCCTGGTCCATGCACTTCCCAAGAAACAAGCAAACAAGCAAAACAAACCAAAATTCAACAAAATGGTACTACAGTAATGGAATACTCACATGGAAGAATAATGAAGTGTGACCCTGCCATACAGCATGCAAAAAAAGAGTCCTTCTGTGGATGCTGCAAAATTGAAGCCCATTCTTCCCACAGTCATGAATGAAACCTTGGAACTGAAAGGAATTTGAAAAGTAACTATTTTTAAAATATACATGCATATGAGGATGGTTGCCTCATATGCAACAATGGTTATCTCAACATGGCAGGATTATAGGTCTTTGTATTTTCTTCTTCACACTTTATTACATACGCTAATGAGCATATATTATTTCTGTTATCAAGGGGAAAAGAAACCTCGAAGCTAATTTTTTTTTATCCTGAAATAAAACATGAAATTCCAACTATACGCTATTTTTATCTGTATAAAAACATTGATTCATTCTGCCTCCCTCTAATAATGCTTAGACTCTTCATGGAGCGCTGAAACTGTTATTTTACTCATTTATTTTCCCTTGTGGCAGCTAGGGCAGGGTGCCAACAGAAATTTGTTGAATGAGTGAATTAATCAGTCATTATATTAATCCATTCACCCACCAACTCTTCACCTTTTGGTTGGGGTTAGGGTGCATGGTGAGGAAGACCATAAAGTACCAAGCAAAACTAACTGGCCTTCTTCACAACCAGCATTAAGCCGTAGGCACTGTGTAGGTTATGAGATTATAACCAGAACTAAATAAAACCACACTTCTTTACTAATAAACCAAGCTTCTCATCCTTGCATGAATGAAAAAACTTTTTCTCTTATATTTTTAAACACATAACTTTTTTTTAGAGAAGTCGTAGGTTTACAGAAAATTCATGCATAAAATACACACTTTGCATACTATTATTGTGTACACCTTGCACGGGTGTGGTACGTTGGTTGCAATAGATGAAGGCACATTTTTATAATTGTATTATTAACTATGGTCCATGGTATCACTTACGATTCATTGTTTGTGATGCACAGTTCCATGGATTTTTTAAAAGATTTTTATTCTAGTAACATATATACAACCTAAAATTTCCCCTTCTAAGTGCACTCAAATGTACAATCCAGAGCTGTCAATCGCATTCACAACACTGTACCCCCACCATCCATCACTAAACCCTTTGTGTCACATAGAAGCTAACTTTTTAATACCAACAATTCTAACCTCAAATTTCGTAAGTGAAGGGACTGAAACTTGGAGAGAACATGTCTGGTGTGAGGTTAAACGTGGACTAACTGCTTAACTGGCAGCCCCTGCTGCTCCCTCGACTTTTCCCCCAGTGATGTGCTTTGGAATGGGAGGTCAAAGTTCAAATGCTGACCCAGGCAGGAGTTGGGGTTCATTGTTTGTTCCTTGTAAGGTGCCCAAGTTTCCTCAGGGTGACTGTGAGCAGGCAGTGTTGGGGGATGCACAAAATGAAACAGAGAGGCTCTTCTTTGTGTTTTGTTTTTAATGTTTACAAACACACATCCATATCATTACCATTCTTTCTTTAAATAGCCTGTTGGTGTTTGAATCATGCCCCCCCCCCCCCAGGAAAGGCCTGTTCAGGCCCTGTGGGTGTGAACCCATTTGTGAACAGGACATTTGAAGATGTTACTATACTAGTTAAGTAAAGTGCAGTATGGCTGACGTCCTTACAAGCAAAGGAAATAGGACACAGAGAGAGAAGCCATGGGGAGCAGCCAGAAGTTGGGACTCAGCAGAACCTGAAAGAGAAAGAAGATGCCGCCATAGGCATTGCCATGTCACAAAAAAAGTCAAGGAATCTCAAAGATTGCCAGCTAGCCAGAAGATACTGACCCCAGGAGAACGTGAGCCTTCTAGACTCCAAAACCATGAACCAGTAAATTCCTGTTGTTAAGCCAACCCATCCATCAGATGGTATTTGTCTTCGCAGCCAAGAAACTAAAACAGTATCCTTCCCCATAGTTTACAGGAGTCTTTATAATTGTTTATACAACCCATTGATACATCCCTCCTCTCCTATCTAAGTCACGATGTCCCTCAGTCCAACCCCAAAGTACTTCTGATAATTGAGGGCATGTCCTTCCAAGTGCAGCCACACCCTGAATTGTGGGAAAGCACCCTCCTTACCTGTGATCGGATAATGAGTGATCGAGTCTCAGTCTGTGCACTTCTGTGTCCTGGGTCCCGGTGGAATCAGGAAGTCCTACTGCAGGGACCACATTCTGCTCGAGGTTATCTCAAGAAGTTGAGGAATAGATGTCTTTTCTCCCTAAGAATGTGCAGAAATAAATATCTTTAAAAATGTTAAGGTATTTTGTTGTTGGCAGTCAGAACATCACTGAAATTTGAGTTCCCATCATCTCGAACATGGAACTTTTGTACGACACTCACTTTGTTGGTTTCTCTCATTCTCTAAAACAATATCCATCCTTTAAGGAGAATTTGGTCATTTGAGCCACACTCACCCCTTTGTGTGTACCACAGAAGGACTTTCTTGGAAGGAATGTATTATAAACTTTTTGGCATTGCTGCCTTGAACACGAGTTGGCTTTGGTTTCTTCCTTCAGTTCTATTAGAGTGAATTAAACCCAGAACTGCACCTGAAGTTGGGTGTGACGAATGCAGCTCCATAGGCTTTGCTGACATGAAATTAAAAAGGCACCATTGAAATGCTGATTTGAACCATAAAGGTGGAGCCTCCTCTTTTTCTACTAGTAAGTGCTCATATTTATTTTGGGAGATGACCTAAGTTTCCTCATTATGAAGGGACTTACCACGTGAGGGAGGTGACCCTTTCAAAGATCAAAACCTTTGAGCAGGTTCCTCAGTTGAGCATAGCGTGCGGCCGTGGCCCTGGGGCAACACGGGGCCCTCGGGGGTGCCCCCCGGCATGCGCTGGTATTTAGGCAGGACCTCCTCTGTGCGTCTTCTGAGTGGGTGGGTCGGGGGCGGGGTGGGGGTCCTGGCCGGGATGTTTGTCTGTTCTGTCATGAGGCCCCTGCTGCGTAAGCGCTTCCCGGTTGAGAAGGGGATTGGGGAGAAGTGAGATCGGAAAACACGTGTTTGCGAAAATGTTCTGGAGGGAGGTGGAGCTTGAGAACGCCCTTGACCAGGTGAGGTTCAGGAGAAGGTGGGACAGAGGCTGGCCCAGGGCTGAGAGGTACCTGGCGCGGGTTATGTGGGCTTCATCTCCATGCCACCGCAGCCCCTCAGCCTGTTCAAACATAAAGTGACAAGCAACACGGAAGGACAGGCACTTCCTTTGAGAAGAACAAATCTTGTTGGCAGTAGAAAATTATTCTGACAAAAGAACTTTCCTCCTTGATAGGGTTTCAAGTAAAAGGTGTTGATTTTATAAAGAATACGTACTATTGTTCTAGAAAACATGCAATGACATGGTTCATGAGCTAGTAATAACTTTTAATACAATTGATTTGTTAGGTAAATTAACAAGATCCGGGGTGTAAAGAGTTTATCTGGGGATGCCAAAAAAAATAAACTGTTAATTTCCTGATTGTCAGTCATTTTTAGAATCTCAATCATGTCAAAGTCCAATGCCTACATAATTTTACAGGGATTAACTCTGGAAACTGTGTCCATGGAGAATTTCTCCACTTTGGCTGGTAAGATTGGAAACAGTTTGTAATCACAATTCTTTGCTGTGACAGAAATGTGCCTCATTAAACACTTCATTGTCTCAGCTACTTGAAGGGTAAAAAAAACAAAACAAAACAACTCTTGCCTTTGAGTCTAGAATCAACTATTTTACCAAAATAAAAACTGAAAATCTCTCAATGTTTAACTCAAACCACTAGATATATTATTATAAGCCTGATAATATTTTTATATCTGCTAATTTTTTTTTCAACTGCAGTAGCACCCAATTGTATTGTTTTCAACATTAGTTGATCATAATTATCTTGGTGGCCCTGAAATATCTCTGCGGAAAAATGTGTATCTATACAAGGAGGCACAAGCTTAAAAACCAGGTAGTCATGTAAACAGGTGCATGAATGGTGTGTGGCAATTGGGAATGGTTAAAGGGGCATCTACTTCTGTGTGTGTTTTGTGTGTGTGTATGTGTGTGTGGTGAGGGCAATTGCTAATCAATCAGCCAATTGCCGTCATATTGGGCATGCAGAACTGTTGTTTCCAACCCTTCTAATTTTTCAAAAGAAGCCAGAAATCCAGATTCATAAATGATATCTCTGGATTTTTGAATATTGGCCATCATTTAGCTTTCCTTTGTTAGCATTTCTGCCATGTAGTCAGCATTCTTTTGTTGCTAAGTATTATAATGGTATGGCTGAATTACAAACAATATTTCTAAGGGATGGGGCAATCCAGTAAATAAATTCTTCCATGAAAACTCTTCCAAACTACATGGTGACACACATTGTTGTAGTTTCCTCGGATGCTCAAGCAAATACTGTGCAATGGTATTTAACAATAGAACTTTATTAGCTCATTGTTTTAAGGCTAGAAAAATCAGTGTCATGAAGGCAGTGCTTTCTCCTGGAAGACACTCATTCTGGGGCTGGCTGCCAGTGAGCCTTGGTCCTGGGATCCTCTGGCACATGGCAGCTTCTCCTGGCCTCTCCCTTCTCTTCTGGGTTCTGTTGACTTTTGGCTTCTTGCTTCATGTGACTTTCTCTCTTTCTGAATTTTATTCTGCTTATAAGAACTCCGGTAATATAGGACTATGACCTATCCTGTCTGAGGTGGGCCATACTTTAACCAAAGAAACTTCATCAAAAAGTTCTACTTATAATGGGTTTGCACCCACAGGTATGGATTAAGTTTAAGGACATGTTTTTCGGGGGTACATCCAGCTCCAAACCACCACACACGTGAATGCCCCTTTCCTTTCCATTGGGGGATACTGTACTAGCCAAAATGGGAGAGAGGGACACCTGTTCACCCCACCCCCCACCCAGCGGAAAATAGAACATCAGGCTGGAAACAAACTCACGCTTAGTGCACCATTCTAAGGTTTGGAAATCTGGTCCAAGCCATGGTAAAATTGGCTAGTTCAAGCTTGACCCCATCAATCGTTCAAGAACACATAAATAAATAAACA
Source organism: Tamandua tetradactyla (assembly GCF_023851605.1). NCBI lineage: Eukaryota > Metazoa > Chordata > Mammalia > Pilosa > Myrmecophagidae > Tamandua > Tamandua tetradactyla. Next base: position 40,611,362 of record NC_135327.1, on the reverse strand, counting down.
ATGAGAGATTTGTCCTGAGGCATTTCAGGAAAATGCTCATAGATTCTTCTTTTTCTCTCCATCCTTATCTGAAGCATTTAGCATTAGTTTGCAACCCCCCGTAATGAAAATCCAAGAAATCTGGGCAGTTGATAGACAAATGCACATGCAGGTAAAAGGTAAGAGCCTGGGGGGAGGGGAGCCTCTCCTGGATCCAGGTCTCCCCAATACACACTGACCCAGTATACACCCCGAAGAATTGAAAGCAGAGACTTGAACAGATGTGTATACAGATGTTCAAAGCAGTATTAGTCACGATACTGGTCCCCCCTTCCCACCTACTTCCCCATCCCCCCCCAGGGCCCAAGATGCCCAAAGCAGATATGCAGTCTGGCAGTGGGGTCAGCCAGGAGGTAGATATGCTGGAGCTTCACTTTGAGAGCCAGGGCTGTTCTAGGACTGCTCTGTCCGACACAGCAGCCGCTGACCACGTGGAACTACGGAGAGCTTGTGGCTAGTGCGACTCAAGATGCACTGTGACCCCGGATGTGGACGCAGCATGAGAAAAAGATTAAATAACTCATTAATTATTTTTATATTGTTATGGGTTGAAATGATAATAGTTGAGTGATATTGGGTTAAATAAAATATATTGTAGGAAATATTTTTACCTAGGTTCCTTTTTTTCTTAAGTTTTAATTGTGGCTACTGGAAAATTTTAAATTACATCTGTGTGGCTCATCTTATATTTACATTATATGTTCATAATATAGAAACATTATATGAACTATAAATGTATAAATATTAAAATATATAAATATACTTATATTATATGTTTATATTTTGCTGGACATGCTGCTCTAGGACAGGGGACAGCAAACTTTTTCCTGAAAGGTGCAGGTACCAAATCTATCTGCCAGAGAATACGTAAATCAATAATTGTGGCTGTGTTCTGATAAACCTTTATTTATGTATTAGTTAAGGTTCAACATATGTATATGTTGAAACTGAATCAACAGGAACACTAGCAAATATAAAACTTATAAAAGTGTCTCATGTGACCATGAGAACACAGAGTCCAAAATCCGCAGGGCAGGCTGTGAAGCCGACAATTCCGATGGAGGGTCTGGATGAACTCCACAGGAGAGGATCACCAGCCGAAGCAGGAAGAGAGCCTGTCTCTTCTGAATCCTCCTTAAAAGGCTTCCAGTGATTAGATTAAGCACCACTCGTTGCAGAAGACATTCCCCTTTGGCTGATTACAAATGGAATCAGCTGTGGATCCAGCTGATGTGATCATGATTTAATTCTATGAAATATCCTCATTGCAACAGACAGGCCAGCACTTGCCCAACCAGACAAACAGGTACCACCACCTGGCCAAGTTGACACATGAACCTGACCATGACAGTCCACCCTTTGTTAACTTGGCAGCTATACATATCACCTTAAACCATAACTAATTTCTAAGTAAAAAACAATAAAACACACATTTTTTCTTTCACCTAACAATACTCAATTGTCCTGCATGTAACTGGAAACACATTAAATCTCTCCAGAATAGGGTGCAAGTCCTTGGGTAATATTCTTAAACTTGATATCTTACAACTTAAATAGTATAACAGGAACAAAACAGCATCACAGTCGTCGTTTCTGTAACTGATCACATGATCATAGTTCATATTTATCACTACCTTCTTCCACTACCCATTCCATGTTGCCTTTACCCTTAAAATCCATTGTCACACATATTCCCCTGATTTCTGTCTATATGAATTGGAAAACTCACACAGTTCTTTTGGAGTATAACGTACGTCCTCATATGTGATACTTTGTACCTCACCTATAGGGGCCTGTTGGGACTTTAGTCTAGTTATAGGTCTAGAAGAAATGAGAGGTGGTGGGAGTGGGTCATGAAAAGAATTAGAAATATCTTCCAAGCCATTTGCTTCAGGGCTTTCATTTGCAGTTTCATCTGGTGAAACAGTGTTAATTACTCTAGGGCTAATCCCTTCAGGAGAGGGTTGGGTGGCCAATTCCTCAAGGCAGGCTGGAGGTGGGGCGGCTATGTCCTCAGGGCAGACTATTGCAGGGTTATCTAGAGAAGACTCAGCATTGCCTAGGGTTTCAACCTCACCCCCAACATCATTATCAATCCATATGTCACCATCCCATTTTTCAGGGTCCCACTCCTTTCCAATCAATGCCCTCACTTTAACGGCAGACACCATGCATCATGAGATTTCAGTTTATGTTGTAAAGTTGCTATTCTAATAATAAGATTCTGAGTCTGGTTTTCAGAGCTCTCAATCTACGGCTACAGGAAATAAGATTTTCCTTCAGGATACTCATAGAAACTTCTACATCTGTCAGAAGGCACTTAAGCTTCTCATTTGAAGCCTTAAGCCCATCCCTTTCACTCCTTAATGTATCCAGTGTATCTAACAACAACCAGTCAACATCTCTATACCTCTTATTTCCATAAAACTCTGTAAAGGTGTCAAAAACATTATCCCTCAGAGCCTGGCTTTGTACAAGCAAAGGATTAAGAGAATCGAATGGTGATATTTTGATTATCCCTTTTGCCAACTCACTCCATGGATTGGGAATGACATTCTGATTATGGGAATCAGAGTTCTTAGTGCCTTTGAGTCCAGTCAGAGTAGAAAACCATTCAGAAAAAACCCATTTTTAAGATTCTGTTTCTTAAGAACCACTCCTAGTACCAAGTTGTATTAGTTAGGGTTCTCTAGAGAAACAGAATCAGCAGGGAACACTCACAAATATAAAATTTATAAAAATGTCTCATGTGACTGTGGGAACACAGAGTCAAAAATCTGCAGGGCAGGCTGTGAAATCAATGATTCTGATGGAGACTCTGGATGAACTCCACAGGAGAGGCTCATCAGCCAAAGCAGGAAGAGAGCCTGTCTCTTCTGAATCCTCCTTAAAAGGCTTCCAGTGATTAGACTGAGCATCACTCACTGCAGAAGACACTCCCCTTGGCTGATTACAAATGGAATCAGCTGGGGATACAGCTGACGTGATCATGATTTAATTCTATGAAATGTCCTCGTTGCAACAGACAGGCCAGCACTTGCCCAACCAAACAGGTACCACCACTTGACCAAGTTGACACATGAACCTGACCATGACAATGTAAGAAAACATGCAGTGTGCCAGTGGGAAAGTTCAGAGAGGCTGGTTACATGAGTGTGTTAACTTTTTGAAAATTCAACGAGCTAGACAATATGACTTATGTATGTTTCTACACGTATATTATATTTCAATAAAAAGTTAACTTAAAAAACCAGAGACCTAATTAAAAATGGGCAAAGGATTTAATAGACATTTCTCCAAAGAAGATGTAAGTGTTCAAAAGGCACATGAAAAGATGTATAAGACTTACTTCTTTGGGAAATGCAAATCAGAACACAATTAAGTGCCACTTCATACCCTCTAGAATGGCTATTATTTAAAAAGTAGAAAATAACAGGTATTGGTGAGGACTTGTATGTTGCTGATGGGAATATTAAGTAGTACAGCCACTGTGGAAAGCACTTTGGCAGTTCCTCAGAAGGTTTAATACAGCATTACCATGTGTCCCGGCAATCCCACTTCTAGGCATATACCCCAAAGAGCAGGGACTTGGGGAGATGTGCATATACAGATGTTTAAAGCAGCATTATTCACGATGCTTAAAAGTTGGAAGCAACCTAAATACCTGTGGACAGATGAATGGATAAACAAAATGTGATATGCCCATACAGTGGAATATTAGTCAGCTGTGAAAAGGAAGGAGTTCTAATACTTGCTATAATATGGATGAGCCCTGAAGTCATCATGTTGAGCAAAATAAGCCAGACCCTAAAGGACAGATATTGTATGATTCCACTTATGTGAAATAACTGGAATATGCAAATTCATAGAGACAGAAAGTAGATTAAAAGTTACCAGGGGCTGAGTTGAGTTGGGAAATGAGAAGTTATTGCTTAATGAGTACAAAGTTTCTGTTTGGGTGATGGAAAAGTTTCTGTAATGGATGGGGTGCTCGTTTGAATTTGTGGACCATAGAAAAGCCATATCCTTTAATCCTCATTCAGTATTGCTGGGTGTGAGTTTTTAATTATCCATGGAGATGTGATTCACCCAATTGTGGGTGGTACCTTTGATCAGATGATGTCCATGGAGATGTGTCTCCACCCATTCAAGGTGGGGTTGCTTACTGAGTCTTTTAAGAGGGAACAATCTTGGAAAGAGCTACTGAGCCTTCTCAGCCAGAAACCTTTGGAGATGAAGAAGGAAAATGCATCTGGGGGAGCTTCTTGAAACAGAAAGCCTGGAGAGAAAGCTAGCAGACATTGCCATGTTCGCCATATGCCTTTCCAGTTGAGAGAGAAACCCTGAACATCATTGGCCTTCTTGAACCAAGATATCTTTCCTTAGATGCCTTCAATTGTACATTTCTATAGCCTTCCTTTAGTTGGGACATTTTCATGGCCTTAGAACTATGGATTTACAAGTTAATAAATTCTCCCCTTTACAAGCTGTTCTTTTCCTGGTATATCACATTACGGCAGCTAGCAAAGTAGAACAGATGGTGATGATGGGAGCACAACATTGTGAATTTAATGAATACCACTGCATAGCATACTTGAAAGTGGGAATTTTTATGTTGTATACATGTTACCACAATTAAAAAGAAAAAAAAAAAGAGCCAGAGATTGTGTATCCATTTTACCGATCAGTGCAACCTCCTCCTGCCACTTTGTGTGAAACCATTTTTTCAGTCCTGCACCAGAAGTCAGCCATGTAGTTGTCCAGAGTAGCATTGGCTTTTCCCAAGACTCTGTAACTCCTATCTTATTATACATCCATTCTGTACGATGCTCCCTACATTTGGGAGAACTATAGAGGGGCAAAATCGAAGCTGCTGGCCCCTCGAGAGTTTTAAGAGGCCAGGCATAAACTGTATTAAAGCTGCTTCTGCTTAAGCGATCAGATTTTGCCAATTAGAAGAAAAAAAAAAGACAAGTCTGGTTCCTGATGAGCTCATCCTGTCTGCAGAATGAGTAAACGGGTTTTAATATTTTGTCATCTGAATATAGACAGTCAGAAAAGCAAGACTTTTTTCCTTCTGGAGCTTGACGCTGATGAATTATCAACGTCTAGAATCGAAGAAGTTTCCATTCCTTCTGTGCCTGTTCCAGATTAAAATGAGAGAGCCTGGAAGACAGGGGTTGAGGTTAGAGAACTTAAGAAGAAAGCTCACCGGGTCAGGGCGTGCGGACTCACCCCGCAGCCGGGCCGTGGTGGCGGAGATTGTCCTGCCACAGCCCTTTCCTCCTGCTGTGCCTCTCAGCGCAGAGCCGGGGCTGCCAGAAGTGGAAACATTTTTAAATCAGTCTTTTAACTTCTCGCCTGTGGATACAGCTGCGCTGACACAAAGCCACGTTTGAGGCCTGGTGTCTCGGAAGCCTGGCACTGCGGAGTGTTTTTCTACTGGGACCCATAATTACTGGCTTTTAAGAGCGGTCCTGTGTTCAGTTTTATCAATGTGGTGCTTGAGCCAGGCTTTCAGCTGACCTCCAAAAGGAAATAGTTTTAAAAGGAAGAATTTTAAGCCTGCCAAAGGCCAGATAATGGCACGGCACAGTGAAAAGCCAGGGTTTTGTGGTTTTTATATTAAAACACAGGTCTTTAATGCCCTAAAACAGCAGCATCCAGAAAAATGTGCAGTTTAATATATGAGGCTACAAAAAAAAGCAATTTTAAAGACCGAAATTTTCCCTCTTTGGGTTCCTGGTGGTATCCGAACCTCCTCCTCCCTCTTTTTTTGGTTTTGTACAAGTGGCTGTTGTCATTAAAGTAAATTTCAAAGTACTCTGGAAAAGTTCGTGCCATGCTCCAGGCCTTGCGTCTGCCATGCTTTTTTCCTGATGTGCTGCAAAAATGTGCCTTGAGGAGGACAAAGCCCTTTACGTTTGGTTCATCCAGCATCAAAAATTACTCTCCCCATAAATTATCATTAAGGGAATCCACCTCCATTGTGTTTTTCCCCTGATTGGCACCTTGCAGTTTTTAACCCCAACTCACTGCACCCATCTCTCGCCAACGCATACTCGCATGAGGCCTTCGGAACAAGCCTGGTCCAGCTGGCCCAGCACAGCCAGTCTCTGCTCCCTTGAGGCTCTCCCCCAAAAATCATTTTAGGAAGAAATGCTAAGTCTCCCTCCATTCATGAAGACTCTGGCTGGATTCTAGATAAGGGACATGAGCAGGTTTTAGAAATCAATCTACGGGAATGTCATACCCAGTTCTGACAAAAAGTTGGCCACTGTTGTCATCTTACCACCCCTGTTTGCAGCAGCCCCAGCATTAGGTAGGGGTTGTAAAAAACCCCAGTACAGTCTGCTCTAGGAGGTCTGGAGAACCGTAAATTCAGCTGAGATGCCACCTATACTTTTTCCCTCAGCATACACCACTGGTGCAAGTACATTCCACCATAAGAACAAGTTCTAAGTGCTCGGTCAAAGCACTTTCTGGGTACATGTTGGGGTTAGAAATGACCCATGGAGGAATTTGCCTGAACTGCAGTATGATGCTAATCAGTAGGACGTGCTGAGTGATGAGAGGGGGCAGTGGAGCATGAAGGGCAAAGAGAAAACCTGAAGGCTGGTGAGATGAAGGTGGAGACGACCAGGAAGATGCTGGACCAAAGGGGACCCAGTCTGAGAGGAAGAGTTTGCAGTTTCAAGAGTTCTAGATACCAAGTGAAGCTTGGAGCCAGTATAGATGAATATTCCAGAAACTGGGGAAACCAACCCTGGTGCCAGAAATCCAGAGGGAAAGAGAAATATGGGTGCCCAGCAGTTCGAGGGAGGAGTGAGTACAGGTAGTGTGAAGGCACTGGGGGCAGCTGCACGAGACTGGGCTGGGAAACTGTACTAGTTCGCGCTAGTCTCAATAATACTGTGCAACAAAGCACCCCAGAAGAGGCTTACAGCAACAAGCATTTCTTTCTTGCTCTCACATCTGCAGGTTGGTGGAGGTTCAGCTGATCTACGTGCAGCTCAGCTGGGCTTGGCTCCAAGAGAGGGTGGGTTCAGATCTGTTCCGCATACCTCTCATTCTCCCTGGGCTCTCCAGAATGTGACAGACGCACTGGAGAACCAGCCCAAATGCAAAACCACTTTTAAAGGATGGTGCTCATATCGTTTATTCTGTTGGCCAAGGCAAGTCATCTGACCAAGCCCAACATCAAGTGGGACAGGGAAATATGCTTTCTGCCCCTATTGAAGGGGACTGCAAAGTCACATGGCAAAGGGTATGGAGAAAGAGGGGTGGGTGAAGAATTGGCTTTGGGTAACATGATCAATTTGATTTTTACCAGTATATCCAGGGTAGTGAATGACTTACATGCTATTAAATTGAGCGTTTCTCTGCTGGGGCATTCTAGTGATTGATCATCAGAAATGGAACTTGAGCCGTGAGTGGGTGACTCTGGGTATAGAGTTATTCCTAACACTGCAGGGTGCTAGTAATGAAGAAACAGGAGGAGACGTGCCTTTAAAAGTTTGCCAGCAGTTAGAAGTATTTTCTAGAGTACTCTGAACTTCTCTAGCTACAATTTTAGGCGGAGGAGGAGAAAAACTTGAAACAGATCTCCCTGCATTTACTAAAACAGTTTGCCACGGGGAGCACACATACCTGTTTGCCCACGTGATGATGTCCTTGCTGGCCCAGGAAGAGCAAGGGGGGCTCCGCTGTGCATAGGATTGCTCAGGAAATTCAGTGCTTTGCTCAGAAGTGCGGGGCAGGGTTTCTGCTTAGCCTAGCCCTTGCTCAGTGCACCCCCACAGAATCCTTCCCACCGCCCTTATTTCCACAACCTAAACTGATTTCTCCAATTTTGACATAGAAGTGAACTTCCTTTTATCCAGTAAATCTGGGTGAGTCAGGATAATTTTGAATGCATGGGGAGAACTTGCTTTCTAAGGTGTTGCTTTGATGAATCTTTTGTAAGTCACTTGATTGTTCTTCAACTCATTGGATTTATGAATCTGTATTTCCATATTTAGGAATCTATCAGTAGCAAATATCCGTAGTTCTGAAATAATTGCTCAGTAATCTAATTGTTATATTGTGATTCTTATCTTACTGAACAAAATTAGCCCTTACTGGTTTCATTTTCTACTATGAGTGGAGTCTTAATAAGGTATTTTAAAGTGCAGGGTTTCTTTTATAGTCTGCAAGATCTCTTTGGATCATTTCCCATTTTACTCTAAATATTGTTTCATGGGTCAGTTCATCGCATACCACCAAATGACAGAAATATGAAGAAACGAAAGGATCCCAACAGTTCAAAGCATTAAATGCAAAAGAAAATAAAAAAGAAAAGCCACTTCATTAATGAAAAAAAAAATGATCATGGTGATGAATACCCAACTATGTGATGATATTGTGAGCCATTGATTATATGCTTAGATGGACTGTATGTGTGTGAAGATTTCTCAATAAGAATATTAAAAAAAAAAAAAAGAATAACAAAACTAAGTTGTGTGAGTTTTTAAAAAAGAAGAAACCCTAAACATGGACAACCAATTCAATAGGCTGAATCCTTGATCTTGGGGCTCACTCCCATGAAACTTATTCCTTCACTGGAGAGGCGAAGCCTACTGATTGATAATTGTGCCTAAGAGTTACCCATGGAGAGCCTCTTTTGTTGCTCAGAAGTGGCCTCTCTCTCTAAACCAACTTGGCAGGTGAACTCACTGCCCTCCCCCCTACACGGGACATGACTTCTGGGGGGTATAAATCTCCCTGGCAATGGGGGACCTGACTTCTGAAGATGAGCAGGGACTCAGTAGCAGATGAATGAAAAAGTCTTCTTGACCAAAAGGGGAAAAAGAGCAATGAAAAAAAATGAAGTCTCACTGGCTGAGAGATTTCAAACAGTCAGGAGGTTATTCTGGAGGTTATTCTTATACAATATATAGATGTCCCTTTTTAGTTTATGGTGTATTGGAGTGGCTGGAGGGAAGTACCTGAAACTGTTGGACTGTGTTCCAGTAGCCTTGATTCTTGAGGACAGATGTTTAACAATATAGCCTTTACAGTGTGACCGTGTAATTGTGAAAACTTTGTGTCTAATGTTCCGTTTTATTCAGGGTGTGGACAGATGAGTTTAAAAATAAGGGCAAATAAATAAATAAATAATGGGGGGGCTAAGGGGTAAAAAAAAAACTGGGCAGATTGCAATACTAATGGTAAATGAGAGGGAGGGGCAAGGGGTATGGGATGTATGGAGTTTTTCTTTTGTCTTTTTATTTCTTTTTCTGGAATGATACGAATGTTCTAAAAATGATCATGATGATGAATATACAACTATGTGATGATATTATGAGCCACTGATTGTATGCTTTGGATGAACTGAATGGTGTGTGAAGATATCTCAATAAAAATAATTTTTTTTTAAAAATGTAATCACACAAAAACCTCTACACAAATGCTCACACAAGCTTTATTCATAACAGCTAAAAACCGGAACAACCCAAACCAACTGCCTTCAATGGGTGAATAGTTTAACTGTGCTGCATCCATAATACGGAATACTATTCAGCAGTAAAAAGAAATGAATTATTAATACATACAACAACCTGGATGAAACTCCAGAGAATTACGCCAAGTGAAAAAAAGCTAATCCCAAAAGATTACTGTATGATTCCATTTATCATTGAAATGAGAAGATTGTAGGCGTAGAGAACGGATTAGTGGTTTCCACGGGTTCGGGTGGCAGTGGGAAAAGGTGGCTATAAAAGGCCCCATGAGAGACCTTTCTGATGATGAAATGTTCTGTCTTGACTGTATCAGTGTCAGTACACTGATGCTGGTCTACAGTCTTGCAAGATGTTACCACTGGGTGAATTGGGTAAAGGGTATGTTTTCTGTAGTATTTCTTAGAACAGCATGCTATTCTACAACTATTTGAAATAAAAAGTTTAATTTAAAAAAAAGCCTTAATGTATACTGGGATATCTTAGCTTCTGTCCTCCCTCATTTTATGAAACTTGATTTGTACTGAGGTCTGGTTTACCTACAGTAAAGTGCCAGTTCAGTGACTTTTACCCATAACCCATTGTAGCCACCGCCGAGAAGATGGCATAGAACTTTTCCTTTACCCCAGGTAGCTTCGTTGTACCTTCTGGACAAGACATCTCTCCCAAACAAGGAAGCCACTGTTCTGATATTTATCATTATAGGAACTTTTGTCTGTTCTCAATGTCCCTATAAATGGAATCACACAATATGTACACCTTTGTAACTGGCTCCTTTTGTTCAACATAATACTTTTTAGATTCATCCATGTTGTTACATATATCAAGTAGTTTGTTTCTTTTTACCCCTGGATACTTATCCTTGTATGAATATAGAACAACTTTTTACCCATTTTCCTGTTGATGAATCCTTAAATTTCTCTAGTTTGGACAATTATAAATAAAGCTATTATGAACATTCTTGTATATATACCTTTTTATAGACATATGAACTCATTTATCCTAAATGTATACCTGGGAGTAAAATTATAGCATGTAGGAATAGATATTGGTAGTTATTCCAGTTTTCCAAAGTAGTTGGAACAATTTTTACTTCCACCAGAAGTATATAAGAGTTCCATTGGTTCTAAATCCTTACTAATACTCGGTTTGGGTACTCTTTTTAGTTTTACCCATATAAGTAGGTACATGGAGATGTCTCATGGTAGTTTGAATTTGGGTGTTCCTGATGAGTGATAATGTTGAATTCCGTCTGTATCCTTATTGGCCATTTAGAGAGTCTCTTTAGTATAACTCCCATTCAAATGTTTTGCTCCGTTTTTATTTGTTTTGCCTTTTTCTTATTGGTTTTTAGGGTTTCTTTATATCTTCTGGGTGCAAGTTCTTTGTCATATGTACATATTTTGAATATCCCCCCCCCCCATTCTATGGCTTGCTCATTCAATCTTTTTTCTGCTGTGTTTTGTGGAAGAAAAGTATTTAATTGTAATAAAGTCTAGTTTATCCCCTTTTTAAGGTTTGTACTTTAAAATTTTTATTTATTTGCTTTTATTTGAGATGTTTTGCACTTTATTTTTAAGAAATCTTTGCCTATTCCTCATTTTCTTGGTCTCATAACCTCTGGGATTCAGAGATTCATGCCAATTCACTTGCATGACAAAGCCAATGGATTTTCTTGAATTGGGAGAATGAAAATTAGTTCTGGAAAAATCTGGATGAAATAGAAAGTGTGATAGAGAGTAGCTTAGGAAGATGAAGTCAGTGGTTTTTGCAGGTAAATTGAAACAGGTCAAGTGCCAAAAACGTGTAGAGTTTTGGTCCAAGAGCCTGAAAGGAAAGATGCATTCTACAGACTTTGTGATCAGATAACCAGATAATTTGGTTGTGTTGCTGTGTTACCTACAGTTTTGCATTACACCTCTTAGAGTGCTTTGAGCTTGTCAAGTCCTTGATAAGATCACCCTCTTCCATGTTCTTGGCCCCTGAAAAGTCAGTGAAGTTCATATTTGCAGCAACATCATGCTAATGTCTAGTGGCCATTATTTTTCTTCTAAGTGTTCAAAAGCCATCATCTTAGTAATCCTTTCTTGACCATATCCAGGAAATGAAAACTTCATTTGGAATAACACGCATCCCTAATCATCTGACTCCTTCCCTATTTTCCATAATTTTTCCTAAAAAGGTCAATGTCAATAATTCCATGATTTCATCTGTTTTCACAGTCCAGGGTAAACATTAGGTCTGCTTTTTATAATGAGACCCTGGCAGGGGCTGGAGTGAACTGCCCAGGCAGCAGGAACCAGAGCCAAGCGGGAGTTGGCAGGAAGCACAGGATAAGCAGGGAGAAGGCAGAACCTCAGTGAGCTCTGTGGCAGACAGAAGTCTAAGTCCCAAAGTGGGATAGAATAGGTAGTGGCAGCTGAGTTGAATCCCAGATGCTTGGAAGATGGGCTCTGGAGGCTGTGGGGTGGAGGGGAGTAGACCAGTTCTACAGGGAGTTCTACACTTCTATGCGAGACATCCCAGGGGTTTTCTCCTTGGAATGTTGGACTAATAGGAGTGGCGCTGAATCTCCTTTGAGGTAGGAATTGGCAAGAACAAGGAGCTCCCAAGAGAGTGAGCTTGATGAGGTTGCAGAGATACCCTTGGGCTTCCACCCTCAGGGGCAGGGCAGATAGAGATAATTCCAGAACAAGAGGCTACTCTTTTAACCGCACGATACTCTCCAGTTGAGCATGGTATAGCAGAGAGGACTTTGGGGAGTCAACATACCTGGGTTCTAATTCTGGCTCTACCACTTGCAGGATGATAGGCAAAGTGATTATCTCCATCCTGCGATTGACCAGAGGATCAAACAGGATAATATGTATAAAATGCCAATTTTCCCATTTTCCCCCATCCTTTTGGCTCTTCCTTCCTGTCACTATACCCCATGGGTAGGTTTGGACTTTTTCTTTCTGGCTCACTTTGCAGCACTGGAACCATTCAACTGGTACAACATCTTGCAATAAACCCTCCCCTTGGCGTCCATGAGAATGCCATCTATTCCTTGACAGCCACTACTTGTAGCTGACAACTCCCATGTCTGTGTCTCTCTCCTGTAAGCGGGTCAATTGCTGTACCTGCCTCCTAAATGTTTTGTAAGAATATCTCGACAATTTCAAAACTCAACTTTTCCTAAATCCTTCCCCTCCTCATCTGCATTCTCTTTCCTGAGAACCCAGTCAGCCAAGCCCAAAACTTGGGAGTCAAGGATTTGGGTGCAAGTGACTTTATTTTATAGGTGATCCCAGGATGTACCCAAAATCAGACAGGTTGGGGAAGGAAGTGAGTATAGGGTGCTTTCTCAAGCCCATTCCCCTTGTGGGCAACTGGACCTTAAGCTCCTGGGAAACTATGTAGAGCACAAACCTCAGAGTTGCCCATTGCAAGGGGCAAGGGAGCTAAGGCATGTATCCACCAACTCCCTCCACCTTTGGCTACTCCCAGTTGTTGGCTGCTCCCTGACATGTCCAGCCTGTCAGACTGTGGTAGTGTTGGGTCCCATCAACTGGAGAAAACCCTCAGGCAAAGAAAGGGGTGCTCACAGTTGGTGTCCAAGGAAAACTTCCTCTATCTGGACTGTCCCTCATCTGCCTCTTTTCTTGAGTGATTCCAAACTAATTTTAAGATTGGTTGGTTGTCCTCTCCTCGGGGACCCCTTCCTCCATTCCCCCACACTCACCCTCTTCTGGGTCTGTTTGACTGGCATCCCTCTGTTTTAGCACTGATGACCTAATATTTTGCTTCTTTATTTAATTGTGACCCTCTGGGCATCTTGAGACTAGAGACCAAACCTTAATTCATCTGCATATCTGTATAATTGAATGAATGAATGAACAAACCATAGTATGGGTGGCAAAGTCCACGCAATTCTGCAGGTTTGTTCAGAAAATCTGGGAAGGCACCTTGGTATGGTCAGGAGACCTTCTAAGGGTGGAGAACACCCTTCTTTCACTCTAAAAACTCTAAGATTATATTTCAGTCACTTCCTAGCCAGCTGCCACTCTTTCCTTGTCACATTCAGGGTTAACAGTTCCCCTTATTGCTTTCTCCATCATCTGAAGTATAAAATGGTCATCAGAGTAAATCAAGAAGTTATCAAATGTCCTTGTTTGACGGACATTTGCACACCAATGTTTATAGCAGCGTTATTTACAATTGCAAAGAGATGGAAACAGCCAAAATGTCCATCAACAGACGAGTGGCTAAACAAACTGTGGTATATACATATGATGGAATATTATGCAGCTTTAAGACAGGATAAACTTATGAAGCATGTAATAACATGGATGGACCTAGAGAACATTATGCTGAGTGAGTCTAGCCAAAAACTAAAGGACAAATACTGTATGGTCCCAATGATGTGAATCGACATTTGAGAATAAACTTGGAATATGTCATTGGTAACAGAGTCCAGCAGGAGTTAGAAACAGGGTAAGATAATGGGTAATTGGAGCTGAAGGGATACAGACTGTGCAACAGGACTAGATACAAAAACTCAAAAATGGACAGCACAATAATACCTAATTGTAAAGTAATCATGTTAAAACACTGAATGAAGCTGCATCTGAGCTATAGGTTTTTTTTTTTTACTATTATTACTTTTATTTTTTTCTCTATATTAACATTCTATATCTTTTTCGGTTGTGTTGCTAGTTCTTCTAAACCGATGCAAATGTACTAAGAAACGATGATCATGCATCTATGTGATGATGTTAAGAATTACTGATTGCATATGTAGAATGGTATGATTTCTAAATGTTGGGTTAATTTCTTTTTTTCCGTTAATTAATAAAAAAAAAAAGTCCTTGTTTGAGTAGAGTGACTCACCCAGCAGTTATCATGATCTTCCGTCCTCCTAAACTCCTATTCATCCACTAAAGCCCGTTTCAAATGTTCCTTCCTTATATAGTTTTCCCCAACTCTTTGACCCCTGGGGAGAATTTGTTTCTCCCCATCTACCTTTCACCCTTACTGACATCCCTCATCATATGGGCTGTTCCTCAATAGCCCTTACCCAAGTACACTGTGAGCTATTCAGAGTGGGGAACAGGGCTGGTCTTATATTCATCTTGGTACTCCCAGGGCTTATGAGCACCATTCTGGGCATGGAGTCCTTGCCTATTGCATGTGTACCAAATGGAATCCCCTTTCACTGCTGGATCTTGTCTCTGGGCCCGTTTTATGATAGGACTTAGGAAAACAGTACCCACGCCTCCCACTTGAGGAGAGGCGCCAGCAGACAAGACCCATATGGTGTCTTCTCCATTGTTCTTTTATCCTTTGTCTGTGTCTTCCCTTATTCTCCTGACTCATGGATTTACATGAAATGAGCGCTAACTCATATAAGTCTTATTGATTTTTTAAATCAATCTGACTGGGAAAAATCAAGACGAGAAGCAGCTGTGTGCAAGGAGAAAGGCAGAATAGATATAGCATGGGGCCTGAGCACACTGCTTCTAAAGTCACCAGAATTATCTCTGCCACTTATTCTAGGTTGAGTGTGAGAACATTATTTCTCATCTTTGTACCTCTGTTTCCATAGCTATAAAATCAGGCCAATTAGGGTGTCCACCTCTCACCAATGTTTGACAATTATATGAGACTATGTGCGTGTCCCTTGGGCTTACCATTTTAGTTTATGCCAGCCTGGATTCCGGATGCTAGCATTATTTCTCTGCCTAGAGTCCTGGGAAGTTAATGCCCATCAAAAGCAACCTCAACCAATGGCTGATGGGCATTGGTGTATGAACACTTTAGTTCTCTCACCTTCAGATAGAATCACTCCCAGGCTTGCGTTTAACACACTTTCCCAGGGTTTCATTGTGGGGTTCAGCTCCCGCTGGCCCTAGTGGACACAGGTTTGAAAACCATCGTTCCCTTCCCTGCCTGAATTCCTGTTGGGGATGGAATCCTGTCCACTCCTAGGCCCCAACCTCGTGGTCATGAACTCATTTGTAAATAGGATCTTTGCAGATGTCATTAGTTAAGGTGTTAAGGTGAGACCAAACTGACTGAAGGTGGACCCTCATCCAGTGACTGGAGTCCTTTAAGCCAAGGAAAAATTGCACATGGAAGTAGGAACCAGAGGAGGAGACAGGATAAGACAGATGGCCATGGGATAGGAGCAGAGGTAGAATTTGGAGAAAGCAGTCACCTCATATTAGGACTTCTAGCCTCCAAAACTGTGAGCCAATAGATGCCTGTTACTTAAGCTGACCAGTGTGTAGTATTTTTCATAGCAGCCCTGGCAAACTGAGACACCTTCCCATTCACCACCGGTGTTTCCCAGCGTCATCTCCCCAGGAAACTACTTGCCCTGGAATCTTTGTTTCAGGGTTTGCTTCTGGGAGAATCCAATTTGCGACAGCATGTGAAGTGCTTGGCTCAGCACCTCACGTACAGCAAACACTCAGAGCTGTTATCATTCTAGTTGCCATTTCTGCCCTAATGACACTGCTGTTCATTGGTAGAAAGCACAGATGCCATAGATGGGAGAGCAGGTTCCTGGGCCTGTGCTTATTCTCAAGCCACAGTGAGGAGCCCTCCTGTGACACTGCCAGACTGTGGCTGCCCAGTTCATCGTGGTCAGTTTATAACATGTGCTCCACAGAGGCCACTTTGCCCCAAAGGGGCAAAAATTGATTCTTGGGTGGGGGTGTATGAAAAAAAAATCTTACTCTTTTTATGTGGAAAGCATCAATGTCCTTTTAGTATATAAACAGACATATAGTGTATCTGTGGTATGAAAATTTAATGGAACTGGGTATTGTTAGGAAAAACAAAATCGAAAATGTCTTATTGTGGGGAACAGTAATGAAAAAGAAAGGGTTAGAGAACACTGGTTTACAATTGCTGAAAAGACTCACTTTTGGCATTAGCCTGGCTTGTACCCATCCATCCTGGGGGTGCTGTTTGGTTTGCAGGGTTCACATCCTCTTTCCTGGAGTGGGAAGTTGACAGTTGAAACTTCATGAGGTTGTTTGGTTAAGTTTGCCCAGCAAGACACCAGGATTTTTGGGAAAACATCCCTCTGTATGTGGTTATGGTTTCCTAGGTTGGTTTTGCAGCCAGATTTGGTTACATTTTGAGAATGATGAGGCTTGGCTCCGATCAACAAAGGTTACCATTTCATCGCACATGGTGCCCTTTGAATCACGTCTTGTTGGCTTCACCAAAGCAGATCTTTCAGGGCAGACAGTGTTGACTTTGACAATGAGAAAAAGTCCAAATTCTTTCATTTCAGTGACCACATTTCCTGGGTCCAAGCATGATCGTTAATGAGTTAAAAAATAGAGTTCGCTTTGAAATATATAATAAGTATGGATAAAAGGTTTGTTTAACTCATTAGGAAGATATCAGCAGGAAGACAAAGCTAGTTCAATTCAGGGTACAAGAGGCTAATATATATATATTGCATAATATATACATATAATCAGTTGAAAGAATGACTGCTGCTCATGTGTGCTTAGTAACTTAGATATAAAACTGTTGATGGTCCTACTTTGGAGTTATTTTCTACTGGACAAATATCATTTGTAAGTAATATTTGAATAATTATAGTTGGATATTTTGTGTAATTTTTCTTAAGGTCTTCTAGATTCACCTTAATTCTTTCTCTATATGAAACAATAACACACTTTAGTTCCTCCTTTTCCCTTTTGAGCATCCAAGATACTACCTACAAAGCTTGAATTAACTCATCCCTTTTACATGACATCAAAGATATCTGGATAATAGGTCTGTTAATGGGAGCTGTAAATGTTTCCAACACCCTCATATATAGGATTTGCCAATTTCCATGGTGTAAATACTCCCATCATGACTGATTTCAAGCTACCAACGTGATGCCACTGAAAATGGAGTTGGGAAGAGATACACACATCACTAGGGTGAGCGCCATTGCGTATGTGCCATGACATGTGTTCCGTGCATTGCAGCCATTGTGTTGAAGTTACTTTCCAAGGATGGAGACCTGTGCTCCCTAGGGAAATAGCTCTGAAGAACCTGAAAGGGTAGCTAGCTCGGCCAGTGGTACTAAAACTATGTTCCCTATAACCCTAATACTCTTTGAGGGTCTCTCAGGAGTTGCACAAACTTTCAGTCAAATTTCTTTTTAAAGGTTAAGCTTAAAAAAAAAATACAACAAGTGGTAAGAAGCAGAGGCCATTCATTCTGTCTTAAGTGAAAAGGGGATTCATTATAAAAATACAGGACAATCTCATAAAACCTAGCTAGGGGAAATATGCCTCAGCCTCCTGGGCCCTGAGGAATAGTTAGATAGCTGCCCCCCTCTGTCTCACTCATACCTGTTCTGTTTCCTTTCACCATCTCTTTCCCTATGCACCTTTGGCTTGTATATGGTGGCTCCAGCTCCGGCTGGACATCACAGATCAATTCAAGGGTCCCCACCAGCATCTCTAGGCTCTAGGCTCTGTGTCTCTTAATTAAAGACCATGAAACAAAACACCTGATTGACTCTGAGACAGGTACCCACCTGTCCTGCTCCATCCTCAGCATAGGCAGTGGGACGGACAGAGCTTCTGAGAAGGGGAATGGACAGGTGGACAACCATCCCACCTGTCTGATGTACCGATGCCACGCCCCACCCCATCCTTCCCCCTATTTTTATGTTCATTGCCAAACACTCAATTTATTTTAAGCCACTTTGCCTTTACTCAGAGTATTATTATGTCTTGGCATATTTTTCTTCCATTCTTTGCTTATTTGTTCTCATACTTTCAGACCTAGTTTACGTATCTCCCCTATGTAGCATCCCCCAATATCTCAATTCAAAATTATTTCTCCCTTTGGGGTCCCCACAACTTATAAGATATACAATGAAAAAAAGAAGAAAAATACAATGAAAATGTATACATGGATACATATGTATAAAGAAATATAAGAATGATGAAGCCAACTTTAGAATTCTTGTAACTCTGAGAAGAAGGGGATATAGTGAGGTGATGAGTAGACTGTTATGTGATGTTGTCTTTAAACCTTCTTGCATATCAAAAGTATTGTGAAATAAGTTAACAGAACGCACACTCTCATATGCATTTTCTATCAAATTACGAACGTTTAAAAAATATGAACACATCAAATTGTGCTATCAGATTAACTTATTTTTTTACCCATACTGAAATAAAGCTTTCTTCTCCTCTTTCTTTAATCGAAAATGTTCCAGTTTTCCATGGGGAGCTCTTCAAAAATGGTTACTGGGTAAAAATATGAAATGGTCACCAAAAATCTTGTTCTATTTAAGTTTTTAATCAGTCAGAATGCATTTTTTAAATCTAAAAACTAATTTCGAATTTACACAAAGTTTGTAAAGATAGTACAAAGAATTCTAAGTTTGCTAATTCTCCAGATTAACCAATTGTTATTTTCCCACATTTGTTTTTGTGGTTTTGCCCTCTTGCGCCTCTCTCTGTCTTTTTAATATACACAAATGTTTGATTCTCCTCCGTGCACACTGGTTACATTCTGTAAATTCACCACAAACACTGAATTGGGGGATATTGGACCATTGCTCTTAGGGGAAATACAGGATTAGGTTTCTGTGAGGTCACATTTTCTTCAATCAATAAGCATATAAGCTTTTTTTACATATGTTTCTGATTAAAGGCACCTTACTAAGTATATACTGTTGATTCATGAACATTGAATGAGCAGCCTACTGCACTGAAGTCTGAACAAGCTTATCTAACTCACGTATTTTCTCTGCTAAGGCACAGCCCAGCCTTCTTGCACTTAGGAGCACGAGACAGCACTTTGACACTTTAAACAGTGAAACCACCAAAAAAAATGTGAAAAAGTGACACTAAACATTCTGTGCAAAGAGCTCGGGTTTACAGTGTGAGAGCGGAACCCAGAAGGCAGAGCATTGCCTTGCTCAACCTTAGCTGGGAATGTGTTTGGGTGACCCAGATTTTACACTGGCCTGCACACGTCTGCAAATGCCCATGAGAGTGCTGGAAACATTAATTTTAGGGTTACAAATAAATGTTAACAAGTATGCAAATTTGCAAATAGGAAATCTGTTCATGAGGATCAACTGAACACACACATGCACACATTTTCTAAGCAATTTGAGAGTCACTTACATGCATCACGCCCCTTAACTACTTCGAACTTCAATATTTACTTCATAAGAACAAGGACATATTCTTCTATCATTGTGATGCTGTTGTCAAACTCAGAAAATTTGTCACAGATGCAATGCTTTACTCTGCAGTCCATGTTTTCCCCAATTACCCCAGTAATGTCCTTTTATAGCTTTTCTTTTTTAGGTTCAGGATCCAATCCAGGGTCATGCATTGCATTTTGTCATTTCTTTTTAGACTCCTCTAGTCTGAAACAAATCCTCAGACTTTCTCCATTCCCCAAGACCTTGGCATATTTGTAGTGTGCCCACCAGTTATTTCTGTGGAGTGGCTCTCTGCCTTGGCTTGCCTTACAAGTGGGCTCAGGTTGTGCACGTTGGCAGGAAGGCCCAGACATGATGCTGCATCCTTCTCAGTGCCGGATACCTCAGGGTGGCTGGTTTGTTGATTCTGATCCCCCGGTTAAGGTGGTGTCCTTCAGCTTTCTCCACAGCAGTAGATTTTTGAGAGCTGTGGCTTGGCTTAAAAAGAGGAAAGACTCAAAGGGGGGATTTATGGAGACGTTTCTGAACGACGGCCCCGACGTTGCTCTGAAAATGTCATCGAGCTGGGCGAGCTGACCGGCTGTCTGAGCTGGGAGGCAGTTTTGTGGGCCAGGAAAGTGCCACATCCCCAGCCTGCTGTGCATCTGGGGCTGTGGAAACCATCAGGGCTGGCATGTCTGGTGGGGGACGCAGCCAGGGACGCCCCAGTGCGCGAAGAGCTGAGCCGACTTTCCTGATGGGAGCTGAGCCCAGGCTGGGCCCCAGGACTGTCCCCCTGCTTTGGTGATGCTGCATTTGTGCCATGTGGTTTTTCTGCAGCTTCTGCTCTTTCCCATCCGAGATGAAGATGGTCTTTCTTCTGAGCCGGGGTTACTGAAGTGCCATGCCGCAAACCCCTCCCTGCGTGACCCGGTCTGGGGCCGGGATGTCTCAGGAGAAAAACAGGAAATTAGAACATGTGCACTTTTAACAGATCGGCTAAATGCTGAGATTCTCAGTGGTTCTATGTGGTTTGACCAACAGAGAATACTCTTCCCTCCTGGAGTATAACACCCCGGCTGATTGAGATGTCATTCGAGAAGACGTTGTGTTTTAGTAAATTGTTTAGTGCCCAGCACTGTTTTAACTACTGCCACAGATTCACACACGGATTCCTTCCACAGACTTTTCTTGGGATGGGAAAAGTGGCGTTGGCAGGGAGATACGGTGCTGTGCCTCCACTTTTCACGGACATGCTGGGTTCGCTGCAAGTGAGAGATGACACGCTGTGAGCCTGGGAGGAGCCATGGATGTGGGGGTGAGAGAGAAACATATCACGTCACATGAGGCCATCAAAAAGCACCACGGGAACATGGAGAAGGGAAACCTAAAGGCAGGGGTCGGGGGAGGATCTCTTAGTGGGGAGGCTCCTGGTGCTGGGTCTTGAGGGATAAAGAGGTGTTTGCCAGGTGGTGAGAGTGGGAGGCCTGTTAAGTAGAGGGGGTCAAGGGAGGGTCAGCTATGGAAATAAAAGTTCCAGTCCAATTGGGGAAGACTGTTGTGCACGTTGGCAGGAAGGGCCAGACATGATGCTGCATCCTTCTCAGTACCGAATACCTCGGGGCCCAGGTGGCTGGTTTGTTGATTCTGATCCCCCGGTTAAGGTGGTGTTCTCCAGCTTTCTCCACAGCAGTAGATTTTTGAGAGCCGTGGCTTGGCTTAAAACGAGGAAAGACTCAAAGGGGAGATTTATGGAGACGTTTCTGAACGACGGCCCCGACGTTGCTCTGAAAATGTCATCGAGCTGGGCGAGCTGACCGGCTGTCTGAGGCTGTTTTAAAACTGAGTTTCTCCAACTTGGGAGGAAAGGTTTCTGGGAAAGAAGGCCCTCCCTCATCCTTCTGAAGGAGCTGATCTCTATCCAGCTGTGTAGGTATGGAGGTGTGCAGGTGTGGGGGTGCAGACGGGTGTGTGAGCATATAGCTGTGTGGGTGTGCCAGTTTGAATCTGTTGTGTACCCCAGAAAAGCCATGCCCTGGGCGAGCCACGGTGGCTCAGCAGGCCAGAATGCTTGCCTGCCATGCCAGAGGACCCAGGTTTGATTTCCGGTGCCTGCCCCTGTTAAAAAAAAAAAAACATGCCCTTTAATCCTCATTCAATATTGCTAGGTAGGATCTTTTTCATTGTTTTGTGAAGATGTGACCCACCCAGTTGTGGGTGGTAACTTTTGACTAGATGGTTTCCACGGAGATGTGTGTCCACCCATTTAAGGTGGGGTGGCTTACTGGAGCCCTTTAAGAGGGAACCATTTTGGAAAGTTTTAGAGCCAACAGAGCCTTGAGAGCCACACAGCCAGAGACCTTTGGAGATGCAGAAGGAGAACACCCCTGGGGAATCCTTGTGAAATGAGAAGCCAGGAGAGAAAGCTGGCAGATGTTGCCATGTGCCTTTCCAGCTGAGGTGTTCTAGACCCATCAGCCTTTCTTGAATCAAGGTACCTTTCCCTGGATGCCTCAGTTTGGACATTTTCATGGCCTTAGAACTGTAAACTTGCAACTTATTAAATTCTCTTTTTAAAAGTCATTCCATTTCTGGTGTATTGCATTCTGGCAGTTTGCTAACTAAAACAGTGGGTATGCAGGTACATAGGTGTACAGGTATGCAGACAGTGGGTATGCAGGTACATAGGTGTACAGGTATGCAGACAGTGGGTATTCAGGTACATAGGTGTACAGGTGTGCAGACAGTGGGTATGCAGGTACATAGGTGTACAGGTATGCAGACAGTGGGTATGCAGGTACATAGGTGTACAGGTATGCAGACAGTGGGTATTCAGGTACATAGGTGTACAAGTGTGCAGGTGTATAAATGTGTGGGTGTGTGAGTATGCAAGTTCGTGGGTAGGCAGGTGCATAGGTGTGAAGCATGGAACTGCCAAAGCCATTTAACCATTGATCATGCTGAGGCTTGGTGTACACTGACCCCATGGAAGGCAGAACCAAGAGACAGAATAAAAGGTAGGGAAACAGATTCCTTGATAAGATACAGGCTTCATGAAGCAGCCACCACTGGACCATCAATCCTTCCCTAATGTCTTTTACTGTTAAGTGGTTTTTTGGAAAAGTTACAAGAATATCTCAGAGAACTCCTGTATACCGTTTATG
The DNA here is from genome assembly GCF_023851605.1 of Tamandua tetradactyla. Lineage (NCBI taxonomy): Eukaryota > Metazoa > Chordata > Mammalia > Pilosa > Myrmecophagidae > Tamandua > Tamandua tetradactyla. The sequence continues at coordinate 40,588,491 of NC_135327.1, read as the reverse complement.
CTGATTCACCAATTTCTAACATTTGACCCTTCTGCTGTCTCATTTCCTGAACTACTTGAGAGCAGGTTGTAAGACAAGACATCAGGACCCTTTACCTCTCACTACTTCAATTTCTGTGCATTTCTGAAGAACTGAGAGCTTCTCTTCCATCCCACACTCCAATTATCAAGTCTGAAGTTTTATCACTGGCACAACATTTTTATCTAATCCACAGTCCAGATGCTAGTTTTGTCAATATTCCCAATAATGTCCTATATTGCATTTCTTTCCTCCAGCCCAGAAGCTGGTCCAGAAGCTTATCTTTATTTATTTATTTTTTTTATTAAAAAGAAAAGTGTTATTTGAGTTTATTTGGGCAACAAAGGGTTCATGAGTCAGCCAGGGCCAAACCAAAAGTGGTAAGTGGTGCCCTGGATGTGCCTCTTATTTGGTTCATCTGAAATGGTTCCCTTGCCTTTCTTTGTCTTTGATGACATCGATATTTTTTGTGGAATCCAGGCCAGTTAGCTCATAGGATAGTTAGCTCATAGGATGCCCCTCAGTTGGGGAGTATGTGATGTTTCCTCAGGATTAGATCCCTGCTGGAATTTCATATGCGTGATACTGGGTCCTTCCTTTTCAGGACATGGTTTCTGGAAGTGTGACATCTGTCTACCCTTGTAGGGGAGGCTCATTTTGACCACCTGGTCCAGGTGTTGTCTCTGTTCTCCACTGTATAGTTAATGTCACTTCCCTTGCAATTAATGAGCCATCAGCAAGGAGACATTACCGTTTATTTTTTTACATGGGCAGGCACCGGGATTCGAACCCTGGTCTCCGGCATGGGAGGTGAGAATTCTGCCACTGAGCTACCACCACACCGCCCATTACTGTTTATTTTTAACCCAGTTTGAACTGGTTTTTTCTTTTGCTTTTTTTTTCTAATATGATGATTAAAACTGGGTTTTCTTTTACTTGCTAACATAAAAACTCTTACCTGACTCAAGGGCCCATTTGCATTGTGGATTTTATTGCTTATTACCACAGAAAAAACAGGCAAGGGATTATGAAGAAAAAAATGAGGAGTTTCTTAAAAGCATCTATTGTGGTTGGATTGGTGCAGAGCTGTGCCAAAGCTCATGGATTTCCCGAATGAACTAACTATTCGGTAACACTTTTTATTCTTCAAATTTATATCTTAAGGGCTGGACAAAAATGTGGTTCTGTACTAATAAAAACTGTGTACTCTGTTCAAAATAGGAGATTTATTATTAATCATACAGAACGTAGTGTAACATTTTAACTTATTTGCAATTTGTGATTATCTTTCATTTCAGTTTTTTCATCGCTTTTGACTTGACGTTGGTGCACCCCCACAGGATAGTGTTACTTACAGGAACCTACTGTTTTGATTCAAATTATTATGTTTAGAGGATTTTTTCCTGGATTTCACATTGGCAGAAATGTTTCCTGCATTTGTTATCCTTGATCTCCCTTTAGTTTTCGTGGGTGTATATGTTTGTGCATATGTGTTTATTTGTGTTTGTGATTGTGCAACTGTCTTAGTTTCTCAAGAACCAGACTCTTGAATTCAAGTACAGTAAATTTATTGGGGTTGAAGGGGTCATCTCAGGAAACACCAGTAGAAAAATGAAGACGGGAAACAGGGAAGGGAAGGTAGCCATTAAAGTGCATTGCGTGTGTGTGTCCACAATTTTCCGATTGTGTGTGACTGGTTTGGGTTGGGTGTCCCTGGGAGCAGACCATGAAACATGGTTTCAAAAGCAAATAGTAAAAATAAAATAAAATAAAATAAAATAAATAAAAAAAGAGCAAATAGTTTTTTGGGAGGTAAAGAGAATACGAGTAGAAGAGTGTAGAAATGAGGGAGAAGAGGCAGCCAACGAAAAGCTTGGGTTCCCACTGGGGCAACTGGAGCTTAGTCTCACAGGAACCTTCTGGAAGATAGCATAGAACACCTCCTGCACAGTTTTCCCAGTCGAGAGGTGAAGGAGCTGGATCAAGTTTCAGCAAATCACTGTGGCTAGTAAATCGCAATGCACGCGGCCTTAAGGGGCCTCAGCACATCACCTGCCTGGGACAGCCAATTCGGATCACTTTCAACTAGCCAGTCTAGGTCCGGTGGTGTGGCTGGCATTGCAGCGTGCTGATGTGGTTCCAATGAGGAGTGTTTCCTTATCTCCACTTTTGAGGGCTATCTTCTCTGGTGGAGGCAAAACCAATATACCCATCGCTGCCTCTCTCTGGAACTGGAGGAAGGAATCCTGCTTCACAGGTACTGTATTTCTAGCTTATTTCAGTCATGTTTAAGAGAAGGACACTGAGCTTTAGGAATTGTGGACGTGGGTTATTTCAACTGCTTTGATGGGTACATCTTTCCATTTTTTTGGAGGTTTGGTTTCTTTGCATATAACATGATGGGGTTAGAGGATCATGGCAGGCAGTGGTGAGGGAAAGCTCATGGAGAAGGTGGTAGTGGAAGGATAGACAAAACTTGTTGAGCAGAGCAGAACAGGTGTGGGGGAGATGATGAGACATTCCTCTGATTGGGGTGCAGAAGTGGGACTGAGCACAAAGTATAAGAACACCCTACATGCCATTGGATCCCACCCGGCTTCTCTTACCTTCCGCTCTCACGGACTTCTCACTGCAGCTCTTAGCTGCCAGGGAGTCAGTACCCCGCGAGCAACCGCCTGAGCCATGACTGTCCAGAGTGGGTTGACAAGTAGTCCAGCATTCTAGACCTCAGGTGGAGCACCTCTGAGGCCTTCTCTCCCCAAGCTCTCTAAGTTCCTCACTGGCATTAAAGCGCCAGGTACCCACATTTTTTTAAGTTTTAATTTTAGAGATGTTATAGATTTATATAAGGATTATGCACAAAATGCAGAGTTCCTACTTAACCATCTCCATTTTTAACATCTTCACATTAGTGTGGTACCTTTGTTACAATTGATGAGAGAATATTATTATAATTTACTATTAGCTATAGAGTCCATTGTTTACATTAGGGGTCACTATACTACTGTGGTTGTTTTTTTTTTTTTGGCTTTCAATGAAAGGGGATTTATTTAGTTAAAAGTGTATAGTTCTTCAGAGGAAAGGCAGCTAACTTTCAAATGAGGTTCTTTCTTACATGGGGAGGCACAGGGCAATCTCTGCTGGCCTTCTCTCCAGGCCCGTGGATTCCAACAACTTTTCCCGGGGTGATTCCTTTCTGCATCTCCAAAGACCTGGGCTGAGTGGCGAGTGCTGAGATGAGGTACGCTGAGCTGCTTGGGCTGTACCATGTTGAGCGCTCTCATTTAAGCATCCAGTCAATTAAATCAAACATCATTCATTGCAGCAGGTATACCTCCTCGCCAACTGCAGATGTAATCAGCTACAGATGAGCTTCACAAGCCATTGGCTCATATGCACAGCAATAGAACTAGGCACCTTCACCTGGCCAAGTTGACACCTGAACCTAACTACCACACACATATATATTCCTTCTAGCCTCCAGTGTTCTGGAGCAACTAGAAGGAAAAATCTGAGATGATGGAATGGTAGCCCATGACAAACTCTGGGATCCGTCCTGTAACTACTTGTTGAAGAGGTTTTTGAAAATTATTGCTTTTTTTCTTTCTTTGCTTTGTATATATGTCATATTATAGAATAAAAAAAGTTAAAAAAAAATAAGGGGGGGGAGGGCATGGACACTAGAAGAGGAGGGATTTGTTGTCAGTTTTGCAACTTACCGTTGTATATTACTCTAATGGAACCCCTTAACATGGAAGGGAACATCAGATGTAGGAAAGATGATGTCCCCCACAACAGGAACCTCCTCTCCCCAGGGCCATGAAGGTCCATGTGTTTAGAAGCAGGCCCTTATTTTTTTGCCGATGAGAAGTGGTGAAACAATTGTTTGCAATAATGGGTGGTCAGCTAGAGACATGAGTAATGGAATTCCATGAAAAGCAAGCATCAGTCTTTAATAGCACCTCAAGTGGGAAGCTCAGAACACTTCTCTGTGTTGTTGGGTTTTTTTGTCCTCTCAACCCTAAGCCATTCCTAAAGTACCCCTCTGTGAATGACAGTAGAAGGAACCAACAGGGCCTGGCCTTCTGAGGCAGGATAAGGGCGTGGACTGAAGCAGGGCAATCCTAAATTCAAATCCTGCCTTTAGAGCGTCTGTGGTTGTTTTTTTGCATTTGTTTTAATTTTTGTTCTAGCAACGTATATGTTTCCATATGTTTCCTGTAATTTCTCCTTTTAACCACATTTCAGATATATAATTTGATGGTGTTAATTATATTCACAATGTCATGATGTGTTACCATTACCCAATCTTTTTTTAACACTTTTTATTGTGAAATACAACATATGCAGAAAAGTACTAAAGTTCAAAGTACAGTTTAAACATAGTTACAGAGTAAATTTCAAAGTATGATGTGGGTTATAGTTCTACAATTGCAGTTATTTCCATCTGGCTGTTCTAATGCACTAGAAACTAAAAAGAAATATCTGTATAATGATTTAACTATATAGCCATAATCATTTGTTAAATCCCGCCTGCTCTGTTATAGCTCCTCTCTCTCATTTGATCATTCTCTCAATCTTCAGGGATATTCGGGCAATGACCATTCTAACTTCTTCACATTGTGCAGGGGTGTTGACATTATAGGGTAAGGGGATGCAAATGGTTGAGCTTCTTGGGGAGACTGGTACCTCTGGATCTCAGGACTTATATGGCAAAGGAACAATCTTCTGAGAAATAAACTTAATAAGTGAAACTTTTATAGAGTCTCAGAGTCCCGAGTATTTTTCAGAGTTTTCTAGAATTCTTTTGGTTGGGGCTTGCTAAAATCCCTAACGCTTTATGCAAATATAAAAAAATGGTGTGGAAGATTTTTCAAATTCATTAATTAATAAGGGTAACAGTGAGATGTCACAACTGATTCAAAGGAAAATTCTAATAGCACACATATACAGATCTACAGCAAAATGTTTCTGTGAAAGGCCAGATAATTAAATATCGTAGGCTTTGCCCACTCAGTTCTGCCATAGTAGCTCATAAAGAGCCATCGTCAATATGTAAAGAAAGAAGCTGACCCCTGAGATAGGCATTTAAATAAAACTGCAGAAATGAATGTACAAATACACAGCTGTGTTTCAATAAAACTTTATTTACAAAAACATATGGTGGATTTGGTCCACAGACCTTAGTTTGCTGACACCCTCCTGCCTCTTTATAGGCAATTATGAATGCTGGAATGAATTTATAAATGGATCCCAAACTGGTCAATATCCACAGGTGCAACAATCAACTGCATTCTCCTCAACCGGATCAAGTCCCTATTGACAAGAATCATTTGCATTATTACCGGTTTGCTACAAGTCACAGAGTGAAAAAATAGCTGTAAGATAATGAAAAACAAATAACAGAAAGGTGCCTAGGACAGGACTCCTGGTAAATTGTTCACAAATTTTTTGACATCAGCAGTATACCCTTTATACTGTCTTATCCCTTTCTCCCCAGTGCCTGTCTCCCTTCACCTAAATGAACTTCTTACGCAACAATCCTGGTCTCAGAGTTGGCTTCCTGGGAATTCAGACCAAGGCAGGTTTCACTGCACATAGAGACCTGGTGAGAATTGAGGGCTGTTGGGTCATAATAGCTGAGATTGGAAGGTTGGGTTGGAAACAGATCAAAAGGGATGTGAATACCTAGCCAGGGAATATAGATATTAAATAATAAGTGGGTTGCAAGCAGACACAATATGCTGGAAAGGACCGTTCTTTTGGCGTGGGCCTGCAGGATGGAATGGAAGAGAGGCAGGCGATGAAGATGCACAGATGTTAGGAGCTGCTGAAATCATTACGTTCCCAAATCCAAGGCCTGAGGGGGTTGGAATTAGAATAAAGTCCTTTTGACAAGAGGACTCAGCAGAACTACTGAGTGATTGATGTGCCCTATGAAGTGAGGAAAGAGCCAAGTCTCCCCCCCTTATCCCACTCCCTATCCCCTCCTAAGGTTTCAAGTCTGGAGTTGTCATTAGCAGAAGGGGGAGCAAGGAATTTAGAGGAATGGAATGTTAAATGGGAAATCAGCATTTGAAGTGAAATGGGAAGTCAGCGTTTGAAGCTAAATTTTAGAGAAAGAAACTAAAAATGAATTTTAGAGAAAGAAACTAAAAAAAATTGCTTCTTGATGTACTTTTTTTTGGTAGTTAAATATTCTGAGTTCAAAAAGGGAAGTAGGACAGGAGGACGAGGACTCCACTAAACCTTCTTGGTTTTTATATTGAAACCAGACAAAATAAATAGTTGCGATCCAGAATGAATACACAAGTCTGCGAACTGAATGATTTGACCTCTATTCCATGTGCACACCCTGCTGAAATAATAATGGGATATAATAACAATAATAAGAAGAGCAAAAACAGCAGGTGGGAAAACAAAACACTCAAACCTGGAGAAAGCCTTGGTTAGACTGGAAGCTTCTGGCTGTAGGTGAGGCTCATCTCTGTAGAGATAGGTACCTCACAACATGTGATATTGAAACTGCCAAGCAGATGCGGATATATGGGTAAAAGCTCTTTGCAAATAAAAACACCATACATGAACTGGCTCACTGTCCCTGGAGTAATGGAGAGTTAGCTATAGAGAGATCCAAAGCCACCCAGTTGGACTAGCTCAGCCAGGAGGGAGAGGAGGTTGATAGAGCCCAGTGTTGAAGCAGATGTAAACTCTCTTTTTGGATGTAGCAAGAAAACACTTTTAGCTCTTTGGAGAAAAAAAAAACATGTTTGGGAAGAAAAAAGCATTCTCTGGAATGTTCTCCAGTTTTTTATTGTCTGTAGTAATTGGAGGACAGTAGGTACTGATTGTAGAGGGGTCATAAAATTACCCCATCCCCCAAGAAACTGTGCATATAAGGACTTGATCTCAGGCCACAGGCAGGTTTTTCAATGCATACTGGATGTGTTTTGACCTCCAAGATGTAGATACTTGGAGGGGAAAGACAGCTGGTTCAGGACTAAGAATGGAGGGGTCCAAAGTGAAGAGGCTAAAATGATATTATTTTGGAATAGCCCAGAGAAGGGGAGAGAAGAAAGAGGAAGGAACACAATACCCAGGAAGCTTTCAAGGAGAAAGCAATGACCTCTTAAACTGTAATCAAGAGTTAGAGAGAAATGAAGATACCTTGGGGATGTTGAATCTAAGCTGGTCTCTTTTCTCACTGGGGCACCTGGGCAGGAACCTTCCACCATGATTGGATTAGGGTGGGGGAGGCTAAAAGCATTAGTGGGGGCAATGTCCATCCCATGGGGGTGCCTGAGATGATCCAGCCTGCCCAACTAGGAGACCCTAAGACATGGGCAAGAGAGTTCTCTACCCTGGGCTCTGTCCCATCTCCAGCTGCACCTTCCCAATGAGGGAGAAGGCCAACCTGGAGCCCACATTCACCTCCTCCCTACAACATGTCCAGATACCCAGAACTGTAGAATCCCTGCTCCAGTGGCCCCATGCCTGCTTCCATCAAGTGTAGGACCCTCCCTCAAGTCCTTTCTTGCAATGGTTGACTCTGCTACTGTTTGACATCCATAGAGGGGAAGGTTTGGAAGGGAATAAAAGATGCTTGGACGTGAAGGCTGTGGTGTCCACTGGTGTGCATGTGAGACCCTTGTGGAGTAGGGAGAGGAGGGAGACTGGTCATGAAGTAGGTTTAGGATCACTCCCTGTCCCAGAATTTCAGCACAGGACTCTTGAGGAGTCTGAACGAAAGGCTTGCAGTGGGGTAGGCCACTGAGAAGCAAACCCTAAGGCTCAGAGAAGGCCTGGCAGAAACTATTTGGGAGTTGCAACCTGTGCAAAACTGAGTAACTTGCAACTGGATTTGTGAAATACCTCAAGCATATGTATGTCTCTCTTCCAACAGAAGACATGAAAGACTTCTAAACATGTCTGAACACCCGATTTAAAATCCACATTATGGGTGATAGCAGCAGATATCACTGAGAGCCTTCCTGAGCTGTGTGGGTTTCCATTTTCTTTTCTTTTCTTTTTTAACTTTTTATTGTAGTAAAATTGATACAACTCAAAATTTCCCATCTTACCCACTTTCAAGTATAAAATCCAGTGTTATTAGTTATGTCCATAGTATTTGATACCATTGCCAACATCCATTACCCAAACAGAAACTCTGCACTCCTTAAGCAGTAACTCCCCATTCCCCTCACGCCCAGCTCCTGGGAACTGTAATGTACTGGCTGTCTCTATGAATTTGCTTATCCTAGGTATACAATATTTGTCTTTCTGTGTCTAGCTTATTTCACTCAATGTGATGTCTTCAAGGTTCATGTATGTTGTAGCATGTATGAAAGCTTCATTACTTTTTACAGCTGAATAGTATTCCATTGTATGGATATACCACGTTTTGTTTATCTGTTTATCTGTTGAAGGACGCTTGGGTTGCTTCTACCTTTTGGCAATTGTGAATAATGCTACTGTGAACATTGGTATGTAAATATTTGTTTGAGTCCCTGCTTTCAATTCTTTTGGGTATAAACTTAAAAGTGGGGGACTTCCTGGAAGTTGGGCTAATAGAGTAGCTCGAGATTACCCTGCTCCATGGAAAAGTTAGAGAACAGACAGGATGGTGACTGAGGCAGTGATTCAGGACTGTGGCTGACCTGAGAGAGCCTTCTGCACCACACAGGGCGGCCCTGGTTGGAGACTGAGGAACTGAGAGGCAGAAAGCTGGAGCCTGGTGCAGAGGTGCAGAACCCATGGGAGTGCACAATGGGAGCTGGGGACTAGGAAGTAAGCCAGGCCATGTTCCTTGGACACCCTACCCTCACCAGTGTGGCTCCATTACTGGTGACCCACCCCACACCCCATGCACCCGAACCCCATCACCAGTTGCCATTCCCTGCACTCCAGGCACCCCACCCCTAGCCCAGTGCACATACCTGCCCCACATCCCCACTACAAGTGCAGCTCAACACACCTCTCCTGCACCCCTTCCAAGTACTACCTCCCTCTCCCTGTTCCCTGCAGGCTATTGACATCACATAAAGACTGCAGGCACTAATCTCCATACCTAGGCTACCCCTGCTCCCCGCCCATAAGGTCGCACAGCCTAACCGCCCCCCTCCAAGCTCTGAACATCAGTTTATGGTACTCCTAGGCCCATCCATATGCACAGACCCCCAGTCATGTCATTCAGCTCTGGTAACTACACTTTACAGCAGACCTAGAACTGTGCATGCACATAGCCCTCAGCCTCACTTCCCTGCTCTGAGAAAGTGCCAAACTGCACAGTCGGGTCACATCTGCCCCCAATCCATGAAGGCGTAATGCCGACCTGCTGCCACAGCTCCATGTATGCACACAAAGGGCCTTGTGCCTTAGACTAGCGCACACCAGGTTATGCCTTCCAGACCAGTGCACCCGCACAGCTACATCCTTCCTGGCCGCTGGGTGCCGACATTCAGAAGCATCCCCAACCTGCACCTATACTTGCCCTAAGACAAACTACCACACTGAGTGCCCTCACCCCATACCCTGCTCCCTACTGTACAACCATCCCACAAACACAAAGCCTTAGACTACTGAAAGAAATCAACTCCCAAAATAAATCAATCAAGATATTTACATGCCATGAAGACAGCAGAAGATCACTAAGCATATCACAATATAGACAGATATAGCCTTGCCTAATGACCAAATTAAAACACCAGAGGAAACACAGACGTTGGAACAACTAATCAGAGATGTTCATACAACTCTACTTAATAAAATAAGTGGGATAGCAAATGACATAAAGGAGATCAAGAAGACCGTAGAAGAGCATACAAAGAAATTTGAAAGAATAAATAGAAAAATAGCAGATATCACAGAGATTGAAGATTCTGTTGACCAAATAAGAAACATACTAGAGGCACACAACACCAGATTTGAAGAGACAGAAGAAGAATAAGTGATATAGAGGACAGGATAACTGACTTCAAAGACTCAAAACAACAAATGGCAAAAAAAGATGGAAAAAATTGAATTGGATCTCAGGGAAATGACAGACAAAACAAAGTGCACAAATATAAGAATTGTTGGTATCCCAGAAGGCAAAGAGAGGAGTAAAGAGCTAGGAAGAGTAGTTGTGGGTATAATGGGGGAAAACTTCCCAACCCTCATAAAGGACATAAATATACAAGTCAGAGAAACCCAAAGAACTTCAAACAAAATAAATCCAAATAGGCCTTCCCCAAGGCACATACTAATCAGTCTGTCAAATGTTGAAGAGAAGCAGAAAATTCTGAAAGTGATATGAGAAAAACAATCTACTACCTACAAGGGAAATCAAATAAGACTGAGTTCAGACTACTCAACTAGCACCCTGGAGGCGAGAAGGCAGTGGTATGATATATTCAAGATCCTGAAAGAGAAAGACTTCCATCCAAGAATTCTGTACCCAGCAAAATTGTCCTTCAAAACTGAGGGAGAGGGCAGGCAGCGGTGGCTCACTGGCAAAGTTCTCGCCTGCCATGCTAGAGACCCAGGTTTGATTCCCAGAGTCTGCCCATGTGAAAAAAACTGAGGGAGAGATTGAAGTTTTCACAACAAACAAATACTGAAAGAATTTGCCAACAAGAGACCAGCCCTACAAGAAATACTAAAAGGAGTTTTCTGCTGGCTGAAAAAAAAGACAGGAGAGGGAGATCTGGAGGGGGGCACAGAATTGAAGAGTACCACTATGGATAATTTAAAGAATATGAAGAGAAAGAGAGAAAAGAATATACAGATCTGACAAATAATACACAAAAGATAAGATGGTGGATTCAAGAAACGCCTATTCAATAATAACTTTGAATGTTAACGGACTAAACTTACCAATTAAAAGATACAGATTGGCAGAATGGATTAAGAAACATAATCCAGCTATATGCTGCTTACAAGAGACTCATCTTAGACATAAGGATACAAATAGATTGAAAATGAAAGGATGGAAAAAGATTTTCCACGCAAGTTGTAACCAAAAGAAAAGAAGGCAAGAATAGCTATAGTAATATCAGAGAAATAGACTTTAACTATAAAAACATCATAAGAGACAAAGAGCACTATATACCAATTAAAGGGTCAATTCACCAAGAAGATATAGCAATCATAAATGTTTATGCTTCCAATCAAGGAGCTCCAAAGTATGAGACAGACATTGGCAAAACTGAAGGGAGCAATAGGTTTCAATAATAACAGTAGGAGATTTCAATACACCACTCTCCTCTATAGATAGAACAACCAGACAGAAGATCAACAAGGGAATAGAGAAGTTAAATAACTTGATAAATGAATTAGACTGAAAAGACATATATAGGTCATTGCATCCCAAAGCAGAAGAATATACATTTTTCTCTAGTGCTCATGGAACATTCTCCAGGATAGATCATATGCTGGGGCACAAACAGGTCTTTATAAATTTAAAAACATTGAAATTATTCAAAGCACTTTCTCTGATCAGAATGGGATGAAGCTGGATCTCAATAACCATCAAAGAACTGGAGCATTCACAAATATATGGAGATTAAATAACACACTCTTAAACAATTAGTGGGTCAAAGAAGAAATTGATAGAGAAATCAGTAGCTATCCGAAGATGAATGAAAATGTGAATAAAACTTATCAGAACTTATGTGATGCAGCAAAGGCTGTGCCGAGAGGGAGAGTTTTTGCCCTAAATACTTATATTAAAAAATGTAAGAAAGGACAAAAATCAACGACTTAACAGCACACCTGGAGGAACTTGAGAAAGAACAGCAAACTAACCCCAAAGGAAATAGAAGAAGAGAAATAACAAAGGTTAAAGCAGGGATGAATGAATGGCAGAACAAAAGAACAATAGAAAAAATCAATAAAACCAAAACTGGTTCTTTGAGAAAATCAATAAAATTGATGGGCCACTAGCAAGACTGACAAAAAAAAAAAAAAAAAAAAAAGAGAGAGAATGCAAATAAACAAAATCAGAATGACAGGGGTTACTATGAACAACTATACACCAACAGACTAGACAACTTAGATGAAATGGACAAATTCCTGGAGACACACAAACAATCTACACTGGCTTAGGAAGAAATGGAAGATCTCAACAAACCAATCACAAATAAAGGGATTCAATCAGCTATCAAAAATCTTCCTGCAAAGAAAAACCCAGGGCTAGATGGCTTCACAGGGGAATTTTATCAAAATTTTCAAAAGAACTAATAATACCAATCCTGCTCAAACTTTTCAAAAAAAATTGAGGAAAAAGGAACTCTACCTAACTCAGTTTATGAAACTAATATCATTTTAATACCAAAACCAAGTAAAGATGCTATAAGAAAGTAAAAGTTCAGGCCAATTTCCCTAATGAACCTAGATGCAAAAATTCTCAATAAAATATAAGCAAAGTGAATCCAAGAACACATTAAAAGAATTTTACACCATACCAAGTGGGGTTTATACCAGAAATGCAAGGATAGTTCAACATAAGAAAATCAATTAATGTAATACAGCACATTGACAAATCAAAAGTGAAAAATCACATGATCATCTCGATAGATGCTGAAAAAGCATTTGACAAAATTCAGCATCCTTTTCGATAAAAACACTCCAAAAGATAGGAATCAATAGTAACTACCTCAATATGATAAAGGGAATATAGGAAAAACCGATAGCTAGTGCCATACTCAATGGAGAGAGACTGAAAGCTTTCCCCCTAAGGTCAGGATAAGACAAGGATGCCCACTGTCACCACAATTATTCAACATTGTGCTAGAAGTTGTAGTTAGAACAATCAGGCAGGTCAAAGAAATAAAAGACATCCAAATTGGAAGAAAGAAGTAAAACTCTCATTGTTTGCAGATGATATGATCCTCTACTTGGAAGATCCTGAGAAATCTACAGCAAAGTTATTGAGCTAATAAATAAATTCAGCAAGGTGGCGGGATATAAAATTAATGTGCAAAAATCAGTAACATTTCTATACATAAGCAATGACCTGGCTGAGAAGTCAGTTAAGGGAAAATTTTCATTCAAAATAGCAACTAAAAGAATGAAATACTTAGGAATGAACTTAACTAGGGACATGAAGGACTTGTACACAGAAAACTACATAAGATTGCTAAATGAAATCAAAGGAGATCTAAATAGCTGGAAAGATATTCCCTGCTCATGGATAGGAAGGCTAAATATAGTTAAGATGTCAATTCTCCCCAAATTGATGTACAGATTCAACAGAGTACCAATCAAAATTTTGACAACCTACTTTGAAGATTTGGAAAAGCTAATTACCAAATTCATCTGGAAGGGAAACAGATCTCGAATAGTTAAAAGCATCCTAAAAAAGAAGAATGAAGTGGGAGGATTAACACTCCCTGACTTTAAAACCCTATTATAAAGCCATAGTTGTCAAAACAGAATGGTACTGGCACAGTGATAGAAGTATTGACCAATGGAATCAAATGGAGAGTGCAGAAATAGTCCACCAAATCTATGGCCAACTGATTTTTGACAAGGCCCCCAAATCCTCTGCCCTGGGACAATATAGTCTTTTCAATAACTGGGCATGGAAGAACTGGATATCAATAGCCAAAAGAATGAAGGAGGACCCCTATCTTACACCCTACACAAAAATTAACTCAAAGTGGATCAAACACCTAAATATAAGAACTAGTGCCACAAAGCTTCTAGAAGAAAATGTAGGGAAACACCTTCAAGTCTGAGTAGTAGGAGGTAGCTTCCTAAACTTTACACCCAAAGCACAAGCAGCAAAAGAAAAAAATAGATAAATGGGAATTCCTCTAAATCAAATGCTTCTGTACTTCAAGAGACTTTGTCAAAAGGTGAAGAGGCAGCCAACACAATGGGAGAAAATATTTGGAAATCATATATTGGACAAAGCTTTGATTTCCTGTATATATACAAAGAAATCATACAACTCAACAACAAAAGAACAAACAATCGAATTATAAAATGGGCTAAAGATATGAATAGTCATTTTTCTGAAGAGCGAATACAGATGGCTCAAAAGCACATGTAGAGATGCTTATTTTCATTGGTTATAAGGGAAATGTAATTCAAGACTACAATGAGATACCACCTCACACCTATAAGAATGGCTGCTACTAAACGAACAGGAAACTATAAATGTTGAAAAGGATATGGAGAAACCTGGACACTTAGGCACTGCTGTTGAGAATGCATAATGAGTGCAGCTACTGTGAAAGACTGTTTGGCGGTTCCTCAAGAAACTAAATATTGAGTTGCTCTATGACCTAGCAATAGCACTACTTGTAGCAGCACAACCTTCGTCCATAAGTACACACCACCGTTCACCAATCTACTTTTCCATCGGTGCATCCTTCAGCCACCTGCAGTCATCAGGCATCATAGAGGGCCCAAAGTCCGCAGTCTGTCAAAATGACACAAACTGACATTTGTACACCAGTGTTCATAGCAGCATTATTCACAATTGCCAGAAAATGGAAACAAACCAAATGCACATCAACAGGTGAATGGATCATCGTGGTATATACATACAATGGAATATCATGCAGCGGTAAGACAAAATAACGTCCTGAAGCACATGGCAAGATGGATAAGATTGAGGACATAATGCTGAGTGAAATTAGGCAGAAACAAAAGGGTAGGTACTATAAGATTCCACTTTTATGACCAGCATAAAGGTATAAGCAGAGGCTTTTAATACAGATTATAGGAAACTTAGCCCTACATAGAAGCTAGAGATAGGTGAACTGTTAGCTAATGAAGTTGAACTCCAATATAAGGGAATAAATGGGAGTGAAGGTGGTTCTCTGGTGGGTCTATTAGTAATATTACCAAATTGAAGATGAACAAGATTAAAAGGGGTTGTGTAGACCTACGTATCCCACTGATTAACACTTAAAATATGAATTAGTTCTTACAATAATTACTCCAAAGGTATGATTCTTGTACAAAGAGTGTCAAATTCCAGGGTACAGGGGGAAAACTGCTATTGCATGCTATGAGCTATGTTCAAAAGGAAACCATCAGCACTACCGCAGCACCAGCAGAATTAAATAATGGGGGGAGGGACAAGAGTTAAGAGGAAGTTTAGATTTCCTATTTGGTGAGGGTGTGTTTGTTGGTTTTCTTTGTCTTGGGAACAATGAAATTATCTAAAATTGAGAATGTTGATAGACTGTGGACTTTGGGCCCTCTATGATGCCCGATGACTGCAGGTGGCTTAAGGATGCACTGATGGAGAAGTAGAATGGCAAATGATGGTGTATACTTATGAACAAAGGTTGTGCTGCTACAAAAAGGAACAAAGTCGTGACGCATGCAACGATGTGAATGAACATGTGGGACATTTGATGAGACAAAATAAGCCAGAAACAAAAGAACAAGAATGGTATGGTCACTTTTAGAAAATGCTTATAAGAAAACAGGGGCCTAGATTGTAAGCTTATAAAGCAGACACATTAAGTCCGGAGTGGTGATTTTAGGATTTCTGGATTTTGAGAGGCTGTTTTATATATATAACCTGATATTTAGAGATAAGAAGGAAGCCAAACAGGTTGGGGTTAAAGTAATTCCTAACATAGGGGTAAGGAAGACAGTGTCTATGTTTTAGAACCACACATACTCTTTGAGACCAATGGAAGAAAGGTTTATTTGGTCTGAAACTGAAATTTTCTGTAGTGCATAATATAATTCAACCTATCTATATAGTTCATTTGAACAATTGAAACACAGGGAGCCCAGAATAGGAAAGAGGTCCTTTAATCCTGTATAGATTATTGTAATGCCTGCATACATCCTAGAGTATATTAAGCAGATAATCAAAAAGTACTGGCAAAAAAAAAAAAAATGTATTGGCAATGTCCCCTGAGGGATGGAAGAAAGAATATGGAACTATTAAACTTTACATCAGGAATCCCCTTATACTGTGTCAAACTTTAGGGATAACCAAATCAATAGGCCATGCCCTCAATCATGAGGCTTACTCTTATGAAGCTTATGTGGGTAGCAGAGAAGCTTAGACTACCTATAGGCATGCCTGAGAGTTAACTTTTGGAGGACCTCTTTTGTTGCTCAGATGTGGCCTCACTCTCTAAGCCCAATTCTGCAAGTGAAATTGTTGCCCTCCCCATTACATGGGATATGACTTCCAGGGGTGAAAGTTTCCTTGGTGATGTGGGAGATGACTCCCAGGGATGAATCCAGACCTGGCACTGTGGAATCAACAATTCCATACTGACCAACAGGGGGAAAAGAAGTACAATTAATAAAGTATCAGTTGGTATAATCTAGGAATGCCTAGAGTGTATAATAATAGTGACTAAATGTACAAATTTAAAAATTTTTTTTGCATGAGGAAGAACAAAGGAATGTCATTACTGCAGGGTGCTGAAAATAGATGGTAATTAATATTTTAAAATCTCGCCTTGTGTATGAGACTAAAGCAAAAAAATGTTTATTTGGTCCAAAATTTATATTTTGACTAGTGCATTTCCTAATATAACTTATGTAGATAGTTTGATTGAATGCCATAAGTACTTGGAATCTCAGGTAGGACATGAGATTTTTTGGTTTGTCCACAATGATGCCCCGATGAATCCCAGAGTGATTTAATCAGTGAGTGGGAAAGTATTTGCAAAGTCCCCTTCGGGGAATGGTGAGAACGGGGAGAAATTCAACTTCCCCAAGTTGAATTCTTGATATTCTCACAGCAGTGTGGACAACCAAAGCTATAGGCTGAGCCCCCAATGTTGGGGTTCGTTCATATGAAACTTAACCCCACAAAGGATAAGTCAAGTCTACTTAAAATTTAGGTATTAGAGTCACCCCCCAAGAGAGCCTCTTTTGTTGCTCAGATGTGGCCTCTCTCTCCAGGCAACACAACAAGCAAACTCATCACCCTCCCCCTGTCTACGTGGGACATGATTCCCAGGGGTGTGGACTTCCCTGGCAACGTGGGACAGAAATCCTAGAATGAGCTGAGGCTCAGCATCAACGGACTGAGAAAACCTTCTCAACCAAAAAGGGGAAGAGTGAAATGAGACAAAGTGGCAGTGACTGAGAGATTCCAAACAGAGTCGAGAGGTTATCCTGGAGGTTATTCTTATGCATTAAGTAGATATCACCTTGTTATTCAAGATGTAATGGAGAGGCTGGAGGGAACTGCCTGAAAATGTAGAGCTGTGTTCCAGTAGCTATGTTTCTTGAGGATGATTGAATAATGATATAGCTTTCACAATGTGACTGTGTGATTGTGAAAACCTTGTGTCTGATGCTCCTTTTATCTACCCTGTCAACAGACAGGGGGAACAAATGTTAAAATAAATTTAGTTTGAAATGCTAATGTAAGCAAGAGGTAAGGGGTATGGTATGTATAATCTTTTTTTTTCTTCCTGTTTTCATTTTATTTCTTTTTCTGTTGTCTTTTTATTTCTTTTTCTGAATTGATGCAAATGTTCTAAGAAATGATGAATATGCAACTAAGTGATGACATTGTGAATTACTGATCATATATGTTAATGTTTTTAAAAAAAATAAAATAAATAAAGTATCAGTGGCAGAGAGAGTTAAAATAGAGTCGAGAGGCTACTCTGGAGGTTGGTCTTATGCAAGTTTCAGGTAGACCTTGCTACCTATCATAACCTGTCAACCCCCAAGCAGGACCATTCCAGCCAATCCTAAAGAACGCCTCGGGCAATATATAAGATTCCACAAGGGTTCCATGCACTAGAGTAACTTTCCAGAAACCAACAACCTCCTGATGGGTCCCTGGTCCAGGTAGGTCCTGAAACCTAGCCAGCCTCTCCAGAACATCAGATAGTTCCCTCTTCCTACTCCATATTAGTGACAGACCCTTCCAATATGAAAAATGTAGAATTCCTATAGCCCAAACATTGCTAAAGAGAGGGATGGAAAGATCAAAGGTGATGGTGGAGTTATACAGAGAAGATAGGATTTAACAAATGACTATGAATCCTGAATCATTCCATTGATACCTCTTTTAGTCTCCAGTATTTTAGTGCAGCTAGAAGTAAAAACCTAAAATTGTAAAATTGCAATCCATATCAAACTCTGAAATATGTTCTACAACTAATTGTGGTGCTGTGCTTTGAGATTTATAGCTTTTTTGGGTTTGTATTATTTTTCACAAAAATAGAAGGAAAAAAAAGCCGATTGTAATGATAAAAAAACAGTTAAGCCCTCTAGGCTACTATATTCTGAAGCAGCTAGAAACAAAAATATGAAAGGATGGTATGGTAGCCTGTGATAAACTCTGGGATCTGTCCTGTGATTACTTGTTGAAGAGTGCTTTGAAAACTATTGCTTTTTTATTTCTTTGCTTTGTGTGTATGTTATACTACACAGTAAAAGGAGTTAAAAATAAGAATTAAAAAACCACAAAGGAAACATTTCAGCAGGATATACTTAATTTGTACCGATTTTTAAAATCTCAATCATTACATAATCAGAAGTAAGCAATAAATGTCATTTAAAAAATAAAAATAATAAATAAATAAAAACTTAAAAGTGGGATTTCCAGGTCATATGGTACTTCTGTGTTAAACTTTGTGGGTAACTAGCTGCCAAACTGTTTTTCACAGCAGGGCACCATTTAACATGACCACCAATGATGTATTAGGGTCCCAATTTGTCTGCATGCTTGGCAACACTTACTTTCTATTTTTTAAATAATAGCCACCCTAGTGGGCTGTGAAGTGGTATTTCATTGTGGTTTTCATTTGCATTTCCTGATGACCAATGATAGTGAAGATCCTATCCTGTGCTTATTGGTCATTTGTATATTTTCTTTGGAGAAATGTCTATTCAAGTCCTTTGCCCCTTTTTTAATTGGATTATTTGTCTTTTTGATCTTGAGTTGTAGTAATTCTCCATGACTTTTGTAGATAGATAAAATATTAAACTATTTTGGAACGCAACTCTCTCCTTATGCATCTCTCTTGATAATTTCTCGATTCTGGCTATGGAGTGGTATTAGTTAATAATAGAGCATTTGCTATTTTTAGAAGGTGTCATGGAATGTTGTTTCTTGAATGTTGGATGGTAGGCTTCCACTGACAATTCAACAAGGAATCTGTAGGCTTGAAGGAGGGCGTTCTTCAGACAAGGGTCATATGTTCTCCCACCCACTTCTTAGAAGCAAGGATGGGAATTTTAAAGCCTTACCCTCCATAACACATAGAAGCACGTACATATGCATACACATGGAGAAGTTGAGCTACCTGGCCAGTTGTATTTCAGTGGGAGTTTTGCATATGTTCTAGTGGGATTTTTGGTTCTGTGCTCTCAAGCAGTGATGCAATGGCTTGGACACACATACCTGGAGACTTCCCAAGAATTCTAATTTGGGCAAAAATGAAAGAGAAACACAATTTGCCAGACACTGGTAAAGAACAGAATAGGGTCGTATGTTATAAGGGAGGAAAGCCTCCAGATCACAGACTGTGCAGAAAAAATCCAAACACAGAGAGAACATGTGGACTTTCTCATGTTTCAAAATGGTATTAAAAATGTTTTCTTCCAGCAAATTATGTGGGTCAACAGCGTGGTGTGTGCTTTCCTGGTGTTTGAGCTTACCTTGTCATCCTTGAAACTGTGGCTCTTCCTGTCTTCTAATGTTTTGTTTTGGCATGGGCAGGCTCTGGAAATCAAACCCGGGTCTCTGGCAGGGCAGGCAAGAACTCTGCCACTAAGCCACGGTTGCACCTCCCTCTTCTAATGTTTTGAGGATGCTACTCTTTAAAAAGCCTTCCTTTCAGCCTCAATGACTTCTCTGTAAAATCTCATTCACTTACTCATCCAGTAAGCATCTATTGAGCAGATGGTACTATGTGCTGTTTCAGGTACTGGAGATGCTACAGGGCATAAAGCAGGGAGGCTCTCCCACGTCTGATTGTCTAAGAGAAAATCTTTTCTTCTTTTTCTCCTCCAACGCTAAAGAAATGGAACATACGATGTCTACAATAACAACTTAAATGTACGGCTTCCTTCATGCTTCCCTATAGACATCATTTAACTTGGTTGGATGATAACCAGAAATATTTCACGTCATACTAGTGACATATAGTATGGTTTCACCGATGAAGAACTGTTTTAGCACTCTAGAGATCTAGCTTCTTGCTTTTGTCATCCTTTATTACTTTGACTTATGAGGGATCAAACAAATGCTTGCCACCTCTTCAGAATCCCTGTGGTTTAGAATTTGTAAATCCTGCCCACTAGATTTGATTGTTAAAGTTTCACATATTTTGCAAGCTCATTGACATCACGTTGGTAGCTTGAAGTTAATCACGATGGGAGTATTTATAGCACAAAATAGACATATGCTAAAAACTCATGTTTTTTTTTTTCACCCAGAAAGTCAGTTGGTGAGCATTTTCTAGCCTATCAGTGGTTAAAGGGTAGAGTAAGTCCCCTAATGGGAGGTGAAAGTTTGGAGAGACATCTGACATAAGCAAACCAGAGGGTTATCATTTAGCAAACCCAGGACCTTTCATGTTTTTTTACTGGTAATACACCTTTTAAACTAGTTAAGCATTAGGTTTGACTGAGAATGATAGGAAATTCAAAAATAAATGGTTTAATAAGGTAGAAATGTTTGTTTTTCTCCTATAAAAAGTCTGGATGTGATCAGCCTGATGCTGGTACATGTTCCATGAGGTGAGGGGCCCAGGTTCCTTCCATGCATTTGTTCTGTCATTCCTGGCACTCCATTACCAAGATCATTTGAAGATCCGAGGCGCCTTCTCTGGCTCCAACCATCCTGTCCACGTTCCAGCCAGCAAGAAGACAAAGGGAGGCGGCGGCAGGCTACCCTCTTTTAAGGACAGTTTCTGGAAGTTGTGTCCTTCCACTTGCTTTCCGCTGGCATAAGTCAGTTACAGGACCAACGTCGCTGCTAGGGCAATTGAGAAATGCAGTCTTATTCTGAGGGCCACGAGTCCAGTTAAAAAGTAGAGGTTCTGTTACTGAGGAAGAGGGAGAGAGTGGAGACTGGGGGACACACACGTCCCACACGTCCCAGATGGCTCCTTTCTCAGTTCATGGTCATCCTTTGGGTTCAGAGCTGACATGGCTTATGGCGTTTCCTTGTATGTGTGTAAAGACACTGCACACATGTGCAGTGTCGTGTGACTGCTTAACGGGCAATGCTTTTCACTGAGGAAGTTTGAAAACACAGGCCCCTCAAATGCTGGAGAGAATGACCCGTGGGAAACACTGCCCTCTCCCATCACAGCTGTGTTGCAGGTGGGTAGAGCCCACCAGCCCGGACGCCATGAGCTGTACACATGGGTCAGGAAAATCTGTCACTCGAGAGAGCCATCACAGATGTCTGCGGGAATGTGGAAGAGGGAAAAGCAGGGGCTAATTCTGAATGGCCCCTGGGGGTTAAACGAGGGCACTAGGTGCAAGTGAGAGAGATGGTTTCCTACCCAAGGAGGAATTTCTAAGCATCAGAGCTGCCTGCCTGCTGCCCAGGATAGTACATGTCACCCTTGGGCAGAAATGTCCCTCCCTCAGCTGTGTGAGCACCAGGCAGATGTGTGTGGCACGGACAAGATGACCTCACCTGCCCGGAGTCGCTGCAAGCCTGCAAACTGGTTTTCCAAGGAGGGAAGTAATGGGCTTCCACAGCAATATTTAGCCCCAATGAAAGACCGATCCTCTAAGTGGCAGAAGTGACAGTGTCACCCCTGCTCTCATTGCTTTAAGGAAAAAAAATACATATTTTATCATCCTGAGTTATTCTTGGGAAAATTGAGGCCCTGGGATTTGCTCCTAATTCAGTGCAAAAGCACAGTGAGTGAGTAAAGGGGCAGGGAATATAGCTCTGTGTTTCTGATTTCTAATGTCCCATAAATTAGTTTCCCTTTTCAATGAAAAATTTGCATGATCTTAAAACTTAAAAAAAAAAAGTTTGGCTGTCGCATGAGGGAAAACTAGCGTCATATAGTGAGAGATGCAGATGTTCAAAGAAATAAATCACATAACTTGAAAATCAAGCTATAGCCTGGAATAAATTTTCTTCTGTCCAACATGTAAAATCCATGGCAATACAAAGATAATTATGGCAATATTTCGTGCCCTTCCCTGGATCCTGGCACAGACTTGCCCTCTCTGGCGTCTACCTCACTCAGTAAAGATGAAAAAATAAATTAAAACGCGAGAAGCCCTGCTGCAGAGCCTTTGAAGAACCCAGAGGAAAAGATGGGGTGTATTTCTTAGGCATGGCCTCGACCTGACGTCCTCGGGGTGAGTCGCTTCCCCCACCCCCACCCCCACTGAATTTGGCTGTAAAATAATAACAACAAAATTGTGTTTCCTAAGAACTGCGGTCCGCTTTGGCTTGCCTCGCTCAACCGTCAGGAAGAAAGCAAGTAAGAAGGGGTGAGTAAAAAGCCCTCGTCCCCAAACCTCCAGGCAGCTGGGGACCAAGGACTCCCCCCCGCCCCCACCCCGCATCAAATAAGCTAAGTTTCTTTGAAATTGGACTTGAGAGTGGTGGGTTCCAATCCGATTGTAATTGCTGCTTCTCCTTGTGGATTTGCACTTGTGACCTGAAGCATATAAAATCGGGAGGGCATAGTGTGAGTAAGAAATGCATAAAGGGGAGAAAGGAAAGGGGAGGGGAGGCGGGGATAAGACAGGACGGGAAAAGCCCATTTCTTAGTGGACCTCAGACCTTCTGTTTTGCCAGGGTTTGGCCCAGGGCCAGGTAGAACAAAAACAGTAGGAATGGCAGACTCAACCCTAGCTTTGTTGATGTGCGAAGGAACTGGGAACTGGGACTGTGTGTTGTATGTTGTCCCCTTCCAGGCAGCTGTCCCCCTGACTGCCCCCCATAGAGTGGGGGCTGGAGAGCCAGCCTGGGTGTGTCTCTGTCCAGCAGGTGGTCAGCACAGCCTGCAGCCTGGCCAGGTGGCTCAGTGGGCGTTCCGGGAGGGGACGGAAAGTGACACATGGCTCTCCTATGCAGTGCCAGAGCCTGGCGTTTCTGGGAGGGCTTGGAATGTCCCCTTTCTGCTTTTGTCCTTTAGCCTCTACTGAGCTGAGCTTCGTTTACATTCTTTCAGTGGTGTTATTGAAAAGTCTTGGCAGCTCCGAAATGTTTGCAGTGTCCTTTAGCTCCCATTAGGGTTTTTCTTTTTCTTTCTTTCTTTTTTTCTTTTTTTTGTTTTTTTGGCTAGCTTTTACCCAGCATCTGGAAAGATCTACTGGACATGCTTTTTCAAGAATCCACTTTACCCTCAGGGAAACCAGGAAAGCAACAAGCCATCCACTGGTATAAGTCTGGAGGAATTTTTCTGCCCCTTGAACTACGGTACTTTCTTATTTCTTAGACAAGCCCATGTCTGGGGTTATGAAACTGCTAGGGGACAACCTGAGAGCAGAGAGCAGAAAGGAGGGGTCGTCTTTTTACATTATATGACCTTTCTGTCAGTATTGAGCCCAGGGGGTAGAGGTGATGGTCTGGGAAGGAAACTGTTGCTATAACAGGGAGGCCCTCATACCTGAACTTCTTTTGGGATCTTAAGAATTTTATTTAAAAAAAAATAATGGTAATCCACGTGCTCTCAGCTGGATGGACGGCTCCCAGCGTTCCATTCCGTGGCACGTCCCTGCAGTGACACTCACCTGTAGTTTTACACGCAGTAGCACCTTCTCATCACCTGCTGGTCTCCGTCCTCAGAGCTGCCTTATGAAGAGGGAGGAATGCAACCTACAGTTTCTGGAAGAAATGTGCAGAATTTGCCTGCTCCTCATGGAATTCAAGCCAGATGTTTAACTGAAGACCGCTCCATGTTAAAATGCATGCGTGCCTTTTTTCAGGCAGCTAATTAAAGCACAATAGAAAACCTCTGGAATCCAAAGTGCTCCACTGCTACAGGCAAAATTCCCTGCCAGCCATGGCTCATCAAAACGAGTTTGTGTGCGAATGCTTGAACAAAAGAAAGCACCTTCGGGCTGGGTGAGGAATGAGATCTTGGCTCTCACTTAGCAGCTCCTTAACTGCTGGCCTATGTCAAATCCCTTGGAGAAAACTTCTAACAGAAAAAGAATTACAGATGTGAGGTTTGGTTTAAGAGAAGTAAGTCTGTGTGTTTTAATTTGTGTACTGTGGGGCATAAGCAGTTAATCATATGCTCCCCAAGGTCACAGCGTGGCTCCTAAGCGCTCTTAATTCTGAACACAGCACAGTTTTTTTTCTGGACTGGCTCCAGTCTTTGGGCTTTGCTAGTAATTGATGGACTTTCAAGGCCGTGGAATTTGGCCCCACTTAGAGGCTGAGCCCGAGAACCGGGCTTGTGGGGTCAGCAGGGCTGCCCTGGACAGCTCACGGGTCTTCTCACGAGGGGCTTGGATCTTTGCCTACGGCCAGCGTCATCACCAAAGTGGAAAGAAACACAGGGAAGACACTTCGGCGCCTTTAAAGTGACTCAGCCATGGAAAAATAATAAAGCAGGTGAAGGTTCCAGAAGCAGGGGCTGGTGTGTGCCATATCATTATTTTTTCCTACATGGCATTTCATGGGTCATTGCATCCCACTATGAATGCGCACAAAGAGGCAAATAAAGGGCAAAGGAAAGGTCCCTTTCCAAAGCTCCCTGCTCACTCACGCCTATGCACACCTCTGCAATTATTTGTTTTCCTGCTTGTTGAAACATCTCAGAGGTCAACTTCAAAGTCCCTTTGACACTGCTGGCACAGTTTCACCCAGCTAACAGCAAACTGGCAGGGCAGCTGCTTTGGTTTTGGTGCTCCTCCCCCCACCCCACCATACAGCTGAACAGTTTGTTTAATATTCTTTGATGTTGACTGTGATCTTTTCACTTTGCGTTTCCTTTGTTGTCCTTTCCACTGTTGGGGACGTGGTTAAGATAAACCACCTACCAAGGAGGTTTTGGGGTGCAGAAGGGATTGTGAGGGTGTGAGCAGTTTTAGATGTGCTCCTGTTCCAGCTTCAGTGGCTAAGGAGGGCTTTGGAAGCCAGGTGCCTCCTGGCACCCTGGCCTGGGCAAGGTCACCTGTGTGAGTTGTACATCCATTTAACTTAGAAATGAATACTGAAGGTCTTGTGGCCCAAAAGGAAGGATTATTGGGTGTTGATGCTGCAGGGAGGGGAATTCCAAGCTCCAGCAGCCACAGACCTGATTCAGAACCTCTCCATTCATTCTCCCCTCCATGCCAAAGGATGCCCTCCCCGCCTCGGATGGTCGTGGAACTGTTTACATGCCATCCCTTTAGATGAACTGATGTCTGTAAACAGTGACACAGTCTTCCATCCAAACCTCTCTTGATTTCGAAGGAGAAAATAGAGTGATTTATTTCCCAGTGCCCTTCTGTTGACCTTGCCTGGGGGAGAGGGCCAGCAGAGCTGAGGATGACCTCATCCCATTTCTGCAGGATTTCCTGGGACCACAGAGCCTCATTCTTCCATCGCCTTTCTGTGATCAGCCACATTCAATCTATCAGCTTTCAGAGCCGGGCGTAGTGACATCCACTATTTGCCCCTTTGGGACTCCAACGCGAGGGCTCGCAAACGCGCAGAGAAACAATGGTGCTTTAGCTGGTCCTGGAGACCGCCTGCAGCGGAGAACCTGGGGGCTGAGTCTGCGAGGTGGGACACGCTTTAGAAGCTCTGCTGCTGGAGGTGGGGAATCGCAGGCTGGAAGGAGATGGCAGGGCTTTGATGGGGAGTAAATGGCACTGTGTTGTTGCCGGAAAAGGATTTTGGCAGGACAGTTGTTTTGAGTATTCTGCGGCTTAGAATGGAATTTCCTACAGGCTGGACTAACCATGAAAAATGTCTCTACCTTCAGGAGTCCCGGACGTGCAGTAGAGTCTTGCTGGGGGAAATGTCAGCTTGGACCATGGCTGCGCGAGGTCTGGACAAGCGAGGAAGTTTCTTTAAGGTAAAGAGACGGCTGGGTTTTGACTAACTGCCAGCTTGCTCGCTCTGCTGGGTGGCTGCAGGGAACTCTGCTGGCCCAGCCAGCTCGGCCTGGGGGCGCCTATCTGAGGCCAGCTGCTTGTTTTACAGTAGGCTGGAGTTTTTGTAATTTCGTGCTCCAGCACAAGCACGGGATGCTCTGGCACAGAGAGATGCTACAGTGTGTAAAAAATGATTGAGACGGCCGTTATTTGGAACCTGCTTAGCCTTTGCTTTTTTGGGTTGGGCAGTCTTAGGATGGAAGCTGAACGTTGCATCCCGGGTGAATGGATGCTCTCACTCTGTGTTCTACCCTTTACCTGATTGTGTGAATCACTTGGATGCTCCTAAACAAAATGAAATAGTTCAGGTTCCTGGGTCTTACCCTAGACCGACTAAACCTTATTTCCTAGCTAAGAATCTGTGCTTTATCAAACACTGGCAGACCTTCTTATGATCAGACAAGGTGTGGGACAGCCAGGTCAAAAGTCTACAACTTTTCTGTATTCATCTGGATGTTAACTGGATAAAATTACCCTGCTGGCTTAATGAGATAAGATCTTAAATAGGTATTTTATTTATTATATATGTGTGTGTTATGCATTTTAAATTAGGAGTTGGTGGTCATTCCTAATTTATACTTGAGAATTAACTTCTTTCTTGTGGCTTTTTGTTTTGTTTGCTTTCTCTCAGTCTCAAAATAAAGGCATACACTGTTGTCAAAAATTTGGCAAAGAGTCACATAAGAAAGTAGTAAAATGGGTATAATATGTGCATTTGGAATCTATCACAGGCAGATGCCCTGACACCAGATCCTTTCTCTTCAGGAAGAAATGAATAGAGCTAATTCAGCTTTATTACCAAGGGCAATTGTCTATGGTTAATAATTATCCCAACCCTTACAGGTTATTAGTATTATCAACTTTTATTTATATGCTTCCCATTTTCAGGAAACCAAAAGTGATTTATTGCATCAATTAGCCACTCCATAAAAAGCCACCAGAAAAGCCTGTTGATAAGGGAAAGCTGAGTTGATTGAACCTGCTGTAGTAAGGAAGCACAGGGCCAGGGGGCAGTGCTAGGGCCTGAGCACGTAGAGGTGGGAATGGCATATTTATAAGGTTTGGGGGCCTAGGCTCTGAGGGTTTAAGCTGTGTTTTCTGAGGCAGTAAACTGATTGCATTTTGGTGAAGTTCGTGAATGAGGGTCTTCGTGTGAGCCTTAGCAAGTAAATCATTATTTGATGGGCTAGCCATTTTTCCAGGTGAGCAAACTGTTTGCCAGGACAAATTGTCTTGTAGGAATTTCCTGCAGCAAACAGTGACGTTATTTATTGGTTTACAGCCTTAACCTCCTGGGCAAGAGGATCCTGTAACAAAGAGTTTATGTTGACACAGATGGTCTCCATTCTCAGCCCTGATATAGTTCAGCTATGTGGACACAAGTTGTCTCCATTCTCAACTGATGTGCTCAGTTTTAGTCGCACCTCTATAACATCCACCCACATGAGGCAGGTAAGGGAAAGGGGTGGTCCTCAACTCTCCTGGGGACTGGGAGCTGAGCTGGGGGCCTCCTGACCCCCTCCTCCAGGATTGCTTCTTATACTGAAATATTTATTTGCCTCTGGTAGAGAGGATGAATCTGCACTCCTCCTCAGTGCAAGGCATTGCCTAAATCAGCCTAAAATATTGGTTGATCCACAATTACCAACTTATACTGCTCAGGAAGCACTGCGGAGTTATAGTTTATGTAGTGGATAAATTATAAAGTAAATGCAGAAGAAAACAGAGTATAATCAAAACTGCCCTGGAAAATTCTTTAGGAAAGTGCCATGTTGAATCTAATGTACAAACTATCATTTGTTCCATTGTAGGAAGTTTTTCCTGCAGTTCTGGGAAGAAGCATGTTGCCTGTTTTTTTTTGTTTGTTTGTTTGTTTTCAGTTGTACACCAGGTAAAGAAGTTGACTTGTACTTCTGGGCTATGTTATATGAAAGACAATCAGGCAAGAGAGCTAGACCTGCAGGAATGTGCTGCAGGCAATCCAGGTGTCTCTCGGATCTATTGGCCCCTCCTGCGTCAGATATGATGGAGGGAAATGTTGGTGAAAGGACCTGAACTATTTGACTTGTTATTGTCTATATTTTTTTCCTCCTACATTTATATTGCTTAATTTATTTCTTAGATGCTCCATGTAAATGATGCAGTTGCCCTGCATTTCTTTTCTTTCTTTCCTCCTTTTTATAGACATTGTTCTCCTTTATTGCTTCTGTTCCATAATTGGCCACCAGCATTAGGCATGTCTGCAAGGATGAAATAAACCGCCCTTTGGACATTCAGAACCTTTTTGAAGGTTCATGAGATGGAGCGGCATTCAGGTGCCGAGATGATTTGTCACTCAGGACACTCTGGGACCCTTTGGTCTTTTAAATTTTATTTTACTTTTCAGTCCTCGTGCTTCACTTCATTTGACATTTATTGAGCACCACAGTCTACCAGGATCTGCGCTAGGCACTGTGGGGAAGGAGACAAAAACCAGAAGTCATCCCTCATCTCACGAAGCTTTCTGTCTGGTGGCAAAGAAAGATAGTGATCAAATAGTTATACCCCTAAAAACATAAAAGATAAAAATATGCTTCATGTGAAACGTAAAAGGGGCTCTGCGAATTTACAACCTGAACTGAAGTTCCAGAGAAATCTTTCTGGAGGGAGGGGCCTTTAAGAGCTGCAGGGTTCTGCATCTTATCTAGGAAGGTGGGGGTAGGACGCAATTTAGGAGTGACTGCAGAGGCGATGGCATTGTATCTCCTAACACGTTTTGAGGCCCTGTGGCTGGATAGGACAGCTTTGTCAAGGGTGAGATTTCTTAATTACATTCTCAGCTGGTGGCTAGAGTTCATGTGCTTCTCCTTCCTTTCGGGGTTGTTAGGGCTCACGTGATTTTGTATGATATGGGGATAATAGAGATCCAAAGGCCCTCACTGGACCCCTTTTCAGTCATTACCTTCCTCTCTTGGATTTGGGTTGTTAAACCAGAGATCCTAAGCAGTCATCGCAAGCCTCAATTTGTGGTTTCCCATCTATCCTGGCTCATGGGAATGACTCCAATGAGTTGTAGGATTCAAGAGGCCTGGATAACGCAGAGACTCTCTGAGCCTTTTGGGATCACTGAGTATGCCCCGTGCTTGTTGTTCATGTGGAATCACATCTGGGAAATTCTGGCCACAGGAATCCTGTGCTGGACAAACGCATGGGTACAGGCCTTCCCAGCACCGTTGTTCATTTTTCTCATCTGCTTATGAGAAATAGCATCTCCGTGCTCTACAGGGCCAGTGCGAGCACACTGGGGTGCATGCCCCAACAAGGCAGCCAACGTTACCTGTATTTGTATTTGAGAGTGTTTAATACATGGAGAATAGACATCTCTCCCTATTGCTATGAAATTCCAAGGATGTGAGGTGTGAAAGAGGTCGTATAAGAAAGACGTTATCTAGCCTGAGGAGGTTCTAGGTAGTTCGGAACCAGGGACAGGGAAGCCCAAAGTCGTCTTTGATCCCTTCTTTTCCTGAATCTCCCCCAAGCCATCCCCATCCCTTTAAGGCTCTCAAGACTGGCAAGATTCCCTGGAGTCTCCAAGCTCCACCCTCTCCTTCCCTTCCCTACATCCACTTCCTTATCCTTATCAATCATGGATAAGGATCCATGAATCCTTATCCATTCATGATGTGGGCATCATGGATTGTGCCCATCATCCACTTACGCTGCTCCTGAAGGTGAGTGTGTGTGGTGTGTGTGTTTGTGTGTGTGTCCTGAGCCATCCCATTGATCTGCGTTACCTGCTTGTGGGCACTGGCTCCTTGTTGTGTCCAAGACCAAGCTGATGCTTCGCCTTGATGTCGGAGGACCCCCGGGCTTTGCCCACACCTCCCCCCACCGTCCACCCTGTCCTCCTTTTGCGCCGTCATCGCTCATGTTCTCCAAGCCTGCCGCGACGCCCCGCTCCGGGCCTTTACCCTGTGTCTCCCTCCTCCACGTCCCACCCCTCCCCACCGGACCCCCAGCTGTCTTTCCAGGCTGGCTCTGGACCCCACTCCATCCGCTGGTAACTAAGCTCAAGTGCAAAGAGTTAGTATCTTCCACAACTTTCTTCTGAAGATAAAATGGTGGCAGAAATGTCACAACAGCCTAGTTGTAGCCCCAGTGTGGTTCCAGGAAGTAAACTTCCATCCATAACTTAAGCGCCACCATGAGGGACTTGACCGCAAAGGGCAGAGCGAATCCCTCTGCCTCCGGGACAGTGGAGTGGTTGCTTTTAATTGACTTGGAAGAAAATATGCTTAGACCACATGAATCCTGTTCTTCTATCCCTGAAGATCCCAGTCTATGTGTGATTGTGATTGTGAAAACCTTGTGTCTGATGCTCTTTTTATGTAGGGTATGGACAGATGAGTAAAAAAATGTGGATTGAAAATAAATAATAGGGAGAACCAAGGTTAAAAGATTGAGTAGATTGAAATACTAGTGGTCAGTGAGAGGGAGGATAAAGGGTATGATATATATATTTTTTCTTTCTTTTACTGGAGAGTTATAAATGTTCAAAAAAAAGATCATGGTGATGAATACACAACTATGTAATGTTATTGTGAGCCACTGATTGTACACCAATGCTTATAGAATTGCTTGTATGTCAAGAATGTTTGTATGTTTGTTTGTTAAAGTCTGACAATAAAAATATTTGTTGAAAGAGGAAAAAAGAAAAGATCCCAATCTAGGGTGAGAGCAGCCAGACCCAGGCTTGCAGGTCAACTGGGCACCCCAACACCCAGCTTGTCTGAGAGCTGGTTTGGGTAACAAAGGGCCTCATGTCTACCTTTGAGAAACAGAAAGGCAGTCTGGATTTCAGGGAAGCCATGGAAATGTTCTTTGGCACCACAGAGAATGGGGGTGACACCAGCTTTGAAGAAATCAAATCACTAAAACCCAGTTCTACAAAATGGATTTCCAAGAGGTGACAATTCCCTTGTCCTCAACCGAGTTCCTTCTGATGTCCATCTTTCCTGGGTACTTGAAAAAGTGTTTAGTTTCCAGAAATCCTGGGCGCAAGCAGATTTTCCGTCATCCAGAAACCACAAGTTTCTCCAGCCTCACTTGTGGCTCTGAGTCTCCACATTAGGGTGGGTGCCAGGGAGCGAGTGCCAGTTTTGAAGGACTGTATGTCAAGGTGTACTTTTCAAAAACCTGAGAGTCAAAAACATGACTCTCATATAGAGAATGAATGAGTGCCAAAGCTTTTTTCAATCCACTCTCGAGGGAACCAGCAGGATGGTAAAGCGGATTCAAAGAATACTTTAACAGATATCATGTTTGCAGTTGATTTGGACAAGCATTCTCTGATATTTTTGCTGAGTTAAAATAAAAACTGGTTAATGTCCTACACAGGAATCAAACTGTTCCCTTTGATGGGACTAACCTCACAGTGTCTGAGTGCTTAATAGCATATCAAAGTTAAACATGGGTGCGCTCCCCTAGACAATTAAATAATCTTTAGGTGAACTTGTTAAATAATGTTGCAGTATGACATTGAAAGGAAATACTTGGAAAACAAAAAGGCCCTTTGACTTGTCAATTTTTAAATCTTCTAATAAAAAAAAACACTCTTGGGTGAAAGGAGAAATGCAAACTGAAATTACAGAATTTCTGAAAAATAATGGTAATCGAAACACTAAATATTAGAATTAATAGTATTCAGTTTACAGCAGTGGTCAGAGGAAAATTTATAGCACTGAACACATATCATTTTCCCATCTCTTTTATGATCTTCTCCTTCTTTCTTCTCCATATTTCCCCAACCAGGGATTTTCCCTTAAAAGATCAAATATCTTCAATGAGGTTATAGAACCTTGAGAAAGCTAGTTCTGAGTTAACCGATTTTAGTAGTAGTAGAGAAAAAACTTTCCGTTCACCGATGAATCATGGATGTATTAACAGAATTAAACTGCTGTTTTTCATAATGTAAAATCCTCACGATAAATTTTCAGATATTGCTCTGATCCCCAAACTCAGATGTCAAAAGCTTACCAATTCCTTGTACGTACAGCTGTCACCGTGCGTAGTAATCTCCTGCAGTATAACCAATCACCCCAAATGGTGGTGACTCAAAACAACAAATGTCTCTATCTCACGGTCACTGTGGGTCAGAAATCTGGGCGCAGCTTAACTGGCTGCCTCTAGCTCCTGGTTTTTAGGAGACTGCAGTCAGGCTGCTACCCTGATGGCTTGACAGGTGGGGGCCTACTTCAAAGTCCACTTGGCAGCCCCGGGCCCTCCCACAGGACCCGTCTGCAGGGCTGGCCTCAGGACACGGCGGACGGCTTCTCCCTGGGTGAACAGTACAGAAGGGGCAGGACAAGAAGGAAGCCACAGTCTTCTTAAAGCCTGATCTTGAAGTGAGAGCTCATCACCTTTGCCATTTTCTGTTCATTTCCCCATACGAGAGGGGAAATTGCACAATGCGGGGAGCAGCAGGAGGTAGGGTTCCTTAAGGGCAATTAGAGGCCTAAACACAGAAAATCTCACAAACTGAATAACCCATGGGGCCAGACAGGAATGAAATGAACATTGGGGCTGGTATTGGGCAGGTGGGCTTGGCAGGGACTGTAACCAGCTGGAGAGTACGTGCTCCATCTTGGAAGGGGAGTCCAGCCAGTGGATGCCAATCGAGAGTGAATGTAGATGTTCTGATTTTCCAAGAGAGGCCAGATTTTTATGTTAAATAATCTCCATGCATAAAACACTGTGAGGACCAAAGAAAATGCTTCTGAGAATTGATTTTGGCCTGTGGGCAGTCAGTCTGAACTCCTCATTTGTTATCTTGGAGAGGGGCCAGCTGTGCGAAAGCCCAGCATCCTGATACTACCTGGATGCCCAAGAGGCTTTGAGGGGTGGGGGGAAATGGTTCAGGGAAGCTGAAGCTCCAGTGTCGTTTTACTTGGGTACCTTCTGTTCAGCAGGCACAGGGAATGGGAGACAAAAAGCCAATAACCCATGCGTTCTAGCCAAGGCCAGGACACAAAGGATCATCTGTGGATTGGCTGAGGAAGGGTAAGGGGCAGTAAGTTTCTCTAGATCCCGGGTGGTACCTGGGCTCCAGCCGTCAGTCACCAGAGTGTGTCAGGCACATGACCTAACTTGAGTCATGGGGGCTCCTCCTCCCATTTGTGGGAAGAGCTTTTCACCTCTATACATAAGGTATTTAGAGCCCACTGTACCAGATGGAAAGGTATTAAGAGAGGAACTCTAAGGTCTTCTTTCTCCTCTCTCCTTCCCTTCACCAGAGTAGGATGGCCTGCCCCAAAGAGTCTTTCCTACAAGTCAGTAATTCCAATTGGAGATTCATTTGAGTTAGTAAGTAGCGCTTACTGACAGAGTGTTAAAGGGCACTATTCACAGTTTAGTATGAACTAGGGCTTTCTGCACCGTTTGGTCAGATCAGCCTAGAGAGGAAATTTGAGTTCGTGTATGCTAAGAGAAATGGAATGGGAAAAGGTGATTTGGGATCTCTGAGGGGAAGGACAGGGTTCAGGGCACCACGATGGGTGGGGTGAGCAGCAAAGGAGCACCAGCTCACCCCAGAGAGGAGAGTGAGCAAGAGGGATAGAGTGTCAGGAAGTAGTAGGGATGAAGATACAGCTAAAGATGTCCTCTGGGCATCCTGCAAACACCATGGCCCTAACCTGGAGGCCAGGTGGCTCTGCAGGGCGCTCTGTTTCACAGACATCTGCCCTCTCTTGTCCTCCACCACCAGCCAGGAGAGGTGTGGTTACAAGTCACACCTCTCTCTGCAGTGAGGCAGACATGGTCTTTATATCAGTCCCGTTATCCATGTGACTTTGGATATGTTATCTCAGTTCTTTGGGCCTCAGTTTCCTCATCTGGAATTTGTGGACAAATATACCTCTATCCCTCATAAGGCTGCTGTTAAAAGAGTTCAGCAGTATCATCCCTTAAAAGCACTTGCCTAGTGCTTGGTGCATAATAGTAGCTCAGTAAGCATTATTCCACAAAAGGGGAAATATCGTATGATTTCACTAATATGAACTAATTATGATGAGCAAACTCATGAAGTTAACACCTAGCGTATAGGTTAGAAGGAGATAGAACAAGTGTAGAGAACAGGGAGCTTATGTTTAATTTGTGCAGAATGTTTAATAAGGTTGATTGCAAATGTTTGGGATGGGAGCACATTATTACGTTTGTAATTAACAATGCTGAATCGTGCGTGTGAATGTGGTTGAAAGGGGAAGTTTATGGTTATGTATGTCATTAGAAGGAAGGCTAGAGGATGATCCGGGGGACGGTATAACATAGGGAAGCCTGTTATGGATGAAAATTGTGGTTACTAACACAAAAAAATGTTCTTCCATGAACTAGAACAAATGTATGTCACTATTACAAGATGTTAATAATGGGGTGGTACATGGGGAGAAAAGACCTAATGCAAACTGTGGACTATAGTTAATAGTGATATTTTACTATTTTTTTCATCAATTGTAACAAAAGTACCACACCGGAGCTAAGTGTGAATGATAGGGGTTATAAGAAGTATGGGGGTTTTCTTTTTTTTTTCCCTTGGAGCAAAGAAAATATTCTAAAATTTGTTGTGGTGATGTGCCGGTCTGAATCTGTGGTAGACCCCAAAAAAGCCAGGTCCTTTAATCCTCACTCAATATTGCTGGCTGGAAGCGTTTTGATTGTTCCCATGGAGATGTGACCCACCCCATTGTGGGTAGTAACTTTTGATTAGATGCCTTCCGTGGAGTTGTGACTCCACCCATTCCAGGTGGTTCTGGATTAGTTTACTGGAATCCTTTTAAAGAGGCAATATTTTGGGGACAGTCCCTTTTTAGAGCCACGACAGGGCCACGAGAACTACAGAGCCCACCCAGCCAGAGACCTTTGGAGATGAAAGAGGAACACGCCCCCCGGGGGGAGCTTCATGAAACAGAAAGTCAGACACAAAGCTAGCCGGCATCACCATGTTCTCCATGTGCCTTTCCAGTTGAGAGAGAAACCCTGAACCTCATCAGCCTTTCTTGAGTGAAGGTAACCTCCTGTTGGTACCTTAATTTGGACATTTTTATAGATTTGCTTTAATTGGGACATTGTCACGGCCTTAGAACTGTAAACTTGCAACTTAATAAATTCCCCCTTTAAACGCCGTTCCATTTCTGCTATATCGCATTCTGGTAGTTAGCAAACTAGAACAGGTGATGAATACACAACTCTGTGATTATGCTGAGAGCCACTGATTGTACACTTTGGATAGAGTGTCTGGTGTGTGAATAAAACTAAAAAAAATTAGTCACTGCAAACAAGCCAGTTGCCCCAGACAATGGCAGGGTCCTTGAGCTGGGCTGTGCACAGAACTGAGAGGCTGAGGAGTTTATGCAATGAACTTGTACCGATTCAGTACCGAGTCCTTGGGTTTCTCTGCAGAGACACAACTCACCTGCAGCCAGGTGAGCTGAACTCAGGTCTAAGAAAGGCGTTGCCCTCAGTTCCAGGGCTTGCTGCCTTGGGTGTTGCCAGACACCTGGGTGCCTCTACCTCCCCCCCCCCCCCACCCCATATTTCCATTTCCTCAACTGTTAAATAGGGGATTCCACTTGGAAGATGTCCTTCCCCAAACTTCTCAGGTCATGCTGATGGACTTGTTAAAAATCTACTACTGAAAATGGGGAACCCAGGCAGGCAGCTCACATCATCGGGAGCTTGTTAGCAAGCAGTCAAGACCACTGGTTCTCAAAGTGTGGCACCTCATGCCAGCATCCACATCTCCTGGGAACTGTGAGAAGTGCAGACTCTAGGATTCTCCCCTGACCTAGTAAATCAGAGACTCTGGGGGCGGGGCCTGGCAGGCTGTGTTTAACAAGCCCCTGGAGGCCCGCGCAAGTTTGAGGACCACTGCGCCAGACCCCGAATCAGTGCGTGAGCAGGACTCGACCACCAGGCAGGGATGTCTGCCTTCTAGACCCAGCTCCACGTCTCCCTTTGTGAGGTGGAGCGTTAGCAAACACCTTACCAGCTGGGGTGCGAGCACCTGTTCATTCAGATGCCATGCTTTGAAGATATGCCTAAGTAAATAAATAATAAATCGTCCTCTGTAAGCCTGGTGTTAGGACCACTGGCTGATGATGTGCACCCCCACGTTTTATTTTCTCTCTCAAAAGCGGCTGCATGCACGCACACACACGCATGCGCACACGCACGCGCACACGCACGCGCACACATGGAGCTCCTCAAAGGCAGGGTGATTCGGCTGTTCAGAATCCTCTCGCATCCAAAAGCAAAACTGCCCTCCCATTCCTTGGCACCCACTGTCCCCATTTACCCAGAGGTTCCCTCACATTCAGTGTGTGATGATCCAGGACTCCTCGTCTCCCCAACTGAAAATGAACATTTCAACTTACTGTTGATCTGTTCTGCCGTTAGCCAAAAGCACAAAACTACTGTTTGGGTACCACTTTCTTTGCCTTCCTCCTTATTTAGCTACTTTTTAAATGTTTATGTTAAATTTAGCAAACACTGCTCCAGGCATTCTTATGAGCACTTTGAAAACATTAACTTTTTCAATCATTACTATTCTTATCTCCTTTTACTGATGACAATACTGAAGCATGGAGTTAACTTACCCAGAGTCAGACAACTCGTAAATTCCATGCTGGACCTAAACTTGGAAGGAATTGCATAGAGAAGGGACCTGGCACCCATCACACACCCCAAGAGGCCTTGAAATGCTGGACTGGGTGGCTTGTCCAACTCAGAAACGACTTACAGCGCATCCTCCTTTCCCTGCTTTCCATGTCGGGCTCTCTTGTGTTTGTTAACTGAGATGTGAGCTTCTCTTTCTTTTCCCACTGCTTCTCATCTCCAGGCTTGTTCTCTGCTGATCGCCATTGCGATCCCTTTCAGATTACTGCCTCCCCAAGTTCTGTACCTCAAAGTTGTGTCATTCTAGTTGAGGAGAGCTGTATGGGCTTGCTGCAGCAAAGGAGAGCACACACCAGAGAAACAGAAGGAGTAGGAGTTGGGAGGGGCTTAATATAGGATTTAGGCTCATACCTAATAAAACAAGAACAGTAGGCTTGCAGATTGAGCAAGGACACCCAGCTACATTTAATTTTCAGACAAACATCACATAAGTATGCCCTATGCAACTTTGGTGATGAACTTACACTAAAAAATGATTCCTTGCTCATCTGAAATTCACATGTCACTGGGCATCCTGAATTCTGGCAATCCTAAAGGAAAGTTTAGGTGCTGGCAGAAGTGGGGTCGGTTCAATGATTGGGCAGCTTAGGAGTGTTTAACTAGAAGATGGGAGAGATAAAGGGAGTAAAGAAAGCGGCTGATTCGTATGCTGCCAGAAGGGGGCGCTGTTTAGACGTTTTGTGTCGTCGTCTGACTTATTTGGGACGTTGTCCCAGGAGGCCGAGTCTGACCGGAGTTTATATTGTGCATACTTTGTTTATGTTCAGTTGAGACATAAACTGCCAAGGGCAGTTTTCACTTTCTCACTCTGCTTCCAGATTCTGGGCTTGTCCCGGAGTCTTCCCGGACGCAGGTGTCTTCCAGGGGCCCTGGGTTGTTTCAGAACCAGCCGTTCAGTTAGCCCAGGGGTTCTCAGCGGAGGTGGGGAGGGTGGGCCATTGTGCCCCCAGAAGACGTTTGGGTTGTAACGACTGGGGGTTGCAGGGTGGGGAGGGCAGGGTGGGAGGAAACCTCCTGGCTTCTAGGGGGTTGAGGCCAGAGATGCTGCACAACTCCCTGTGGTGAGCAGGACAGCCCCACTCAATAGAAAATTATCTGGCTCCAAATGTCAATTGTGCTGAGCTTGGGAAACTGGTCTGGGCTGTGGATTAGGAAATAGCTCTTGTCTGAGGTTTCTTTTGCTGTCTCTGGGGCAGGGCTTCTAGAAGTAAAGGAAATGAAAGCAAGAAAAGTGCTGTAAGCATTTTGAAGGTAGATGTGTGTCTTATTGGATGTGTATCACCTGGGCCTCACTCAGTACCTGGCCTATAATAGTAGGTGTTCAACAAATATTCCAAATGAATGAATGAATGAATGAAAAATGTGTAATGCATGTACACATATGTATTCATGTATTCCACTGGTATTTATCCGGCACCACCAAAGGCCGGGACAGTGCTGAGCACTGGGTGGCTGGTGATGGGCAAAACCTCTCATAGGGGAAGCAGACAACAATAAGAGAAACCCGAGCTCTGGAGGATGGTGGGGATGGGAAGGACAACCTCCAGGGATGATCCTGGAGGGCTTCTCAGAGGAAGAGACATTTAATTTAAGCTGAGCTCTGCAGCAAGAGGAAGAGACCAGGAGAAGAGCATTCCCAGTAGAGGAAACAGCATGCGCAAAGGCCCAGGAGCTGTGTCTGAGGCTCCAAAGAGAATCACCGTCGTCACAAGGGTAAATGGGCAGTGGATGAGGCTGGGGTCACTGGCAGGAAGTAAGGCAAGAGGTCCCTAGGGCCTTGTCCTGCCATTTGGGCAAGGAGTCAGGACTCCATTCTCAGTGCAAGGGAAGTCAGGAAGGGTTGGAACAGGGCAGGGAGATGACTTGACATCTCCCTGTTAACATCGTGTCCATCAACCAAGAAAGCTGGCATGCAAACCTCTCCTGGAATGCCTCTATGCAGTGTTCATGTGCCAAGCAGTGCCCTATAAAAATGTCCCCTCTTCAGCACTCTCGAAACTCTTCCCTGAATCTCCAGGTCAACTCCGATTTACTCTGTCTCTGGCACCCACCCCTCCATGACCTGATTGTGCACATCCTCTTGGCCTGTCTGCAGCCACTAGCTTTATATTTATCTTCTGGCCCCTTATACAGGTTCTGCACAGTGAAACGTGGGCAGAGCTGACTCACAGAGCTCCCACACTGGAAGCCAAGAAAGGGATGAAGACCACAAGCTCTTGCAATTTATTTATTTATTCTAACTATAATATACTTTTTTAAATAACTCCTCTGTCTGACATACCGGAGGGGAGCAAGAGAGGGAGGGAATGAGATAATGACTTAGGACACGGGTCAGTAAACTATGACCCACTGGCCAAACCAGTCTGGGCGCCTCTTTGTGAAGAAAGCTGTATTGGAGCACAGGCATGCCCATTTATTTATGTACTGTCCCCATGGCAGAGTTGCAAGAAAGCCCATATGTCCCGTAAAGCCTAAAATATTTTCTGTCTGGTCCTTTACAGACAGAAAAAGTTTGCCGACCCCCATCTTGAGTGTAGCCAGCAGTGCCCCCATTTTACAAATGAACCAACAGATGCTCAGGGACATTCATCTGTCTGAGGACCCCCCAGAGAGGATGTGGAGAGTGGAAGTCCAGAGCCTGACCCATTCTTTCCTGGACCACTCTACCTGCCCCATATAGGTCATCAGAAATAGCTAGAATAGCTAGAATGAATACAACAGGTGTCTCAATCTCAGATGCCTACAGGGCCAGGTGGAAAATGTAAAATCAACCCAGGTAAAGGCACCTGATGTTTGGCCTCAGTATTGGAGGGCAATAGGGAATGGTGCAGACTGTGGCAAACTGAACCATTAAAAAAGGGCAGCATCACCACAGTGGCCCAGTGCTTCTAATTTTCAAAAAGGTAGAAATCTGGATTTGTAAATCTCCTGATTTGTGTGTGAAATGTTTTAACCATAAAAACAGGACAAGCCCATGTGAGGTTGGCTGGAGAAAACAGAGTGTGTCCTACAGGGTCCCAGGGTCTGACTTCCTATATATGTCATACACATCAGAGTGATAGCAAATCCTTCCTCTAGGAAGGGTGGCTCTCTAAGGAGGGGAGAGGTTGCTCTAGATAGAGCACCTGGAGCCATCGCCCTGAGGTCTCACCATACCAGCTTTCAGCCTGGCTTCTGGTCACACCTGTGACTGGACACTGAGTGCATCCTCATTGTCCACTTTCCCTAAAGGAAAAGAAGTTCCAAGGAACCAAAGAGGATATAAAGATAGGCTGAATGGGATGGGAAAAGGTTGGGGGTGGGGGTGGATTCTAGGAGAGGCTTCGGGACTGAGATAAGGCTGGTAAGTTCAGCTTGTGAACAGCCACAGAGGTTTTCCAATATTTTCAAATGTAATAAAGGCTCTAAAGCACTTTTAGTTCATCAAAAATGTGTGTTTCCCTGAAATGCTAGTGATCAATGAAAGGGAGGGGTAAGGGGTATGGTATGTAAAATTTTTTTTTCTGTTTTTGTTTTATTTTTCTGTTGCTTTTTATTTCTTTTTCTGAATTGATGCAAATGTTCTAAGAAATGATCATGATGATGAATATGCAACTATGTGATGATATTGTGAATTACTGATTATATATGTAGAACGGTATGAGAAAAAAAAAAAATGTGTGTTTCCTACCTTGGGAAATCCTGGAGAGAAAGGCCATGGATTCTTAAGTGAGCAAACCCTGGCTTCCATGCCCTGCTGCATTATGGCCAGCTGTAGGACATCGGACACACCCTCAGAGCCTTGGTTCTAAGCTGGCCTGTTTCCCCATCTCTAGAATGGGATTAACGAAAGTCCCTGTCCTTTTGTACAGGGACAGTGTAGGACTACAAGAGATGATGGTCTGGACGCCGCCTGCCACAGTGTTGGCCACTCCTTAAGGGGCTGTCGTTGCTTGAGCTGGTTAACGGGATATACTTCTTTACCTGTCCTGCAACATGTGCTTCAAGTTTAAAAGTTTGAAGCTTTGCTGAATCAAACTCAAAGCAGAAATTAAAGCCAGCAACAGAAATTAGTGCCCCACCATCTGTTCATTTCAGAGAGATTTGTGGTTATTTACTGAATAGCTCCTATTTGGAAGTCACTGGACTTAGGGTGTGAGCAATGGAAAAAATACACATAGGGGTCTCCGTGCCTGTTCTCACATTGCTGATCTACTCAGGGGCATAAGACAAATTCGCCGGTCTCTAGAAGAGCCCAGTTTTATCATCTCATGCTATGGACCTCCCCTCCCATCTGCTCTCACCCCTGTCTCTCAGCCCCACACATCTTTCCTTCAAGACCAGGTTAATTACCTCTAGTTTCTTAAATACTGAAAACTATTTGGCCCACCACTACCACTACATGTAATTAAAAATGAAGTTTTCCAGGGGCCTAGATTATAAGCTTTTAGGGCAGACACATTAAGTCTGGGGTGGTGATTATTTTTTCTGGATTTTGAGAGGCTGTTTTATATATATAGCCTGATATTTAGAGATATGAACAAAGCCAAACAGGTTGGGGTTAAAATAATTCAAAACACAGGGGTAAGGAAGACAGTGTCTATATTTTAGAACCACACATCCCCTTTGAGACCAATGGAAGAAAGTTGTATTTGGTCTGGAACTGAAATTTTCTATAGTGCACAATCTAATTCAACCTACCTGTATAGTTCATTTGAACAATTGAAACACAGGGAGCCCAGAATAAGAAAGAGGTCCTTTAATCATATATAGATTATCGCAATGCCTGGATACATCCTGGAGTATACTAAGCAGATAATCAAAAAATATTGGCAAAGTCCCCTGAGGGAGGTGAGAAAAATATGGATCTATTAAACCTTACCATCAGGGAATCCCCTGATCCTTAACGACATCCCCTTA
The DNA here is from genome assembly GCF_023851605.1 of Tamandua tetradactyla. NCBI lineage: Eukaryota > Metazoa > Chordata > Mammalia > Pilosa > Myrmecophagidae > Tamandua > Tamandua tetradactyla. The sequence goes on along the minus strand of NC_135327.1, from coordinate 40,546,854 downwards.
AGGAGTGGCCAACACTGTGGCAGGCAGCATCCAGACCATCATCTCTTGTAGTCCTACACTGTCCCTGTCAAACTTTAAGGACACCCAAATCAGTAGGCCATGCCCTCGATCATGAGGTTTACACTTGTGAAGCTTATATAGGTAGCAGAGAAGCTTAGACTACCTACAGGCATACCTAAGAGTTACTTCTGGAGGACCTCTGTTGTTGCTCAGATGTAGCCTCCTCAGTCTATCAAAGCCAACTCTGCAAGTGAAATCATTGCCCGCCCCCTACGTGGGACATGACATCCAGGGGTGAAAGTCTCCCTGGTGACGTGGGAGATGATTCCCAGGGATGAATCCAGACCTGGCACTGTGGGATCAACAATTCCGTCCTGACCAAAGAGGGGAAAAGAAGTGTAATTAATAAAGTATCAGTGGCAGAGAGAGTTCAAATAGAGTCGAGAGGCTACTCTGGAGGTTGCTCTTATGCAAGCTTCAGGTAGACCTTGCTACCTATCATAACCTGCCAACCCCCAACCAGGACCATTCCAGCCAATCCTAAAGAACACTTAGGGCAATATATAAGATTCCACAAGGGTTCCAGGCACTAGAGTAACTTTCCAGAAACCTACAACCTACAGTTGGGTCCCTGGTCCAGGTAAGTCCTGAAACCTAGCCCAGCCTCTCCAGAACATCAGCTAGTTCCATCTCCCTACCCCATATTAGTGATGAAAAATTTAGAATTGCCATAGCACAAACACCCCTAAAGAGAGGGATGGAAAGATCAAAGGTGATGGTGGAGTTTATACAGAGAAAATAGGATTTAACAAATGACTATGAATCCTGAATCATTCAATTAATATCTCTTTTAGTCTCCAGTATTTTAGAGAAGCTAGAAGTAAAAACCTAAAATTGTGAAATTGTAACCCATGTCTAACTCTGAAATATGTTCTACCACTAATTGTGGTGCTGTGCTTTGAAATTTATAGCTCTTTTGTACGTATGTTACTGTTCACAAAAAAGTAAAGGAAAAAAAGTCGATTGGGATGATAAAGAAAAATATATTTAAACTCTCTAGCCTCCTATATCCTGGAGCAGCTAGAAAGAAAAATCTGAGAGGATGGTACCGTAGCCCATGATAAACTCTGGGATCTGTCCTGTAACTACTTGTTGAAGAGTGCTTTGAAAACTATTGCTTTTTTATTTCTTTGCTTTGTATATATATTATATTATACTATAAAAAAAGTTTTTTAAAAAATGAAGTTTTCATTGTCCCAAGTGATACAAAATTTGGTGATATGCTAACGTTAAACAGATGTTTCTTCCAGGAACGTTTAACAGCCAGGTGTTGGGTACATAAAACACTGAACATGTTTGTGCATGCCTGGGCCCTGTTAGTTAGTGCCCCAAGCACGTGCTCCGTCCAGACCCCGCTACAAGGGCTTTCATTTTCACCCTGCCCGTGGTGACGGCTTTCCTTGTTTAGTTCCCTTTCATCCTCCCAATGAGGTACTAGCAGCTCCTGTTCAGGTGAGGCCCTGGGAGGTTGGGACCCACAGGTCTCCCAGGTGGTAGGAGCCTGAGCTGGCCTTCACCCAGGGCTGAGCAGTGAGCTGGCCGGGTCTCTGGCAGGCAGCCCGGGCTGGTGGCCCCTGCGCCCTGGACGCCCCCAACCCGGGCAGGGGCTGAGCCGGGTGTGGCGGGAGTGCGCAGGCGCGCGGGGCGGGCCCCTGGGGGCCCAGCAGGGGCTGCAGGAGGGGGCGCGGCCGTCCTCCCGCAGCTGGTGGCCCTGGGTGTCGCTTCCTCCAGCTTGAAGTTCAAGTGTGCGTAGATGCAGATTTTGAGGACGAGGAACCGAGCTGAGTGAGCTTTTCAATGGACAGATTTCCCCACAATAAAAATGTGCACAGGAAACTTGAGAGATGTGCTGGAGAACTTAGGGAGCCGGTTCCCTGTCACGTGTTTCCAGGATTCTCATTGGGCTTCGGGGTTCTGGGTGGTGCCACGAGAAAAGAATTCAAGGGCACAGCACAGCGTAGAGTAAGGAAATAGAAGATTGATCAGGCACATATGTGAGAGGACTTGCAGGCACTCTTACAAAGACGGGTGAAAACTGTGAGAGGTAGTAGGCAACAGCAGAGCCATTTGCTGTATAGAGTACTTATTCCCTCTACCCTTCCTCAGTCAGGGCTTTTCCTTCTAACCCTCCCTGTTCTCCAGGGCAGGGCGGTGCCTGGTGGTAGTGCATTTGGGTGGGTCTGTTGGCTCTACCCTTCTCTGTAGGTGACTCACCCCGGTGGGGGGGGAGGGGGTGACATTTGACTCCAGGTCGGGGGGCTGGTGTTCTCTGTGAGTGAGTAGCCCTTGGCAGGTTGGCTGTCCAAGACACCGCCCTGATCTTGGTTAATCATCCTTGCTTAAGGGCTCTGTCACAGCTTTTTTATTTTTTCTCTCCCTCTACCTGTTCTAGCCTGCCTCACATGCTGGTGTATGTTGTTGTAGAAGCTTTTTTTTCCAAGTGTGTATTGATATAACTTCAAATTTGCAGAACAGTTGCAAGTACAGTATGAGTCTCCTGTATATCCATTATCCAGATTCATCACTTGTTTACATTTTGCTCTCTTGACTTTATCATTCTTCCTCTCTCCATGTGCATACGTGCACACACACAATTGTATATAATATACAATAGTCTATGACTATAGAAATGTTGTTTCTCACTCTGTGGTTACATGTGTAACATATTTTGCCAAACTTTTTTGAAAATACGTTAGAGACATTGGGCCCGTTTACCTCAAAATTGTTTAGTGTCGTTTCCTAGGAACTGGGACATTTTCTTACAACTTGCAGTAAACTATCAAAACCAAGAAATTAGACATTAATAGATTATTGTTGCCGGATTTAGCTTCCAGGTTCTTGGTCATGCCATGAGAAATAATCCAAGGCCAAAAGCACAGCAAAGACTAAGCAGATAGCAAGTTTATTGTATATCCATGTGAGAAGACATGCGGGCACTCTCCCAAGAAAGAAAAGATGAAAGGCGAAAGGCAATAGGTAATATGGGGCCATTTGCTTTTCTAAATTAGCTTTACTTACTCGGTCTCCCCCTTCCTTCTTGTGGACTTTCTCTTCCCCTCCCTTCTATCCAGGGCAGTACTCAATGGTAGATAGCACATTTGGGGGTGGGGGGTGGGGGTTGTTGGCTCCACCCTTCTCCAGCGATGACTCCTTCAGACAGTGGTCCTTTGGCTCTCGGTGGGTCAGTTCCTGCTGGGTGTTTCTCGTGAGTGGGTAGCCCCTAGCAGGTTTTCTGTCCAGAACAGGGGCCCTCCTGACCTTAATTAAGGGCTCCTTCACGGCCTTTATTTTTTTCCCCTCTTCCTCCTCTCTCCCTGTTCCAGCCTGCCTCGATACCACATCTAACCCAGAGACTGTCTTCACAGTTTAATAGCCCCATAATGTCCCTACAGCTGTTCCCCACTGACTCCACCCAACCCCTGGTTCCTGGATCCAGGCTAGTCTCACTCATTGCATTTAGTTGTTGAGGTTCTTTAGTCTCTAAATGGTATTGTTTGATTCATTTTATTTTCCTGTATATTTAATTTTTGTCAAAGTATAACGTGCATGTGGAAAAGTGCTCAAGTCAGTATCCAGCTTGATCAGTTTGCAGGCAACATATCTGTGTACCCAGCACCTGGTAGGTTGAAATGATGCTTATATTTGCTGTCAAGAACTAGATGATATCGAAGAACAGCTAACATTAAAAGTGTTGGCTACTCAGATCTGTTCTGTCTCTCAAAAGATGACGTCATGGAAGCTCTGAGTATCCAGATGCCAAAACTGTACTAGAAGAGAATGGAAAGCAAATCTTGATGAAGATGGTCTATTGGATATAAATATCGCAAATGCTGAAAGTGATCCTAAAGATCTTGAAGAGGAGGTCATCTGAATGGAGGGCTCGGGAGACCTCCTGCAAACAAAGTTTGCCCGGATCCTGGCTGAGTATGAGTCAATGCAACAGAAACTGAAGCAAAGATTAACCAAGGTTGAAAAGTTTCTGAAACCACTTACTGACTCAGAATTTTCAGTTATTGAAGGCTCTGAAGTGGAAAGTGAGCCCAAAGATTCTACACGGGACTGAAATGATCCTTTTGGTTATGTGATTAAAGGCAATTTTAGGTGGGAAGAAGAGGAAGACTCCTCTGGGTAATTTTATCTTAAGGAAAGTGTGCTTTGCTGCGGGGCAAAAGGACCATACAATCATAAACAAGGAACTATGAATAAAGAATCACAGTATTTGGGGATTTTCACAGTGAATTATATGCAAAGACATAAGCGGATAAACTTGTCAGTATCTATACCTTTTGATTTTTTCCATCTATGCTCCTTTTGTGTTATCATCTTTACAAAAGTGAACAAGTATACCCACTTTCAGGCAATTGGCACTGTTTAGGAGTGAAATGTGTTCAGAGTAACTGGAAATCATACCATATACCATGTACATCATGTATACAGTATACATCATGTTTGGGATACCATTTTAAAGATGACTAGAATGAAATAAAGTAAAATGAATTCTTAAAAAAAAGAGAGAACTAGATGACTCTACGATGTGCGTCTGGCGTGGAGCTTCACAGTCATCTGTGGCCTCAGACTCAGGTAACGCGGATCACCCTGGTTCGGTGAAGACCTGCAGTATTTCCTTATAATTCAGCTTTTACTTCCATGCCCTCCACATCTCCGCAGCACCTTGCACATATCCACTCAGTGTGCTTTGATCGTTGGATTAAGCTGAACACTCAAAGCCAATCTCTGAAACTCCAGCCCTAACCCCAGGAGTCTTCCTCAAGTCCCAGTCAACTGGACCCAGACAAAAATCGTCTGCCCATGGACAAAGTTTGCGTCTAAACCTCAAACAGAGCAGGGATTTTACAGACATTTCTCATGGAGACGAATGAACAGAGAGTGGGCTTGATGGCGGGTCTCCTGGCTCCTTCTGTTAGGCCAGAACTTCCCTCCTTGGGCTACCTGGTCCCAGGACAGTTGCCCAGCCTTGGAGTCCGGCATCCTTTGCTTGGGTTGTCACTCCTAAGCTCTTTCTGCATGAACAACAGGCCTTTCTTCCCCAGCCTGAGTATCTGGTGTGGTCAGAAAATAAATAGAAGACGAAGAGGTATGGGGAAGGCACAGCTGAGGGGGCTGCATTTGACTACAGTATCAAAAGATGGACCCTTGTTCCATACACATGGAGTCAGCTATAGGGAGAGTGTCATCTCTTCACAGTTGGGGGCCCTCTTGGGCTGTCTCTTACCTTCTTGGGGGGATCCCAGAGTTTAGAAGAGTTATTAGAGAGTATTTCCTCCAAAGAAGATCTCTGTAAGCATATCTTTATTTTAAAAAATCTATGATACCCTCTTTCTGACTTCTCTGGGGTTTTTTTTGAAGAAACATTTTCTTATTTCTCTTGCCCTGAATAAGAATCTTAAAATTCTGTGGTTAAGGAGACGTATCCACCTCCAGGCAGGTGCCTGGTGTGTGCTGCAGGCAGATGTATGATGTGGCTAAAGGTGAACCTGAGTCTCTCTCGGGAAGTGCAAATCCATGTGTTTGTGGCAGGGTGAGACTGCTGGCTTTAAAAACACCACAGTCAATTGAAGAATCCCTAGGGCTTTACTGAGACAGGATGGCCAAGGAGTTAGGTCCAGCCAATTACATGGTCAGTGTCCTACTGCCTTAGACAGAACCAGGCACCCATTGTTTATCTCTGCTCATCGCAATCAGCTGTCCGCCTTTGTCAGGACAGGTGCAGTGTCCCACACCTCTTTTGGTGTCCATTTAGCACCGCATATACCAAAGGGAGCAGGTCTTCATTTAATCAAGTTGACAGCAGCTGGCATAACAAATTTGCATATCTGTGCATTCAGTGCCTTGTCATTTCTGGGGTTCTCAGACTTCCCCAATAGGTCCTTTCCCATCATCAGAAGGACTTTCCTCTGAGATTTGCATTCAACAATTCATGTTTTCCTGTCCGCAGCTGGGCAGCTACAGAAAATTAGTGAATCGAGGTACTAATCAAATAATTTCAGCTTTTCTTTTAATAAGTGAGTATTTAGCACCTAGTATGTGGCCACTTGGAGACCCGCTGCATACATTGACATGCAAAAGAGCTGGTCTTGTCCTCCAGCCCTCGCCCTTCCCCTCTCCCTGGGAACCTTGCTCAGAGGGTGCTCTGTCAATCAGCAGCAGCCTCTGCCCGGGAGCTGGTCAGGAATGCAGCCCCTCAGCTCTACCCAAGGCCTGCTGAGTCAGAACCTGCATTTTACCAAGATCCCCAGGTGATTCCTGTGAACAGTGAAGCTTGAGCAACGCTGGTCCAGAGACTATTTAGTCTGCCCATTTTATGCACAATGATAAAGAGGCTGCAGACCTCATCCTCAAGCTTGTTTTCTTTGTGTAGGGAGAGATAAGGCCATGCTAGCCCTGGAACACTGTGCCCAATTCTGGTCACCACAACCTAAACCAAAGCAGAGTTGAAAGAATAGTACAAGGGACCCAGTTTACCCAGTAATATATATATATATATATATATATATATATATATACTCAAAATCATCCCAGAGAACTCAGGATGGGAACAGCCAGAACTTCAAAGAAAGGCCATGAAGGGAGGGAATGACTGTCTAAAACACAAATGATAACCTTTGACTTTGTAGGGGAAAGGAAAATATTGGTTAGGTTCTGAAGAAGCAGAATCAGCACAGAGTATGAATGCAAGTCGTTTATTTGAGAGCTGATCACAGTAAGCTCAGGGAGGGGAGCAGGGAAGTGAGACCCAGAAAGGATGGTAGCCAGTACAAGGCTGTGGGCATTTGGGGGATCAGCTGTGCCAGGAACCTCTAGGGGACTGCAAGGAGCATGGCCAGAGTTGCCCCAGGTAAGAAGGGCAAGGAAGCTGGGTGTTTATGTGCCAACTCCGGGCCCTCACTGCCCAAGTGCTGCTCCTGGGCACCTGAATTTTCCAGCACTCCGCTCTGCTGGGAGCTCATTCCCAGCCATGGAGCATCTCCAGCCCTTTTGCAGAGACTTCCAGGTGCTTGCAGCAAAAAGCCCTCCCACTGTAAGGGGACAGCCATGTCCAAGGTCACAAGCTGGGCATTAAGAGTACCTGCGCTACATATCCGATCTGGAATCATAAGCCGGGGGGGCTCTGCAGACTTGTTCAGCAAAGCCCCAGGTTTCCGATTGAGGAACAAACCCTTTGCGTTTCACTAAGTTTCGAAGTACCAGTGAGTCACCCCCTCGTAGTTACCAGTCATCTTCACAAGACTGAAAATGACTGAGCTTCACATTTTCTTAAAATTCAAATTCCCTTTTCATAAACCCTCTGCCTCTTCCTTCCCTAAATCAACCGTATGTACTCCTGGGACATTGTCATATTCAACCTACAGATTTTTTTTTTTAATATTCTATTTCAAAATGTTCATTTTCATGTTGCAAGTTATAAATGGATGCTACCTCTAAGTGCCTTTCCCTTTGAATCCTAACTGCGTTCTTTTCTGTGGGTTTGTTGTTTTGTTCTAAAGCCGAAATTCCAAATATAAAGCAGTTATGGTCCCTTGGAGTCCTGCCGGCATCCCTTTAAATTGGCCAGGGTCCTGCCGGGCCCTGGTCCCCCGAGATAGTCCCAATCAAAGCTCCCCAAGGTCGAGGCTGGGCTCTCCTGTGCACCCTCAGGTCCCTTCCTGGAGACCAGCTGGACATCTGCATCTTAAAGGTTCTGAGAAGTCCACAGTGGCCTTGTTTAATTAAATGTATACCCTAGTGTCATTGGATGTTTCTGATGTCGCTGGAGCAGTAATCTTTGTGTTGAAATCATGCATGTTTGTACCCTGCTCCGCTCGGGTTGTGTGGGAAACATCTGGGGAAATCCCACTTCAAACACACGCCGCGGTTCTGTTTAGATCATTCGGAATCAGTGGATGTTTGGAGTGGGTTACGGGAAAGCAGTGGGGCACAAGGAAAATCGAGCTCAGAGTTTACTCAGTTTTTTTAACTAGGAAAAAAATAAGTGAAAACCTCTGGGCACATGACAGATGTTTTGGAACAAGGTTTAGTAGAAGGAGTGACTTCCATTGCAGAATTGTGTCAATCCAGGGTATGTAATTGAGATTTGTTGAAAAAGTTGGGCTGGATAAGACACGTCGAAAGGGAAAAGTGCCCTACCTTGAGGTTGAGGAAGAAAGAGGGCCAAGGAATGGGGGACATAACTCAGCTATGGTAACTGACAGGACAACTTATTTCCTTTGTCTCATCAAAGCCTGCACTAATAAATGATTTATTGCTGGCGCTTCCATACGGCCAGTTAGCATGGCTGAGCCCAGGAGCTCTGAAGGAAACCTTGTCCAAAGTGAAAATAGCAGGGGTTTTTTTCTGTGAAAAAAATATATGTTTGTTGCAGAAAAATTAAAAAAGTGTAAAGAGAATATTACCGTATTGTACTACCTATGGTTGCCCTTCCTGGAGATAAACCCTTTGACCATCTTGATGCTGATGTGTGCAGATTTTTATTATGTCTGCAAATATATTGCATTAATCCATAGATAACTGCACCCACATATATTACAACAGCAGCATAAGAGTACCTCCTGTTCTGCACCGTTTTTTTTCACTTAATATATCAATATATTAACATTGATATACAAGATATTGATATATATTGTAGATATCAAAAAATATATACCAAAACCACCATTTGAATGTCTTCTACAATATTCCACTGTATTGCTGAACCACACCGTATTTTTGCCAGACATCAAGTTCTTTTGCCATTTTTCACTATTAGAAATGAATGTTGCCGGACTTTTTTTTTTTTTTTTTTTTTTTTACATATTCAGTATCTGATTATTTCTTTGGGTCAATTCCTACCATTTGAAATGCTTCCTCTGGTGGTTTTCATTCTTAAAATGTTGGTGTATAAATCCAGATTGCCATCCGGAAAGGGTGAATCATTCTTGTGCGTCCAGTGCTTCTAGAACGGTCAGGGAAGACAGCTGTCGAGTCGGAAACTGATGGTGGTAAGGGGAAGTGCTTGCAAACTCAGAATCCACCCTGCTGCATTCCGGAAAGGCAGTGAAGGACAGCTGGGAATCACTAGGAGTTTGAGCCGGGGGCAGCGTTAGAAACCCACTGATCTATGTAACGTTGGAGGAAACTGAAGTGCAGCTCTCCCCACCCCCAGCCAGGCCCCACAGTCAGCAAGCCTGTCACAATGGATGGCGTAAAAAAGTGAAAACTTGACACTCAGACCAACGCATAGTTTAACCCATTCATGGGGAAATCAGAAGGATGGTAAAGCTGGTTCTGGATGCCAGAGATAAGGGAATACAGGCAGTGGGAAAAAAGAAACACCATCTTGAGCCAGCTTTAATGGGTTGCAGCTAACCAGTTTTTACTATCTGAACTCTGCAAGGGTAGATATAAACCTAATATTGCTGAATGTTCAACACTTTTCTGCCCTGCAAACATCACAATTTCATGTGGTTCCACCTAATACTAAGCTGGCTAAAGACTAACAAGGGCAATAAAATCTTTGGGGTTATATTTTCTACCAGACTAAAAATCATTTGCAATTTGTCCGTCTTGTACTTGTGAACATTGGATTTTACAGAGTCTGAGCCTTAATCAAAAGAACAAAGTCAAATGAAACTAAATCCCCAGTTAACCTTAGGCAGGCTGCTTAGATGGTGCTGTACTACGTCTTTGAATGGAAACTTTTTTTTTTCCTTATTCCTAATTTTGCATAGCTTTCTTAACTGGAGGAAGAACCTTTTGTGGCTGAATCCATCTGTAGATTGGCAAGGTCGCCTTTACTGGTGGCCTCTTCCAGAGCTACCTTTGGCTTTGAAGTTCCTCTGAATGCTTAAAACCTGAAAGGGCTCCACAGACAAGTGTTTGTTCTTTCCCAGGCGAAGGGGCGCCAGGCATTGTGTTTCTCCAGGGACCTGGGGCAGAGGTGCTGGCTCCCTCTGTGAGAATCTGCTCTTGTCTGGCTTCCGGCCACAGCCCTGGCAGACCCCCCTCACCCCCACCCCCAGAGGCCTTCCACACCCAGAAGTGGGCACCTGCTAGCTCCTGGGAGACTATGCTGCCTGCTGCCGGTCGTCTCTCCAGCCCCCATTTCGTAACTTCCAGGATGCTAGTCCCCACAGAGCACTGATCACTAATGAGAAAAGCAAAACCCACCATGGACTTTTGACCAGCACAGCTGCAGGAGTCTTCACCTTGAACCCCATGAAGACAGATTAGCACGTCAGTTCCCTGGTGTACAGATTTTCACAATTTATCATCTCTGCAGTCATCGATAGCCTCCAGGCAATGATGTGTTATAATTATAACTGGCAGTTCTTTTTATGGATAGTGTCTTTTATAAGTGTGTCTTATAATTGCTAGGATCTTTTTTTTTAAAAAAGATATTTTTATTGACATATCTTCAGGTACCCTACAGTCCACCCAAAATATACAATCCATGGCTCACACCATCATCGCATAGTTCTGTATTCATCACCATGATCATTTTTAGAACATTTATTGCTGGGCTCTTTAATTGGGGAAGCACAGTCTGTGCTTCTGTTTTCCTTTCCTGTTGTAAACCCAGAGCCTAATACTTAAGTTATGACTCTGTTAACATTTCTTGAAAATACAAAGAAAAAAGGGCAAAATCCAACTTAAGACCCAAGTGCTAAAGGTAACCAATGCAATCAAACATTGGTGCCAACTCTTAGAAAGAATTTAGCCCTTCTTGGTGCTTCTCTTGTTTAGCTTGTTACTTAATCTTGAGACCATGGGGTAATAGGGTTTTATGGTGACTTCTAAGGTCACTGAATACTCTAAACTCAGTGCTGGCCTCCAGACAGCTGACAAAATCATCAGGACCTCAGTGGAAGGGCTGCTGCAAGCTGCTTCCATGTTTCATATATTGAACGAAAGACACTGTATTTATCTTCTTGAAAAAATTATTTTTATTTCTGTCTAGGGAAGCACCAAAGTGCAGGTTATATCAGAATATTTTGTCTGCAGGATAATTTCAAACAGTTTAACAACAACAAAAAACTAGAAGTTTTCTAAAAGTTTCTCTCAGGTCAGCGGTCCTTCGGCTCTTCACGCCCACCACCATGCTTGGTGGTGACTGTCTGGCAAGGAAGAGCCAACTTGGGTCTTTTTTATATGTTGGCAGAGGCGGTTTACAACTTATTCATTAGGAGCGCTGGGTGTTAAAGCACAGTTCTTACACTGGACGAGAACTTAACCTTGGATCTGAAGAGTCCTGCTGTCCTCTGGTGGACGGTCAGCTGGTGGTTTGGGTTGGTGAATAATTGAGAAGCCTTATGTGGTGTCTTTCTAGTGGATGCCACAATTCCATCTTCTCCTCCCCCTTTGTGTCCATCTGTGTTATATTGGATTGGTTGGGTTGGTTGGATCTCCACCTCCTCATGGCCTGATGTATCCCCTCCTCCCCCATCTGGAAGGAAAATGAACAAGGAAGTTACTAAGAGGAAGATGAAAGAAGAAAGAGGATGCTTTCATTCAACAAATAATGCATGCCAGGGACTGTTCGGGACACAGAGATAGCATTCCTGTGACGGGGAATTTGCATCTGGGTGGGGGGCCATTTGGGAGAACTCCTGGTTCCAGGAATCCCTCACAGGCAGATCACAGATCCTCAGCTTTAAATGGTGAAGGGGTGGGGCCAGGTAGCAGGGTTGGGGTGTCTTAGTCTTAGTTTGGGTCCCCCAGAAACTGCCTCAGAGCTGAGGGCGAGTGGTGAAAGCGCTTATCGGGAAGTGCTTCCAGGGCGCAGTGGGAGCTGGAGCCCAGGTGAGGGAAGGGCTCAGAGGGGGCCCACTAGCAAGCAGGGTCCCCTAGAGGGTGACTGGCTCCATCTCCATCCATGTTCCTGGACAGGATGGTCTCCCCTCAGGGTGGTCCCGGTCCGGGGTGAGGGGGCCGGGGTCTTTATAACTGGTATCTGTCAGTCTCCAGCTAAGGGCTCGCTCTGGGAGTCCTGGGTCTCAGTGCAGCCTGACGGAGTGCTCCCCCCAGCCCACAGGCAGTCCTCTAAGGAGGAAGGCGGGGGCTGGCTGTTTGGGCGAGTCATGGCTTCTCTACTCCTATTCGAGCGGCTCTAGGGCGCCCTCTAGGCGAGGCAGGCTGCACCCCCTGATGTTTGCAGGGACCCTCTGATCTGAGGACAGAAACCTGGTCCATTAAACACCTGGAAGTCCCCCAAATGGCTCCACAGCCCACGAGGGGCATGGCCTGGATTTCCTGGGGCTACCCTGGTTCAAAAATTCTACCCCGTACCCTCATGGACGTGAAGTGCCCATGGGGCGCAGGGTAGGTAGATGTCTCTCCCATGGGCCCACAAGTGCCCACGCCCCACAGTGGATGCAGTTGGCTTCAGTCACAGCCCCACACCCTCTCCCCACCCGCACCCACCTCTGGCACCTCTTTTTTTTTTTAATTAAAAAAATTTTTTTAGGGTGGGCCATGGTGGCTCAGCAGGCAGAGTTCCTGCCTGCCATACCGGAGACCTGGGTTCGATTCCCAGTGCCTGCCCTTGCAAAAAAAAAACACAAATTTTAAATATAACCACATACCATATAATAGATGGTATAAATGGTAATTAATGTTTAAAAATTTTAACTTATGTGTGAGACTAAAGCAAAAAATGTTTGTTTGGTACAAAATTTATGTTTTGACTAGTGCGTTTCCTAATATAACTTATGTAGACAGCTTAATTGAACATGATAAGTACATGGAACCTTGAGTAGGGCATGAGATTTTGTAGGTTTGTCCACAGGGATGCCCCGAAGAATCCCAGAGTGATTTGAACAGTGAATAAAAAAGTATTTGTAAACTCCCCTTTGGGGAATGGTGAGAAAGGGGGAAAATTCAGCTTCCCAAAGTTGAATTCTTGATATTCCAGCAAGCAGTGGGGACAACCAAAGCTATAGGCTGAGCCCCCAATCTTGGGGGTTGTTCATATGAAATTTAACCCCACAAAGGATAAGTCAAGCCTACTTAAAATTAGGCCTAAGAATCACCCCCAAGAGAGCCTCTTTTGTTGCTCAGATGTGGCCTCTCTCTCCAGCCAACACAAGCAAACTCATCACCCTCCCTCTGTCTACATGGGACATGACTCCCAGGGGTGTGGACCTTCCTGACAATATGGGACAGAAATCCTAGAATGAGCTGAGACTCAGCATCGAGGGATTGAGAAAACCTTCTCGACCAAAAGGGGGAAGAGTGAAATGAGACAAAATAAAGTGTCAATGGCTGAGAAATTCCAAACCGAGTCAAGAGGTTATCCTGGAGGTTATTCTTACGCATTAAATAGATATCACCTTGTTAGTCGAGATGTAGTGGAGAGGCTGGAGGGAACTGCCTGAAAATGAAGAGCTGTGTTCCAGTAGCCATGTTTCTTGAAGATGGTTGTATAATGATATAGCTTTCACAATGTGACCGTGTGATTGTGAAAACCTTGTGTCTGATGCTCCTTTTATCTACCGTATCAACAGACGAGTAAAACATATGGAATAAAAATAAACAATAGGGGGAACAAATGTTAAAATAAACTTAGATTAAAATAAACTTAGATTAAAATGCTAGTGATAAATGAAAGGGAGGGGTAAGGAGTATGGTATATATGAACTTTTTTCTGTTGTCTTTTTTTTAAACTTTTTTATTAATTAAAAAAATTAACAAACAAAACATTAAGATATCATTCCATTCTACATATACAATCAGTAATTCTTAATATCATCACATAGTTGCATATTCATCATTTCTTAGAACATTTGCATCGATTTAGAAAAAGAAATAAAAACACAAAAGAAAAAGAAATAAAACGATAACAGAAAAAAAAGATTATACATACCATATCCCTTACCCCCTCGCTTTCATTTACCACTAGCATTTCAAACTAAATTTATTTTAACATTTGTTCCCCCTATTATTTATTTTTATTCCATATGTTCTACTCTTCTGTTGATATAGTAGCTAAAAGGAGCATCAGACACAAGGTTTTCACATTCACAGAGTCTCATTGTGAAAGCTATACCATTGCTCAATCATCATTAAGAAACATGGCTACTGGAACACAGCTCTACATTTTCAGGCAGTTCCCTCCAGCCTCTTCACTACATCTTGAGAAACAAGGTAATATCTACTTAATGCATAAGAATAACCTCCAGGATAACCTCTTGACTCTGTTTGGAATCTCTCAGCCATGGACACTTAGTCTCATTTCACTCTTCCCCCTTTGGTCGAGAAGGTTCTCTCAATCCCTTGATGTTAATTCTCAGCTCATTCTAGGGTTTTTCTCAGTCCCTTGATGCTGAGTCTCAGCTCATTCCAAGATTTCTGTCCCACGTTGCCAGGAAGGTCCACACCCCTGGGAGTCATGTCCCACGCAGAGAGTGGGAGAGTGGTGAGACTGCTCGTCATGTTGGCTGGAGAGAGAGGCCACATCTGAGCAACAAAAGAGGCTCTCTTGGGGGTGACTCTTAGGCCTAAATTTTAAGTAGACTTGACCTATCCTTTGAGGGATTAAGTTTCATATGAACAAACCCCAAGACTGGGGGCTCAGCCTATAGCTTTGGTTGTCCACACTGCTTGTGAGAATATCAAGAATCCAACTTGGGGAAGTTGAATTTCTCCCCACTCTCACCATTCCCTGAAGGGGGCTTGCAAATACTTTTCCAGTCACTGATCAAATCACTCTGGGATTCATCAGGGCATCACCTGGACAAACCAACAAAATCTCATGTCCTATACAAAGTTCCATGTACTTAAGGTGTTCAATCAACTATCTACATGAGTTATATTAGGATATGCACCAGTCAAAGTATAGATTTGTACCAAATAAACATTTTTTGCTTTAGTCTCACACATAAGTTGAAATTTTAAAATATTAAGTACCATCTGTTTTCGGCACACTGTAGTAATGACATTCTTTTGTTCTTCCTCATGCAAAAACATTTTTGAAAATGTACATTTAGTCACTATCATTATACACTCTAGGCATTCCTAGATTACACCATCTCAATCTTTATCGTCTATCTTTCTTTGTGATTTCATTTATGCCCCAGCCCTCCTCCCTCTATCATTCTCATATGCAGCTTCATTCAGTGTTTTAACATAATTGTATTACAGTTAGGTAATATTGTGCTGTCCATTTCTGAGTTTTTATATTCAGTCCTGTTGCACAATCTGTATCCCTTCAGCTCCAATTACCCAATATCTTACCCTATTTCTATTTCCTGATGGTCTCTGTTACCAAGGAAATATTTCAAGTTTATTCACTAATGTCAGTTCATATCAGTGAGACCATACAGTATTTATCCTTTTGTTTCTGGCTAATCACACTCAGCATAGTGTCCTTAAGGTCCATTCATGTTGTTACATACTTCATAACTTTATTCTGTCATTACAGCTGCATAATCTTCCATCTCTTGGTAATTGTTAATAATGCTGCTATAAACATTGGTGTGTAAATGTCCATTTGTGTCCTTGGCCTCGTGTCCTTTGAGTAGAGACAGCATGGAGATAGGTCCTATTTTTTAATCCATTCTGCCAGACTATGTCTTTTGATTGGAGAGTTTAATCCATTAACATTCAGTGTTATTACTGCATGGGTAGTACTTTCTTCTACTATTTTACCTTCTGGATTTTATATGTCATATCTAATTTTCCTTCTTTTTACCTTTACTCATAGTCTTCCTTTCTACACTCTTCTCCACACCTCTCTCTTCTGTCTTCGTATCTGTCTCTAGTGTTCCCTTTAGTATTTCTTGCAGAGCTGGTCTCTTGGTCACAAATTCTCTCAGTGATTTTTTGTCTGAAAATGTTTTAATTTCTCCCTCATTTTTGAAGGACAGTTTTGCTGGGTATAGAATTCTTGGTTGGCAGTTTTTCTCTTTTAATAATGTAAATATATTATCCCACTGTCTTCTCACCTCCATGGTTTCTGCTGAGAGATCTGCGCATAGTCTTATTGGGCTTCCCTTGTATGTGATGGCTTGCTTTTCTCTTGCTGCTTTAAAGGTCCTCTCTTTCCCTTTGACCTCTGACATTCTGATTATTAAATGTCTTGGAGTATGTCTATTTGGATCTGTTCTCTTTGGGGTACGCTGCACTTCTTGGATCTGTAATTTTAAGTCTTTCATAAGAGTTGGGAAATTTTCAGTGATAACCTCCTCCATTAGTTTTTCTCCTCCTTTTCCCTTCTCTTCTCCTTCTGGGACACCCACAACACGTATATTCGTGCGCTTCATATTGTCTTTCAATTCCCTGAGTCCCTGCTCATATTTTTCCATTTTTTTCCCTATAGTTTTTGTTTTTTGTCGGATTTCAGATGTTCCATCCTGCAGTTCAGAAATCTTATGTTCTGTCTCTCAGAATCTACCATTGTAGGTTTCCATTGCTTTTTTTCATCTCTTCTGCTGTGTCTTTCATTCCCATAAGTTCTGTGATTTGTTTTTTCAGACTTTCCATTTCTTCTTTTTGTTCTTTCCTTGCCTTCTTTATATCCTCCCTCAATTCATTGATTTCGTTTTTGATGAGGTTTTCCATGTCTGTTCTTACATTCTGAATTAATTGTTTCAGCTCCTGTATGTCATTTGAATTGTTGGTTTGTTCCTTTGACTGGGCCATATCTTCAAATTTCCTAGTGTGATTTGTTATTTTTTGCTGGCATCTAGGCATTTAATTACCTTAATTAGTTTATTCTGGAGATTGCTTTCACTTCTTCTTATCTAGGGTTTTCTTGCTGGATGAATTTGTTGTCTATCTGTTCTTTGACATTCTGTTCAGCTTTATCTGGACCTTTAGCTTAGGTTTTGTTTAACAGAGGAGAATTTTTCAGTTCTTGTTTTCTTGTTTCTTGCCCTGCTTGTGTGGTGCCTTTCCCCCACACACACTTAGGAGGGTCTACTGAGATATTATATACCCCAGCCAGATTTTCCCAGACCAAACTGGCCTCCTATCAGGAGGAAAGAGTCACCTGCGTCAGTTTTCCCTGAGGGTGAGACCCAGCAGGTTGAAAGACTTTCTTGTGAAGTCTCTGGACTCTGTTTTTCTTATCCTGCCCTGTGTGTGGCGCTTGTCTTACTGCAGGTCCCACCAGCATAAGATGATGCGGTACCTTTAACTTTGGCAGACTCTCCCTGCTGGGGGCGTGGTGGAGACAGAGGAGAGGTTGTAGGCTGGTTTTAATGGCTTCAAATTACCAAGCCGTGGTATCTGAATTCCTTGATGGAGGGATTCCACCTGAGTTGGGCTTCACCCCTCCCCTGGGGAAGGCACAGGCTCCAGACAAGCCCCCAAAAGAGCTCACTTCTCCCTGTGCCTGGGGTAGTTGCAGCCTGAAAAGTCCTGCCACTGTATCCAGAGGCAGTCAAGCCTTTGTAGATACACAGCCACAAAAACCTGTTTCCTTTATTTTTCCCCCCTTTTTCTGTCAGTCCTGCCCCCTTGGTGCTGGGGCAAAAATGAGCAACCTCCTCTTTGATCAGGTTCACCTAAGCTGGGGGCCTATTTTTAGTAGTCAGAGTTTGTTAATTAGTTCCACAATTGGCGTTTGATTGTGCCCAGTCCCTGCTGCTGGTAAAGTCCTTTCCTTTCCCCTCTGGGAAGCGGCCTGTGGGGGAGGGGCACTGGCTTCCACAGCTTCGGGAACTCACAGTTCTGGGGGGTGCTCACAGCCAGTCCAGCTGGTCCAGACAGGGGTACGCTGTGTGTCTGGTCACTGACGTGGCCCCAGGAGCTGTTCTGTACTGTTTCTGGTTATTTAGTAGCTGTTCTGGAGGACGAACTAAAACGCGCACATTGTTAAGCCCTGATCTTGACCCCGAAGCCTCTGTTGTCTTTTTATTTATTTTTCTGAATTGATGCAAATGTTCTAAGAAATGATCATGATGATGAATATGCAACTATGTGATGATATTGTGAGTTACTGATTATATATGTAGAATGGAATGATCATATGTTAAGAATGTTTGTGTTTCTTTCTTGTCATATTTTTAAAAAAAATTTTTAAATTAATAAAAAAATAGCTGAAATAAAAAAAAATTTTAAATATAACAACATACAAAAACAAACATTCTTGCCATATGATCATTCCATTCTTGTTATGTAATCAATAACTCACAATATCATCACATAGTTGTATATTCATAACCATGATCATTTCTTAGAACATTTGCATCAATTCAGGAAAAGAAATAAAAAAAAAAAGAAAAGCAACTCATATATACCGTACCCCTTACCCCTCCCTGTCATTGATTGTCATTGGGTAGTATTTCCATCTACCCAATATATTTTAGCCTTTGTTTCCCCTATTTTTTTCTATACCCCTTACCACTCCCTTTCATTGATCACTAACATTTCAGTCTACGAAATTTATTTTAACATCTGTTCCCCCTATTATTTATGTATTTTTGATTCTATGTTTTACTCATCTGTCCATACCGTAGATAAAAGGAGCATCACACACAAGGTTTTCACAGCCACACAGTCACATTGCGAAAGCTATATCATTGTACAATCGTCTTCAAGAATGTGTCACCTCTTAAACCAGATCTCTCGCTTTTCTCTCTTCAGGGCCTGGTGTAAATCGCTCAGGCCTCTCCCCAGCAGCAGATCTCAGAGATGGCTATCTGAGATGGAAACCTGCCAAGGCCTTTAGCCACCTCCCCTCAGCCAACTCTCTAACAGCCCCAAGAGGCAGAACTTCTAGTAGGCTTGGATCACAGAGGAGGAAATTTAGGGGCCACGTTATTTACTCAAGGACTCAGCACTCAAAGCAAAAGAGTGGAAGGAATTTCACAGCAGGCATTCAGCCCAAACTGCGCTTTAAAATATTAAATTATTCATCTGTGTTTGTTTCCTTTAGAAAATAGTTTACTGCTTTGAGCCAAAAGCAGAAAGTGATTCATGTAAAACCATTCATTTCACTTAACTCGGGGGGGTGAGGTCTGTAGGTAGGGGTGAAGGGAGAATTGCTTTTTTCTCACTCAGTCTGTGCTGCTTGATATGCATTTTTTTCCTCTCTCTTTTTTTAACTCCTAAGTAGAAAATGAAATAAAAAGAATACTGAATGTTGTTTTTTGGTGAATATGAAGGTTCTGATTGCAATAAAGGGGTTTGAGATCAGTAGTGATAAAGATGGACGAGTCTATAAAAATTACCTCTATGTACTGTTTTTGCTGTATGTGCAAATTAATTCCTGTCTTTTTTCTGTCACTGCTACTACTATTGTTTTTCCCTTTAACTATTTGAAGTGATTATGTTTGTATATTATTAGTCTTCCTTTCTTAATAACCAAGGAATTTAATGTGTCCTGTAACAAACATTATGAACATATTCCACAGGTTGTGACATTTTTGCTCTAATTTTCCCCATGAAATAGTTTGTAATTAATAATTAAGTTGTCTTTAATACATGGGTTATGGATAAGTGGGCTTTTAAAATTCATCTTGCTAAGTGGTTCTTTTTTCTTTTGTATCTTGCTTGGATCCAAAGGATAAAAAATTTAAAATGCAATGAATTTAGATTAATCCATCTTGCCCTTTCTTAAATATTTTGTATTAATGTAAATGACTATGAGTATCTATTCTCCAGTGCGGAATTACACAATTTCTGTTTCCTGAATTTTTATCTATTCACATGTTCTTTCTGAAGAACACACACAAGGCAGTCATGCTTAGTGTTGTGATATCAACATGCTTTTGACTATTCTTTTCCATTTCATTGTTTTTTCTTCCCATAGGTTACAGAATATGGATGAACATGTAGATACAGTTAAAGAGGTTGTAGATATCGAGGCTATAGGTATAGATAATATATAGCTGTAGATATAGATGCAGATTCAAATATGATGCAGTTAACGATATAGATGTACTCTTATTAAAAGTAAAATGTTTGTTTTGAGATGATACCATCACAGTAAAGGTCCAAAACAGTCCCATCAGCTATGACTCCCTCCTGTTGCCCTTTTGTTATTATTATTACATATAAACACCACCCCCCCACCTTCCGTTGCAACCACTAACCTTTTTTCTTTTTCTCACATTTTTTCATACCAAAAGTGATATACAGATGAAATGAGGCAGACTTTAACTTTTGGATCACAAAAAATGGATTGACTTTTTGCCACTCAACGTGATTCTCTAAATATTAATCCAAGGTGTTGCATGTATCAATAATTTGTTCCTCTTTATAATAGTATTCCAGAATATGCAGGTACTACAGACCGCCTAACCATTCGCCCATTGAAGTACATCAAGGTGGTTTTCAGATTTTGGCCATTATGAATAAAGCCTTCATAAATGTTTCAAAAAAATAAAAAATAAAACTAAGGGCAGAGCTTGGAGCCAACCCGGACCTTAGGGTGAACAGGAGGAAGCAGCCCTCTGGGCACGTTCCTTGGCCTGCAAAGGGACTCCTGGTTGAGGTAGCCCTTCCAGAGTGCAGGGTTAGAACCCCGGGGAGCCCAGCTCTGGCCATTTTACAGCTGTCCCTCACCTCTTCCTCCTGATTTCATGCAGCTTTAAATGGTGTGAATAAATAAATATATAAATAGACAAAACCGTGTATATGTATCTTATAAGAAAATAGAAGAGACTGTGTTTACTTCTTCAAGATAAGAAATATCTTCCTACACCGGACTCAAGAAGCAAGAGCCATAATGAAAACTTTGATACATTTGAGTCTATCAACAATAAAAGCTTAAGAAATTTTAAAGACATAAAAACAGGCTGAGAGAAAATATTTGAAATATATGAGACAATGGATTCATACCCATAACTCCTACAATTCAATTAAAAAATATTTATCAAGCAACCTCCAAAATGGGCAGCGGTTAAGTGAACAGGCACTTTTCTAAAAGGAGAAATACAAATGGACAATAAAAATATAATCGAGGCAAAGCATATTAAAATAGTAAAAAGCCACTGATACCCATCAGATTGGCTGATGTGTAAAAGTTTGATAATATCAAACCCTGTAAGTAGTGCAGATACTTTTCAAAGATATTGGGAACAATAAAGGTGGGCACCATCACCTGGAGAGCAAGGTTCTGGCACCAGGTAGCCTTGAAAATGCGTAGAACCCAGAGATGATGAGGTTAGAGATGATCTAATTATTGAGCGTGTGCAGACATGCTTAGTCACAGAATGTATGTAAGAAAATGGCGGCCTTAATATGATGATGGGTGTGATTTTTAGTATTATAATGAGGTATAGGTCACTCATAGGTTAAAATTTAAGCCGCTGGGCATGTCAGATGGGCCCATTTTTGTTAGATCCAGCTTCATTTAGCAAACTTTGAAAGGTTCAATTTCAAAAGTAACTTTTGAAATTGGGGTGGGTTAGTCCTGGGCTGACTCAAAGCCCTCCATTAATAAACATTAGAGGCTGTATTTTGTGATGACAATACTGTAATATTGAAAAACAGGATGAGGGGACACACATGAGGCAGTCACAAGGTTTTAACAATCACAGTGTTCTAGTTTGCTAGCTGCTGGAATGCAACACACCAGAGACAGATTGGTTTTTAATAAAGGGGGATTTATTTCATTAAAAGCGTGTAGTACTTCAGAGGAAAGGCAGCTAACTTTCAACTGAGGTTCTTTCTCATGCTGGAAGGCACAGGGTGATCTCTGCTGGCCTTCTCTCCAGGTCTCTGGGTTCCAACAACTTTCCCCAGGGTGATTCCTTTCTGCATCTCCAAAGGCCTGGGCTGAGCTGTGAGTGCTGAGATGAGGTACGTTGAGCTCTCTCATTTAAGCACCAGCCAGTTAAATCAAACATCATTCATTGCAGCAGGCACACATCCTAGCTGACTGCAGATGTAATCAAGAACAGATGAGCTTCACATGCCATTGACTCACGTCCACAGCAGTAGAACTAGATGCCTTCACCTGGCCAAGTTGACACCTGAATCTAACTACCACACACAGGCAAAGGCTATATAATTATACAATCACTATCAGAGATTAAGGCAGCTGGGTTACTTTTCAGAAATTTCAAGTATTTCCCTCTGTATTCTAATATGCTAGAAAGAAAAAGAAATGTCTATATAATCATTCAGGAACCATAATCATTTCTGAATTCCTAACTTCTTGGTTACAAAATGATACCTTACAAGAATGATACACGCAAAACTGGTAACAGTGGTTACCTCAGAGTAGGTGAAAGGAGTTATGGGTGATGTTCAGGAGAGATTGGCTTTAACCACAATAATTGAATTTTTTCAGTGGAAATTTATTTTGGTAGTATGAATGTAATTATTATCACATTTCAGAAATATAAATGCAATACATACATTTTATAATTCTTATAAAAAATGAAAAAATAAATGTAATAGATGATGGATGGATGAGTGGTTAGATAGATAGATGGGATGATGCAGCAAATGTGGCAAAATGTTAAAGTTGGTGAATCTGGGTATCTGGGAGAAGGTGGTATGTTGAAGTTCTCTGTGGGGGTTTTGTATTGTTTTGCAACTGTCTTATAGGTTTGAGATTACTTCAAAATAAAAAAATTAAGAAAAAAATATATAAACGCAAACACCCTTGGGAGGCCTGATGCACAAAGTTAAAAAAAAAATGAAGACGTGGTTCTTCTGAGATGCTCCAGCATCAGTCAGAGGCTCCTTTGCAAGCAAGGGGAGGAAGCCTGCTGCCTTTACTGTTCCCACGTGATAGTTCCCGGGGACAGAAGTCATTTGGAGGTTTGAAAGAAGCCCCTTATTTTCCGGACTGCTTTAGCAAAACCCAAAAAATGGGGCGTCCCCATCATACTATGGGGCCCCTGCAGCACCAAAGAAGCAAGAAGGAGAGAGAACCATTTGGGCCTTGTGGTTTCTGAAGACCTGGGAGGAGGTTTGATCCCACAGAGCCCGTGGTATTGCAAAAGGCCCACCACACCCCAAGGCCAAGTGGCTGCATTTGGGGACTAGAGATTCCATGGCTGGGAGCCAAGCACTTGACTCTACCCACACCCTAGGTTTCCAGTCTTTGTCATGTCAGCGACACATCCCTTTTCAAACCACTGATAACATTCCTGAGTTGAATTTGGAATTTGAAGAGCAATGTATCAGAACTTGCTCTATAAATACATTCTTATTTTATTCTTACTTGACCTTCAAGGCAATTTTCCTCCTTTTATCTAATCCTAAAAGAAAGAAAACAAGATTTGGGGTCCTTCCCTCTGGCCTCCTGTGCAGGCAGGGATGGCAGAGAACGACGTCTCCCCACTGGGGAAACAGGCATCCTTGGGTAGATGTGGAGTGAAAACCTGGGCTGACAGGCAGAAGGAAGACTGGATTCCATCAACAGTGCTTCTTTGTAGTCACTGATCTCTGCTGCTGGTGATAAAATGGACTTTCCAAGCTGGGAGGCCTTGAGTCTGTTTTAAGTGTCTTCTAGCATCATTTCTGCTTTATTGCAAGGATTACAGGAAGATTGTGGGGAGTGTTTAGGGGCCAGTTGCAAAATACTTTGATCTCATCATGCTTTTTAAACCCACAGCAACTTCCTCTGATAGCACAGCCTTAGCATCCTGGATTTTAAGGTTGGGGACAGCCCCTCTGGATCCCTAAATTGGCTCAGTCTAGGTATTTGAACACAGATCTTCCTGAGCCCAAAGCTGGTGTGGTCTCCACAGCATCATGCTGCCAAATGGCCAGGTGGGCACAATTAGCAGCCTAAACTGCCTGCAAACTTGACAAGATTGTGGTTGATGCGTGGCCCCTTGGATGTGATCCTCGCCCATAGGGAGATTATCCAGCATGGTTACAGAATGCACAGATAAGTGCACACTGCCTCACCGGACCCGAGCAGGGCAGGCCCAGCCCAGGGTGTGATTTTAAAGAACCTGGGCCTCCCTCAAATTATTCTCCTGCCCTCAGTCTGGACTCCAGTTAGCATGAGAAGCCGGTCAACATCTTGAGCAGTTGACTTCTGCTTTGTTAATCCCAAAGGTTGAGGGAGCTCAAGGGCCTGGGTTTTTTGGTGGAGTGAGGGAAGGGGCCCAGAGACCCAGCTGCTGGGCCACCTTCTTCTTTCTTCTTGCAGCTATCATCAGGCTCCATCCTCTTGCTTCTCCCCACTACCAAATCCCTCTTCTTCCCTGCTTCAGAAGACAAGCACACCACCCGTTTCTGTTTCAAGAGCCTTGCTGTGCATCCCTGCCAGGAAGAGCAGAACCCCAGACAATGGCCTGGCTTAATTAGGGTGGGCAGTGGTGGGCTTTGTGCAGGGGGGTGACTCTCTCTTGGGTTGGGGCCCTTGGAGTTTGCTGGGGATGGCTGCAGCTGCTGTGCTTTCAGCTTCAGGACCAGTGTCTGACAGCCTGTGGCCTCTCACTAATGGGGTGCCCCGAATCGAATCACAGCTGCTGGGCCCCGCTGCCCCCACCTAGCCTGTGTACATCCCTGGCTGGACAGGTGGTGTGTGGGGAACGGCACTTGCTTGCTGGCTTTGTAGAGGTTTGAGCAGCCCCTTCCCCTTTGTGTTGGCATTCTGGACAGGTACAGGAATGGGCTGGGGTCTTGGGTATGAAATGAATTAACAGCATAAATGCTTGCATTTGAAATTGCTGCGTGGGTGAGAACTGGCCTCCTGAGGTGGCTGACATACTATTGCTTTTTGCCCTCTGGAAATGATGTTTGGAAGAGCAGAGCATTAGGGGATAAGATCAAAAGTCTATAGGAATTTTGAAAACAAATACAGATTTATCTAGGAACAATTTGGGGAACACCCAAAATCCAGTTGTGGGGAGTTGGGCATGACCTCAGAGGGGAAAGAGTGTTTGGGAGAGATAGCTCTTGCTGGTGGAAGCACCTGGGGTGGGGGTGGGGGGGCGGTATCTAAACTAATTGGAGAGGCTGGCCCTGCCCTGGAACACTAAACTCAGGAGCAATTGTCAGTTAAAACCCTCTGTGCTGTCAGATAGAGGAGTCCTGACAGAATGGCAGAAAGGGGCTGGAAAATCCCACTGGTCCCATCTGCCATCCAGCCAGAGGCGACTCTGTCTTCTCTCCCCTTCATGCCTTGGGGCCACTGCACCTCCTCTCTGTACCCCTGAATCTGCTGTCCCCACGCCCCTGGGAGAGACGCACATTGTGTCGGTTCTCCATGTTGGTCTGGATCTGGACAAGTGCTGGTTGAGGAGGTGTGGAGATGAGCGCTGTCCGCTCGCCTGCATTTTCAGGCACAGGCCTCACCGTGGGCAGTAGCTGGAGGAAGCAGTGGCCAGAGGAGATCCACCTGTTCTCTTGGACAAGACCATTTGGGGCTTTTATGTTCAAAACAATATGGTGGCTGCAAAGGTGATGAGGGGGTGACGGTGCCTCCTTCCTGCTTTGTCGGAGGTGGTGGCTAACCCCTAGGAGTCAGGGCTCTCTGGTCCCTGGTGGGCAGCATGCAGCTCCCCAGCCCTGGGCTTTGCATAGGCCCCAGACACCCCATCACACCCACTTTTTGTTTTTGGTCCTTCCATCTCCTCCATTTTCATCCATGACCACCCTAACTTTCTTTTTCTCATTTTTCTAATAATTTTGATTATGAAGTATTTCAAGCATACAGAAAAGAATGCATAATATAAAACACCCATCCCTCAGCCCTGCAAGATATTTCTAAACTGCTCTCCAAAGGGGCTCTATAAATAACGTTCCTACATCCGCATATGAGACTTCCTGTTTTCCTACATCCTCGAATATTTGGCATCGTCACACTTTTTGATTTTGTGCCTAGGATGCATGTAAAGTGGAATCTCCTGACCATTTTCTCTCCTTATCCCAGTCACACTGGATCCTGGCCTCTACGTCTTGGGAGTGCCCAGGGCCATTGGCTGTGACCCCCTTCTCTGTTTAAGCTCTCTCCTTAGATAATCTCAACCTGTCACAAGGTGGGAATGCCAACTACATATGTCAGTGACTTCCAGCTATCTAAGTAGCTCCAGCCTGAATGCCTGAGGCCACATAACACGTTTACCTGGATAGTCCTTAGACAACTCAAACTTAACTGTCAAAATCCAACTCAATATCCCCTTTGTTTTAGTTTGCCAGACCTGCTATGACAAATACCACAAACTGGTTGACTTAAAACAACAGAAATCTATTATTCACAGTTTTGGAGGCTAAAAATCCAAAACCGAGGTCTTGACAGGACATGACTTCTCCCAGAGTCTTGACAGGACATGACTAGCTCGCTGCATCTCCACCTCCACATAGCTGTCTGCCTTTCTCTCCTCTTGTGGTTTTCTCTGACTCACTCCCTCCAAATTTTTTCTGCCTTATAAGGACTCCAGTCGTATGGATTAAGGCCTGATTTCAATGAGGGCTCATCTAAATAGGCTTATCAGAGATTCTATCCACAAATGAGTCCATGACTTACCAGTAGTAACATCTTCAAAGGTCCTGTGTACAAATGGATTCACACCCACGGGAACCCAGAACGTGTCTTTATGGGTGACATGACTCAATCCCCAATACCCCTCAAGCCTCACCCTTCTCATTCTCCCCCTTCAGTCGAGGGCACCACTTTCGATCCAACTGCTCAAGCCAAGGACTTAGGAGTTATCCTGGATTCTTTTCTTCCCGCTGCCCCTACATTCAATCCATCAAGTTCTGACGATCTCCATATCAAAAAGTGTTCTAGATCCATCCTCCTCTAGATCCACTGCTACCTCCTTGGCTCAAGCCACCATCATCTCTTGTCTGGACTGCTGCAGTTGCCTTCTAATGGGATTTCTTGCTTCTACCCTTGTCCTTGTAAACCATGCCTGCCCAGCAGCCAAGGCGATCATTTTAGTACATAAAAGAGAAATAAAATATCTTTCCCCTGTGTAAAGCCCTCCAGTGACGTTTAAGGTTGAAAATTAGAATTCATGAATGCTGTGATGGACAAGGCCTATGAGCTCTGTCCCTGTTTCCCCCTGAGCAGTACCCATCCCTTCCTTCTGTGAGAGGGGCTTTGGCCTGGGTCCCTTCATCGCCGAGACCTTTGCATTCAGACCTCAGTCACTTCCTCAAAGACCTTCCCTAAGCAACTCGCCCTGGTGTGGCCCCTGGGTTGTTATAACATTTCTGTTCTCTCTTCCTTCTGGAACTTCTCAGTGCTTGGTGTTTGTTGATGGTCCCTGTCCCTGGAATGTCATCTCCAAGGAAATTGAGACCCTGTCAGCCTCCTCCACACTTGTAGTACCTGGTATGAGGGGGAGGAGGTGCCCCTAAGGTTGGCTGAATTAATGAATGAATAGATGAGGTCAAGCTCATAGAATAGCCTGTGAGCACCAATGAAGCTTCATTATAAATAATGAAGGAACGTTATTTATAGAGCCCCTTTGGAGAGCAGTTTAGAAATATCTTGCAGGGCTGAGGGATGGGTGTTTTATACTATGCATTCTTTTCTGTATGCTTGAAATACTTCATAATCAAAATTATTAGAAAAATGAGAAAAAGAAAGTTAGGGTGGTCATGGATGAAAATGGAAGGAGATGGAAGGACCAAAAACAAAAAGTGGGTGCGAGTGGGGTGTCTGGGGCCTATGCAAAGCCCAGGGCTGGGGAGCTGCTTGGGTGAGACAGCACTGGTCTGCAGCTAGTGCTTCTCAGACGTTTTAGTTTCAGGACCTCTTTATACTCTTTAAAATCATTAGGGATACCAGAGTTCTTGTGTTTTTGTGGGTTGTATCTATAGACCATTACTGCATTTGAAATGAAAATAAAGAAAATTCCTGGGCAGGCCACGGTGGCTCAGGCAGACTTCTTGCCTGCCATGCGGGAGACCTGGGTTCGATTCCTGGTGCCTGCCCATGCCAAAAAAAAAAAAAAGGAAGAAGAAGAAAATTTCTAATATTTTTTACTTTACATAAACTAATAAGTAATATACTACTATAGTATATAATGATATGTAATTGATATATTTAATTACAAACCAATTGCATCCTAAAATAAATAATATGTATATGAAAAATAACTACAGTTTGTAAAAAAAAATACCAAAAGCAAAAATAGCCTAGGCGGCACACATTCAGAACTGCTGTCCTGTGCTCACAATTCCAATGAAACTTCTACTAAATGGTGGGCCCAAGAAGTCAGCGCAGCCTCCAAGGCCAAATCCTGCCGCTTCCCTGGGGTCTGGGTGGGATAAAAGCAGCTTAGGGCAGGATAACACTGGCCGTTTCCTGGAGGAAACTGCCTTACCCTCTGGATGCTACAGGGCTGCCCGCCCCCAGCCCCCCTCTCCCTTTCCTTTCCCTTTCTTGAAAGTCTTCTCTCTTTAAATGAGTGAAAGAGTAAGGTAAAAAAATTATTTCAGTGTCTCCGGAAGTTGATTTATAAGTTGCATGCCTTTTTTTTTTTTAATTAAAGAAGTTGTAGGTTTACAGATAATTCACCCATGCCGAAAATAGGGATTCCTTATACCCCCCTCACACACACTCAGTTTTCCCTTAACACCTTGTGACCTTGTGTTAATGTGGTACCTTTGTTACAAACAATGAAGGAATGTTATTATCACTGTACTATTACCTGTAGCCATTGGGTGTGCTGCTAGGGTTCTGTCTTTAAGGTATGTTATTTTTATAACCAGAATGATAATTGGGTAAGTTAACCCAGGGGATTCCTTTTGTGTTTTTCCTTTGACAGTATGAATGTCGACCCTTGGCTTTACCCGGGTTTGTTTATTCCTCTTTGAGTTCAGTTTGAGAAACCAAACTGGATGTCATTCTTCCGACGATATCGAAACCTAAGTCCTTCCCTTTTCAAAGGAGAAGCTGCCCCATCCCCCTTTCATTTTTGCCCCTCCTTAGAGGAAATGCACAGAGCCAAGATTAAAAAAAAAAAACCAACACAACAGGGGGGTCATCACTCTGGAGCCCTGGAAGCCACTGAAGGGCAGCTCCCCAGGCTGTGTCCACGCCTCTTGCACTTCCTGACGTCATACTATTTTTGTCTTTGAATAGCTCATTGACACAATTGCCTCAGAGATCGGAGAACTGAAACAGGAGATGGTGCAGACCGAGGCCAGCCTGGAAAATGGACTGGAATCTGCCAAAATCCCCAGGTGAGGTGGCAAGAGACATGACTGGGTGCTGGGATGGCTGGGAGGGCCGAGAGCACCCGTTAGCTCCCAGCCGATGGTTCCGTCACTACAGAAGTTTGGGAACCAGGGGTATGGAGGTTGCCTCAGACCCAGTTCTCTGTAGAAGGTGGGGGAGTGGCCGAGAGGCCGGTTGTCTGACTGTTTACTTTAATTACTTTGAAGGCACTTGAACCTTACACCCTCTCAATTCTTCTTGGAACCAGAAGCTGGAAACCTAAGTTCAATGTGCCATATCCAACCGACTCACGGTGATGGAAAAAATAACGCAGCGTGATCCTCCGTGTGCAAAATAGAATTCAGTGTAGCTCATGTCAGTCTCCAGAAGGTTTAAAGGGGCGCAGTAAGGAGGATGGACTCATTTTGCATTCTCAGGTCAGAAACAAATCTCAGCCGTAACCATAGCGATCGGTCACAGTGTATTGGAAATTGGATGTGGGTGTAAATGATTAAGAAAGGGGAGGCCATGTGCTAGGCTAGTTAAACATGACTGCTTGTGCACAGACTGCACGCTATCTGAATAGGTGGTGAAGGGCTGGCTTCCTGAACGACTGCCCACTTCGGGAGCCGGCATGCAAAGGGCGGGGTAGGAGGATTGGAGGAGTTGACAAAGCCTCTGCCAACTCTTGGATGTTGTAATTCCTTGCTAGCAGAGACTGCAGAATATAAGCATTAGGAAAAGGTGTGGACGTGGGCAGGGTCATTTTATCAGCTTCTCGGCTTGTCCCAGGGAATGGCTTGAGCCTGCCCCATGCAGGGTGAGGATGAGGGTTATGGAGTGGGTTTTGCTTTCAAGTCATGCCGCAGGCTGGAGGAGTCCTGCGAAGGCAAGGCCAGAGTTTGGGTTGTTTCATACCAGCCCAGCTGGTTCCCTGAGGGTGAATGAGGGCAATCCCAAGGACTCAGTCTGCAGTTGGAAGGTGCTGCTTCAAGCACCCACTGTCTCTGGTGAAACCGTATTCCCCTTAGCTAGGAAATCTCTGTGTGTACTCCATTTTCTTTGCTCTTCTACAAAATGAGGGGGGTGGACCAGATGGCCCTAAGCTCCTGGCAGCACCCAGGCCTTCTCTGATTCTCCTTAGCCAATCCCAACGTGAAGGGCTTCAACCCCCATGTGAAGGGCTTCAACTAATTAATTTTTTTCCCCATAAACCAGACAAATGTGCAGTAATTTTTTTCTGAGAGACTTTCACTTCCAGCCTTCTAATCAGAACGGTTCCAAACCACATAGAACTTTAGCCAGGAGATTTCTCTTGACCCTTTGCATTGTTGAGCTAAGATAATCCAATTTAGGAGCCCAGGTTGATGAAAAGAATGTAAAGGAAGAAAGCAATAGGGGCACTGATTTCTTCCCCATCCAGGAAACATGACATGAGAGAGACCAAAAGCTCTGCAGTTGACAGAAGCAAGTGCCAGGAGCTCCTCCCCTGCAGATACCTCACAGGGATGAAAGACTGTTAGTGCATGTTTAGTGACCCTTAAGATCTTGCTCTCTGACTGCAGGCGAGCCGGGCTTTCATTTCACCTTTAACATCTCTCTTTTTTTTCTTCCAAATTTAAGAATGGCTGTAAGCATTCTGGAAGAACTTTATTTATTTTTCTTTTCGGATTAGTATCAATTGTTTTTGAATGCTATTCTCGTTTAAACTGAACTTCTAAATTTTCAGGGTCACTTTAGTTGATGTTTTTTTAATGGGAAAGAAATAGGAAATGCAAGATGTGTTTTAACTGGACTGATGAGGCATTAAAGCTTCTGGGCTGGAGTCTCTTCCTGGTGTTTTAGAACCTTCTGGTCGTGGCTTTGGTTTTGATTTCTCCATTTTGCCCAATGGAGGCATCAGGAGGACTAGATTTAAAGAGGAAGGTAAGGATAAAGAGGACTCAATTTTTTCCCTAAATTAAGGCAGAGCACAGCTGTGGCGGCACAGGAGCCAGCAGTTCCGCCAGGCACAGGGCAGCCCAAAAGGGAAAGGAGAGAAAAGCAGAGCAGGTGTTTGAGTAGTAGGGTCACCTTAAGGGAAACCCCTATAAAAAGCAGTAGCGAACAGCCCCTTCTGAGAGTGGCCCGGCATGTTCTAGTGGCTGCAGGGACATGTCGCAGTCAGCTTCCTTTATATCCTCATCCGCCCGTGAGTGTGAACCGTGACCTGGCCTTACTGGCCCCACCCGCCGTCACCAGGAAATGTCCCTGGCTCCTTTGTGGATAGAACACAGGGTTCAGTGCCCAGCTAGTGTCCTAGGATTAGGCATTACCATGGACCCTTCCTGTGTTGACATTTGTTTGTTCCTTTTGGTTAATATTGAGATGAGTTAGAGATATTTCATCTTTTCTTGTCCTGTGGACCTTTCTCAGAATAGTATTTTAAATGCGTAAACTAAAATATATCAGATGACATAGGAAAAGAAATTATATTGAAATGCAATGATCCGGACTTCCTGGAAGATGGCGGCTTAGTAAGACGCGCGGATCTTAGTTTCTTCTCCAGGACACCTACTAGGGGAGTAGAAACGATACAGAAAGCGCCCAAAGCCACAACAGAGATAAAAAAGACAGCGTACCCCATCCTGGAACGGCTGGCTGGCTGAGAGAAGCAGCTCGGGTGAGATCGCCGAGGCGCGCGGGCCTTAGTGGGCGGGGTGGCAAGTGGCCGGAGTTACTCCCTTCCCCCTTCCCGGGCCGGCTGGGAGAATTGGAGAGGTGGTCCCCTGAAACCAAGGCGACTGGCGCCCACACCACGCGCAGCCCCCGGACCAACTGAGAGAATTGGATCGGAAACCCCCAGGCCGCGGAGAACGGTGACCCCGTGACTCCCGGGGAACGTGCACTCTCTCGGGCGGGCCGCTGCCGCTGGCGCCCTCCCGCCACGCTTGTTGCCCAGGGCCGACTAGGAAATTCGGACGGGCTCTTTCCCTGGCTGCGGCGACCAGCAACCCTCCCTGCGTTCGGACACGCTCCCTGCGTTCGGACACCCTCCCTGCGTTCGGACCCCGGGCCGGCTCAAGCCGCTTCGGCTAGCGAACCCCCAGGACAGCGAGAGTTTTCCAAAGTTAAAGGTCCCACAGCACCTTTTACTGGTGGGACCCGCAGACAAACGTGTGCCACGAGCGCCACCTACTGGGCAGGATAAGAAAAACAGAACCCAGAGATTTCACAGAAAAATATTACAACCTTGCTGGGTCCAACACCAAGAGAAATCTGAATAAATGCCCAGACGCCAGCAGCAGAAGATAACTGTCCACGCTCAAAAGATTGAGAATATGGCTCAGTCAAAGGAACAAACCAATAGCTCAAATGAGACACAAGAGCTGAGACAACTAATGCTGAATATACGAACAGAAATGGAAAACCTCTTCAAAAATGAAATCGATAAATTGAGGGAGGACATGAAGAGGACATGGGCTGAACATAAAGAAGAAATAGAAAAACTGAAAAAACAAATCGCAGAACTTATGGAAGTGAAGGATAAAGTAGCAAACATAGAAAAAATAATGGATAGCTACAATGATAGATTTAAAGAGACAGAAGATAGAATTAGTGATTTGGAGGATGGAACATCTGAATTCCAAAAAGAAACAGAAACTATAGGGAAAAGAATGGAAAAATTTGAACAGGGTATCAGGGAACTCAAGGACAATATGAACTGCACAAATATACGTGTTGTGGGTGTCCCAGAAGGAGAAGAGAAGGGAAAAGGAGGAGAAAAACTAATGGAAGAAATTATCACTGAAAATTTCCCAACTCTTATGAAAGACCTAAAATTACAGATCCAAGAAGTGCAGCGCACCCCAAAGAGATTAGACCCAAATAGGCGTTATCCAAGACACTTACTAGTTAGAATGTCAGAGGTCAAAGAGAAAGAGAAGATCTTGAAAGCAGCAAGAGAAAAACAATCCATTACATACAAGGGAAACCCAATAAGACTTTGTGTAGATTTCTCAGCAGAAACCATGGAAGCTAGAAGACAGTGGGATGATATATTTAAAATACTAAAAGAGAAAAACTGCCAACCAAGACTCCTATATCCAGCAAAATTATCCTTCAAAAATGAGGGAGAGATTAAAACATTCTCAGACAAAAAGTCACTGAAAGAATTTGTGACCAAGAGACCAGCTCTGCAAGAAATAATAAAGGGAGCACTAGAGTCAGATACAAAAAGACAGAAGAGAGAGATATGGAAAAGAGTGTAGAAAGAAGGAAAATCAGATATGATATATATAATACAAAAGGAAAAATGGCAGAGGAAAATATTATCCAAACAGTAATAACACTAAATGTCAATGGACTGAATTCCCCAATCAAAAGACATAGATTGGCAGAATGGATTAAAAAACAGGATCCTTCGATATGCTGTCTACAGGAAACACATCTTAGACCCAAAGATAAACATAGGTTGAAAGTGAAAGGTTGGGAAAAGATATTTCATGCAAATAACAACCAGAAAAGAGCAGGAGTGGCTATACTAATATCCAACAAATTAGACTTCAAATGTAAAACAGTTAAAAGAGACAAAGAAGGACACTATATACTAATAAAAGGAACAATTAAACAAGAAGACATAACAATCATAAATATTTACGCACCGAATCAGAATGCCCCAAAATACGTGAGGAATATACTGCAAACACTGAAAAGGGAAATAGACTCATATACCATAATAGTTGGAGACTTCAACTCACCACTCTCATCAAGGGACAGAACATCTAGACAGAGGATCAACAAAGAAATAGAGAATCTGAATATTACTATAAATGAACTAGACTTAATAGACATTTATAGGACATTACATCCCACAACAGCAGGATACACCTTTTTCTCAAGTGCTCATGGATCATTCTCAAAGATAGACCATATGCTGGGTCACAAAGCAAGTCTTAACAAATTTAAAAAGATTGAAATCTTACACAACACTTTCTCAGACCATAAAGGAATGATGTTGGAAATCAATAATAGGCAGAGTGCCAGAAAATTCACAAATACGTGGAGGCTCAACAACACACTCCTAAACAACGACTGGGTCAAAGAAGAAATTGCAAGGGAAATTAGCAAATACCTCGAGGCGAATGAAAATGAAAACACAACATATCAAAACTTATGGGACGCAGCAAAGGCAGTGCTAAGAGGGAAATTTATTGCTCTAAATGCCTATATCAGAAAAGAAGAAAAGGCAAAAATTCAGGAATTAACTATCCATTTGGAAGAACTGGAGAAAGAACAGCAAGCTAACCCCAAAGCAAGCAAAAGGAAAGAAATAACAAAGATTAGAGCACAAATAAATGAAATTGAAAACATGAAAACAATAGAGAAAATCAATAAGGCCAGAAGTTGGTTCTATGAGAAAATCAATAAGATTGATGGGCCCTTAGCAAGATTGACAAAAAGAAGAAGAGAGAGGATGCAAATAAATAAGATCAGAAATGGAAGAGGAGACATAACTACTGACCTCACAGAAATAAAGGAGGTAATAACAGGATACTATGAACAACTTTACGCTAATAAATACAACAATTTAGAGGAAATGGACGGGTTCCTGGAAAGACATGAACAACCAACTTTGACTCAAGAAGACATAGATGACCTCAACAAACCAATCACAAGTAAAGAAATTGAATTAGTCATTCAAAAGCTTCCTAAAAAGAAAAGTCCAGGACCAGATGGCTTCACATGTGAATTCTACCAAACGTTCCAGAAAGAATTAGTACCAATTCTCTTCAAACTCTTCAAAAAAATCGAAGTGGAGGGAAAACTACCTAAATCATTCTATGAAGCCAACATCACCCTCATACCAAAACCAGGCAAAGATATTACAAAAAAAGAAAACTACAGACCAATCTCTCTAATGAATACAGATGCAAAAATCCTCAATAAAATTCTAGCAAATCGTATCCAACAACACATTAAAAGAATTATACATCATGACCAAGTAGGATTCATCCCAGGTATGCAAGGATGGTTCAACATAAGAAAATCAATTAATGTAATACACCATATCAACAAATCAAAGCAGAAAAATCACATGATCATCTCAATTGATGCAGAGAAGGCATTCGACAAGATTCAACATCCTTTCCTGTTGAAAACACTTCAAAAGATAGGAATACAAGGGAACTTCCTTAAAATGATAGAGGGAATATATGAAAAACCCACAGCTAATATCATCCTCAATGGGGAAAAATTGAAAACTTTCCCCCTAAGATCAGGAACAAGACAAGGATGTCCACTATCACCACTATTATTCAACATTGTGTTGGAGGTTCTAGCCAGAGCAATTAGACAAGAAAAAGAAATACAAGGCATCAAAATTGGAAAGGAAGAAGTAAAACTATCACTGTTTGCAGACGATATGATACTATACGTCGAAAACCCGGAAAAATCCACAACAAAACTACTAGAGCTAATAAATGAGTACAGCAAAGTAGCAGGTTACAAGATCAACATTCAAAAATCTGTAGCATTTCTATACACTAGTAATGAACAAGCTGAGGGGGAAATCAAGAAACGAATCCCATTTACAATTGCAACTAAAAGAATAAAATACCTAGGAATAAATTTAACTAAAGAGACAAAAAACCTATATAAAGAAAACTACAAAAAAACTGCTAAAAGAAATCACAGAAGACCTAAATAGATGGAAGGGCATACCGTGTTCATGGATTGGAAGACTAAATATAGTTGAGATGTCAATCCTACCTAAATTGATTTACAGATTCAATGCAATACCAATCAAAATCCCAACAACTTATTTTTCAGAAATAGAAAAACCAATAAGCAAATTTATCTGGAAGGGCAGGGTGCCCCGAATTGCTAAAAACATCTTGAGGAAAAAAAACGAAGCTGGAGGTCTCGCGCTGCCTGACTTTAAGGCATATTATGAAGCCACAGTGGTCAAAACAGCATGGTATTGGCATAAAGATAGATATATCGACCAATGGAATCGAATAGAGTGCTCAGATATAGACCCTCTCATCTATGGACATTTGATCTTTGATAAGGCAGTCAAGCCAACTCACCTGGGACAGAGCAGTCTCTTCAATAAATGGTGCCTAGAGAACTGGATATCCATATGCAAAAGAATGAAAGAAGACCCATCTCTCACACCCTATACAAAAGTTAACTCAAAATGGATCAAAGATCTAAACATTAGGTCTAAGACCATAAAACAGTTAGAGGAAAATGTTGGGAGATATCTTATGGATCTTACAATTGGAGGCGGTTTTATGGACCTTAAACCTAAAGCAAGAGCACTGAAGAAGGAAATAAATAAATGGGAACTCCTCAAAATTAAACACTTTTGTGCATCAAAGAACTTCATCAAGAAAGTAGAAAGACAGCCTTCACAATGGGAGACAATATTTGGAAATGATATATCAGATAAAGGTCTAGTATCCAGAATTTATAAAGAGATTGTTCATCTCAACAACAAAAAGACAGCCAACCCAATTACAAAATGGGAAAAAGACTTGAACAGACACCTCTCAGAAGAGGAAATACGGATGGCCAAGAGGCACATGAAGAGATGCTCAATGTCCCTGGCCATTAGAGAAATGCAAATCAAAACCACAATGAGATATCATCTCACACCCACCAGAATGGCCATTATCAACAAAACAGAAAATGACAAGTGCTGGAGAGGATGCGGAGAAAGAGGCACACTTATCCACTGTTGGTGGGAATGTCAAAGGGTGCAACCACTGTGGAAGGCAGTTTGGCGGTTCCTCAAAAAGCTGAATATAGAATTGCCATACGACCCAGCAATACCATTGCTAGGTATCTACTCAAAGGACTTAAGGGCAAAGACACAAACGGACATTTGCACACCAATGTTTATAGCAGCATTATTTACAATTGCAAAGAGATGGAAACAGCCAAAATCTCCATCAACAGAAGAGTGGCTAAACAAACTGTGGTATATACATACGATGGAATATTATGCAGCTTTAAGACAAGATAAACTTATGAACCATGTAATAACATGGATGGACCTAGAGAATATTATGCTGAGTGAGACTAGCCAAAAACTAAAGGACAAATACTGTATGGTCCCACTGATGTGAACGGACATTCGAGAATAAACTTGAAATATGTCATTGGTAACAGAGTTCAGCAGGAGTTAGAAACAGGGTAAGACAATGGGTAATTGAAGCTGAAGGGATACAGACTGTGCAACAGGACTAGATACAAAAACTCAAAAATGGACAGCACAATAATACCTAATTGTAAAGTAATCATGTTAAAACACTGAATGAAGCTGCATCTGAGCTATAGGTTTTTGTTTTGTTTTGTTTTGATTTTACTATTA
Organism: Tamandua tetradactyla; assembly: GCF_023851605.1. Lineage (NCBI taxonomy): Eukaryota > Metazoa > Chordata > Mammalia > Pilosa > Myrmecophagidae > Tamandua > Tamandua tetradactyla. Next base: position 40,509,409 of record NC_135327.1, on the reverse strand, counting down.
TTACTTTTATTTTTTTCTCTATATTAACATTCTATATCTTTTTCGGTTATGTTGCTAGTTCTTCTAAACCAATGCAAATGTACTAAGAAATGATGATCATGCATCTATGTGATGATGTTAAGAATTAATGATTGCATGTGTAGAATGGTATGATCTCTAAATTTTGGGTTAATTTCTTTTTTTCCGTTAATTAAAAAAAAAAAAAAAAAAAAGAGAAGGGATAATTGGAGATGAAGGGATACAGACTGTACAACGGGACTGGATATAAAAACTCAGAAATGGACAGCACAATACTACCCAATTGTAATGCAATTATGTTAAAACACTGAATGAAGCTGCATGTGAGGTATAGGTTTTTTGTTTTTGTTTTTTTTGTTTTTTTTCTTTCTATTATTGTTTTAATTCTTATTCTGTTGTCTTTTTATTTCTTTTTCTAAATCGATGCAAATGTACTAAGAAATGATGAATATGCAACTATGTGATGTTATTAAGAATTACTGATTGTACATGTAGATTGGAATGATTTCTAATTGTTTTGTTAATTCTTTTTTTAATTAATAAAAAAAAAAAAAAAAAAGAAATGCAATGATCCAGGTATTAAAAATGTGGGATTTCACAGCATCTGCCCTTCTTTATTAACACATTAAATAACCACTGTAATCTGGAAGTAAAGATGAGCATACTGACATGGCATCATCGCTGCAGCAATTGCCAGGGGGCTGAAAGCACCTATGGCTTCTATTGGTGACAATATCACACGTACTGCTAAAACTACTGTGGTTTTTTTGCCTGCATTCAGAATGGAAGGAAGTTAATTTCACAATGAGGTTGGTGAACATAAAAGGTGTAACTTTTTCCCTGGCCTGTGGTCAGGTCTCACTTCTTAGTCTGCTTGTCCTCCCAACATTCTCTGACAAAGCCCATCGTTCCTTCCCTTCTTGGAACACTTGCTTGGCCTGGCTTCTGGGATGCCATGTGCTGGTTTCCCCTTGCCTCACCTGCTGCTGCTTATCACTGTGGCTGCTTCCTCCTTATCTCCCTGACCTCTCCAAACTGGAGAATCCCAGAGCTCAGTCTTTGAACCCCCTTCTTTTTTAAACTTTTTTTATTAATTAAAAAAATTAACAAACAAAACATTAAGATATCATTCCATTCTACATATACAATCAGTAATTCTTAATATCATCACATAGTTGCATATTCATCATTTCTTAGAACATTTGCATCGATTTAGAAAAAGAAATAAAAACACAAAAGAAAAAGAAATAAAACGATAACAGAAAAAAAAGATTATACATACCATATCCCTTACCCCCTCGCTTTCATTTACCACTAGCATTTCAAACTAAATTTATTTTAACATTTGTTCCCCCCTATTATTTATTTTTATTCCATATGTTATACTCTTCTGTTGATATAGTAGCTAAAAGGAGCATCAGACACAAGGTTTTCACATTCACACAGGCACATTGTGAAAGCTATATCATTGTTCAATCATCATCAAGAAACATGGCTACTGGAACACAGCTCTACATTTTCAGGCAATTCCCTCCAGCCTCTCCACTACATCTTGAACAACAAGGTGATATCTACTTAATGCATAAGAATAACCTCCAGGATAACCTCTCGACTCTGTTTGGAATCTCTCAGCCATGGACACTTAGTCTGATTTCACTCTTCCCCCTTTGGTCGAGAAGGTTCTCTCAATCCCTTGATGTTAATTCTTAGCTCATTCTAGGGTTTTTCTCAGTTCCTTGATGCTGAGTCTCAGCTCATTCCGAGATTTCTGTCCCACATTGCCAGGAAGGTCCACACCCCTGGGAGTCATGTCCCACGCAGAGAGGGGGAGGGTGGTGAGACTGCTCGTCATGTTGGCTGGAGAGAGAGGCCACATCTGAGCAACAAAAGAGGCTCTCTTGGGGTGAACCCCCTTCTTTTCATACCTCTCCTCTTCTCCCTCCCACTAGCCTTAAGCATATTACTTGAAAAGCTCCAAGCTTCAGTTTCCAATTAAGTAAAATGGGGATAATGATGCAGCTTTACTTCAGATGGAAGTTAGGGACAGTAAATGTGTTAATAGCTACAAAGCACTTAAAACAGTGCCTAGCACATTACTTGTTTGTTAAATAGATATCTAAAGTATTTTCCTAGATAATTCCATCCAGTCTCATGGCTTTGATCCCATTTGAATATTGGTGATTCCCAGACTATATCCCTTACGCTGGTTTTGGGTTCTCTTTGGATCTAGAGGCGTTGTGGTAGTTAGATTCACTTGTCTACTTGGCCAGGTGAAGGTGCCTAGTTCTGTTGCTGTGGCCATGAGCTAACAGTACGTGAACCTCATCTGTTGCTGATTTACATCTGCAGTCCGCTAGGAGGCTTGCCAGCTGCAATGAAGGAAGTTTGACTTAATTGGCTGGTGCTTAAATGAGAGACCACAATGTAGCACAGCCCAAGCAGCTCAGCATTCCTCATCTCAGCACTCACAGCTAAGCCCAGGCCTTTGGAGTTGCAGAAAGAAGTCACCCCGGGGAAAGTTGTTGGAACCCAGGGGCCTGGAGAGAAGGTCAGCAGAGACCATTCTTTGCCTTCCCACGTAAGAAAGAACCTCAGAGGAAAGTTAGCTGCCTTTCCTCTGAAGAACTAACAAAGTAAATCCCCTTTTATTAAAAGCCAATCCGTCTCTGGTGTGTTGCATTCCGGCAGCTAGCAAACTAGAACAGGCGTGATATCAATTGTCCACTCAGCCCTGCCTTGAATATCTCAAACTTAGACTGAAATTGAACCCTTGATTTTCCTTCACAAACCTGCTCCTTCCCTGGCCTTCACCATCTAAGCCCTTAAGTGGTTGGACCCATAAGTCATCCCCGAGGCGTCTCTTCCTCGCACACCTCTCACCCCATCATCTCCAGATCCTGCCAGCTTTATCACTTCTCAGCAGTTCCTGCCTACCACCCCAGTCAAACCACGGACCTTCTGTCTCACGGGGCCACCCACCTACTGCCCTGTTTCCACTCACTCCATCTGCTATCTAAACAGCATACGGAGTGATCCTTTAACCAGTCTAAATTTAAGTCACGTTCCTCTCAGCATAAAACCAAAATCACCACCATGGCCTTTAAGACCTTATGGGATCTGACTCCCACCCCATCTCTTCTCTTACAGTCTTTCCCCCTCTGTCCCTTGGCTCCAGCCCCTCTGGCTTCCTTGCCAACCAGCCTTTGTGCCTTCTCTTTACTCTACTTCAAGGAAGCATTCACTTTTGAACCACCCTCCCTTCCTTTTTCAATGGCCCATAGTTCTCCATAGAACTCATATAGACTTAACGTGTGTTCACAAAGTAAGCACACCTAGGTAGCCAGCACCTCAATCCAAAAATAGAATGTTCCTGGCATCCCAGGAACTCCCCACCCCATGCCCAAACACTCCCTTCCCTGAAGGTCACTACTATCCTGACTTCTCTTGCCATACATCAGTTTTGCCTGTTTTTGAACCTCACATAACTGGAGTCGTGCAGTGTGTACTCCTTTTAAGTCTTCCTCCTTTCAGTCAACACTGTATTTGTGAGATTCACTCATCCTTGTTTGCATGTTGTTGAAGGTCATCCATTTTCATTGTCTAGTACTGCCTCACATGAACATACTCATTTTGTTCATCCATTCTGCTGGTGATGAACATTTAGATTGTCTCCAGTTTGGGATTAATTGTAATAAAGGTGCTATGCACATTTGCTAAATATGCATCTCTTTTAGCAAACACACTTGACCCCCTTCAGTTAGGAATATAGGAATGGAATTGATGGGTTGTTATGTGGGTAACTATTCAACTTCAATAAATAGTGCCCAACGATTTTCCAAAGTGGTTTTACCAGTTAGCACTCTTACCAACAGTGTGTGAGAGTCCTGGATGCTCCATTCTCATCCACACTTGGTATTGGCTGCCTTTCTCATTTTAGCCAATTGGACAGATGAGTTGATTTGAGTTTGTGTTACCACAATAGGTGGAGACAGGTAAGAAGCCCTATATCTTAGTACTGTCAGACTCAGAAATGGGGACTCTTTAGGTATGACAGAGAAGTATACTTTTCACATCTAAGTTCAAGGTTACAATCATGGGTTATTCTCAGCTCACAGCCAGTTTTCTGGGTGATATTTATGGATACTGTGAAGCTATGGAAAGAATTATTTGAGGGGAGGATTAAAAGATAAAATAATCTAGAAGCTATGAGGAAAAAGTAAATGCATATGCACCTTTTATTATTTGTATTTCTACTTTTGAATCTTAGATCCAACAAATTGCAACAAAATTCTTCCACTTGTAAGGGTGTTTTGCTTCAATTCTCAAATGAGAATATATGTTCAGTTCTCATATGCAGAAATTTTCAGCATCTCATGAATTGATTTAGCCAAGAGAATCATGAATTGCATCATATCTGATCAAGTCTTAGAAATGGTCATTTTTGGAGTTGAAGTTCTGCTTTTAAACTCAGAATACCTCTGTACCAATACAATTTCCCATATTTGAAAAATATATATATAAATATTTATATATATTTGTCCTCAACTTTGGTGACTTCAAAAAGAATATAATCCTACTTCACTTTGTTCCTTTCCATTGTTTTTTATTGAAACAACAGATATAAAGTGACTCTTTTTCATTTATTTATACCTGCTTTTGCTTTTCTGAAGAGACTTTGCAGTACCTTCATGAGGCCATTTGGAAGCAAATTGGAGTCATTTGAAGCAAAACCACTTTACCTTTTGACTTCTGAAGTAAGGCTGGTGTTGAGTGTGGGTGTTAGCACCCAAAACAAATAGTTTCCCTCTTTTCCTGTCTGGAAACCTGCCTACCCCACAGGCCATCACTCAGGGCTCAGGGCCAGCCTCAGCATCTGGGAGCAGACCTCTTTCCTAGGACCTGTCCCACCCATCAGAAACGCTGGTTTTCCTCCTTGACCAGGCAAGTGCAGCAGAATGTGGGAGGCTCAGAACAATCATTTGCCAACAGGATATTAAGGCATATCCTGCAGTATTCTAGACCCCTGGGAAAATGCTTGGTGCTTTCTATTTACGATTCCTTTGACACTGTCTCTTTCTACGAACTGCAAATGTACGTTTTCACTAAATCTTGGACATTTGTCATTGATCTACCTGTTTACCTTCTTTCTCAAAGAATGTCTCATGGGAATAAAGGCTAGAGAAGCTCCTAAATTTAGGTCTGATTAGGCTCTGAAAGACAGTGGAAAACGCATTTGTCTGAAGTACCCAAGTGGAGCCACAGGCACAGCTGGCTGCTCCTTCCCTCTGTGGGGCAGCCAGGAGTGACACTTGGGGAAGCACAGCTTGGCTTACTGTAGAGGACGTTGGGGAATGGCAATAATTTTGCAGTAAGACATTTTCCTCTCCTGCCCTTGGAGGATATCCTGCTGTGATTAGTCTGAGCTCTTTCCCCTTTAACACCTAAGATGTTTATTTCCAGCCACCAGAAGTGTTTTAGATACAGTTTCAAGGAATTCTGTGCGGATTGACCAGTTTTGGCTAATACTGTTACCGAGGAAGCAATGATTAAATTCAATTTAAAGAAAATCTTTATTGAGTAAGTGCCGTTTGCTAAAATAGGTAGCAGTGGAACCTGATGACTTTTGCAATCTAAGGGGAAGAAATCATAAACAAGTGAGGGTGATATAATGGAATGAGGATATAATAGAGGACATGCCCGGTGAGGAGAAGCTCTGCCAGGTGTCTTGGGAACCTCACCTGGGAAGAGGTAGTTCCAGGTAGGATGTGTTTTTAGAGAAGAGGTGACCTTAGGTATCAGTCATAAAGGGTGAGGTAAGCAAGTGTAAAAACAACTTTCTGATTAAGAATGCCAAAAAGAGCTGCTTTGTCTGTCTTTATTGATGATATCTGTTATATTTGGGTTGTTTTTTTTTTAAGAACACTTCCAGTTTATTTTTCTGATTATCCAAGTAAAAACATGTGCATTATGGCAAAAGCACAACACAAAAAGTAAAGATTAAAAATCACCGTGAACACCTTCCTTCAGATAGAGGTCCTTTCATTTGATTTGTTGTTTGGTTGGTTCATTTTTTGGCTTTGGTATGTATTCTTTCAATATTTTCCCATGCATGTAAGGGGCAGATCATTCGCAATTTTTAACTGATCACCCTAGAAACCTATGGCGTATCCTAAGAATTGATTCCAATTTTGTGGAGGAAGAGCGCCTTCCAATTTGGTGGCTGGCTCCCAGGTTAACATTCAGGTCCAGCACACAGAATTTTAACAGCGGCACCCTTTCAAGTTAGCTCTAAATAAATTTTATGCTTTGCAGGTTCGTTGTTATATTGGTTGTTGATTCTGCGGCAAAATATCTATGTAGTTAAAATTCAGGCATGACAGGGATTCTTATTGTTTGACCTTCTATAAGGTCAAAGCTCTAGCTTTCCATAAGAGTTAATTCTAAGATGTCATCCCCTTAAAAGTCCCAAGGAGAAATATGGGTAGTTGGGACACTAGAGGGTAAGAACAAGCCCACATGGCTTTTGGTTTGGACTAATGGCCTTTTTGAAACCCGGGGAAGGAAGGATGGATTAATGAGTCTGAAGTCAGCAGGGGCCATGAACTCATGAAAGCTCCCCCTTTGGAATAATCCATCTGAATGGCACTCGGTCATGTCTTAGTGGGAGAGCCCTGTACTAAGATGCTGAGTTAGCTCCTACCAAGCAAGCATTTTAGATCTGCAAGGGGCCTCCTTGAAGATCATCCAATGATTTTCAAACTTTTTTTTAAATCTCCAAACCCTTTCAAATGACATCTCATGCAAAGATCAAATACCTAAAGCAGATAAAATCAGCTGCTTTTATAAATGGAGAAGAGGATTTGGAGACCTACCTGCTTAGGATTCCTTCTCCCCACTGCACACAAGACAGCTTCTCCAGCAGTTTGAAATCAAACCAGCAGTTTGAAAATCAGGGAATCTGTGAGCCTAGACAAAGATGTAGAGATATACAGAAGGTCGATAATACCAATTATCTTTTTTTAGTGTGTGGGGGGGAATCGGATTGGGGGAGTGCCAGAGTGTAGAAGTCAAACAAAAATAGCCCCGGCATGGTACAAACCTAGAATGTGAAATTATGTCTGCAATATTATAGCACCTATATAAAAGTAAATATGCCTACCATCTAATACTGGGTGGTATTATGAATAAATAAAAACATTGATTTAGGGGCGGGCCGCGGTGGCTCAGCGGGCAAAGTGCTTGCCTGCTATGCCGGAGGACCTCGGTTCGATTCCCGGCCCCAGCCCATGTAACAAAAACGGAGAAACAGAATACAATAAAACAAGAAAATGTTTAAAAATGTTTCCCTTTCTTCCTTCCTTCCTTCCTTCTCTCTGTCTTTAAAAAAAAAAAAAAAAAAAACAAAACATTGATTTGATGAGGATAAAGCAGTTTCCATATTGAATTTCTGTTATTTTGATTTTTTTTGCAACAAAATAATGTTTTTAAAGAAGGAAAAACACATTCAGTTGTGATTTAGTCAAGCTATGAAGTAATAATACCAGTGTAGCCAAAAGCTCTTAAATATGAAGAAATGCTAATCCACGACCTACTTGCCTTTCTGTGAAGCACTGTGCATGCTCCACGCAGGCCCAGAGGTCAGGGGGACAGGGCTGCAGGGCCCGCCAGGCTCCTTCTCCTCTCTGTTTGAGCTCCAAGGGCATCCAGGACAATAGCTTCTTTGTTTGGACTTCTCATTTTTACAGGAATGGATTAATACTCCTGCCAGTGTTTACTCCGTATCTGGCCCTTTCATCTGTGGCTGGAGAGCCCACAGGAGGAAGTTCCTGAGCCCACAAGCCCCCAAACCCTTCTTCTCTGGTGAAGATGGCAGACACATGCCCTTGCCGGCCTCTTAGAAGTGTTCTGGATTCCTGGTCCTCAGTCTATAGAGTTTAGATATCATCCAAGACCCAAAAAGTTCTTCACCAAAACCCTTTGGGGCTGGCTTTTAGAAATCTTTTTGAGGGAGTTTTGTGGCCTCCTCACCTCAAAAAGCAGCAGCCTGTAGCCATGGAGGAACAGAATCCATAACCCAAAATGTTGTGATCTTTTCTCCTTTTAGAGTTTAAGAGGTCAAAAATGAAGGCCTCAAGGAATTAAACCTATCAGTTTGCATGGTGTAGGGAAAGAGCCCAACTTGGAAAACTGACTTGGACCCAGTTTTCTGTCCATTTTTAGAGCTTTGACCTCAAATAAGGAGACAAACTAAATGACCCCTAATATCCCTCACGATTCAGATAAATGTGTGGTGATTCTCCTAAGACTGTCTCTTGCACCTGGCCTCTGCCCCATCACTTTTCCCAGCCTGTGTAGTGGGGTAAAAGGTTTCCTCAGCTCACCCGGCACTTTCTCTGCTGTGAGTGAGTGGGTTAGCCCCGTGCACCTGGAGTGATGTGGGGCATCACCCTCCTCTCCAGACTTAGGTATTACAGAGTAGAATTCAGCATCACAAATTGTAAAGAAGTGTTTCATGGCTGAAGGTGATAAGAAATCATTGGACATGAATTGCCAGGGATTTCTGAAACTGAAGGTTTTCTTGGAATTGGTCCTTGTGCCAAAATTTTGTATCAGGTCGACGTGTTCGGTGTAGCCTGACATGTTCTAGATCTCTGTACATAACGGACCTCTTCTACTAACAATTTTCCAGAAACCATTGATCACAGACCCATCCACTCTCCTCTTTCTAAACCCTTTTCTATTAAACCCTTGGTTCATCTTCCCAGAGCTTGGCATCTTGGCCACTATTTGGCAATTGGGGTGTGTTTGTTTTCCTTTTGATACATGGGCAAGAATCCAATGCTTCAGGGCCAAGATGATGTGGACATAGTATCAGATTTCTGTCTGGTCGCTTTCTTGGGATGACTCCTGCATTGGCCTCTTATAGTGCAAGTCCTCGTCCCCTTGGGCAGTAACATGTCTTGGGCTGTATCTTTCTTGCCCAGGAGCTGGTTTGGGCACTGTTTTAGTTTCTCGGCAGCTATGACAAATACCATACAGTGGGTTGGTTTAAACAAGAAGAATTTATTGACTCGTGGTTTTGAGGCTAGGGGAAGTCCAAAATCAAGGTGTCGGCCAGGCAATGGTTTCTTCCTGGAGGCTGTGGTGCTCTGAGGCTGGCTGCCAGTTACCCTTGCTTTTCTGTCACATGGTAGTGCATATGGTGGCCTCTTGTGGCTCTTCTCTCCATCTTTCACTCTACTTATAAAAGACTCTAGTCATCTGGATTAAAGCCCAATATGAGTCAGTGGGGGTCACACTTTAGTTAAATAACATCTCGAAGAGATTTTATTTGCAATGGGTCTGTGCTCACCAGAATGCAAACCAAGACCAAGAGCATGTCCAAACTGGAGTACACAGCGCAAGGGCCAGTGCAGCTGAAGGATGTACACGGACCAAGAGCAGGCACCCAGAGCTTCAGGAAGTAGGCAGGGGGATGTCAACACAAAATATCAAGAGAAGAGGCTGTTTTTCCTTTCTTTTTCCCAACTGAAAGTTAAGGATGATAAGCACAAAGCCCAAGTTGGAATCAGACCAACTTCTCCCTCATGTAGCTGGGAGAAGTTTTTGGCTATAAGTACTTGCCAGGTAACACCCAGGAACCATCCTCAAGGACGTTCTGTTTTGGTTTTTGTTTTCCCTTTCTCCAAATCGGATTAAATCCTCATAAACTGAGCTCCAGACTTTTGTTTATAGAATAGTCTTTGTCCACCTTAGAATGGAAACACATTACCTCGCTTTCTTTTCACAAATACACAAAAATTAGGAGACACTGATTTAGAATAGAAAAGTCCTAGAAATGCCACTGAATAGAATCTCATGGTTTCAAAGACATTCTGGGCTCTCAGAATTGGAATTTGTTTTCAGGTTTTATTTGACTGTTTTAATAACAGATTCCTTTCTTCAGTATAAGTCCTTTTGTGGACACAGTGAAACTGAGGCCAAACAACCTGCAATAATAGGTCAGAGCCTCACAGTTATGAAATCAACACTAGTCTTTATTCAAGCCTTAATTTCCAGTATACCATCAAATACTCTGAGTTGAGGGGAGACAAGGTATTATTAGGTGACTCAGTTGAAACCAGGACATGCCTTATAAAAATTACGTCTTGGTATTGATGCATTTACATGAGCAGGAAAGTGGTGGGTTTAATTGCTGAAGCCCTGGTCTGTGTGCATAATGGGGAGCAGGGCTCCCACTTTGGGTTTCTGTACTTGCTGAACCTGCCTTAACCAATAGCTACTTTCCTGCCTGTGCTGAGCTAGCTTGTGCATACAGTTCCCAGTCTTGGAATAAGGTCTTCTGTATTTGGGGATCTTGGATGGAGCATTTGTCACCACTGTGCCCTGTTGATGGGTGTAGAATTGTAATTCTAGACTAACACTTAACATTGACTTTTATGCCCACCCAAAGCCCTCTCCCTTGCTGGTTGAGGGGAGGTGAAAGGGTGTCCCTGAGGGAAGTTCATGAACAGTGAAGAGAAAGCTGCTAAAACTTTGTATTGGTTCTTTTAGGAAAACTGGGGCTACCTCTCTCTTTTGCTCCAGGCCCTGAGATGGCCAAAGCCCAAAGGGCTCTAGGGAGCTGTAGTGGTCTTTGCCCTGCATTTCCTGATCAACACAGACAAGGATCCTTTGTCTCCTGAGGCTGAAACCGAGCAGCCAGATTCTGTTGTTGGCCGTGAATTAGAGGTTGTGCTGGCAGCCCCAGGGAGAAGCTAATGGAGATCCAGTGGCCACAATGGGTTTTCACTGCAGCTGAGCTTCTCCTTTTCCTAGCTCATAAGGACTACGCCTTGCTGTATGCAGACCACTTCCTGGTCATGCCCTGGGCCAAGTCAGAATAAACCCTGGGGTTGGAGAAACACTCGTAGGAGAAGGGAAAACTTGTTTATGAATGAGCATAATGCAGAGCAAAATGGGGTGAGTGCCCCTCCATTAACGGTGAGTAAGGGAATTCAGAGAGCAGCAGGTGGTTTGGAGCTATGGGGATCAGGGAGGCCATGTGGATTTGAACTCCATTTTTACGGGTGGGTGGGAGCCAGATATGGCAGTGGACAGTTGGGGAGAGCTTGGACACAGGCAAGGAGGTAGGAGAGCATGTGTGTGGCTGAGCACTGGCAGAGAGCTCCCTTTCTCAGCAAGACCTTCTCTTGAATACAAGACAGGGGCTTGTGAACACAAATACAAGGAAAGTATTCTTCTGTTCTAACTCAAATGATCGTTCCCCCCAATTTCAGTTATCTGTTGTGCCAGAATTTTTCTCTTATTCATGTACCTTCATGGATATTAATTTAGCAAAACCTTTTCTTTAAATCAACTCATCATTTTTCATAATTTCTCCACCATAATGAGAAATACACAAAATATACATAAATACACTAAATACATGTACTGTAAGGGTTCACCAATAAAATCAAAACCAGACCTCCAGATATCACCTTTGTATATGCACTCCTTGGGAAATATTGTCAGTATTTAGTCAACCGTTGAGAAGTTATAAAATATCAAAAGTTAATCTGCCCCACCCCATTAATAGAGCTCTGTTTTTATTTTAGAGTTCTTCCCTTCATACTAGGATGACAGCTGTTACATTAGGTAGACAAGTAACGGGATTAATTTAAACCATAATTAAGTCAGAGACGGATACAAAATGGAACTGTGGGCTCTGCTTGTTGTTTTTTGTTTTGTTGTATTGACCAGGTGAGCATTCTACTGACAACCAGTAGCCCCATTAATTTGTCTTGGTTCATTCTATACTAATTAATTAGGCACTGACTTTAAGCAAGGAAAACCCATTCGTTTTCTTCAATGTCTGTAAGATTCACTGGGACCCCTCAGGGAACCAGCTGTCAAGTTTCAGAAAAACAGTCTTTCTTATGTACGCCTTAATGCACATCCAGGTGGGGCCTTGGAAGGTGAGACTGGGTGGAGCCTGCCGCGGACCCCTTCAATTCCCAGAACTGAGGCAGCCTTGTGGATTACATATCCCTCCACACTATGCCAGCATTGGCCTGGGAAGGAGCAGGCAAAGCAGGATGATCCCTTCAAGAAGAGAGCTCCCTGCCACACCTTTGTGGAGCCTCTAGAGGGGTCCAGGGTGCTGGCTGGGCCAGGGACTGAGAAGGAGGAGCTGAGAGCCTAAAGCCAAGCCTCTTTTAGGAGGTTGTAATCATCCTTCCTACACCTAGTCCTGCAACTGTCACCCGAATGCACCCACAGGACTCAACCTACAGACCCCATTTTTAACATTTTTTAATTGTGAAATATAATATATATACAGAAAAGCAATAAATTTCAGATTCCATTTTAACAAGTAGTTATAGAACAGATTTCAACATTTCGTAAGCATTACAGGTCCACGATTTTAGGTTTTTCCCTGTAGCTGCTCCAAGATACTGGAGACTGAAAAGAAATATCAATATAATGATTCACCTCATAACTCATACTCATTTGTTAAATCCTATCTTCTCTGTTGTAACTCCTACTTCTTCTTTGATCCTTCTCCCAAACTTCAGAGATATTTGGGTTATACCCATTCCAACTTTTTTCATGTTGAAAAGAGGTATTGACATTATGGGATAGGGGGATAGAACTCGTTGATGTTCTGGAGAGGCTGGCACCTCTGGGTTTCAGAACTTATCTGGTCTAGGAACCATCTGAAGGGTTACATTTCTGGGAAGTAAACTTGGTTCATGCAACTTTTCTAGGATCTCAGATAGAGCCCTAGGTGTTCTTTAGGGTTATCAGGAATGATGTTCGTTGGGGGTTGGTAAACTATGGTGATTAGCAATATCTAATGAAGCTTGCATAAGAGTAGCCTCCAGAATAGCCTTTTGACTCTATTTGAACTCTTTTAGCCACGGTTACCTTATTATGTTACTTTTATTTTCCCCCTTTTGGTCCAGAAGGCATTGTTGATTCCATGGTTGCAGGTCCAAGCTCATTCCTGGGAGTCATGTCCCACATTGCCAGGGAGACTCATACCCCCTGGATGTCATGTCCATGTATTGGGGAGGATGATGATTTTACTTGCAGAGTTGGGCCTAGAAAGAGAGAGACCACATCTGAGCAACAAAAGAGGTTCTCTGGAAGTGACTCTTAGGTATAACTATAGGTAGACTTAGCTTCTCTGCTACAGAAATGGGCTTCACAAGAGCAAGCCTCGAGATCAAGGGCTTGGCTGTTGACTTGGAGTCCCTAATATTTCAGACTTGATTAGGGGATTCCCCAGTGGTAAAGCTTAATAGTTCTATATTTTTTCTCCAGTCCCTCAAGGGATGTTGGCAGTGCTTTTTAATTATCTGCTCAATATACTCTGGGATGTATCCAGGTATTTTGTTAAGCTATACAGAATTAACAAGCCCTCATTCCCATTCTGGGCTCTATGTGTTTGGGTTGTTAAAATGAACTATCCAGAAAGATTGAGTTAGATTTTGTGCTACAGAAAATTTAGGTTTGGGACAAAATAAAGCTCTCTTCCTTTGGTCTCCTACCATAGGTGAAGTCCTAAATTACATTGTCAACCTTTACCCTGTATTCTGACTTACCTTAGTCCCAACAAAAGTGGCATTGTTCTTATTTCTAATTGAAGAGAGATCTCTTCTTCAGTTTCTGTAACAGTTGTATGTAGCAAAGCTGACTTTCAGAGCTGGAGTACTCCAACTGTGAGTCTGAGGTGTCATCTGGTACCCAAAACTCCAGGGAAATGCTAGGTTATACACATATAGCACAGCATCTCAGAAGCTAGAAATGATACTTAAAGCTCAAGAATAAATGGGAATGCTATAAGAGCTTACAATCTAGGCCCCAGTTTTCTTATAAATATTTTCTAAAAAGACAATACCATATTTGTCCTTTTGTTTCTGGCTTATTTTGCACAACATACTGTCCTCAGGGTTCATTCTCCTCATTGCATGCCTCACAACTTCGTTCCTTTCTGTAGCCACACCATATCCCATCATATGTGTACACCACAGTTCGCCTTTCTGCTTCTCAGTCATTGTACCCTTCAGCCACTTCCATCCATTGGACATCATGGATAATGTACAAGATAAACAATCTATGTCTCCTCACTTAGTCGTACAGTCATCATCACTCTCAATTTTAGACAATTTTCATTGTTCCAAAGAGAAAAATAATCAAATAAGAAATAATAGATAAACACACCCTCACCATAGAGAAATCTAAAACTCATGTCCCCCTCCCCACCCAAATTATTTACCCCTAGTATTGCTGTGGGACTCCTGTTGTCTTCCTGTTAACTATAGGTCTTAGCATGCAGTAGTTGTTTTCCCCCATATGACCTCTATTATTGACTCTTTGTACAAGACTCAGACCTTTAAAGTAATTTAAAAATGAGCCAAAACCTATTTATATTTATAGTATTAATCCATGAAATGCATGGCTCTTTACAATCCCTTTCAATCATATACACCTTCAGTATGGCAATAGTACTTATAAGCCCATAATGAACTACCATTACTTTTATCCATTCCTATACAATTAAATTCAACCTTATTAGGTAACTGTTCACTTATCTCTAGCTTCTGTGTATCTCTAGGTCCCCTATATTCTACATATTAAGACTCTGAGGTTACCTTTACCAGGGTCACATTAGTGAAATGATACAGTATCTATCCTTTCGTGTCTGGTTTATTTCATTCAGCAGTATGTCCTCAAGGTTCATCCATGTTGTCATATGCTTCAGGACCTCATTTCATCTTACTCCTGCATAATATTCCATCATATGTATATACCACATTTTGTTAATCCACTCATCTGTTGACGGGCACTTGTATTGTTTCCATCTTTTGGCAATTGTGAATAATACTTCTATGAACATCAGTGTGCAAATGTCTGTTTGTGTCACTCCTTTCAGCTCTTCTGGGTGTATACTGAGTAGTGGTACTACTGGGTCATAGGGCAATTCAATATTTACTTTTTTGAGGAACTGCCAAACCGCCTTCCACAGCAGCTGTACCATTATGCATTCCCATCTTAATGACATTTAACCTTTCTGTCCATGAGCAGTGAATGAATATTCCAGTTTCTCCACATCCTTTCTAACACTGATAGCTGGAGCCATTAATAGCAGCCATTCTTATAGGTTTGAGGTATATCTCATTTAGTTTTGATTTCGTTTCCTTTATAGCTAATGAACATCTCTTCATGTGTTTCTTAGCCATTTATATTTCCTCTTCAGAAAAAGCTCTATTCATATCTTTTGCCCCTTTTATAATTGGGTTGTTTGTTCTTTTGTTGTTGAGTTGTATGATTTTTTAATATATATACTGGATATCAAACCCTTATCCAATGTGTGGTTTCCAAAAATTTTCTCCCATTGAATTGGCTGCCTCTTCACCTTTTTGACAAAGTCCTTTTGTCAAAAGGCATAGAAGTATTTTATTTAAAGTGTTCTCACGTATCTATTTTTTCTTTCATTGCTCATGCTCTGGGTGTAAAGTTTAAGAACCTACTCCTATCACTATGACTTGAAGATGTTTCCCTATATTTTCTTCTAGGAGTTTTATGGTACTGGCTCTTAAATTTAGGTCTTTGATCCACTTTGAGTTCATTTTTGTATAAAGTTTAAGGTAAGGGTCCACTTTCATTCTTTTGCCTAATGATATCCAGTTCTCCCAGGCCCAGTTATTAAAAAGACTATACTGTTCCAGTTCAGTGGAATTGGGGGCCTTGTCAAAGATCAAATGACCATAGATTTAGTGGTCTGTTTCCACACTCAGTTTGAGTCCATTGATCAATATGTCTGTCTTTGTGCCAGTACCATGCTGTTTTGATTATCTTGGCTTTATAATAATCTTTAAAATCAGGAAATCAGGAAGTGTTAGTCCTCCCACATCATTCTTTTTTTTGGAATTTTTTTGGCTATTCAAGGTCTCTTTCCCTTTGAAATAAGTTTGATAACTAGCTTTTCCAAGTCCTCTAAGTAAGTTGTTACAGTTTTGATTGGTATAGCATTGAATCTGTAGATCAATTTAGGGAGAACTGACATCTTAACAACACTTAACCTTCCTGTCCATGAGTAGGAAGGATGTAAATAGACATATCTTTCCACCTATTTAGATCTTTGATTTCTTTTAGCAGTGTTTTGTAGTTTTCTGTGTACAGGTGTGTTACATCCCTGGTTAAGTTTATTCGTTTAGTTGATATTGTGAATGGAATTTTTTCCTTAATTGTCTCCTCACTGGGGACATTAATAGAAACATTTCTGATTTTTGCACATTAATTATGTATTCCACCACTTTCCTGAAATTGTTTATTAGCTCAAGTAGCTTTGTTTTAGATTTCTCAGAATTTTTCAAGTGTAGGATCCTGTCATCTACAAATAATGTTTGCAGTAAAAAGAAAGGTTTTATTACTTTCTTTCCATTTTTGATGCCTTTTATTTCTTTTTCTTGCCTGATTGTTCTAGTAGAATGTCTAGCATAATAATAGTGGTGACAGTGGGCACCCTTGTCTCATTCCCAGCCTTAGGGGAAGGTTTTCAGTCTCTCACCATTGAATATGATACTGGCTATGGATTTTTCATGTGTGCCCTTTATCATATCATATTGAAGAAGTTTCCTTCAATTCCTACCTTCTGAAATGTTTTTATCAGAAAAGATGATGAATTTTGTCAGATGCTTTTTTCAGCATCAATTGAGATGATCACATGATTTTTCCTTTTCCATTTGTTAATGTGTTGTATTACATTGATTAATCATCTTGTATTGAACCACCCTTGCATGCCTGGTAGAAATCCTACTTGATCGTGGTATATGATTCATTTAATGTTTTCTTGTATTCGATTTGCAAGTATTTTGTTGAAAATTTTTGTGCCCATATTCTTTAGGGAGATTGGCCTGTAGTTTTCTTTTCTTGTAGCATCTTTATCTGGTTTTGGTGTTAGAGTGATGTTAGTTTCATAAAATGAGTGAGGTAGTATTCCTTTTTCTTCAATATTTTGGAAGAGTTTGAGCAGTATTGATATTAGTTCTTCTTGGAATGTTTGGTAAAATCCCCCTGTGCAGCCATCTGGCCCTCTTCCTACTTTTCTTTGTAGGAAGATTTTTGATAACTGATTGAATCTCTTTACTTGTGATTGGTTTGTTGAGCTCTTCTATTTCTTCATGAGTCAGTTTAACTTCTTCATGTGTTTTTAGAACTTTGTCCATTTCATCTAAGTTGTCCGGTTTGTTGATGTATGGTTGTTCATAGTATCCTCTTATGCTTTTTTTTTCTTCAGGGTCCATGGTCATGACACCCCCTCTCATTTCTGATTTTGTTCATTTCCAACTTCTGTTTTTTTCCTTTGTCAGCCTAGTCAGGGGTCCATTGATTTTATTGATTTTCTCAAAGAACCAACTTTTGGTCTTATTGATTCTTTCTATTTTTTCCCCCAATTCATTTATTTCTGCTTTAATCTTTGTTATGTCTCTTCCTCTCTTTTCTTTGGGGTTAGTTTGCTATTCTTTCTCTAGTTCCAGGTGAGCAGTCAAATCCTCAATTTTTTCTCTTCTTTTTTAATATAGAAATTTGGGGCAGTAAATTCCCTCTCAGCACTGCCTTTCCTGCATCCCATAAGCTCTGATATGTTATATTCTCATTTTCATTCATTTCCTGATATTTATCAATTTCTTCTGCAATTTCTTTGACCCACTGATCGTTTAAGAGTGTGTTATTTATTCTCCTCGTATTTGTGAAAGTTTGGGTTCTTTGGTGATTATTGATTTCCAGCTTCATTCCATTGTGGTCAGAAAAAGTGCTTTGAATAATTTCAATCTTTTTAAATTTATTAAGGCCTTTCTTGTGCCCCAGCATAGGATCTATCTTGGAGAATGTTCCATGAGCACTAGAGAAGAGAGTATATCCTGGTGTTTGGGGGAGTAATGATCTATATAAGTCTGTTAAGTCTCATTCATTCGTTACATTGTTTGGGTTCTCTATTTCCTTACTGATCCTCTCACTGGTTGTTCAGTCTCTAGAGGAGGATGGTGTATTGAAGTCTCCCTTCACTATTATTGTTGAAACATCTATTGTTCCCTTCAATTTCCCCAGTGTTTGGCTCATGTACTTTGAAACTTCTTGATTGGGAGCATAGACATTTATGATTCTTATTTCTTCTTGGTGAATTGCCCCTTTTACTAATATGTAGTGCCCTTTCTTGTCTCTTATAGAATATTTACATTTAAAGTCTATTTTGTCTAATATTAGTATAGCTATTCTTGCTTTCTTTTGGTTATAGGTTTCATAGAACACCTTTTTCCATTCCTTCACTTTTAATCTATTTGTATTCTTGGGTCTAAGATGAGTCTCTAGTAAGTAGCATATAATGAATCATATTTTTAATTCAATCTGCTAATTGATATATTTTAATTGGTGAGTTTAGTCCATTAACATTCAAAGTTATTACTGTAAAGGCAGTTCTTGAATCTACTGTCTTATCCTCTGGTTTTTATTTGTCGTATCTATGATTATTTTCCTTCTCTCTTTTTATCCTTTAAATTACTCTTACTTACCCTTCAGTTCTGTGTCCTCCTCCAGGCCTCCCTTTCCAGTCTTTTTTTTTATTTTCAGCTGACAGAACTTCCTTTACTATTCCTTGCAGGGCAGGTCTCTTGTTAATAAATTCTTTTAGCATTTGTCTGTCTGTGAAAATTTTAATCTATCACTTTTTTTTGGCATGGGCAGGCTCCAGGATTTGAAGCCGAGTCTCCAGGATGGCAGGTGAGAATTCTGCCACTGAGCCACCAATGCAACGCCCTAATCTGTCACTTTTGAAGGACAGCTTTGCTGGATAAAGAATTCTTGGCTGGAAGTCTTTCTCTTTCAGAATCCTAAATACATCATACCACTGCTTTCTCGCCTCCATGGTGTGTGTTGAGTAGTCAGAACGTAGTCTTATGTGACTTTCCTTGTATGTTGTGAATCACTTTTCTCTTGCTGCTTTCAGGACTGTTTGCTTCTCTTCAGTGTTTGAGAGTCTGATTATATGTGTCTTGGAATGGGTCTAATTGGGGTTCATAGTGATTCTTTGATTTGCATATTTATGTTTTTCATTAGGATTAGAAGCTTTCTCCCATTATCTCCTCGACTAATCTTCCTAGCCCTTTGTTCTTCTTTTTTTCCTTGTGGACACCAATGATTCTTAAATTTGCATGCTTTGTTGCCCATCATTTTCCTGAGATCCAATTCCAATTTTTCCATCTTTTTTGCCGTTTGTTATTTTGTGCATTTGAATTCAGTTGTCCTGTCCTCTAGTTCACTTATTCTTTCTTCCCCATCTTCAAATGCACTGTTGTCTCTAGAATATTTTTAAATTGGTCTACAGTATCTTTCATCTCTGTGAGATCTGATATTTTTCTATTTATTCTTTCAAATTCTTCTTTATACTCTTCTAGTGTCTACCTGATATCCTTTATGTCATTAATAACCCACTGAATTTATTTAGGAGATTTATATGAACATCTTTGGTTAGGTGTTCCAAATTCTGTGTCCCCTCTGGTGTTTTAATATGGTCATTTGCCTAGGCCCTATCTGTCTGCTTCTCCATGTACTTTGTGATTTTCTGTTGGCTTCAAGGCATTTGATTATTTTGAAAGTTGATTTCCCTCTTGTCTAAAGTTCGTATTTGCCTTATCTCCTTTTGCTCTTGGTTTGTCAGTAATTCCCCACAAAACCAAGGCCCAGACCTCAAACAGGAGATGCAACTCTAATTGGAGAACTATTAAAAGCTAGGCAGAAAGGCTGTTTGCCAGGCTATACTTTCCATGTCTTCCCAGCAAACAGCACCCTTGGGCCACTTCATCCCCTCAGGCCCACCTCTCCTGAACTACAGTAGCCAGCTGGGAAAGATGGAGAACCAGTTCAATTCCATCCAACCTGGTCCCTGTGTGCAATGAAAGCCACCAACCCTCGGGCTGGGGGTTGGCAGAGTCTTGCTTGTGGGCCTGATGGAACTGGTGGCTGCCAGGCTCCTGCTTGGAAAGACTTTGGGCTGTGGGACTGATTATTTCAACTGTGTCTGCTGTCATTCAACCTGGAAGAGCCTGGCATTGCAGCATGGCTCAGCTCACTTCCTTGGCCATGCCTCTCTGCCCATGCACACCTGAGGACTCTGGGCCATTCCTCTCTGCCTGTGCATGCCTCAGGGCTCTGGACCTCCATGGGGAAAGGGAAGTTGTAGTGGGTCATCATCTCAGAAGCCCCCCCAGCAATTTTTTTTTCAATCCTATAGAGACCCATACTGAAAACTCTAATATACCTCCCACCTTGATACCTAAATCCATCAACATTTAACATTTTGCCACATTTGCATATCATTCCCTCTGTCTGTCCATTTCTCCATCCATCCGTGCATCCATCAGTTCATCTGTCTATTTTCTGAATATTTGAGAGTAGATTGAATGCATCAGTCTTCTTGAACAATTAATTATTCCATGTACATTTCCTAAGAGCAAGGATATTCACTTATGCAACTATTTAAAGTAAAGTTATTAAGTTTAAGAAATTTAGCATTGATGTAAAGCATATAGGCTGTATTCTAATTTTTTCATATATCCCAATAATGTTTTGTTTTTCTTTTTTCATTTTTAGTCTTTATTTTTCTAATGAAATTATATAATAACTGTTTATATCAACAAATATCCATTTGGGTCATTTGAAAAATGGCAGACTTAGGAGGTGGGTGTTAAGTGGGTGATTAGGAAGGCTTTTATAATGGGGTTTTCTGTTGCTCTGTTTGCATGATTTTGAAAGAAATATTTCATGAATAGTGCAGAAAAGAGAACTGTGATGGCCATTTTCAGGACATGGTTACTTAGCTGGCTAGAAAACGATTCATTCTGAATGAAAAGACCACTCACATATATTAAACAAATTGGAAAAACTGGCTCTGAGGAGTGGGTTATATTTCTTAACTCTTGGTCTGAGCAAAGAGTTGATGGCTTTGATGCTGATTTGGAACAGTGACTCCCAGGAGAAGTCTTCATTAAACTATTCAGTTGGGACTGTCTTGCCACATGATGTGGCATTGTCAGGCCCCTTTGTGGATGGGCACGCTGGCTCTCCTCTGGTCAAGAGCCATGGGCCTTGGATTGCCTTCCCAATGAGCAGGCCACAGGACACACTCTGTAGCCCATCTTTTTTTATCCCTCGCTTTCCAGCCTTTCCTGCAAAGGACTCTCTTGGCGCTAAGCTCAAGTTTCAGCTCTCTGGCCTCGCTGTGGGTGTGGGAGACAGGGCAGAGTTTGAATGTGCTCCTGCTGTAGAATTCCAGGAGTAGCAGTGTCAAGGATTTAGACCTGGGCTGCTTAATCCATGGGTGCAAGGATATAGCTCAGGGGGCCTCTGCTATTTCATGGGAACTATTTAAGAAATGGGTTCTCCCCTCAGCTGGGTAGTCAGTCTCTGCCTAGGTGATGTTTTCAGACCTGAGCTTCTACACCTCAGTGCACCTCTAGTAGTGTGGTTCCAACAAGCAGCCATGTTGAGCGGAAGCTTCCTCCAATAATGTTTTTTTGAGGTCCCAGCAATCTTATATGTAGGAGTGAAACAATATCTTGCTAAAATCTAAGGGTGATTTATGATAAGTAGATTGCAAATGTACCCAATTCCATAGCAGATATGCTAGTGTTTGTGTTAAGGCACAACACATATGGGGAGCCAGAGAACCATATATGGGGGAAACTGGAAAGCAATGAAATGCAGCTTCAGAAAATGTCCCATGACTTAGTTAAAGCTACCACTTTAATCCCACAGAGAATTTGTCATTCATTCTATGGAAAACCTTAACTCGTTAATTAACCAAACTAATCTATTTTTTGTTGAAATATTATCTAACAGTTTGCTGTTAGAAAGGAAAATTCTTTGTATATTTTAAAAATGTAATTGAAACAACTCTCATCATTAAAAAAATAGGGTGCAGCTTATCGTAGATACTATTATAGACTGTCCATTTAAAAATCTGATGATTCAGCTTAAAGAAGGTGTTTTTAACACACCTAGAGGAGGTTTGGGGGTCTACTTGTTCTGTCCATGTGTCTAGCTCTGAGCACAGACCATCTAGAACACCAGTTCGCCAATATGTCCCAGCTGATTGGTTTAGTAACACTTTAAAATTAAAATTTTGCCTTCTATCTAGGTCCCATGGACTTTATTTTTGCTTAGCAACAGCTGAAGTGGGAAAGTTCTTGACAGTATTTATGTACTAATAATTTTTCCCCCCACAGAGGTGACTTCTTATCAAATATGTATGTATTTACCTTGTTAATTGTCCATCTCATGCATTTTATAAAGAGTATATAGAGTGTAAAATCAAAGTGTACACTTGAGATATGCTGTTGAGGCTGCAGTTGAGAGAGGTGGTGATGTAGTGGAAAGGGCAAGGGGACCTCCCTGACCGCATTTTCATCTAGTCGTTAGAATTTCACTGGTTGATTGCACCGTCCTGTGGAGTTCTTGACTGAGAAAAGAAAGAGCATGAATTGAAAGTTCTGTTGCCAATCATGTCTTTCTCTGAGATGAATCTGATTTTGTCAATTTTAATGAAATTAGGCCCAGTGTCACCCTGGGTGTCCTGTAGAGAATGCACCTTCTGTAGTCACTTGATCTTGCACCTCCCCAGAGTCCTAATGCCTGACCCTTGGGAGAGAATGAAATCCAGTCCAGTGGAAAGGCTGCTCTGATTCCAGCCTCCAAGGATCCTTCAGTTGGGTATGATCTAAAGGCAGTGGGGGTTGCAGAGCATTCCAGAGCTGGGGCCCAAGTTGGTGGGAATGGGGACTGGTGTTGGACATGGTCTTTCCAGGGAGTTGTTCTAGAGGCACCCTCCTGTTTGTGGGGCGTTCTGTGTTTCACTCAGGGTTTTCACACGTGACACACACTGAATCCATATCTGAATCTGAACCATAATAGCAGGCCTGGACACGTGGACTTAGCACTTCCTTAAAAATAACAGTTAAATAAGTAAATGAATTTTATACTCATAAAAATCCAGTGAGATGGTAGCTATCACTGACCTACTTTTCCCCTAACCTACTGTTTTGAGAAATTTCCAGTATTACAGGTAAGTCTCAAAAATAGTGGGGTGGATCCTACATATCCTTCACCTAAATTCATTAGGTGTTGAAATTTTACCATATTTCCTTTCTCTCTCTATTTTTCTTTCTTTTGTGGGAAGAGTGGTAATGGACCAAACCATTTGAAACTTCCAAACGTTTTGACTCTTAGCCCCTAAATATTTCAGTGGCATCTCCTAAGAATGAATGCATTTTCCTACATAAGCATGATAAAATTATCCAACACAGGAAATTAAATATTAGTACAAGATTATCTCATACACACACTCCAATATCCCCAACTATCCTTTATAGATATTTTTTACTCTGATGATAATTGGAATCAAGTTCAATGCATTCAGTGTAGTTATCACATCTCTTTATTGTCCTTTAACCAAGACCAATCCTCAACCTTTTTCTTTTTCTCTTTTTTTTTCCTTTTTGGTTTTTTCATGTGTTGACATTTGAAGAGTGCAGGCCAGTGGCTTAGTAGAAAGTCCCTCCGCTTGGATTTGTCTGATTGTTCCCTCACGTGTAGACTGGAGGCAGGAAAGAGTGCCCAGGTGATTTCCGGTCCTTCCCAGCACATCACGTGGGGGCATGTAGGGGCAGGTGGCGTCAGCTTGCCTTGTTATTGGAGGTGATAACTCTGATTGCTGGGTTGAGATGGTGTTTGCCAGATTTCTCCATTGTCAGGTCGCTTTCTTCATCATAAATTACGTGATCTGTGGGATGGTATTTCAAGACTGCATCAATTATATGGTGTGGTAGGTATTATTGCTATTTTCAGATTAGAAAAAGGAGGCTCAGGAAGGGAGCTGGTCCGGGCCTCGCATGCCTGCCCCAGTGGGGAAGACCTGAGACTGGCATACTGTCTGTCCACTGTGACCAGGTCACCGGTGGAACCTCCTGCATTATGTCACAGCCTACCGTTTATAAGCCACTCATTCTTTGTGCCCCTCTCTGCACACAGACATCTGTCTTAGAAATCATCTGTTTCTGTTAATTTCATCAGGTTCTGCCTGAGGTTGAGTTCCTTGGAGGCAGGGCCTGAGATAGCCCTTGTGCAAGTTTTATTGAGGGAGGGACCTATGAATGGTGGGGGATGCAGGATGGGGCCGGGGTGGAAATGAGATACAGGTGTGGGTCACCTGGGGTCTAACCTGTTCCCTTAGGGAGCTCCTAGGCGGGTGAATGGCACCTTAGGGTTTTCTGCCTGGAAACAAGCAGGCCACACTTCACACACTGGTATCCATGGGTTTGCCCCTGGGGGGGAGGGCATAACTTCCAGGACATTTCCAGGAGGGCACATCTCAGGGGAAGGGAAGCAGCTGAGAGCTTTTAGCAGCCAACACTCACAGTAGCTGGGAGATGGATGCCTGGGGCACCAACAGCGTCCCTTACAGGGTTCAGTATTTCCTTCCTTAGTTCTTTTGCCATAAAAGCCAATTTGTTCTGTAATTATATACTATAAAAGCTCAAATGGCTGCCTGAATAGAGAAGCTAGCGTCACCATTTTCAAACGCAGAGTCTCATTTATGGTTGGCCCTTTATGAGGCCCCATGAATCGTATTCACTGTCTTCCTGTCTGATCCCTGGCTTTTGAGACCGAGGCCAATTGTCGGAACAAAGGCTTCTGAACTCCTTGAACCAAGAGAGGAATCACAGTATGTGCTTTTCTAAGGGAGGAAGAAGTGTCAACATAGGTACTCTCTGCACACATGAGTAGGGATTGTCCTGTTCAAGATCGTTTGTAGAGTTTGACCCTGGAAACAACCCCAACCTGAGATGGCAGGGGTGAGACGCCTCTCTGTTTAATAGCTCCTGACCATTCCTTCAGTGGCATGTCATCCTTCCCCCGCCCCCCAAAACCCAACTAATCAAATTTAAGGTAGACTGCATGTTTTGCTCATAGGTCTCTGGCAGCTGCAATTCAGCAGCAGCAGCAGCAGCCCTGGGAGCTTGTTAGAAATGCGCATGCTTGTAATCCGACCTAGAATCAGAATCTCTGGGGACTCAAGCCAGGAATCTGTGGCTTATCAAACTGCAGGTGTCTCACATGCAAGTTCGAGTTTGGGAAGCACTGATCCAAAGCAGCTGTTGCCAAACTGGGCTACGCTTTGGGATCACTTGAGGAGCTTTTAAAAATCTGGGTGCCTGGGTCCCACCCAGGGTGTAATTGATCTGGGGTGAAGTCTGGTTGCTGAATGTCTGTTAAGCTTCCCAAGTGATTTTAATGAAAGTCAGTGACATCTTTTTCCCTTATGGGAAAGGAATTTTAACATGAGCTTCATCTTAAAAACTTTCTCCTTATAGCTGCAAATATTCACTTCAAGATACCCAGAGGCAGTAGTAGTATATTTGTAGAAGGAGAAATAGCCTTTTGGGCACAGATTCTCCCATGTGGAAAATTGTAGCAGATCTAAGTGAAAACTCACGCTTGAGAGGAAACAAAAAGGAAATCTTGAATGGATGCTTGAGATTCTTTAGGCTTAGCACTGAAGAAAAATCAAGAAAGCGGTGAGTTTAAGAAACTGGGGTGGAGTCTCTGGGCAGCCCATGCACTACCAGAGCTCCGTCCGCGTCAACACGTGACCACGACAGGTTGGCTGTTTCTGTATTTGATCCCACCTTTACACATGGAGGTGTCCACAGGAAACGTCACTCTTTCTTCTTTAAAATTTTTCCATGCTCCCCATACATCCAGTTTCATTATCCATCCTCATCAGTGCTGAAGACTTTGCCAAGGGTACACACTGGAGTTTCTTTGGATTTAGACATTTGAAGACCCCATGCACCCCCACCCCGACTTCCCCCTTCAGAATGAATGACCTCACTACTTGAGGACCCATGAGGGAGAGAGTGACAGCAGCTGGGGGTGAGACTTCTGGGCCTGAGCCAAGCAGCAGATTGGGGTTTTAGCCCTCTCATTTTTGCCAGGGGGTGACCTTGAGCATGACAATTCACCTTTCTGAGCCTCTTTTCTTTTAAAACATATTTTATTGAGATATAACATATATATAAAAATAACAATAAAGTAGTTATAGAACAGATTTCAGAGTTTGGTATGGGTTGTAGTTCTTCAATTTCAGGTTTTTCCTTCTAGCTCCTCCAAGACACTGGAGACTAAAGGAAATATCAATATAATGATTTAGCGGCATACTCATTCGTTAAATTCTAACTTCCCTATTATTAACTCTTCCTTCTCCTTTGATCTTTCTCCCAGTCTTTAGAGGTGTATGGGCTATGCCCGTTCTAACTTTTTCATGTTGGAAGGGGCAGTCGATAATATGGGATAGGAGGATGGAACTTGTTGATGTTCTGGAGAGGTTGGCCCCTCTGGGTTTCAGGACTTCTCTGACCTAGGAACCCATCTGGAGGTTGTAAGTTTCTGAAAAGTAAACTTTGTAGAATCTCAGATAGAGCCCTAGGTGTTCTTTAGGATTCACAGGAATGATGTTGGTTGGGATTTGACAAACCTTGGCAATTAGCAATATCTAGTTTTAAGCTTGCATAAGAGTAGCTTCCTGTATAGCCTTTTTGACTCCATTTGAACTCTCTCAGCCACTGATACTTTATTTTGTTATAGTTCTTTTCCCCCATCTGGTCAGGAAGGCATTGTCGATCCCATGGTGCCAGCGCCAGGCTCATCCCTGGGAGTCATGTACCACATCATCAGGAAGACTTTCACCCCAAATTTGATGGCCCACATAGGCGTACGTTAATGATTTTACTTGCAGAGTTGGGCTGAGAGGTGGAGGGGAAGGGGCTACATTTGAGCAATAAAAGAGGTTTCCTGGAAGTAACTCTTAGGCATGATTGTAGGTAGTCTTAGCTCCTCTGATGCAAAAATAAGTTTCGTAAGGGCAAGCCTCAAAATCAAGGGCTTGGCCTATTTTCTTGGGAGTCCCTAATGTTTGAGAGAGTTTCAAGGATTTTCCAGGTGGGAAAGTTTAGTACTTTCGTATTTTTTCTCCAGTACCTCAAAGGACTCCACCAATACTTTTTAATTATCAGCCCACCATAGTCTGGGATGTATCTGGGTATTACATTAAGCTGTGCAGACTTATAAGGGTCTTTCCCATCCTGGTCTCCATGTGTTTGGGTTGTTTGAATGAGCTCTCCAGGCAGGTTGATTTAGCTTGTGTGTTACAGATTTAGTTTTTAGACACAATAAACCTCTCGGCCTTTGGTCTCATGTTGTAGGAGAAGCTCTAGAGTACATACGCTGTCATCTTTTGTCCTGTATTCTGATTTTCCTTCGTCCCAACCAGGTTAGCTTTGTTTTTATCTCTAATTGAAGCCTGATCTCCTTTTCGGTTATTTTATTAATTATTGTTATGTACCAATGCTTGGCTTTCAGAGCTGCAGAACTTCAGCTCTGAGTCTCAGGTGTCACAGAGCTGAACCTCTTTTTAAAACCTGAAATCTCAGTACCTATGTTCAGGCCTGCTGTGAGGAGTAAACGAGAGAATGTTGGTAAAGCACCTGTCACATAGCAGGCACCCCGGAAACAATACCTTGTGCTCACGAGCTTACTTGTTACCTGGAAAGTCTGGTGAACACTGGACCTCTCTTTAATTTCTAGCGCTGCCATTTCATGATGTTTTCTAACTCTGGATAGCTTGGGCCTCGGTTTCCTAATCTGCTAGTGAATATTTAATGATGATTAAATATTTAACCATCATTAAATATTCACTAATAGGGTTATTGTTGGCACCAAAGGTGACAATTGAAATCAGCGTGGCTTTAAAAAGAAAAAAGTGCTAACACACATATATAAACATAACATTTGCATTTTAACTTTCTAAGTGTACGGTGCATGGCATTGCACATTTAATTTGCAAATTATAATTACATTCCCAATGTTGTGCTATCCTCACCACCATCCATTATTAAAACTTTGTTATCACCTCAAAAAGAAACTCTGCACCTGTTATTAAGCAATAACTTCCCGTTCTTGCTCCCACTTCACCCCCGGGAACCTCTAATCTACTTTCAGTCCCTGTGAATTTGCTTCTTTGAGATATTTCCTGTAAGTGGAATCATACACTATTTGTTCTTTTGTGTCAGTCTGGCTTATTTCACTTAGCCTAGTGCTTTCAGGTTTCATCCATGTTTGTAGTATGTATCAGAACTTCATTCCTTTTTATGGCTAAATAATATTCCAGTATATGAATATATCACATTTCATTCCTCCATTTATCTGTTAATGGACATTAGGGTTGGTTCCCCTTTTTGACTATTATGAAAAATGACAATGTGGTTTTATAAATAGCCAACACCATTCCATTGTGAGGTTTAATTATAAATAATGCTAGTAACAACAGAAAAGAATGCTTTGATTTGTGAGCAAAAAATCAAATCTAATTCATTTTGATATAAAATGAGTGCATGCTGTGGGTCTTTTCCTTTCTAGCGGGCAATGTTCGTATGTTTGATACCAGCTGATAAATACCACAGACAGAACTTAGCGTTTAGGGATCTGTCCTTAGGGCCCAGAAATGGTCTTGGCCTAAATACAAAGAGTTAACTAAACGGTATTTAGATATTTAGAGTCTTTTGAAAACAATTTAGAAATAGACGGTTGGATCTGTTGAGAGCAAAGCACTGTGCTTTAACAGTAGGGATACAGAATAAAATAAAACATCATGTCTGCCTGCAGAAAGCTTTCAGTTTGGAGGGGAAGTTGGGAAAAAAAAAGTGGTGATCAAAAGATGGCCTGAGTGCTCTCTCTCTCTCTAAGCCCGACCCTGCAAGTAAAATCATTACCCTCCCCCCTACGTGGAATATGACATCCAAGGGTGAAAGTCTCCCTGGCGACCTGGGATATGAATCCTAGGGATGAACTTGGCCCTAACACCATGGATCAACAATGCCTACCTGACCAAATGGGGAAAAAGAATGGTAACAAAACTCTCTCAGTGGCTGAGAGAGTTCTAATAGAATTGAGAGGCTATTCTGGAGGCTACTGTTATGCAAGCTTCAACCAGGTATTGCAATTTGCCATGGTTTGCCAAATCCCAACCAAAAACATTCCTGCCAACCCTGAAGAACACTTAGGGCTCTATCTGAGATTCTACAAAAGTTTCATGCACTAAGATCACTTCCCAGAAACCTACAACTTCCAGATGGGTTCCTAGGCCAGATAAGTCCTGAAATCCTGAAATCCAGAGGGGCCAGCCTCTCCAGAACATCACCTAGTTCCACCCCCCTGTCCCATATTATCAACAGCCCTGGCCAACATGAAAAACTTAGAATGGGCATAGCCCAAATCCCCCTAAAAATTGGGGGAAAGAAGAAGGAGAAGTTAATTACAGAGAAGTTAGGATTTAACAAATGAGTATGACTGCTAATTCTTTATCTTGATATTTCTTTTAGTTAGTCTCCAGTATCTTGGAGGAACTAAAAGGAAAAACCTGAAATTGTGGAATTGTAACCCATATCAAACTCTGAACTCTGTTCCCACTTGCTTGTACAATGTTCTTTGAAATTTATCGCTTTTTTGTATGTATGTTATATTTCACAACAACAACAACAAAAAAAATCTGACCTGTTCAGTGCAGTGGGCCAGGCCTATGCAGTGGTGGAGATGGGCTCCTTGTCAGGACACCTGAGCTGCAGGCACTGAACCCTGCCATCCTCTTCCTCCCAGCATGCTGAGGCACCAGGATGATGACTATTGTGAAGGAAAGGACATGGCAGCCAGTCCCCGGGACTCTGGTTACGACAGCCTCTGCAACAGACTGAGCATTCTGGACCGGCTTCTCCACACCCACCCTGTCTGGCTGCAGCTGAGCCTGAATGAGGAGGAGGCAGCCCAAGTTCTGCAGCCTCAGCCTCCCGGGGTAAGAAACAGGCTCCATTGCCATAGGGAGAGTTCTAGAAAGTTTTCCCCAGCCTGTAGGAAGCGTGATTCTCAGTTTGTTCCTGGGTTGTAAAGCAGGGAACTTCTGGAAACTAAGAAGGCAGCTCCCAGGAATGGAGCCCTTCCCATGTAGTCTTTCTGTCCTCATCTAATCGGTTGGTTGCCGTGGAAACTCCAGCACTCCGCAGGGAGACACAACAGGAGCGGATGGGGAGGGGCGCAGGTTGCAGACCCTGGGCCTCTTGAGACCTGTCCTCGAGGATGAGCACAGGTCGGGTCTGGGGTCCTTATTGTCCCTATTCCTTCCTTTGCCTTCTGAGCCTGGTAGAACCCACCCAGCCAACTAGGAACCCAGTTCTTCAAGAGTTCTGTGTACGCAGGCATGTCTGCTCGGCCACCGATGCAATCCTTTTTCTTGTGCTTTCTCAGTAGTTTTCCACGTGGGCCAAAGTCCGATTTAGTTTTTTCATCTTCTGTCCATCCAAGACCACCATCCCACCTTGTCAAACCCACTCCATAACTTAACAGAAGTTGGTCAAACAAGTTTTATTCCGTAAGTGGTATATCCTATGCTTCCCAATATGGTAGCCACTTACCCCATGTATCTATTTAAACTTAAATTAATTACAATCAAATAAAATTTAAAATTCAGTTCCTCAAGTTACACTAGACACATTTCAAGTGCTCATTGGCTGGTGGCTACTATGTCAGATGACGCCAAATATACAGCATGTCCATCTTCGTGGAAAGTTCGATTGGACATTGCATGTGTACAATATCTACTTCCCCAAAAGTATAAACACAATAAATCACAACTAAAATTAGACTTAGAAGAACCCATGACAAAAGAGACAAACTAAGAATAGATGGAGAGATAAGGAAAGAATTCTTTCAGTAACTGGCCTGAGGAAGGTGATAACAGTTGAGCACAAAAATAAACTTTTGAGTTTCCTGACAGTTGGAGCCCACCTGTTATCACTTTGACTTACAAAAGTGTGTCCCTCTGGGGGTGCATGGGTAGCTTAATGGTAGAATGCTCACCTTCCATGCGGGAGACCCGGGTTCAATTCCCAGACCATGCACTCCCCCCCAAAAAAGTGAGTCTCTCTTTTTATTTCTTGTCTGACAGAAGCAGGCAGGACAGAGACCTCTGTTGCAACACGCACTGGGTGACTAGACACAGCCTTTGATCGTTTTTATGGAGAATTTCTTGGCCAACACCTTGGGTTGTTGTCCTTAGTTTTGGTCAATAGATTGGAAACCCCTCTCGGAGGGCCCCCACTTTCTGCCCATCAAGTTGTCTGCTCCTAAGTTTCTGCAGAAAATTCTGCAGAGCAAAGTTGCTGCGTTGCTTGGCAATGATTCCCCTCCACACTCTGGGCCCCGTCCTGGCGCAGGCATGTCCATTCCTGCTGAGACCCATGTGGGAAAGCAGCCAGCAGGGTGTTTTCTCATCCACTCCCATCTCTGGACAGGATCAGCCTGATGAGCTCGGCAGGCTAAGGAAAGAAGCAAGGTGGGTCAGGAGAGGCCACGGTGGACAAGGAGAGGCAGGAAAGATGACGAGAGGGCAAGCAGGAGGCTGGAAGTATGAGGAAGAGGGAAACTTGAAAGACTGGCCCTTGTGGCGTGAGTAAAGTAGGACATTGGTGTGCCACCACCCTTTATTATCTACAATGCAAGACAGGAATCAGCAGGCTTTTTTGGCAAAGGACTAGATAGTAAATAGTTGGGTCTTTGAGGGCCAGACAGTCTCTGCTGCAGCTACTCAGCCCCACTATTGTAGGCAGGCTCAGACAATATGGCGATGAATGAGTGTGGCTGTGTCCCAACAAAACTTTGTTTACAAAAACAGGCAGTCTGTGGGCCATAGTTTGCTGACCTTTAATCTAAGACAGTAAGGTTACCGACATTCAGGAAATAAGGCCCCTCTAACCACCCAGGCTTGAGGAGATCCCCAACTGCAAAAAGGAACAAGACTTTCTTTCTACCAACCAACAACTGCCTCCCTCTCATGCTTTGGGCTCTTACTCCTCAGGTACTATTTGGGAGACATGCTTCAGTTTTAGGGCATCCCAGAGATGTTGACTCTCAGAACAGGCTACTAGGAAAATTCCATGGACGTAGCCCCATGGGTTTAAAGAAAAGTCAAAGGTCTTCTTGTGTGTTACTCCTCACCAGATACTTGATTCCCATTACTCCCCTAAAAAAGCATCCTAGGAGCTATTAACTGGACATAAGGAGAGGTGGGAGAAGAATGATACTCTAGAAAGGTAGGGGAGCAGAGAGTGAGGTGTTCACATGCAGAAGAAAGGAGGTAGTTAAAGAAACAGAACAGGGTCCTGTACCACAGAAGGGAACCAGGACTCAGCCACCACACTGCACACTGCAGGGGGCACCATTCATTTTGTAGTCTCCGTGAATGGGGCCTCTGGAGTTGTTCAGTGCGCAGCCTGCACCACATCATGTGGCATACTTGCCTCTGCACTGAAGGAAGCCAGAATGGTATCCTGAGATCAGTGCTGGGAGTTGGGCTGGTTTAAAACATGTGTGTCTGAAGATGGTATTAGGACCTGGAGGGAACTGTCAGAGAACAAAGTGGGTCAGGTCTCGTGTTGACAATGGTAAACCTTAGAACACATCTGCTGTATGTGGAACAGCCCTTTCTCAGCTCCAGCAGATCGTTCATTCCCCTTTTTGGCCAGGCAGGACTGGAGGCCTAGTCTTGCCACATCATCCATTTTTCAAGAGAAACTACAAATCTGGATTTAATGTTAGAAAAAAATCTCTGCCTTTTCACTGTTGGCAACAAATGCAAACTCTGATTTTAAATATATCCATGAGCCAAATTAGCCAATGATCTCCCAGTACATCCTCTCTCATTTAGCCTGGTTACCTCTGTTTGGAATTTGACTGCCGATCAACCAAGATGCCCATATAACACATGAGTTAGAGAATATATAACACAAGCAGCGAAACAGTAATCAAGCTGAATTTGCTTATGCACTTAAATGGAGTTCTTAGCCCCATGGAGACGTTTCTGTCAAAGGGAAAACAGAATTCTTTTGAAATTACTTTGAGAAAGGAGTATGTGGCATGGTCCCTAAGATGTGGTCCCCAAGTGCCCCTTTCTTCTGTGTTAGGACGCGCCACATTGAGCCAGGTAGTTCAGCAATAAGGGGAAGTTCTGTTCATGGAAGTCAGGGTGAGGGAAATCATATGTCCAGGTTCCAGTCTTCTGGATGTTTCCAAAGCTTGAATTTCTTTTCCTCCACTAGATCTTCCTGGTTCGTAAATCCACCAAAATGCAGAAGAAAGTCCTCTCCCTTCGCCTGCCCTGTGAATTCGGAGCCCCACTCAAGGAAGTTGCCATAAAGGAAAGCACATACAGTAAGTGGGCATTGGGTGGTTTATTCCTGGTTGATGTGCAGCCTCGGGTGCCAGGATGAGTGGACATGGAAGGGCCCTGTACTCTGAAACGGGCAGACAAAGGTCTGTGTCCCAGACATCACTTATTCAATGAATGATTGGGCAGGTAACCTAGTCCAGGAGCCTTGATTTTCTCATCTATAAAATGGGATGATAGTAACCTCAGAGAGCTATTAGCAGCTCAATTAAAACAACTATTCACAAAGTGTCTAGCTTACTTGCTTGGCATAGAGTATGTGCATAATAGAGGTTGGTTCTCTCTCTCCAGTTAAAGTGGTACTTTGATTCGGTTTCCAGGCTTGCTGGTGACTAAGCTGCAAGGCAGGTTGGCAGGGCTGGGGCATTTTTACAGGGTCTGATGCTAAAGCATGTGCCTGCACGTCTTCATAAATAAATAACTCCAGAGTCTCTATGTTCCCTCCAGCAATCACTGATCAATTGTCTATGAAATGCAGCTAATAGGAGGCAGAATCCAGCCCTTTGGAAAAAATAACCAGCTGAAGTTTTGAAGGGAGAATAATGTTCAGCAGTGCCTGTTCTCCTGCTGTTAGTGATTGCTTTCTACTTTTTGGTCACTGGGAATGTAAAGTCTCAGGAGGCCAAGTTTTAAATTTAAAAAAAAAAGAACACAGTTCTGATGTACTGCCAGCTTGTCCCAGGAAGGACCAGAAGATGGACCCGCACACCAAAGAGGAAGACTTTGATTGGCACGGAGGGTGAGAGGACTGGAGTGTGAAGGCAAGGGGAGGCGAGTCTGGAAGCCTTTCTCTGTCTCAATGACAGGGCTGGGATCAGAATTCTCACGGACTTCTAAATTTGGATCTAACCAAGCCCTAGCCCCTGTGTTTGAAGGAACTGAAGTTATTTAGGTCATCTGGAAGGGAAGAGATGGGATTATATTCAGCCCCAGAGTTTACAGTCTCGCTGAACCAAATAAATGACCTTTAATGACGTCTGAAGAGGAAACATTTCTGGTAGAAGTGAAACCCACCAGTGGTTAGCCTCAGGTTCAGCTTTTAATCTGGGGCCTCCGTGTATTCCCTGCGGATCTCCTAAGGTCACTTATGCCACAGAAAAACTTCCACTGGCAAAGATACATGGGCAGTCATTGAACCCGACTAAATTGT
Organism: Tamandua tetradactyla; assembly: GCF_023851605.1. NCBI lineage: Eukaryota > Metazoa > Chordata > Mammalia > Pilosa > Myrmecophagidae > Tamandua > Tamandua tetradactyla. The sequence goes on along the minus strand of NC_135327.1, from coordinate 40,474,868 downwards.
ACCAATTTATTTACATTAGGAGGTAACCAGAAGATACATTTAAAACCCACCCTTTTTAGATGGACACACTAGTGATCAATGAGAGGGAGGAGTTAGGTGTATGGTATGCATGAGTTTTTTCTTTTTGTTTCTTTTTCTGGAGTGATGCAAAATGTTTTAAAAGATGATCATAGTGATGACTACACAACTATGTGATGATGTTGTGAGCCATTGACTGTGCACCAGGTATAGAAAGTATGTGTGTGAAGATTTCTCAATAAAAAAAAAAATTAAAGAAAAAAAAAAGCCAATTCTAAGTTGGCTTTTGAAAGTCTGCTAGCTGAGAAGTGGTAGATCTGACTGGTTTTAAAATCCCTTCTAATATCCAAAGTTGACCGCAATAATCCAGGTGAAAGCCACTTCCTTCCCTCTTCAACTGTAAGGACAGTTAGTGTTGATAAAAGCTTTCTCCTTGTTCTCTGAGGTCCCTCTCTGCTCAAGGTTTTTCCTCCCTATCTTGGCAAGAGACCAAGCTCTGCCTTGTGTCCCCCTCTCTGCTCCTTGGAGACCAACTAAACTACACCAGGAACCTTCACCTTCCTTAAACATATACTTGCCTGTCTGGTCCTCAAGACACCAGGAGGTGTGCTTCACAAATGGCCAATGGGAAACCAGAGAGGAACCTTGAAAGCCATGAAAATAGATACAAAGACTAAACCCGTCATGACAAACACAGGTCCAGACACATCTCTTCGATGAGGAAGCTTCTGTGGTTGACAACCCTTATTTTAGACAACTGATTCTATGTGGAAATCGCTGGCACAAAATCATTTGGACTCCGCCTTGTACCATGTAGAAGAATTTTATCTCTCAATTGTGTGCAACAGCTGGGCATTAATGACTCTTTCTTCTTCATCACTCCCTGAATTCTCTCTGGGTGACTCAAGAACTAGTCTAAGCCAAGGATTAACCTGGCCACAACTAATTAGCACCTGCCTCAGTTCCAGCGTGATGGTCCCTTCCAACCAGGGCCTGTCTCCTGTAGGAATTGGTGGTGGATTGGGAGAGGCTGGTCTCGCTATAAAAACATCTAGATACTTTGCCTAAACATACATTTACATTAATTATTTCGTTTTTTAGAAATTTCAGTTCTCACTCCTACTCTTCTAAATAGATGAGAAAAGTACTCTAATCATCCATTTTACATAGAGAAGACTGAGGCTCAGGGAAGTTTACCTACCCATAAATGGTTCCCTCCCACTTAACTCACTAAATTGTGGTGCACATATTTGTTTGTTTCTGTGTGTGCATTCCACTAAATTGCAATACCCGTGTGTGTTTGTTTTTGTCTGTGTGTGTATCTGTCTCTCTGTGTCAGTGCATGTGTACGCTTCTCTAAATTGTAGTGTGTTTGGGTGTGTGTGACAGGTGTGTAGGGTTGTAGTGGTATGAGTGTGTTTTGGGAGTGCTACAGAAATATTAAATAAGCAAATTTACACAAAATAAGCAAAATGAATGAGGATAGGGAGGGGTGCAAAAGGGAGGAAAACTCATCTGATTGAGGAAAGAAGAAAATCTTCGTAAAATGAGGCTATTTGGAATGTTTTTGGAAGAAGAGCAGCGTGAGTGGTTGGAGGACAGATGAGTTCCTTGAGGTCGAACCACTCGGCACCACCATTTCCGAAGGTCTGCGAAGTGGCACACCATCTTAGCAGCACAGCTGTTCTCCATGAGGAAGCGTTTGCCTGGGGGAGGGGTGGGTAGTCAGGGAAGGCACCCCAAGCGAGCGGGTTTTGAGAATCTTTCATACTGAATTTAACCCAAAGCTGATTGATGGGAACCCTTTATCATCTTCAGAGCGCTGCATCTCTTCCACTCCGTGCCTTCCCCAGAGCTGCCCTGCTTTGGCAAGGAGGAGGGTGCACAGGGAGGCCACGGCCCAGGAGGTTTGGGGTGGGGGTGGGTGCACGTCCTGCTGGTCCCTCCTCCAGCCTGGCCCCCCGCGCCCTCCGCCCAGCTCTGTTTTCTGAAATTTACAAAAGAGATAGTTGTGCAACTTGAGAGTCTGGCCTGGTTTGTTTACGAAGCACGTGTCCAAGTGAGTCAAGGGATGGAACTTCAGGTTGTCCTTACTGGCCGCTCCAGCGGGCCTATGTCCTTCTCAGAGTCACTCTGATGAGCACACAGCAGTTTGTTCGGGAACCCTGAAATGGCCCTCCTCACGCAGGATGCTGGAGGGCCCGTCCTTTCTCAGAACACACTCAGGGAGACTCAGCTGCTTTCCGAAATCTCTCTTTTCCAGCCTTTTCCCTGGAAGGCTCAGGAATCAGTTTTGCGGATTTATTCCGGCTCATTGCTTTCTACTGCATCAGCAGGTAAGGCTTCTCCCGCTCTGTGATTTCAAAGACCTCCGGTATGTGCAAGCAAGAAAGGCAGCCCTGGGCTTTCTTGATCAAGGCAGGATGGAGGGGGGCTAGAAGGCTTGCTCCATCCTAGCTGTCCTTTTCCACAACTCAAGTGCTTGTTTGAGTCTGCATGAAGCTGGGCCAACTTCACAAAGTGAATGCGTGCCAGAGAGGGTGTGAGTTGGGGAAGGCTTTCTTTGGAAAATTTTTCTTTTTTTCCCCTAGCAATAACAGTTTCCAAATCAAGTGTCCTTTCAGCGATTAAAAAGCAAAACGCTTCATCTCACTATGGGGATTGGCATTGCCTTCTCCTGTGGAGCAGAGCTCAGCTTGGTCTCATTTGCTTTTCTCTTTGGTCTTCATAGCTGAATGGAGTGGACACATGGACGTGGGTTAGTGGGGTTGTTTCCAAAGGTCACTTTTCCCAGCCAGCACACACTTAAGCTGAGGCGTTTATTTGGGTTTGGTTTATCTTATTTTCAAAAATAGGTCCTAGATTGTGTTTCCTGAAGCCTCAGAAATCTATGACAGGATCCCTTGGAGCAGGTGTTCTGCTAATTACCTCCTGCAGGTCCATTAACTCTTAGGGTGCCAGAGCAGCCAAAGCCACATAATCAGTGACCCAAGGAAGGGTGGTGAATCCTGTGCTGCTCACCAGCAAGAATATACTTAGTGTTCCATCAGAAATTAGACCCTGTAAGCAAATCTGTGGGGTCACCACCTGGCTGCCATGGTTTGGCGCCATCTCTGGGACCTGTGTAGGAAAATCTCCTGGCCTAAGAGATGAGGCTGGTGCAGCAGCTCCACCCATACTCCCCGACCCCCTGCCCCGGACACCTCACTTGGCTGGGTTTGAGGCCAGTAGCTCCACCCATTCCCCTGGACACCTCACCTTTGAGGCCAGTGAGGCCAGGGGAGTGGCTTTTAGGGTTAACACGTGGGTCAGAGGGGAAGTTGGCCAATGTTTACTCTCTTTCAGTGTTTGCACAAAGGCAATTGTGCTGTTGTAAAAATCTGTTATGTCCACAAAACAAAATCTGGCAGCCCAGCAGAGATAGTATCTGCTCTCTGCTCTCTGTGGCTTATCACAAACAGTAATACCTGCTGTCCCTGCTGTCTGACGACTAAAGGAGATAAAGCACATGAAAGCTTTTTGCAAACTACAAAGCATTTGAGGTATCTGCAGGAACACCCCAACCTGGCATTTTGTGATTAGGAAGGCCTGAGATTAATGTCCCTGTTTTTTTCAAAATGCAGTGGTCCTTGAAGTTTTTATTTCCCCCTTTCCTCTGTGTTGCGGAACTCACTGGCCTGAATCTGTGTAGCTCTTGATGATCAGTCATTGACTCGATCCGGTCTTTGTGAAATATTTTTTTGAAATTTTTAAGGTTGATTATTAGCACATACATATATTTGAATAGAGAAAAATGATTGGATTGTCAGCTCCGGCTTTTCAGGCAGAATGTACCTGTGCTCCCGTTTGGAGAATTCATGGACCAATAAATATAGAATTTGCCACAGCAGGAAGGAACAAGTTGGGAAGTCCAACGGAGGATGCAGTTAGCAAGTGCATCCTAGCAGCGCTTGGTAAATCGGGGTAATCCGTGTGGCATAGAGCAGGCCCTTTCAGACTGGCAGGGGCACCAGAATCACTCAGGGCTCTTGTTCAAATGCAGCTTCTGATTCAGGAGGTCTGGGAAGGGGCCTGGGATTCTGCATTTCTCACAAGTTCCCAGGGGATTCCAACATTGCCGATGCACAGACCATGCTGTGAGTGACGAGTGGCTAGAGGAACTGAGAGCTGTAATCGTGGGGGTTTCTATACCCGGGCTGGGTAGACACACACATTATTTCTAGTCCTCATGGCAACGCTGTCAATTGGCATCATGAGGACCGTGAGGCTCAGAGGAAGGGACTGGCCCACGATTGTTCAAATAATAAATACCAGATGTGGGATTGGGACCCAGCCTTACTTTGATGCCAAAGCAGATATATTCTTCCTGCCATATTTGTACAGCTGCACAGACTTGGAGGCCCAAATCCTAGCTTCACCCCTCTTTAGCTCTGTAAGTGCAGTACTTCCCCTGCCATATCTTATATACTCCTGAGCTATGTCACAGGGGACATCATAGCTTCCTCCCAGGCAGAATGAACATGAGCTAAAGTGTTTGCTACAATGCAGTGGCAGCTGCTCAATAATTCTAGTCTCCTCCCCTGTAGAAATATGGCGTATAGAGCATAGTTAAAAAGAGAAAAATTTAGACAATGCAGGCACTGAAACCCTGGTGATGAAATGAAATATTTTTACCTAAAACGATGGCTTTATTTTGTCGGTTCTGCAAGTTGTAGAATCAGACCCCCTTTCTTTAACCTGTATAGGTGAGAAGGAAGTAGCCCCTTTTGTGTGTGTGTGCGAGAAGGAATGGGCCACACCCTTGGCTGGCGCAGTGGAGGAGGGTTCGTGTACAACATCTCATTTTCTAGTACATCAAAGCTAAAGCCATCCATTAACAAATGGCAGGTGTGGTTTCCTGTCACCTTTGTCATTAAGCCAGCCATGTGATGCTTGGGTCTCAGCTACTGCCTTGAGCAAGGTGAAGGAGAAAAAAAGCTTTACATAAAGATAGGTAGGTTTTGTCATATGCCACTCTTCCCCCAAATTGTCAGACGAAAGTAGATTTTAATTAAGTTGGTAGAGCCACACAAGCATCTGTTTGTGTGATACTATGGCATTGCAAAGTTCCATTTCCCATTAATCTTCATTTAAGATTATAATCAGACTAACTCTCCTGTTAAAAATGCCCACTGACCCTCTGCTGCATCTAGAACAGGTTCAAGTAGACATGTGCCCACAACATTTGGGGACAGGCAAAGGTTGCATGGAAGCAGGAGGCCATCTGGGTTTGATCCCTCCCCCCACCCCACCCCCAGGAAAGAACCACCTAATCCTGGCACATGATTTATATGAGTAACATAGTAGAGTGTCTAGGGATGTATTAAATTTTATTCGTTTTGTCCTTTGCTAAAAAAAACAAACTTTGTTAATTTGTTATTCATTATCCTCAGCTTTAAGAATTCCACAATTATCCAGTCATCCAAATTTAATCTGGTTCAGTCTACAATGGTACCCGATCTTTCTGTATAAACAACCAGTTGTTTGGTAAAGTTACTCTTCTCCATGGCAATTTTCATGCCACCTTCTGGTGTCAAAATATGGAGCAGAAGCTCCACGTTTTGTCCCTCACTTACTCCACCCCAGCCACAGTGGCCTCCTTGGCAGACCCTCTTACCCCTCAGGGCCTTTGCATCACCTCCTGCTCCCTCTGCCTGGAATATTGTTCTTCTCCTTGCTCACTCCCGGCCTCCCTTAGATCTTCACTCTCACCATAACCTTCCTTGGCCAACCCCCATACTCACCCATCTTTATCCCCCTTCCGTGCTTTATTTTTACCCACCTCCCATAACCCCATCTCAGAGACTCTATAAATTGCATATCTGTTTAATGTCTAAAGGTGTCCACTGAAATGAGGCTCCAAGCAGGCAGGGACTTTTGTCTGTTTTGTTCCCAGGACCCAAAACAGTGCCTGGCACATCATCAATAATCATAAATATTTGTGGCATGGATGAATGAATAATTCTTTGTAACTGCAGTACCACCATGGGAAAAGTAACTCTTTCATGAGGAAGTCACTCTTGTCATCACTGAACATTCATTCGTTCATCCCAAAATCACTTTCTCCCTGTCTTTATCAAGAAGGCATCATGCTGAGCCCCAGGGGGATTCACCATAGCTTAGGGCATGGTCCTGACCCTCAAATATGACAATAAACCAACGTTTATTAAATCTGTCTTTACCCCTTCTTGAGAGAGCAGGTGCTTGGTCTCATTTACCAACGATAGCTCTATGCCTCGGCGGTGGCAGGCTACCGGGACCAGCCTGGCTCCTTCCTGCTGTGCCTGGGTCTCAGCGGTGCATATGTCTGTATGTCTGCACATGGTACTGTCAGCCTGCGTGGCAGGGCTGTCAGCATGAGGTGCTCTAGACTTGCTTGTCTTCCTACTCAATGTGAGGTCCGGAGCCCAGTGTCACGGGCGTCCTGGGAGCTTGACAAAGATGCTCAGTCTTGGGCTCCCGCCCAGACCTACTAATCAGAATCTGCAGTATAATGAGATCCCCAGGAACTTTGGGTGCATGGTAGAGAAACACTGCCTTCAACAACAGGAGAAAGATTCATCTCCAGAATTTAAGGACAGTGTGCAGGTTCTAGCTGGACAATATCAAGTATAACCAACGAAAATTCGTTGCAACCCTGATGTGTTTGAGGCAATGAGCTAGTAAACCTTGGTTAGGATTTGGAGTTGGGACCTAACAGTCAGAGGGGGACATCTTGCAAATTAGTACAGTAGATCTACCAACATAGTCAGCATTCTTTTTCTTTTTGGTCGTAAACAACAGAACCTATTGACTCACAGTTTTGGAGGCTAGAAGTCCCAAATCAAGGTGTTGGCAAGGCCATGATTTCTCCAAAGACTGTTGAGTTCTGGTGGTGGCTTCCTGGCCTTCAATCTCTGCCTCCATCACCACGGCCATCTCTCTCTCTGCAGAATCAGAGATTCCGACATTAACTTTAGCTACTTTTCCAACTGGAAAATTTGGTTCCCACTACAGATACTGAAATTGCATGGGCTTTTCTTTCAGCCTTTCCTGAGTATAGTACTACAGTTCTATCCCCAGTCAAAATAAGTTCTGGTTGGGTATGGTTTGATGTCTAGGTAGAACAAGACATTTAATTATAAGCATTTTCTCTTTTTAAAAAAATCAGGGATGTTCTGCCATTTACCTTGAAGTTGCCTTATGCCATTTCAACAGCCAAGACTGAGGCTCAGCTTGAAGAACTGGCCCAGCTGGGATTAAGTAAGTAGGTGCTCCCCTTCCCCAGACTGATCTCAAAATGAATACATGGTGATACCATCTTGGTTTTCTTTTGTAGGAATAAATAAAAACACTATTGACAATTAAAAAAAAAAGAATACATGGGTCAGAACCAATGTTAAGCTGGCTAAGGCTAGAATAAGCATTCCTGCCATCAAAAAATAGCCTCCCACCTCCGTGGTGAAGCTCAGCTTTTGGGTCCATGAGGTCCCTGGATTAGACTTTCTGTGATTGTTTCTTCCAAGTCAGATGTTCAGCCAACACATGAACAAACTGGTACTGATTTTATCTGGGTATCCCTCAAATTCCCACCCCTTGTCCCCCTTGCTTCTCCTATAAGTGGGTTTGGGCTTCCCAAAATATCCAAGTCCAAATATAATGAAAATGCCTGTCACGTGCCAGTCAGAGGCTTCCCGTGCTGGGGAAAGGCAATGCTTGATGGAAAGGGAAAGTCACCACGGTGCCTCGCACACAGGAGTTTTGTTTCTAAGGGGTACCCAAGGATTGACAGCACTTCTGTGCTTTGAGGAATTTGACAGTATCTAAGTATCTAGGGAAACATCTGGCTCACTTCCTCTCTTATTGTTCAATTCCTGTCATAATGTTCCAGGCCCTGGCCATTATCCTGTGATAGGTCATTGTGCTGGCCAGGTGGGCCCATCCTTCCCTTTTCTGCCTCTTTGCTGATGCCCCTTAACCACACTGCAATTCTAATGGACAGTGGTTGACCAAAGATTTGGGGCATACAACTCACCCGGCTTAGCCTTCATTTTCCCATTACACTGGGGAAGCCATGTGAGTTTAACTTCTGCAAAAAATGCCCACTCCCCCACAGTGAAAGAGAAATTATTCTCTTGAGATTTCAGAGCATCTGTCTTTAGAGAGGTTAACAACCAGACCGCAGTATTTGAGTGGAAGTTGAAGATTCTGAAGCTTAAGTACCAGGATTCCTAGAACCTAAAAAAACATGACACTTGACCCAGCAAATTAAAAACTGGGTTCTTCCTTTGGCATATTTAATCTAAATAACTTGTTTTAAAACAGGTACTATTTCCGAAGGAGCCTGTATAATTCATGGGGAAGCCAGGCAGTAGCTTCAAATGCCCTCTTGAAACTTAGATTGCTGCAGAGGAATTGCCACATTTGTCTGAGGTCTGTCTGATAGGCAATTGGGTAGCAGGATTGGGAAAGAGAATCCTGGTTAAAAAAAAAAACTATCAGGACCATATGAATACCCCCCCTTAAATGGTACATTGCAGCATATCTTGCAACTCAGGTTTGCAATATTTGAACTATTTTCTGGAATCTAAGTTACTATAATCACCTAAATTATAGGCTGCTGGAATATGCAAGCCAGGTCTCCATCTTCTCTAGGGACCTTCCTCCCCAGAGCTGCTGGTTTGGCAGACAGCGTGCAAGGCTGAAGGACTTCACTAGTTGTCTTGGATGGCACTTGTGCCACGCAAGGGTTAAGACAAAAATCGCTTGCTCTAGTGGCTGTTGGTCTGGAGGAACTCTTATATATTCAACTTTATCAGTTTGCACATTGCTCATTTTGTGAATAGACGTCATGTTTTAAAATCCTGTACCTCATTTATTTGTCCATGTGACAAATATTTCTCGAGGGTCTACTGTGTGGCAGGCACTGTACCCCACGCCAAGGGTTCAAAGGTTAGTAAGGTAGTCTCTCCCTCAATTCACAGTGTATATGGGAGAAATATCTGCATGTGAGCTGAGGGTGATAATGCCTTGAAGTCCTATAACTGCAACAGAGGAGTAAGGAGGACCCAAAGGGGTGGGACCAGTTCCTCTAACACCCGACCTGGCCCATAGAAATATAATGCGAGCCCATGCATACTTCAAAGTTTTCTAGTAGCTGCATTTAGAAAAGTCAACTGAAACAGGTGGAGTTAATTTTAGTAATATATTTTATTTCATGTACTATATCTGAAATACTATCATCTCAACATGGTATAATATAAAAAGCTATTGACAAAATATTTTACATTCTTTTTTTTCCATATGAATTATTTGAAATTTGGTGTGTATTTTACACTGGCACCACGATCAGGTGCTGAATTTTCATCAAATATATTTACCAATCTGTATTTTATATTTCCTGAAATTTACAGTTGAAAAGGTTGATTCATAACTGCAAGTTGTTCCAAGCCTACTTAAACATTTTCCACACAACTGAATGGGCATCAGTTTTACAATTTAAATTGACAAAGATTAAATAAGATTTAGCATTTGTTTCCTCTGGTGCACCAAACCTGTTTCAAGGGCTCAGTAGCTGTATGTGCTTCTTGCATTGGGCACAGCCCAGGAAGGGAAACAAAGGCAGGGGAGGGAAAGGCCCCTGAGCAGGGGCCACAAATGCCAGCATTGGACCATGTTTGCAGCCCTGACCAGGCAGGGCCAGGGTTCCCGATTTTAGCCTCTGCCCCCCTCCATGAGCAGCCATGGAAAAGAAACAGGTTTTTTTTTTGTTTGTTTTTTTTTTTTTTTTTTTTTTTAAAGGAAAGACAGAGAGAAGGAAGGAAGGATAGAAGGAAGGAAGGAAGGAAGAAAGGGAAACATTTTTAAACATTTTCTTGTTTTATTGTATTCTGTTTCTCCGTTTTTTTTGTTACATGGGCTGGGGCCGGGAATCGAACCGAGGTCCTCCGGCATAGCAGGCAAGCACTTTGCCCGCTGAGCCACCGCGGCCCGCCCAAGAAACAGGTTTTAAGCAAACCCAGCAAGGCAAAGTGAGAGAGAAAGAGAGAATAACCTATTCCAAATGGAAAATATAAGAGACAACACCCATCCCTGCCTCTACCTCCCTCAACTTGCACGGGAGTGCAAGTGGCAGGCTGCAGAGCTGCAATAAGCAGTGGGTGCCTCCCTACACAGTGGGGAGAGTCGGGGGATGGGGTTCAGCAGGGTGGGCAGAGAGCCTTGGAGATGAAGGGTGAGCTGACCCTTCAAATGTGTGTACGTTTGCTGTCGCTTTTTGCTGATGGGATGCATGAGTGGATTTTTCCTACTTTCAGGGTTTTAATGCTGAGCATGTAAAAACCCCAAAACAGATTGTGTAATCTTGCCCAAGCCCAGCTGCTGGACCTACCCGTTAAAGGGGAACTGCAGGGCCTACCCTTTTGGCTGCCAGCTGCCCCCGCAGAGGGCGCTGGGAGGAGCTGGCTGGAAAGGGTGTGCTGTGCTGCCAGTCAACTTTTGTAAAGCAAGGAGCACGGATGACCTTTTCCAAGCTTCTGCTGTGACAACTACAGTTCTCTTTTCCTTCTGAATTACCTGTGCAAGGGCTGGAGTTGTGTATTGGTCAAGCCATGTCCCTGGGGCTTTGATGGCACACAGCCTTCCCGCCAGCCCACAGCTGAGCCTGGCAGCACTCCCCCCCTTTCTGGTAAAGGAGATGCAGTCAAAGCAAAACAGAACCCAAATCCAAGTCCAGCACCTCCCGCCTCCAAAGACCCCTCCCCCGGAGGCAGTGTAGTTTTTAAGTTTTTTCCTTTCTTTTCTTTTTGTCTTAATTTGTGAAGGAATGGCCTGAGCATACTGTATTTACATTCTTGTGTTCCCTGATAATGACTTTCAGATTTTTGGAGCTCTCCAGCTGACAACAAACCCCCAAACCCTCCACCTCCCCATAGGCCTCCCTCTGCGGCCCCGGGGCCGCGCTGCCTCATCAATGGAGTGCATTCCATAAAGCCCAGGACGCCCTCGGAGCTGGAGCGCGGCCAGGCGGGCCGGGCCCTGTGCTTCATTAACCCTCTCTTCTTGAAAGTGCACAACGAGGACCTGGGCGGCGGCGGCGGCCTGAAGCGGCCGGGCGCCAGGACCCCCACCGCGAATGGCACCCAGAGGGCCCGCTCGCCCCCACCCCGGCCCCCGCCGCCGGCTATTGACAGTCTCCGCGCCAGCCCTCGGCTGTCCGGGACGGGGACCCGGACGAACAGGCCGGACCCGGCCGGCCCGAGCTCCCCCGGGAGCGGGGCCGGGCTCGGCGCGCAGCCAACCCCCGTGCCCCCACCCCGGCTGAAGAAGCAGGCGTCTTTTCTGGAGGCGGAGGGCGGCGCCAGGGCCTCGGCCGGGCCCGGGCCCGAGGCGGGCGCAGCTGGCAGCCCAGGTGGGGCCCCGCCCGGGGAGGGCACGGATTGCACAAGGGCCCAGCCTCCCGCCCCTGCGTCTCGGCCCCCGTGGAATGGAGGCCGGCAGAGGCTGAGCGACATGAGCCTGTCCACTTCCTCCTCCGACTCGTTGGACTTGGACCGCGGCATGCCCCTCTTCAGCTACGAGGCGGACACCACCAGCAGCCTAGAAGAGGACGAGGGCGAGAGCGACCAGGAGACCATGGCGCCCCCCATCAAGTCCAAGAAGACGCGGAGCAGCTCCTTCGTGCTGCCCAAGCTCGTCAAGTCCCAGCTGAGAAAGATGAGCGGGGTGTTCAGCTCCTTCCTGACCCCGGAGAAGCGGATGGTCCGGCGCATCGCTGAGCTGTCCCGCGACAAGTGCACCTACTTCGGCTGCCTGGTGCAGGACTACCTGAGCTTTCTGCAGGAGAACAAGGAGTGCCACGTGTCCAGCACGGACATGCTGCAGACCATCCGGCAGTTCATGACCCAGGTCAAGAACTACTTGTCGCAGAGCTCGGAGCTCGACCCCCCCATCGAGTCGCTGATCCCCGAAGACCAAATCGGTAAGTCCCCCTCTGTCTGTTTCCTATCCTGCTTGTTTTCACAGGAAATGTATTGTCGCCTGGTGGAAGAGGCCACCCAGCTTTAGTGATTTGAGATGAAGTTTTCTCCGGAGAAGTTCAAAACAATAGCACACTCCACCCCCTGGCTCCATTCATTCGAATTAAAAAGTGGGGAAAAAAAATCAGCTTCTTAAAGCAGACTTGACATCTGCGGCAGCTGCTCCCTGCTGGGCTTGGAGATGCTTTAGGAAGCCAAGTGTTGAAATTGCAGGATGACTGTTTGGGGATGGGTCTGGGGCTGCTTTGCCTTCTAGGAGGTGCATTGCCTGCCTAGTTTGGCGGTCTGTGTTTGTGATGTCTGTTGAGTGTTTTATGAAAGTATGCTTCTCTTGCAGGCTGTGCTTGGTAGGTAGAAAGGGATTTTTGCAGTCTCCTGCGGGGCGGTGGGTGTTTGGCTCTGTTTTGTTTGGGAAGTGAACTCTTTATTGTGGTCTTATTGTGATTGAGCATGCATTCAGGGGGAGACAGATCTCAGGGTGCAGCTGGGGGAGTTTTCACATACCTGTGGAAGTAGCACCAGTTCAGCAAGAGGACACAGTCAACACCTGGGAGCCCACCCCCCTCCCTGGGAGCCCACCCCCCTCCCTGGGATCCCACCCTACTCCCTGGGATCCCTTGCCTGCGGTGCTCCCCAGCAGTGGAGAATGGCCTGCCAGCTCCTGATGCCAGAGTTCTGTTAAGGGCATGGTTTTGGAGGAAGCGAAAAATGAAAAAGAAAAGTTTGTATTATGAATCTTTAAGTCACATAATTTGGAGGTTACACAAGAGGTTTTTTGGGCAGCCAGTGGGGAGTATTTTCTCCCCTCCCCCACCCTCAGCGACTTGTTTGTTTATTTTTTCATTCAATGTGGCATGACTAGCCCTCTGGGTCAACAGCTATAAATTTTTGTTTAAACTTTATCATAGTAACAAACATACAACTCAAAATTTCCCATTTTAACCAAATTCAAGTGTATAATTCAGTCATATTAATTACATTACAATGCTGTGGTTCCATCTCTGATATCCCTTGATAGGAATTTGACTCATTTTTTTTAGTCTAGTAACATATTTAACTTATTCTTTTAAGTAAGTTAGAAATGCTTTTCTTTATAACCCCATTTAAGGACTGAATTGTTAATAGTTACTTTGGCCAAGACAAATTTGGATTTGGCAAGCATTCTTTTTTTTCCAGGGTGAGAGTCTTAAAGGAATATATTTTTTTTTCCAAAAGATTGACTCTAAAAGGCTCATTTCAGAGACCTCAGTTTCTGGGCAGGACAGCCCAAAGAACTACCAACATTTCCAGGCAGTTCTTAAAGCTAAAAGCAAATTTCTTCTTTCTCATTGGGACTGTTGGGTGGAAGTAGTAAACATTATGTGATAGAGACTGGTTTCCCTATTTTTTTTTCCTCTCAGTCACTCTTTGATTTTCACACAAAGGAATCAAAGCCTCGTTTGTCTTCCTGAGGTTCCTGGGAGCCTGACTTGGTCTGGACTTGGCTGGGGCTGGGGTGCTGCCGAAATGAGAGTATGGGAGGAAGATGTCCTTGGGATGTGCCTTAGAGTTTTAATAGTCTGCAGGGAGAGGCAGGATGGCTTTGTCTTCCTGAGGTTCCTGGGAGCCTGACTTGGTCTGGACTTGGCTGGGGCTGGGGTGCTGCCGAAATGAGAGTATGGGAGGAAGATGTCCTTGGGATGTGCCTTAGAGTTTTAATAGTCTGCAGGGAGAGGCAGGATGGCTACAGGAGCCGCCTCTCTCCCCACAATCGGGTGGTGGAACAGCCCTGACTATTAATATTCCGGGGAGACCCTGATCCTGCAGGAGAAGCTTCCTCTTCTTGGGCCTGAGGGGAGGCAGGACTGGAGGCTGATGTCATCCCCCAGCTATGCTGGGCAGCGCCGACTAAACCCCCGTGGAAAGGCTTACGATGGTACGCTTCCCTGCCCCTGCTGCAAGCACTCTAGTCCCGGGAAACTCTTCTGCCAGCTTCTGTTTTTTTTTTTACATGGGCAGGGACCGGGAATCGAACCTGGGTCCCCTGGCATGGCAGGCAAGCGATCTTGCCTGCTGAGCCACCGTGGCCCCTGCTAGCTCCTCTTATGGTGTAGTTCGGGTAGGACATCTGCCCAAATGCTCATTGTTTCCCAAACCGCGCTGAAAATGCCCGCCAAAACCATGCTGAAATGCCCGCCGTGCTGCCCCAGAAGCTGCAGCTTTTTCAAGTAAAGAATTAAAGTCCTGACGAGAAAGGGAAGCTGTGACATTCAGTGCCTCTGAAGCCAGCGCTGGCTTCCAGGGGAGAGGGGCAGGTGTCCACCAGGTGGAGCAATTTGTCCCCAGGTCCCACCAGCTGGTAACGAAGGAGCAGATGAGTTATTTGAACTTTGTTCTGGTTGAATTCCAAAGCCCGTGTTTTTCTAACCTTGCCCCTCTTCTACTGCTTCTTGCATTTTAAATACTTTTCCTCCTCATGGCCCCTACAGCTTCCCCAGAAGTGAAGGGGAATTTTAACAGTGAGCTAATCCTGTGTGTGGAGGCAGCCGAGACTAAGGCCTCTCTGTTGAAGTGGGCGTGGCCTTCCAGAACACTGCCACGCTTCTCCTTCAGTTTGTTTTCACTAATTGTCTATGCTTTACGTATTCCTAAGTGAAGGGCTTACTGGTTGGCTAAGGGCTTGTTAGTGCAGTGCTGCCTTTGAGCCTTATGGCCGATGTGACGTTGCAGATTTGTTTAGGGATTATTCCAGTTTCGCAAACCTAGGAATGGAGACCAGGATGAGTAGAGTGGCCTGCAGTGGGTTAGGCTGATAAACCTGGGAGCTTGGATTCAGCCCAAATCTTCTTGCTCTGGTCATGTGCCCATTCCCACGATATCTCGTTTCTTGGGAGGAACACCAGATAGTTTTCACATCGAATGGCATCTCTAGAATCTGAAGCCTCAAACTAGTTCAGAACAGGTGCCTGATTTGCTCATGCTCATAAAGTTCTTCCAGAAGGCCAGTGGAGTTACTCTGCTTTTAAAACCCCAGCCCTGTTCTCCTTTCCCACCATGTCTGAAAGAGAGCTCTGGCCTGTGAGACAGGAATTCTAATTTAGAACCAGAATTTACAGAAAGTCCGTGCCTGAAGTGAAGAAAGGAGAAGGAAGCATTTCACCAAGTAGGATTAGAGCAGACATTCACTGGTACAAATGACCAAATGAACGTGTGCATGGGATTTCTTCCGTCTGTGGAGGTGATACTGATCTGTCTCCTTCAAAGGTGATTCTGTGGTTGCGTAGAGAAAAGCTAGTGAGGAAACCAAATAGTTCTTACCAACTCCGACTTTACCTATACCCCAATGCCACTACCTTTCCAGGCAAGTATAAAATGATAAACAGCCAACCAATCTCAGAAAAGTCACGCTGAACGGTTGGGTCATCTTGTGAAAAATTTGCATTCCATTTAGACTACCCTTTAGAGTTTTTCCACCCAAAAGCACTGGCACTTTGAGGTTCTAGAATAAATATTAGTTGGCTGAGTAATGGAGAATGAAGCTGATGAGGTTAAGACTTGGGCTTCTTCTCATGGGAGAACCAGATCTCTCTAATCACTCCATTTTCTGGACAGCTAACTTCCCCCTTTTCCCCTTTAAAATGTCTGTCATGACATGGAAGAACAAACAAATGCTTCAACAGAAAGCAAACACATTTTTCAGGCCCTCCTCTGTGTCTGGTCTCTCTGGTCCGCAGCTCTTCCCCACCCGTTATCATAAAGTATAGAGAAGGGTGTGACATTACTTGTTATTACTTGACACCCACGCCTCTTGGTGATTCTTCACATCACACCATTCTGGCTTCAATCTTTTTGAACCAATGGGAGAGTCCAAATTTTCTCATAGAGAGCTCTCCAATTTGCAGAACTTGTTGCAAGTTTGAGGTTAATGTTTTTATTTGATTCAAGTTAAAAGAATTGTTATTTCTGATTTGATGTCAATCTTTTTGGGAAATCCCTCTGTTTTTGAGCCCTGTTTCAAGAAAAACAAAATGTCTAAGATTCAAATAAGTTAGTAATCCCCAATTTTCTATTTCATTGAAACTATTCATCACAGACTGTCAACAGTGATACAAAACAGCTGTTTGTATTCCTAAATGTCCTTAGTGAAAAACAAGTTAATGTTGTTTTGCTTTCTTTAATTGCTGTAAATCAAAATGTGTTTTCTCTGAAAGGCAATGTAATTATTTGAATAAAAAGTATCCTTAAATTAATTTCCCACATATTTTGAAGAGCACATCAGTTTAGGTAGCCCAAGTTTTCTTTTAAACTTTTTATTTTAAATAATTTCCAATTTACAGGACAGTCGCAGAAATAATACAAAACCCATATAGAGAATTCCGACATACCACCCCATCCCAATACCCAGAGCCAACAATTTTAACTTGTTGCCACATTTCACATTTGCTGCATCATTCTATCGATCTATCCATTTCTCTGTGTTCCAAACATTATAGAGTAGATTGTAGCCCCATATTTTTAATGCAATTTTATTGAGATATATTCACATACCCTATATCCAAAGTGTACACTCAGTGGCTCGCAGTATCCATCATATGGTTGTGCATTCATCACCACAATCAATTTTTGAACATTTTCATTACTCTAACAAAAAACATAAGAATAAAGATAAAAATAAAAATGAAAAAGAACACCCCAAACATCCCCTCCCCCAGTATTTTTTGATTGAGAAATGTACCCCAGGGGGTCCAAATATGAATAAGAAATGAGGTGTGACATGACTCCCTGAGAGTTTAAACAATCACAACTATTTTGGTTCAGATCATTATTTCAGAAAATGTGTATTTAGGGCAGGCTGAACTTGACTATCTAGTGTGACTTGTTTTTATTTTTTTAATAAAGAGTTTGGTTCAAGGCCCTGAGCTATTAGCCATTCTCTTTTAGATAAACAACAGTTCTGAGAGATGTGGCCAAATAGGCATGTCAGTGACAAATTGAGATTCAAACCTCGAGTCTCTTGAGTGCTGGTGTGGTCCAGGTGAGCTCACGGGCTGGGAGGAGCTCGCGCCCTGTGCGCTTACAGAGGGTTGGAGAGGGGCCTCTCGCCGACGTGAAATGCGTGCCGATAGCATTTTAGAAAATGAGTTTAAATAGATGGAAGACCACAGCACGGAGTTCCTTTCCTTTCCCAGAGGGCATCTTTCGTTGATTAACTTTTTTCTGTAGGACATCAAAATTGGATTCATTCTGTTACATCAACCAAAAGAAGGCTCACAGCCCTGGAGTCAAGGTTCCCTGGCCCATGACGCCGTGAAGGTTCTAGCAGGGTTGCAGTTGGCAACGTGATGCAAAGCCCTCACTCCCAGACGGGAACGGGTGGTAACCTCACAAAATAAGTCACACGAAGATGTCTGTGCTAGATCAGCTTTTCTGACTATGTCCCTGGAATCGTCCATTTCATGTAAGAATGGAGATGCATGCTTTGGGCATGGGACAGCTAAAGTGTACCACTGGTTTTGGTGGAAGCAGCAGCAACTTTAGATATTCAGTGCACATGTGTATATATCTCTCATGGAGCCCAGAGAAAGGATTGCTAATCCCTCCCTGGGGTGGGATTCCATGGTGTCCAGAGCACTTTGACGTATGGAATCGCCTTTAATCCTCCTAAGCCCTTGGCAGGCCCTGTTTATTGTCCTAGTTTTTATAGATGAGGAAACAAAAGCTTAGCAAGGTCAAGCCTCAAAGCAAGGAGGACTGAAACCAGCTTGTCTGAGGAGCTTTTTCTAGCCCTCCCAGGAAGGTGGTCTTAGTGTCCAGGGCAGCTGGGACAGACACTGCAGAACGGCGGGGCGAAAGCACCAGGAATTGATTGTCCCACAGTGTTGGAAGCTCACAATCCTGCATCAGGGTGTCACCAGGCCATTTGTCTCTCTCTGTCTCCTGCTCTGGTTTCTGCTCCTCCTGCTTGGTTGTCTTTTTTTTTCATTTTTTTTTTATTGTGAAATATATCATATATACAAAAAAGTGATAAATGCCAAAGTTCAGTTTAACAAATAGAACAAATTTCAAAGTGTGGTGTGGATTACAGTTCCACCACTGCAGGTATTTCCTTCTAGCTCTTCTAATAAACTAGAGACTAACAAGAAATATCAATATAGTGATTCGGTAGTCTCATTCATTTGTTAAATCCTATCTTCTTTGTTACGATGCTGCCATCTCATTGGATCCTTCTCCCAATCTTCAGGGCTATTTGGACAGTGAGCGTTCTAATTTCTTCATGTTGAAAAGAGATGCAACATTTTGGGACAGGGAGATGCAATTAGTTAATGTTTTTGGAGAGACTGGTGTCTCTGAGTTTCAGGGCTCAAATGGTATAGGAACAATCTGGAATTTTAAGTTTCTGAAAAACAAACTTAGTGAGTGAAACGTTTATAGAGTCTCAGATACAGCCTGGGTATTCTTTTGGGTTTTGAGGAATACTGTTGGTTGGAGCTTGACATACCTTGGCAATTAGCAGTATGTCACTGAAGTTTGCATAAGAGTAACCTCCAGAATGACCTCTCGACTCTATTTGAGATCTCTTAATCACTGATGCCTTACTTTGTTATAATTCTTTTCCCCATTTTGGTCAGGTAGGCTTTGTTGATCCCATGATGCCAGGGTCAGGCCCGTCCTGGGAGTCATGTCCCAGGTTGCCAGGGAGACCTTCACCCCTGGACATGATGTCCCATGTAGGGAGGGGCTGGCCATCTCTTTATTGGGACCTCAGCCACATTGGATTAGGGCCTATTCTAGTTCAGTTTGCCCTGACATTAACCAGTAACATGTGTGCTCACACGCCTTGGGCCAGGGGTTAGTACTGAGCCATCTCTTTGCGAGAGGCATGATTCAGTCCCCAGCAAGGCTTTCCTTTGGCCTTGGAGGTTTGTTTCATGGGGCTGTGGGGAAAGGGTTGTCTGAGGCTCTTCTCGTGGTTACGCTGGACCTCTGAGATTTGAGGGACAAAAGCCACAGAAGTGACCTCGCATCAATCAGAAGGGGCCTGATAGCCACATGACTTATCACTGATGATTATAACCTTGATCACCTGGCCAAGGTAGAGTTTGCAGGTCTTTCTACTGTAAAAGTAATTACCCCCTTTCCATACTCTATTCTTTGGAAGCAAGTCACTAAGCTCTGCCCACAGCCATGGGATGGGGGTGGGGAGATTGAGTTCTACCTCCTGGAGTGGGGAGTAGTTGCAGAAATTATTTGGAATTCTTGTGTAAGAAAGATTGGTCTCTTCTCCCCTTGCCTTCATTTTACTGGAAGACAATAAATTCAATCAATTGGATTCCTTCAGTAAAATCCTACAAAAATGCAACCTGTGCTTTTCTATAGCCCCCTTCCTTGAAACCCACCCAATGAACAAAAATCTAAGTGACTCATAACCCTGGGGTTTGTCATCTTTATTTTGGTGTTGTCTTCCCTGGGCTGGTAGGATCTTCCTTTAAACGATAAAAGTGTCCTTTGCTATTTATCACTTATGGGTGGAAACACGCGTTGCTAAGAATGCTTAGAGCAAACCTAATCAGGAATAAGAGGGTGCATGTGCTCAGTTAAGGTGTGCTGGAACGAGGCTTAGAAGGGGCTTGATTGACCGCACTGCAGCTTTGGCTGTGTCATGTCAGCCTGGTTGTTCCTTTGAGAGATGCTAGGATTATTTTTCTGTTGGTCAGGGCAATGGATGAGTACTATTTTTTATTGGTAAGAGCACGACATTTAAGAAAT
This sequence comes from Tamandua tetradactyla, assembly GCF_023851605.1. NCBI lineage: Eukaryota > Metazoa > Chordata > Mammalia > Pilosa > Myrmecophagidae > Tamandua > Tamandua tetradactyla. Next base: position 40,455,048 of record NC_135327.1, on the reverse strand, counting down.
TGAGCATCTCTTGGTGTTGTTTAATTGGGAGAAAGCCTCACTCCTACTCTGCATGAGCATGCAGGACTGGGAAGACACAGCCTTTTCCATTTTTTCAGTTCTAGAGTCAGGTGAGGGAATTTGTTTTGCTTGCTGAGAGCTAAAGTCCCTGAGGGCAGGGCTTTGGCTTATTAAGTTCTAAGCCCCTATTGCTTAAGAGAATAGAAGGAATTCCCCAGGTGAGAAAGTTTAATTGTTTTATGGTTTTTTCCCTTATTTTAAGGGACTAGAGGATCCCTGCTGCCATAGACTCAGCCACACCTGGGCGATTTCATTGCCAGTCTCCATTCCCTGTGTTCTGCAGCGCTGAGGACAGCAAAGCTAATTTTCATGTATTCATCTAAAAGCAGGATTTCCAGTTAATTCAGTAAACACTTTTGGGACTCAGACTACATGCAGGCCTTGGGCTAAGACTGTGGACATCTCAGGTCATGAAACCCAGGTCTCATTTTCAGAGGACATCCTGTCGGGAAGAAATCCCATTGCTCTTGTGTCATGACAGAAGCGACAAGGAACGCCAAGGAGGAGGGGGCCAGGGAGGAGCCTCATGGAGGGCGTCAGGCAAGGGCATCTGAAGCTATATCGGGAAAGTGGAGAAGCCCCCAGGCATGGGAGGGCCCTTCCAGGCAGGGAACAGCATGCACAAAGGCATAGAGACACAGCGGGCTGGAAATACTATTTGCTTCATCTAGAAGAGGGGGCTTCTGTTGGCCCATGATGGGAAGAAGGAATAGAAGCTATTTTAGTTTCCAAAGCTGCTTAAAGCCAATACCATGAAATGCTGCAGCTCAAATGATGGAAATTCATTAGCTTACTGGTTTAAGGCACAGAAAATGTCCAAATGGAGGCATCAAGGCAGTGCTTGCTTCTGGTGATCCCAGGCTGCTCTGTCACATGCAGGTCACATGGTGGCTTCTGCTGGTGTCTCCCTTCTCTTTTGGGTTTGGTTGATTTCAGCTCCCTGCTTCTGTGGCTCAATCTCTCTCTCTCATGTCTGAATTCTCTCCTTTTATAAAGAACTCCAGTAGTGGGGTTACAACCCATCCTGGATGAGGTGGGTCACACCTTTACCGAAGTAGTGATACTGCTCAAAAGCGATGGGTTCTGTGCCCGAAGCACTCAGATGACCAATTCCTGGGACACCAGGGTTTCAAAGAGAGGAAGAGGCATGGAGCAGGAGATCAGATGACCTAATTGTCTAAAAATCTGTCTCTCTGAACTGCAGTAATTCTGATAGTTTTATAGTCTCAAAAGATGGGCAGGTTTTAGGATAATGAGCACAGTGGTTCCAGATGACGTAATTAGAGGTGCTCTAATTATTGAGCATGCGCAGATTGGTTACATGCTTAGTCACAGAACATACGTTAGTGTTTTGATGGGCACGATTTTTAGTATTATAACGACGTATAGGTGACTCGAAGGTTGAAGTCTAAGCTACTGCACATGTCAGGTAGGCCCATTTTGGTTAGATCCAGCTTCATTTAGCAAGATACCTTTGGAATTGGGGTGGGTTAGTTCTGTGCTGACTCATGGCCCTTCATTAATAAACATTAGGGACTGTATGAGTGAGCATCAGACTCTAAAGCTGAAACCAGAATAAGGGGATACAAGTGAGGGTCAGTCACAAGGTAAAGGCTATATAGTTATACAATGACTAGCAGATCAGGACACCTGGGTTACAATTCAGAAATTCTAGGTATTTCACTCTGGTCACCCTAATGCACCAGAAAGTAAAAGAAATATCTATATAATGATTCAGTAGTCATAATCATTTGTTCAGTCCTAACTTCTCGGTTACACTGGCTTCATCAAAAGATTCTTATAGTGGGTCCATATCGACAGATGCATTAGGTTTAAGAACTTGTTCTTTTGGCATACAGATGACTTCAAACCACCACAAAAGGCAAGGCAGAGGCCGATCCGGGAGTCACATGAGTCTGTAGGGCAGTGGGGATCATTTTAGAAAGACTGTCCATTCAGGGGTATGAGTCAAAATACTTAACAGTCTGCCTGGAGCAGATACTGACCCATCAGAACAGATGCCAGAAACAACCTGTGGACGGCGTGACCAGCTGAATGTGGGCTGGGACGTCGGGGGCCAGGGCGGATCGGGGACAGCTGTGGGTCTCCAGCACTCGCCAGTAAGAGACTGAAACTCATGAGTAATTAACCAAGCCTTTCGTTCACCCCACATGCAGCCCCCCATGTGCTGGGCGCTTATAGGGGCTCTCTGCCTCTGCCCTGAGAAGTCACACACCCCTGCTCTCCAAGAGATTTCCAGGCCATGAGTTGGGGACAGAATAAGGTTTTGACAAAAACCCTGGGGGCCTGAGACCAGGGGAACCCAGAAGGCCAGCCTTCAGCCCTCCTGTCTCCCTGCCTGTGCCTGGGAGGGGCCGGGGAAGAGGAGGAGAAGACCTGCCAAAGGAGAGGAGAAAGTGCAGGAAACCAGGTGGCTTTGAAATTCATAATTCCAATGAATATATCAAAACCCTTTCAGTTCCTGATTGAAACCAAATCAAACCATTTGTTTAACGACGGTGGAAGGAGCGAGTGCTTTTGAGCACCTCTGAGGTGCCCGCGCACATAGGAGCACGCCCAGTCCTCCCGGCAGTGCCGCTGGAAAGGCCGCCTTTTCCCCCCAGTGCCCTTCTGGACTTGACACTACGTGACCTCCTCTGTGTGAGTAGTTCATAGCAAAGTGTTGTGTTGTTGCGGCTGCCGCATGCAGTGCTGGGGCTTTTTAGGATACCGCCTTCCTCTTCCCTCAGCTGCCCGGGGGAGGAGAAAATTCTGTGCAGAGAGCCAGAAGCAGGTGGTGGTGCAGAATGAAGAGTCCTAGGCTGGTTGGAAATCCCAGCTCTTCTGCTGATGAGCTGTGTGTGCTTGGTTATGGTTCTTAACATCTCTGTGCCTCGGTTTCTTTGCATGTAGTAAAGTGTCATGGGCACCATTTCCTGTGAAAAAGCAACTCTTGTTGTCACACATTGGCTTCTGTCTCTACAGCTATGTGTTTTGTTTTGTTTTAATCATCAGAATGCTAGAACTAGAATAAACAAAAAGTTATTTGGTCCAGCCCCTATCTTTTATCTTTTTTGAGTAACTTTAGGCCATGCCCGGTACATGTTGAATATTCTCTTGTTTAGACTCTGGGTCCTGTTAAAGTCCCTGGAGAATATTGTTTATTACTTTTTGTTTTGCTTTGTGTTAGCAGTGAATCCATTCAGGTCAGAACGGCTGGTTCTGTCTTGCCTTCTGTGAATGGTGAGTCCACTGACAGCTCAGAATTTCGAGGAAATGGCAGTGAGTGACATGGCCAAAACCACCTAGAAAGAGAGAGCCAAGCCAGGCCTCAACCCCCTGCTGGCCCTTCTGAGATGAGAGTGCCTTCTCTGAGTTCCACCTCTGCCTCTCGGATTCTTACTCCCTTCCAGCCAACGGTGAGAGAGCAGAAGCTGCCCAAGCCGGCGCGTTTCTCAGTTACCTGATGACCCCTGTCTCAGTCTGACCCTTCCCTGGAATCTGTGCTGTAGGGGACAGAGTGAAGTAGGGGACAAATCAGGTAAGGGAGTCCTCTCTTGCGGCCCCAGAGGCCATAGCCTATAAATGAAGGCACGTGGAAAAAGGGAGGGTCTAAGCTGCTGCCTACGCTTCATCCCTCCTGCTCACGTGTGGGCTTAGGGGCCCATGCATAGGGCCCATAGAAATACTTTCAAAAAACTTGTTTCCAGTTGGGTCATTCTGCTAGTACAGTTCACATCCAGTTTCTAAAATTAAAAAATGTTGTAGCTCAAACAGTTCTCTAGTATATGCCTTGTTATTAGAAAAGTAGAAAAGACATTAAAGAGCCTTAAATGTATATATATAAAACATAGAAGCATCTTACTTATTTCCTTTTAACTCCCCTTAACATCTCCTTGGTACTCTGCCAACAGATTTCTTGGGTTCGAAGCCCAGCTCCCCTTCTTGCTAGCTGTGTGACATCGATCTCTTTGGGTCTCAGTTTCTTTATCTGTAAAATGAGATAATAAAGGTCCTTGCCTTCATGGGGTGTGAGCGTTTGAAGAGGCAATGCCTGTAATTGCTGAGAACAGTAACTGGCAGAGTGAACACTCAGTAAACGCCCTTCTTGTAGTTTAAAAGATTTCATTTTGCTTTGTTGGAATCAAAGCAAGCAGAGATAATAGAAAATAAGAGAAAGTAGTAATTTATAAGAAATGTGACCGATCTGTTCTTTCCTTTTTTGCCTGAGCTATTCCACATTCTGAAAGATTCTCTGTTCCTTTGTTTACTCCATTGATTTTTGCCTCTCGCTTTATGAACAGAACCTTGTTTACTCTGCTAGAGAGAGCCAGCTGGGTCCTGGCGCCCTCCTTTCATTTGACTTGATTTTTCTGTTCTCTGTGTTTATTAAGGAACTTTTTTTCCCCCTGAGGGGGTAGGCTAAAGAATGCCAAGAGACCAGTCTTTATTATTTTTAAGTTATGGTCTTAAAAATGTACCAAAAAGAAATCTAAACCTATGTTGTTGTTGTTTTTTCCCATTTTGGGTTTTAAGAGAATGGGCTACATACTTGGCAGTCAGTCCTGGGTTTCAACCCTCAGAACAGATGCCCACATCTCATTTATGCCCAAGGGTGGCATTTACGGTGCCAAGGCTGGTCCACCTTCCCTGGCAGCACACAGGGCTTGCTCAGAAATGAGCTGTCGACAGTGGTCCCCAGGAAACAATAGCCCAGAGGTACTTTTTAAATATAACAACTGCACAGGGTAGATGCATTGCCCCTGATACTCAATGTGAGAGTCTATTTTCAGGTTTGCTAAATGGGACATACAACTTCATTCACCACTCACTTAAAAGCTGACTACAGGTTTCAATTAAACGAGGCAGGCCAAACACATCTGCTCCCTCCCAGAATGCCACTAAAATGACAATAACAGAACAAAACAGCCTCAAATCCATAGAAACAAAGAGAATGAAAGAAACAATAACTGATGGGAACTGTCGACACAATTTTGGATGCTAGAAAGCCCATTTGGGAGACAGAAGAAAGCTGAAAGTTAAGTCCCTGCAGAAGGACAGTCCAACAAGAAGCAATGCAGCTGGCTTTTCTTTGTAAGGGCTACCGAAGGTAAAGCCAAGGATGCTAAAAGTTGTACAAGTTTATTAACACTGAAAAACTAGTGCAAACCAAGTAATTTGTTTCAATGGGAAGTGTGAAGTGAATACACTGATCTGGTTTTCCTCTTACCTTGTAGCCCCTTTTGATTTGCCACCAATTTCTATAATTATGTAAAGCTCTGTATTTCAACAGAGAGTCTTCCTGGGTAGGATATGCAGGTGGGGGTGGGGGGTCAGAGCAACTTTGTGGATGAAGCTGGTCATCTTGGTGTCAGCATTAACTCTTTTTTTTTTTTTTTTAATATTGAGATACCTTCATTCACCATACAGTCCATCCAAAGTATACAATCAATGGCTCACAATATCATCACATAGTTGTATATTCATCATCATGATCATTTAGCATTAACTCTTTATCCGTTTTAACTTTGGGGCCCAGGAATATTGTTTTCAGTGTTTGTGCATTGGGCTTCGATTTCTCTTTGTCCCTGGCCTTCTAAGAATTGAGACTACTTTTGATTCAATATGATCTGATCCAGTGTCAGGAATTCCAAAGGCCTGAGGGATGACTCAGCTATTTCCAGTCTTGTAAGTATGTGGATTCATGAGCTTCCAAAGTGGACTCTCTTAAAGTTTCCGGTAGTGGATGTGGCTGCTGAAGTAGAACCTTGGTAGGTAGCTTTGATAGGAATGTGTAAATAGTCAAGACTGAAGGGCTGACATTGAAAAAACAGAGAGAGCTCATTATTGTGTGAATCATCTTCTTCAGTTCTAGACCACTGAGTTTGTCATACTGGCATTTTAGTATCTGCCAAGAAAGCTCCTCTATTGTGCACCGTTCAAAGGAGGGAAAAACAACGCCCTTTGCACTGAAAGGTGCTTCCTAAGTTTGAACAGAAACACACTTCAAAAGAAGAAATAGTTATACATTTTTTTTTATTTCGACGTTGTTTAAGTCTTTCAGAAAAGTTGCAAAAATAGTACAAAGCAATCACAGTCTACCCTTCACCCAGATCCCTGAATGTCAGCATTCTCCCATTTGCTTCATCCTCTTCTTCCTCTGTCTGTACCCCCTACCCCAGTTTTTTCCCTCCAGAACCATTTGAGAATAAGTGGCAGACAGCACACCCTTTTGCCCTGAAATACTTGGTGTGTATTTCCTAAAAACAAGGACATTCTCTTATACAAGTGCAGCAGTTCTCCAACCCAGAAAATGAACACTGATAATACTATTATCTAATCTGTAGCCCTTATTCAAATCTCACCAGCAGTCCCACTAAAGATCCTTTATAGCAAAGGAGATAAACAATTTTTGGTCCAGAATCTAATCCAACATCACATGGCGCCTTTAGTTGCATTTATTTCCTCAGAAAATACCTTAAAGGACTTTGTGCTAGGAACCCTCAGAATAGAAAAATCCTTCCTTTAAGATCAGTTATTTGTTTTCCTCTCAAATGGACAATCAGTTGAAAGACTAGGTCAAAAGACCATTCTTTCCTAGAATATTTGTCTGTATTTATTGGGGTAAGGCAGATAAAAGAAATTTAAACAAATGTATTTGTGTGGATGGTATACAAGAGAAATTAAGAATTTATTAGGGAACAACCTCTCTTCCTGGCTTTACTGAAAAATGTTGGCCTGTGACTTATTGTGCTGCTAAGTTTTGCTGGTTGGCTGGGTATTTAGTCGTAACTTTCCTGCCCCATAACCAGCACTTAGAGTTTCACACGTCCATTCCGAGAAAGCAGACATTGCATTTTCTCTCCTCGGACAATGGTCACAGTGGCTGCGCTTTCTTTGGCAGATGTGGTGCTGGAGAAGGCCATGCACAAGTGCATCTTGAAGCCCCTGAAGGGGCACGTGGAGGCCATGCTGAAAGACTTCCACATGGCCGACGGCTCCTGGAGGCAGCTGAAGGAGAACCTGCAGCTCGTGCGGCAGAGGAGTCCGCAGGAGCTGGGGGTCTTCGCCCCAACCCCTGACTTCGTGGATGTGGAGAAAATCAAAGTCAAATTCACGACCATGCAGAAGACATATTCCCCGGAGAAGAAAGTCATGTTGCTTCTGCGGGTCTGCAAGCTCATTTACACGGTCATGGAGAACAACTCAGGTGAGGCTGCCCATACTGGCTCCGTGCAGCGCCCCCCGTGGTGGCTGGGCCAGCAGGAGCTCAGGTTCTCCAGCTCCCGATTTCTATTCCTTTGATGCGCTTGTCTAAAGCAAGCAGCTCACAAAGCCAGACGTGTTACTCTGGTGTCTGGCAAATTAGCCAGAAGTAGCAGCTGGAGAGCCCCAGATAAAGTAAGAGGATGAGAGCAAAGCCCTTTTTGTACAATGTGAAGATTTAAGTTCAGGGTAGTGGTTCTAATGGTAGCCTCTGGAGGCTGGGTTCAAAATCCCAGCTCTGGGAGTTAGAAAATTAATGCGGTGACTTTTCCATGTTAAGTAGTCTTCCAAGCTGCAGTTCTCGTGTCTGTTGTTGGCTATGACTCTGTCCTTCTCCAGGTGAGAACTAGGTGAGACGATATGTGCATAGCAACAAGTACATGGAAATATTAGCTGTTAGCTACACTGTGGGCAGTGAGAGCTCATGCTAGTGATTTATACAGTATGTGTCAAAAACCCAAGGCATTCCCTAAGGAACCGGTGTCGTTAGAGCGCTGGGTTCTCCCTTCTTTGCTGCAAGCAGAAGCAATGTAATTGGGATCCACCAAAGAGTTACAAAGTTGGAAAATAAGCACTGGACTTCCCCTGTGCTGCTCCTTGGAGACTCAGGAGTAACCTCAGGAGGGTGGATGAGCCTGGAGTTGTTCCAGACCTTGAATGAGCCTGATGTAATTCATGGACCTTTACCAACTTTTCCTCCCAGTGCAGTCGCTTCCTGTTGAAGCAACAGAAAAAAGCACAGGCTCTGTTAACTGCTTCTTTAGTCAATAGGAATATGTGGGCACTTCCCTCACTGCCGAGGGAAGAGATTAAATGGGGAGCTCCTTGGGTGACAGGTGGTTCAGTGGTAGAATGCTCACCTTACATGCGGGAGACCCAGGTTCAATTCCTGGACCATGCATCCGCAACCTGCCCCCACCCCCCCCAAAAAAAAATTTGGTGAGCTCTTGGGCTGGTAATGGTAACGTATGAATATTGCCTCTAAAATTTGCAAGGATATTTTGTAAACTACAAGTGTATTTTCTGGAGTTCACAAAATCATTTCTAAAAGTTATCCAAATTTTATCTGCCCAGGGTTGTGTTCTTTCTCAAGAACTTGGCACTATTGACATTTATTTTAGGACGGGTAATTCTTTGTTGAGGGGCTGTCTTGTGCATTGTAGGAAGTTTAGAAACATCCCAGATGCCATTTGTACCTTACCCTCCAGATATGACAACCAAAAATGTCTCCAGACTTTTTTGCCAAATGTCCCCCTAAAGGTACAAAATCTCCCTCCGTTGAGAACCATTGTAAAGAAAACTAGAAATAAGCACTAATGGTTTTGTCATATATTGTCACACTGTTGGTCAGTGTGTATATGTACTGAACAACATATACTGAACTGGCACACTTAAATAAATTAACTATGTGCTCACACTGAAGTCCTAAAGCAAAGTTTATTCCTGGCTTGAGTTTGGGCTTCTCAAACTCAATTTATTATGTTATTATGTTTGCTGTTAATTTGCATAGAAAACAATTGGAAACAAGGCACAAAGAACTGGCATGGCAAGTTAATTATCATGTAAATGTTTTCTATTATTTTCCACATGTACTCTTTGTGTAAATCAAGTTGCCTAACAATGCAAATCATGAAAGTAGGGAGAAAAAACTTTAATCTGTTAATTTACTCATACACACACATTCTGAAATTGAAAGTTGGGGCTGGTCACTGCCACAAGCCTCTGGGTCATGGATTGGAGAGAATTTCAGGAACACCCACCTCTATTATAAATAGCACATTTCCCAAGAATGTCTTCTCTACTTTCTAATAAAAGCTGCAACTTGGATATGAAAGAAACAAACGTTAGTTAAAATATTCCTTTCTTTCCTTTTCTTCCTAATCCCAGGGAGGATGTATGGAGCTGATGACTTCTTGCCAGTACTGACCTATGTCATAGCTCAGTGTGACATGCTTGAACTGGACACGGAAATAGAATATATGATGGAACTCTTAGACCCATCACTGCTACACGGAGAAGGTAAAAGTGCTTTTTAAAATGTGGGAGATGCTGTGCTCGCTTCGGCAGCACATATACTAAAATTGGAACGATACAGAGAAGATTAGCATGGCCCCTGCGCAAGGATGACACGCAAATTCGTGAAGCGTTCCATATTTAAAAAAAAAAAAAATGTGGGAGATGCTGAATGCTTTTTGACATCTTAAGGGTTAACTGCAGTTTTTTTTTATCACTTTTACTGATTTTTTTCTAATTGCAAAAGTAATACATGTGAAATGCAGAAAATTTGGAAAACACTGAAAAACAAAGAAAAAAGGTAAACTTATCATAATTACACTTCACCAAAATTGGTTAAATTAATAAATAAAATCTTATTCATTAGAACAAATGTCATTTTTAAAGAGAAATGGTTTCTCTGATTCCAAGAAGTTCTTAGCTTTTGTTAAAGTGTTTCCATTGCCAGAAAAGTAAGCCAAACAGAGAAGAGGTTTCCTTTCCTTTTTTTTTTTTTTAATTTTTTTAAAATGGAAAGGTCGCGCCCCCCCCCCCCATTTAAAATAGGGGAACAGCTCATTGTCAAAATAAAAATACAATGGGGATAGAATCTCAGTGGTTTGCTTTCATTACCTTCATGGTTCAGTTTCCTTCTTGCGTCTGTCTGATCCCAAGTATCTCAGCTGAAATTCCTTCTCCTTACACATTGCTTAGGTATTTTATCATGGAAATAATTTGGATGTCTGGTACTATAGTGCACAGCCTTGAAAAGACAAAATAACTAGGACTCCTGTACCTGTTTGTCATTTTAATGAGAACAAGGCGGGACCTCTTTGTTGTGAAACCTAATCCATTTTCATATGCCCATGTAAGAGCCAAGATGGACCCCGGGCAGTGATGTCCGTGATTTGTTTTTCCTCCATGAGTATTTCGTCTGGGCTTGAATAAGAAGATCTGCTCACTGACGGGCTCCCCTGGGGAATGTATCATACCAGCATTTTCCCTGAAAATGGACCACATCCTGGAGAGAGGAATCGCAGATGTATCATCTCACTGGAAATGGGCATCTCAGTCTCCTCAGTTCTTCCCAATTCTCTGAATTCCCAAGTCTCAAGTTTTCTTATCCTCCTGGAGCCCTGGAGGCATGTGCCTTCCCCCCCCTACCCCTCTAGGATGGTCTGGTTGGACTCCGGATTAGAGTGCATCTTTTCCTCCTGACCCCCAGCCCACCTAGACACATGCAAATGAGCACTTTCTTCTCCTCCTTAATATCCCCAAGTGTGAAACCAGACCTCATTGCCCACTCTGCCTCTGAGGAATGGAGAGTGAGATGGGGGTGGGGATGGGGATGGAGGGGGGGATTGTTGACAAGTTTTTCCAGGGACCAGGAGAAAAATACATTGTTTCCATGTTATTGTTTGCCTGTCTTCTACCCTCTGTGCATTTGGTTTGGGGGTGGGGTGGGGCCGGGGTGTTTATTTTTTGAGCCTCAGTCATGTTCAATTCTGGTAATAAATATGTAGGACTAAGAAAACTACCATTCTGGTGCTGACAAAGTGTTTGTAGGACATAAATATGTTTCCCACCCCCCACGCTTATGTCTTGGGGTCCAAGGATAGGGGTCACCAGTTCTTGGCACTTTTCCCAGCATTTCTGTCTGGACCCTGAGTTAATTACAGATGGGCAGGCGGCTGTCTTCACCTCTGGGAAAGGCAAGTATACAAAGCAACCCATGAACTCCTGTTTCCATTTAGCCGCGCCTCCAGCTTCCTGGCGCCCTTCCTTGGGAGAACGGCAGCCTCGCAGGGCTTGGCTGTGGTTAGGGACCAGCCCTGCACATCATCAAACAAGTTATGCAGACTTGGCGGGAAGAGGCTGCCGAGGGGCAAAGACGGATCAGAACCTCCATAACCTACCCAGAGCCCTCTTTGGTTTGCGGGCCCATAGCCCACATCTCTTTTTTGCTGTTTAAGCAGGCATTTTCATTTATGGAGGAGGCATCATCTGATCCCTTTCAAGTGCACTGCTCTTGTAGCTGGGCTACAGTTTTGTTGAAATTTAAAACCTTGCTCTAATTGCACCCATCTGTTGCAAAGTGTGGTAAATTTTGTACTTCTAGCATTTTGCTTTTTCTCCTCAGTGGCCTGAACAGATCAGAGCTATGAAGTCTAAAATTTAACACCAAGAGAAAAACCTCACCCACTGGATTTTAACAGTCCTTCCAAACCCAGCTCAAATAATGGCACCTCCACAGAGTCTTTCTTGAATACTTAAGTCCATATTGATTTCTCCTGAAATCTTCTGCATAGTTGTTACATTCCATATAACTCAGTTTCGACTCAGTCAAATGCTGATCTGTTCATGGGACAAATATTTAGTAAAGATCAGTAACTCAAAACTCCCAGAAGGTACTGTGAGGGCTGCCCAGGGAACTCACAATGAGGTGGTGGGATCAGGAAAACTGTTCAAGTAAACTCTAAATAGAAAGCATGGTACGAGCATTGAAAGTGGATTGCTCAGCATGGGCTAGGTTATGCTGCGGTAACAAATAGACCCCAAATCTCAGGGACCTAAAAGCAACAAAGGTGACTTCTTCCTCAAGTTGTATGTCCATTGTGAGTTAGCAGGGGCCTCTGCTTATGACCCAGGCAGTTGGAACATTTACCAACTTGAATATTTCCAGTTGTTGAGCAGAGAGAACTCTGCAGGGTCTTGCATTGACAATGAAATATTTTGCCATGAAAGTGACACTGCCATGCAAAACTCATTGAACCACAACTAATTTTCTGGTTTCTGGGTGAATGAATTGTCAATGTCTGTTTTCTTCAGTAAAACTGTAAACTTCTGGAAAGCAGGGGCTCAGATTCTGTTTCTTACAAACCCATTCCCTGCTCTGTACCTGGCTTGAGCTCACAGAAAAGATTCAATAGGTAATTTGTCAAGGAATGTGTAAGTTTAAACTGGGCTGTGTGTACCCAATTACAGATTTTAAAATAAATATTCAGCGCGCTCCCTAGTGCTTCTCTTGCACAGAGCTTACAAGATCCTTCTCAGACACCTAATTATATCTTAGATCAAAATTATGAATGAATATATATGTATCTAATTGTGTTATGAATCTTTTAAAACTCCCCCAAAATACAAGAAATCATTCCTAAATGCACCATTAAAGGAACACCACTTGCTTTTCATTGTAAATTATTTTTTCCTAAATGTTATGTTAACGTTAGTCCCTAAGAAAGAACAAGAAAGGGAATCAGAAGGGAAAATTTATTGTGAGTTACTCATACTTTTCTGAATGCACTTATGTATGCTGCATTTTTGGGGGGCAGTGGGAGGGTCCATGGGCCAGGAATCCAACCAGGGTCTCCCACATGGCAAATGAGAATTCTACTAGTGAATTATCAGAGCACCCTTTCAGTACTTTTAAAGCATATGATTTGCTTAAAACTTAGAAAATATCCATTCTTAAAAGAAAAACCCAGGAGAAACTATAACCAGTAAATCCGCTGACTTTTATATTGGGTGAATGAATGAACTATGTACTCTTGAGTGTGTGCTTCTGTGATTTTCCAAGGAAATGCTTGTGGAAGAAATGGAAAAAATACGAAATGTGTTCTCTAATTGGGAGGGGAGGGGATGCTACTCTGATCACCCGAATGTGAAACTCTTAGAGAGCAAATTCTTTCTGCCCTTCTCAGGAGGCTACTACTTGACAAGCGCCTACGGAGCACTTTCTCTGATCAAGAATTTCCAGGAAGAACAAGCAGCGCGCCTGCTTAGCTCGGAGACCAGAGACACCCTGCGGCAGTGGCACAAAAGGAGAACCACCAACCGGACCATCCCTTCTGTCGACGACTTTCAGGTATGGAGCTGGGGCTGCAGGGGGTGCCACAGGGGGCCCCACACTGTTTCCCAAGGAATCCTGAGCTGGCTTGCATGGCACATCCAAACTCGGGGCCCAGGATGTCCCCCATCTGCTAAATTATCCGGCAGAAATCGGATATTTTAGGCCACCCTCTGACCTTGTCGTTTCACTTCTGTTTCCTTTAAATAAAAAAATACAAGTTTGCCCCAAGTATTACTGTCCTTAAATAAAGTCTGTGAAGGCAGGCTTTCTCCCAGAGGTTCAGCATGGATTGCTGAGTATGTGAGCAGGCAGGAAATAAAAAAGATGAAAGAAATACATGGCCCAGTAGTCGGGGTATTGTATTTCTTCTACAAACAGTATTTATGAAGGAGGCCAATTGAGGGGAAACAACAGAAGCTCTTCACTGACATTTTCCTAGGTTCCCTCTGAGAAGGGAGAAAGGTGCAGTGCATGGACCTCTTTTCCTTGCCCTTTCTCCTCTCCACACCACCTCCCGGAAACAGGAGATCCCAGAAACTCATCCGCTGTCGCAGCCAGTCAGGGCCCGGAATTTGAGCATGAGCATCTGTTCTAGTTTGCTAGCTGCTGGAATGCAATATACCAGAGACAGAATGGGTTTTAAAAGGGGGAATTTAATATTTGCTAGTGTACAGTTCTAAGGCTGAGAAAATGTCCCAATTAAAAAAGTCTATAGAAATGTCCAATCAAAGGCATCCAGGGAAAGATACCTTGGTTCAAGAAGGCCGATGAAGTTCATGTTTCTCTCTCAGCTGGAAGGGGACATGGCAAACATGGCGGCATTTGTGGCTTTCTCGTGGCTCTACAAAAAGAACTCTCTCCAAAATGTTTCCTCTTTTAAAGGATTCTAATAAGCAATTCCACCTTCAGTGGATGGAGACACACCTCCATGGAAATCATCTAATCAAAAGTTACCACCTACAATTGGGTGGGTCACATCTCAATCAAAATGCTCCCACCCAGTAATATTGAATGAGGATTAAAGGACATGGCTTTTCTGGGGTCCACCATAGATTCAAACTAGCACAGCGTCCAAGCCACGTCCTGTCTTGGGCTCCGTGTTGGAATTTTTCAGGACTCAACCATGAGCTGGTGACCAGAAGTGTGCTTCCCAAAGAGAGGCTTGCAGGATTTGGGGTATAGAACTCTTAGTTCAACACAACAAACCCTGATTTGCTTATAGTCTATAAAATTGTAAGTCTGCAAATATCTTCAAATAATGTTCTGAAGGTTTTTACATCAAATTATAAAAGCTGCTCATGTTTTGTTGTATGTGCCACTTGGTGAATTTCCAAACAGGGACTGGAAAAAGTGTGATGATTTATCTCTAGGTCCAAGTTTCCCCCTTCTTGCCTTTGTTTTGCATTCCCAATGCCCTGAAAATAATTAAAGGTAGACTTGTTCCAAAGTCAGTTCATCTTTGGAAAGCAGGAACAGCAAGTTCTTCTCCACGATTTTAGTATTCTCAGAAATCACTTCCCCAGGCATGTAAATAGAAAAAGCAAGAAAGCCTGCTGCATGACTGGCCCCCTGCTGTTGGGTTTAAGCATAGTCCACGTCTTAAGTGATTTAGCAATGAGGCCCCTGGTCTCCTATCCTGGTGGCAATCTGGGGAGGAGATTCCTGAGATGATGGACCTGCGAGGGGAAGATCGGTGGAAATGAGAAAAGCTTGTTCTTCCTTCTCCCTACCTGCCACCAGACCCTCCTCCAGTCTCCTCTCTCCATCTGGAGCTTCTAATCTAGAGACCCCCAGACACCACTGAGCCCCTTCCTTCTGCCCTCCCACCCCTTTTTGACCTTGCTTACTTTGGAGATATACCCTTTCTTGGAAGATAACTTCAGAAGGGGAATATGCAGCACTCAACTTAAGTATCAAAGCAAAACTCAGACACAAAGCTATATTTGGAGCTCCTAAATCAGAAGTCACAGACACAAATGCTTCTTCACATCAGATGAGGCAGCACACCATAGTAAAGACTTTGGGATGATAGCTCTGCTACTTCCTAGCTGTGTGGCCTTTGGCAGATTACTTAACCTCTCTGTGTCTGTTTCTTCATTGCTTGAATGGGGATAATGTATGCTTCCTTCACAGAGTTCTTAACTGGATTAAATGAGTAAATACACATAGAGTGTGCAAGACCGAGTTGTGGGGATGGGATGGAAGAGAGGAGGGTGGTAAATTGGAACCTGCCTGTGTGCACTTGAAAATATGCAGATTCAAGAGGTCCCAAGTCTGTGCACCAGTCACCAGCTCACTTTTGCAGTCATTGGGCTGGCCAGACAATATCCTTCATAAAAACAACTAGAAGTGCCCACCATCCCCCAGACACCAACACTTCCCTTCATTCTTGAAGAAGGGCACCAGGTTTAGGAAAAATAATTCCTTTTTTTTAAAATTGAAATTCCAATTTAATTAGTGTCCTGTATTTTATCTGGTAACGAAAATGGAGACTGAAGAAGGTGAACAAGTAATCCAGGGACAGCCTGCTACAAGTTTATGCCCAGTCTGGATAGCCTGGGCTTTTTTTTTTTTTTAAATATTTTGTGACAAATATGCCTGGGACAGTACCACACCTGCAAACATTTCCTTTGCATTTAATTAGCTCCATATCCAAAGTCTTTTAGCCAAAATAAAGTTCTCTTCCTTCCAACTTTTCCCACAAGGTACACAGAGCTACTTGGAGCCTTCTATTAGGTCAAACCACATGAAATCACTATTTTTTTAGTTCAAAAAATGGTCAAATATTGGCAGTTTCTTCTGTTTCAATCCAGTGGTATTGCCCTTGCTTAGACTTCATAAAAAAAGCATATCAAAACTGAATACAGCAGGGGCTGCTGTACCTCTACATCTCAAGTGTCTCATTGTTGACTACTGGTTTGGACTCTGCTACTGTTTGGTTTACTTTTCAAGCTGGGAACTGTTCAAGCTTCATGGTATTAAGCAGAAAGGGATAAAACAAGCTTCAGATCTGGTTCACACTCTTAAAGAGGTATTTCCTAACCAGTCTTTATGATCAGAACCAGAGCAAATTAAAATATCAGTTCTCACAGTCATCCTCACCACTGTCCCAATTGAGACCAGCGTCCGTTCCTTGTCATTCGAATCCCTGTGGCCTAACCTTAGACTCGGTGGCAAGGCAGAGCCTTAGAGTGGTTTCCAGGCTAGACCTTTCCTTTGTACTCAGTCAAGCTCATTCATTGGTCTCTCTGGTTTCCTCGGACCAGGCCCTCTGACTTTGTCACCATCTCTCTCCCCACCCTGCAGAATTATCTCCGAGTGGCCTTCCAGGAGGTCAACAGTGGCTGCACAGGGAAGACCCTCCTCGTGAGGCCTTACGTCACCACCGAGGATGTGTGTCAGCTCTGTGCCGAGAAGTTTAAAGTGGGGGACCCTCAGGAGTACAGCCTCTTTCTCTTCGTCGATGAGACTTGGCAGCAACTGGCTGAGGACACTTACCCTCAAAAAATCAAGGCTGAGCTGCACAGCCGGCCCCAACCCCACATCTTTCACTTTGTCTACAAGCGTATCAAGAATGATCCTTATGGTGTCATTTTCCAGAATGGAGAAGACGACCTCGCCAGCTCATAGAAGATGCCAGGGACTTCCTAGCGGTGCAGCCAAAGTGCGGGGCTAGGAGCACTGCCCTGTGGCTTCCACGGGCTTGAACTCTGAAAGCAATCACCTCCTTGGGGCCCTCTCAGTTCAGGGAGTGGCCAAGGACATCTTTAGCTCCCTTGCTCAAACAAGGTAGCTGAGGTCCATGAAATAATGAGATTCTCCTTCAGTGATGGAGAATGGCATTGGATGGGCCGAGGGTTCTGAGATCATTGGTCCAAGGGTTCTGAGATTGTTAGTACCTACCCCTCAGCCAGGTTTTTTGTTGACTTAGATGTATGTATACATGCTGAGAAAACAAGGTACAAGTTCTTGAATTCACCAGCAGGTGTTCAACAAGACTGTCCGATGCAGTGCATCAGGTACCTCCCTCAACTGTGTGGATGGCTCTATCCTTTTCCTTTCTGTTTCTTTCTTTCATTCTTTTTTTTTTTTTAACTCTTAAAAAAAGAGCCTTTGAGTTTTTATATATTTCATAGAAATTTTTATAGCAGTTGCAGGTAAACTGTCAGGATTGGTTTTTAAAATATTTTTGTAACTTTAAAATATTCTATAATTATGCATGTGATTTTAACATTTAATATTCAAAGATAAATCTCTTGCTGGATTGGAGAGTATTGCATTGTAAAAGTTTCTCTTCTGTAACTGGATGTTCAGGCGACTTTGTGGGGAAAGTCTGCTGGATTTCTTGAAGCAATATGTACTGACACTGGCCACAGAATGCCTTTAGAAATTTGACGTACTGTTTTCTTTATTCATGTTCAGTGGTGTTGTGCTGCTTTGTTTTGTAAACAAGCGATGCTGAGAATAAGGAAAGAAATGAATGTAGACAGAGGGAGGGAAGAGAATATACAGACTCATAAAGGACTAGGGAGTTGAGTCTGCTGGTTCAGGCTCTCTGGAGGAAGTAGGAAAAGACAGTCAAAGGAACCAAGGATGCTTAAAATACTGTAAATATGCAATGAGATTTGGTAAAATCTATCCCATATGTTATTTGCTTATGGAAACGATTTTGAAGACCCCATGAGGGAAAAAAAAAGAAAATCAATGCTAACCCACATCAATCAAACTTAACAGCATCAAATTATCTTGGACAGAAACCAAGGAATGTGTAATGTGGCTTTGTTGAGTTAAATAAGATGCTGTTTGGAAAAGAGTTTGCAAAGTCACCAAAAAACATTATAGGAATGTATGGTGAAGTCAAATTTGCAGGTTTATTTAAAAAAACAAAACAAAACAGGTTTTTATAAAGCCTGTTCACAGGCACACAAACAGGTAGTTACAAAAACATGTTATTGTTCTGTGTAAAGAAAGACTCGTAGTCATCGTATTGGGTTGGTTTTGTGCCTTGTACCTTTTGTAGCCTTGGCTTTCTCTGTACATTTAGAACTCTCAGCACATACTGTGTTGTAATTCTTTTTGTAAATGATTTTTTAAATGGAATTTTGCACATAATACATTGTAATACTGTATAATAATCATGCGTGAAAATAATTTTTGAAATACTCTCGGGTTGCCTTTTTTCTTTTTAGAATCGGAATATAATTACACACCACACAATGCCATGTAAACCGGAAATCCAGGCTGGCATTTGTGGTTAGATCTCTATAGAATGTATGGAATATAAACAGAAAAGCTCGCATTTTTCAGTAGCTCACGTATTGATATGGACAGAAGTTAAAGAGCACGAGGGAAAGAGACTCTTCTGATTTGAAAAGGATTTCCCAGGTTATTCAGTTCAGTGCATTGCTTTCTTGCACCAAGACCAAATCCCAGTAAATGTGAACACAGAACTAGCTATGGTCTCACAAACACCCCCACTTCCCGGCACTCCCTTCCGTGTCCTTACACAACCTCTGAAATGCTCTGGCTGAGAGCTCAGTGCTGTTTCGAAACCAACACGAGGGCAGAGGTTCTGTCGTCTTCATTGCATATTCCCGGCACTTGGAACTGTGCCTGGCACATACGAAGGCTTTCACAGTGACCTGTTGACTGAATGAAGGAAAACACAAGTGCAAAAAGGCTTTCTGAACCATCATTTCTAGCCCATACTTGAAGATCAGAACATGAGCCAGATGGATGGCCTGCTTTTCATATTTATGATGAATTAAAGGATGACGATTCACCCCATACAGTTGTCCTTCCCACTCCAAATAAAAATGGTTGACCTTTGAAATCATTCCATCATTGACTTAACACAGCTCAAGATGTCTTCATGGGAGGCAGGCAGCCTGTGCCACCTCTGGTGGGATGAGTGCTACATCAAAACAGGAGAAGTTAATATGTGTAGAAGAAAAAACATCACAAGACAGTCCCGGTTTTGTCATTGGGCAATGGTTCTCTGTTAAAATTACAACATAACATATGCCCTCGCTTTTTTCCCCCACGCAGACATTTCTCACTTCTCAAATTGCCAGGAAACAGACTGGTGAAGTTTGGAAGAGCTAAGGGGAGAGTAAAAATATACATGCTGGGTGGAGGGACAAGAGGATGTATTTCCAAATCTAAAAATATGTTCTAAAAGTTGAATACCAGCCAGAGGAAAGGATTTTTTTTTAATGCTGTGTGCGCTGCCAAATAATCCCCCCTGAGGGACACAACAGAAATAGAAACTGTTCAAGTAGTTCAGTATCATGTGGAAGTTACAACTTCAGATCTGTAGGAAAACAAATGGGCAGGAGCCCCAGCCTTGGAAGCTTCTATCTCAAAGTGGCTGCCCCTCTTCTGGGTGTCTCAGCCTCATCTCCTTCCCGAGGCTGTGAAATGGGGGCATGGGGGGGGGGGGAGCTTTGATGAACAGCAATGCCTGGTGACTCCCCAAGTCTGAGGAAGGGTACAGGAGAGGCTCCAAAGAACACGCAGTACATGGGACATGGGTGTTTGAAACGTCTGGCAGTATCTGATGATAAAATCCCCAAAGTCATTATTCAGAACTATTTTCATGATGTTGAATTTGAGACCTAGTTGTTTCTTTCATTTACCATAATCAAGTTGTATAAATGAAAAAGAAAATCACAGAACATTGTGGAATCATCAGCAGAAGGGAAGGAAGGGAGGGGGAGGGAGGGAGGAGGGGAGGAAGAGGGGGAAAATGTCTAGGGTTAGTTTCAGGGAACAGGCTCTTATTCGACAAAGATCTTCAACATCAAAGGATGGGTGGCAGTTACCACAAACCTTTCCCACACAGCCACTGACCTTGGTAGGAAAGTAGGCATGGGAAATTCAGCAAATGATTCGGCAAGGTCTGGGCCCATCATTTTGATAAAATGGTAGACCCCGTCTGCCCTCTCGTGGCTCAGCAGGGTTAGGGACGTGGCACCTTCTTACCCCGCCTTTAACAAATGACTCTAATGAGAGTTTACCATTTGAAAGAGAACTTTGCCTAAATTCTGAAATTTTCTACATGACATCTAGCAAATTGCTATGTAGACGGATCTGAGTATTTCCAACAAAGTGGACAAAACCAACTAGAATTACTGTGCCCAGCCTCCTTCCTCCGTGCCCCTCATGCCAGTGGTCCTTGGAGGTCTGGCCCTGGGCTGAGGACAGGCAGGTAGATGGCCAGGGGGCTGCAGTCCCCTTCCGGGTCTGCCCCTGCAGTGCTGGATGACACTGAGCAGGCCCGAATCCCTGTCACCTGCTCTCGCTTTCCTGGGGAAACGTCACCACAACCCTGGAAGCAGTTTTCCATTGGGACTTCCCTCTTGCCCTTATTTGACTCTATTTCTTCCCTCCCCTTTCTCCCCATGACTCTGCAGGCAGGACTCCTTCAACAGCAGGTTTTAAAATGCTTTCGTTTGATGACAGGCCTGCTTGCCATGCAGCAGGCACTGATGTGCCACATCCTTTTCTGCAGCTTGTTCTCCATTTCCATCCAGGGTCTGAATGCATGAAGCTACCGATGCTATCAGCCTGCTCCATCTGTCATGAAGACCCAGTATCCGTCTTTCTCTCATTTTAGAGAGATGAGCTTTGCATCTTGAAATCTACCTGCGGGGTTTTCAAAACTCTAGATGCCCAAGTGGCCATACACCTCTGTAGGGGAACCCATGTATCGATTTTCCCTACGACTGCCTGTAGAATATAGGGCTGGGAACCTCTAGTGTCGGTCAAAAGGCCAATAGTGAGATATAAACACTAGCAGCGCCAGCCAGACCTACAGAACTCAGTCTTACCTGGCAGGCAGGAGACCGTGGAGTATGCAACTTCTAGTTTGACGCTGTCCAATAGAAATATGATGCAGGCCATATGGGCAAATTTTAATGTTCTAATAGTATTTTTTAAGCAGTTTTGTTGAGATAAATTAAAAAGGAAAAAAGAGACCAGTGAATTAATTTAGTAATATATTTAATTAACCCATGATATCCTAAATATTGTATCTCAACAAATAATCAATCCAAAACAAATAGGTGATCTCACAATCTTTTTCTTTTTTTAACACTAGCTTTTCAAAATCTGGTGTGTATTTTGCATTTACAGCCCATCTCATTTCACACCAACTGCATCTCAAAGGCCCAGTCCCATGTAGCTAGTGGTGCAATATGGAATAGTGCTCTACTAAAAAATATATATATATGTATATTTCTTTTGGTGGGGAGGGGTGCATGGGCCTGGAACCAAACCTGGGTCTCCTACATGGCAGGCAAGCATTCTACCACTAAACCACCTGTGCGCCCTTGAACTAGCATATTAACCAGGAATAATTTTTTATGCAATTTTATTGAGATGCATTCACACACCATATAATCCATTCAAAGTATACAATCAGTGACTCACAGCATGATGATATAGCTGTGCATTCATCACCACAATCAATTTTAGAACATTTCCATTACTTAAAAAAAATTAAAAGAAAACCCAAAACAACACATATCCCTTATCCACCACCCCCCCCATTATTATTTTGTCTTTATTACTCATCTACTCATACACTGGATAAAGGGAGTGTTGGCCACAAGGGTTTTACTATCACCCAGTCACATGATGAAAGCTGTATAGCTATACAATTATTATCAAAGGTCGACGCTACTGGATTACAGTTCAAAAATTTCCAGAATTTCCTTCTAGCTATTCCAATATACTAGGAACTAAAAAGAAATATCTATACATGTCAGTAGTCATAATTATTTGTTAAATCCGAATTTCTCAGTTACACCTCCTCATTTGATCATTCTCTCAATCTTCAGGGATATCTGGGCAAAGACCATTTTAACTTCTTCATGCTAGAAGGAGATATCATGCTGGGGTAGAGGAATGAAACTGATTGATGTTCTTGGAGAGACTGCTACCTCTGGGTTTCAGGGCTCATCTGGCACAGGACAATATAGAGGGCTTAAGTTTCTGAAAAAATAAACTTACTAAATAAAACTTTTGTAGAGTTTCAGATAGAGCCCTGGGTATTACAGGGTTTTCAGGAATACCCTGGGTTGGAGCTTAGCATATCATGGCATTAGCCAGATATTTCTGGCTGATGCTTGCATAAGAATAACCTCTGGAATAGCCTTTTGACTCTATTTGAAATTTCTTAGCCAATGAAATTTTATTTTGCTTCCTGTCTTTCCCCGTTTTGGTAAAGAAGGCATTCTCAATTACATAATGCTAGGGCCAGGTTCATCCACCAGGAATAATTTTTAATACAAAGAAATATAGGCTTATGCATATATAAAATAAAATCACATCTGCAGGCAACATCTACAAAGAACCATGCGTGTGGACTGTTAGACATGTATGTGCCCCTTCCCAGCAGAGAAGCATCTCACTTCTCAGGATGGCTGGAGGTCAGCACGTTATTCATGTCAAATGTTTAAGCCCTACTATACCAGAAGCCCCATTAGCTGTTAGTTTTCATGATCATTACACATGTCCAACTGCTCCCACATTTTCCCACTGGTGTTCATTTGATTCTTGCCCTTTCATGCTGTTACCTGCTGGTACTTTCTCCAAGAAGTAGAAGAAAGGTTAGTAACAGGTAGTGAAAGTTTAAGAAAAATATATAGGATTGGGATGACTGATTTGGGTGGAATTTTTTTAAAAAAATGTGAGTGCTAGTCATGAGTGTTTTTGGTGGTGGTGATGATGGTGTGGGTGTGAAATGGAAGGAGCCCATTTTCCCCAGGATCCCCACTGGCCAAGAGTATGGTCAGGGCCCACAGCCAGCGGTGACTTGTGCCAAGAAGGGGAAAAAGAAAAGGAAGGTTCCAAAGACAAGCTTGCCCTCTTCCAAGTCAGGGCCAGAGTGAAGTTCCACGGGGAGCCATCTGTCTGTCTCCCTGAGGGTCCACAATAGCACTTCCCAGAAAGGAACTACCATTTAAGTAAGCTTAATTAGAGTGGCTGATTATTTTTTGCAACTTTTTCCCCAACATTTTTTCCTTTTAATTTTATTTATGATATTAACTTCTTTCTATAGGTATTTATCTATACATTGATATCATTTAGCAGGATAACTCTTAAAAGCATTATGTTTTAACCAAAGGAACAAAGTATTTAATGTGGTTAATTTTCTTTATCTCTGATGTCTGTAACTCTGGTTTCTTGCCAACTCTACAAATTATGAGGAAATGGGCTTATTTATAAGATTGTGATTTTGGTCATGTTTTTCTTTCTCATCCTCTTTGTTATCTGCAGTCTATAGAGGCAGAACAGACTTAAATATCTAATATGAACCAAACAGAGGAAAATCTACAGAGAATGGCACACTGCCAAAGTCTCTGACCAACCAGAAATGACTATTCAGTGAATCAGCTAGGCCATCGAGAAGCTTCTGGTTTTCACTAGCACATGCTTGGCAAATGGCAAAATCAGTTTAAGGTTTCACTGCTGAAAATACAGTCCATGAACCAGCAGGATCAGCATCTCCTGGAAGCATGTTCGAAAATGCAGCATTTCAGATCTCTTCCCAGACCTGCTGAATCAGAATCCACATTTTAACCAGGCCCTTGGATGATTTGTGTGCGTTTTACAGTTTGATTGAGAAGCATTAGTTCAAGGCATATTTGGAGCAATGGCATTCGTGTAGCTGATACAATTAAAGAAATGTCGGTATGCTGCTGTAGTAATTCTGGAAGAAAGGAGAAGAAAAGAACGTATAAGGCTTACCACAAAAAAAAAAAAAAGAAAGATATAAACTCACTTAAAATCATTCAAAAGAATTACCTATAAAAGACTTAAGTTTGCACCTCACAATTATCCATATTCTTTCTCTGAGGCGGGTAGAAAAAAAGACTGAAAATGAGCTGGGTTGAAGAAAATAAGCTTCGTGATTTTGACAGGCGTTGTCTTCTTTACTTAGGTTGTGTGAGGACAAACAGAAGCTGAGTCAGGAGGTTCTTTCTGTCTGGACCAGCTGCTTGTACATGCTTACATGGGTGTGTGTGTTTGTGTGTGTGTGTAAATATGCAGGGACAGCACCCTAGGTCTGTACAATTAGCCAACACTGTCTGCATGTGATGCGGGAAGTTTATGAGCTTTTTTTGCATTCTTAAAGGACAGCCAACTTCCTTTTAAAGACATTTCATTCCCCGAGGATCTTATCAATTTTGAAAAACCTCGAGGAAGCATTTAATAAATATATTTGGTAACCAGGGAGTGAGTTGTTTGAAATATCTCTGGAAAGACAAGCTCTTTTGCAATCACCAGCAGGCTGTTTCAGAGGGAAAGGATGGGGGAGCCTTGCAGAACTCTTCCATTTCTGCAGGTATAAATTCCAAACAGTCCTGGATCCTCCTTTGCTTTTCTTGATGACATTGGTCCATTCACATCATTCTGCCCTCTAGTTTTTGGGGTGAGTTTGGGTTTTCTTTTTAAATAAACACAATACCTAGTTTACAAAGTCAAATCATTTGAAGGCTTATAATAGAAAGTTGGAATTCCCTGCTCTTCTGCCTCAACTCTGATGCCTTCTCTCCCAGACAATTCCTTCAGATTTGTTTCTATATTTCTAAAGAATGTGCTTATACTGTTGTCTAATATTCCTTTTTCAATTTTAGACTTTAATTATTGATTCCATATTCTGAGGAATCAGCTTCTTATACAAAGGTGAGGATCTAGCTTCTTATACAATGTCATCGTCTTACCACATGTACACATGCATGAATTTTTTCTTCTTCATCCTCCCTAGTATTAGTTTCCTGGCTGCTAAAACTAATACCATATGTTCTAGTTTGCTAGCTGCCAGAATGCAATATACCAGAAATGGAATGTCTTTTAAAAGGGGAATTTAATAAGTTTCAAGTTTACAGTTCTAAGGCCATGAAAATGACCCCATTAAAGTAAGTCTATAGAAATGTCCAATCTAAGGCATCCAGGGAAAGATACCTTGGTTCAAGAAGTTCAGTGAAGTTCAGGGTTTCTCTCTCAAGTGAGAAGGCTATGGTGAACAGTCAGGGTTTCTCTCTCATCTGAAAAGGCACATGGCAAACACAGTGTCATCTGCTAGCTTTCTCTCCTGGCTTCCTGTTTCATGAAGCTCCTCAGGAGGCATTTTCCCTCTTCATCTCCAAAGATTGCTGGCTGGCAGACTCTGCTTCTCGTGGCTACATCGTTCTGTTCTCTCAGAACCTCTCACATTCTCCAAAATGTTTCTTCTTTTAAAGGATTCCAGTAAACTAATTAAGACCCACCCTAATGGGTGGAAACATATCTCCACCTAATCTAGTTTAACAACCACTCTTGATTGAGTCACATCTCCAGGGAGTTGATCTAATTACAGATTCAAACATATAGTACTGAATAGGGATTAGACGAAATTGCTGCCCGTACAAAATGGGATTAGGGTTAAAACATGGTTTTTCTAGGGTGCATACATCCTTTCAAACCAGCCCACCATACAATGGGAATATACTGGCTCACAGTTTGCAGGCTAGCAGAAGTCCAAAATAGAGCTGTCAGCAAGCCGATGCTTTCTCCCTGAAGCCTGTGGCATTCCGGAGCTGGCTGCTGGTGATCCTTGGCTCCTTGGCTTTTCTGTTACATGGCAGTGCACATGGCGCTGTCCTCTGCTTTCTCTTTCAGGTTCTGTTGACTTCCAGCATCTGGTGGAAGCAGTGGCTTTCTCCCTTGAGGTCTGAATTTCAAACTGTTTATAAAGGACTACAGTAATCTGGATTGAAGCCCAAACTGATTTAGTTGGCCATAATTCATCTAAGAATAACATTTGCAGCAAGTCCTGTTTACTATGGGTTCATGCCCCCAGGAATGGATTTAGATTAAGAACATTTTTTTCTGGCATAATTTAACCTACCATCCTCTCCAAATTATTACCTAACAAACTAAGAGCACATCCTTCAGAATTGGAGATGAAAAAATTGAAACTGTTTATCCTTACCAGTGTTTGAGAGTTTGGCCAGATAGAGAATCCCATGTTGGAAATTTTCTCTTAGAATTCTAAGGTTAGAAATACTTTTCCCTCTCCTAATTTCCAGCTTTCAGAGTTGCTGTTGAGAAGTCTGATTACCTTTTGATTTTTAATCCTTGCACATACCTTCATGATTGACGGTTGCTAAAATGGCCCCAGAGAATCATATCTCACTTTATCTAGACTCTGGGATCCTCTCCTTCCACCTGGACTCTGGGCTGGATAATAACAGGACAATAACAAATATGATGCAAACATGGGTGTGCTGGTTTGAAAGGAAGTATGCCCCCTAAGAAAAGCCATGTTTTGATATAAATCCCATTTCTAAAAGGTAGAATAATCTTTATTCAATACTGTATATTTGAAACTGTAATGAGATCATCTCCCTGGTTGATGAGATTTAGTTAAGAACAGTTGTTAAACTGGATTAGGGGATGACATGTCTCCACCCATTTGAGTGGGTCTTGATTGGTTTACTGGAGTCCTATAAAAGAGGAAATATTTTGGAGAATGAGAGACTCAGAGAGAGCAGAGAATGCTGCAGCACCATGATGCAGAGTCCACGAGCCAGCAACCTTTGGAGTTGAAGAAGGAAAGTGCCTCCCGGGGAGCTTCATGAAATAGGAAGCCAGGAGAGAAAGCTAGCAGATGATGCTGTATTTGCCATGTGCCCTTCCAGCTGAGAGAGGAGCCCTGACCGTGTTCACCATGTGCCTTTCCAGATGAGAGAGAAACCCTGAACTTCATCGGCCTTCTTGAACCAAGGTATCTTTCCCTGGATGCCTCTGATTGGACATTACTATAGACTTGTTGTAATGGGGACATTTTCTCGGCCTTAGAACTGTAAACTAGCAACTCATTAAATCACCCCTTTTAAAAGCCATTCCGTTTCTGGTATATTGCATTCCAGCAGCTAGCAAACCAGAACAATGGGCTTGAAAAGTGCTTGTGCATTGGGTGCACTCTAACTTGCTGCTGGGTATCTTTCACCCTGTGAACAAACCCAGGCTAGCTTCCCGGAAGCCAAGAGACCAAGTAGAGGGAAGCCCCAGCCATTGCCTTTAAGTTCCTGATGCCTGGATGAAGCCATCTCACCTCATACAACCAGCATGCGCCCCTCTCGAGACTGAAAGAGTCACTACCAACCACAGAATTGTTTTAGGCCCCTAAACTTTTGGGGTGATTTGTTACAAAGCAAAGCTATCTGGCACACCTCCCTTTCCCCCTCCAGAGACTTTTACGATCTTCTCCTTATCCTCAGTGTTCTCAAATATCACAGTAGTGGGTCTTGATGTGGATTTTTTTTTTAAAACAATCATATTAGAGACCTAGTGGTCACTTTTATTTTGGAAACTCTTATTATTTAATTCTGCGAAGATTTTTAATATCTTAAATTTTATTTCTTCTTCTCCATTTTCTTTGTTTCCTCTTTCTGTATTTCTTGGCCCTACTAGATGGGGCACCTATTTTTTTTTCCTGTTTTTAATTCCTACTTCTTATCTCTTTGTAGACCTTTTTGGGGCATTTCTTAAATTTTTAATTTTTTTTTCTTCTACTAACATATTTGAAATTTCCATGAATCCTTTCCCATCTATGAAGGTATTTCTTAAAATATTTTGTTTTTTTTTTCATGGATGTAATGACTTCTTATCTCCCTGTGAACATTAGTTAGGTTTTTTCCCTTTATTGATTTTCCCCTCTAGTAGCTTGAATTCATCCCACTTTCATTTTTCTGATTTTTAAAAAATCTTTTTGGGTTAGAAGCCCTACTTAAATGTTGAGTGACTTTATTCATAATGAAGTGTAAAGCCTCGCAGAGCTGACTGGAAGTTGTATATAATGTGCAGTTTAAGAGTTCTGTCCTGCTCCTATGGGGGATTATGTGAACCTCAACATGTCATTATCTGTGGACTCTTCTCTTGGGTTGGGAAGTTTCTCCAACATCCCATGGGGATTGCAGAATGGGCTTACCTCTAGCTGCAGTACCTGGGAGCTAAGCAGGCAAGAGGTCTAGAGGGGTTTCCACTTTCATCATGTTTTTCAGTATTTAGGTACTTTACTGAATCATTTTCAGTAGAGGGTGTCACCCTCCCCCTTTGCTGCCTGTCCACAGACTCCAGGACATGGCTTCCTGCACCTCTCACCTTCTCCCTTCACTCATCTGTTGCCGCTACTTTCCGAGCCTCACCAGATTCTGTACCTGGCATCCAGTACCTCCCTTCTTGTTGGCTTGTCCTCCTGCAGGGACTTAACTTTCAGTTTTTGTCTGTCTCCTGAACAGGGTGCATCCAATTTTGTGTTGCCAGTTCCCATCAGTTATTGTCTCTTTCATTCTCTTTGTTCCTATGGATTTACACCTGTTTTGTTCTGTTACTGTCATTTTAGTGGGGTTTTGGGAGAGAACAGATGTGTTCAGCCTGCCTCATTTAATTGAAATCTGTAGTCATCTTTTAAGTGAGTAGCAAATGAATTTGTACGTCCCAGTTGGCAAAACTGAAAATAGACTATTACATTGAGTATCGGGGCAACACACCTACCTTCTCCAGTTACTATTTTATTAAAATATATACATACTTTTTTTTTAAAGGCACCCATCCATCCCAAGCTGTTTTCTCATCAAGCACGTTGCCTAGGATTTGTTGAAATATATATTTACTGTGCACTTTGTGCTTTCCACATGATCTGAAGGAAAAGAAACAGAGCAACAACAGATGAAACGCCAAGCTGTTTGCTTATTTTAAATGTGGAATTTTGCAATGATGGATGTGAATCTAGGTCAGCACTATTTACAGAGAGCACATGGTGTTTTATTTCAACAAGCAGGAAAATGTTTTGTGATAAAATGTGGTAAAAGCATGTCTGTTTTTTCCAGCTAAGCAGTAAAAAGAATTATACAATGTAAAAATGATAAATCAAAAGTTCTATGAATCATCTTTAATGCAGGGAAAATGTACAGCCAGGACAGAAACAGTGTTTTTCTGCAAGTTAAAAATAAAATCAAATGCACTAAAACAGAAATCATTAGTAACATGTCCTGGAAGCCCAAGTAATGGTGGGATTCTAGGGAGTTAATGTAGTTCTTACTTTTGAAATGAATTCACTCCGATGGTGGAGACAAGCACGTCAAGGCAACGTTGATTCTATTTTTTTTAAATCAGGTTTTTTAAGGTATAATTTACATACCGTAAATTCACCCTTTTTAGTGTATGTCCTATGAATGCTGACAGATGCTTTTGGCCATGTGGTCACCACCATGGTCAATTCCATCAGTCCACCCTACCCCAACCCTATTATGCTCCCCATCCCCAATGATCTGTTTTCTCTTTCTATAATTTTGCCTTTTCCAGGGTGTCACATAAATAGAATAACACAGACTTTTAAATCTGACTTCTTTTACTCAGCATAGTGCATTTCAGATTCGTCCAGGATCTTTTGTCAGTAGTTGGTTGTTGAGTAATATTTCGCTATATGGATGCATCACAGTTTGTTTATTCATTCACCAGTTGAAAGAGATTTGGGCTGCTTCTATTTTTTTTTGATAGAAAAATAACTATGATCCAAACTACTATAAACCTTCATGAACAGGTTTTTGTGTGAACATAAGTCTCCATTTTTCTGAGATAAATTCTCTGGGCTAAATACCCTGGAGTGCAATTGATGGATTGTATGCTAGTTGCAAGTACATTTACTTTATTTTTAGAGTCAATTTTTATTTAAATTGTAACATACATACAGGAAAATGCACAGAAAAATGGGCTTGGTAAATTTCCACAGTGTTTTCTCCTGTGCAATGCTCACAAGCCATAAAACAAAACATTGTCACAACCCCAGGAGCTACTTTGTCACCTGTTCCAATAACTAACTTCCCTAAGGTTAATTATATCCTCTCTTCTGACACCAGAGATAGATTTTGCTTACATTTGAACTATGTATAAATGAAATCATTGTTTTTCAATATAATATATTATTTATCATGTATCCCATCCAAATTATATAATCAGTGTCTCACAGTACCATTACTTAGTTGTGCAGTCACATCACACTCAATTTTAGACCATTTTCATTACTCCAAAAAGAAAATTATCAGATAGACATAAAAAAAGAAAACCCAAAACACCCCATATCCCTTACCTCCACCTATTATTGACTCCTAGTATTGGTGTGGTACACCAATTACTGTTGATGAAAGGATTTTAAGGTATTAATGTTAATTATAGTATGTAGCCCGCAATAAACATTTTCCACATATACCACTCTATTATTAACTCTGTACCAGTGTCAGACATTTGTACCAGTTCATCCAAGTACTTATTTAAATTTGTAGTGTTAATCAATACATACGTGACTCTGAACAATCCCTTTCAACCAAAATCATCTATAACATGGCACTATTCCTTATATTCCCACTAACGAGCTACCCTCAACCCATATCTATTTCCAAACATTTTAATTTCAACCTCGTTATATATTCTAAACATATTAGGTTACCACCCCCCTTCTCTAACTTCTGCCTATTTTTAGGCATACTATATTCAACATTTTGAGACTGGGTTTATATATTCTAATTAGTTCATATCTGTCCTTTTGTGTCTGACATTTCACTCAGCATGATGTCTTGAAAGTTCATCCATGTTGTCATATGCTTCAGGACCTCATTCTTTCTTACTGCTGCATAATATTCCATCATAAGTTTATGACACATTTTGTTCATCCATTCATCTGTTGATGGGCACCTTAATTGTTTCCATCCTCTGGCAATTATGAACAATGACACTATGAACAAAAGTGTGCAAATGTCTGTTCATGTCCCTGCTTTCAGATCCAATATATATGGTATAGTGAAATTACCTGGTCATATGGCAACTCAATATTTAGTTTTCTGAGGAACCACCAAACTGTCTTCCACAGTGGCAGTACCATTTTACACTCCCACCAGCAGTGAATAAGTGCTACTATTTTTCCACATCCTCTCCTGTTTGTTTAAAATAGTGGCCATTCTAATTGGCATGAGATAATATCTCATTGTGGTTTTGATTTGCATTTCCCTAATAGCCAATGAAGGTGAACATATTTTCAAGTGCTTTTTAGTCATTTGTATATCCTCTTTGGAAAAATGTCTATTCATGTCTTTTGCCCATTTTGTAATTGGGTTGCTTGTCTTTTTATTGTTGAGTTGTAGGATTTGTTTATATGGACTGGATATCAAACCCTTATCAGATTTATGGTTTCCAAACATTTTCTCCCATTGAGTTGGCTGTCACTTCACCTTTTTGACAAAGTCCTTTAAAGCACAGAAGTGTTCAGTCCTGAGGAATAGTTCCCATTTATCTGTTTTTCCTTTTGTTGTTTGTGATTTGGATATAAGGTCTAAGAAGCTATCTCCTATCACTACCTCTTGAAGAAGTTTCCTTACATTTTCTAGGCGTTCTAGGAGTTTCATGGTATTGATTCTTATATTTAGATCTTTGATCCACTTTGAGTTAATTTTTGTATAAGGGGTAGGGGTCCTCTTTCATTCCTTTGAATATGGATATCCAATACTCCCAGCCCCATTTATTGAAGAGACTATTCTGACCCAGTTCAGTGGATTTGGGGGCCTTGTCAAAAGTCAAATGCCCATAGATCTGAGGATCTATTTCCAAATTCTCAATTCAATTCCAGTGATTAGTATGTCTATTTTTATGCCAGTACCATGCTGTCTGGCCACTGTGGCTTTATAATAAGCTTTAAAGTCATGAAGTGTATTACCTTCCACTTCATTCTTCATTTTCAGGATATTTTTGGCTTTTCACAACCACTTTCCCTTCAAAGTAAATTTGGTAATTGGCTTTTCCAATTCTGCAAAGTAGGTTGTTGGAATTTTGATTGGTCCTGCAATGAATCTATTGATCAATTTTGGTAGAACTGATATCTTAATGACATTCAACCTTCCTATCCATGAACATGGAATAAGTTTTCTTTGATTTCTTTAAGCAACGTTTTGTAGTTTTCTGAGTACAGGGCCTTTCCATCTTGGTTATGTTTATTTCTAGGTATTTGATTTTTTTAATTGCTACTGTGAATGGAATTTTTCTCTTAATTGCCTCCTCAGCTCAAACCTAGTGTATAGAAACATTTTTTTTTTACATGGGCAGGCACTGGGAATCGAACCTGAGTCTCCAGCATGGCAGGCGAGAACTCTGCCTGCTGAGCCACCATGGCCCACCCAACACCATTGATTTTTTTTTAATTAATAAAAAAAAATTTTTTTTAAAACATAACAAACGCAAACATTCTTAACTTATGATCATTCCGTTCTACGTATATAGTCAGTAATTTACAATATCATCACATAGTTGCATATTCATCATCATGATCATTTCTTAGAACATTTGCATCAATTCAGAAAAAGAAATAAAAAGACAACAGAAAAAAATTCATACATACCATACCCCTTACCCTTCCCTTTCATTGATCACTAGCATTTCAATCTAAATTTATTTTAACATTTGTTCCCCCTATTATTTATTTTTATTCCTTATTTTTTACTCATCTGTTGATAAGGTAGATAAAAGAAGCATCAGACACAAGGTTTTCACAGTCACACAGACACATTGTGAAAGCTATATCATTATACAATCATCTTCAAGAAACATGGCTACTGGAACACAGCTCTACATTTTCAGGCAGTTCCCTCCAGCCTCTCCATTACATCTTGACTAACAAGGTGATATCTATTTAATGCGTAAGAATAACCTCCAGGATAACCTCGACTCTGTTTGGAATCTCTCAGCCACTGACACTTTATTTTGTCTCATTTCCCTCTTCCCCCTTTTGGTAGAGAAGGTTCTCTCAATCTCTTGATTCTGAGTCTTAGCTCATTCTAGGATTTCTGTCCCACGTTGCCAGGAAAGTCCACACTCCTGGGAGTCATGTCCCACGTAGACAGGGGGAGGGCACTGAGTTTGCTTGTTGTTTTGGCTGGAGAGAGAGCAACAAAAGAGGTTCTCTTGGGGGTGACTCTTAGTATGCTTGACCTATCCTTTGTGGGGTTAAGTTTCATATGAACAAACCCCAAGACTGGGGACTCAGCCTATAGCTTTGGTTATCCACACTGCTTGTGAGAATATCGAGAATTCAACTTGGAGAAGTTGAATTTTCCTCCTTTTTCACCATTCCCCGAGGGGGACTTTGCAAATACTTTTTCATTCACTGTTCAAATCACTCCGGGATTCATTGGGGCATCACCCTGGACAAACTAACAAAATCTCATGCCCTAATCAAGGCTCCATGCACTTATGGCCAACACCATTGATTTTTGTGTGTTGATCTTGTATCCCACCACTTTGCTAAGTCTATTTATTAACTAAAGTCATTTTATTGTAGATTTCTCAGGATTTTCCAAATATAGGATCATGTTTTCTGCAAATAATGAAAGTTTTATTCTTCATTTCCAATTTGGATGCCATTGATTGATTGATTGCCTGATTGCTCTTGCTAGAGCATGTTTATTTAAAGAAACTGCCCAACTGTTTTTCAGAGTGGCAGATCCATTTTACATCCCCCCTGGCTATGTATGAGTGATCTAGTTCTGCTTTTTTATGTAAAATTCAGTGTAAGATTCTGAAATTGCCAGAGGTTCACTAGATTTAAAACACATGTACTGTTAAAAATGTTTTATTTCTGGAAGTGTTATAATTAATGATACTGCAATATAAATTTAGTCACCCACAAAAGGGGAAAAAGTCATGCTGGATCTTAGTCTTTTCCCCAGAAACTGTAAACACCAGAAAGCAAGGGGAGCAAGATGTTTATAAAATCTGGAGAACAGAACAAGAGTCCCGATACTCTCCATCTAATATTCCAGTCAGGTAAAAGATACCTGTGATGGTCATGTTCATTTGTCAACTTGGCCAGGTGATGGTGCCCAGTTGTCTGGTCAAGTAAGTACTCGCCTATCTGTTGCTGTGAGGCTATTTCATGGATTTAAATCATGAGCACATTGGTTTCATCCGTGGCTGATTATATCTGCAGTCAGCTAAGGGGAGTGTCTTCTGCAATGAGTGACACTTTATCTAATCACCCACTGGCTTTTTAAGGAGAATTAAGAAGAGAGAAGCTCACTTTCCACTTCAGCTAGCTAGCCTAACCTGGGGAGTTCATTGAGGACCTTTATTGGAACTGCCAGCTCATGACTACCCTACAGATTTTGACTCTTATG
This sequence comes from Tamandua tetradactyla, assembly GCF_023851605.1. Taxonomy (NCBI): domain Eukaryota; kingdom Metazoa; phylum Chordata; class Mammalia; order Pilosa; family Myrmecophagidae; genus Tamandua; species Tamandua tetradactyla. The sequence goes on along the minus strand of NC_135327.1, from coordinate 40,420,668 downwards.
TCTCCACAGTTGCATGAGATACTTTTATAAATGTCATAGTCACAGATATCTCCTGTTGGTTGTGTTTCTCTAAAGAACTCTGACTAATACAACATCTCACACGTGAGGAGCTCTGGGACTAAAGAACTAGCACCATGAGGCCCCAAAGCATAGCAAAATAAAACAAACAAAAACCTCACTCTAATGAAATTCAGCCAACTAGTATCTGAATCAAAATGAAGAACAGAATGGGAAAATTACAATAAAAAATGGCAATACATATTAAGTTCATTTTCAATTATAGACTTAAAATGAAACAACTGGGGGATATGTGGTTGTAACAAAGATGTACCTATAAATCCTTTAAAAGTAACCATAATACAAGCAACATAAATAATCAGGAGAATAGGGTAGAGAAGGAGACCAAAAGCATAATTATCTCGTCTTTCATTACAAAGGGTCAATAGTGCCTTAAATAGAAACGTATAATAACTTTAAAAAGATATGATTTGGATCTCTTAATGATCTTTATTAAGAGATCAAGATAATATTTAATATATAACAATATAATATAGTACCATAATACAATATACTAATGTATAATAATGTAACAGAATTGTGTTAGTTTGGAGCTGTATGTATGTACTCCAGAAAAACATGTTCTTAATCCTAATCCATTCCTGTGGTTGTGAACCCATTGTAAATAGGAACTTTCAAGGTTTCTTCAGTTAAGGTATGGCCTGACTGAATCACAATGGATTTTAATCCCATTATTGGAGTTCTTTAAGCAGAATGAAATTCAGACCCATACAGTGAAAGCCACTGGAAGAAGCCAGAAGTCAACAGAACCCAGAGAAGCCAAGAAAAAGGCTGCCATATGTATTGCCATGTGACATAAAAGCCAAGGACCAAGGACCCTAGCAGCCAGCCTCAGAGCACCACAGTTTCCTGGGAGAAAGCATCACCTTGAGTTTTGACTTCCTAGCCTCAAAAGCGTAAGCCAATAAATTCCCATTGTTTAAGCAAACCCATTGCATGGTATTTGTTTTAGCAGCCATGATAATAAAACAATAAAATAACATAACAACATATAATATATAATACAATACAAATCTAAGCTTTAGAGGATACCCATAGTTCTGTGGTACTTGGCAATTTGTTTTTTTTTCTGTTAAATTCAAGGGAAATTAATATTATAATTTTATAATATTATAACTTTATAATATTATCATATATAAGCTGAGTTATTTTAAAAAATAAAATTCTCTTTCTTATTCCTCTTATACTACATAGATAGATGTCTGAAGTTGAGACTTCTTACTATGGTTTATTCTTGGGCAGCAGAATTTTGAGTGCTTTGTTGCTTTCTTCTGCAGTATTCAATTTTTTTTTCCATTCTACATATATAATCAGTAATTCTTAATATCATCACATAGTTGCATATTCATCATTTCTGAGAACATTTGCATCGATTTAGAAAAAGAAATAAAAAGACAACAGAAAAAGAAATAAAATGATAACAGAAAAAAAAGATTATACATACCAGTATTCAATTTTTAACATATCATTTATATTAAAACAACAAAGACTTAAAAAAAAAACTTAAATACGCCTTAAAAAGTACTTAAAAAGCATGTAAAAAAGTTGTGTTGTGATGTTGGCTTTTCTGGGTCCAGCTAGATGAACAGAAAAGGGAGGTGGCTTGGAGAACCCCTTCCTCCAGTACAGGTCCTCACCGGTGAAGGTGAAACACATATGCCCACTCCTGACCTGACTTTGCTAAGGATCCACAGTGGAGGTTTTTGCCTCTTCTACATGCTACATTTTAAAACTTCAATTCTTCTAAATGCAAAATACTTCATTTTATATATTTTTCTTAACAGTCACATGGCAACTTAAAATGTGGCCACCACTGTTCTAAGTGCTTTACAAATATTAACTCATTTAATTATTGTCACCACCCAATGAGCTTGATTACTATTATTATGCATGTTTTACAGATACAGAAACTGAGGCACCAAAGACGTGAAATAACTGAGTTGATCATCTGAATAGCTAGTTTGTAAGCTGCTAAGGAGGATACTATTTTCTGCATGATCTGTATGCCGACTTTCACTCAGCTAATCAACTGGTATTTATGGAGCCCCTACAGGGCTCCATTCCAGATACTATTTCATCAGAGGTGGTCAGCAATGGGCACTGATCACAGCTTTAATATAAGTAGGCAAACAGGGAGAGAAAGGAGATCCAACTTGGGTTCCTAGGATGTTTTCCATATTTTCCTCTACATTCCCCATGACTTGCCCTTTATCACCATTGCCATGTAATTACTGTACAGTTTTGATCCTTGACTCAAAATGATGATTCTGAATTATTATTTGTCAGTGATTAAAAATGATGGCCCCTAGGATCCAGTCCCTCCAGAGTCAAGTGTGGCCTTTTATGCTAAATCCAGTGTTTTTTATTTTTATTAGAAAAATTGTGTGTTACAGAACATGCAAACATAAATTACAGGATTCCCATATACCATCCTATTATTAACATTTTGCACTGGTGCGGAACATTTGTTACAACTGGTGAAAGCACATTTTTATAATTGTATTATTAACTATAGTTCATGGGTTAATTTAGGATTCACTGTATTGTGCCATTCAATGGATTTTTTAAAAATTTATTCTAGTAACCTATATACAACTTTAAATTTCCCCTTTTCACCAAATTCAAATCAGTGTTTTGTTTTGTTTTTTTTTTTTGCATGAGCAGGCACCGGGAATCGAAAAATCAGTGGTTTTTAAATTATTATTATTTTTTTTATTAATTAAAAAAAATTTTTAAATATCAAAAAACACCAAACAAATGCAAACATTTGTAATTTTTTATCATTCTGTTCTACATATATAATCAGTAATTCACAATATCATCACATAGTTGCATATTCATCATCATGATCATTTCTTGCAACATTTGCATCTATTCAGAAAAAGAAATAAAAAGAAAACAGGAAAAAATTAATACATACCATTACCCCCACCCCTTCCTGTCACCAGTCACCAGCATTTCATTCTAAATTTATTTTAACATTTGTTCCCCCTATTTATTCATCTTTATTCCATATGTTTTACTCATCTGGTGATAAGGTAGATAAAAGGAGCATCAGACACAAGGTTTTCACAATCACACAGGCACATTGTGAAAGCTATATTATTATACAATCATCTTCAAGAAATATGGCTACTGGAACACAGCTCCACATTTTCAGAAAAGGCAGTTCCCTCTGGCCTCTCCACTACATCTTGACTAACAAAGTGATATCTATTTAATGCGTAAGAATAACCTCCAGGATAACCTCTCAACTCTGTTTGGAATCTCTCAGCCATTGACACTTATTTTGTCTCATTTCCCCCTTTCCCCTTTTGGTGGGGAAGGTTTTCTCAATCCCTTGATGCTGAGTCTCAGCTCATTCCAGGATTTCTGTCCCATTTTGCCAGGAAGGTCCATACCCCTGGGAGTCATGTCCCACGCAGACAGGGGGAGGGTGGTGAGTTTGTTTGTTGTGTTGGCTGGAGGGAGAGGCCACATCTGAGCAACAAAAGAAGTTTTCTTGGGGGTGACTCTTAGGCTTAATTTTAAGTAGGCTTGACCTATTCTTTGTGGAGTTAAGTTTCATATGAACAAACCCCAAGACAGGGGGCTCAGCCTATAGCTTTGATTGTCCACACTGCTTGTGAGAATATCAAGAATTCAACTTGGGGAGGTTGAATTTTCCCCCTTTCTCACCATTCCCCGAAGGGAACTTTGCGAATACTTTTTTATTCACTGTTCAGATCACTCTGGGATTTATCGGGGCATCACTCTGGACAAACCAACAAAATCTCATGTCCTACTCAAGGTTCCATATACTTATGGTGTTCAATTACGCTGTCTACATAAGTTATATTAGGAAATGTACTAGTCAAAATATAAATTTTGGACCAAATTATATTTTTTGCTGTAGTCTCAATATAAGGCAAAATTTTAAAATATTAATTACCATCTATTTTCAGTACCCTGCGGTAATGACATTCCTTTGTTCTTCCTCATGCAAAAACATTTTTTAAATCTGTACATTTAGTCACTATCATTATACACTCTAGGCATTCCTAGATTATACCATCTCAGCTTTTATTGTCTATCTTTCTTTCTAAATCAGTGGTTTTTAAAAACAAAAAATCATTTTCAATTTTGCTATTACTTAAATAGGTACAAACATGAAGCTGGTTATAAATTCCCTGTGCTTATGGTATTAATAAAAACCAAAATTAAAAAAAAATAAAAACCATGATGACCTCACAAATCAACATTAGTCCATGTCAGAAAAATTTGTGAGACTTTGAAATGATTTATATATATATAAATGACAGATCCTGTCTAGTACACCCTTTCACATTATCTCTGCCTTTTATTAGCTTTGACTTACAAATCCATATGCTATAGTAATGCAAATGATTCTTGTCCACAGAAACACAAATGCATTATATCCAGTGAAGATGCAATTGATTACTGTCCAATTGATTATTGACCAGTTTGACATGTATTTGTAAATTCATTGCAGCATTCCTGATTGTCTTGTGTTGTTTTAATTTCTCCTTTGTACTAGCTGTAACATCTTACTTGTGCTTTCATTAATTAATGAGTTAAATGAGATCTTGGACATATATTCAATTTATATTTATATGAGAATCATCATTTTACCTTTTCTCAAAAGTATCCTTTGGGGCAGGCCATGATGGCTCAACAGGCAGAGTTTTCGCCTGCCATGTCGGAGACCCAGGTTCGATTCCCGGTACCTGACCATGCAAAAAAAAAGAAAAAGGTATCCTTTAACATCCATTTAAAGTAGTGTGTTAAAATTTGCTTCTAGAATCTTTTCCCAGTTTAAATACATGATCGACTAATGCCTATCATTGTCACATAATGTTGTCATATAAATGTTGTCACATTTTGCCCTCCTGGTGCTTTTGTAGTCCTTGTGGACATAAGTCGGTGGCTCCTGGGGACTATTACATGTGTGTTTATACTAATGTGCCCATATTGTTGAGGTTTTGGAAACAAGGCCTGACACTGAGCTTGGGTCATGGAAGAGTGTTCTTATAAGGCCTGTCTCTGTCCTCAACCATCTCCTCTCTTTTCCTCTGCTTGGTTACCTGGGCCACATGTCTAGGTAAGTGGTTGCTAAGGAGGGCACCAAACTTGGGTCAACAGGGGAATTAGGGGCATGCAGATCTCGGAATTTAGACTTCTCACTGAGGAGTGATTTGGGTGGATGTGACCCCTGCAAATCCTTCCTCGAGAACACCACGATAGGGTGCACGGGTAGTTCAGTGGCAGAATGCTTGCTTTCCATGCCGGAGGTCCAGGTTCGATTCCTGGACCATGCACACCCCCCCCCCCCCCCCCCCCCGCAAAAAAAAGACCGCCACCGTAATTGCTCAGCAATGGCAGAAGGTAAAGAATCTTCAAAACGGGAAGAATATGCTTATTTCTGAGCCTCTGGACCTGTATGGTAGCCATGAGGCACGTGGGACTATTAAGCTTTGGCAAGTACAAGTGAAGAACGGAATATTTAACTTTACTTTTAATGAAATAAATTTTAAATGCAGTTATTTGACAACATCTGGAATCACCTGGGTATGTGGGATCTACTTTTGAACCAGGAACTTCATTAGATCTAAATACAGAACAAGTATTTCCGATGACAACTGGGCTCCCGGATTGAAATATGCTGCAAATGTAAAATACACTCCCGATTTCAAAGACTTAGAATTAAAAAAAGTAAAAATACTTTAATATTTAATTTAATACTATTACTATTTTTGTATTGTCACAGGTTAAAGATATTATTTTAGATATACTTGGTTAAACAAATGCAGTATTAAAATAAACTTCACCTCTTTGTTTTTAAATGTGGCCACGAGGAGTTTAGGCTCACAGGCGTGGTTACCTTCAGGCGTGGTCACGCTCCTGACCGTGAACTCTACCTTCCTTTCCACCCGCACCTCGTCTTTTACCACCCGGCCTCCAAGTGGTTCTGAACCCGCTTTCCTGCTTTAGTTTGCTAATCCCTGACAGCTTTTATTCTCCTTCCTAAGTGATCGCACTGCCGACGTTCTCCAGACACCCCCGCGAAGTTTCCTAGAGGTAGGTTCTTTCTCGAGAACCAAAACGCAGGCGACCTTACAGGAAAGGTCTGACAATGTCCGCTCAGGCCGCTAGAGAGAGCTACATCGCGGCCGCCGTGGCTCATCAATTCGTAACCCGGAAGCAGTTCTCCGCCCCGCCCCGCCCCGCTCCGCTCCTCAGCGGCCGCGCGCGGGGCGATTTCCGTAGAGGCGGGCAAGGGGTCGCGGTGAGCCCATTTCGGTGGCAGCGCGATGACCACGCTCCGGGCTTTTACCTGCGACGACCTGTTCCGTTTCAATAACATGTGAGTAAGGTTCACCCTGAGTTGTCTACTCTCTTCAGGGCCCAGGTTTCCGGCTTTGCCAGCGCTGGCCTAGACCCCAGCCTCCGGTCCTTATCTCTGGGCCCCGCCTTCCCAGCCGGTGATCCTTCTCGAGCCGAGTCCTTCGGGACTTCCCGGCCCGACGGCCCTGCTGATCTTGGCCGAGGCGCCGTAGGCTTCCTCCCTCAAGCTTCTGCGTGCTCGTCCTTACAGAGGCACCTTGGGGTCGGCCTCCGGGTCGCGGTTGCGTACACCTGGGCGGTCGGGGTGCACCGAGATACGAGGCGAGCAGAACGAGGGGCTGTGCTCAGGGCACTGTTTCAACGCCGGGTCCTAGCCAGTGACCATGGCGGGAGGGGGTGACTCAGCCCACAGTTTTTGGCTTCCTTTCCTGGGGATTGACCTTGACCTGGGAGGCTCGCTGCGAGGGCCCAGTTGAGGTTAGAAGGCGTGAAGCGCCTTGGACGGAGCCTGGCCCGTACTGAACGCTGTTTGTTGTGAAACGTAGACACTGTTGTGAAATGAAGCCCAGCTGCTGAGCATGGTTAATTTGTATCTGAAAGAAGTAACATTGTAACTGTTGCGAACCACCCCCCGCGGGGTACCTCTTTCAGGTGAGGTTGTTTATTCATCAATTTGGTTACTGTAACTCTCCGCCGCAGTGTAGACGCCGTTTTTCTTTTGTGAGGAGGTAGGGCAGTGGGCCCACTGTGCTTGTGTGTAGTTTCGAGCTGAGTCAGGACCTGTGACTTGCAGACTTTTTAAAAGAAAATACTTGAAAATTTCTGAACTTTTATCAAAGTTGAAAGAACTTTAACACCTACAGAGGCATCACCTGGATTCTCCAGTTAATGTTTTCCTACATCGGGTTCATCACACATTTATCCTCTGTCAATCCCAGATCCACTTTTTTTTTTAACAGATGGATTTTATTGCATCTTTAAAATTACAAATAGGTCTGGCATCTTGTTGTTTCTATTGCTGCACAACTCTTAGATTCTATTCACTGGACTTCTATACTGTTCCTTTTTCAGACACACAGAAACCATCTAAAAAAATTTTTATATCCTTATTTTTAACTGTTGCGGCTTATGGAATCAAAGCAGCTGAATTTGATAGTTCATTGTCATTTCTCTCAAAAATTAATTCATCTTTCTGGGCTTGAGATAACTGAACAGGCAACACCTGGGTTCATGCAAACCCTGTGGAAGTATTTTTCACACAAGAAATTTTGGATTTTAACCAGAGACCCACTCACCGACTAACTGTTGATGGGAAAGTGAGCATCTGCGCAGACCTCATCTTGTACAGGAAGTCGAGGGCAACATCCCTGATGATGTACTGTACATGGCAACAAACAGATAGTGTGAACTTTAGCCAGTTCCTTTCTGTTTTCTCACCGTCTTCTTTGATATGACTGAAGTCCTTCTGCAGGGTTCCTTGGCCTTTAACTGTACTTCTCTTCAGCATGATATCGACATTTTCTGGAATGTTGACAGTCTGGTTGCTGAGAATGGTCTTTCTTGCAGTAGATGGCAAAAAAGCCCAAATCTTTTTTTTCTTTAATGGTTAGCTGCAAATTTTAATTTTTCATCATTTTAAACATCTAGTAGATATAGTGTTGGCATAGTTTATCAGTAAACCTGTATAAATTTAGGGAGAACATACCCAAGAAAAATAAAATTGCTTGCTTGTATTGCACTTAACATTGATAGCTCAGAAGACATAGCTGTTTTTATTTAACAGTATTAAACTAATCCTGTTTGTCAAAGATTTACCGAAATAATGTGCACTTGAATTTTTAAAACATTTGGTTTTAATTCTATGAATATTCTTTTTATAATGGAAGGATTAGAAGTTTGGTTTCTGTAACCTGGGAATTTAGGAGTATTAATTTATATATAAGTGCTTATATATCTTTAAGCAATTTAAATATGTGTGTGTTTATATATATTTAAATTTCAAAGTACATTTTAACAAGTAGTTCTACATAGATTTCAAAGTTTAGTAATGGTTTACAGAGCCACAATTTTAAGTTTTTCTTTCTAGATGCTCCAATATTAGTACTAGAGACTAAACGACCAATGTAATGATTCAGCTGTCATACTCATTTGTTAAATCTTATCTTTTCTGTTATAATGCCTCCTTCTTTGATCCTTTGCCCAATTTGTAGGGATATTAGGGTTATGCCCATTCCAGCAGTTTTCAAGTTGAAAGGGTGTGTAGATAATACAGGATAAGGGGATGGAATTAGATGATGTTCTTGGAGAGGCCAACCAAGACTTATCTGGCCTAGGAACCATCTGGAGGTTATAGGTTTCTGGAAAGTAAACTTAGTGCATGAAGCTTTTGTAGAATATAACATAGAGCCCTAGGTTTAACAAGAATGATGTTGGTTGGGGTTTGGCAATATTTCGCTGAAGCTTGCATAAATGTGCCCCTCTAGAATAGCCTCTTGACTCAGTATTTTAACTCTCTTAGCCACTGATACCTTACTTTGTTACCAGATCCACTTTAAAGACAACAGGGTAATATGTGAAAACTAAAGGACCAAGTGGTTCGATTGCAAGGTGGATGGAAAGAACTTTGGGATGGATGGCCAGGAAAATTTCAAAGACGGGAGGAACCTTCATTTTTAAGTGGCATGAAGGAATTAAGTTCTGGAGAGGGGAGCAGGTCTAAAGGTGAGAAAATGTGAGATGTGGTCAGAGAACGAAGATCAGTGTGAATGTAGTGGAGGATTTCTGCAACTGAGTAATCAGAGAATATGGTGGAACTGCATTTTGGCTCCATTGTTGCAGGGTTTAGCCTTGATCTTGGGGAGAATTTCCTGCTGGGCTTGTCATCCCAGTCAAATAGCACACAGCTAATGAGACCTGTGCACTTTCTAGTGCTCATAGTTTGGAGAGCTTAAGTGAATTGCCCCAGGTGACAGAGCCCTGAGGTGGGAGTGGGTAGAGCAAGGAATCTTCTAGCCTGTATTCTAAGGAATCTGCAGAGCTGTGCTTCTCTGAGAGTGGTCCCTTACTAACAGCAACACTATCATGTTGTACTGGAGGTGTTGGAAATGCAAATTCTTGACTGTCTGAGAACCCCTGCTCCAAGGCCTGAGCTCTGAACCAGGGAGTTATCTGGGATGTGAGGCAATTAGGGGAGTAGACTAGGCCAGTAAGCCATTTATTTAGGAGGCCTTGACAGTGTTCCCAGAGATGACAACTTAACAAAGACAAGGGCTTGGGAGGTATAAATCTGGGAGGGGGTCAGGATGCCTTAAAGCTTCAAGAATAGACAAGGCAAAGACTCTTAGAGAATCAGTTTTAACTGAAGATATAGAAAGGAACACTACTATTTTATTGTGAAAATGGAGTAGAAAGAAAATAAACATGAACATTTATGATAAAATATTAGATCTGAAAGAATCATCAGGTTTGTTAATGCCTCTTCAGAATATGCCAATAGAGGTGCCTCTCTTTTCTCCCCATTTTTTTTGCCTCTTGGATGAGGGCACTTTGATAGAAAACTTCGAATTACTGGATTGGGGCATTGTATTTGGAATTGAAAGAAGCAGTGGGTGTAGAAATATTGCAAATTAATATAACAGATTTTCTTGGAAAAATATTTCAGTGCCTACTATGTGCCAGTGTTGATAGTAGTGAAAAAAAAATTGGTGTTTTCATGGAACTTGGATTTTAGAGGGAAAAACTAGGCAAGTAAATAACATGTATTTGGAATTCAGGATTAAGTACAAAGGAAAAAAAATGAAAATGGAGTGAGCAGGGATTCAGCTTTAGATAGGGTATTCTAGGAACATGTCACTGAAGAAAGACCATGAAGGAGCGAGTTCATATGGATGTTGGGGGGAGGAGAACTTCCAGGCAGAGGGAACAGTAAGTGCAGAATTGCCTGTTTCACATGAGGGAAGGAGGTCAGTGTAGCTGGAGCAGAGTAAGTGCAGGAGCAGGGGGAGATGGAAGTCAGAGTTAGAGGGGCTGGGTCTTGGAGAGGCCATCAGAGTGTGTTCACTATGAGGACTTGGGCTTCTCTGACAAGTGTTCCAAGACACCCAGGTGGAAAGGCCAGGATAGCAGCTGGACTTGGGGGTTTTGCATTTAGTTTAGGGCTAAAGAGGAATTTGGGGTCAACACTGGGTAGACGGTATTTAAAACCACAAGACTAGATGGAGTGAGTACACATAGAAAAAAGATGATGGTGCCCTACTGCATTTATGTATTCATTTGCAGAGATGAGAGAAACAAGTAGTTGAGTGGGGAGTGCTATCAAAGAATAGTTGATGGCAGTGTGTAGCATGCTGTAGATTTCTTCCAGGAGGGAAGCGAGTTACACATGCAAGGTCCTAGATAGGGAGGAATGCAATCTACTCATCAATACTCTGCCTGCAGTTATGGGAGAGCAAGTAGAGAATATGGGTGCATTTGCTTACAGGATGGTGGGTAGGGTATGGGACCTTGGTGAATTTTTTCTTACTGTTGTGAGTTCTCTGTGAAACAGGGAGTGGATGAGAGCAGAAGTGGGGAAGCCTGTTGAGGAGAAACAAAAGGATGTGAAATAGGGAGAGGTGAGGGAGAGTAGTCCCCACTGGACTAGAGCAGCAGTTCTCTAAGGATTATCTGGGCTCAGGCAGTCCCAAGATTGTTTCAGGGGTCCTGTGATGTCAAAGCTGTTTTCATGATAATACAGAGATGTTTTTGCTTTTTTCACTCTCATTCTCTCACTAAGTGTATAGTGGAGTTTTCCAGACGTATGATTTTGTAACATACTGAATGCAGAAGCAGATATGAGAATCCAGCTGTCTTATTAAGCCAGACATTAATGAGATTCACAAAATTGGAAAACAGTACCACCCTTGTTGCTAAATTGTTTTGAAAAATATAGTGATTTTTAAAAATGAAGTTATGTATGTTAACATGTAGTATTAGGATTTTAAATGAATGAGTAAATATTTGAAAATTTTCAAATACTGATAGGACACATAAAAACAATCTCTTTGGTGTTCTCAATAATTTCTAAAAGTATAAAGAGGTTCTGAGACTAAAAAGTTTGAGAACTATTGGACTAGAGTATTGTAGTATCTGTTAGGTATAAGTTAAGGGCCCCAAAGAAGAATGTGACTGGATATGGGGAGAGGACAGGGTACAAATGAAGAGGAAGAGTTGAAGGTAGCTGGTTTTGAGCCTGGCAAAATAGTGGCCCCATTAATTGAATGGGAAAGTGTGGGCAGAGCTGTTGGGGATGGCAAGGAGATCAGTTGTAAGAATGCTGACTAGCATGCCACAGTGGGATCTGCTGGGTAAGGCTGCCCAGTAGAGCTTGGGAATGTGTCAAAGCCCAGAAGGAAGAGGCTCCCTCCCAGATGTACAATTGAAAGTATATGGAAGAGGGCTCTGGGAAGGGAGGTGGGGATGTGTTCGAAGAGCAGGGGGCAAAAACTGAGTATGTCTGTATCTAGAGGATGGAATACAGGAAAAGGAAACATTGTCCCAGAAGGTCCAGAGACAGTGTGGGGAGGATGCAGGTTGTCAGATGTAGATTTTTATGTAGATTTATTAACTATAAAGTAATTTGTAAAGAAGAAGCTGTTAAATGAAAATGTGTAAGATACCTTAACAACTCACTATAGCTGTCAGGTAATCTAAACCATATTTCTCACCTCTAAGTTGGTTTTAAAGTTGTGAATTTGGCATGTTTTATTTTCCTTGTGTCATGTTATGTTAATTTTAATGGACTTATTTAAACCTTTTGTAAACTGCTTATTATTGACATTTCTCTTGTTTCTTTCAGTAACTTGGATCCACTTACAGAAACTGTATCCTTTCTTTGAAAAGTTAAATGAAGACTTCCCAAGAGTAAAGGAAATGGAGTAAATAAAAAGTAGATGAGGATAGAGAAATTTTAAACCATGTAGGTCAGGAAATGTCATAAGCAACATTGGGGAGAAAAAACTGGGAAGAAGAGACATCTTAAGTCTGTCTGATAATCTGTTAGTATAATGATTTCATACAAATCTATAGTGTCACCGCTTCCCTGCCTGCTTTAGCTCTTGCTAGTACATAGGCTGTGTCCATAAGAAAGCTTAGGTACTTTGGCAAGATGGGCTGAAACTCTCTGATGTAAGCGGGTCTAGAGACAAGCAGTCCAGGACAGGTGTGGTTCACTGAAGTCGCAACTTATGAATTTCTGTGCAGTTTAACCACACTACCGTTCCCAGAGTGGCCTGTGTCTTCCTGTACCATGGGCTACCAGAATATAAAGGATCACGTCCCTGTTCCTGGTAGCAGGATGGACAGAAGGGAAGGAGGGAGTTCCCATCCCTTTTGAGGCACCTTCAGGAATGACCACATAAATAGTTCTGTAGATCACTGGCTAGACTTGCCTCATGCCATCATACCAGTCTGGCTATAAGGGAATCCAGGAATATGCTCAGCTTAAAACTGGGGCTTGTTACAAAAGCAAAGAAATAATTTTGGCTAACAAACATCCCTACAATGCTCCTCAATTGAAAAATGAGCAGAGATGTGTGAAGTTAGGGTACTCTGGGTTATGTTGCACTGACAAACAACCCCTACCTCTCATGGCTTAAAACTCAAAGTTGGATTTTTGGATTACGGTCTATGTCTACTGTAGGTGGATAGGAAGGTTCTGTTAACTGATAACAAAAGAGAGCATATGGGTATAAGCATTCGGTCTCATCATCCTAAAGACTTGTGAATTAAAAACAAGATAGTGTTTTCTTTCTTTCTTTCTTTTTTTTTTTTTTAGCTGTGTTCTTGTTTATTCATGTAGAGTCAGTATTTCCTTTCTGCTCATGTGTTTTTTCATTCCTGCATTTCCTTTTTTTTTTCTTTTTTACTGCAGTTTTGAGAAATTCACACACCATACAAGCCATCCAACCAGTGGCTCACAGTATCATCAGAGATGCCACGTTTTACCTATCAAACTAGCATGGGTTTAAAAAAATGCTAAAACCCAGTGCTGTAAGGACGAGGTGAGAGGAGCATTCTTATAAATTACTAGTGAGAATATAAATTGCTAAATCATTTTGGAAGACACTTTGTAATATATATATCATACTGAGTAATTCCATTTCTTGGAAGCCAAAATGGAGTATTTATGTCAGGTTGGTAGATTATGGGCTGTGGAGCAAATGTGACCTACTGCCTGTAGCTATAAGTAACGTTTTGCTGGAACACAAGCATACCTACTGCATGTTGATTACTTGTGACAAGAGAACATATGCCCTACAAAGGCTAAAATACTTACTCTCTGGTTCTTTACGGAGAAAGTTTACTGACCCCTGAGTTACAGCATTACAAAACAGGAGAATTATAAAACTAAAAATCTGGAGTAATATTCACAAGGAAATGGTTCAATAAATTATGCTGTATTATGAAGATTAAGAACATTGAGGGAAACTGGAAATGATGCTATCAGGAGAGAAAGATATTTAAATTACAGCCTGTCTGTTATAGCCAAATACTCTCCAGCAGAAAAATTAACATGGCTGCTTATCAAACAGAGTTGAGTGGAAATGACACAATTATTTATTCCAGTTTTAATTTATGGTTTTAAAGTTATGACTCATTAATCTCTCCATATTCATAAAAAGGGAAAAGGTTTTTGAAGAATTTTGAATGACAGAGTAATTTTACTAAATAGTATGGGAAAATAGGATGCAAATTAACTTATTAAAACTGACTGTAAAAGTCTCTTTGAAAGTAACCTGCTAGATCCTCCTGGTCTAGGCATCTGGAGGAGAGGTGGTTGTAGACTTTCAGTGTCTGGGTGGCTTGCAACGTTAAGGATATCCTTGAGGGGGAGTCACAATAATGGCTGTCCTTCAGAGGAGAGTTTGAAAAACTGAACAGGTTTTCCAGGAACATTTTTTAGGTATGATTGGTATTATCCCCTCAGAATTACATCAGCAAGCTAAAATTCAGAAGAATTATAGAAATAGATGCCCTGGGGTTGAAGAATTAAGCAATGAGGAAATTATTCAGGCATTCCTGAATAATTTACTATTTTTGATTCCCAAGTCAGCTTTTATTTGTGTTACTGGAAATGGAAAATTTAAATCAGTGGAGGAAGAAACCTGGGTAACTTGCCTCTAGAAGTACTAAGTTTTTAGTTAGGTTTTAAAGTTTTTTTCTTCACCTTCTCATGGCTGAAGCCCAAGTAGAATTAGCAGTAAGTGTATGGAGCATAATACTGTCATACCAAATGTGACACTTGTCACTCACAGCATAAGGAAAGGGAGTTAGACAATGAACAGATATTGTCAGATGATAAGTGCTGGGTAGACGTTTTCATCAAGTGTGAACAGTAGTGAAATAGATTATAGAAGAACCTTGGAGTCATGGTTATCTGCATTCTATTAGGTGATGCTGTCTCCATTCCACATTTGAGATTATGTTCAGAGAATTTCTTAATAATGTTTAAATATTTCATGTAATTGTAGAATTATAGAAATACATAGATCTGGGGATAAAGTAGCAGTTCATATACTTTTTAAAGGAAACTCACTTTTTTTTTAAGGAAATTCACTTTTATGAAAAACTTATTACAATTTACTACTTTTCACACTCCTTAACACAACTCTAGTATGGGATTCCTTTTTACTTACAGTACCTCGCTCACTGGCCAGAGTACTTCATCGTTGCAGAGGCACCTGGTGGGGAGTTAATGGGTTATAGTAAGTATAATACCACTGGTACTTTCTTGGGTGGGCAGTTCCGATTTTAATATAGGTTTCAATCTGATTATTTTAGATTGACTGCAGTCTGGGAAGCATATTTGTGATGTGCATAATTTTATTTCCTTAACTGATCTATGTTTTAGGCATTATGCTAGGTCCAGGAGATATGGCAGAACACCAAACTTATATGGTGTTGGTCTTCCTGGATCTTTCATTCTGTATTTCCATTAAATTTCTACATGTTTTGTTTGGTGCATAATGCAGAGATGGTAGCATCTTCATTGAATTAGTGTTACCAAAAATTTGGCAGTATGCACTGTCTCAATTATACCCCATACACATCACATACATATATATACACACATGAAATGTAACTGTTTTAAAAACATACATATTCTGATTCTTTGTTGAAAATAGTTGTTTATAGTATATAATTCCTTTTTTTTAAAACTTTTTCTAATTCTGATTCTAGAACTAGACTTACTATTAGATTTGCAGGTTAAAATAAAAGCACCAAATGACTTTAAATAGTACTTAATAATTAAGACCACCATTTGTTTCCTTTAAAGTAAAATTGTAACAATCATAATTATACATTTATGCATAAATCAGTGTGTTTAATTACTGAATACAATTTTTTTGTTGTTGGCAGTCATGGGTAAGGCAGAAGGGTCAGTAGCAAGGGAAGAATGGCATGGCCATGTCACAGCTCTGTCTGTTGCTCCAGAATTTCGACGCCTTGGTTTGGCTGCTAAACTTATGGAGTTGTTAGAAGAGATTTCAGAAAGGTGAGATTCTGCTTTTCAAATACTTAATGATTTTAAACCCTACCCACCTCATTTTACTCTTGGTGAACATTTATAAGATTTTTTTTCCCCTTTAGGCTGACTTTCTATTATACAATTTATAGGAATTTCATTTCACCCTCCAGTAGTCCTCACATCTATTCT
Organism: Tamandua tetradactyla; assembly: GCF_023851605.1. Classification (NCBI taxonomy): domain Eukaryota; kingdom Metazoa; phylum Chordata; class Mammalia; order Pilosa; family Myrmecophagidae; genus Tamandua; species Tamandua tetradactyla. The sequence continues at coordinate 40,404,548 of NC_135327.1, read as the reverse complement.
GTCAGATATTCAGAGCAGCATTATTGTCCCCATTGTGCTACTGATGTGCTACTTATCAAGGTCTTTAACATTGCTATGAAGCTTATGGTTTGCATTCTAAAATTTTCATATGTCCTGACATCCTTTAGAGCCTTTTCTCCTGCATTATTAGATCCAATCCAGGATATTGTATTGCACTTAATTGACATTGTCTGTTACTCTTTCTTTTAAAGAAAATATTGTGGAAGCATATATACAACATAAATTTTCCGATCTCAACCACTCCCAAACATACCATTCAGTAGGAGTTGTTATATTCAGTGTTGCACCATGCTTACCACCATCCATTACCAAAATTTTACCATCTCCCCAAACAGGAACACTGCACCTATTATGCATTCACTTTCCATTCCCTCTGTATTTTACTTGATTATCTCTGTGTGTTTGCATATTTTAACCTGTATTCAACTTGATGTCTTTGTGGGTTTGCACATTTTAGCTACTTCATACACTTGTAATCATTCAGTGTCTGTCCTTTGGTGTCTGACTTATTTCATTCAATAAAGATGTCTTCCATGTTCATCCATGCACTTGAACTTCATTCTTTTTTAAAGCTAGTATTCCATTGTATGTAGATTCCACATTTTGTTTATCCATTCATCTGCTGATGGAGGATATTTGGGTTGCATTCATTTTTTGACTGTTGTGAATAATGCTGCTATGAACGTAAGTGTGCAAACATCTGTTTGAGTACCTGCATTCAGTTCTTTTGGATATATACCTAGAAGTGGGATTGGCAGGTCATATGGTAATTCTATACTTAATTGTCTGAGGAATCGTCAAACCTGTTTTCCACAGTAGCCACACCATTTTATAGTCCCACCAACAGTGTACAAGGGTTCCTGTTTTTCCACACCCTTGCCAACCCTTATTGTTTTTTTTTTTTTAAGTAATAGCTATTCTAGTGGGTGTGATGTGGTATCTCATGATTTTGATTTGCATTTCTCCATTGGCTAATGATGTTGAGCATTTTTTCATGTGCTCATTGGCCATCCTTGGGACAAATGTCAATTCTGGCCAATTGGATTGTCTTTGGGTTATTGAGTTGTAGGAGTGCTTTATATATTCTGGATATTAAAACCTTATAAGATGGGTTTCCAGGTATGCCTCCTATTCTGTTGCTTGTCTTTTTACTTTCTTAATAAAGTCCTTATCTACACAAAAGATTTTAATTTTGATGAGATCCCAGTTTTTCCATACTGTTTCTGTTCCTCATGCTTTTGATGTAAATTCTTATTTAGTGTTAATTCCATTTTGCCAAATACAAGGTTCTGACAATATTATGTTTTCCTCATGAGTTTCATACTTTTAGTTCTTATAGTTACACTGTTGATTCATTTTGAGTTCATTTTTACATATGATGTGATGTATAGGGGTCCACTTTCATTCTGTAACATGTGGATATCCCATTTTCTTAGTCCCACTTACTGAAGAGACTTTCTTCATCAAGTAGAATTGCCTGCCTTGTCAAAAATCAGCCACTGATGTGTGGTTTATTTCTGCAGCCTTAATTCTGTTGTTAGTGTATAGGTCTGTCATGTGGATCACAGTTATGATTACTGTAATTTTATAATAAGTTTTGGTATCAGGAACTGTAAATCCTCCAATTTTATCTTCTTTTTCAAGATTATTTTGGCTATTCAGGGTCTCTTGCCTTTCCATATGAATTTCATGATTAGCTTTTCCATTTCTGAGAAGAAGAGCTGTTGGCATTTTGGTTGAGATAGTGTTAATTTTGTAAATTACTCTTAGTAGTATTGACATTTTAATATTAAGTCTTCCAGTCCAAGAGCATGGCTGTCTTTCCATTTATTTAGATTGTCTTTAATTTCTTTCAACAATGTTCTGTAGTTTTTCCATATATAAGCCTTTTACATCCTTGGTTAAAATTATTCCTAGCTTTCAGTTGCAGTTTTAGTTTGCTAAAGTTGCCACAATGCAATACACCAGAAATGGACTTGCCTTTATAAAGGAGATTTATTTAGTTACAAATTTATAGTTCCTACGAGGAAAGGTAACTTTCTTTCTTCTGGGTTTCTCTGCCACATGGGAAGGCACAAATGTCTGCTTACCTCTCTTGGCTTCTGGGTTCCATTAGCTTTCCTCGAGGCATTTCCTTTCTGCATTTCCAAACATCTGGGTCTGAGCTGAGGTCCTCTCTTCTGACCTCTCCCTTTTAAACCACCAACTAATTAAATTAAAGTCACTTATTGTGGAAGGCGCTCCCCTTAGTCTGCTGCAGATGTAATCTGCCATAGATGAATTTTACATGCTGATGATTTAAGTCCACAGCAACAGAACAATAGGGCACCATCATCTGGCCAAGTTGACACCTGAACCTAACTACTACAGTTGTTATTGTAAATTGAATTGTTTTCTTGATTTCCTTTTCAGATTGTTCAGTGCTGATGTACGGAAACACTACTAATTTTTACATATCGTTCTTGAACCTGCCACTTTCCTGAATTAGCTCTAGTAGCTTTCTTGTAGATTATTCTAGATTTTCTAATTTAGGATCCTCTCATCTATGAATAGGGATAATTTCACGTCTTTCCAATTCACATGTCTTTTATTTCTTTTTCTTGCTTAATTGCTCTGGCTGGTGCTTCCAATTCAATGTTGAATAGCAGTGGTGATAGTGGGCATCTTCATCTTGGTCCTTAAACTAGCAGGAACGCTTTCAGTCTCTTCTCATTGAGTATGAAATTAGCAGTGGGTTTTTCATATATGCCGTTCATCATGTTGAAGTTTTCTTCTATTTCTATTTTTAATGAAGAAAGGGCACTGGATTTTGTCAAATGTAAATTGGTGCTTTACATAAAGTATCAGTTTTGATGATCTTTTGTTTCTTAATTTTAGTAGCATGTGCAACCTAAAATTTCTCCCTTTAACTACATGCAAATATATAATTTAATGGTGTTCTTTACATTCACAGTATATTATATTATAGGTATGTACTACATTTCATTTTTCCATTCATCTGCTGATGGACACGTGGGTTGCTTCCATTGTTTGGCAAGTGTGAATAGTGAAGCTATGAACATCAATGTGTATGTGTTTACATTTCCACTAACAATGAATGAGTGTTCCTGTTTTCCACATCCTCTATTAGTTTGTTAAAGCTGCTGGAATACAATATACCAGAAATGGAATAGCTTTTAAAAAGAGAATTTATTAAGTTGCAGGTTCACAGTTCTCAGGTTATATAAATGTCCAAACTCAAGCATCCAGGTTAAAAATATCTTGGCTCAAGAAGGGTGATGGGTCTGGAACACCTCTGTCAGCTGGGAAGGCATGTAGCTGGCATCTGCTGGTGCCTTGCTCCTGGGCTCTGTTGCTTTTCAACCTCTGGTTTCCTCTCTAAACGTCTTTGGGTCTTCACTTAGTTCTTCCAGAATTATAGCTCTGGGTTCTGGGTTGCTTAGCATCTCATGGGAAGGTACATGACAACGTCTGCTGGGCTCTGCCCATGTCTACGTATCTGCTCTGTCAGCACTCCAAGCATCCCCAAACATCCATGTCTGTCAGCTCTGAACTGTATCTAAGGTTTCTTTAAAGTGTTACCCCTTTTAAAGGACTCCAGTATGAACTAATTGAGGCCCACCTTAAATGGGCAGGGCCACATCTCCATCTAACCAAAAGGCCACACCCACAACTGGGCCTGACACATCTCCCTGGAGATAATCTAATCAAAAGGGTTTCTACCCTGTGATACTGAATTAGGACATGACTTCTGGGATACACAATGCTTTCAAACTTACATACTCACAAACACTTGTTATTTTTTTATTTTATGTTTTTTAAATAAATTCTAGTGGGTGTAGAGTATATCTCATTATAGTTTCTATTTGCATTTCCCTGCTGGTTAATGATGCTGACTATATTTTCCTGTGTTTCTTTGGCATATGTACATCCATATATATATATCTTTCTGTGTATGTAATATATATATATATTTTTTTGTATAACTTAAGAGAAATGTTTATTTAAGTCTTTTGCCCAGTTTTTGATGGGGTTGTTTATGTTTTTGTTGAATTGTATGGCTTCTTTATGAATTGAGAAGGGATTGTTATTCTTACTTGAATGTTTCGTAAAATTCGTCAGTGAAACCATCCGCTCCTTGCCTTTTCTTTGTTGATAGTTGTTCCGATCTAAAATATACAATCCATCTAAAATATACAATCACTGTGTTCTAGTATATTCAGAGATGGGCATTCATCACCACAATAAATTCTAGAACATTTTACCCTAAAGAGGATTCTCTGTATTAAAGAGTTGCATATTTCATCCTCTGGCTTTCCCTCTAGTGACACAACTCTAAACTTTGCCTTTTCAACTATATCATTGCTGTTAAGTTACACTCACTATCATGTATTTCCATCACTTCTTCTGTCCATTTCCAAACATTTATAATCAGCTTTATTAAATATTCTGCACAAATTATCAGCTCTCCCTTCTCTGTCTTGATTCTATTTTCTGGAAACCTATGTTCTAGATCTTAACACTGTGAGTTTGCAAGTTATATTTAGTTCATATTAGGAACGTTGGTACATTATTTGTCCTTTTGTGTCTGACTTAATTCACTTAATGTCCTCAAGGCTGATCCATGTAGTCATGTGCCATGACTTCCTTTCTTCTTACAGTTATCCAGTCATCACTTGATGGACGAGTTGTTTTCATCTTTTGGCAGTTGTGAATAATGACACTATGAACATCATAGTGTCATATCATGTTGAGGAAGTTTCCTTCTTTCTTAAAAGTGTTTTTATCAGGAAAGATGCTGGGTTTTGTCAAATGCATCAAGTTGATGGGTGGTTTTCCTCTTTTGGTTTCTTAATGTGGTGTATTTCTACATTGATTTTCCTGCGTTGAACTACCCTTGCGTGTCTGGAATAAAACCCACTTGATCATGGTATATAACTCTTTTATTGTGCTGTTGGATTTGATTTGCAAGTATTTTGTTGGGATTTTTTCCTTTCTTGAAGTATCTTTATCTGTTTTTGGTATTAGGGAGATGTTGACTTCATAGAATGAGTTAGGGAGCACCCTCCTCTTCAGTGTTCTGAAGGAGTTTGAGAATTGGTATTGATTCTTTCTGCAGTTCTTGGGAGAATTCACCTGTTAAGCCATATAGACCTGGACTTAATCTCTTTACTTATGATTAGTTTTTTACGGTCTTCTGTTTCTCCTAGAGCCAGCATAGGTTATTTGTAGTTCTAGGAAACTGTCTATTTCTTCTAAGTCGCACAGTTTGTTGGTATAAGTTATCATATTATCTTATCTTTTTTTCTCACTACTTTTTTTTCCATTGTAATGATCTCCCTCTCATTTCTGCTTTTATTTATTTGCATCTTCTCTCTTTTTGTTAGTTTACCTAAGGGTTTATCAGTTTTATTGATCTTCTCAACCAACTTTTGGTTTTACTGATTCTTTTTTTTCCCCTCAATTTCATTTATTTCTGCCTTACTGTTTGTTATTTCTTTCCTTTTGCTTGCTTTTGGGTTTAGTTTGCTCTTCTTTTCTCTAGTTTCTCCAGGTATTCAGTCAGGTCTTTGATTTTAGCTTTTTCTTCCTTTCAAATGTAGGACTTTAGTTCTATAAATTCCCCTCAGTATTGCCTTTGCTGTTTCATAAGTTTGATATTTTGTGTTCTTGCTTTCATTCATCTTGAGATATACCAATATCTCTTGCAACTTCTTTTTGAGCCACTGATTGTGTTGTTTAACCTCCATAAATTTGTGCCTTTTCCAATCCTCTCCCTGTTGTTGACTTCCAGCTTCATCCCATCGTCAGAGAAAGTGCTTTGTATAATTATGATCTTTTAAAATTTATAAAGATCTCTTTGTAACTCAACACATGATCTATCCTAGAGGATGATCCATGAGCACCCGAGAAGGATGTGTATCTTGCTGTCTTAAGGTACATTGTTCTGTAGGTCTGTTACGTCTAGTTCATTTATCAAATTATTCAACTTCTCTAATTCCTTTTGATGTTCTGTCTATTGATGTGAGTGGTGTACTGCAGTCTCCAATATTATTGTAGAAAGGTCTATTTCCCCCTCTGGGCATTGCTTTCCTAACTCCTGTGATATGGAGGGGATAACTGTATTTACTTCAACTGTTTTACCTTTGGTTTTTACATGCCATATCTTATTTTTTTTACTGTCGTTTTGCCTTGTTAGTTACCCTTCTTGATAGATCATTTTCATTTCCACCCTCTCCTCCATGCCTCCCTCTCAAGGTCTTCTTCTGTCAGCCTGCAGGGATTCCTTATTTCTTATAGGGCAAGTATTTCTTGTAGGGCAGGTTTGTTAATGAACTCCCTCAACTTTTGCCTATCTGAATATTTTAAACTGTCCCTCAATTTTGAAACATCTTTGCTGGCTAGAAAATTATATTGCTGGCATTTTTTCTCTTTCAGTATCTTGAATACATACTACTCACTGCTTTCTCATTTTCATGGTTTCTGGTGAGAAATTGGCACTTAGGCTTATTGAACTTTGGTTGGGAGGCTTTTGATGACTGAATCTCTTTAATATTTATTGGTCTGTTATAATTTTGTGTTTCTTCTTTAGTCAGACTAAGTTTAGGTAGTTTGTGTTTTTCTACTAATTTGTCCATTACATCCATGTTGGCAAATTTGTTGGCATGATACCTTTTTTTTTTTCTTTTGCATGAGCAGAAACCGGGAATGGAACACAGTTCTCTGGCATGGCAGGCGAGAACTGTCTGCTGAGCCATCATGGCCTGCTCCAAAATATCATCTTATAGTTCTTTCATGGTAGTAATGCTACCTTTAAGCCCTTCATTTTAATTTTTGTCATTTGGGAACTCTCTTTTTCTGATTTTTTTCAAATGAACTTATAGTTTTATTAATTCTGTTTTCTATTTCATTTATCTTCACTCCATGTTATTTCCTCCCTTGTGCTCACTTTGGGTTTGCTTTTTTCTAGTTCTTCCAGGTGTGAAGTTAAGTTACTGTTGTGAGATCTTTCTTTTTAATGTAAGCATTTAGAGCAATAAATTTCCTTCTTAGCACAGCTTTTGCTCTATCTTATTAGAATTTTCATTCTTAATTGTCCCAAGATATTTCTTACTTTCTCTGTGATTTTGTGTTGATCTGTTATAAGAATGTATTCTTTAATTTCCACATATTTGTGAGTTTTCCAGTTCTCTCTTACTGACTTATAGCTCTACTGCATTGTAGTTGAAGAAATTACTTTGTATATTATTCAACCTTTTTGGATTTCTTGAGATGTTATTTGTGACCTAACACAGGTTGTATCCTAGAGAATGCTCCTTTTGCAGTTGAGAAAAATGTACATTCTGCTGATGTTTGACAAGTGTTTTATTTATGTCTACTATGTAGTTGGTTTATAGTGCTGTTCTTCTGTTTCCTTACCGATCTGTTCTATCCATTGTCAAAAGTGGTCTATATAAATCTCCTACAATATACTATAGAATCATATATTTCTCCCTGCATATCTACTAATGTTTGCTTCATATATTTTGGTGCTTTGCTGTTAGGTATATATATATATGTTTATAATGGTTATATCTTGGTTAATTATGTTGGCAATGTGTAGTGCCCTTCTTTCTCTGCCCCTTTTGTTTTCAATGTTTTTACCACTATGGCAAACGTTCCCACATGCTCTGATCACACTGCCCTAGCATCTCAGTAATTTTTTCATTAGTGCCCTAGGCCAAAATAAGTATCTAACAGCTCAGTATCTGGCAGTTATGTTCTCACAGCTTAATAAGTATTTGTGAATAATAGTTTGTGTTTGGAAAAAAATAGATTGAAAGGAAAAATATTTTTATGTCATTCTTAAATAACTACAGCTACCTACTAATGAATGGGATATGTGAATTATCTTAGGCATTGACAACTTCTTAAATCTTGGGGCAGTTTCTACTTAAATTCCTGTTTCACATGGATTTCATGTGGTGCTTAACAAGTTGTCAAGCTGCCATTTCTTTCTTCACTCTATATGCCTACAAGCGTAGTAGGAAAGAGAATAGTTGCTAAGAACGGCTCGAGGCTCAATTTCTCCTAAATTTAAAAAAGATTAATGGCTTGGCAAATGCTCTGAACCAAGTTGGGGGCAAAAGAAACTTGAGCTCATTCAGAGAAGAGAGGAAACAGCATTAGCTAAAAAAAACCCCACAATTTTAGTCTTTAAGAACTGTCAAAAATTTCCAAGGGAAAGGGAAAAAATTTTTAGCATATTACAGCTTACACACATTTGTGAATTACATAAATTATTAAAAAAGAAAAATGTATTTGGCATCCATCTTGCATGTATATAGTTTCACAAATTTATAGGACAAATTCTTTTTCTTTTTGAGTAGAAAACTTAAGTTTCTAAACCTTCCTTATCTTAGAAGAGTTGCTAACATTTAGTGTTTGTATCTGAAAGCAAAGGAGGATAGAAAAAAGTAATTAAACTGGCAAAACAAAAAGGAAGCATGAAATAAAATGGTAGCTATGAATCTAAATATTTATCAGTATTTATAACAAACTGTACATGGACCAAAAGACTCCAGAAATCATTCTATGTACAGGAAATGAAAGACTGAAAATAAAGAAATTTGTAAAAATTACCATGAAAACTCTAATCTAAAAATTGGTATATACAGTTCAAGGTAGTAATTATTTAGCAGTGTAAAAAAACAGTCACTGTATAGTATAAAAGGTTAAATTCATCAGATCTAACAGTTAAAATTTTTATGTACCTAGTGACATAGATTCAGATTCAAAGTGAAAACACAAATAACTACAAGGAGAAATAGCAAATCATCATCATCATCATCATCATCATCATCATCATGGGAGATCTTCATATACCTATTTCTAATTGATAGAACAATTAGGGAGAGATTAAGGTTACAGAACAGGGGTTGACAAACTTTCTGAGTAACAGAGGAAATATTTCAGGTTTTGTGTGCCACAAGAGGTTTTGTTACTTTTTTTTTTTTAAGAATAACTTTCAGAATTATAAAGACCATTCTTCAATCCAGAGCAATACAAAAATAAGGTTGCAAGGCAGACCCTTGTCTTAAAGAATTCCAGCTGGTAGCCAAAAATCTGTCCACAAAGAAAACTGGCTTTTCAGTAGTTATCACACAGACGTTTACACAAACCAAGAGGGAATATTCTTCAACTTTTTCCTAGGTGTGAGAGGAGAAATGTGAGGAAAATCTCATTCTAGGTTGCTTAAAAACTAAAAAAAAAAATCAAAATTAAAAAGTCCTTTGAAGATAACATAGGAGTATCATTTCCACGATCTCAGGATAGAGAATTTCTTAAACTAGTCCCAAGAAACAATAACTAAAGGAAAGGTTCAGACACCCAACTTCATTGAAGTTAAGTACCTCTGTTCATCAAAAGATAACACAAATTAGACTATTTGCAAAAACAGTGTTGTATATCCAGAATACATAGAAGACACAAAAAGAAAAATAGGGAAGACCAACAAATACTGTACAAAAGAAGAAATCCAAATGGCTACTACATGTAAAAAATATGTCCAGCCTTGTTACAAATCAGAAATGCAAGTTAAAAATCACGCTGAGATTTGGACTGGAGTCTGACTCACTTCGGTGAGAGTGTAACTTGGTCCCATCAGTTTGGAAAACAAATTGGCACTAATAAATTTGAAGGTGTGCATGCCCTTGTGACCCAGCAATGGCCTTCCCTAGGGACCTTTAAGTACTACCCCATGAGGCACACTACAGGAATATTCAGAGCAGCAAAGTTTGTAACAGCAAAATCTAAAAATGTTTTTTGAGAAAACCATGGGAGACTGCACAGGAGTGATCATTGACAGCCTCCAGCTACACACGAGGCAGAATCTCACAATGTTGACTGACAAAGAGTATATAAAAAGTAAGATTCCAGGGGGTACAAGGGGGTAGTTCAGTGGTAGAATTCTTGCCTGTCATGCAGACCTGGTTTGATTCCCAGTCCATGCACTCCCCCAAAAAACAAATAAGCAAAATGTGACTCGACCATACAGCATACACACACACAAAAAAGTAAGTTTCCATCTGTATAAAACTCATAAACAAGAGAAACAAAACCATAAGAAGTGGCAAATCTACAGCAGAAAGCAAAGAGATGATCATCACAAGAATCAGGACATGGAGCCCTCTGGGTGACCAGGGGATGTTATAGGCCAGAAGGCTCTGAGTGCAGTGGTCCAGTCCCATAGTTGCAATGGGGAAATGGCCACCTGGGCCTTTGCTTCATGGTCTTTCATCAGTACTACGTGTGTATGTGTGGGCTGAAATGCTGTATGCCATGAAAAATTTGTAAAATGAGGTCAATTACTATGACCATAAAACACAATAATTAAGGCAGGAAATGTAGTTGTGGTTAAATGCTTTTGGGGGGTTAACTTTTAAGAAAACATGTAGTTTTGAAATATTAGTATGCAAAGAGAAAGTCATCTTTTTGTACTGCAAAATAATCCTAAGTAGCAAAAATTGATATGATGATGCAATCTGTTGCAAGATCCCATTATTACCATTCTATGAAGAGTAATCAAAGTAAAAATATGTTGTCTTTTAACATACATATCTGTCTATTTTCTAGTGCTTCTCACATTCTAACCTTCTGCTTTTTTTTTTTCTTTTTCTTTCTTTTTTAAAAAGAAAGGGTGGATTTTTTGTTGATCTTTTTGTAAGAGTTTCCAACCAAGTTGCAGTCAACATGTATAAGCAGTTGGGCTACAGTGTATATAGGACGGTCATAGAGTACTATTCAGCCAGCAATGGAGAGCCTGACGAGGATGCTTATGGTAAGCTCCCTTCCCAAAGAGGCCAAAGCACTTACATACATTCCACAGACTGTTATTTTAATATAAATTTGAAAGAGTCATACTGAAGGGTATTTGTTGACCTTAATATTTCAAATTTAAACTATAATATAAATATAGTACAAATACAAATATAATCTTGTCTCTGCTAACCTACCTTTAATTTACATCAAATAACTGGTGGTCAATTTCTGTAAATTAGTAAGATTCTTTTGAAAGAACATTTGTGTGATGAGCTGAATCCCAGATGGGGTTTGGTTAGCATCTTTTGTACTTAGAATTAGGAGTTTTATTTACAAATATGTTTGTTTCTTCTAGAATTTGTGGAAGTGGATGTAGGGAGCAAAACCTGTTATGGTAACTTTACTTTAAATTGTATATAAAATGTGCTTAGATTTGGATACTTACATTAATTTTTGCTTCCTAACAGACATGAGGAAAGCACTTTCCAGGGACACAGAGAAGAAATCCATCATACCATTACCTCATCCTGTGAGGCCGGAAGACATTGAATAACCATGGGCAGTGGTTCTTAGGCAGATGCTCCAGATATTTTATGGACAATATTATTTTCATTGGATGATCCTGGAGCTCTATTAGGAGAAAAGTAATCATTTAGGTCTTAAAGATGCCAGGAAAATACAGGCTATTACTTTAAATACTGTCGTTAACAGTCAGCAATATTGACCTTCTAAAGCTGTTCACTATAATAAAACTCAATCAGAAAGATTAGGAGGAAATATTCCACTATCATGGTTCACAGTATTCACTGTATCTTAGGGAAAAAACCTGCTCCAGCTGCCTCCTAAATTCTGTGCCTGAGAACCACTGCTGCATATATGTATTTTTTTTAATCTTCTATTGAAATTGTTTATTGAAGCTTTAAAAGCATATATGAAATCTATAAATCTAAGATGTATAATAAAATACACATTGACTCTGAATATCTTCTGGAAGTTTGTCACTTATAAAACTAAATCAGAATTGAGAAAGTTCATCATTTAGGATATGTTGTTCCTCTTAATTATTGGTTTATATATAAAACTTTTTAATGCTTATTTGAAAGAATTTCTGCCATGCATGGTAAATTCTTTCCAATTACTTATTTTCATAGCCCCTGGTTTTTTTCTTTGCCTCATCTCACAATACGTAGCTTAAATCTCACCTTTTCTGAAAATGCTGAAGTTTCTTTTTAAAAAAGCTTTGGAAGAAAGTACCTAATTACTAAAGAAAACCTATATATTCAGACCATAGCCCAACCACATATTTACATGTGTAGTTTCATCACGTGTAATATCTGAAAATATTCATCCAGTCAGTGAAAGAAGAAACTAAAGAAAAATCTACAAAAAATGATTACTAAAAACCTTTTACTTTTGAAAGGACTTTTTTTGGTGGAATTGACTATGGGAAAAAAAATGAATCCATTTTTTACTCTCATGAGAACATAACATTTTCCTTCATGCATTTAACACTGGCACTTACTAGAATCTGTTATGAGTTACACTGAGAACACGAGGTATTTTTTTATACATGAACTGTAAAGAGACCTCAAAATTCTAAGAAGATTCCATGATTAGTCATTTACAGTATCTTGACCTGTTTTCACCCCTGGACTCTGCAGACTTAAATCATGTTTAAGGACATTAAAATCACAAATTCTTTTCCTCAGTAACCAGTACTCAACAGTCAACTGATTTTTGACTCCCCGGCACAGAACGGGTCAATCCATGGCTGAATGTGGATTTGCCCCTTATCCTAATGTCCCTATTTTCTTCTGCCCTCAAATACTGTGTCTTATTTCCAAGACACAATTTAGTGACACTATTGGCTAGTTTTTACCCCTCTGGGTGCTTAGTAAGTTTGCAAATTAATAGCTTGGACAGTGAACAAAACACTCAACATCTGAAAAATACAGGCCAGGTTTAAAGAAAACAAACTCTCAAATCAGTTTCCAAGCGAGTATTTTTCTGGTTAAGAATGTGCACACACCTATAAGCAAATATGCTACTTTAACTTTCATCTTTTAGCATAATTTTCATCATTTACCTGAGGTGTTTCTGCACATGGTCTAAACCAAGGCTAAGTTTAACGGGTCAGGTGTTAGAGGTAAACATTTTATACTACAGCACACTGGGAGATGCTCATCAGTACATTCTAGGTAAAGATGATTCCATTGTCTGGTAAGTTTGGGAAACATGACAGTATCTCTACTGAAGATTAGTAACATATAGTAAAAACTCAAAAGGCTGGATTAACATGGTTTAACTTATCTGAACAGAGGACATCTCTTTCGCAGCAGACTTACTATCCTTTAAAAAAAGCATTACAAATATCAACCAATTTGAGAGCATAAGTGAAAACTGACTAAAATATTCTAGGTAAAAAAGACCTTGTTCAGAAATAAAGTCACTGTCAATTATTTTCCAAGTTGTGTTTTAAAAATCATTTAGTATTACAAGCATTATTAAGATGTAAAGATATACACAAGTTAAAAGTAAGCCAAGCACATTGAATTCTACAAGGAACTAACATATTTCAGAAGATGGCTGGGAATGAACAATTAATGAGTACCTATATATGCTGGACATATTCCTTTTCTAATTTAATCTTCAGAATAGGCTGGCAAAGTAATATCAGACTCATTTTGAGAAAAGTAAAAATAAAGGTTAATAATATATTACTAAGTGGACAGCTAGGAAATGAACTCATGTCTGTGACTTTGAAAACCCAAAAGAGTTAATAGCTTTGAGAGGAATGCATAAAACATCTTTACAAAGAACATGGGCATCAAAAAATGATACCCTAAAAGTTATTGTAGGGCAGTGCGACAGTGACTCAGTGGGAGAATTCTTGCCCGCCATGCTGGAGGCCTGGGTTCGATTTTTGGTGCCTGCGTAGACTTTAAAAGATTTGCAGTTCCATCTAAAATAGAAGCTAAGCATTCCCTAATTAGATTTTCTAATGTACAACATGGGTGCACTGGCTTGAAAAGTTAGGCATCAGATAAATCCAACAGGTAAAACGTTCCTTTATTTGCAATCTCCCTCCCCTAACTCTAACCCAAGAGCATTTTTAAAATAATTCAAAAGTATCTGTCAAAGAATTCCAATCAATTCATTACTGGTAAAATATACAAAAACTTACAGGAGTCACAAGAGTTCCAAAGTACTAATTTATAAAAATAAAATACTTAATATGAAAAAAAAAATCAGGATTCACTCTCATCAATGTCCTTATCTGGATCTTGCTCTGCAGCCTCCTTTTCCTGTTGCTGTTTCTTCCAAAGTTTGGCCATGGCCAGGAGTTTGAGGTTGGGTTGGTTGGCAGCATCTTCTGGAAAGATGTAATCATAGTATTCCTCCCAGCCTGCATCAGACTATAGAAATAAACAAAAGATATGCTAACTCTTGTGCAACAGGACTGAATATAAAAACTCAGAAATGAACAGCACAATAAGACCTAACTAATAACAATTATGTTAAACACTGAGTGAAGCTGAATGTGAGACTATAGAGGGAGGAGGTCTGGGGGCATAAATGAAATCAGAAAGAAAGATAAACGATAAAGACTGAGATGGTATAATCTAGGAATACCTGGAGTGTATAATGATAGTGACTAAATGTACAAATTTTAAAAATGTTTTTGCATGAGGAAGAACAAAGGAAGGTCATTACTGCAGGGTGGTGAAAATAGATAGTAGTTAATATTTTAAAATTTCAACTTATGTGTGAGACTAAAGCAAAAAATGTTTATTTGGTACAAAATTTATATTTTGACTAGTGCATTTCCTAATATAACTTATGTAGATAGCTTGGTTGAACACCATAAGTACATGGAACCTTGGGTAGGACATGAGATTTTGTTGGTTTGTCCACAGTGATGCCCCGATAAAATCCAGAGTGATTTAATCAGTGAGTGGAAAAGTATTTGCAAAGTCCCCTTCGGAGAATGGTGAGAACGGGGGAAAACTCAACCTTCCCAAGTTGAATTCTTGATATTCTCACAAGCAGTGTGGAAAATCAAAGCTAAAGGCTGAGCCCCCAGTCTTGGGGTTTGTTCATATGAAACTTAACCCCACAAAGGATAGGTCAAGCCTACTTAAAATTAGGCCTAAGAGTCACCCACCCCAAGAGAACCTCTTTTGTTGCTCAGATGTGCTCTCTCTCCAGCCAACACAATGAGCAAACTCACCACCCTCCCCCTGTCTATGTGGGACATGACTCCCAGGAGTGTGGGATAGGAAGTATGGGACTTCCTGGCAATGTGGGATGGATATCCTAGAATGAGCCGAGACTCAGCATCAAGGGTTTGAGAAAAACCCTAGGATGAGCTCAGACTCAGCATCAAAGGATTGAGAAAACCTTGACCAAAAGGGGGAAGAGTGAAATGAGACAAAATGTCAATGGCTGAGAGATTCCAAACAAAGTCGAGAGGTTACCCCAAGGTTATTCTTACGCATTAAGTACTATCACCTTGTTATTCAAGATGTAATGGAG
Source organism: Tamandua tetradactyla (assembly GCF_023851605.1). Lineage (NCBI taxonomy): Eukaryota > Metazoa > Chordata > Mammalia > Pilosa > Myrmecophagidae > Tamandua > Tamandua tetradactyla. The sequence goes on along the minus strand of NC_135327.1, from coordinate 40,389,191 downwards.
AGGCTGGAGGGAACTGCCTGAAAATGTAGAGCTGTTTTCCAGTAGCCATATTTCTTGAAGATGATTGCATAATGATATAGCTTTCAAAATGTGATGTGTGATTGTGAAAACCTTGTGTCTGATGCTCCTTTTATCTACCTTGTCAACAGACGAGTAGAACATATGGAATAAAAATAAATAATATGGGGAACAAATGTTCAGTAAATTTAGTTTGAAATGCTAGTGATCAATGAAAGGGAGGGGTAAAGGGTATGGTATGTATATATATTTTTTCTGTTTTCGTTTTATTTCTTTTTCTGTTGTCTTTTTTTATTAATTAATTAAAAAATAAACAAAATAAAACAACATACATAATCAGTAATTCACAATATCATCACTTAGTTGCATATTCATCATTTCTTAGAACATTTGCATTAATTCAGAAAAAGAAATAAAAAGACAATAAAAAAAGAAATAAAACAAACACAGGAAAGAAAAAAAAAGATTATACCTACCATACCCCTTACGCCTCGCTTTCATTGATCACTAGTATTTAAACTAAATTTATTTTAGCATTTGTTCCCCTTATTATTTATTTTTATTCCATATGTTCTACTCCTTTGTTGACAAGGTAGATAAAAGGAGCATCAGACACAAGGTTTTCACAATCACACAGTCACATTGTGACAGCTGTATCATTATTCAATCATCCTCAAGAAACATGGCTACTGGAACACAGCTCTACATTTTCAGGTCTGTTGTCTTTTAATTTCTTTTTCTGAATTGATGCAAATGTTCTAAGAAATGATCATGATGATGAATGAATATGCAACTATGTGATGATAATTGTGGATTACTGATTATATATGTAGAACGGAATGATCAAAATAGGAATGTCTATGTTTATTTAGTGTTTTTTTGTATTTAAAAAAATAGATATGTGACATTTTAAAAGGCAAAAGCGGGTGAAATTAATTTCAATAATATGTTTTATTAAATTCAATGTATTAAAATGCTAACACTTAAAAAAAAAAAGATATGCTAACCTGTGGCTGAAATACCCATATTTCAGTTACTTTAAAATAGAGAATTTTCACTGAGAAACCCAGAGTCCTAATACAATTTATCAGATGTTTTTACAAAATGTCATCTTCAGAAGGAACAAGGGCTAGGGCTGAAAGTTTGGAAATGAACTGGCTTGATGGAAAAAAATTCTAGAAATCTAAGCACAGTCCCTCTACAGTCAACCAAGATGACACCTGGAGTTGTCTCCAACTTACAGTCTAATGTTTAAAATGTTAAATGATTTTGTAAAATTTACTAAGTATTTACCCAGTACCCAAAGCCATAAACCTATGCATTATTATTCTGTCTCCTTGCCTTCATTCCCATCTCCAATCACTGATTTCACTTCCCAAACATTGCTCTAACATAAACCCTGCTCTAGTTTACCTTCCACACTTGCTTGTTAGTTTATGACAACAGCTTCCTCACTGATCTTTCCTCCAATTTAGGACCCTGGAGTCTGCCTACAGGTGGTACCTGCCATGTATCCATACAGTGACCTGGCCACATCATTTTGTGCTTAAAAGCTTTCCATGATTCCCACAAACTCCTTCAGATATCTTACAAAGTCTTCTATGGATTGGCTCTTACCTAAAAGTTCAGTTTCACTTCCCACCACCCGAACTTCTTGCTTATTGTTTCAGAAATCACTTCATGTAGTTTCAGCAATCAACTGCCATGAAGAAGCTTTTGCCAAACCCCTCACATTCTGCATCACCAGCAGGACTACAGGTATTCCCATAGTATTCAGATGAAATGTCCCTACTCCAAGTTGTCTGCTCCATGATAAGACTATACATATGCCATGTAAAAGCAGGTATTTCAAAGCCAAATTTCAAATTTTTATTCACTTGATATGAGATGAAGTGCTCCAGGAGCTCAGTTCTTACCCCATCATCAGCCTGGACTTTTCTTCTCTTCTTGACTTTCTCTGGCATGAGTTTATCCACTCTCTCCTTATCTGATACGGCTCCAAATTCATCTTCAAAGCCTCGCCAAGATTCCAGCAACATTAGTCTCTCTTCCTTTTCTTCACAGTTTCGCATGGTTTTGTTAGCCTCTTCATAAATTTGCCTGCATTTAGCCAAACTTCCTTCTTTCCCTGAAGTCAGCTCAAATTGAGCAAAACTGATCCATACCTAAAAAAAAAATGTATAGAACCAAATGAACCATGTCATTCAGAAGTTAATAATGTAATAACAGTAAAGCTAATATCTAGCTAATGACATCTGAACATACTAACATGTCCACCTCTAGTATTCCATAAAACATAACATACAAACAAACTCTATATCTAATTAGGTATCTGAAATAAGGCTTACAATCCTGACAAAACTTAAACTTTTTTTTATCCCGAATCAATGTGATAACTAAGCTCTTCACGTGAGGCATAGACGCAGTCCTGGTATAAGCTTACTAGTCCAAAGTCCTCTGAAACTCACAGGTTCTAAGAGCAAGGAAGTCATCTGAACTGAATTAAAGAGGAAAAAAAAGCCATACAGTATAGTATTTTCTTTATCTGGGGACTGCAGCTTCAAATAAAACCAAAAGAAAATCTAGAGAGCACAGGATACCTTGACATGTTGTGTCCGCTGAAGCAATCGTCTGTAAAGATTTCGTGTTCTTTCAGTTTCTTCCTGTTCAACTTCAAAATCAATATATGATTTCCAAAGCACCTAAGAAAGAATACAATGTGTCATTATTGACATTTAGAAAGCAATATTTCCCTATCCAGAGCACAGCAGCATGGCTATGAGTCTAACCTACATACAGAGATCTAGAACTCTCTTTTTTTTAAATTATAAACAATGAATAAACACACAAACATTCTCGACACGGGTACAATCAATGGCTCACAATATCATCACATAGTTGTGTATTCATCACCATGATCATTTTTTTGAACATTTGCATCTCTCCAGCAAAAGAAAGAAAAAAGAAACAACTCATACATGCCATACCCCTTTACCATTCCCTTTCACTAACCACTAGTACTTCAATCTACTCAATTTATTTTAACCTTTGTTCCCCCTATTATTTATTTCTTATCCATATTTTTACTCATCTGTCCATACCCTAGATAAAAGGAGCATCAGACACAAGGTATTCACAATCACACAGTCACATTGCAAAAGCTATATCATTTACAATCATTTTCAAGAAACATAGCTACTGGAACACAGCTCTACAGTTTCAAGTACTTCCCTCTAGCTACTCTGATACACCATAAACTAAAAAGGGGATATCTATATAATGCGTAAGAATAACCTCCAGAATAACCTCTCGACTCTGTTTGATATCTCTCAGCCACTGACACTTTATTTTGTCTCATTTCTCTCTTCCCCCTTTCAGTCTAGAAGGCTGTCTCAATCCCGTGATGCTGAGTCCCAGCTCATTCTAGGATTTCTGACCCATTTTGCCAGGGAGGTTTACACCCCTGGGAGTCACGTCCACGTAGAGCGGGGGAGGGCAGTGGGTTCACGTGTCGTTTTGGCTGAGAGTGAGGCCACATATGAGCCACAAAAGAGGTTCTCTGGAGGTGACTCTTAGGCCTAATTTTAAGGAGGCTTAGCCTATTCATTGCAGGGATAACTTTCATAGGGAAAACTCCAAGATGGGCTCAGCCCATTGATTTGGTTGTCCCCATGCTTGTGAGTAGACAGTGAATTTTCCAAATAGGGAAGTTGGATTTTACCCTGTTCTCCCTATTCCCCCAAGGGGACTTTGCAAATACTTCTTTATTCACTGTTGAAATCACTCTGGAATTTACTGAGGGATCTAGAACATTTACTGAACTAAAGGACAGATGGCATATAGCTAAAGTACATGATATCTGTATTTACAAGCAGGCCAAAACAGGGCTAGAATTCTGGAATATAAGAAAATAAAGGGATTCAGTTCATTTTAGGATACTCTGTCAGTTTTTTCAAGTACTGAACTTAACAAGTAGAGCTGAGAAACTTGTCAGAGTCTCTTAGGCACCTTTCACGATCCTACCACATGCAAACGAACTTCTGAGAGGAATTTAGGTCTAGATTAGCCAGTATGTACTGTTCTTGTCTCCAGTGGAAATTTCTGTTAGCATCTGACTTCAATTCAGTATGCATTCACTGAACAGCTGCCCCCAGTCTGCCAGGGCACAGGATGAATAAGATATGGCCCTAACCCCTGGGAGCTGGTAATCTGGTAGAGGAACTGAGGCAGACTGGTGGAACCTAACGTGCTGAGGTGAGGCCCAAACCATCAAATGCAATGTCATATCAGTGCAAGATCAACGAAACAGTAGTGCTGAGCTCTGGGTCCTGCAAGATTTTCATTCTTAGCTGTGGTTTGGTGCCCCCTTGTGGCTCAAACTTAAAATATTGAAGGTACACAGGTCCTGTTCCTGACCAAGACTTCCAGGACCCGGGCAGTAATTCCAGGAACACCCTGGTTTAGTTGGAGTCCCTTTGTTGATTCAATCTAAGCAACACTATGCCAGGAGAACCCTGGGACCTGCAGTCCCACCCTCCATCTTCCTTACTTTCCAGAGGGGGTTGCGTGCTAATCTCTCCCTGCCTAGCTTTCTCTTTCCTATGCCCCTCAGTCCACACTGTTGGAGAAGGGGAGGAAGGCACCAATCACCTTTCACATTATATCCCAATACATTCTGGGAGTTTGCTACACTCTGGGATTTGAGTATAGGGCTGCTGTTCTTCCTTTAGATCCTAAAAACAGCAACCCCTGTTCTGAGTAGAAAAGACTATGGTTAGATGGTCCTACACTCTAAATGGCATATACATTCAGCTGCTATCTAAAGGATACAAGAGAGGCATCTGACAGAAAATCACATCCTGCTCAAGGTCCTCACCTCTGGCATGTCAAGGCGTGGCTGGCTGATGGCCAGCTCGTAGATTGCCCGGGCTCTCTCAATATCGCCAAGGATCGTCTCCAATTCTGCAAATTTAATCCAAGAGGTACAATTTTCAGGTCCAAATTCCAGGAACTTTTCATAAAGCTTCCGGCATCTGTCAAATTCTCGAAGCTGTAGCTCCAATTCTATATAACCTTTAAATAACTTGTTCTTTGGACATTTGCCTATGGAAGTTCCCTGGAAAATAAAATGACCAAGCCACTGTGACACCTCAGTAAATTCAATCTGTACAGAGACATTATTGGCCTGTCCCTAGAAACTGGTTTTTTTTTTTGCTGAGGAAGTCTCTTGTAGAGTAAACAGGGCAAGGAATTCTTTCCTCCCATGGTATCACACACTGTTCATACTAGTTTGTGATGAAAAGCTAAAGGAAACCTGTCAGCTGTCAAGAGGGTCAGCTTACTGGTATCATTCAGCAGGGACAGTGTTCCAGAAATGTCTGAGCAACTATTCTGGATTTTACTTAGTTTCTCAGGATTTCTTAGGGAATGTATAAAAATACACCGAAAATTTAGCACACACTTAGACTAGTTAACTCTAGTCTGAGTAAAGATCTGGCAGATGGAAGATATAAGTTTCCTACACTGAAAAAGAATGTTTATTTGCCCTAGGTAATAATAATAATCTAACCATTGTCACCCAATTTTTATTCTAAGGCTGTGTGTTTTTCAATGTCTCAGACTATAAAGGCATAATGGTTCTGTTTCTTTCCTAAAAGGAACTAGACAACTTGTTAGCACTAAGATTTCAATTTCCTTCCTACAGAACTTAATGATGCTTCTTGATCCTTTCTTTACTTACCAAAGCTCTTCTGGCAAATGGTAAATTTTTCTGTCTTATTTCAAATTGTGCATACAGTAACCACATTTTGGCAAATGTGAACTAGAAAAGAAAAGCATAAAAACATCTAGCTGAAGAGACAAATTCAAACTGAGTTAAATTACATACAAATTAATAAAAGGCTACCAGCAATTGGATATCCCTAAAACTTTAGAAGTAGAAGAAAGTATATTGCTTGTTTACATGCCAGGATGACTATATTTTGCAAAAACCAAAAACAAAATATCTAACCATGACCTAGAACCCTTACTGTATTACATAAAACTGCAAGATGCCACTACTTAGAACAGACTATGTTTTTTACCTTACATGTTTTTTTAAGTGTTAAATAGTTTTTATTTTGCCAGCATGAACGAACATGATATTGACAATGAACATGTAATGATAGCTTCAAATTAAATAGACAAATAAAACTGATACATATTTATAAAAGGCCTTCTACATATGAAAGAATCTATATATATTGGGCACTAGTCAGTTTCAAATTTTTATGTTGACATAGGGATTTCAAAAGACTGAATCCAAAGTCAATACCCAAATAAATTTTTGTTGTGTTGTGATGTTTATCATTTTGCTATTTGTCTGTCTATGGAGTGCAGCTACCATCAAAATGAGAATATCAAGCATTACATGTGCTGAATAAAAAAAATAGCACATCCTAAAGCAACAAAAGGAAATCAAAACATTGGAAAGAACAATGGGCTCTTTTACTACATGATTTTTGTGATATTGCTAATTTACCTAACTTCTTCCGTCTCACCTTCTTCATCAGTAAAATGCAAGCATTTATAATATCCAAAGTCTTTTTGATAAATATAATTTCATAAATAAGGCATAAATCCAGATACATAATTTTAGTGTAGGGGCTACCAAAATTTCCTTTATTGGTCTTAAGACATCAATAGTGGATATTAGATTTCATATCCAGTATTTTCTTGGTAATCTGGGCAACACAGATAATTATATTAGACTTCATTAGGAGATACAAACATTTTCTAAAAGTGACTGCACTTGCAGATAGCATCTGTACTCAATCTTTTTTTTTTTTTTTTTTAAGGGAGGAAGGGAAGGAAAGACAGAGAGAAGGAAGGAAGGATGGAAGGAAGGAAGGGAGGAAGAAAGGGAAACATCTTTAAACATTTTCTTGTTTTATTGTATTTTGTTTTGTTTTGTTACATGGGCTGGGGCCGGGAATCGAACCGAGGTCCTCCGGCATAGCAGGCAAGCACTTTGCCCGCTGAGCCACCGCGGCCCGCCCTGTACTCAATCTTGATAAACAATAAATAAAAATTACACCTGACATTTCATAATTTGGTTTGAATGTCTGGGATACATTACAATGAATAAAATCTTCATCAAGCAGTAGCAAGTAGAAGGGAGAATTGTGGTTAGCCTTGTGTTACTCATTTTAATTGTTTTTCCATCAAAAAATCATCTATGGGAAGGGTGTATTTAAGATCTAATTTATGTCAGGAGTTATAAAAGATTTTGATAAGTGCTAATTTTTATTTCCATGAAGACTTGATTTCACTTTTTATGGGAATAAGAAGGGAGGTGATAAATTGTTGGGCAGGTAGGATAACAGTTAGTGAGAACAGAATACAGTAGTGTAGAAGTTACCATTGTGGGTTTTTCCTCCCTGTCTACTGTTAAATGACAACAAGGAGAAAGTTAGAATGGAACATGGCTAGAGAAGAACCAAGCAAAGCTTTAAGGTTTACCTGTAGAGTCTGATTTACTTGTTGGAAACTCTTGCCTTAACCCAGACTTGTATTATATTTTTGGCAATATTTATTTCAAATGTAAATTTCCTACTACATGCTTTTAAGTGGGCAAAACATCCTATTACTTTTCCAGAAAGTAACTCAATCAACATTACCACAGAAAGAAACATACTTTGTTCCTTGCACTGGAAAATATGGCAGAGATATTTAAACCATTTACACAAAATGTACATGTTCATCATGTACACTTACTCATTTGCCTTCCACATGTGTTGCATGCTCTCTGGATGTATGTCTTCCTCTTTATGGTCAGTCTATTCAAATGATCCATTCTCTCAATTTCTGTATTACTCATATATTAGTTAACACATACTGCCCTCTCAACTGGATCGGAAGCTGTTACCAGACGCAAGGGTATTTGCATAGTTTGTTCTAATTTATATCATCTATCATGCCTTGCACAGAAGCAGTATTTTGGCTTGTTTGGAACTGAACTCATTAGAACAAACATACCTTTTTATGAGGAATTAGTTCCAAAGAGGCTTGGTATACCTGTCTTGTCCTTTCAGGATCCTATAGTAGGATAAGAAATTTTTATAAAATATTGAAGTCCATTGCTAATACTCATTTTGGTAGTTAGTAATTTTACTAAAACTAATAAAAATAGGCGCCCCACTCCACATTCAATTTATTTTCACAAGTTTCTGTTTTCAAACCCTGATATCATTTATGATCAGACATGGGAACTAACTTTGGAAATTCAACCTTGGTTTAAGAAACACCAATAACACAGCCATCAAACTCTGAGTACTTCTTTGCAGAAAGGCTTTTTGACTGACAACAGAAAGTAACAAAGATATTTTATATTCTCAGATCAACATCACAAAATTAATCTTTTCCATTAATTTACACAAAGCTAATCTCCAAAAATGGCATTTGCTCTTTACTAGCAGTGAAGATGCACAACCTATGAATATAATTTATGAGAAAATCCAGGAAATTATATATAATTAAATGAAGGGCTGCTTCTTTGTTCCCTTTTAAGAAAAGTTTAAAAAAAACTCACATAGGCCTACAAAAGACATATAAAGGTTAAAATGTTACAGACTGAATATATAACTGTATGGCTGCACAGAGGGGTATTAAAATTTAAAATGAAATTCTAAAGAAGAAGTTTCTGATAGTCCACGATGGTGGCATAAGAAACTGCAGGAATCTTTGAACAAGTAAAAATTGGCAGAGCCATCTTCCCCAGAACTATGGACAAGAGTTAAAGTGTGGCAGTAACTCAGTGAACTTTAAATCAAGAAAATACAACTTAAAAAATGGTAGGAGCATGGGACATGACTACCAGGGGTTTAAATCTCTCTGGCAACTTGAGACAACATTTCTGGGGATGATCCTGGACCCAGCACTGAGGGATTGAGACAGCGTTCTTCACCAAAAGGGGGAAGGGAAATGAAACAAAATAACATTTCAGTGGCTGAGAGATTTCTAATAGAATCAAGAGGACATTCCGGAGGTTATTCTTATGCATTATATAGATATTGCTTTTCAGTTTTTAGGGATATTAGAACAGCTAGAAGGAAATACCTGAAACATGAACTGTAATCAGTAGCCTTGATTCTTGAAGACAATTGTATTACTATATAGCTGTTACAGTGGGACCATGATTTTGAAAACCTTATGGCTGACACTCCCTCTATTCAGTGTATGGACCGATAAGTAAATAAATAAGGACAAATAAATAAATAATAGGGGTGATAAGGAATATGGATGCGTCAGGTGTTCTTTTTAAATTGTTATTTTTTGGAGTAATGAAAATGTTCAAAAAGTGTTTGTAGTGATGAATGCATAACTATATGATGATACTGTGAACCACTGACTGTACATTTTGGATGATCATACGGTATGTGAATACATCTGAATAAAACTGCATAAAAAAGAATGGCAGGAATAGCTCATGGTGTGTTTGCGGTGCCCTTCCCCAGCCCCTCCATGCAGGACGGAGCCAACCTACACTTCTGCTCTGGGCCCCTGGTCCTGTTCTGCAAGGGATCAGAATAACCCCTAAGCACATATTAGGACACCAAACTAACAGGAGGCAGCAGAGAGGACTAAGCAGGACACTCATGTATGTCTTGCGGCATCAAAACTTGCCCTGCACATTATCAGCAGCCTGTAGACAGCTAAAGCATATCAAAGTTGCCTGAGAAAAGGATTATTGGCTTCAGGGCATACAAAAGAATACTTATGAGGGAAGGAAATTTGTACAAAGTAGAGGGGGCATTCAGATTCCTGTAAATGGGAGAATTCTTAAGGCACAAAAAAGACGGAAAAGATCTTGTACTATCACTTTAGTTCTTCTTAGTAGAAGGACTAAATTCTAGAGAGCATGAACCAACATAGAGCAATTTAGCAAAGACTGTGAAAGATATTTTTTGCACTGTTTTTTTTTTTAGCTCTTGGCACTCAAGAAAATCTGAGTGAAAATCATGAACACTCGCTAGAAAAAAATTAACAGAGGATTCCAGAACCAAATTCCAGAGATAACACATTAAATTACAAAAATGTTTCGTGTGCAAAAAAAAGATCATAAGACAAAGAAAGAGGAAACAGTGGCCCATCTAAACCCACACGATAAACCTTGAGAAACCATTAACAAAGAAAATAAGACTTTGGACTTAGGATAAAAACTTAAAAAATAAAAAGATCTTCAATATGCTTAAAGAAAAACATGGAGAAAGAACTGAAGGATATCAGGAAAATGATAAATGACAAAAATGAGAATCTCAAAGAGAGAGAAATTATAAAAGGGAACCAAACAAATTCTGGAGTTGAAGAACTCAATAACAAATAAAGAGTTTGAAAAGCAGATCGGAGCTGGAAGAAAAAAGGATCAGTGAATTCAAAGATGAGACTACTGAAATTATTCATGTTAAGAAACAGAAAGAAAAACACACTGAAAAGCAAACAGAGCCTAAGAGATATGTGGGACACCATCAAGCCCTTATATATACATTATAGGAGTCCTAGAAAGAGAAGAAAAAGAAAGGGACAGGAGGATTATTTAAAGAAATAATGGCAGAAAATTTCACAAATTTGAAGAAAGACATGTATTTATACACATTTGAGAAGCCCAATGAATTTCAAACAGGAGAAACTCAAAGAGAACCAGAACAGAAAAAAAATCATAAGCAAAAAACTACAAGACAAAAGCAACTATCATTACAAGGGAACCCCATTAAGAATAAGTGAAGATTATTCATGAGAAACAATGGAGGCAAGAAGGCAGTGGGACAAAATATTTAAGAGCTTAAAGAAAATAACTGCCAATGAAGAATTTTATATCTAGCAACACTGTCTTTCAAACAGGGAGAAATTTATACATTCTCAGATAAACAAAAGCTGAGACAGCATGTCACCAATCTATGTGCCCTGCAAGTAAGCAATGTTAAAGGTAGTTTTTCAGACTGAAAGGAAAGGGCATCAGACAGTAATCCTAGGGGAAGAAGGAAATAAAGATCTCAGAAAACATAACCACATGGATAATTATAAACACCAGTACTGTTATATTGTATTTTGTTAGATAACCTCACTTTTTACTTTGTGCAGGTTCTAAAAAGCAAACGCATAAAAAGTACTTAAAAACTATGGTTTTGGATAAAGATATTTGTAACAAGTACAATAAAAAGACGGAGGGGAGGTAGAGTACAGAAACAGTTTGTGTAGTCTACTGAAACGAAGATGACATCAATTCAAATATGATTATATAGATGTAGGACGGATAAGATGTAAGCCCCACCTGGTTACTACAAAAAAAAAACGTGAAAAGTATACAAGGAAGAAAATAAGAGAAGACTCAAAATGGTTTACCATAAAAAATAAAATAAATATAAAAGTAGAAAATAATGGAAGAATTGAGGGGCAAAAAATATATAAGATTTACAAAACCCAAAGAGCAGAATGACAGAACAAAGTCTATTAGTAGTCACTCTAAACACCAATGGACTAAAATCTCCAGTCAAAAGGGAGAGATTTCGGGAAGATGGTAGAGTAGGAAGCTCAAGGAAAAACTACTAAACAGGAAGGAACTATCTGCAACAATTATTTTGAAACTCCAGTATCCAAAGTACGGCAGGTTGAAGAGGCTAGTAAATTATGGTAAAAAAAACAGTAAACTCCCCTCTCTGCATGGTAGCTATGGGGCACCCATTCCATCGCATGGCAGGCCTCAGTGGACTCCAGACCCTGGAATAGCTTGCTGGTGCCAAAAAGGAACATAAAAACCCACCAATCACTGATCACAGCTTTTGATGTGTGTCTCTGGATTGCTGAGAGCCCAGTTATGAGGACACCATTGTTCCAACCTACCCTGGACAAAGGCAGGGGAGGAGACTTTAAGAGGCTATGCCTCCTCAGAGCTGAGCAGGACCGTTGAAGGGCTGCATTTAGGCAGTAGGTCAAGAAAGCAGCGTTTTGGGAAGCTGTAGAAGACACTCGCAGTGCCCTTCCTGGTCTCCCCCCTCAACCCTCTCCAGGGCAGTTTGGAGTGGGGCAGTGTTCCCTTTATAAGTCCGTGGCCTTCTTCGGGCTGAGAAAGACTGCCTAAGAAACTGGAAAACTCCTTTCCAGCATGGTTCTCCCTCGGAGAATTTGCCCTCTTGGCATAAACAGCTTGAGACAACCAAAGAAGAGTAAGAAACAACTGAGACAGATGACCTGGGGCAAAGGCTTATCTGCTTAAACTTCTCAGAACACCTGGGGGAGGAAGAAAGTCTATCTCCTGGGGAGCAGAGGGGGCATTCAAACTCCTAAGTAAACAGGGGAACTCCTAAGTCACTACTAAGCACAAACCCAGGACAAGACACAGGCCCAGAATAATAAAAGGAGGACCCTACACTTTGTATCCACCTTGGGCTAAACTTCCTGATTGGAGAACTGCCATTGAAGAAAATCTGGCATGTCAACAGCTCATCAAAAACTCATGAAACAGACATCTCAGGGAATAAATAGCAGAGAACACTTTAAAATATTAAAATATAAAGAGTGCAATAAAAGATTATAAGATAAAGAATCAAGAAACGATGGCCCATCCAAAGGAATAAGATAAATATCCAGAAACCATGAAAAGAAGAGGACCAAACTTTAAACTTTGTGGACAGAGACTTACTGGACAGAAAATAATGATCATCAATACGATCAAGGAGATAAAGAAAAACACTGAGAAAGAACTAAGGCATTGAGGAAAACAATGAATGAACAATAAAGGAATTTCTCCAGAGAGATACTGTGGCTGAAGAGCACAGTAACTGAAATGATATATTTGCTAGACTGTTTCAACACCATATTGGGAGCTGGCAAAAACAAAAACAATCAGTGAACTCGAAGACCAGACCACTGAAATGATTCAGGCTGAGAAGCTGAAAGATAAAATAATAGAAAAGAATAAACAGCCTATGGGACCTGTGGGACACTATCACGTGTACCAACCTATGCATTACGGGAGTCCCAGGAGAAGAAAGGGACAGAAGAAACATTCAAAGATATAATGGCAGGAAACTTCCCAAATTTAACGAAAGATATGAATATGTACATCCTAGAATGGAAGTCCACAGGGTAGAACACAAGCTGCAAAGGAGTGCTGAACACAAAAGGGTTCTCAGGAGGAGTTTCCAAAATCGAAAATTAGAGAGGGAACGGCAGAATCTAATTTTCTTCTTAAATCTGTGAGAAACTGTTTGGGGATCCAGGGATCAAAAAAGAACAGTACAATGTCCAGGAAAGTACAAGATGAAGAGACTGAGAAACTGTGACCAGAGACTATGAGTAATTCTGTTTGCGGCCCCTGGAGCACAAACAAATGTGTCATGGGTATGCAAGAAGGGGAAGATAAAGGAAAAGGGCCAGAAAAAATATTTGAAGACATAATGGCTGAAAATTTACCAATCCTTATAAAATACATAAATATGTAAATCCAAGAAGTCCAACATGCTTCAAACAGAATAAATCTGAAAAGACCTATCCAAGACACATACTTGTCAGACTGTCAAAAGCCAAAGAGAAAGAGAACTCTGAAAGCAGCAAGAAAAAACCAACTCACCACATTTAAGGGAAGCCAGATAAAATTAAACACTGATTTCTCATCAGAAACCATGGAGGTGAGAAGGCAATGGTACCATATATTTAATATACTCAAAGAGAAAAATTACCAGCCAAGAATTATTTGTCCAGCAAAGCTATCCTTCAAAAATTAGGGCGAGTTTAAAATATTACAGATAAACAGAAGCCAAGAGAGTTCGTTAACAAGAGACTGTTCTGTAAGAAACATTAAAAGGAGTTCTACTGGCTGAAAAGAAAAGGCAGGATAAGGAGGCTCAGAGGAGAGTACAGAAATGAAGATTATCAGTAAGGGTAACTAAAAGGATAAAAAGAAAAACAAAAATAAGATATGGCATATAAAACCAAACCATAAAACGGGTGAAGTAAATACTACTTTGACAGTAATAACACTGAATGTTAATGGATTAAACTATTCAATCAAAAAACCTGGCAGAATATAGAAAAAAATATGATCCATCTATATGATGTTTATAAGAGACACAGCTTAGACCCAAAGATACAAAGAGGCTGAAGGGAGAGGATGGAAAAAGATACTCCCCACAAGCAGTTAACGAAAAAAAAGCCATGGTAGCGCCCTTCCCCCTTCTCCGCCGATGCTCCCGCCGCCATCTAGCCCTCCTCTTCCGCTTTCTCCGCCGGCGCTCCCGCCACCATCTAGCCCTCCTCTTCCTCTTTCTCCGCCGGCGCACCCGTCGCCATCTTGCCCTTCTCTTTCCCCTTCTGCTTCGACGGTGCTCCATCCGCCATTTTATCCTTCCCTTTCTCCTCCTGCTCCAGCGGATCTCCAACCACCACCGTGCCCTCTTCCGTCTTCACCGGCTCCTCTGCCACCGTCCTCGACAGCCTTGCCATCCTCACCTTTCCTCCTCCAGAACAGCTACTAGGGGCATAGAAACAATACAGAGCAGCTCCCGGAGACACGACAGAGATCAAAAAGACACCGTACCCCATCCTGGAACGGCTGACTGGCTGGGAGAACCCACTCCGGTGAGATCGCCGAGGGGTGCGGGCTACCCGGGACGGGGCGGCAAGCGGCCGGAGTCCCTCCCCTCCTCTTTCCCGGGCCAGCTGGCAGAATTGGGCAGGCGGTCCCCTCAAGCCGCAGCGGCTGGCACCACCACCACGCGGGGCCCCCCGGACCAACTGAGAGAATTGGATCGGAGATCCCCAGTCCACGGATAACGGTGACCGGGGGGGTCCCTTCCAAACACGTGACTCCCCGGTGCGGTTGGGAACAGTGTACTCTCAAGGGCCACGGTGGCTGGCGCCCTCCCGCCACGCTTGGCGCCCCGGGCCGAATAGGAAATTCGGACGGGCGCTCTCCCGGGCTGCGGCGGCCGGCGACCCTCCCCGCGTTCGGACCCCCGGGCCGGCTGGCACTCTTCCAAGCCGCTTCGGCTGGCGAACCTCCGCCACGGCGAGAGTTTTCCAAAGTTAAAGGACCCACAGGACCTTTTAATGGTGGCCCCGCAGACAAATGTGTGCCACGAGCGCCACCTACTGGGCAGGAAAAGAAAAACAGAGCCCAGAGATTACACAGAAAAACCTTTCAACCAGCCAGGTCCCACACCCAGGGAAATCTGATCAAATGCCCAGACACCAGCAGAAAATAACGGATCACGCTCGGAAAATTGAAGATATGGCCCAGTCAAAGGAACAAACCAATAGTTCAAATGAGATACAGGAGCTGAGACAACTAATGCTGAATATACGAACAGAAATGGAAAACCTCTTCAAAAAAGAAATCGATAAACTGAGGGAGGACATGAAGAAGACATGGGCTGAACAAAAAGAAGAAATAGAAAAACTGAAAAAACAAATCACAGAACTTATGGAAGTGAAGGATAAAGTAGAAAAGATGGAAAAAACAATGGATACCTACAATGATAGATTAAAGAGACAGAATATAGAATTAGTGATTTGGAGGATGGAACATCTGAATTCCAAAAAGAAACAGACACTTTCGGAAAAAGAATGGAAAAATTTGAACAGGGTATCAGGGAACTCAAGGACAATATGAACCGAACAAATATACGTGTTGTGGGTGTCCCAGAAGGAGAAGAGAAGGGTAAAGGAGGAGAAAAACTAATGGAAGAAATTATCACTGAAAATTTCCCAACTCTTATGAAAGACCTAAAATTACAGATCCAAGAAGTGCAGCGCACCCCAAAGAGATTAGACCCAAATAGGCGTTCTCCAAGACACTTACTAGTTAGAATGTCAGAGGTCAAAGAGAAAGAGAGGATCTTGAAAGCAGCAAGAGAAAAACAATCCATCAAATACAAGGGAAACCCAATAAGACTATGTGTAGATTTCTCAGCAGAAACCATGGAAGCTAGAAGACAGTAGGATGATATATTTAAATTACTAAAGGAGAAAAACTGCCAACCAAGACTTCTATATCCAGCAAAATTGTCCTTCAAAAATGAGGGAGAAATTAAAACATTCTCAGACTAAAAGTCACTGAGAGAATTTGTGACCAAGAGACCAGCTCTGCAAGAAATACTAAAGAGAGCACCAGAGTCAGATACGAAAAGACAGAAGAGAGAGGTATGGAGAAGAGTGTAGAAAGAAGGAAAGTCAGATATGATATATATAATACAAAAGGAAAAATGGTAGAGGAAAATATTATCCAAACAGTAATAACACTAAATGTTAATGGACTGAATTCCCCAATCAAAAGACATAGACTGGCAGAATGGATTAAAAAACAGGATCCTTCTATATGCTGTCTACAGGAAACACATCTTAGACCCAAAGATAAACATAGGTTGAAAGTGAAAGGTTGGGAAAACATATTTCATGCAAATAACAACCAGAAAAGAGCAGGAGTGGCTATACTAATATCCAACAAATTAGACTTCAAATGTAAAACAGTTAAAAGAGACAAAGAAGGACACTATACACTAATAAAAGGAACAATTAAACAAGAAGACATAACAATCATAAATATTTACTCACCGAACCAGAATGCCCCAAAATACGTGAGGAATACACTGCAAACACTGAAAAGGGAAATAGACAAATATACCATAATAGTTGGAGACTTCAATTCACCACTCTCATCAATGGACAGAACATCTAGACAGAGGATCAATAAAGAAATAGAGAATCTGAATATGACTACAAATGAGCTAGACTTAACAGACATTTATAGGACATTACATCCCACAACAGCAGGATACACCTTTTTCTCAAGTGCTCATGGATCATTCTCAAAGACAGACCATATGCTGGGCCACAAAGCAAGTCTTAACAAATTTAAAAGATTGAAATCATACACAACACTTTCTCGGATCATAAAGGAATGAAGTTGGAAATCAATAATAGGCGGAGTGCCAGAAAATTCACAAATACGTGGAGGCTCAACAACACACTCTTAAACAACAAGTGGGTCAAAGAAGAAATTGCAAGAGAAATTAGTAAATACCTCGAGGCGAATGAAAATGAAAACACAACATATCAAAACTTATGGGACGCAGCAAAGGCAGTGCTAAAAGGGAAATTTATTGTCCTAAATGCCTATATCAGAAAAGAAGAAAAGGCAAAAATGCAGGAATTAACTGTCCACTTGGAAGAACTGGAGAAAGAACAGCAAACTAATCCCAAAGCAAGCAAAAGGAAAGAAATAACAAAGATTAGAGTAGAAATAAATGAAACTGAAAACATGAAAACAATAGAGAAAATCAATAAGACCAGAAGTTGGTTCTATGAGAAAATCAATAAGACTGATGGGCCCTTAGCAAGATTGACAAAAAGAAGAAGAGAGAGGATGCAAATAAATAAGATCAGAAATGGAAGAGGAGCATAACTACTGACCTCACAGAAATAAAGGAGGTAATAACAGGATACTATGAACAACTTTACGCTAATAAATACAACAATTTAGATGAAATGGACGGGTTCCTGGAAAGACATGAACAACCAACTTTGACTCAAGAAGACATAGATGACCTCAACAAACCAATCACAAGTAAAGAAATTGAATCAGTCATTCAAAAGCTTCCCAAAAAGAAAAATCCAGGACCAGATGGCTTCACATGTGAATTCTATCAAACATTCCAGAAAGAATTAGTACCAACTCTCCTCAAACTCTTCAAAAAAATCGAAGTGGAGGGAAAACTACCTAACTCATTCTATGAAGCCAACATCACCCTCATACCAAAACCAGGCAAAGATATTACAAAAAAAGAAAACTACAGACCAATCTCTCTAATGAATATAGATGCAAAAATCCTCAATAAAATTCTAGCAAATCATATCCAACAACACATTAAAAGAATTATACATCATGACCAAGTAGGATTCATCCCAGGTATGCAAGGATGGTTCAACATAAGAAAATCAATTAATGTAATACACCATATCAACAAATTAAAGCAGAAAAATCACATGATCATCTCAATTGATGCAGAGAAGGCATCTGACAAGATTCAACATCCTTTCCTGTTGAAAACACTTCAAAGGATAGGAATACAAGGGAACTTCCTTGAAATGATAGAGTGAACATATGAAAAACCCACAGCTAATATCATCCTCAATGGGGAAAAATTGAAAACTTTCCCCCTAAGATCAGGAACAAGACAAGGATGTCCACTATCACCACTATTATTCAACACTGTGTTGGAGGTTCTAGCCAGAGCAATTAGACACGAAAAAGAAATACAAGGCATCAAAATCGGAAAGGAAGAAGTAAAACTATCACAGTTGGCAGACGATATGATACCATACGTCGAAAACCCAGAAAAATCCACAACAAAACTACTAGAGCTAATAAATGAGTACAGCAAAGTAGCAGGTTACAAGATCAACATTCAAAAATCTGTAGCATTTCTATACACTAGTAATGAACAAGCTGAGGGGGAAATCAAGAAACGAATCCCATTTACAATTGCAACTAAAAGAATAAAATACCTAGGAATAAATTTAACTAAAGAGACAAAAAACCTATATGAAGAAAACTACAAAAAACTGTTAAAAGAAATCACAGAAGACCTAAATAGATGGAAGGGCATACCGTGTTCATGGACTGGAAGACTAAATATAGTTAAGATGTCAATCCTACCTAAATTGATCTACAGATTCAATGCAATACCAATCAAAATCCCAACAACTTATTTTTCAGAAATAGAAAAACCAATAAGCAAATTTATCTGGAAGGGCAGGGTGCCCCGAATTGCTAAAAACATCTTGAGGAAAAAAAACAAAGCTGGAGGTCTCGTGCTGCCTGACTTTAAGGCATATTATGAAGCCACAGTGGTCAAAACAGCATGGTATTGGCATAAAGATAGATATATCGACCAATGGAATCGAATAGAGTGCTCAGATATAGACCCTCTCATCTATGGACATTTGATCTTTGATAAGGCAGTCAAGCCAACTCACCTGGGACAGAACAGTCTCTTCAATAAATGGTGCCTAGAGAACTGGATATCCATATGCAAAAGAATGAAAGAAGACCCACATCTCACACCCTATACAAAAGTTAACTCAAAATGGATCAAAGATGTAAACATTAGGTCTAAGAACATAAAACAGTTAGAGGAAAATGTAGGGAGATATCTTATGAAACTTATAATTGGAGGCGATTTTATGGACCTTAAACCTAAAGCAAGAGCACTGAAGAAATAAATAAATAAATGGGAGCTCCTCAAAATTAAACACTTTTGTGCATCAAAGAACTTCATCAAGAAAGTAGAAAGACAGCCTACACAATGGGAGACAATATTTGGAAACAACATATCAGATAAAGGTCTAGTATCCAGAATTTATAAAGAGATTGTTCAACTCAACAACAAAAAGACAGCCAACCCAATTACAAAATGGGAAAAAGACTTGAACAGACACCTCTCAGATGAGGAAATACAAATGGCCAAAAGGCACATGAAGAGATGCTCAATGTCCCTGGCCATTAGAGAAATGCAAATCAAAACCACAATGAGATATCATCTCACACCCACCAGAATGGCCATTATCAACAAAACAGAAAATGACAAGTGCTGGAGAGGATGCCGAGAAAGAGGCACACTTATCCACTGTTGGTGGGAATGTCAAATGGTGCAACCACTGTGGAAGGCAGTTTGGCGGTTCCTCAAAAAGCTGAATATAGAATTGCCATACGACCCAGCAATACCATTGCTGGGTATCTACTCAAAGGACTTAAGGGCAAAGACACAAACGGACATTTGCACACCAATGTTTATAGCAGCGTTATTTACAATTGCAAAGAGATGGAAACAGTCAAAATGTCCATCAACAGACGAGTGGCTAAACAAACTGTGGTATATACATACGATGGAATATTATGCAGCTTTAAGACAGGATAAACTTATGAAGCATGTAATAACATGGATGGACCTAGAGAACATTATGCTGAGTGAGACTAGCCAAAAACTAAAGGACAAATACTGTATGGCCCCACTGATGTGAACCGACATTCGAGAATAAACTTGGAATATGTCATTGGTAACAGAGTCCAGCAGGAGTTAGAAACAGGGTAAGATAATGGGTAATTGGAGCTGAAGGGATACAGACTGTGCAACAGGACTAGATACAAAAACTCAAAACTCAAAAATGGACAGCACAATAATACCTAATTGTAAAGTAATCATGTTAAAACACTGAATGAAGCTGCATCTGAGCTAAAAAAAAACAACAAAAACAACTACAATACAAAGGAAGAGCTAATACCTAACTGAACAACCGAAGCACTAGAGAAAGAGCAGCAAATTAACCCTAAAGTAAGGAGAAGAAAAGATATAACAGAGATATAAATGGAATAAGTGAACTGGACAACAACCAAAAAAATAAGAGAGAGGATCAATAAAACAAAAAATTGGTTCTTTGAGAAAATGAACAAGACTGACAGACCCCTAACCAGATTAAGAAAAAAAAACAAGAACATACAAATAAAATCAGAAATAAGAGTGTAAGGTCATTACCATGGACCTCAAAGAAATTTTAAAAATCATAAGAAAATCTATCAATTGTATGCCAACAAACTAGACAATTTAGATGAAATGCACAATTTCCTAGAAACACAAAAACAACGTACACTGAATCCTGAAGAAACAGAAGACCTCAATAAATGAGTCATAAATGAAGAGAGTCAATGAGTCATCAAAAATCTCCCTACAAAGAAACGCCTAGGCCCAACTGACTTCACAGGTGAATTTTAAGAAGCGGTCCAAGAAGAATTAATACCAATCCTGCTCAAACTCTTTAAAAAAAATCGAAGAGAAAGGAACATTACCTAACTCACTCTGTGTAGCCCAAATCACCCTAATACATAAAGATACTAAAAGAAATGAAAATTACAGCCCAATCTCTCTAATGAATGTAGATGCAAAAATCCTCAACAAAATACTCGCGAGTCAGATCCAACAACACACTAAAAGAATTATACATCATGACCAAGTGAATTTTATTCCAGGCATACAAGGGTGGCTCAACATAAGAACATCACTTGGTATGATATATCACATTAACATATCAAAAGGAAAAAACCACATGATCATCTTGACTGACAAAGAAAAGGTATAGGACAAAACCCAACATCTTTTCTTGATAAAATACTACGAAAGGCAGGTATCAAAGGAAAGGTCCTCAACCAGATAAAGGGCATATATGACAACCCACAGCTAACACTGTACTGAACAGTGGGAGACTGAAAGATTTCCCTCTAAGATTTCAAGACAAGGATGCCTACTACTACTACTGTCATTCAACACTGCAACTAAAGCAATCAGGCAAGAAAAAGAAATAAAAGGCACCCAAATTGGAAAAAAAGAGTAAAACTTTCACTATTTGCAGATGACATGATCCTATACTTAGAAAGTCCCAAACAACCTATGACAAAGTTACCAGAGTTAATAAACCAGTTCAGCAAAGTGGTGGGATAGGAAAGCAACATGCAACAATCAGTAGGGTTTCTGTGCTAGTAATAAGCTATTCATGGAGGAAATCAAGAAATAAATTCCATTTACAATAGCAACTAAAAAGATCAAATACCTAGGAATAAACTTAACCAATGATGTAAAGGACCTACATTCAGAAAACTACAAAACACTACTAAAAGTAACCAAAGAAGACTTAAATAATTGGAAGGATATTTGTGTTTACGGATTGAAAAGTTAAATGTCATTAAGATGTCAATTCTTCCCAAATTGATCTACAGATTCAATGGAATACCAATAAAAATTTCAACAGCTTACTTTGTAGAAATGGAAAAGCCAATTGTGCTGGTTTGAAAGGATGTCTGTTTCCTAGAAAAGCCATGCTTTAATCTAAATTCCATTTTGCAAAGGCAGAATAATCCCTATTCAATACTGTATGTTTGAATCTGTAATTAGATCACCTCCCTGGAGAGGTAACCCAATCAAGAGTAGTTATTAAGCTGGATTGGGGGAAATGTGTCTCCACCCATTTGGGTGGGTCTTGATTAGTTTCTGAAGTCCTATAAAAGAGGAAACATTTTGGAGAATGAAGGAGATTCAGAAAGAGCAGAGCAGAATGACATAGCCATGAGAAGCAGAGTCCCCCGGCCAGCGGCCTTTGGAGATGAAGAAGGAACATGCCTCCCAGGGAACGTCATGAAACAGGAAGCCAGAAGAAGCTACCAGATGACACCATGCTCACCATGTACCCTTCCAGATGACAGAGAAACTCTGACTGTGCTTGCCACGTGCCTTCTCACTTGAGAGAGAAACCTGAACTTCATCAGCCTACTTGAACAAAATATCTTTCCCTGGATGCCTTTGATTGGATATTTCTATAGACTTGCTTTAATTGGGACATTTTTCTCAGCCTTAGAACTATAAACTAGCAATTTATTAAATTCCCCTTTTCAAAACCCATTCTGTTTCTGGAATATTGCATTCTGGCAGCTAGCAAACTAGAACACCAATTATCAAATTCATTTGGAATGTTAAGGGGCCTCAAAGAACCAAAACCATCTTGAAAAATGCTGTGGGAGGACTAATGCTTCCTGACTTTAAAGCATTTTATAAATGGTTAAAACAACCTGATATTGGCACAGCAACATTTCGATCAATGGAATCAAACAGAGTTCAGAAACAGACCTCAAATCTACGGTCAACTGATTTTTGACAAGGTTTCCAAGTACATTCAACTGCAACAGCACAGTTTCTTCAATAAATGGTGCTGGGAGAACTGGATATCCATATACGAAAGGATGAAAGAGGACCTTCTATCTCACACCCTAAACAAAAATTAACTCAAAGTAGATAAAATAACTAAATATGATGCAGTATAAAAACTCCTAGAAGAAAACGTAGGGTAGCATCTTCGAGATCTAGTGATAGGCGATAGTTTCTTAGACCTTACACCCAAAGTACAAGCAATGAAAGGAAAAATGGATAAGAGACCTTCTCAAAACAGAATACTTCAGTGCTTCAAAAGACTTTGTCAAAAGGATGAAAAGGCAGCTGACTCAAAGGGAGAAAATATTTGGAAACTACATATTTGATAAGGGTTTGATATCCAGAACATATAAAGAAATCCTACAACTCAACAATAAAGAGACAAATACCCCAATTAAAAAAGGGCAAAAGATATAAATACACATTTTTCCAAAGAGGAAATACAAATGGCTAAAAAAGCAGAGAAAGATCTCAATGTCAGTTTATCAGGGAAATGAAAATCAAAACCACAATTATATACCATTCATACCCACTAGAATGGCTACCATCAAAAAAAAAAAGAAAACAGCCAAGTGTTGGAGAGGATGCAGAGAAACAGCAACCCTTGTACACTGTTGGTGGGAATGTAAAATGATTCTGTTCTGTGGAAAACAGTTTAGTGGTTCCTTAGACAGTTAAGTATAGACTACAGACATATTATATGACCCAACAACCTCACTTCTAGGCATACTCCCAAAAGGATTGAAAGCAGGGGCTTGAACAGATAGCCACATACCAATCCTCACAGTGTCATTATTTATAATTGCCCAAAGTGGGAAGCAACCCAAGTGCCCATCAACAGACAAATGGATAAAAAAAATGTGATATATACATACAATGCAGTATAAATAAAAAGGAATGAAGTACTGTTGTATGCTACAACATGGATGAATCCTGATGACACCATGTTGTGTGAAATAAGCCAAACACAAAAAGACACGTATAGTATGATTCCACTTATGCAGTGTTAATGTTTTTGTACAGAGTTTCCATCTGGGGTGATGGAAAAGTGTTGGTACTGGAAGGTGGTGATGGGGGCAAATCATTATGATGTGAACACTGCAGAATTTTATATTGGAAAGTTTATAAAATGAGAAATTTTAGGTTATATATTTACACCACTACAATAAATATTTAAAAATAAACCCATAAAACTAACAAAAAGAGTAAACCTTGATATGAAGTATGGATTATAGTTAATAGAATAATGCCAATGTTTTTATTACCTGTAACAAAGGTATCACACTAATACAAATGTTAATGATAGGGAAAACTACGTGTGAGAGAGGGGGCAATATGGGAAGTCTTTCTGCAAAATTTTTCTGTAATATTACAACTGCTCTAATAAAAAATAAAAAAGCAAAAAAATCCATTAAATTCCTTTGTTGCCAGGACTGTAAATATTATTTACCTCCTACTAGAGGCAAGCTGTAAGTGCAGAAGCAAGAAAGCCATTTGTTACCTTTGCCTCCAATTCTTCATAGAGTGCATAGTTGACCCAAAGATATATATAACGCTTCCAGTGCCTCTTCTCCGGGATCGGTGGGACATTGGCAATGGCTCTTTCGTATACCTCTCGCACAGTTTCTGCTTCTGCATCACTTTCCACCAATCGTAAGTAATCAAACCACGCATCATAATTATGTGGATTAGCCTACAGAGATAACCAAGACAAGATCTACATTTGCTAGGCTATATAAGCTGAAAAGAGGATTAGTTGATTTTATTATAGAAACTTTTCTATAGATTTTAGGTTATCTTATTTTAAAAGTACCATTCCTATAATATTATAAATAGGAAAGAATAGGGAATATAGACGACAAATTATTAGTCAGGTGTCCCAGAACTCGTTCATCTACAGCCACTACCTCCAAGAGAACCAGGTGCCTATTCTTAAAACTGTATTTATTTATTTATACATGTGACCACACAGAATTTTGTCTACTATTGAAAATTACAATGGCATTACGCCATGCTTGTAACCATGAATAATACCTTTTCAATCAATAATCAATATCAATTTATCTTGAACATATTTTGCTGACCTACCAACATATGTAATACCAGATTTAGTCCTTTTATTTGGAGATTATCTTAATTAACTAAGTAAAATATTTTTAAAGACACAGCAAAACAGTAAAGGAAAAATGCTCATATCTTTGAATTAAAATCAAAATAGTACATTACAGATAAGGAGATGAGAATGGAACCATATCTACATACATCTTTTGTTCTTTTGCTCAAGTAGTTAAGCTAAAGGGTGATGCAGAAAGACAGGTTTTTGGGTTTTAATTTTATTTTTTTAAGTATCAAAAAACACCAAACAAACGCAAACATTCCTATTTTGATCATTCCATCCTACATATATAATCAGTAATTTACAATATCATCACATAGTTACATATTCATCATCATGATCATTTCTTGGAACATTTGCATCCATTCAGAAAAGGAAATAAAATGAAAACAGAAGAAAAATTTATACATACCACACCCTTTACCCCTTTCATTAATCACTAGCATTTCAAACTAAATTTATTTTTTTAACTAAAAAAAATTAACAAACAAAACATTTAGAAATCATTCCATTCTACATATATAATCAGTAATTCTTAATATCATCACATAGTTGCATATTCATCATTTCTTAGTACATTTGCATCGATTTAGAAAAAGAAATAAAAAGACAACAGAAAAAGAAATGATAATAGGGAAAAAAAACCTATACGTACCATACCCCTTACCCCTTGCTTTCATTTACCACTATTTCAAACTGAATTTATTTTGACATTTGTTTCCCCTATTATTTATTTTTATTCCATATGTTCTACTCTTTTGTTGATATAGTTGCTAAAAGGAGCATCAGACACAAGGTTTTCACAATCACACAGTCACACTGTGAAAGCTATATCATTATACAATCATCTTCAAGAAATATGGCTACTGGAACACAGCTCTACATTTTCAGGCAGTTCCCTCCAGCCTCTCCATTACATCTTGAATAACAAGGTGATAGCTACTTAATGCGTAAGAATAACCTCCAGGATAACCTCTCGACTCTGGAATCTCTCAGCCATTGACACTTTGTCTCATTTCACTCTTCCCCCTCTTGGTTGAGAAGGTTTTCTCAATCCCTTGATGCTGAGTCTCAGCTCATTGTAGGATTTCTGTCCCACGTTGCCAGGAAGGTCCACACCCCTGGGGAGTCATGTCCCATGCAGATAGGGGAGGGTGGTGAGTTTGCTTGTTGTATATGCCTTTTTAGTTAAGGCATAACAGAGAGGCTGGAGGGAACTGCCTGAAAATGTAGAACTGTGTTCCAGTAGCCATGTTTCTTGCAGATGATTGCATAATGATAACAGCTTTCACAGTGTGACTCTGTGACTGTGAAAACCTTGCGACTGGTGCTTCTTTTATCTACCTTATGGACAGAGGAGTAAAACATATGGATTAAAAATAAATAAATAATAGGGGGAACAAATGTTACATTTAGTAGACTGAAATGTTAGTGATCAATGAAAGTGAAGGGTAAGGATTATGGAATGTATGAATTTTTTTTCTGTTTTCTTTTTATTTCTTTTTCTTAATTGATACAAATGTTCTAAGAAATGATCATGATGATGAACATACAATTTTGCAATAAGAAAAGAATGTTGTTCATATTGTATGTTGATTGGCTTTACTAATAAAAATTTTTTTAAAAATTAGCTCAATGGATTCTAGGTTTCTTTTGCTCAAGTTCTATGGTACACAACCAGCAAGCAACAAATTAATTTTCAAATTGTGAGTACCACGTACCACATCAAATCCAAGTGCCACCTGCATGCCTTTTTTCTCAGTCTCATTTACACCTACCTGTCTGGAATAGCTGCCAATTTACAAAAGACATATCTTCTAGTGCATAATCTTTGACAGTCCTAACTTGTTATGGTAGCAGTACTGGTTAGGACATCTTAGTTACCTGCAAAGTTATCTACCTACACTAGCACTTACCTTCACTTCTTCTTCATACTGGAATCTCCGTTTGCTCACAATGATGTCTTCAATTCCCCGCCTATCACCAAACTTTTTCTCAAAGATGGTATAATTTTTAAAGAGTTCTTGGGCCTCCTGTTTTGAAATTCTGTCCAGTGCATATTTGTAGATCACTCGTACTCGTTCAAACTAAAAGCAGATAGGATGATTACCTTTTATAATGCAATATTTTCATTCTAGTTGCAATTTGCAGTTATTGTTGCATAAAATATTGAGCCTTAAAATGTCTAAAATCAGACTTCTCTTTTCCTGTCTGCTGGTGCTTGCTTGTTGGGGGTATCTGTCAGGATCAACTGACATTTTAAGCTCCACAATGTAATACTATCTAGTTAACATTGTCAGTTAGACATCTGCTGGCCATCTCATGTTAAAGAGGTCCAAAACTGAGCTCCTGTTGTCTCCCCACAAAACCGGAGTCTTCCTCATTGGGCTGGTTTGAAGGTATTACGTACCCCAGAAAAACCATATTTTAATCTTGAACCAATCTTGTGGGAGCAGCTGTTTCCTTAATCCTGATTCAATACTCCAGGTTGGAAACTTTTTTATTTTTTGGCATGGGCAGGCTCCGGGAATTGAACCCGGGTCTCTGGCATGGCAGGCAAGAATTCTGCCATTTGAAGTACCATTGCCCGGCAGGCTGGAAACTTTGATTAGATTATCTCCACAGAGATGTGCAGTGCCCAATTACAGGTGTGAACTTTAATTAGATGGAGTTGTGACTCCACCTATTCCAGGTGGATCTTGATTAGTTTACTGGACTCCTTTAAAAGAGGAAATATTTTGGAGAGTCAAAAATGAAAGAAACGACAGAGGCCACAGAGACAGAGCTAACAGAAACTCAGAGCAGAGCTGACACAGACACCAATACTTGGAGAACAGAGACACAGATGTTTGCTGACACTTGGAGCCCAGTGGACACTGCCATCAGATGTTAAGTAAACCAGAACCTAGAGAGAGCCAAGGGAAGCCAAGAGATAAAAGCCAGCCCTGTAGAAGCAAAGTGAGAAACCTCCACAGGAACAGAGGTAGAAAGCAATGGAGCACAGGAACAAGGTACTAGCAGATGCCAATCACGTGACTACCCAGCTGACGGAAGTGTTCCAGACCCACAGGCCTTCCTTAAATTAAGGTAGCTTTCCTTGGATGCCTTAGTTTGGACATTTTTATAGGCTTAAAGCATAAACGTGCAACTTATTAAATTCCCCCTTTTAAAAGCAATTCTAGCTCTGGTATATCGCATTCTGGCAGCTTACAAACTAACACACCCATCTTAGCAGCAACACCTACAGTCGCATTCTTGTTTAAGGTAAATACCCAGGAGTTCTCCATGATTCCTTCAGTTTCCTGATCTCCTACATTCACTACAACAATCATTGCCATTTCTACCCACTGACTCAGCCTTTCGCTTCTCCCCATTCCCCATCCCCATCCACTCCAACCTATCTCCATTTCTTACCTGGACCATTTCAAGTCTCACCACTGAAACCCCTGCTTCTACTTTTGCCAGCTCCCTGCCCCACACTATCTTCCCCGTGAATTAATTCTGTATGAATTAACTTCTTAAAATATAAATTATATCCTATCACTCTCCTGCTTAAAATCCTTTAATGCTTTCCACTACCCTTAGATTATAGTCTGAATTGCCTGTCATGATCTGTGCAAGATCCTGCATTCAGATCTGCTTTCCCTCTTCTGATTCTGCATTAACTAAGCAACTTTAAGGGGTTATTTTCATACATACTATGGAAGAAAAGAACTGATTTGTTTGTGGGGCAACCTCTGTTATGATTTCAAATTCTCTGCTCTATTCTGAGGTTCTGGGCATTTTGTTTCTCAGGTTTATTACCTGTAAATTTCTTTAACATGGATGTAAATGACTTTCAGTTTTACTGTCAGATTTAAAGGCTTAATTTTCAGACAAAGGACAAGAAAATTAAGACAGAGCTAAAACAAGAAAATAGACAGCTACAAAAACTCAGCTCCTAATCTGTAGCTTAGCCACTCATCTATGTTGTTTTCTCTGTTAACAAGGGATTTCGTATTTTTAAAACATTTTCTCCAAAGATAAATGAATAAGAAAAAATGACAAAGAACTCAACAGGCAAAACAAGTAATCTTTCCTAAGTTGTTTTGCAACATAATTGAGTTAAGTAAATATACTTACTTCTTTCTGATTTTCTTCAAATTTGGCAAAGGCAACATAAAGGTGCTCGTCCATATGTTCATCTCCAAAGAACTCAACAGCTCTCTCATACACTTTCCGTGCGTGGGCAAAGTAACCATGCTTTTCTTCAAAGCGGGCATATTTGATCCAGTTCTTGACATCAGGGTGTACAAGCACAAGTAAAAAGGAATTAAGGAAATATCAGGCAAGACAGCACTGGAAGTCCTGGGCAGGTAGATTTAAAAAAATAATCAAAAAAAAAAAAAAGAAAAGAAATACCCAACAATGCAAAGTCCAAACTACAACTATAGGGGTGGTAAGATACATAGAAAGACACAGAACTACTAAATTGTGACTGTGTGGTTTGAATCTACTGTGTACCCCAGAAAAGTCATGTCCTTTAATCTTCATTCAATATTGCTGTGTAGTTATCATTTGATTAGATGGTTTCCATGGATATGTATCTCCACTCACTCAAGATGGGACTGCTTACTGGAGCCCATTAAGAGGGAACCATTTTGGAAAAAGCTTTAGTGCCACCAGAACCAAAAGAGCTAACAGAATGGATAGAGTCACTGAAGCCTCCTGGAGAGAAAGCTAGTAGATGTTGCCATGTGCCTTTCCAGCTGAGAGAGAAACCCCAAACATCATCGGACTTCTTGAACCAAGATATCTTTTTCTGGATGCCTTAATTTGGACATTTTTATAGCCTTGCCATAAAAAGCCTTTAAAAAAGGAAATATTTTGGAGTCAGTAATGACCAAGCCAACAGAAACTTCAGAGCAGAGCTAACACAGATGCCAACACTTAGAGAACAGAGATATGGATGTTTGGAGCCCAGCAGACTTTGCACTGACATGTTAAGCAAGCCAGAACCTATAAAGAGCCAAGGGAAGCCAAGAGATGAAAGCCAGCCCCGGAGAAGCAAAGGAAGGAACCCCTACAAGAACAGAGGCTGGAAGCAACTGAGCACAGGAGCAAGGGATAAGCAAGTGCCAGCCATGTGACTACCCAGCTGACAGAGGTGTTCCTGAATCATTAGCCTTCCTTGAATATCTTTCCCTGGATGCCTTAGCTTGGGCATTTTTATAAGCTTCGAAGTATAAATTTGTAACTTACAACTTATTAAATTCCCCTTTCTAAAAGCCATTCCGAAAAAAAAGCCATTCCAGTTCTGGGATATCACGTTCTGGCAGCTTGCAAACTAACACGCCATGAAAACAATAACCAAAAGAGAGTTGGGGTAGGTATCCTAATATCAGATAAAACGCTTTCAGTCAAAAACAGTTATGATGGTCATCATACACTGATAAAGGGGACAAATCAACAAGAAGCCATAATAATTTTATTTATGCACCTAACAGAGCCCCAAAACTACTGACAGATTTGAAGGGAGAAATCAACAATTCTACATTGTCAAAGACTTTAATACATCCACTTTTAAAAATCAACATGTGGACAAAAGATCAATAAGAAATATAAGACTTGAACAATATCCTAAATCAACCAGACCCAACAGATAAATATAGAACACTTCACCCAACAACAGAATACAAATTTTCTTTATTGTACATAGATCAATTTCTAAGATAGACCATATCTGAGGTCACTAAGTAAATTTCAATAAAGTAAAAAAACATTGCAATCACACAATGTATCTTCTCCAGCTAAAATGGAATGAAGCCACAAATCAATAAAAAAGGAAGAAGTGGAAAATTCACAAAATGTGGATATTAAACAATGTACTTTTAAACACCAATGGGTCAAAGAAGAAATTACAAAAGACATTGAAAAAAATCTTGAGGCGAATGAAAATGTAAGCACAACATACCAAAACTTATGAGATATAGCAAAGGCAGAGCTAACAGGGAAACCTGTAGCTCGAAATGTTTATATTATAAATGAATAAACATTTTCCAATCAAAGGCCTAATCTCAAAACAGAGAATTAGGAAAAGAAGAGCAAACTAGACCTAAAGCAAGCAGGAGGAAGGAAATAACAAAAATTAGAGCAGAAATAAATGAAATAGGGAATAAAAAACAAAGTATCAACAAAGCCAAAAGTTGATTCTTTGAAAAGATAAATAAAATTGACAAACCTTTAGCTAGACCAATGAAGTCAGTCTATGAGCTATTTATGAGAAGATATAAATAACTAAAATCACAAATGAAAAGGGGGACATTACTACTGAACCCACTGAAACAAAAAGGACTAAAAGAATATTATGAACAACAGTACACCAACAAAAAAGATAACGTAGATGAGATGCACAAACTACCTACTGACTCAAGAAGAAAGAGAAGATCTCAACAAACCAACAACTAGTAGAGAGACTGAATTAGTAATCAGAAACCTCCTAACAAAGAAAAACTCAAGTCCAGATGGCTTCACTGGTGAATTTTACCAAACATTTCAAGAAGAATGAAGACCAATCCTGCTCAAACTCTTTCAAAAAACTTGAAGAGTAGGCAACACTACATAATTCATTCTATGAGGTCAGCATTACTCTCATACCAAAGCCAGATAAAAATACCACTAGACAAGAAAACTAAGACCAATATCTCTTAGGCATATAGATGCAAACATCTTCAATGAAATCTAGCAACCAAATCCAAAAGCACATTAAAAGAATTATATACCACAATCAAGTGGGATGTTCCCCAAGTATGCAATGGAGAGTCAACATATGAAAATCACATTAACAGAATGAAGGGAAAAAATCTACTAATGATCTCAATTGACCTAGAAAAAGCATTTGACAAAATCCAGCTCCCCTTCTTCATAAAAATAATTAGAAAACTAGGAATAGAAGGACATTTCATCAACATGAAAAAGGGCATAAATAAAAAAGCCCACGGATGACATCATACTTAATGGTGAAAGACTGAAAGCCTTCCTTCTAAGATCAGGAACAAGACAAAGATGTCTACCGTCACCACTGTTGCTAGAAGTTCCAGCCAAAGCAACTAGGCAAGAGAAGGAAATAAAAGGCATTCAAACTGGAAGACATCTAAATTGGAAGGGAAGAAGTAAAACTATCCCTACTTACAGATGACATGATTCTATACATAGAAAATCCTGGAAAATGCACAACAAACACCTAGAACTAATAAATGCTTTCAGCAAAGCAGAGGGGTACAAGATCAACATTCCAAAGTCAGCAGTATTTTTGTATTTTGCAGTGAACAATACGAAGAAATCAAAATTCCAACTCTCCTTGCTGAAATGGAAAATCAATCATCAAGTTTATATGGAAGATAAGAGGTCTCAAATAGCCACAGCGATCTTGAAAAAAAAACAATGAAATTGGACAACTCACACTTTCTGCTCTTAAAGCTTATTACAAAGTCACAGTAATCAAAACTGCATGGTACCGGCACAATGACAGACATGTAGACCAATGGAATTGAACTGAGAACTCAGAAAACATGCCTCACACTAACGTCAACTGATTTCTGACAAGGGGGCAAAAACCATTCAACTGGGAAAGAATAATGTCTTCAACAAATGGTGCTGGGTAAACTGGATCTCCATTTACAAAAGATGATGGAAGACCCCTACCTCATGCATATATGAAAATAAACTCCAAATGGTTAAAAGACCTAAATATAAGAGTTTGAACTATCAAACTCCTTAGAAGAAAACATAGAGAAGCATCTTCAGGTCTCTGTGTTAGGCAACAATTTCTTAGACAACACCCAAACAATGAGCAACAAGAAAAATAAGTAAATGGGATCTTATGAAAATTAAAAGCTTTGTGTCTCAAAGGACTTTATCATGCAAGTAAAACAACAAAATACACAATGGCAGAAATTATTTGGAAACCTTAATATCCAGAAGATACAAAGAAATCCTTTAATTCAGCACAAAATGTCAAACAATCCAACTTAAAACTGGGCAAAAGGGCTGAACTGACTTTCTCCAAAGAAGATATCCAAATGGTCAGAAAGCATATGAAAAGATGCTCAACATCATTAGCCATCAGAGAAACAAAAATCAAAACCACAATGAACTACTATTTCACAACCACTAGCATGGCTACTATTAAAAAAATGGAAAATTATAGTGTTGAAGAGGATGTGGAGAAACAGGAAAAAATCCATTCTTTGCTGGTGGGAATGTAGAATGGTGTAGTTTGGCTTTTCCTTATAAAGTACAGAACTCCCATGACTCGATAATCCCACTTTGAAATATATACTCAAAAGACTGAAAGGACAGACAGGAACAGCTATTTTGACACCAATGTTCACAACAGCACTATACACCATTGCCAGAAGATGGAAGCAACCCAAGTGACCATCAACTGATGAATGGATAAACAAAATGTGGTCTATATACACAATGGAATATTATTCAGTGGTAAAATTAATGAACTTTTGATAGATGTGACAACATGGATGAAACTCAAGGACATCACATTGGAGGAAATAAGCTAGACACACAAGGACAAATATTGTATAATCTCACTGATATGAAATAATAATAAACTCATAGAGTCAGAATCTAGAATCTAGATTATATATATAAGGGATGGAGTGGGAATAGGAAGTTGAGATTTAAAATGTACATTTTCTACCTGGGACAATGGATGGTGGTGAGGTTAGCATAACATTGTGAACATAATTAACAGCACTGAAACATATATCTGAAAGTCATTAAAAGGAAATGTTAGATTGGATACGTTATTAGAATACACATTTTTTTTTTAAATCAATGGAACTGCACAACACAGTGAGCCCTAAGTTAAACCACAGACTATAGGTAATAGTCATTTGTGCTTTCATCAACTGTAACAAATGTTCCAGACCAATGAAACATGTTAGTAACAGGGTTTATGGGAATCCTGTATTTCATGCCTTATTGTACTGTAACCCACAAGTTCACTTAAATAAAAAAAAGCATAATGTAAGTTTGTTTCTAAAAGTCCTTTCAAGTTTATCACCTACTCTTTATAGTCATCCTTACATAGGTATATTTATTCTTGCTTTATAGATGAGGTTACCAAAGCTCAAAGGAGATGAATGGCTTGCTGAAACCACATAGTTCATAAGCATTATAGCTTTGGATTCAGATTCTAGTAGAATACTAGTGAACTAAAACATACCACAGAAAAACAGAACTGGTTACAGCAGCAGGGAGTATGTCATTTTCCATAAGGAACCACTGCATTATTGCTGAATCATACATAAATCCAAACTTATACTGAAAAAGACTCAAGCAATTAGCTAGACCACATCGTTCTTTGGCCAATCTATGAACCTGAGGGGAAAAAAAACATATAGCTTATGAAGCAGACGACATGTACATCCTTTACTTCTCATCTAGTGTTAACGACTATGTCTTCTGACCATTTATGACTGTAACTCCTTGAGGGGATCAGCAGCCAGAATAATAACGGCACCATTCCAACTGTTTCTAAAGGATATATCGTTCGTAGATAGTGCGGGCCCGATCTACCTCTTTGTATCGCAGCTCAAAGTTGATGTAGGAGTGCCAGGCTTGCTCCTCAGGCTGCCACTCCATCCAGCGCTCAAAGACCTGCCGTGCACCAGCAATGTTTCCCAGCATCTCCTCCATGTATGTGTATTTGTACCTTTAACAAAATCATCCAAAAATATCTGTTGTGGTCAAAATGACTTGGGGAGAAACGCTCTTGGGTCATTTCTAGTTTTTCCTTTAGCCTCCCTAAGAGTCAAATCAGTTTTTTTTTTAATTAATATATAGATCTGAAAAAGGATAAACACTTGGGAAAAAAAGTTTTTTCATAAAAACTGCCTAATTCAACTAGAAGTTTCATATGTAACATTTTAGTTTTCATTATATAGTTATTAAACATTATGATTATGACTATGGGATATTAAAAATTACCTACAGTATTTGGAAAGAAAAAGTATGATGTAAAATTAAATGCATACAATAACCTCTCTATGTAAATAGTTTTGTTACATCAGGAACTTACCAGAACTGGTTGACTCGTGGGAGAGTTGTTATGGCCCGGTCCCAGATATTTCGGGCATGGTTGACCTGGCGATTCTTCATTTCCATTTCTGCATATTTCAACCACAATGTAATATTTCGATAGTCCACATCTAAAGCACGCTCGTATATGGATCGAGCCCTTAGGAAGATTTGGAAGGCATAATAAATAGTATACACAGTGGACTTGGCAACGATCTCATCAGTCATATCTTGCTATTTTACTGGGTGTTTACTGTGAAGAGGTACTCATTATAAGCAGAGAGAACAATCAATTGTCCAGGTCGAGACTTATGGAATGTTAAGTTTGTTGGGAGATTGAAAAAAGACTAGAAAACAGGAAGGGCCAGATCATGAGATCATGAGAACAGATGACACTTAGGTTTTTTATCATGTGGGCCATGGTTTTCAGTAGAATACTTTTTGTTTTTTTAATATTTTTATTGAGGAATCTTCACATAGTGGAATACTTTTTAATTTTAACACTCTCACTATATAGGAAATAGATGAAACTGAGCTTCTCTGGTTGTACAGTGTGAGGCAGTGGTGGTATTTGCCTGTACTGCTTCTTCCTGTCATGTTAGGACAATCCTTTCACAGTGCTCCTGAGATCTCTTAAAGGAACCCTAGGATTCCATGGAACAGAAGTGAAAAATACTGCCAGAGTTACTTTTCCTAATTTCCTGTATTTGTTAACATATAACATTAATCTTTATATGCAAAATTATACTCTCAGCAATTTTACCTTTGAATCTCTTTTAGACTCTCTTCCCATTGTGCGTATTTTATCCAGTTACTAATCACAGTCCTGTTTTTTCTTATGTTATCTTCAAAAGTCTGGAAGAAGGCAAGAAGAGTCAAATTAAAGAAAAAACAACTAAAAATGACATCATTTTTTGTTTATTATTCCTTGCATTAAAAAACAAAAAATTCATTTTATTCTTATTTAAGAAAAAGTATGTCCTGGAATCCTTGAGAGAAACAAGAACTTCATTTAAGAAAATTAGAATCACAGGTTTCTTTAAAGTCCTATATGTAGATAAAAAGAAAAAAAGGAATATGAAGAATTGGTAGCAGAATTGTCACTATTTTTTCCTGTAACCCATGACAACTGACACTTGAATACACTCTACATTTGTCCTAAGAAAAGTTTTGATGATTATCTTTAAGTCCTTTTAGAATTTCACATACAACTCAATGAGACTAAAAGTAGATACAACAGGATTAGTGTATATTGTTAAAAACACTATCTTAAATTTAAAATATTCACACACTCCAGCGTGGGAAAGTCAAATCACATTCAAGTCTTTTCACCACTTTTTTCATATCCCCATTCTTAAAACAGAAGGGAAGTGAGACAAAAATATATAATACATTTGCTAAGTACACCCTTCTTACAGTTGTCAGTTGTTTCACAAATCTTCAATTTGGCATCAAAAATAACGACTCTGGTGGAGTTAATGTCTTTACACTTTAAAACAGACAACTCATGGCATCGTTTAGAGTTCAGCAAAAGGTAGTTATCTGGTAACCAGAAGTTATATTATTCACATGGCTAGAAACACTAATCTTATCTTAGAGACTCTCTAATGTGCACCTTTTCAAACTCTAACCTATAAATTCTTGTCAATACTGACAGACTCTCAAAAATATCACATGGACTCACCTTCCTTTTCCTTAGTTTATAATCATTTAACTCTTCTTCATCTGTGATCTTCTGTTGCGGTGGAGGTGGAAGTAGCTCAAGTTCTCTTTCTTTAGCTTCTCTTAAGAGTTGTTCAGCAGTTATCTGTACCTCAGCAGGGGCTTTGTTTTTCACCTTTTAAGACAGAAGACATTTCTAGTTTGGGTAGATGCTCTTCACATAAGATTTTTTAAAGAACCAAAATTTTTTTAGGATGTGAACTTCATGCGTATTATCATAAAATGCTCTATCTGTATGACATGTTTCATTTTTCTATGAGACTGTAAAGAAAAAATATTATGCTTACTATCTTGTATATTTTATCTATTACCAAAGCCATAAGTAAAAGAGTTAAGAAGACAGGTAGTGATAATAGCAAGTTTGCGCTTTAGCTTAATATAACAATAAACTTTGGGGCTGTCTGGGTAAAATTCTCACCAGAGGTATTGCTTTATCAAGATGTGTACCATATCTTATTTGGCATTACAACCTCTATTTATGGGACTCCTCAGTTTATCTTGATGCCCTGAGGGGACGACAGGGACTGGATTTTATTTTTTTATCTTTAACGCAGTTTTATTAACATATTCACACACCATACAAACCATCCGAAGTATACAATCGCTGACCCACGATATCATCACATAAGTTGTGCATACGTCACCTTGATCAACTCTAGAACATTTTCATTACTACATAAAAGCAATAAAAAGAAAAAAGAAAACCCAAATCCTCCCATATCCCATTAATGACTCATAGTGTGGCACATCTGTTACTGCTGATGAAAGAATATTAAGATATTACTGTTAACTATAGTCATTAGTTAGCAATATGTACATTTTCCCCAGTGCACCCTACTATAATTAACTCCTTGTAATAATGTTGTACAATTGTTCTAGTTCATTTAAGAACATTTTTTATATTTGTACAATTAGTCATTGTCCATCACAAGATTCACAGTATTATACATTCCCATGTTTTAAGCTCCAACTTTCCTTCTGGTGACATACATGACTCTAAACTTCCTCTTCCTACCACATTCAGACACCATATAATACTGTTATTCTCACAATAATGTGTTACCATCGCCTCTACCCATTTTCAAACAATAGGGATTGGTTTTCAAATCACCTCAAGTCAAAGACAATATTGAACATGTTCTCATGGTTAGATTATAAACTTCTTGAGGTCTTAGAGCTGTGCTGTCCAACACAGTAGCTATGGCCCAAATATGATGAATTCAAATGAGATTAGCTTTAAACGCAAACTACATATAATTTTGAAAATTTAGTATGAAAAAGAATGCAAACTGCCCCATTAAATTTTTTATATTGACTACATGTCAAAATGACAAAATTTTAGATATACGAGGTTAAAAATGTTTTTTAAATTAATTTCGCCTGTTTTTTTTAACTTTTTAATGCGGCTATGAGAAAATTTAAAACTACATATATTTCGTTTGAACACACTATATTTCTACCGGAAAGCACTACTTTAGATCAAGTCCTGCTCGGTATTGGTTCCTTCAGGTCTATTTTATATAGAAGGTACTGAATAAAATTTATGAAATTGAATTATAAGAAATATTTAATGCCACATGTAAGTAATGAGCACTGTGTCCCAGATACTGTGCTTTATTTGCATTATCTCTAGGAATCATATCTAAATAGAGATGAAAACGCCAACCTCAAGAGACACATCTGGACTGGAGACAGACAGGAGATAACGATGTTTGGAAAGGATGAGCACAGAGTTTGACACATATTAAGCACCCGGTAAATATGAGCCATGGATTGAACTATCAGATAATATTAAGCTTACTATTTAATTCCATTTACGCAGCTCCACAACCCTTGTAACCTACTCTCATTCCTTCCAGTCTCCGCTGGCTTAACTCTTACTCAGCCATCAAGTCTCAGCTTAAATATCACTTCCTCAGCAAAGTTTTTTTTTCTGAAGACTCCCCGCTTCGCAGAACTCCCCTTATTCTCGCCCATGGCATCTTCCACTTTGCTCCAGTAGCTTTAGGAGGTTGCAACGTTACATTTAGCGTAAGACACAGGCGCTAAGCGCCAACACAATAAAACTGTGCTGAATGACCTCTCTCCTCGTCCAGCAAAAACACCTTCCCAAAACTAAAGCCATGCCGACGCGGGTCGTGCTCTGGGGAGACAAAAGCCCGCGCCAGACCACCGGCTGACCCTCCCTGTCTCTTCTCCCGCGGCACCAGGCGGGGTGGCCCTGGTCCCGGGATAACATTCGCCCCTGCCCGGGCACCACGGAGGTTGGGTCTGGGGGAAACTCTTCTTACAGGCCCTCTCCCACAAGATCCCTCGCTATCGCCTACTTTGGCCACTTTAGGAATCCGCTGCTTCCCGGCCGCGGTGGAGGCCGCCATGTCGGCAGCAGTGCGCCACACGCCACCCCTTGAACGGCAGAAACCTGCTCCGAGTATTCGGAGTATACTTCGAGTATTTGGAGCATACACTCCAAAGCTTTCCGACAACAAGCGGAATTCCGGAACCGGAACTGAAGCCGGAACCGATTTGATGACCCTTAACCTCTAACACGCGCCGTGACGGAGGCAGCGCCGTTTCTGTGGTAACCGGGTTGTGCGTCCTCCGAAGCTGCAGGTAAGGTGGGCAGTACTAGCCTGGCCGGGAGGGACGTGGAGACTGGGTTCAAGGTGTCAGCGGAGCATTCCTAGGTCAGTCACCGGGAATACGAAGACAAGGGGAACCGCCGCGTTTTAGAGATTAGGGACCGAGGTCCAATTCGGACGCTATCGAAGGTTGGAGAAGTTAGGGCGGCTAGGAAACTACCACTCCCAGCATGCCCTGCCGCGAGCTGCTGCGCTCCCGGGCGGCCTGGCGCCGCGTTGCATTCTAGGCTTTGTGGTCTCTTAAGTGTGAGGTCCACTCCCTCCGTTTCGAAACAGTTGTGCCCAGAAGATTAATGCCAAGACTCGGAAGTTAAAAATAATGGAAGATATTTTGAAGCCAGATATTAATCACAAGAAAATAATGAAAGCCAGCCTAGTGTCTAAGTAGCAAACCACCCAGCTTTATGGTCATGTAAATAAATTCTCTGTGAGTGTGCCTTATTTACTTACTCTTAGCCTCAACGTCCTCGACTAACGACAGAACAATAATATCTATTTCACAGGGATTAAAGAGAAAATCGATGTAAAGTGCTCCATAAATATTAACTTGTATAATTCTTGACCAGCCTTCAAAAATAAAAAAATGAAGTATGTGCGAACAAATGGTTAAGAGAATTATGACAGTTCAAGTCTCTGGTGTTTGCCAGAAAAAAAAATATTTACGTATGTAATAATATCAAGTTTACTGCTTTTATCTATGCAGATATTTATTTCTTAAAAAAAATTTAAGCTGATTT
The DNA here is from genome assembly GCF_023851605.1 of Tamandua tetradactyla. Taxonomy (NCBI): domain Eukaryota; kingdom Metazoa; phylum Chordata; class Mammalia; order Pilosa; family Myrmecophagidae; genus Tamandua; species Tamandua tetradactyla. Next base: position 40,349,089 of record NC_135327.1, on the reverse strand, counting down.
CCCAAACTGCAACCGTTTGTAATGAAGATCAAAATATTTCCAATAACTTTGTACCATCTATATTATCTTTAAATACTTCTATTTAAATATTTAAATAGAAGATTGTTTAGTGAGTACCCTTAATTTGTAATAATGTTTAACAAAGTTTAAAGTTAGTAATCTCTAGCCTCCTCTCAAAGATACAAATACCCTAGAATACTTTACTTCTATTTACTGTGCTTGCATCTCACATGTTTTATTCTCTGGTGATTTAGTGCAACTTTACTTTTAAGCAGAAATTTATCATTATTATTACTTTTCTTTTTGCCATCAATGCCTATTTAGATATACCTTCATGTTTACTGTTTTTTTCCCTCAGAACTGCATCTTGCATTCCAATCCTTTCTGATTTTAATTTTTTTTTCCTTCCTGGAATTCATCTTTTACTGGTTCTTTCAACAACTTTCTTTGAATGGTATTCTCTCTCAGTATGATTTCACTTTCATCTTTAGGTATAGAAGTTTGGCTTTGTGGTCTCTTAGCTCTGAGGTCCACTCCCTCTGTTTTGGAATAGTTGAGGCAGTTTTCCCCTCAGAACTGAAATGGTTTTCCAGATTTGGCCCATACCCTGTTTTTGTACAGCCTGTGAGCTAAAAATTTTTTTTAACATTAAAAAAACTTTTTTTGAAAAAAAACGAAAGAATATTTCATTATACATGAAAGTTATATGAAATTCAAATTTTTGCATCCATAAATAGAATTCTATTGGAATACAGTGACTTCTTTTTTTTTCCAGAATCTTTTTTTAAATTTTTTTAAAATTTATTTATTAATTAAAAAAATAAAGAAACAAAATAAAACAACATACATAATCAGTAATTCACAATATCATCACTTAGTTGCATATTCATCATTTCTTAGAACATTTGCATTAATTCAGAAAAAGAAATAAAAAGACAATAGAAGAAGAAATAAAATGAACACAGGAAAGAAAAAAAAGGATTATACCTACCATACCCCTTACCCCTTGCTTTCATTGTTCACTAGCATTTAAACTAAATTTATTTTAGCATTTGTTCCCCTTATTTATTTTTATTCCATATGTTCTACTCCTTTGTTGACAAGGTAGATAAAAGGAGCATCAGACACAAGGTTTTCACAATCACACAGTCACATTGTGACAGCTGTATCATTATTCAATCATCCTCAAGAAACATGGCTACTGGAACACAGCTCTACATTTTCAGGCAGTTCCCTCCAGCCTCTCCATTACATCTTGAATAACAAGATGATATCTACTTGATGCATAAGAATAACCTCCAGGGTAACCTCTTGACTCTGTTTGGAATCTATCAGCCATTGACACTTTGTCTCATTTCCCTCTTCCCCCTTTTGGTCGATAAGGTTTTCTCAATCCCTTGATGCTAAGTCTCAGCTCATTCTAGGGTTTTTCTCAATCCCAATGAATCCCCTCCATTCATTCCGAGATCTCTGTCCCACGTTGCCAGGAAGGTCCACACCCCTGGGAGTCATGTCCCACATAGAGACGGGTAGAGTGGTGAGACTGCTCATTGTGTTGGCTGGAGAGAGGGGCCACATATGAGCAACAAAAGAGGCTTTCTTGGGGGTGACTCTTAGGCCTAAATTTTAAGTAGACTTGACCTATCCTTTGCAGGGTTCAGTTTCATATGAACAAACCCCAAGACTGGGGGCTCTGCCTATATCTTTGGTTGTCCACACTGCTTGTGAGAATATCAAGAATTCAACTTGGGGAAGTTGAATTTCTCCGCATTCTCACCACTCCCCGATGGGGGCTTTGCAAATACTTTTCCACTCACTGATTGAATCACTCTGGGATTCATCGGGGCATCACTCTGGACAAACCAGCAAAATCTCATGTCCAACCTGAGATTCCAAGTACTTATGGTGTTCAATCAAACTATCTACATAAGTTATATTAGGAAATGCACTAGTCAAAATATAAATTTTGTAACTAATAAACATTTTTTGCTTTAGTCTCACAGAGAAGGTGACATTTAAAAATATTAATTACCATCTATTTTCAGCACCCTGCAATAATGACATTCCTTTGTTCTTCCTCATGCAAAAACATTTTTAAAATTGTACCTTGTACATTTCACTATCATACACTCTAGGCATTCCTAGATTATACCATCTCAATCTTTAACATCTATCTTTCTTTCCAATTTCATTTATGTCCCCAGCCCTCCTCCCTCTATCATTCTCACATGCAGCTTCATTCAGTGTTTTAACATAATTATATTACAGTTAGGTAGTATTGTGCTGTCCATTTCTGAGTTTTTGTATCCACTCCTGTTGCACAGTCTGTATCCCTTCAGCTCCAATTACCCAATATCTCACCCTATTTCTATCTCCTGATGGTCTCTGTTACAAACAAAATATTCCAAGTTTATTCACCAATGTCAGTTCATATCAATGAAACCATACAGTATTTGTCCTTTAGTTTTTGGCTAGTCTCACTCAGCATAATGTTCTCAAGGTCCATCCATGTTGTCACATACTTCATAAGTTTGTTCTGTCTTAAAGCTGCATAATATTCCATTGTATGTATATACCACAGTTTGTTTAGCCACTCATCTGTTGATGGACATTTTGGCTGTTTCCATCTCCTTGCAATTGTAATAATACTGCTATAAAACATTGGTGTGCAAATGTCTGTTTGTGTCTTTGCCCTTATGTCCTCTGAGTAGATACCTAGCAATGATATTGCTGGGTCATATGGCAATTCTATATTCAGCTTTTTGAGGAACCGCCAAGCTGCCTTCCACAGTGGTTGCACCATTTGACATTCCCACCAACAGTGGATAAGTGTGCCTCTTTCTCCACATCCTATCCAGCACTTGTCATTTTCTGTTTTGTTGATAATGGCCATTCTGGTGAGTGTGAGATAATATCTCTTTGTGGTTTTGATTTGCATTTCTCTAATGGCCAGGGACATTGAGCATCTCTTCATGTGCCTTTTGGCCATTTGTATTTCCTCTTCTGAGAAGTGTCTGTTCAAGTCTTTTTCCCATTTTGTAATTGGGTTGGCTGTCTTTTTGTTGTTGAGTTGAACAATCTCTTTATAAATTCTGGATACTAGACCTTTATCTGATATGTCGTTTCCAAATATTGTCTCCCATTGTGTAGGCTGTCTTTTTTTATTTTTTTTATTTTTACATGGACAGGCACTGGGAATCGAACCCGGGTCCTCTGGCATGGCAGGTGAGCATTCTTGCCTGCTGAGCCACCGTGGCCCACCTAGGCTGTCTTTTTACTTTCTTGATTAAGTTCTTTGATGCACAAAACTGTTTAATTTTGAAGAGTTCCCATTCCTTTCTTTCTTTCTTCAGTGCTCTTGTTTTGGGTGTAAGGTCTATGAAACCGCCTCCAATTAAAAGATTTATAAGATATTTCCCTACATTTTCCTCTAACTGTTTTATGGTCTTAGACCTGATGTTTAGATCTTTGATCCATTTTGAGTTAACTTATGTATAGGGTGTGAGATATGGGTCTTCTTTCATTCTTTTGCATATGTATATCCAGTTTTCTAGGCACCATTTATTGAAGAAACTGTTCTGTCCCAGGTGAGTTGGCTTGACTGCCTTATCAAAGATTAAATGTCCATAGATGAGAGGGTCTATATCTGAACACTCTATTCAATTTCATTCGTCAATATATCTATCTTTATGCCAGTACCATGCTGTTTTGACCTTGTGGCTTCATAATATGCCTTAAAGTCAGGCAGCGTGAGAACTCCAGCTTCGTTTTTTTTCCTCAAGATACTTTTAGCAATTCGGGGCGCCCTGCCCTTCCAGAGAAATTTGCTTATTGGTTTTTCTATTTCTGAAAAGTAAGTTGTTGGGATTTTGATTGGTATTGCATTGAATCTGTAAATCAATTTAGGTAGAATTGACATCTTAACTATATTTAGTCTTCCAGTCCACGAACACGGTATGCCGTTCCATCTGTTTAGGTCCTCTGTGATTTCTTTTAACAGTTTCTTGTAGTTTTCTTTGTATAGGTCTTTTGTCTCTTTAGTTAAATTTATTCCTAAGTATTTTATTCTTTTAGTTGCAATTGTAAATGGAATTCGTTTCTTAATTTCCCTCTCAGCTTGTTCATTACTAGTGTATAGAAACACTACAGATTTTTGAATGTTGATCTTGTAACCTGCCACTTTATTGTACTCATTTATTAGCTTTAGTAGTTTTGCTGTGGATATTTCCAGGTTTTCAACATATAGTATCATAACGTCTGCAAACAGTGATAGTTTTGCTTCTTCCTTTCCAATTTTGATGCCTTGTATTTCTTTTTCTTGTCTAATTGCTCTGGCTAGAAGCTCCAACACGATGTTGAATAATAGTGGTGATAATGGACATCCTTGTCTTGTTCCTGATCTTAGGGGGAAAGTTTTCAATTTTTCCCCATTGAGGATAATATTAGCTGTGGGTTTTTCATATATTCCCTCTATCATTTTAAGGAAGTTCCCTTGTATTCCTATCTTTTGAAGTGTTTTCAACAGGAAAGGATGTTGAATCTTGTCAAATGCCTTCTCTGCATCAGTTGAGATGATCATGTGATTTTTCTGCTTTGATTTGTTGATATGGTGTATTACATTAATTGATTTTCTTATGAACCATCCTTGCATACCTGGGATGAATCCTACTTGGTCATGATGTATAATTCTTTTAATGTGTTGGTGGATTCGATTTGCTAGAATTTTGTTGAGGATTTTTGCATCTATATTCATTAGAGAGAGTGGTCTGTAGTTTTCTTTTTTTGTAATATCTTTACCTGGTTTTGGTATGAGGGTGATGTTGGCTTCATAGAATGAATTAGGTAGCTTTCCCTCCACTTCAATTTTTTTGAAGAGTTTGAGCAGAGTTGGTACAAATTCTTTCTGGAATGTTTGGTAGAGTTCACATGTGAAGCCATCTGGTCCTGGACTTTTCTTTTTGGGAAGCTTTTGAATGACTGATTCAATTTCTTTACTTGTGATTGGTTTGTTGAGGTCATCTGTTTCTTCTTGAGTCAAAGTTGGTTGTTCATGCCTTTCTAGGAAGTTGTCCATTTCATCTACATTGTTGTATTTATTGGCATAAAGTTGTTCATAGTATCCTGTTATTACCTCCTTTATTTCTGTGGGGTCAGTGGTTATGTCTCCTCTTCCGTTTCTGATCTTATTTATTTGCATCCTCTCTCTTCTTCTTTTTGTCAATCTTGCTAAGGGCCCATCAATCTTGTTGATTTTCTCATAAAACCAACTTCTGGTCTTACTGATTTTCTCTATTGTTTTCATGTTCTCAATTTCATTTATTTCTGCTCTAATCTTTGTTATTTCTTTCCTTTTGCTTGCTTTGGGGTTAGTTTGCTGTTCTTTCTCCAGTTCTTCCAAGTGGACAGTTAATTCCCAAATTTTTGCCCCTTCTTCTTTTCTGATATAGGCATTTAGGGCAATAAATTTCCCTCTTAGCACTGCCTTTGCTGCATCCCATAAGTTTTGATATGTTGTGTTTTCATTTTCATTCGCCTCGAGATATTTACTAATTTCTCTTGTAATTTCTTCCTTGACCCACTCGTTGTTTAAGAGTGTGTTGTTGAGCCTCCACGTATTTGTGAATTTTCTGGCACTCTGCCTATTATTGATTTCCAACTTCATTCCTTTATGATCCGAGAAAGTGTTGTGTATGATTTCAATCTTTTTAGATTTGTTAAGACTTGCTTTGTGACCCAGCATATGGTCTATCTTTGAGAATGATCCATGAGCACTTGAGAAAAAGGTGTATCCTGCTGTTGTGGGGTGTAATGTCCTATAAATGTCTGTTAAGTCTTGCTCATTTATTGTAATGTTCAAATTCTCAGTTTCTTTATTGATTCTCTGTCTAGATATCTGTCCATTGATAAGAGTGGGGAATTGAAGTCTCCAACTATTATGGTAGATGTGTCTATTTCCCTTTTCAGTGTTTGCAGTGTTTGCCTCATGTATTTTGGGGCATTCTGGTTCGGTGCATAAATATTTATGATTGTTATGTCTTCTTGTTTAATTATTCTTTTTATTAGTAGATAGTATCCTTCTTTGTCTCTTTTAACTATTTACATTTGAAGTCTAATTTGTTGGATATTAGTATAGCTATTCCTGCTCTTTTCTGGTTGTTATTTGCATGAAATATCTTTTCCCAACCTTTACTTTCAACCTATGTTTATCTTTGGGTCTAAGGTGTGTTTCCTGTAGACAGCATATAGAAGGATCCTGTTTTTTTAATTCATTCTGCCAGTCTATGTCTTTTGATTGGGGAGTTCAATCCATTAACATTTAGTGTATTACTGTTTGGTTAGTGCTTTCCTCTACCATTTTGCCTTTTGTCTTTTATATGTCATATCTAATTTTCCTTCTTTCTACACTCTTCTCCACACCTCTCTCTTCTGTCTTTTCGTATCTGTCTGTAGTGCTCCCTTTAGTATTTCTTGAAGAGCTGGTCTCTTGGTCACAAAATCTCTCAGTGATTTTTTGTCTTAAAATGTTTTAATTTCTCCCTCATTTTTGAAGGACAGTTTTGCTGGATATTGAATTCTTGGTTGGCAGTTTTTCTCTTTAAGTAATTTAAATATATCATCCCACTGTCTTCTTGCCTCCATGGTTTCTGCTGAGAGAGCTGCACATAGTCTTATTGGGCTTCCCTTGTATGTGATGGATTGCTTTTCTCTTGCTGCTTTCAAGATCCTCTCTTTCTCTTTGACCTCTGACATTCTGACTAGTAAGTGTCTTGGAGAACGTCTATTTGGATCTATTCTCTTTGGGGTACGCTGCACTTCTTGGATCTGTAATTTTAAGTCTTTCATAAGAGTTGGGAAATTTTCAGTGATAATTTCTTCCATTAGTTTTTCTCCTCCTTTTCCCTTCTCTTCTCCTTCCGGGACACCCACAACACATATATTTGTGCACTTCATATTATCATTCAGTTCCCTGAGTCCCTGCTCATATTTTTCCATTTTTTTCCCTATGGTTTCTGTATCTTGTCGGATTTCAGATGTTCCGTCCTCCAGTTCAGTAATCCTAACCTCTGTCTCTTGAAATCTACCATTGTAGGTTTCCATTGTTTTTTTCATCTCTTCTACTGTGATTTTCATCCCCATAAGTTCCATGATTTGTTTTTTCAGACTTTCCATTTCTTCTTTTTGTTCATTCCTTGCCTTCATATCCTCCCTCAATTCATCGATTTGGTTTTTGATGAGGTTTTCCATATCTGTTCGTACATTTTGAATTAGTTGTTTCAGCTCTTATATCTCATTTGAACTATTGGTTTGTTCCTTTGACTGAGCCATATCTTCAGTTTTCCTGGTGTGATTTGTTATTTTTTGCTGGCATCTAGACATTTAATTACCTTAATTAGTTTATTCTGGAGATTGCTTTCACTTCTCTTACCTAAGGTTTTCTTGCTAGATGAATTTGTTGTCTATCTGTTCTTTGACCTTCAGTTCAGCTTTTTCTGGACCTCTAGCTTAGATTTTGTTTAACAGAGGATAATTTTTCAGTTCTTGTTTTCTTGTTTCTTGCCCTGCTTGTATGGTGCCTTTTCCCTCCCCACCCTTAGGAGGGTCTGCATAGGTATTATAGACTCCAGCCGGGTTTTCCCCGGACTAAACTGGCCTCCTATCAGGGGGAAGGAGTCACCTGCGTCAGTTTTCCCTGAGGGTGAGACCCAGCAGGTTAAAAGACTTTCCTGTGAAGTCTCTGGGCTCTGTTTTTCTTATCCTGCCCAGTATGTGGCGCGTCTGCCTGTGGGTTGCACCAGCAAAAGATGTTGCAGCACTTTTAACTTTGGAAGACTCTTCCTGCTGGGGGCATAGTGGAGATGGAGGAGAGGTTGTAGGCTGGTTTTAATGGCTTCAAATTGCCAAGCCCTGGGGTCTGAATTCCTTGAGAGAGAGATTCCACCTGAGTTGGGCTTCACCCCTCCCCTGGGGAAGGCACAGGGGGGAGACAGCCCTGAAAGCAGCCCGCCAAGTCTCTGTAGAAACACAGCCACTAAAACCTCTGTTTCCTCCTCTTTTCTCTTTTTCCGTGAGCCCAATAAGCAACCTCTGCCTTGACCAGGTTTAGAGTCTCTTTCCTTTCCCTCTGGGAAGCCGCCTGTGGGGAAGGGGTGCCAGCCGCCGGCCGCCGCAGCTTGGGAAATTCACAGTTTTGGGGAGGCTTGCAACCAGTCCAGGTGGTCCAGACTGGGGTATGCTGCGTGTCCAGTCACTGATGTGGCCCCAGGAGCTGTTCTGTACTGTTTCTGGTTATTTAGTAGTTGTTCTGGAGGACAAACTAAAATGCGCACATTGCTAAGTCACCATCTTGGCCCCTCCTCCTATTCCAGTGACTTCTTGATGTCCACTATTTTCTATCCTGAGAAAGTCTATGCTCAATGACAACAATATTAATATTAATGATTAGTAGTAATATTAATAATGATGGAAAACGTGTACTGAGTACTTAAATATGTGTCAGATGCTGTTCTCCATGTTTTCCACATGCTGACTTTTTTATAACAACTGTTTGAGATATGTACACTATCTCTAATTTACAGATGAGGAAACTGTTGCCTTGTGGAAAGATGGAGTCAGAATGGCAACTCTTAACATTTTTCAAAGGAAGAAAATCTTGGTATCAGTTTAATATCTCCAAAACTTTAAATACTGACTCAGTACCTGACAGAGATGTTTAAGCAGCTTGTCCAATTGAGTGAGCTGGCTGGGTTTCACACCTGCATGCTCTGACTCCAGAATCTGCACTCTTGACCCATGGCCCCTTGACATATCCCTGGAAGTCATTGACTTAGTTGCCAGAGCTGCTCGCACAAATACCACAAACTGGTTTGGCTTAAACAACAAGCATTTATTGGCTTATAGGTTTGAGACTAGAAGAAGTCAAAAATCAAGGCCTTGTCAAGATCATCCTTTCTCTTTGAAGATTAGCACTCTGGTGCTGGCTTGCCACAATCCTTGGGGTTTCCCTGGCTTACATCTCTGCCTTCCATTTCATGGCAGTCTCTCCCCTTTCTGGCTCCTGTGGCTTCTGGGTTCTCTTTATAATCCAGATTAAGATCCATGCTGAGTCAGCTGGCCCCAATTTAACTAAAAATAGCATCTTCAGAAGGTCCTCTTTACAATGCGTTTGCACCCACAGAGACATGGATTAAGTTTACAAACAATGTATTTTGTTTGGGTTCATAATTCAACCTACCAAAGTCACCTTCTGGTAGTTGGACTTTCTGTGTGATTTGGTTGCAAAGAGAGTGCACCTGTGATTTTACCACAGTAGAGGTACAGGCAAAACCCAGCTTAAAGAAATGTTTATGTCTGCAGAGTGTTAAAAATGTTTTGAAGCTTTGTTTCAAATTTTGGAGATATCACATAAATACTAAGATTTTGTTCCTTTGAAAAATGTTAAGAGCTTCCATTTGAGTCCACCTTTCCACAAGGCAACCACTAGAGCTGAGGATACTTGACCTGCCCAGTTCACCACAGTTACCTCCTGACACCAAGGTTGCCTAACCATAGTCTCGTAGCATGCCAGTGGGGAGAAGTGCTTCCCTGCTACCAAGTTGTTATAAAAGGAGAAAGTCAGACTTGTCCTTACTCCACTTGATGAGTTTGTTTATTTCCTGGCCTACATAGACTCCTGGACTGCTCCACCATTAGCTTTCCCATTGCAATGTGATCCATTGGTATATGGACTCCTCCTGTTGGTTTCTGTGAGCTTAAACAGTGTAGGTCTACTCTAAAAGCTGGGTTTGCTTTAAGCATGCTGAAGAGACCCCTTTGTCAGCTTGCAAAGTGGAGGGTCATGTGAATTCACCAAGATGTAGACCACCGGGTGGGGATTCCTGGCTGACTGCCAGCCTGCCGTCCTCCAGAGACACCCTCTGCACCACTCTGCACCTTTCATCCTTGATGTCTGAGGGGTTCTAGTACAGAGCAGCTCATCTGCAGGACACCATTTCTCTACAGAACCAGGCTGCAGTTCATTTAAGAAGAGAGGAGTAGCTGGGACTGGACTGGAAGGGGGAAATCCATGGTTCTTTTTCTGACCAGGCATTTGTGTCCTGAGGCAAGTCCCTCTGCCTCATGGTCCTCGGTTTCCTCATCCCACAGAGGAGGAGCTTGGTCCAGTGCTCCCTCAGACCTCTGCAGCACTGACAGCTTTGACACTTTGGCAAAATGAAAATTATGCAAGAATATATCTAAATAACAACAAAATCCAAATAATATAAAGTGTTTTGAAAGAAAATCATACATACTATATAATTCCATTATGTGAAATTAAAAAATAGGGCAAATTTTTATCTCTATGATAGAGAACTTTGTGATAGATCTGTGTGAGACAGGTTACCTTTAGAGGGGAGAGATTGTCTGGGAGGGGCAGGAGGCAGGCTTCCAGGGACTGGAAATGTTCCATATTGTACGTAAAGTCAATACAATTATTAAAAATTAATTTTCCTTTTTTTAAGCTTTTTTTTATTGTATTGTATAGCATATATATAAAGCAAAGAAATAATAAAGCAACAGTTTTCAAAGCACTCTTCAGCAAGTAGTTATAGGACAGATCCCAGAGTTTGTCATGGGCTACCATATGATCCTCTCATATTTCTGACCTAGGAAGGAAGAAGGAAAGGAATGAAAGAAAGAAAGAGTATGAGGGCGGGCCACGGTGGCTTTCTTGCCTGCCATGCCAGAGGACCCGGGTTCCATCCCCGGTGCCTGCCCATGTGGAAAAAAAAAAGAAAGAAAGAAAGAATGTGAGAGAGAAATAAGAGATAGAAATTGAAATCATTTTATAGGATGCTGTTCCTGTCAGCAGCATTTCCCAAAGTGTCTTTCTGGAACATTAGACTCTGTTGTTACTACCACTGCTGCTGTCATCAGAGATTCTGCTCAAAAAGGATGTGGGAAAGGCTGGAATATACAAAGAAAGACGTTTTCTTTATTATGGAGCTTCTTGAAACCTTTAATGGGCTCTGTGACTCCTTCAGAAGATGATTATGTGCAGCGCTTCCTACTTAATTGTCTCCATAACTTTTTTGTCTCAAAATCTCTCTCAGGGCTGCTGTGCTTTAGAACTCCAATCCGGGGAACTCTACTTGAAACATGAGCAGCATCTGTAAATATTTCCTGTCTAACTCTTGATCACCTGCAATTATGGCTGATTAAATTTAGGAGGACACTGAACACATAAATAATTCTTGTCAATGTTTTTCAACCCTATTGTTAGAATAGTTTAAAGCAGCTGTGTTGGGAACAAAAAGTACAATTGCAGAAATTTCTAGACAGACCGATTCTCAGAAACTTCATTCTCCTGTAGAGAAGCATGTCAGCTGGTTTGCAGTGACAGTCGTCAGAACTCCCAGGGGAAAATATGTTGCACCAGATCTCCAAATACCACATTCGCTCTGATCAGATAGAAATTGAATTAATGTCCGATTCTGTGTCGCTGTAACTAAACTGGCTTTTCATTTCTGATTAATAGTGGGCTGTTTTCTCTCCTATTGGAACAGGATAAAAAATGTTGGTACTCACTTCTCCAAGAGGAAAGTCAGAAGTGGTTCATTGCCGAAGAACAGAATCACGGGATATTTATTGTATCAAAAGCCTCATGAGAAAATTTACCGAGAAACTGTTTGGGAGGCTTAATGTCATCTACCTTCTGTAAGTACATTGCAAAGTAAGCTGAAGAATATTAATCGAATTTATCACACATGGGGAAGGGATCCTGCTCTTTTGTCCTAATGGGGTTTGCTGTGAGGAAATGGGGAGCTCACTGCACAGTGAAAAAACCGTGTCACAAGAAAATCTGCTCTGAAGAGCAAGAGATCTCTGGAAACAACTGAATTTCTAAGTCCTGTAGCAATGGGTAACTCAAAAGGATTTGTTATGGGTTTGAAATTCAGGCAAACTTGAGTTCAAATCTCAACTTTTATACACACAGCAAAGTCACTTGGGGCAATTAATGATAATAGCTACCGGATTTTATTTTTTGTTAGACTCTGTGTTTTGTAGTCATTGTGCTATTTAATCCTTCTGACACATCTCTGAGGTAACTGCTATCATATCCATTTTACAGATGAGAAAACTCAGGGCTACACAAGGTCAAGCAGGTAGTAAGTGACAGAACCTGATTTGCTCTTGACATTCTTCTAAACTTCAAAATATACTTAGTTTTTCTTTTCTTAAAAGGTATTTGGAGATAACACATACAAAAAAAGACACTTAGAGAGACTGAAAGAATACATTTTATATCTGAATTTTTACAAATAAAGGTGGCTATTATAATAGAAAAAAAAAGACATTTGTTCTCCCTATTTTATTTGTAGAGCCTTTGTAGACATGAGATTATACTTCTCCTTTAATCTGTTCCCATTATTTTTATTGAAAAAGATATATAGCCCAGCATTTTGGATTTCATAAAGCTTCATATTGAATGCATCTGTAATGTTTAAACTAAGGCAAGCATAAGATATTGAAGTTTGTGGTTTCTGATTAGCACACTGATGGATGTAATGTAAATTGGCACTGTTTTACTAGAGTACAGTAGGGTAAAATGTATAAAATGCTTGAAGATATTGCACAATGTATAAAATGCTTGAAGATATTAAACAAATGAAATTATTTTAATTTTTGTATTGTGGTAGATTAATCATGTTGATACCCACTGGGTGGAAACAGTTAAAATGTTGATACACACACAGACACAACTTAAGGGCTGTACAGAGAATATTATTAAAATGAGTTCAGGAACTCCAGAAGGTAAGCAGGATCCAATGCCACCTTTCTCCTTTTGCCACTCTCTAAAAACATGCTTCTGTTTTTTGTTTTACATGGGCAGGCACCAGGAATTGAACCCAGGTCTCTGGCATAGCAGGCAAGAGCTCTGCTTACTAAGCCACTGTGGCCCACCCTCATGCTTCTGTTTTGACAGTTTTGCAAAGAACAGGACATAAAGTCACCTGAGATGCATCCAAGTTGGGAGCTATTAGGATCTATGATAAACTGTGATGTTCAATGTAAGGATGAATGACATAAACCTATTTTTAAAATTTATTATTATTTGGGGGGATTTTAAACTTTTTATTGTATAGTATAACATATATACAAAGCAAAGAAATGAAAAGGCAATATAGTTTTCAAAGCACTCTTCAACAAGCAATTAGAGGACAGATCCCAGAGTTTTTCATGGGCTACCATATGATTCTCTCATATTTTTCCTTCTAGCTGCTCCAGGATGTAAGAGGCTAGAGGGCTTAAGTATTTTTTTATCATCAAAATTGACTTTTTTTCCTTCTTTTTTATGAAAAATAACATATTCTCAAAAAAAGCTATAAATTTCAAAACACAGCACCACAATTAGCTGTAGAACATATTTAAGAGTTTGATATGGGTTACAATTCCACATAAAACTGTTTTTAAAAGGGGATTTAGTATCATAAAATACAGGGTCGGGGATAAGAGAAAGGTAGCTTTATCAGCTTGAGAAAGAGAAAGCTACGCAAAGGAGTAGCATTTGTGTTGGAACTTCAAGGGCCTCATTGTTTTGATGCTATGTTTTAGTCACATATCATACAGTCCACCAAACTTGTACAATCACTGGCTCTCAGTATTATCTCAAAGTTGTGCTTTCATCACCACAGTCATTTTTCTCCAAAAAGAAAAACCCCATACCTCTTATGCACCCCGACCCCTACCCCCACTTAGCATTGGTCTGGTACGTTTGTTAGAACTGATGAAAGAATGTTACAATATTACGGTTAACTATAGTCCATAGTTTGCATTACATGTATTTTTTTCCAATATACCATTCTATTGTTAACACCTTGTAATAGTTAATTTGTTCTAGTTCATGGAAGAACATTCTTATATTTGTACTGTTAACTACTGTCATTCCAACAGGGTTTACTATTTTATACAATCCAATGTCTCATCCTCTAGCTTTCCTTTTTTGTTTTTTTTTTTACTTTTTTTTTAACATGGGCAGGCACCAGGAATTGAACCCGGGTCCTCTGGCATGGCAGGCAAGCATTCTTGCCTGCTGAGCCACCGTGGCCCGCCCCTCTAGCTTTCCTTTTAGTGACATACATGACCCTACACTTCCCCTTTCAACCATATTCACACACACAATTCAGTGCTGTTATACTCAGGATAATGTGCTACCATCACCTCTGTCATTTCCAAACATTTATTAGCAACCTTATTAAGAATTATGTACTAATTAAATACTGCTATATCCTTTTGAAGTGTCCCTTACTTTCTTATTTTGTGGCACAAGGCAAGATGGTCAGCCTAATCTTGTACTTGTGCAGAATTATTTTTATATGTTAAAAAAAAAAAGGAAACATTTGTCCATCAAAAGGGGCACATTCAAAGGTTTTTATGCATTAAAACCAATTATGTAGCTCATATTCATAGGATAGTTAGTAATTTAGAAAACAAGACAAACCAAATAGCATATATTTATTTATTTTAAAACATTTTTAAACTGTGAAATATAACATATATACAAAAAAAGCAATAAATTTCAAAGTGCATTGTAAGATATCAAAGTTTGGTATGGGTAAAGTTCGACCATTTTAGGGTTTTCCTTCCAAATAGCATTTAATACAATCCTATTTTTGGTGGTAATATACACCAAAATTTAAGTATTAGGTTTGTGGCATTTGGGGGAATCTTTCAGCATAAGCCTTTGTGTATGTTTTGAATTCTTTGCCACGTGAATGAGCTTCCTTATATGTTGTACATGAATTATAAATGCACACCTTGTTAGTTAACATGGATTTCTGAATGATCCTTCATGAGGTATGATGTTTGTCACACTTGGCCTGAGCAGAAGGACAGATGATTAGGTTGTCCTTGTGACTGCTAGTTCTTCCTTGGCGTTCACAGGTAGTTCCTTTTTCAGGATTATTAAGAACATGAAATGCAGAGAAGGGGATTATACATTTGGACTAGAGCACAGATTTTTTTTTTTAAAAAGCTTATCCAGGGGCTTGGGCAGGATGTGGGAACAGGGTCCTTCCTCTCTCATTGGGAGCTGGTGGTAGCTTCAGGCACGACCACGGCAGCTAAGGGGATCAGGCCACCATGGATGATAAGGCGTCCACTAAGGAGCTGGACCAGTGGGTTGAGCAGCTGAGCAAACATAAACAGCTTAATAAGAACCAAGTACAGACCTTCTGTGAAAAGGCTAAGGAAATTTTAACAAAAAAATCAAATGTGTGAGAGGTTTGTTGTCCTGTTGGTGGAGATGTTCATGGGCAATTTCATGATCTTATGGAGCTCTTTAGAACTGGTGGGGAAACACCAGACACAAACTGTCTATTCATGGGTGACTATGTTGATGGAGGTTATTATTCTGTAGAGACCGTGGCTCTTCTTATGCCATTGAAAGTGCGTTACCCAGAAAGCACTACAATATTGAGAGGAAACCATGAAAAAGACAGATTACCAAAATGTATGACTTTTTTTTTTTATTAATTAAACAAAAAATTAACTAACACAACATTTAGAAATCATTCCATTCTACATATGTAATCAGTAATTCTTAATATCATCACATAGATATATGATCATCATTTCTTAGTACATTTGCATTGATTTAGAAAAAGAAATAGCAAGACAACACAAAAAGAAATAAAATGATAATACAGAGAAAAAATAAAATAAAAAATACAAAAAAAAAAACTATACCTCAGATGCAGCTTCATTCAGTGTTTTAACATAATTACATTACAATTATGTAGTATTGTGCTGTCCATTTTTGAGTTTTTCTATCCAGTCCTGTTGCACAGTCTGTATCCCTTCCGCTCCAATTACCCATTATCTTACCCTGTTTCTAACTCCTGATGGTCTCTGTTACCAATGACGTATTCCAAGTTTATTCCCTAATGTCGGTTCACATCAGTGGGACCATACAGTATTTGTCCTTTAGTTTTTGGCTAGTCTCACTCAGCATAATGTTCTCTAGGTCCATCCATGTTATTACATGCTTCATAAGTTTATCCTGTCTTAAAGCTGCATAATATTCCATCGTATGTATATGCCACAGTTTGTTTAGCCACTCTTCTGTTGATGGACATTTTGGCTGTTTCCATCTCTTTGCAATAGTAAATAATGCTGCTATAAACATTGATGTGCAAATGTCCGTTTGGGTCTTTGCCCTTAAGTCCTTTGAGTAGATACCTAGCAATGGTATTGCTGGGTTGTATGGCAATTCTATATTCAGCTTTTTGAGGAAACGCCAAACTGCCTTCCACAGTGGTTGCACCATTTGACATTCCCACCAACAGTGGATAAGTGTGCCTCTTTCTCCGCATCCTCTCCAGCACTTGTCATTTTTTGTTTTGTTGATAATGGCCATTCTGGTGAGTGTGAGATGATATCTCATTGTGGTTTTGATTTGCATTTCTCTAATGGCCAGGGACATTGAACATCTCTTCATGTGCCTTTTGGCCATTTGTATTTCCTCTTCTGAGAGGTGTCTGTTCAAGTCTTTTTCCCATTTTGTAATTGGGTTGGCTATCTTTTTGTTGTTGAGTTGAGCAATCTCTTTATAAATTCTGGATACTAGACCTTTATCTGATATGTCGTTTCCAAATATTGTCTCCCATTGTGTAGGCTGTCTTTCTACTTTCTTGATGAAGTTCTTTGATGTACAAAAGTGTTTAATTTTGAGGAGCTCCCATTTATTTCTTTCTTTCTTCAGTGCTCTTGCTTTAGGTGTAAGGTCCATAAAACCGCCTCCAATTGTAAGATTCATAAGATACTCCTTACATTTTCCTCTGTTTTATGGTCTTAGACCTAATGTTTAGATCTTTGATCCATTTTGAGTTAACTTTTGTATAGGGTGTGAGATACGGGTCCTCTTTCATTCTTTTGCATATGGATATCCAGTTCTCTAGGCACCATTTATTGAAGAAACTGTTCTGTCCCAGGTGAGTTGGCTTGACTGCCTTATCAAAGATCAAATGTCCATAGATGAGAGGGTCTATATCTGAGCACCCTATTCGATTCCATTTGTCGATATATCTATCTTTATGCCAATACCATGCTGTTTTGACCACTGTGGCTTCATAATATGCCTTAAAGTCCGGCAGTGTGAGACCTCCAGCTTCGTTTTTTTTCCTCAAGATACTTTTAGCAATTCGGGGCGCCCTGCCCTTCCAGATAAATTTGCTTATTGGTTTTTCTATTTCTGAAAAATAAGTTGTTGGGATTTTGATTGGTATTGCATTGAATCTGTAAATCAATTTAGGTAGAATTGACATCTTAACTATATTTAGTCTTCCAATCCATGAACACGGTATGCCCTTCCATCTATTTAGGTCTTCTGTGATTTCTTTTAACAGTTTTTTGTAGATTTCTTTGTATAGGTCTTTTGTCTCTTTAGTTAAATTTATTCCTAAGTATTTTATTCTTTTAGTTGCAATTGTAAATGGAATTCATCTCTTGATTTTCCCCTCAGCTTGTTCATTGCTAGTGTATAGAAACACTACGGATTTTAGAATGTTGGTCTTGTAACCTGCTACTTTGCTGTACTCATTTATTAGCTCTAGTAGTTTTGTTGTGGATTTTTCCGGGTTTTTGACATATAGTATCATATCATCTGCAAACAGTGATTGTTTTGCTTCTTCCTTTCCAATTTTGATGCCTTGTATTTCTTTTTCTTGTCTAATTGCTCTGGCTAGAACCTCCAACACGATGTTGAATAATAGTGGTGATAATGGACATCCTTGTCTTGTTCCTGATCTTAGGGGGAATGCTTTCAATTTTTCCCCATTAAGGATGATATTAGCTGTGGGTTTTTCATATATTCCCTCTATCATTTTAAGGAAGTTCCCTTGTATTCCTATCCTTTGAAGTGTTTTCAACAGGAAAGGATGTTGAATCTTGTCAAATGCCTTCTCTGCATCAGTTGAGATGATCATGTGATTTTTCTGCTTTGATTTGTTGATATGGTGTATTACATTAATTGATTTTCTTATGAACCATCCTTGCATACCTGGGATGAATCCTACTTGGTCATGATGTATAATTCTTTTAATGTGTTGGTGGATTCGATTTGCTAGAATTTTGTTGAGGATTTTTGCATCTATATTCATTAGAGAGATTGGTCTGTAGTTTTCTTTTTTTGTAATATCTTTGCCTGTTTTTGGTATGAGGGTGATGTTGGCTTCTAGAATGAATTAGGTAGCTTTCCCTCCACTTCAGTTTTTTTGAAGAGTTTGAGCAGAGTTGGTACAAATTCTTTCTGGAATGCTTGGTAGAATTCACATGTGAAGCCGTCTGGTCCTGGACTTTTCTTTTTGGGAAGCTTTTGAATGACTGATTCAATTTCTTTACTTGTGATTGGTTTGTTGAGGTCATCTGTTTCTTCTTGAGTCAAAGTTGGTTGTTCATGCCTTTCTAGGAAGTTGTCCATTTCATCTACATTGTTGTATTTATTGGCATAAAGTTGTTCATAGTATCCTGTTATTACCTCCTTTATTTCTGTGGGGTCAGTGGTTATGTCTCCTCTTCCATTTCTGATCTTATTTATTTGCGTCCTCTCTCTTCTTTTTGTCAGTCTTGCTAAGGGCCCGTCAATCTTGTTGATTTTCTCATAAAACCAACTTCTGGTCTTACTGATTTTCTCTATTGTTTTCATGTTCTCAATTTTATTTATTTCTGCTCTAATCTTTGTTATTTCTTTCCTTTTGCTTGCTTTGGGATTAGTTTGCTGTTCTTTCTGCAGTTCTTCCAAGTGAACAGTTAATTCCCGAATTTTTGCCCTTTCTTCTTTTCTGATATAGGCATTTAGGGCAATAAATTTCCCTCTTAGCACTGCCTTTGCTGCGTCCCATAAGTTTTGATATGTTGTGTTTTCATTTTCATTCACCTCGAGATATTTACTAATTTCTCTTGTAATTTCTTCCTTGACCCACTCGTTGTTTAAGAGTGTGTTGTTGAGCCTCCACGTATTTGTGAATTTTCTGGCACCTTGCCTATTTTGATTTCCAACTTCATTCCTTTATGATCTGAGAAAGTGTTGTGTATGATTTCAATCTTTTTAAATTTGTTGAGACTTGCTTTGTGACCAGCATATGGTCTATCTTTGAGAATGATCCATGAGCATTTGAGAAAAAGGTGTATCCTGCTGTTGTGGGGTGTAATGTCCTATAAATGTCTGTTAAGTCTTGCTCATTTATTGTAATGTTCAAATTCTCTATTTCTGTATTGATCCTCTGTCTAGATGTTCTGTCCATTGATGAGAGTGGCGAGTTGAAGTCTCCAACTATTATGGTGGATGTGTCTGTTTCCCTTTTCTGTAATTGCAGTGTATTCCTCATGCATTTTAGGGCATTCTGATTCGATGCGTAAATATTTATGATTATGTCTTCTTGTTTAATTGTTCCTTTTATTAGTAGATAGTATCCTTCTTTGTCTCTTTTAACTGTTTTACATTTGAAGTCTAATTTTTTGGATATTAGTATAGCTACTCCTGTTCTTTTCTGGTTGTTATTTGCATGAAATATCTTTTCCCAACCTTTCACTTTCAGCCTATGTTTATCTTTGGGTCTAAGATGTGTTTCCTGTAGACAGCATATTGAAGGATCCTGTTTTTTAATCCATTCTGCCAGTCTATGTCTTTTGATTGGGGAATTAAGTCCATTAACATTTATTGTTATTACTGTTTGGGTAATACTTTCCTCTACCATTTTGCCTTTAGTATTATATATATCATATCTGATTTTCTTCTTTCTACACTCTTCTCCATACCTCTCTCTTCTGTCTTTTCATATCTGACTCTAGTGCTCCCTTTATTATTTCTTGCAGAGCTGGTCTCTTGGTCACAAATTCTCTCAGTGACTTTTTGTCTGAAAATGTTTTAATTTCAAAATGTATGGCTTTTATGATGAATGTGTTCGAATTATGGAAATGCCAATGTTTGGAAATATTTCACTGATCTATTTAACTACCTTCCACTTATAGTTTTAGTATGTAGATGGGTAGTCTGCCTCCATTTTGTGCACCACACAACTCCTTCTGGGTACTTCTTTCTATCCATAGCTACAATGGATCATGTAAGATCCCTCTATCATTTATAAGAAGTTCCACATGAGGATCCAATGTGTGATTTGTTATGGTCAATCCAGAGGATCGTGGTAGGTGGGGTATTTCTCTACATGGTGCTGGCTACACATTTGGAAAAGACGTTTCTCAATCGCTTAACCATGCCAGTGGTGTCTCACAGTGGTTTATCGCGCTCACCAATTTGTAATGGAGGGATACAACTGGTGTCATGATCCAAATATAGTTACTATCTTCAGTACACTCAATTACTGTTACCATTGCGGGAACCAGGCTGCTATCATGGGATTAGATGACACTCTAAAATATTTCTTCCTTCAGCTTTGACCTCGGGCCTCACCGTGAAGAGCCTCATATTACCTGGCATACTCTTTCCTGCAAATTGCTTCTCAGAAAACCTGCCTTTGTAGGTGGAAGTTTATCTGTCTTTTAAAAATATGTATTTTTAAAAATGAACAAAAAAAAAGCAACAGTAATCTATGTGTTTCTGTAACAAATTGGGCTCTTCTTTGGCATTAAGCCATATCATGGACCAAAATGTGCCATACTAGTGATGAGCATTTAGCACAACTCAAGACTGAAATTCAGTACCACACTATGTTCTAGATCAGACTGTCTTAACAGTTTGCTGTATTTGTAGTAACCAATTTTTTTCTGAAGTATTCAAACAAAAATGGTAACCAGTTCCTTTCACTCCTCTTGCACTTGTTTGAAAATTTTAGTTTTAGTATTTAACTGGGATGGGTTAATAGAGTTGGAATTTTATTTTTAATGAAAACTCATACAAGCTAACTTCCACTTAATCATTTATCATCTTTATTTTATTGAAATATCTCATTAACTGAAGAAAATGTTCTTCTTGGGGATATGTCACCATAACATTTAAAAAGATTTCCCTTCATTTAAACTAAATTACTGTTTTATGATGATCTGCATATTTCTGTATATTTGTCATGACAGTGCTTGTACCTATTTAGGGTACTGAGTGAATAAACTTTCCATTTTAAACAAACAAACAAAAAAGCTTATGTAAATCTATTTTCTCAAATCCTACATATGTTCACATACTAATTATCTGGAAATTTATCTTTTGAGAGCCATTTGAATTCTTTTTCCAGTGTGGGCTTTGTGGGTCTGGTGGGTCTTGGGGTGGTTTTGGAGTCCCTTGTGTCCACATGTTCGACTGGTTTCTGTATTTTCTGAATCAGCAGATAGAGAAAGTATAGCAGGTAATGTAGGAGGGGTGTGCTGGTTTGAAATGATGTATGTACCCTAGAAAAGCCATAATCCTAATCCCATTTTGTAAAAGCAGCCGTTTCTTCTGATCTCTATTCAGTATTGCGTGTTTGAAACTGTAATTAGATCATCTCCCTGGAGATATGATTTAATCAAGAGTGGTTGTTAAGCTGGATTAGGTGGAGGTGTATCTCCACCAATTTGAGTGGGTCTTGATTAGTTTTTGGATCCCTATAATAGAGGAAACATTTTAGAGAAAAGGAGATTCAGAGAGAGCAGAGCAGAATGACATAGCCACAAGAAGTAGAGTCCACCAGCCAGCAACCTTTGGAGATAAAGAAGAAAAATGCCTCCCAGGTTGCTTCATGAAACAGGAAGCCAGGAGAAGAAGCTAGCAGATGACACCATGTTCACCATGTGCCTTTCCAGATGAGAGAGGAACCCTGACCATGTTCACCATGTGCCTTTCCAGATGTGAGAGTAACTCTGTGTTCACTATGTGCCCTTTCATTTGAGAGAGAAACCCTGAACTTCATTGGCCTTCTTGAACCAAGATATCTTTCCCTGGATGCCTTAGATTGGACATTTCTATAGACTTGTTTTAATTGGGACATTTTCTCGGCCTTAGAACTGTAAACTAGCAACTTATTAAATTCCCTATTTTAAAAGCCATTTCATTTCTAGTATATTGCATTCTGGCAGCTGGCAAACCAGAACAAGGGGCATAGTGAAATAAATTTTTTTGTTACAATGGAATCTTACTTTATAGGCATTTTAAAAAATGCTGGTTTCTCTCTATTTATTCTATTTTTTTAATTATCGACTGCCTACTCAGTTTAAGAGATATGACAATGAATAAAAATGTTCTTGCCTAAAAATCCTGCTAAATTTTAGAAGAGGAAATTAGCAGATTAGGCATAGCAAATTAATAAGGAAAGGGCTAAGAGGATATACCACAGTGAGTGCAGATATCACAAGAGACTGTGAGAGTGGAAGAAAAAGTCAGAATGCAGTTAAGTGTGCACTGGACGTAAAGGGAACATTAAGCTCTGTTTCAGTCACTCTGCTCAACAAAACAGAAGATGTGGACTATATTTCATCAAGATTTCCATCAATTATAGTTTAATAAAATAAGTTATGGCTGTGTTTGTAAATTCCCTAAACCAATTGAATGAAATGAGGTAAGTGCTGTTGTGCCAATTGTGGGATGATATCTTTGAACTTTAACGTATTTTACATGAACTAAATATTATACATGTATAAACATTTTTTTCTACTAGACAAAGAACTTTATTAATCTTTGTTTGCAAAATTTACTCCCAGGCTCCTTCAGCTTAATTAAATGCAAAGAATGAACTTGTGTATAAGCAAAAACTGAAGAGATCTGCAGTGTCCAAGCGGCTTGAGCTTAAAAATATTAGAGATCTAGATTTTATTAGATCCATAAAAAAAACGATTAAAAAAAAACAGTCATAATATAAAATAGCAGCTCCAAGTAGTTTCAAGTTCTATCTTTTTCACAAGTCGACTCAATTCAGTTTGCCTCATTCTTGGAAACCTCATCAAAATTTCCCACCAGATCTGGAACTTCATTCATCATCCTCTCCAGTAGCATGTGGTGCTTTTCCATCCACAGATTGTATAGTCAGACAATCTGCACCACACTGATTTAAATTGCTAGGTAGCATTTCTGTCAGCTGCTTGGTCCTAGCATGACCTGTAATAGTGAAAGTATTCACTCCCAGAGATGCCTGAACTTTGGGGTTGCTAGAGTTCCTTGGTTTGTAAGCATATTAACCTCTTCAAGACCAGAGATATTGTTTACCCCTAATTTCTTTAAGGGGAACTGAAGTTTTTTTTATCATCTGCTGTAACTGTTCTTTGAGCCACCTTCTTTCTGCAAGCAGTTCTCTTCCCACCAATGGGCAATTGTACCTGCAATTTGGCGAGTTTCTCCTGGTTTACGATATTTCTTTCATCTTGTCAGAGTGGAAATGGGGCCGTGCAGGGGAACTAGGGCTCATACTCAGGGGTCTCAGACAGACCAGCTCTAATGATAGTTTTTATAGGGCTCCTTTGGCTGGGATTTGACTTATTATAAAGAGTAGTTAAAACTCTAGCTTTTAAAAACACATCTTCTCTCTTTGCCTTCTGCTCCCTCTTTCCCTTCTTCACTACCAAAGTGATTATTATCTGTCCTGTAGAGGACATAATGGTTAGAGGTAATAAGAAAAGAAAATTATACGTACAAGAGGATAAGCCTACAAAAGTTAATGTTTACAGTCAGCTATTTGGAAATTGCAGTACATTTTTCCCATTGAAACAAAGTTATTAGTGGCTGGGTTCCCAGATCAACCCAGAAAAGCTTATTTAATCTACAATTTCTGAGTGGTATGGTATTGTGCTAACTGTTCTATAAAACTCAGCCACCTTTTATCCCAAGGTTGCCATGGTCAAATGCATTTCAAGTTCAAACTGGGATCCCAGGAACACATTTTCTCCTTTCTTCCCTGAGGGATAGAAGCTCCCTGTCCTCACTTCTGGCAAGCCTCCTCCCTGCCCCCTACCTCCTTTGTAGCTGACATGTGCTGGCTCCTGTACCGTGGGTGTTTCCTTGTCTGATAACTAGAGTGAGAACTCAACTTGAAGCCACCGTCAAGGCTCTGAGAACCTGGGCAGAGGAGCTACAGAGACTGAAAATAGAGCAGCCTCAGAGTTGGAATAAGGGACATGAATGCCAGCCAACCAGAAGTGGGGAAGGGCTATCTCCTGCTAATGAGTCCTCTGTGTAAATATTCGACAAACCTGAGGGACAGTCTTCCTCTTTTTTTTTTTTTTTTTTTAAAGGAAAGACAGAGAGAAGGAAGGAAGGATAGAAGGAAGGAAGAAAGGGAAACATTTTTAAACATTTTCTTGTATTCTGTTTCTCCGCTTTTGTTACATGGGCTGGGGCCGGGAATCGAACCGAGGTCCTCCGGCATAGCAGGCAAGCACCTTGCCCGCTGAGCCACCGCGGCCTGCCCCTCTTCCTCTTTTTATAATGGCCACTGCTTGGGTCTGCTCTTGGTCCAGGTGCACCACTGGTTCAGTTGGCTGTGGCTAAGGGGTGTGAGGGGGACGATGGCTATAGGCATTGAGATAATCAACATCCCTAGCATGTTGTTTTCCAAAGATGACCTACCCCTGGTGGTACTCAAGATGACTTTACCTGATTACATGCTTAAGCAATTTTTTTTTTTTTGGTTTAAAAGTTATATCTTTATTTGTATAGTTACTTCTATTTATGGTAAGATACACTGGTTTTCTATTTATGGCAGAGATGCAATTTCCTATTAAAATATACTTTAAGTAAAAAGTTAATTGGGGCAGGCCACAGTGGCTCAGCAGGCAGAGTTCTCACCTGCCATGCCAGAGACCCAGGTTCAATTCCTGGTGCCTGCCCATGCAAAAAAAAAGTTAATTGATTTAAAGAAAAAAAAAAAAGAAAGTTAAAGTACAGGGAATTCCTGCAAGTGAAAGACTACTGTCAGGTAAATGGCTCTAGTAAAATGATACACTGTCTGGTGGGAGACGTGGTTTCCTCGTAGTATGGATTGTGCACTTCCATCTTAAAAAGCATGCAAACGGGTGGGCCACGGTGGCTCAGCAGGCAGGAATGCTTGCCTGCCGTGCCTGAGGATCTGAGTTCAATTCCTGGTGCCTGCCCATGTAAAAATAAATAAATAAATAAAAGCATGCAAAGAAGATGGCAGCTTAACAACACACGCATTTTAGTTCATCCTCCAGAACAACTACTGAATAACCAGAAACAGTACAGAACAGCTCCCAGAGCCACGATAGTGACCAGACACACAGCATACCCCAGTCTGGACCAGCTGGACTGGCTGTGAGCAACCCCCAGAACTGTGAGTTCCCAAAGCTGCGGCAGCCAGTGCCCCTCCCCCACAGGCTGCTTCCCAGAGGGGAAAGGAAAGGACTTTACCAGCAGCAGGGACTGGGCACAATCAAACTCCAATTGTGGAACTAATTAACAAATTCTGACTACTAAAAATAGGCCCCCAGCTTAGGTGAACCTGATCAAAGCGGAGGTTGCTCATTTTTTGCCCCAGTGCCAAGGGGGCAGTACTGACAGAAAAAGGGGGAAAAAAAAAAAGAAGGAAACAGAGATTTTTGTGGCTGTGTATCTACAAAGGCTTGACTGCCTCTGGATACTGTGGCAGGACTTTTCAGGCTGCAACTGCCCCAGGCATAGGCAGAAGTGAGCTCTTTTGGGGGCTTATCTGGAGACTGTGCTTTCCCCAGGGGAGGGGTGAAACCCCACTCAGGTGGAATCCCTCCATCAAGGAATTCAGACACCGGGCTTGGTAATTTGAAGCCATTAAAACCAGCCTACAACCTCTCCTCTGTCTCCACCACGCCCCCAGCAGGGAGAGTCTGCCAAAGTTAAACCGCATCATCTTATGCTGGTGGGACCTGCAGTCAGACAAGTGCCACATACTGGGAAGGATAAGAAAAACAAAGTCCAGAGACTTCACAGGAAAGTCTTTTAACCTGCTGGGTCTCACCCTCAGGGAAAACCGACGCAGGTGACTCTTTCCTCCTGATAGGAGGCCAGTTTGGTCTGGGAAAATCTAGCTGGGGTCTATAATATCTAAGTAGACCCTCCTAAGTGTATGTGGGGGAAAGGCACCACACAAGCAGGGCAAGAAACAAGAAAACAAGAACTGAAAAATTCTCCTCTGTTAAACAAAGCTTAAGCTAGAGGTCCAGATAAAGCTGAACGGAATGTCAAAGAACAGATAGACAACAAATTCATCCAGCAAGAAAACCCTAGATAAAAGAAGTGAAAGAAATCTCCAGAATAAACTAATTAAGGTAATTAAATGCCTAGATGCCAGCAAAAAATAACAAATCACACTAGGAAAATTGAAGATATGGCCCAGTCAAAGGAACAAACCAACATTTCAAATGACATACAGGAGCTGAAACAATTAATTCAGAATGTACGAACAGACATGGAAAACCTCATCAAAAACCAAATCAGTGAATTGAGGGAGGATATAAAGAAGGCAAGGAAAGAACAAAAAGAAGAAATGGAAAGTCTAAAAAAACAAATCACAGAACTTATGGGAATGAAAGACACAGTAGAAGAGATGAAAAAAACAATGGAAACCTACAATGGTAGATTTCGAGAGACAGAACATAGGATTTCTGAACTGGAGGATGGAACGTCTGAAATCCGACAAGAAACAGAAACTACAGGGAAAAAAATGGAAAAATATGAGCAGGGACTCAGGGAATTGAAAGACAATATGAAGCGCATGAATATACATGTTGTGGGTGTCCCAGAAGGAGAAGAGAAAGGAAAAGGAGGAGAAAAACTAATGGAGGAAATATCAGTGAAAATTTCCCAACTCTTATGAAAGACTTAAAATTACAGATCCAAGAAGTGCAGTGTACCCCAAAGAGAATAGATCCAAATAGAATACTCCAAGACATTTAATAATCAGAATGTCAGAGGTCAAAGAGAAAGAGAGGACCTTGAAAGCAGCAAGGGAAAAACAATCCATCACATACAAGGGAAGCCCAATAAGACTATGCGCAGATCTCTCAGTAGAAACCATGGAGGCGAGAAGACAGTGGGATAATATATTTAAATTATTAAAAGAGAAAAACTGCCAACCAAGAATTCTATATCCAGCAAAACTGTCCTTCAAAAATGAGGGAGAAATTAAAACATTTTCAGACAAAAAATCACTGAAGCAATAAATCAATACCAAACCCCACTATTCGTATGATCAGTGCTAGTAACAGCAGTACTTCTTTTACTTTCACTCCCTGTTCTAGCTGCCAGGATTACCGTAGAATTTGTGACCAAGAGACCAGCTCTGCCAAGAAATACTAAAGGGAACACTGGAGACAGATACGAAGACAGAAGAGAGAGGTGTGGAGAAGAGTGTAGAAAGGAAGACTATGAGTAAAGGTAAAAAGAAGGAAAATTAGATATGGCATATAAAATCCGGAAGGCAAAATAGTAGAAGAAAGTATTACCCATGCAGTAATAACACTGAATGTTAATGGATTAAACTCGACAATCAAGAGACATAGTCTGGCAGAATGGATTAAAAAACAGGACCCATCTATATTCTGTCTCTACTCAAAGGACACGAGGCCAAGGACACAAATGGACATTTACACACCAATGTTTATAGCAGCATTATTAATAATTACCAAGAGATGGAAACAGCCAAAATGTCCCTCAACAGACAGTTGGCTAAACAAACTGTGACATTTACATTAGATGGAATATTATGCAGCTCTAAGACAGAATAAAGTTATGAAGTATGTAACAACATGAATGGACCTTAAGGACATTATGCTGAGTGTGATTAGCCAGAAACAAAAGGACAAATACTGTATGGTCTCACTGATATGAACTGACATTAGTGAATAAACTTGGAATATTTCCTTGGTAACAGAGACCATCAGGAGATAGAAATAGGGTAAGACATTGGGTAATTGGAACTGAAGGGATACAGATTGTGCAACAGGACTGAATATAAAAACTCAGAAATGGACAGCACAATATTACATAACTGTAATACAATTATGTTAAAACACTGAATGAAGCTGCATATGAGAATGATAGAGGGAGGAGGGCTGGGGCATAAATAAAATCACAAAGAAAGATAGATGATAAAGATTGAGATGGTGTAATCTAGGAATGCCTAGAGTGTATAGTGATAGTGACTAAATGTACATTTTCAAAAATGTTTTTGCATGAGGAAGAACAAAAGAATGTCATTACTGCAGTGTGCTGAAAATAGATGGTACTTAATATTTTAAAATTTCAACTAATGTGTGAGACTAAAGCAAAAAATGTTTATTTGGTACAAATCTATACTTTGACTAGTGCATCTCCTAATATAACTTATGTAGATAGTTGATTGAACACCTTAAGTGCATGGAACTTTGTATAGGACATGAGATTTTGTTGGTTTGTCCAGATGATGCCCTGATGAATCCCAGAGTGATTTGATCAATGAGTGGAAAAGTATTTGCAAAGTCCCCTTCCGGGAATGGTGAGAACGGGGGAAAACTCAACTTCCCCAAGTTGAATTCTTGATATTCTCACAAGCAGTGTGGACAACCAAAGCTATAGGCTGAGCCCCCAATCTTGGGTTTGTTCATATAAAACTTAACCTCACAGGGGGTAGGTCAAGCCTACTTAAAATTAAGCCTAAGAGTCACCCCCAAGAGAGCCTCTTTTGTTGCTCAGATATGGCCTCTCTCTCCAGCCAACATGACAAGCAATCTCACCACCCTCCCCCTGTCTACGTGGGACATGACTACCAGGGGTGTGGATCTTCCTGGCAGCGTGGGACAGAAATCCCAGAATGAACTGAGATTCAGCATCAAGGGATTGAGAAAAACTCTAGAATGAGCTGAGACCCAGCATCAAGGAATTGAGAAAACCTTCTCAACCAAAAGGGGGAAGAGTGAAATGAGACAAACTGTCAATGGCTGAGAGATTCCAAACAGAGTCGAGAGGTTATCCTGGAGGTTATTCTTATGCATTAAGTAGATATCACCTTGTTATCCAAGATGTAATGGAGAGGCTGGAGGGAACTGCCTGAAAATGTAGAGCTGTGTTCCAGTAGCCATATTTCTTGAAGATGATTGTATAATGATATAGCTTTCACAATGTGACTGTGTGATTGTGAAAACCTTGTGTCTGATGCTCCTTTTATCTACCTTGTCAACAGATGAGAGGAACATATGGAATAAAAATAAATAATAGGGGGAACAAATGTTAAAATAGATTTAGTTTGAAATGCTAGTGATCAACGAAAGGGATCAGTAAGGGGTTGGCTTGTAAATTTTTTTTTTCTGTTTGTTATATTTTTCTATTGTCTTTTTATTTCTTTTTCTGAATTGATGCTAATGTTCTGGGAAATGATCATGATGATGAATATGCAACTATATGATGATATTGTGAATTGCTGAGTGCATGTGTTGAGAATGTTTGTTTCTTGTAATTTTCTTAATTAAAAAAATAAAATAATAGGGGGGATAAAGGAAAAAAAATACAAATGCATCACTCTTAGTTAAGGAGAAGTTTTCCACTTGGATTAGAAAGCCAATAATTAGAAAGACTCAATTATCTGTTGACAACAGATACACACATTAAATATAAAGACACAGGTGGTTTGAGAGCAAAATAATGGAAAAATAGACACAATATGAAAAATAACCATTAGAAAGCTGTATTTATATCAGATGAAATAGATATCAAGACCAGGAATATTTTGAAAAATAAAGGAACTCTTTCATAAAGGTCAAATAATCAGAAAGATATAAATGTGTATGTATCTAATAAAATTTGTAAATTCCTGAGAGAAAAATAGATGGAACCCAAGATGAGTAAAGAACAGATCCACAATTGTAGCTCCCTGAGTTAGTGATAGAACAAGACAAAAAAAAAAAAAAACTCACCAAGGATGGAGAAGATTGAGCTACTCTACTCTATAAACTTGTTTGACCTGTTTCAATACCACCCTCTCAAAATAGCAGAGTATATCTTCTTTTCAGGTATCCATGAAATGTACCATATGCAGGGCTACAAAACAAGCTTCAATAAATTTCAAAAGATTTAAATTGTAAAAAATAAAAAATTAATAAAAAATTAAAAAGCATGCAAAGGACATTCCAATGCAAAGATAACCTTCAGAAAAGTCGAAAGAGGGACAGACAACAAAATGCTTTAAGTGGTTGGTTATCTTTGGGAGGTGGCATCGAGGTTGGTTACCTGTAGGAGTAATAGTAAAGGCAATTTTTCAAATTTTCTTGTCTCTATTCCAACTTTTTATAAATTTGTCAGTTGTTTATATTTTTTAATTTTTTCTGCAATGGAAACATATTACTTTGGCCATAAAAATATAAATGGAAAGCATATATAGCTTTCTCCCTGTTCTCTCCCTTGTATCTTTCTCTCCACCTTTAATTATTTGCTGTCTTTTCTCCCATTCCTCTTAATAAGGAAAATGGGTAACTCTTGCCTACTTTGTTTGAGGAAAGAACACTTAAATATTTTTTTTTCTCCAACTTAAGATACTAGTACATTTCATTCAGTATTTCAATTGGTGTGCAAATTGTTGTCGTGTAGTAAAACACAAGCTGTTTCTAAGTTGTAACTTTTACTGTCACTTTAGACCGCATGGTAGGATAAAAGACCATTGCTTTCAGACAACCACTAAAATAAGAGTTGGAAGGTCTGTTTCTCCTTCCTTGTCTTTTAGGAATGCGTTGGGTTGTCTTAGCTTAAGAAGACCCTTCAGGGTCTCATTTCTATGGCTGGATCAGGTGATATCTCAGATGTTCAGATTTTATAGGACTCGATTAGCCCAAGGACAGAGGTGCAAGGTTTGGAGAAATTAGTTAAGAATGCAGACAGAGGTGGAGAGAAATTCTTAGCTGCTGTGCGTAAGTGTCTGGGGCTTTCCTAAAATTAGAAAAGTTCTACATCTTAGGAAGTCCCCATCCCAGTCAAACCGGGACAGATGTTCGCCTAAACTGTACTTGATTAGACAAACAGTGGTACTGACAATGTGAAGAGGATAGGAAAAACTTTGCAGTCAATTTTCTTAGCCAATCTCCAAGGGAAGGATATTTAGTAATATATAAAACATCTTTCTAGTGAAATATATAGTTTTAAATAAAAATTTTGTTGATAACAACTGAGAGCTGGAAAAACCTACTCCCAAAGTTGCTGCCAATTGGCTCCCATATCTTACAAAGGTTCATGCAGTGGTTGCTAAGCCCTACTAGCTTAAGGAGTAGAAAAAGTCATGTCCTTGCCTCACTTTTGGTAAACTTATTCATGTGTACAATTTTAATCACTTGCACAGAGAAAAGGCAAACCTGGCTGTTACCCTCTGCAATGACAAGGAGGAGATCATGGCCCAGGCTACCTTTGTGGATTATCCCAACTGGAACGTTGCCAAGCAAGATGACTGGGTATCATTGTTCCGGGAGCTTGATAGTGAAATCCCATGCACAGTAAGAAACCACACTCAATTTTTATTTAAAGAGCCTTAATTTTGGAGGGAAGTCTTGTGTGTCCATCTTATCTCTTTTCAGTGTTTGGACTGCCCAGTTCAAAACTTAAAACAACAGCTATATGACATGATGACAGATCAAAATAAAGTTAACCAGTGGGGTTGGGGTAGACTGAAGAAGGAGGCTAGTGGTAATAGGAAAGGGTGCATTTGCCAAACCAGGCAGCTGATTGCAAGGCCCAGTTTATGCTCTTGATCTGCTGATGAGAATGGCAAACAAGGAATTATTAGAAGAATCAGAATGCATGCTTCCCAGTTTTCACATTGTTCTATGTGCTTCAGTCCTCTAAATCTGGTATCCTAGGAGGGCACCTGTCAGCTACAATTTGCACTCATTCTAATCTCAGCAGAGCCTCGGATTTATGTCGTCCTTAATAATTCTCAGAGTGCCCTCTTGGACTCTGGTGTATTTGATCTCTCCTAGCTTGGGGTATGTGACACCTTGTCAGCTAACACGGAGCAAGGCCATAGGTTCCCAAGGAGCACAGGTTTGGTGACTGGTGCCAAGTGAGTGTCTCCTGCACACATCCTACCATAGCCAAGCCAGCATTTGGCCCTAGTTTCTGTGGAGAGCCAGAGGCTGTGAATGTTGGCGGTACTCTGGCCTGTCAGCGAAAATTCAATACATGTCTATCAGAAAAGGAGGAGTGCCAGTTGAGTGCATGAGTGGGTTCACCCCCACCACAAACATACACGCATACTGCAATGAGGACAGGGGGAGGGTACCATCCAGTTGAATAAATGCTGAGTATTTTGCTGGACTATTTGAAAACCCTCTCACAAAAATGATCAAGTTGTAGATTTTTGTCCAGTTGAGATGCAAATAAATTCTGTTGGGTGGAAGAGGTAACCTTAGAGATTATAGTTTATGTCCCTGGACATTAACCAGTTTGTATCTAACCTAGCAATTTTATCCTAATATTCCTTTATTAAATTGCCTGTAAGCATAGAGCTTCTCAAGTATAACATATTGTCTTTATCATCTCATTGGTTGCCTCTAAATCAATCAGTTGAATACATTTTTGAAGTGTGCTCATTGTTACATTTTCAGGAGGGTCATGTTTTTACTTTTATTAAAATTATAAATTAATACCATTATTCATAAACTCTTTTTTCCTTTTGTTCCTTTTCTTATTCTCTTGTTTCTTTTGAACTACTTCCCATGACAATGTAGAGCTGAGCAGCTGATATGTTAACCACTAGCCACAGTTAGCTATCGAGCACTTGAAATTGTAGCTAGTCAGAATTGAGG
This sequence comes from Tamandua tetradactyla, assembly GCF_023851605.1. NCBI lineage: Eukaryota > Metazoa > Chordata > Mammalia > Pilosa > Myrmecophagidae > Tamandua > Tamandua tetradactyla. Next base: position 40,316,377 of record NC_135327.1, on the reverse strand, counting down.
TGTGCTGTAAGTAAAAAATATATACCACATTTAAAAATCTTAGTAGAAAAAAATCTTCTTAATAATTTTATATTGAGTGCATTCTAATTGATAATTTGGATCTATTGAGTTAAATAAAATATATTAAATTTTAATTTCACCTTTTTATCTTTACTTTTAAAAAATGCCTACTAGGAAATTTAAAGTAGCCTATGTGGCTTGCATTTGCAGCTCATGCTGTTCTTCTCTTGGTAGAGCACTCAGGTTTAATGCATTGCCTTTTTATATGCATTTGAAGTAATAATTTTGATCTTAAAGCTGAAGAATAAATAAAGCTTGGATTTTAGTATTTCTGCTGGAAGAGAAAATTTGGGAGACAAATCCACCATGTGATAAAGAATGTACCCCTAAGCCCACTCCTGCTGAGAATGTAAAACAGATGTTGAGTAAGGTTTTTGCATGGGATTAACTGGCAAGTGCTTAAAATGGTGCCATTGTTGTCATGTTGTTGTCATCTGGATTTAGGGGCTTGTAGTGTGTCATTTGCCTTTGGGGACTTTTCAAGCTGGTGAATCAAGCTCGTGATTCTTCTCTTGCCATTTTGTGCACCACACAGCTCCTTCTGGGTGCTTCTAAAGCACAACCCATTTTCAGGAATGGAGACTGATGTGCACAGTTGCCTAGAAAATGATCCCAAGAAAAAGGAGCCCAGACAGTGCTGCTTTTGTCCACCAAGATGCCAGCATCACTCCCAGTCAGTCAACCACTTCATGCTTGCATGATTTCTAGATTCTGAAGATTTGCCCATAAACACAGGGGTACTGAGTCGAATGGACTAGTATGTGAAGTGTATAGTACAACTGTATATTATTTGGGCCCCTTAAAAAGTTTTCAGAAGTTATGGGAGAAAGCTCCCTAAAAGCCCAAAAGATTTAACCCAAAGGTCATATCTTGCTACTTCGAGTTTTTGCCTCCCAGGTTTTCTGGATCCCAAGAGTCATATTTGATTCTGACTCTGGGAATGTAGAACAAAGCAAGCCCATTGGATTCATAATGTGGCATCTGCCATCATCCTTCAATTTCATGAGAGCATCTTTGCATCATGTCACTTGAATAGGGGGCAGCTGCTGACTCGGGGGCCCCGGGAAAAGGACGATTGTCTTTCACTTGCCCTAAACACCCCTGAGGACAAGACTACTGAGTTAATAATCTGTTTCACTCCCCTGCAGGCCCTTCCCTGCCTGCGCCTGTTGGTGAAGGCAGGAGGATGGGTCGGGTGCTCCAGATTCTTTTACGGTGCCTTTTTCCCCGAATCATTCTGAGAATGGAAGGTGGCCATGGAGTCAGGGAGAGAGCTCAGATCCCACTTCTGCATCTCATTACTTGGACACAGTCAGCCAGAAATGTGGGGTGGCTCCACAGCTGTGCTTGTGTAAGCTCTCTTCCTCGAGCCCTGACACAGCTATAATCATGTCCTCTTTTCTCCTGTAGCCCCTAAACACGCTGTTCATGCACCTCTTTGTGGCCGTTGATGAGTATTCCATTGGCTGTTGCAAAGAGATTATTCGGTGAGTGAACGGGGCCTGGCAGATGGCAAAGTATGTGGGGCTGTTGGTGACACCTAAATAAAACATGCTAATGCCCAAAAGACATGAAAGAGACAGCGTGGATATTTTTTAAATGTTTTTGTAAATTACATGAAGTTCTTCGGGGTGTTTAATTTGCTTGTAATTTATGACTGTATTAAAGCATTTTCTTTGAACAGCAGTGGTGTTTCCCAATGAAAATAATCTATTTCTTTGAACCTGCAGTGCAGTCTGCACATTTTTAACTGGATGTCTTTGAGGCAAGCAGGTTGCTTGAGCAGTCGCTCAAAGAAACGGACTTTAGGGGTGAGTAGGGAAACAGTAAGGCTTCGCAAGTTTGGGTGTTTCTAAAATTAGTTTTCCTCAATGTTTTGTCTTTAAAAACATGACAGACTGCAGAAGCATCCTAATTAATATGACATGTCGAAATATGACTGGCAGGGTCAGGGCATGCTGGCACTGAGGCTCCAACAGCCTGCAGAAGTGGGGCATCTGCTCTCAGGCCACTTTGTAATGTCATACTCGACCATGCAGATGTCAGGCCAAAGGTTAATATCAGCAGAAATCTGGTATTCTGAGAGAATGCGGCACCCTTTATCTCACTACCACCAGGGTACTCAGAGAAAAGGGGGCCGTTGGGAACCCAAGGAAAAGCAGAGAAGGAAAGGCAATTGCCTTGAAGATACTCTTGCCTTTGCATCACTGCAAAGGAGCCCATAGGGATTTATGAATGAACCCCTCATTTTTCGGGTTTTTTTAAAGATACTATTTGTGTCAATAAGGTGCCAGCTAGTGAAATTGCTTCACTAGTAACCCCCATCCTACTCTCTCTTTCCCTCACCAGGACCGTGTTTAAGGCTGTGCCAGAACTGCACTTCATCTTTCTCATAGTGCCGGTCTACATGAGCTTAGGTAAGACCTGCTCAGCCCCCTCACGTCTCCTGGCAGTAATTAACTTAGCAAATTCAGGCTTAAGAGTGTGCTTTTTGGAATGGGAAATAAGTATGGGCTCCAGTCCTAAATATATATAAGGTGCATATTTTATTATAACAGTTAAACCAAAACTTAAAAATGGAAACTGCATTTTGTTCTGAAGCCCTAAAGTGATTCCTTGCTAGAATGAGGCCATAAGTCTTTCTCTCGGTGACGCAGGCTCAACTCTCATAACCGTCTTTACCCAAGTGGGGAGCATCCCCTGCCTGACGTTCGAGGAGGACTTTGCAGTATACGTATGTCACCGGCATGATCATTACCCTCAGCTGCACATCCGCAGAGCCAGGTAAGCCTGTGGGATACTCAAGGCTCATTAGAGAAGTGTGGTGGTGAAGAAAAAGGAGAGAGAGGCTTACCTGTGGATGTTGGACATTATGTTAGCAACAAATCCATGGTCCCTCTTTTACTATCTGTGTAGAGCATTTAACTTGCATTCTGAGATACAGACCACATGTGTCAAAAAAAAAGGTCACTAAGGAGTAGAATAAGCTCAGATGCAAATTATTCACCTAATTTACCACAAGAGAGAAGAAACACCTCATAGAAAACTTTCTCTTTACTCTCTTTTTATTAATAGCTAAATACTCACATTATAATCCTCTCTTTGTAAAACCCTTTTGATCATGATACAAATACTAAGGTGAGCCAAAAGCAATCTGAAGAAAAGGAATTTTGCAAGTGAAATAGCATTTTTCTCTCATACCTTTCAAATCCTCATTCCTGATTTGTGAAGTTTCTCTTGTGGATGCCAGCACAGGCAAGTAGGCCTTCCTGCCCTTCAAGAGATAATATTCTTTAAAAGAGTTTTCTTGTAAAAGCATTCAAAGGAAGGCATTTTTTTATTGTATTTGTGAGAAATTTTCATAACTTAATTGCTTAGAGCTTATAAGTTGTCTAATAGTAGCTGTATTTTTATCTTCCTTTCATTAAAAATCTCTCGTTTTCCCCTAGCATTTACTGATTGCTTCATTTAATAAAATGTTTTTATACTCTCAAATCAGAAAAATTAAAAAGTAGAAATTACCCATTCTTCCATCCTCCTGTGTGAGTGCAAAGTACAAATACATGTATGAGTATATATATATAGATAGATAGATACATACATACATACACACATACTATATACATAAGCATCTTCAAATGTTTTGCTAATTGTGCTTTTCTTACTTAACATAGCAGTTCGTCATCTTTTCAGGTCGATTTTATTCTTTATAATGGCTTCATGGCATTTCGTCGTGTGCTGCTAATAGAATTCATTTAATCATTCCTTAAGTTGTTTTCACTTTTTCTATAACAAATAATACTGTGCTAAACAGAGAGAGTAATACATACATCTTCCAGTACCCATGCAATTTTTTTCTGTAGTATAAATTCCTAGAAATGGAATTTCTGGTCAAGAGTATATAAATATTAAAATTTTAAAATTGATGCTATCAAATTACTCATCCAAGATATCGTATTGACTTATAGTCCAGCTAATAGAGTCCTGTTTTCTTATATCTTCCCAATGCTGGATGTTTCCGGTTATTAAAATTGTTGCCAGCCTATTAGGTCAAAAATGATATTTTGTGGTTTTGTATTGCATTTATCTAAATATTTGTGGATTTGAGTGCCATTAATTTCAGATTCCATTTTAAATGAATAAAATACTTGCATTTAAAATAATGTCCAATTTAGAAACTCTCTGCATGATACAGAGAAGCAAAGTGGGTCCTGATGGATGATTAAAGTGTGTCAGCAAAGCAGGAATTCTTGATGGCAGAATTTGGGGGATGGAGGGCATGGATTATAGGTGAGGAGACACTTTTTCAAAAGTGTTTTCTGAAAGTCTACTCAACTTAGGTTCTTGGGAATTGTCATTTTCTTGAGGAATGTTAAGGCTTAAATGATTTGAACAGAGATATTGAGGAAGACATTTTAGTAATAGGGAACTTGTGTATAAATTGAATACTGAAAGTTACATGTCCATTGGCAGCCAAGGTGACATCTTTGTGAATTTACTTGCTGACCCCCACTGCTCATTCAGGATGGAAGTTACAAGAGAGGGAGTGAAGGATGTGCTCACCCAGTGCCTGGCTCCTACTGAGCACTTGGTAGTGAGTGGTTAGGATTTGTGATTTTTCCTTTGCCTTCCCCTTCCCTCCCCTCCATTCCTCTTTCTCTCCCTTCATCTTTTGATTATTACTTATTTCCTTTTACTTTTGACAACTTTAGTGCAACAGACTTCAGGTATAGTTTGTTTTATTGCATTTTGCTTTATTGCACTTTTCAGATACTGCTTTTTTTTCCTTTTAAACAAATTTAAGCTTTGTGGCAATCCTGCATCAAGCATATCTATCGGTGCCATTTTTCCAACAGCATCTTCTCACTTCATATCTCTGTGTCACATTTTAATTAAGGTGTGTAACATTGTTTTTTAGATATAATGATATTGCACACTTAATAGACTACATTATAGTGTAAACATAACTTTTCTATGCACTGGGAAACTGAAAATATGTGTGACTACCTGTATTGTGATGGTCTTGAACTAAACCTACAATATCTCTGAGCTATGTCTGTATAATCTTCAAGTGGAAGAGGCCTTCAAAGCCGTAAATAAATCTTCAGGATACCTTAGACTGAGACCTCACCCTTTCAGCCTCCAGTGGTTCAATGTTCTGCTTGCCCAACCCTCAGAAAGCCTGAAAGATGCATACCACAAGAGAAACACATTTAGAGATAGTCCTGATGGCAAAGAAATGATAGTGGGCGCTTTGTAAGAGAGGACGGTCTTTTATACAAAGCCAAATATATACTAGTGAACTCATGAGGTAATTGTGACAGTTCCTGGCCTTTGCTTTTAGAAGATGAGGAAGTATAACATGTTTTAGAAAATCCTCTATCCAAAATGTTCAAATGAGAGTTGAGATATTGCAGGTATAAGATTTCAGGTGTTTGGGAAATACACCTAAGTAGGCTCTCTTTTCTTAACAATGCTGGGAAAATGATGACAGTTCAGAATGTTCCAATGGGCGTGGGTGAGCATCCTTTCAGGCTACCTCCTGCCTATATGTCTATTGCCTACCCGACCCCTCCACATTTTTTTTTCAACATCTGCTTCATCAGTAGTTCCTTGCACTGATAATTAATAGTAAAGAACACAATTCTTAAGACACTAAACCAGTGAAGGGTTTGAGGAAGTAATTATCCATCAACCATTGACCTAGCAACATATACAGAACCAGTGAATTAATGTTGTAATCCCCTGCCCCCCCTTCCTTTGATTCACCCATGTGGGAAATTATACTGTAATCTGTCCCTCTACTTAGACCCTAATTAATGAAGTTACTGTTCTGTATTGTACACAATGTCTGAAATAAAGCAAAGTTGTTCCTGGGCACCCCATTAAAATCTACATGGGGGCTTCATTAATCATCATCAGTGGTGAATTTGAAATGTTCTCTGATTTAGAAAGTACTAAAATGGTTTTTCACGGGAGGGAAGGATCTTATCTTTTCTGAGTCCTCCTAGGAGTGGGGAAGAACTCAGCCAAAGAAAGGATTATGTGCTGTTACACTGCTGTAGTGGAACTGAAAGTTTCTTTTACTGGAGTATGCTTTTGATAATAATGGTTAACCAAATTGTATCAATACTATTGGTTTTTAAAATAGATGAAAGAAGATTTAGGACTTTAAAACATAAAACTGGCAGTTGTAAAATAACTTTTTGCCTTTAAAGCAATTTCATTCTTTTTTAGTAGAAATCTCCTTAAGCTTCACTTCTAAACAATTTCATGAAAATGAACATTCTGATGTTAAAATTATGAATATACTAAAGCATTAAAAAAAAGGGTAGAATAATTCCAGAATTTCGTCATTGATCTCTTTGAGTCCTGAGCCAGTGACCTAACCAATAATAGAATTTGATTTATACTCCAACTGGAAGAATGGTGTGCCAAGAAAGACTTTCTAATCAGATCATGGTAGTCTAAATGGCATAGGTCTCTATTTGGCTTTGAATAGGCTTTGAAGTCTTTCAAAACACATAGGAAATTTTGGCTTTTAGAACCCCCATAATGTTTAAAATCATGACATTTTCTAATGAGTAGGAGTGAGATGTCTCTAAACCCGTTTTAAAGTCCTAAAATGGAATATGGGGTTTAGAAATGACAGATTCGACTTTCTTAAAGACCACTAGAGGTCGCACGAGATCTTGGAAAGAAACAGGTGCTTTGTTTTAGGGAAGTTCTGCACTCTGCTCTCTTAGTCCGAATAAAAAGACAACTGCTTAGTTGGCTCCAACTGCAGGTTCCCTTGTTCTCCTTGTTGAGATTTGTGGTAAAAACCTGATTAAACCAGAACTCTTTAGTTCTGCGTTCTAAGATTCTCTACAAATTGCTTTTCTTCTTACATTGATTTCTTAAAACACACACACACAAAGTTGAAGAAAAAATAATACTTAAGGCATTGAAGTAACATCAGAATCACTTTTTCAATGGTACATTGAAAAATTTAGCTAATGAAATACATATCCTCCCTGGAAATGGAAAATCCAATGAGGCAGGAAAGAGGAAGCTGTGCCATTTTTCTCAGTGTGGGAGTGCTGCAGTAATTGAAGTCCTTAAAGGTGAACTTTCCAACTGTGAATGCCCAACGGTTTCTTTGCTGACAAGGCAGTAGTGCAAACCACCCTGACTCAAGAGACTGCAGGTATTCTCCAGGATTGTGATTGTACACAAGATCGGTCAGGATGCTAGATGATGATGGCTGTCATCCAGAGACCATGCCAACTGCTGCAAAGAGTTCTCTGGTGTCTGGGGCTTCAGGGTGCTCCTAAAGCACCTGGCTGAATGACTTAAGGGGGATGATGCGTGAGTTTATCCTCTCTTCACCATACCTTCCAGGGTGTCAGTGAGGGACATCAAGCCTCTGCCGTTCTTAGCTTTGCCTTCTTCTGGCAGCAGGGATTCAGTACCAGGACCTCTTTAAGCTCATTCAGGAGTTTATGTGAGCTATCAGTTTAGAGGACACCTACATCCAAAATGAGGCATCCTAGAGAGGTTTTTGAGTTTTTTAAGCTCTGGATTCTACTCCATTTTCATTGGACATGGTTTTCTGAGTCTAATGAGCTTTTTGATGCCTGAGAGATCAGATAGTCTTTTTGGATATACCTTTTGTTTCCTCCAAAGTAAAATAACTCTGCAACTGTTTACATTTCCAAATACCCAATTACCTCCTCCCAGCCACATTCTGAATGAGTGATATAAAGGAATGTTGCTTTACACTCAGAGAGTTGTGTTATTTTCATTGTGCCTTACTGTGGTGCTCTATGACCCTTCCATAATTGCCATTGAGGCACTGGCATCACATCAGTGCCGGGTACATGGCACTGCTGAGCCGATCACAACAGAAAGAGGAGGCTCTCATCAGAGGGAGACCCTAAGAGCCGTCCTCAGTGCCCCAGAGTGCCCACATGTAAACACTTTTCTGGATTAAACTGTTCTCAGTAGCTGATATGTTTTGTTTCTGTGGGGCTGGACTTTGTCATGTGCCATTTGAGACTACGTGAGGCTGATGTCATACTTTATCATTAGCACTTGAGGCTGATGCAAGATCATCAATTATCAATTACCCCAAGGAATGCACTGGGCAGAACAAGGTCCTCTTTATCCATTTTGGGGAAGGGCTTAGGGAGACACTCTTCAGAACACCACAATTTGGATATTTTCTTTCCTTTTTTTATTTTTCTCAGGAGAATCTTATTGAGGTGTGATTAAGGATAACTTTGCCATTAGGTTGTTGAGGGCTGGGGTTTAGACTCACAGCCCTAGGTTCTCTGAACCTTTAAGCGTGGCTTCAATATACACGGCCCATCATAGCAGTAAAACCCCGTAGTACCGTTGATTTTAAGTTCCATGTGTGACTGCTGTCTTTATCCACTTAAAATGATTAGGATATTGACTTATTTTCCTGTTATTTACAATATCAATAATTGCCTCAGCTAATAAATATTGATGTGGCCCTTTAGTTTTGGCAAGGTGTTTCAAAATGGGTTTATTGAAAATTCTCACCTAGGATACTTTTCTTTTTTTAAAATTTTTGTTAATAAAATCAATCAACATACAACACGAACATTCTTAACGTATGAACATTCCATAATTGGTGTGCAATCAATGGCTCACAGTATCATCACACAGTGTATTCATTACCACGAGCATTTCTCAGAACATTACATCACTCCAGGAAAAAAAAAAAGAAAAAACTCATGTGTACTGTATCCCTTACCCCTCCCTCTCATTGACCACTAGTATTTCCCTCTACCCAATTTATTTTAATGTTTGTTCCCCTTATTATTTATTTTTAGTCCATGTTTTTTACTTATCTGTCCATACCATAGATAAAAGGAGCATCAGAACAAGGTTTTCATAATCACACAGTCACTTGAGAAAGCTGTGTCATTATATGATCATCTTCAAGAAACACGGCTACTGGAACATAGCTCTACAGTTTCAGGCACTTCCTTCTAGTCTCTCTAATACACACCTTAAGTTAAAAAGGGGTTATCTATATAATGCATAAGAATAACCTCCAGGATAACCTCTCCACTCTATTTGAAACTCTCAGCCACGGACACTTTGTTTTGTCTCATTTATCTCTTCCCCCTTTCAGTCGAGAAGGTTTTCTCAATCCCTTGATGCTGATTCCCAGCTCATTCTAGGATTTCTATCCCACGCTACCAGGGAAGTTTACACCCTTGGGAGTCATGACCCATGTAGATAGAGGGAAGGCAGTGGGTTTGCTTTTCTCTTTTGGGGAACTTCTGACTAAGTCAGTTTCTTTACTTGTGATTGGTTTGTTGAGGTCATCTATTTCTTCTTGGGTCAAAGTTGGTTGGTCATACCTTTCTAGGAAGTTGTCCGTTTCATCTACATTGTCTAATTTAATAGCATAAAGTTATTCATAGTATCCTCTCATACTATGAATATGGTAAAGGTACCACCTTTATTTATGTGCGGTCAGTGGCTATGTCTCCTCTTCCATTTCTGATTTTATTTATTTGCATCCTTTCTCCTCTTCTTTTTGTCATCCTTCCTAAGACTCCATCAATCTTACTGATTTTCTCCTAGAACCAACTTCTGGTTTTGTTGATTTTCTCGATTGTTTTCATGTTCTCAAATTCATTCATTTCTGCTCTAATCTTCATTATTTCCTTCCTTTTGTTTGCTTTGGGGTTAGTTTGCTGTTCTTTCTCTAGTTCTTCCAAGTGAACAGTTAATTCCTCAATTTTTGCTCTTTCTTCTTTTTTGATGTAGGCATTTAGGGCAATAAATTTCCTTCTTTATGCAGCCTTTGCTGCATCCCATAAGTTTTGATATGTTGTGTTTTCATTATCATTTGCTTTGAGATATTTACTGATTTCTCTTGTAACTTCTTCCTTGACCAATTGGTTATTTAAGAGTGTGTTGTTGAGCCTCCATATATTTGTGAATTTTCTGCCCCTCTGTCTATTATTCATTTCCAACTTCATTCCTTTATGATCTGTGAAAGTGTTTTGTATGATTTCAATCTTTTTAAATTATTGAAACCTGCTTTGTGACCAGCATATGGTCTATTCTTGAGAATGGTCCATGAGCACTTGAGAAAAAGGTGTATCCTGCTGTTGTGGGGTGTGATGTTCTATAAATGTCTGCTAAGTCTAGTTTATTTATTGTATTATTCAAATTATCTGTTACTTTATTGATCCTCTGTCTAGATGTTCTGTCCATTGATGGAGCAGGGAATAGAAGTCTCCCAACTATCATGGTAGCTGTGTCTATTTCTCTTTTCAGTGTTTGCCTCATGTATTTTGGAGCACTTGGCTTGGTGCATAAATATCTATGATTGTTATGTCTTCTTGTTGAGTTGTTCCTTTTATTAATACATAGTGTCCTTCCTTGTCTATTTTAATTGGGTTACATTTGAAGTCTAATTTGTTGGCTATTAGTATAGTTACTCCTGCTCTTTTCTGATTGTTGCTTGCATGAAATATCTCTTACCAACCTTTCGCTTTCAACCTTTGTTTATCCTTCAGTCTAAAATGTGTCTCCTGTAGATAGCATATAGATGGGTGCTGTTTTTTAATCCATTGTACCAGTCTATGTCTTTTGATTGGGGAGTTTAATCCATTAGCATTTAGTGTTATGACTGTAAGGGCAGTACTTTCTTCTACCATTTTGCCTTTTGGATTTTATATGTCATATTTAATTTTTCTTCTTTTTACCTTTACTGATAGTCTTCATTTCTACACTCTTCTCCACACCTCTCTCTCCTGCCTTGTCATATCTGCCTCTAGTCCTCCCTTTAGTATTTCTTGCAGAGCTGGTCTCTTGGTCACAAATTCTCTCAGTGATTTTTTGTCTGAAAATGTTTCAATTTCTCCCTCATTTTTTTTTTTTTTTTTTTAAAGGAAAGACAGAGAGAAGGAAGGAAGGATAGAAGGAAGGAAGGAAGGAAGAAAGGGAAACATTTTTAAACATTTTCTTGTTTTATTGTATTCTGTTTCTCCGTTTTTGTTACATGGGCTGGGGCCGGGAATCGAACCGAGGTCCTCCGGCATAGCAGGCAAGCACTTTGCCCGCTGAGCCACCGCGGCCCGCCCTCTCCCTCATTTTTGAAGGACAATTTTGCTGAATATAGATTTTTTGGTTGGCAATTTTTCTCTTTTAGTATGTTTAATACATCATACCACTGTCTTCTCACCTCCATGGTTTCTGCTGAGAAATCTATGGATAATCTCATTGGGCATCCCTTATATGTGATGGATTGCTTTTCTCTTGCTGCTTTCAAAATTCTCTCTCTTTGACATCTAACATTCTGATTAGTAAATGTCTTATAGTACATCTGTTTGGACCTATTCTGTTTAGGGTATGCTGCACTTCTTGAATCTGTAATTTTAAGTCTTTTATAAGAGTTGGGATTGTCAGTGATAATTTCCTCCATTAGTTTTTATCCTCTTTTTCCCTTTTCTTCTCCTTCTGGGAACCCACAACATGTATATTTGTGCACTTCATGTTGTCATTCAATTCCCTGAGTCCCTACTCATATTTTTTCCATTCTTTCCCCTATATTTTCTTTTGCTTGTGAGATTTCAAATGTCCCATACTCCTGTTAAACTAATCCCATCTTCTATCTCTTGAAATCTAACATTTTAAGTTTCCAGTGTTTTTTTTTCATCTCTTCTCCTGTGCCTTTCATTCCTATAAGTTCTGTGATTTGTTTTTCAGATTTTCAGTTTCTTCTTTTTGTTCATTCTTTGCCTTCTTTATATCCTCCCTCAATTCATTGATTTGATTTTTGATGAGGTTTTCCATGTCTGTTTGAACATTCTGAATTAATTATTTCAACTCTGTATCTCATTTGAATCGTTGGTTTATTCCCTTAACTGGGCCATATGTTCAATTTTCCTAGTAGGATTCATTGTTTTTTGCTGATGTCTAGGCATTTAATTTCCTTAATTAGTTTTTTCTGGAGATTGTTTTCACTTTTTAAAAAAAAATTTAACAAGAAAAATAAAAGTATTTTCTTGCTGGATGACTTTATTGTCCATCTGTTCTTTAACATTCAGTTCAGCTTATTCTAGACCTCTAGCTTAGGTTTTGTTTAACAGATAAGAATTTTCAGTTCTTGTTTTCTTGTTTCTTGTCCTGCATATATGGTGCCTTTTTTTCCCCTTAGGAGGGTCTACTTAGGTATTATTGACCCCAGTCAGATCTTCCCAGACAAGACTGGCCTCCTGTTAGGAGAAAAGAGTCACCTGCATCAGTTTTCCCTGAATATGAGACCTAGCAGGTTGAAAGCTTTTCTATGAAGCCTCTAGACTCAGTGTTTTTCCTATACTGCCCAGTATGTGGTACTTGTCTGCCTGAAGGACCTACCAGCATAAGGTGATGTGGTGCCTTTAACTTCAGCAGACTCTCTCTGCTAGGGATGTGAATGAGGCAGCAGAGAGGTTGCAGGCTGGCTTTAATGGCTTCAGTCTTCCAGACCTTGGAGTCTGAATTCCTTGAGAGAGGGATTCCACCTGACCTGGGCCTCAGCCCTCTCCTGGGGAAGGCACAACCTCCAGACAAGCTCTCAGACAAGCTTAATTCTACCCTTGCCTGGGGTACTTGGAGCCTGCGAAGCCCTGTGGGTACATCCAAAGAGCAGTCAAGCTATAGAGACATAGCCACAAAAAAAGAAAAGAAAAAATAATCCTTTCAGAGCAGAACCCCATTCCTCGGGTTTGCCAATCAAGAGCTTAAGTTGGTATTTTGCTCTGTATATCTCCAGATCCTTTGTACCCCCTCTTTTCCTTCAGGGCCCAGACCCTTTCAAGTATTTTGTGCTGTCCAATCCAAAATAACCTCTGTTTTTTTTGTTTTGTTTTTTTTTTCTTTTTCCGTCAGCCCTGCTCCCTCTGGGCTGGGGCAAAAACCAGCAACCTCAGCTTTTACTCAAGGTTCAGCTGAGCTGGGGGTCTATTTTTAGTAGTCAGAATTTGTTATTTAATTTCACAATTGGAGCTTGGTTGAGCTCAGCCCCTTGCTGTTAGTAAAGTCTTTTTCCTTTCCTCTGGGAAGCAGCCTGTGGGGAAGGGTGCCAGCCTCCATGGCTTGGGGGACTTATGGTTCTGGGTAGGATCACAGCTGGTCCAACTTGTCCAGACTGGTATATGCTGTGTGTCCTGTTACTGATGTGGCCCTAGCAGTTGTTCTGTACTGTTCCTGGCTATTTACTACCTGCTCTGGAGGACAAACTAAATCCCAGATCTCACTAAGCCACCATCTTGGCTCCTCTACTCCTCCTCTTTTCTATTCTTTTTTTTTTAAACCAATGTCATCAAGGACTCTTTATGGAAGGAAAAACATCTTCTTTTAGCAGCAGCCTTTTGGCAGGTTGTTAAATGAAAAAGTGAACTGTTTCTTAAATGAGCACAGATTTCTAGGCTATTTTTCTAAGAGACTGAGGACTTCTGTGGAGCCAGCCAGCTGTGGTTTTCAATGGGGTAAAGACAGCAGGCAGGATGTTATGTCACAAGGGGGTGTGAAGCCTCACTGGGGCTGACGTTGATTGAGGGCTTATTATGTGCCCGAGAAAATATGAGTGTGTCCCTTGTATTGCCCCATTTTAGCCTCAGAGCCTTCCCTGCCCCTATTCCCATTTTGTGAATGAGAAAAACAAGGCTTAGGGTGAAAGTAACTTGTCCACAGTTTCTCAACCCATGGAGTCAGAAGCTGAGTTGGGAGGCTATGGAGCAGTGAAGATTTCTGGTGTCAGGCTCACTGTGTCCTAACCTCCCAGGCATGTTTGCCCACTGAACCCACTCTTCCCTTGTCTGTAGAGCTGGCTTAATGATTATACCCATTCAGTGTTCTCGGTATGAAGACACTGGCAATCTCCTGGCATGTAAGACAGGTCTGGTCCATGCTGGCTGCTGCCATTGCATTAGTGATATAGAACTCCACGTCACGTACTGTGGAGTGTACAGGGATGCACAGAATTCACCTTCTGGCCTCTAAGAGCAAAGTCGGTCCTTGCTTGAGAAGACACTACACATCGGCCATATGAAATTACCACAGAACTGGACAATATGCAGAAATGGGTGGTCCTGTATTGAGTTCCTCTGCTGAGAGGAGAAACCAGTGGAGCAGGGAGTGAAGGTGAGCCCTGAGGGATGTTTGATGTTTGGAATAGGCCAGGGGTATAGTAGACTGCTGCATGGGAGGGAAAGAGGGGGGATGTGCTGAGGCAGGGAATAGGGTCAGGGAGTAGATCAACTTGTGGAGTCATCAGTGATAAGTGTGGAAAGATGGAGGCCTTAAAAATGAAGCTAAGTGAAACTCAGAGGTACCAGTCTCTCCCAGAACATCATTGCATTTCCCTACCCTATAATGTCAACACCTTTTTCAACATGAAGCAGTTAGAAGGGTCATTGCCCAAATATCCCTGAACATTGAGAGAATGACCAAATGAGAGGGAGGAGATGTAACACAGAAGTTAGGATTTAACGAAAGATTATGACTACTAAATCTTTATATAGATATTTCTTTTTAGTTTCTAGTGTATTACAACAGCCAGAAAGAAATACCTGAAATTATGGAACTTTAATCCATACTATACTTTGAAGTATACTCTATAACTACTTGTTAAACCGTACTATGAAATTTATTACTTTTCAGTATATGTGTCATATTTTACAAAAAAAAAGAATGTTTCAAAGGAAAAAATGAGGTTAAGTACTTTTCCTCAGCACTGGCTATTGACCACCCTGCCATGTCATTTGTTCTCCAGCCTTTTCAAAAGAATATCACAGCAATATGGCCCGGGAATCCCACTACTAGGTATATACCCAAAAGAATTAAAAGCAGGGACTCTATCAGATATTTGTACACTGATGTTCATAGTGACATTTTTCATGGTTGCCCAAAGATGGAAACAACCCAGGGATCCATCAAATGATGAATGGATAAACAAAACATCATATAAACATACAATGGAATATTATTCAACTGTAAAAATGAATGAAGATCTGATACATGTGTTAACATGGATAAACCTTGGAGACATCATGTTGAGTGAAATAAGCCAGACACAAGAGGACAAATATTGTATGATCTCACTGATTTGAAATAATTAGAATAAGCAAACTCATAGGGTCAGAATCTAGAATATAGGTTACCAGGGTGGGAATAGGGAATGGGAAATTAAGGCTTAAAATTAAAATGTTCAGGAACCCTATTTAGAATGATGGAAAGGTTTTGGTAATGGATTATGGTGATGATAGCACAACACTGTGAACATAATTATCACTCCTGAAATATATATTTGAATGTGATTAAAGGGGGAAATGTTGGATTGTATATATGGTTACAGAATAAAAATTTTTTAAAAAATCCATGAAACTCTAGGGGTGTAAATCTTCCTGGCAATGTGGGACCTGACTCCCAGGGATGAGCCAGGACCTGGCATCATGGGGATGAGAAAGCCTTCTTGACCAAAAGGGGGAAGAGAGAAATGAGACAAAGTCTCAATGGCTGAGAGATTCCAAACAGAGTTGGAAGGTTATCCTGGAGGTTATTCTTTTGCATTATGTAGATATTCCCTTTTTAGTTTATGGTATATTGTAGTTGCTAGAGGGAATTACCTGAAACTGTTGGGCTATGTTCCTGTAGCCTTGATTCTTTTGAAGAAGACTATATAACTATATAGCTTTTACAGTGCAATTGTGGTTGTGAAAACCTTGTGTCTGATGCCCCTTTTATTCAGGGTATGGACATAGGAGTTAAAAAAAGTAATACAAAATATATGTAATAAGGGAATGTAAAGGGTAAAAATTGGGTAGATTGAAATACTATAGGTCTATGATAGGGAGGGGTAAGAGGTATGGGATGTATGAGGTTTTTTTTTCCTTTTTATTTCTTTTTCTGTAGTGATACAAATGTTCTAAAAATGATCATGGTGAAGAATACGCAACTGTGTATGATGAGATTGTGAGTCCTTGATTGTATAATATGGTTGGACTATATTTGTGTGGAAATTTCTCAATAAAAATATATTTAAAAGAACAAATTAGAAATTAGGAATAACAAAAAAAAAAAGAGAGAGCGAGAGAGAGGACTGACCTGTGATAATAGGTTTTCTGTGATTTGTAGTATTGTAGGAAATTCATGTCTGCAGCAGATTTATATATGAAAAGAGTGAACTGGCATAGCTGACTTGATGGAGGGGCAGCAGTGGCAACTGCATTTCCCCAAAATGCTGAGTCAGAAAGGCACACAAACTCACACAAAAACAAACAGAAAATCTCAATATTCTTCCACTTATGTTTTAATTTCATTTTATTTATCAACTGGTAGTCTTTGGATATGAAATATATGCCTCATGCTCAAATAGTAGATGAGGAGTTGTCTTCGAAAATTTATCCAATAATTAAATATCATAATATGTAGTTAATTCAGACCGTCTTCTGATAGGCATTTTGGGGTCTCAACCATATTTGTTACCTGAATTCCACATCTTAACCTTTTTTCAGTTGTTTTATCCATTAAACTTCTCTTAATCATTCATAAAACATTACAAAGACATGAGAAGATAAGAATACGTATCCATTACTAAAACCTATAATCATACGCACCCTCACACACTCACCTATGATAACATACACACACTTTCATGTAGTACATAGTTAGATAACGGTAGATAAATAGATAGAAATAAATAGGTATTGATATTTGTGATAAATATATATAAATACATATCCCTAGAATGAAGTACAGCTGGGTGGCTTTATGCATACTAATCATGTGGTAGCTGGAATTACTCTTTACATCAAAGTGAACATACTAAAAGACAAGATGGGATGATGGAGAAGGCATAGTAATCAATTATGGAGGGAAAAATAAAGTTTAGTAGCTAAGTCAGATATATTAGAAAAAAAATCTGGAACATTTTTATAAGAAAAATACTGGGGAAAATGTATAAGGATATCTTAGAAAGGTAAAATAGAATACTAAGTTCAGCCAAGAATGTACTAAAAAATAAGAAAGGAATGTTGAATGTGGCAGCAATATGGAGTCCCAGGGCCAGGACCACCATGGTGCGTGCTCTCTCCCACCCCAGACACACTCGCCTATTATCTTCCCCAGGTCACAGTACCATCGGGGGTTCTGGGAATTGAAGTTTCTGGTTGTTGTCTGCAAGATGGTGAGCAGTGCTTCATTACTTTCAAGTCAGTGTTTCTTCCTCTATGGGAAGTTATGGATGTCTTGGGAATAAAGGTTTCCACTGGCCACCATTTGAGAAATGCACAAACAACAGTTGTTATAGAACTGCTCAGTTTGGTCATTAATATACAACAGTCACACTCCAGTAGGGAATATAGAGTAGGCAGTTGTTTTTTTGGTTTGTTTTTTGGCATGGGCAGGCACCGGGAATCGAACCCGGGTCTCCAGCATGGTAGACAGTTGTTTTTTGTTTTTTTTCTTTTTTGGGGGGAGTGCATGGTCCGGGAATCGAACCTGAATCTCCTGCATGGAAGGCAGGCATTCTAACCACTGAACTACCCTTACACACCTAGCAGTTGTTTTTTGACATTGGAAGTCTTTTCCGGGGGTGGCAGGAGATGCAATGCCATAGAAATCGTATTCCCTAGAACATGTTTGGGAAATATCATCCTGGCTTCCTGTCATTTGGCTTATGACAAATGCTGTCCTACATTCCAAACATGTTGTGTGTTTTCCTCGAACTTGGGACAGTCTGCCTCTAATTGTTGATATAGCTGCCTCGCCTTTTCTCCATGCAGGTCTCTGTTCCTCAGAGACGTCTTCCCTGACCTCCCAGTCCTGACAGTTTGTGTCTGAAAGCACGTATCACTACTTGAAAGGTCTGAAACTATGTATTTGCTCCATTTTTGTCTGTTTTTCCTTTTAGAATGTAAGTTCCTCTTGGGAGAATGTTGCTGTATCCACAACCTTTAGACCAGGGTCTGGCACGCAGTAGGTGCTCAATTGAAGGACAATGCAAATGAATGGATTTGAACTTTTAAACCTTTCTGTTAAACAGGGTGGAAGATCATGACGATCTCATGCCAATTTTTTTGCACCATGACACAATTCTGAAAGAGACTTATGGCGAATACTTTCTGGCTGAGCTAATAGAGGCCCAAGATGAAGAGAATCATGCTGTTGTATGTGAGGTCAGTGATCATCTACCTGGGGACATGCTTAGTGGGAGAAATAGAGGAATTAGCCATGTCCCTGAGCACTGGCCCACCAGAGCCTTGACCCTTGAAGCTGCCTCACCTCACCCCCACCATACATCCCCATGCCCCTCCAGGTGGCTCTAGGCCAAACTCTGAGCTGTGGTATCACTAACCTCTGCCCTCCTCTAGCATTCTTGTTATTTTATATATTTTTTTGTGCAGTTCTTCTAGATACCCAGGCTGCTGTAGTTTCTTTGCCCTGTCCCCAGAGGTCAGGGTTAGAGTTAGGGGGTCTGTTAGAGTTCGCTACAGAAACAGACTGACAGGGTGTGAGTGTGTGTGTGTGTGTAAATATTAAAGAGCTCTATAATAGGAATTGGTTCATACAACCATGGGGATTGGCAAGACTGAATTTCATTATTGCAGGTGCAAGTCAGAAACTCTGATGAAGGTGAGGTTGAATTTTTTAGGACAATTTGGCTATTAAAGTAGAGGCAGGAATTCTTTCTGTCTTCTAAAATGCTTAGTTCTGGCTTTTAAGTCCTCTAGCTGATTGGATGAGGAAACTCTCTTAATTGTTGAGGGCAGTTTCCTTTGTTGACTGTAGATGTAATCAGCAGCAGATTCAATCAACTGTCTATAGATACAAATCCATCTCCAAAATACTTGTACTTTAACAATCAGGCCCATTCTTGCTTAACCAAACAACTGGGCACCATAACCTAACTAAGTTGATATGTGAGATTAACCATCCCAGTGGAAGGATAAGAACTTGAGAAGTACAGAGAGCCCCCAAATCCCAGAGACTAGTGGTCACAAACCAGCATCCTGCTGTCAGTTGGGTTTTGTTTGACTTGGAAAGCAATTCATTAAAAAAAAAATTTTTTTTTACCTTTTTTTCTTTCTTTATTAGAGAAGTGGCTTTACAGAACAATCATGCATAAAATACAGGATTCCCATATACCACCCTATTATTAAACAACTTGTATAGGTGTGGAACATTGTTCACAATATTGTACAATCACTACCATCCATTAACAATTTACCATCTTTGCTTTATCATTCTCTTGCTTTCTTTCAATTTATTTGTGTGTGTATATATATATATATATATAGTTTTTTTCTGAATTATAAGAGGTAGTTGCAGAGTGATGTCCCTTTATTTGCAAATACTTCAGTGTGTATTTCTTAAAAGCAAGTATGTACTCTTACATACCTGTAGTACAATGATCAAAATCATACAATTCTACTATCTAATCTATAGCCCTTATTTAAATTTTGTTATAGTCTCAATAATGTCCCTTCTCACAGAAAGAAATTCAGATCTTGCATTGCATTCAAGTGTCATCTCTTCATGTCTTGTAGTCTCAAACAACTCCCCAGTCTGTCTTGATCTTTTGTGATGATGGCATTTTTGAAGAGTACAGATCAGTTATTTTGCAGAATGTCTACATTTGGGTCTGTCCAATATTTCCCCATGATTTGATTCTGGTTATATATTATTAAATTTTGTCTAGTTTGTGGGTAACACTTAAAAATTAGGGATGTGTATAAATTTCTAGCTTTTTTAGAAATATGGAAGGCCTGGGCACCTGACCTGCATTTATGCAGGGCTCCAGTGGGTTGGAGCTTTGGAGTGACTGCCAGTCTACCGGGGAAGGAGCCCTCCAGCCTAACTCAGGTCCCACTGGGCTCATGGGCTTCAGGTCCTCTTCACGCCATCCTTTCTGCTTTATACTAGCTTGGCCGTGTGAGCATATCATCTGTGACTAGTGACTTAGGACATGTCCTAGGAGTATCCTTATCCAGTGGAGTCCATGGGGAAAGCTTTATTGGACTGGAGGTAGAGAAAGAAGTAAAGAAAGACCCAACCCACACCCTCTGGTTCGCCAACTTTAGGCCTGGTAATCCAAATCCAAGGGAAGGAGTAAGAAGAGTCTGGAAGAAGTGCTGACAAGCTCACAGTCCTGAGTGGGACTTGGCCCAAAGCAGTAAGCAGGCAGACAGATCCAAGACCCCAGGGTGCTTGTGGTACATCCTTGATGCATCCCCTCCCTCCCCCACTGTGGTATCCATTAATGTACCCACCAAGAGGCATTCGTTCCTCACCTAATTTTAGTTGAGGATGGGCTTCTTGGCATTTGCCCCTGCAGGATTTTATTAATCAAATTCTGTTTCTGATAGCTAAATGTAAGCACACTGAGGTTGCTAATGCTGGTTTTGAGTTTGCTAAAATAGGTCTTCTTGTAAAACGATATGCTTGCCATCCCACTTAAAGTTTTAGATGTTCTTAGAGTAGACAGTACTGAAATAGAAATACTTGTGGGGTCTGACCCAGTGATATCTGAAATTATCTGAAAAAAATAGAGACTCTTGGAGCTTTAAGGTCATTAGGGAAGGCCCAAAGGCAGCTTGGCTTTATTAGAATTGGGCCATACCAAAAGTTGTCTGCTTGATATATATATGGGAAAAATGAGGAAAATATTTTAAAGCAGTAGAACTCAAACACAAGCATGTATCAGCATAGGTTCTTCAGCTAATTAAAACTCAGATGACTGGAGGTCTGGGGTGGGGCCCAAGAATTTGCATTTCCCACAAGATCCAGGGTGATGCTGATGCTGCTGGTCCAGAGACCATACTTTGTGAAACCCATCTTAGAGGAATGAAGCCTTCCTACAAATGGTTGTTACTAGCTTGTGTACAGGGACCTCACAAGGTCAGCCTTTTGTTGATAGTCTTAGGAATCCAGAAAAGAAAGCAACTCAAATGTCAGCCAAAATACTCTGCTTGCATTGCTTGAAGGCCTTTAAAAGAGTTTTATATAAACTGAACTGAAAGTAGTTTTTGACAAGATAGACTTATTTAGAATGAATTTTCTTGCTTGTCTTTTGCATATCATTGTTAACAAACATGGATAAAACCCTTGGTGCCCAGTCCTATCCTGAATATTTCATTTATAGAATCTCAAGGTTCAGGCAGAAATGACCATGAATTATGATTTTTTCCACAGATATTGACCTTCACTTTAAAAGAAGAGACTTAGTGACAGTTAGTTGAAAAGCATCAATAGGTGGGAATTTAGGAGTTCTACTTCTAGTGTGACTTATTTAGGGAGTTACTATTTTTCATATATGCCTGTTTCTCATTAATTTACTAAAACTGTAAAAACTGTTATAAAATCTTACTTCTCTTGAAACTCAGAATCAAAAGTTCTCTTATTTTGCTAGCATAATCTGTTTGAGGTTTTGTTCTTTACCAGTGGTTTGGAATCTTGGTTGTGTACGAATATCATCTGGGGGCTTTAAAAAAAATCCCCATGCCAAGAGGTTTGTATCCAGAATATATAAAGAACTCTTACAGTGATAAAGAGACAAATAATCTGATTAAAAAGTAGGCAAAGAATTTGAATAGTCATTTCTCCAAAGAAGATATGCAAATGGATGATAAAGCACAAGAAAAGATGCTCAACATCATTAATCATCATGGGAAATGCAAATCAAAGCCACAATGAGATACAACTTCACACCCATGAGATTGGTTAGGATAAAAAAGAGGGACAATAACAAGTGTTGATGAAGATGTGAAGAAATTGAAACCCTCATACACTGCTAGTGTGTTTGTAAAATGGTGCAGCCCCTTTGGAAATTCCTCAGAAAGTTAAACATGGAGTTAACATGACCCAGCAATTTTACTCCTAGAATTGAAAACAGATATCCACACAAAAATCTGTACATGAATGTTCATAGCAGCATTATTCATATTAGCCAAAAAAGAGAAGACAACCCAAATTTCCATCAACTTATGAGTAGACAAAATATATATCCATTCAAAGAAATATTATTCAGCCATTAAAAGGAATGAAGTACGTGTACATGCTACAGTATATTGGAACCTTGAAAACATGGGGCTAAGATAGGCACAAAGATCATGCCTTGTATGATTCTTGTCATGTGAAGTTTCCGGTATAGAACTGCCATAGAGAAAGAAAGTAGATTAGTGTCCTGGAGGAGAGGGGAGTAGGGAGTGACTACTAGTAGATATGGGTTACTTTTGGAAACTTGAATTTTCGAGTATACTAAAACCACTGAGTTGTATAATTCAGAAGGTGAATTTTGTGGTAGATAAATTGTATCTCAAATTTTAAAATCCTGAGGCCGGGGTTGTACTCAGACCAATTCAGTTTCTCTTTAGGGTGGGAACCAAGCTTCAGTTTTTTAAAAAAGCACCCCCAAATGATTCCAATGCACAAAGTGGTGAAACTCTTATTTAAATGATGGTAAAACACAGATATCTGGTGAAGAATTGGATGAATTGAAAAAGAGAGATGGACACTTAGTTTCTGAAGGTGAAAACTGGCCCTAAAATTTAGATTCTGAGGTACTTATCTGTAGTGGTTGCTTCTCCTATATTGAAAGGGTTTTTATTTTTATTTCTTCATGTTTAGGATTTTGGACTACCTTTCATAGTTGTGCTGGTTTGAAACAATGTATGTACCCTAGAAAAGCCATGTTTTAATCCTGCCTTTGTAAAGGCAGCCATTTCTTCTAATCCCTATTCAACATTGTATGTTTGAAACTAATTAGATCATCTCCCTGGAGATGTGATGTAATCAAGAGTGATTGTTAAACTGGATTAGGTGACCACGTGTCTCCACTCATTTGGGTGGGTCTTGATTTCTGAAGTCCTATAAAAGAGGAAACATTTTGGAGAATGAAGGAGACTCAGAGAGAGCACGGCAGAACGACATAGCCACGAGAAGCAAGTCCACCAGCCAGCGACCTTTGGAGATGAAGAAGGAAAATGCCTCCTGGGGAGCTTCATGAAACAGGAAGCCAGGAGAAGAAGCTAGCAGATGACACTGTGTTCTCCATGTGCCTTCTCACTTGAGAGAAAAACCCTGAACTTCATCGACCTTCTTGAACCAAGGTGTCTTTCCCTGGATGGATACCTTAGATTGGACATTTCTATAGACTTGTTTTAATTGGGACATTTTCTCTACCTTAGAACTGTGAACTAGCAACTCATTAAATTCCCCCTTTTAAAAGCCATTCCATTTCTGATATATTGCATTCCGGCAGCTAGCGAACTAAAACAATAGTATTCTCAGTTTGACTCTAACTCCAGACTGATGATGAAAGGAACAGTAATGGAAGAATTTAGGCCCAGCAGCGCCATTTTGAAAAACTGCATCTTTATGCAATGAGACAAAAACTACTCAGAAATAAAATGATTCATACACGACCCCACTAAGGACTTTCAATGACCAAACTATGCCCATGCAGTTTAATCAGGGCTTTGTGTCTAGCTTTTAATTTGTTGGTATGAGGTGCTAGTTTCCACTAAAACCATTTAATTTATTGTTTACAAAGGCAGCTACAGTGACCCTCATGTTCTTTCTCTCTCCTGCCCTATACAACACTCTTTCTGCATGTATAAACATCAGAGGAAAGCTGCAGGCTGAAACCCTGTCCCAACATTGTGAGGATCCTTTTGTGCCTCTTAAGAGGCCAAGAAATCCAACCCAATGCCTCAGACATTGGGTGAGCAGATTGCTTCTTATGCAGTGGAGAGAAGCCCATGGACCAGGACCTTAAAGTGGAAGGGCAGAAGCAGGACATATGAACAGAGAGCAGACTGGTGTAGGATCTGGGAGTGTGGTTCTCCAGTCTGAACCAAGTCTCAGCCTTTCCAGGTTCAAGATCAGTGCTGTTCTTACCCCCCCACCTACTCCTCCTGACCACACAGACTTCCTCATACTGACCCTTTCAGACAGCAGTGTGCTGCAGCCAGTTCAGTCTATCTCAGGAGAGCCAACTGTTAAATCTTCAGGGATTTTACTGTTACCTCCGTTCTTCAGGTTATTTATATCTATGGTATCTGTATAGTGGAAATACTATATAATGGTTGCTAATGCACACCTCTTCTCAAGAAGCTATTCAATGACATTCACATTGGTAGCTTGAAATTGGCCCTGGTGGGAGTATTTACACCATAAAAGTCAGCAAATGCTGCAAATCAGAGCTCTCCACTCCCAACCCCGAATGCTAGATTAAGCATTTACTGTCACACCACCACTTTTAGGCAACCACCAATAAGGTGGTCATGCTTGTGGCTTTGAAACCAGCCTTTGGCAGTTGTGAGCCCTGCATGTAGAATGCCTACAAGCTATGCCAGAGCCATGTGGGAAACCCTTGATTAGTAAAAGGATTTTACACTGAGGGCTCTCTATGGCTTCCTTGAGTCATTGTTTTGTTGTAAGTTCCTTGCCATCAGTTTATCATGGCTTACCTTGACATCTGGTGTTTACTTCAGACAGATTTCAGAGGAGGGCGGTTGGAGGCCAAGGGCAGTTCCTGGAGACAGATGGGCAGAGCGTCTGCTTTGGCCTTACTGGAGGCCTGGGCTGCAGTAGTGTTTGAGCAGGCACTGCTGACCCACAGGCAAGGGAGGGCCTGCCATGTCCACAATCAGGTCAGCAGAGTCAGAGCTCACAGTGGTCATAATGAGGGCAGAGCCATGGGGTGTCATCCCTACCCCACCTTCCATGGATAGATGGCTGCGGGGTTTTGGGGATCAAAGATTAAACAACACAGTGTGTGTGCATCCATGAACAGACCTGTGTATGAAGATAAAACCACTGTATGTGTGCTTTTCTAGTGATCTAAACTTCATGTGTCATCGCATAGACCCTCACAGGAAAAACAACAGAACTACCATGTCTGCCTAAAGCATAGGATGATTGTGGCAGTGGTACTTCTGTCACTTGGAAGATAGACAACAGCCAGCACTAAATGCCTTTTAATTGTATAAGTAAAAAAAAAAAAAAAAAAAAGAAATCCTTTAAATCCATGTGTTTTTTCCAAAACACACACACACAATGATGCATTTGAATCCTCCTTCAGGTATCATATTTAAGAACAGCATTTCTCAGGTCAGAATGGTTATTTTTGAAAGAAAACGCAGCACTCTACAATATGCATTTACTCTGTTGTGCTCTATAGTCATGAACTTCTGTGAATCATTACAACCTTGGATGAATGATGGGAATATAACAGGTTGCAGAATTGGAGAACGTTAAATCTTTGTTCCTAATGGCAAAACACGTTTTTCTCATTTTCATCAGAATGTGTGATCCATGCCATTTGAAATCAAATTCCAAACACAACGAGCCATTAGTGTAATAGCCCATTACTAACAGCAGTCTTATAAATAATACATTCTTATCATGCACATGCAGGCTGCCGTGAAGCCAGCAAAAGGTATTTCAGGCCATCGAAGTTTCGTTGCGCCAGCACGGCTGTAGATTAGAAGGACATCTCCATGTGAACCAAGATGGATGCCAATTTTCCCTGCCGAGAGTGAGGCTGGCCGTCTCTTTTTGCACATATGGTAGATGGATTGGTTAATCAGCGTCTGCTGAGTCTTGGGCCTAAAATTACAGAGAAGCCAGACAACTGCGGCTATGCACCCTTTGTTCATGACTGCAAACAAGACAAACAATCACTTGTTATTTGGGTAAAAAATTAAAATGTTTGTTTTGGATTTTTATTCAAGTGCCAATGGCTTTATAAAACAGCTGTGTAAATCCAGGCTTTTGCTGCAAGTATCATTTTGGGGAGCCTGTAAAGAAAAGAATGTGCATGGAAAACTAATTTTTAAACATTCTTTTTGTATTTCAGTGTCAGGGAGGAAATAAAGGAGGTCTCACATTTATTTTTCAAAGACATGTTTGAGAATAAGTGGTTTCTTGAAGGCATATTTGAGAACAAATACTTAAATGCCTTATTTTTTTCTAGGTCATTTAAAATACTGTGCATTATTGTTGCTTGATTCTCTATTTTAAGAGGTTAAAGTGTTAATCATTTTCTCTGCCTGGGCATTTATGGAAAGATGCTATATTCTTGGGAATGGGGAATGCCGGTGATTGTTGAGTTCTTCTGCGTCCTGAATGGAAGTAGTCTCAAGAAATGAAATTTGAACACAAGAAGTATAGGGCCCGGTTTCAATAGAAACTGTTAGAATTAAATCATTCAACCAGAATTTGCTTAAAGCGCACCAAATAATCTAATGGAAATTATCTATCTGAAATTTAAAGGATGATGCATTCTCTCTCTTAATTTTAAATGCTGAAGAGTGAAATACTGAATGATTGAAGGGATTCAATCATAGTCATCTCTCAATGTGGAGTATGATAGAATTATAATCTGTTAATATATAATATTTCAGTGCCTAGAATAAGTTCAGATGAGCCAATTACTCATCTTCCCTCCTGTATGTTCCTCATCAAAGGCCACAGATATGGGGACCATTGTAAGAGATTCAGAATCAGGTATCCACTAGGAGGCCAGGAGAGCATGTGCTTGCACATCAGACCTGCTTGGTGAATGATTGTTGTAGCCTGACTACTTCCGGATTTGGAACTGAACCTAAAGCTCATGTGAGCTATAGAGTGTCCTCTGGGAAACAGCGTTTTTATACATTCTAATCCCTAACGTGTGTGCCACACCCAAGCTTGGGCCCTTGTTGCCTTAAGATGCAGCCTTCATGATATCACTGATGCTGGACAAAGTTTGGAAAGCTGCACGTGGGTACAATATTTTGGGATAGTTTTTTCCCCCCATGTTTTGAAGAGTTGTTTAATTTTTCCAAATGAAATAGTCACTAAAATAAGGAATCTGGCATTCCTTTTTGTATGAATACATAGAGTGCTTGAGTTTACTTCTGTCGAGCATTCCACAACCTCTTTGCCTCACTTCTCACCATAAGAACATCCAACCAAATAAATCAGTGAATTCATGAATATTGAAGAGTTCCTACCTGATAAAGGGCAAGTGATTGCTAACTGTTTCTGAATCAGGGATCAAACTGACAGATGCTGGAATGGTAGCTAGTCTTACTGAAAACTGTACATGGTAGAGGAGAGTAGAGGACTGCCAGAAGAGATATAGGGATTATCTGGACAAAGAGGGCAAGTGTTAAGTTCCCATAGTTTATCTTCAAGAACTCTTTGACTACTTCCCTCTAGGGTTATACACAGTGATCATTCATTCACTGGATATTTTTTGAGCATGTTATATGGACTATGTGCTAGATGCTGAGCTACTGAAAGAAGATGCTTCTTCCTCCCTTAAATATATCACATGACTGCCAAACTACCAACTGACCCCATGCTGTGGGCCAAGGGGAGTTTCATGATGAAAACGAACTTGAGATCTGAAAGCATAATAAGGTGTTTGGATGTTTCAGGTGGAAGGCATAGCTGTTGGGTTCATGAGTGTGTGCTCAAGAGTGAACATGGAACTCCTGCATGAGTGCTTCAACCTCGGGCCTTTTCATGGACTCTGTAACCCACATCCTGACGATATTCTGGAACCATTACAAGAGCCAAGTGATCAAGGAAGTGAAGGTATAGTGGCTATCTCAGGAATATATCAGTAAATGAAATCCATGCCTTATCTGCAACTGCACTTTTATCTAAGTGATAGAATAGATGGAACATTTTAAATTCTTTTTTCAATCCTTTTTAAGGAGTGGTTCCCTTGGTTAATCATATTCTTGTACAAATATCTGTGAGCACAGATAATCAAAACTACACAAGGTAAGTGGCCTTGCAGTTTAAATTTTGTAATAATGTCCACCTTCAGAATTTTTATTGTTAGAGTAGACATAAATTATGGTGAAATAGTTGCTTGCATTTCAACATTTTACTCTCACGCTATACAAAAGCCAAAATATAATAAGCAAATTTAAAATTAATTAATTAATTTTTCTATTTTAGAAGTTGTAATTTTATAGAAAAAGCGTGCATAAATTCCCGTATACCACCTTATTATTAGCACCTTGCTTTTGAATGATCCTTTGTTACAATTGCTGAAAGGACATTATTATAATTGTACTATTAACTGTAGTCTATAATTTACATTGGGGGTCAGAATTTCTGTTTTTAAAAGTTTTATTCTAGAAACATCAACATAACCTAAAATTTCCTCTTTTAACCACATTCAAATGTAAAGTGTGGTACTGTTAATTCCATTCACAATGGTGTACTTTTTATGGCTCGATTTGCTCATGTATAAAATGGAGATAAAATATAAATGGAGATAAAACTATCATCTACTCCAAAGAGTGGTTGGGAGGATTAAGTGATAGCATCTATGGTAGACATGGAATAAAACATACCATTTACAAAAATACTCAAAATGGATCAATAACCTACATATAAGAGCTTAAACCATAAAACATAGGGGAAAATCTTCAGGCATTTGTATTTAGCAATGGATTCTTAGATATAACAACTAAAATATGAGCAACAAAAGAAAAAAATAGATAAACTGACTTCATCAAAATTAAAAACTTTAGTACATCAAAGGACATTAACAAAAAACTAAAAAGACAACCTATAGGATGGGAGAAAATAGTTGTAAATCATATATGTGATAAAGGTTTACTATCTAGAATATATAAAGAACTCCTACAACTGACCAACAAACAACCCAACAACCCAATTAAAAAATAAGTGAAGGAATTGAATAAATATTTCTCCATAGATGATATACATGTGGTCAATAAGCACATGAGAAGATGCTCAACATCATTAGCCATTAGGGAACACACATCAAAACAGCAATGAGATACCACTTCACACATTCTAGAATGGCTATTACAAAAAAGCAAAAACAGAAAATAGCAAGTATTAGTGAGGTTGTGAAGAATTTGGAACTCTTGTGCATTGTGGGTAGGAATATGAAATGGTGCAGGTGCTAGAGTTTTGCAGTTCCTTAAAAAGTTAAACATAGAATTACTATATGACCTAACAATTCCACTCTAAAGTTTATACCCCAAAGAATTGAAAGCAGGGACTCAAACTGATACTTCTACACCAATGTGCATAGCAGCATTATTCACAATAGCCAGAAGTTGGAACCAACCCAAGGGTCCACCAACAGATGAATGGATGAATAAAATGTGATATATCCATACATTGGAATATTACTCAGCCTTGATAAGGTATGAAGTATTGATGTATGCTACAACATGGATGAACCTTAAAATCATTATGTTAAGTGAAATAAATCAGATACAAAAAAACAAATGTGTGATTCTACTTATATAAAATATCTAGAATAAGCAAATTCATGGAGTCAGAAATTAGATTGGCAGTGATCAGAGGCTTGGGGAAGGTAGAAATGTTATTGTGTGCTAGGTAAATAGTTTCTCTTTTGGGTGATGAAAAACTTTTGTTAATGGATGGTAGTGATGGTAGCACAGCATTGTAAAGGTAATTAATGTGCACTGAATTGTATACTTAAAAATGGTTAACATGACAAATTTTGTTGTTTACATCTTACAACACTAAACTAAACTAAACTAAACTAAAAAGGTCTTTTTTAGTTTAAAACTAAACTAGTTTAGTTTTTAGTTTAAAAATTAAACACTAAAAAAGGTTTTGAAAAAAGTTGAAAAGATATATTCTCTACCATTGTGTTACTGCATGGCTCTGATGCTATGGGTATTCCATACATAGAATGGATGGGAAATTTAAGTCATGGAGACTTTATAGGAGTAAGGTATTTAAAATTTAAATTGAACCCAGGACTTATGAACACACATAATCCAGTATTTCTCTTTCCAGTGAAAGCCTAGTCTCAAGGGAAATGAAGGTAAAGGAAATCTTGCTTTTTTCTATGTCCTTTAATATTTATTTACTTAAAATTTGCTACTTACATATAAGATAGTAAGTAAAGGAAATAGGAAAACTTTTCTTGTTAAGTTCTGTGCCTTGCTTATTTTTAAAAATCTGTTTCTTGTTCACTGACACAGAAATGATTCTTGATGAAATTTTTACTCGGGGTAGGGGCAGATATTACAGACTTCCAAATAACTCAGGGATGGCTTCACAAATAATCAGCAGCTCATAATATCTAAGAAAAGAGTCATCAACACATTTTGCTGCCATCTTCCTATCAATAACAACAAAAAGAGGACTCTGGAGAAAATTTTAAATGTGCTGTGATCTACTTTTACTTTTTTCTGATGAAAGTCTCAAGTTAAAGGAAATATAATTTCACTAAAATATGCACTAAAATTTTTGTTTAAAATGAGCATGCATCATTGTGCCTTCTATCTTGCATTTTGTTTACTGCTTTTTACTTTTCAAAGGATTTTCATATGCATTATCTCATTTTATCCCCATAAGTTCTTATAGGAGAACTAGGACAGGTGGCAATATCTCCATTTTATACCTGCCAAACTCATCCAAGGTTTAAAGCGCATCAGTGACTGATCCAGAATCAAGAGCCAGACTTCTCTGCTTTGTGTGACACTTTTGACCAGGTGTCTTTTTATCTTGGATGACCTTGACTGAAAACTGCGATGGTGGTTGTACTACACTTGATACATGGTCAGTTTTTTCATTTTAGCAAGTTATTTAATGGGTTGTCACTTTCATGAGTTATCAGGGACCTTGGACTTTATTTTGTGTGTGTGTTCTAGACAACTTCCATGTGCTGACATCTTCACATCTGTGTTTGAGGGCTTCTTCGGAACTGCGGACAATCACTCTGTCTTGTGCAAGAAGACCAGAAGTGCCAGGAAATTAATATACTGGGAGCAGCCTTTCCTTCCCTGTCTCACTTCCCTACTCCCTTCTTGGTACTTTCTGGATCACCTCCAAATCAACTGCTTGTTTGGAATCCTAGAGTCAAAAGTCTGCTTCTGAGGGAACTCAGACCAAAACACTGTTGGTGTGGTCATTCCCACCACTGATGGGATCTATTTATATGTAATTAACACGATCAGGGTATACGTACCCCACCTCCCTCCCCCTTCAGGTGAGATAACTCTGAAACATGTTATGTATTGTTTCCCAATTTCCCCCAGGGAATTAAGCTCCAGTTTCCCACAGTGGTAATTCCTATGATAACACACTTTTTATTACTGCCTTCTCTTCCCTGTCTCTTCCTCACTTTCCTGCTGGTGCTTCCTCAAATCACCTCTCAGATAAACTGCTTGTATGGAAATCCTTGACTCAAGGTCTGGTCTTTTCCCACCAGTTGTGAAAATGCAGTTTCATTCTAAGCAGAATGATGTCAGGACTTTGTGTTTTTAAGCTGGTCTTGCTTCTGTATGTTGATTGTGGCCCTCCTTTAGTTACCGAAATGCATTACGATTAGTCTGCTGTTATTCAGCTCTTCTTCGTTTCAGCCATGGCAGAAGTTTCCATTAAATCTAAAAAGTTTAACCATGCACATTCCATTTGCAGTTTACTTGAATATTTTGTATATATTCCTATTACTGCTTGTTTTGCATATAAACTGGTTACATACACTTGCAAGTTTTAGTTTTTATGTATTAAACCTTGGTGATAGTGGAGGAGTTTTTAAATTCAGAGATCTCAACTCAGGTGGGAAAAGTTTTACCTTGTTTCCTACAATTCATGAACCCACATTTTTGCTAGGAGCAGAAAATGTAAGCAAACTAAAATGTAAGCAAACTAAGTCGAGGTGAATTGAGTCACTTCTGATTCTAATCTCAGTGAACTCAGAATTTAAGACAGATAAATGTGTCTGTATTGTGATTTTAAAAACCAGTTGAACTAATTCAGAATGGGAATATGTAGAAAAACATGTGGAGGATTTGTTTGGCCACTAGATCA
This sequence comes from Tamandua tetradactyla, assembly GCF_023851605.1. NCBI lineage: Eukaryota > Metazoa > Chordata > Mammalia > Pilosa > Myrmecophagidae > Tamandua > Tamandua tetradactyla. Next base: position 40,284,463 of record NC_135327.1, on the reverse strand, counting down.
GTAGGAAGTGGTAGTGAAACCAGCTCTATGAAAGCAGAAACCCTTCCATGGTGTAGGGAAGCAATTATGTTCAGCCCAGGCAAGAAATTGTCCTGTCCTTTCTAAGCACTATTTATTAAAATCCTGAAGAATGGGAGCTGGGTTGGAGAGTATCAGTGTGAAGGACATCAGAGTTTTGTAGTTCATCCAAGAATAGTCACCAGAATGGACGGTGAGAGCCTGTAAAGGTGGGTCCTGGAAGGAAGAATGAGGAAATCAGATATCTCTGGCCTGCCATTAGCTAGTGGTAGGAGTTGCTTGTAGATGATAGGAACATTGGCTGAATGAATGCATACATGGGCACCTGACTGGTGGGGTAGATAACTAAGTGGAAGAATAGGGTCTGAGCATTGTCTTCTGATATCTGAAGCCCTGACATATAGAAGGAAGAGAGAATCTTTGTTGTACAGTATAAAGAAAAACTAGTAAAGCTTTATTCATTTATTTATTAATATTTGGGAGAAACTAATTTAGAAGTATCAAGTTCCCCCAAATATTGGAAGAATTTATAAAGAAGCAGTCACAGATACTAAAGAAGGGCACTCTGCTTGTTTGGGAGACTGTGGTAATAGAGAACTTAGTGCACACACATAGGGTGGTCTGTGTTCCGGACACTCTCCTCAGTGATGATGTTCAAAACAATGTATTTTTTTCCCCTTGGCCTCTCCACTGGTCTTGCCCAGCATCTGCAAATCGAACTGTGTATTTTGTTAGCTGGATAATCAGAATAAAGATTTTGGAATCCAAATTGAGCTGGCAATTTTCTTGATGATGCAGACAGCAAAATAGGGCACAGCCTGCTTTTTCACAACTGTATTGGCATTGCCACGTTTAATACTTAAAATAAAAATAACAAGTGAAAAAAACAACCTTTTTTCCTTGGAGTCCAGTGTGATCTGGGCAGCATGAATTTAAAAAGACCCCAGCATAGATATCCCCTTTTTAGTTTAAGGTGTATTAGAGTGGCCAGAGGGAAGTACCTGAAACTGTAGAGCTGTGTTCCAGTTACCATGTTTCTTGAAGATGATTGTATAATGATGCTTTTGCAGTGTGACCATGTGATTGCAAAAACCTCATGTCTGATGCTCCTTTTATCTACGGTATGGACAGATGAGTAAAAAATATGGATTAAAAAATGTCCGCAGCCGTCTCGTTCGGCTTCTGATCCCCGGCCGGCGAAGGGAACAGGAGGGGAGAAAGAGACAGGCGCAGGCAAACCGACTCGAGTGATAAACACGGGTTCGAGGCACGCAACGGTTGTGAGCACAGACCTTTACTGGAGTTAAGCTTGCATTCTCTGTTACAGGTTCCACGCGGGCCTAAGCACCCCGCGGGGAGACAACCTCTATGCGGCCGTCAGGTACGGCTCCCTATGGGTCGTCTCCACCCACCCTGTCCGGGTAACCTCTTATATACTGTGCCCAAACCCAATAGGTTAGTGCCACGTATACAGAGGTGATTGGAAGATAGGGTTGGTGGGCGCGTGCGTCATACGCGGAAACAGGATGCGGGCGCCATCTTGGCTCACTCGATGGGCGGGGGGAACTCTAGAGCAGGCTGCGGCGTGTCCACTAGGCCAGACCCGGGAGGCGGCTCTCCACATCTCCCCCTTTTTTATTTATTTTGACCCAGTGTCTCCATTGATGAGTGAGCTCCCGTGGGCTTGAGCGGCCCACTACATGTTTTGGTGCTTTGGGGAGTCTGGACTAGGCTTGCTAGGCACCAACCAGAATGCCTCCTCATATAGAGACCGGAGAGCCCGTGAACTGGAAACAACGTGACTCTCCCTGCAGTGCTTCGCCTCGCAACTGGGTTATGTAGGGGGGCAGGAGAGCGGCAACCAGAGCCGAGAGTGTCATTAGGTGTCTCTGTGCAATGGCCGGAGTCTAGCCTGGCCAGGACCGTGACTCTGCCTTAGAGATCATCCTAAGACCAAAAATTATGACATCTGGTGCCGCCTTTTATACCCGGGACACAGCCATGGGCCTTGCCGCTGACCTTGCTTTCGAGCGTCCCGCCCTGAGTGGCCGGGATGGGTCATACGGTGAGGGGAAGGACTGGGCTACGGTGCGGGTGTCGCCAGGGGCATCAGGGGCAAGTGACATAGCCAACATAGTGGTGACGCGTAGCTGTTGCTGCGTCTGGAACAAGCGTTCTAACAAACATTTAACAATGAGCAGAGTTACTAAGAGTCCCACTGCTAGAAGAATCCAAGTGGTCAACCTGGGCCAAGAGAACCATGAGGTGACTTGGTCCCACAGTAGCTCGTAGTGGGAAAAGTGGGGTTAAAGCTAGTTTCTCTTCTACTCGGTCGGAGGGTCACTTGCACTGTTGTTGTCATCTTTTCGGTCGTCGCCATCATCAGTAGGGCTGGAGACCGGGCCTGATGGTTCAGGTCGAAAGCTTGCTGACTTGTCGGGCAGCAGTTTCTCGGCGCCCCCGGGCGGTGTCACGGTTCTCACCAGTCTCTCCGGAATCCACACCGGCTGGCGTCCTGGTTCCCTCTCACGTTGATCAGGCGCGGAGGTTCCGCCGTGAACCCGAGGAACACGTCCTCACCAGCTCGGGGAAAGGCAGCAGAAGAAGAGTTCCCCGTACGGGCCACCACTTGTCGGCGCCGTCTCGTTCGGCTTCTGATCCCCGGCCGGCGAAGGGAACAGGAGGGGAGAAAGAGACAGGCGCAGGCAAACCGACTCGAGTGATAAACACGGGTTCGAGGCACGCAACGGTTGTGAGCACAGACCTTTACTGGAGTTAAGCTTGCATTCTCTGTTACAGGTTCCACGCGGGCCTAAGCACCCCGCGGGGAGACAACCTCTATGCGGCCGTCAGGTACGGCTCCCTATGGGTCGTCTCCACCCACCCTGTCCGGGTAACCTCTTATATACTGTGCCCAAACCCAATAGGTTAGTGCCACGTATACAGAGGTGATTGGAAGATAGGGTTGGTGGGCGCGTGCGTCATACGCGGAAACAGGATGCGGGCGCCATCTTGGCTCACTTGATGGGCGGGGGGAACTCTAGAGCAGGCTGCGGCGTGTCCACTAGGCCAGACCCGGGAGGCGGCTCTCCACAAAAAAAATAAGCAATAAGGGGAACAAATGTTAAAATAAATTGAGTAGATTGAAATACTATTGATCAATGAAAGAGAGTGTTAAGGGGTATAGAAAAAACATAGGGTGGAACAAAAGTTAAAATATATTGGGTAGATGGAAATACTAGTGGTCAGTGAGAGGAAGGGGTATATATGAGTTTTTTCTTTTTTCTTTTTATTTCTTTTTCTGGAGTGATACAAATGTTCTAAGAAATGATCATGGTGATGAATATGCAACTATGTGATGATATTATGAGCTATTGATTGTACATCAATTATGGAATGTTCCTATGTTAAGAATGTTTGTGTTTGTATGTTGTTTTGTCAATTAAAATATTAAAAAAAAATACCCAGCAAGGTTCTGATTTTTTAATCTCGTTATTAACCTGGGGCCCACCTTACAAATCTCGATTGAATTTTGTGTGCTCTTTGGCAGGCAGAAATTTAATTTTACATAACTAAATTGTAGGGCTTTCAAAACAATAACTCCTGTGGCCCCTTTGAACCAAACCATCCAGAAAGAGTGTAGCTTATTTTACATTTAAAAGATGCTTTAAAATAGAATTTTCATGTAATTCCCATATAAATCACTCTTGCTATCAGGAAATGTTTCTTTATGTCTTATTTATATGTATTTTCATTGTGTTTACATTTGCCTATGCCCTCAGTTCTCTCCTCTTCAGAGTAGGAAACATCTAGAACCATTCTCCATGTGCCAGAGCCAGCCACCAGCTAAGAAACAATTGCTTATTTATTGTACATGAAATAGTCTCTTCCTAAGGTTCCATTTTATATTTCTGGATTCCTTTTTAACCTAGACTCCAAATAGGAATGAAACACATTTTACTTTTATTACTCTTTTAATGTGGAGTCCAAATACAAATGAAATGCTCAGTGACAGAGCATAGCAATATTTCTGCCAAAATATTTGCATTCTATATCTCAGGACATTCATTTTAACATCCAGTTTGTCGTGTAGTTATTTTTAACTCATGGTCCACTAAGGCTGCATGGTATCCCCTTCCTTCCTGCAGCCCCCAGTGAAGTAATCTTGTGTGCTGATGGTGGAGAATGTTTGGATATTTATGCCCTCCCAGAAGCCTATCTCCTTTCCCTGGCAGAATGTAGGCAACACCCACCCAGCCCTGTCCCCTAGTTTTCATAAGTGGGTTTTTCACTTCTCAGCACCCCTAATATGGGTATCAGAACCCCCAAGGAGAGAACCTTTGCTCTAACAGCCTCAGTACCCCAACACCCCCTTCCCAGGTGGCAAAACTGAGTTCTTTCCTCAGACTTGGCTGGAAACCCTTCCCACCTCCCAAGCAGATAGACCCTTCCCATCTACTCCCTTAGTGGTGGAACACAGTTATTACACACTTGATGACAAGGGCCACCAAATTTGTCTTTTTTTCTTTTTATTGTGATTTGGGTTTTGAGCATCTCCGCTCTTCTTCCTCCTTCCTTTGCTTTCTCTGGGGTCCAGTGTAGCTCTTTGGTACCTGTGGCCAAGGCTGCAGGGCTATAGCAAGAATCCAGATAGTGGCAGCAAAATCCACTTTACTTAATGCTCATATAAAGACTAATATACTAATATTTGTTGTGACTTGAATTTTGTCTTTTTTTTTAAGTCACTGGATGGCTGTATATATGGGTATCTGTATATATAAAGGTAACAAAAATTGTATTCTTTCATAGGAATTCTGGAAATTTTGGTTTTCCATATTTAATGATATGACTTCTAATATTTTGCCAGATTTTGATAAAGCAAGGAAATACTAGACCTGTGCCTAAGCTAAATCAGTTTGCCCCAAAGTGAACAGTATAAACTCTCTGAGGAGGTTCCAGGGTGGGATTCTTAGACTGCTAACATTTCAAGAGAAATATGATCCAGACTGAAACCCAAAACTGTTGTCGGGGAAACCAACCACAAAGCCTTTTTGGTTTTGATTATTTAACAAAACCTGCTGCTGGTTTTCCATCTTAATTCAAATATAACTGCTCAGCCTTTTCAAACACCTGAAAACAACAGCAACAACAAATGATAGTAACCACTTAAGAACCTATTATTTTTGCAGGAAACAGGGTTATGGAAGAACTGGGATTCTTAACTTTCCTTTTCAGCTTTGGTACAACTTGGGCCATGTTTTCCACCAGTCACATCCATTTCAGGATGGTGAAAACACAAGCACACTTTTATATAGGACCTATATGGTCTTTCCAGGAAAAATAGCTTTATTTTTATTCGTTATGATCATTATGTGCTGGGATTATTTTCTCAGTAGGCGAAGTCTCTTTTGCCCATATTTATGAAGCAGGGGAGAAGGAATTTAATGAATTTCAAGAGTGTATGTGACTGTAAAATACATCTCTCTTAGTATATTCACATGTAAATAGCCCTTTTATTTGTTCTCTCTGGTGACCTCTTTTCTTTTGGGATAGATCACGGTTTGTTTGTTGTTTTCCATTTCCAAATGGGAAGCTGAATGATAATAATGAAAGATTATGCAAAAATCCATGTTTAAAATAATGTTGATATGCCACTTGTGTATCGGGATAATTATAGTAATTTGACTATTCCGCTATATGGAGTCGGGAGTTAGTTGCTAGAAAACATGGTGATAGGGGTGATTCAAGGGATTTTCATCCCAACTGGCTGTTTGTTCCTGCTGACTTTTTCTCTTGAAAATCAATTGCTTGCAGCAAATACTTTGAATTCCCCCTTGATTAAATTGGCTGTCAGTGGGCTTCACCCTTTGCACTGAGATCACTGTGAATTCTGGGTCTGCCCATGTATACACGTGGTTTTTGATGACTCTTAAAATATGGCCCAAATTTATACCAAGTGAAGTGACTAAGAAAGCAATTATTAAAAACCACGATGTTTGCACATGGCAACAAACAAAGGAAAATTCATTAATTCTGAATCCCAACATGAAGTCAGTAAATTTGCTATTGTATTGTAAGCCCTCTTCCCACTGAGTATAGCTTGGGTTTTTTCAGACTTCTGGGAATAGATAGGCTCGCTCAGTGAAAAACCTGGAAGACCATTCTTGGAAGCTGGCTCTGACTTCAGGTTCATCACTGGCAACTTTTCCATTTTTCCCTCCAAGATTATTTGCATTTCTTTTGAGTCAAATTTAGAAAATTAGGTTTTTCTAGAAAAGCATCTAAAGACCCCAAAATTATTAGCCTGTGAGCCCCCAATCTTGGGGTTTGTTCATATGAAACTTAACCCCACAAAGGATAGGCTAAGCCTACATAAAATTAGGCCTAAGAGTCATCCCCAAGAGAATTTCTTTTCTTGCTCAGATGTGGCCTCTCTCTTCAGCCAACACAAGAAACAAACTCACCACCCTCCCCCTGCCTATGTGGACATGACTCCCAAGGGTGTGGACCTTCCTGGCAGAGTGGGACAGAAATCCTAGAATGAGCTAAGACTTAGCATCAAGGAATTGAAAAAACCTTCTCTACCAAAAGGGCGAAGAGTGAGATGAGACAAAATAAAGTGTCAAGGGCTGAGAGATTCCAAACAGGAGAGGTTATCCTGGAGGTTATTCTTACACATTAAATAGATATCACTTTTTTAGTTTAGGTGTAATGGAGAGGATGGAGGGAACTGTCTGAAAATGTAGAGGTGTGTTCCAGTAGCCATGTTCTTGAAGATGATTGTATAGCTTTCACAATGGGGCTGTGTGATTGTGAAAACCTTGTGTCTGATGCTCCTTTTATCTACTTTATCAACAGACAAGTAAAACATATGGAATAAAAATAAATAATAGGGGGAACAAATGTTAAAATAAACTTAGATTGAAATGCTAGTGATCAATGAAAGGGAGGGTTAAGGGGTATGGTATGTATGAATTTTTTTCTGTTGTCTTTTTATTTCTTTTTCTGAATTGATGTAAATGTTCTAAGAAATGATCATGATGATGAATATGCAAATATGTGATGATATTGTGAATTATTGATTATATATATAGAACGGAATGATCATATGTTATGAATGTTTGTGTTTCTTTGTCGTCATATATTTTTTTAATTTAAAAATTAATTAAAAAAATATTAGCATGGAGTTGTAGATTTATATAATATCCCCCTACCAGTGGATAATATCTTTTCTTATTGAGTGCTGAGTCAAATTCACGTGAAATAACCATGGGAAAAGAGAAAATTGAGCAATCACAAAACTATTTAAAGGATATATTCATAAATAAATAAGCAAAAATATTCAGATTCCCTAAAACTGAAGTGCACATTAAAACCCAAGATCTTTTTCTGCCCCTTTTGCGCCTACTAAATTGTTATTATTATAGTTAAAGTACTTAGTTCTTGTCAAAGAGCATCATACCAATAAAGGTTGGCTGATATAACACTCGGAGGTACAATTTAGAAATGGTTATCAAGACTTGTTAAAATGTTCATACTCTTGACCTCAACTCCAGCAAATCTGAGAAATAATCTAAACTCTGTAGAAAGGAATATATGCGAGAATATTCACTAAGCTTAATCGTAATACTAAAAATGAACAAGCAAATTTTAAAATACCAAAATCTTTCACAAGAGCATGCCCCTCTCAACTACTAGACAGATATGCAGCAGTCTTTATAAAGATTACAAATAATGAGGGAAAACAGTTATGATATAGTGTTACATGAAAAAAAAAATCAATGCAAAATGAATTTAAGTATGAGTAAAACTGCTTAAGAAACATGTGCTCTCGGTGTTTCAGCTTCCCTTAGCCCGGTACTCATCACTGGAAGCAGCAGCTATGACTTTCTTAGTTGCCCACCATATCAGTCCTATGGCACATCTGGCTTCAGCTCTGATAATTGCTGCCCCCTGGTCCATCTCAAAGGCAAATGGTGCCTGGCTCTCTTTGTAACCAGGGTAGCCTTCCCCCCAGAATTGACTCTCCTGCTGTCTATAACTGAGAGGCCCATAAACTGCCTGGACTCAGAGTTCCAACTGCCATCTCTGGAGCTTTACCTACAATCTAATATATTCCGTAGCTGTACTTATACCCTCTTTCTTTTCCTCAAAGTTGTCTTTGTTTTTACTCTCTTTTTTTTAAGTTAGATTTTTCTGTTTAATGGTCTTTTCAAAGAGCTAGCTTGCTCTCAGATTTATGTATCAAGTTTGGATTTATTTCTTTTTGAATTTATTAATCACTGCTTTTATTCTTATGACATTCTTTCTCTTAATTTCTTTGAATTAGTTTTCCTCTTCCTATTCCGATTCCTTGATTGATTTATTTTCTCTCTTTTCTTGTTTAATATAAAAGCTTTGAAAGCTATGAATCTTGTGCTATGTATTGCTTAATCTCTATCTTATAGTCTTAGCTATTAATGTTCTCATTCTCCTTGTTGTTATTTGGTGACTATTTTGTGGTTCTGACTTTTATATCTTTCAAATAAAAAACTTCTTTATGAGGGTGCATGGGTAGTTCAGTGGTAGAATGCTCACCTTCCATGTGGGAGACCCGGGTTCAATTCCCAGACCATGCATCTAAAAAAAGAAAAAGCTTCTTTAGGGAAATGATTTCATTTCCAACTGTGTGATTATTCATATGTGTGTATCTTTTTCTTCTTAATTTCTAAATTTTTCACATTTGTGGTTGGAACTATAACCTGTGTAATTTCTACCTTTGGTTTAAATTGAAGTATTTTTTTGTAGTGGAGTTGTTCTAGTTTGCTAGCTGCTGGAATGCAATATGCCAGAAACAAAATGGCTTTTAAAAAGGGGAATTTAATAAGTTGCTAGTTTACAGTTTTTAGGCTGTGGAACTGTCCCAAACAAAGCAAGTCTATAGAACTGTCCAATCTAAGGCATCCAGGGAAAGATACTTTGGTTCAAGAAGGCTGATGAAGTTCAGGGTCTCCTTCTCATCTGGAAAGCACGTGGCAAACATGACATCATCCGCTAGCATTCTCTCCTGGCTTCCTGTGAAGCTCCCCAGGAGACATTTTCCTTCTTCATTTCCGTAGGTCATTGGCTGGTGGACTCTGCTTCTCATGGCTACGTCATTCTGCTCTGCTCTCTCTGAATCTCTGACTTTCTCCAAAATGTTTCCTCTTTCAAAGGATTCCAGTAAACTAATCAAGACCCACCCAAATGGGTGGAGACATGTCTCCATCTAATACACTTTAACAACCACTCTTGATTGAGTCACATCTCCAGGGAGATGATCTAATTACAGTTTCAAACATACAATACTGAATAGGTATTAGAAGAGATGGCTGCTTTTACAAAATGGGATTAGGATTAAAACATGTCTTTTCTAGGGTACATACATCCTTTCAAAGCAGCACAGAAGTATAGGATCATTTTTTGTAAATGTCCATGGACTTGTGAAAGGAATCTGTATTCTCTGCTTATAAGATTCAAAACTTTATGTGGTACTATTAAACATAGCTTATTAATAGTATTAAAATTTTCTATATCTTTACTATTATCAACTTGATCTGTCATATTCTGAGAAATTAAATTAAAATTCCCTAGCCCAGTTGTGGTCTTGTTTATTTCTGCCTGCAATTTGTAGAATTTATGCTTTACATATTGCTTGGTACATGTAGTTTCATGACAATAAGTTTGTCCATAAAAGTGGATGTCTTCTATCAATATAAAATAGCCATCTTTGTCCCATGTAATGTATATAGCTTTGAATTTTACATTTACTCTCATAATAATAGTTACATTCCTAGGCCAACTCTGTACCACAAGAAATTTCTAATGATATATTCCAACAATATCCTCCAAGACTTGGGCCTGGACTGTTTGACATGGGACTATGAAGAATGGATCTTGAACAGCTTTACCCAAGTACTCTGCTTCCTCATGTTGTTTTGCCTTTCACAAATTTCATTTTAAAACATTATGACTAACCAGCTGACCAAGCACCAATTGTTGAAAAGGTCATGCTTTCCCCATTGCAGTATTGCCTTTGTTATAAATCAAGTGCCCAAATACATATAGGTTTATTTTAGGATTACCTATTCTTAATTTGTCCTTCCTTTTGTCAGTACTATACTGTCTTAATTACTGAAGACTTATGTTAAGTCTTGTATCTGGTAGAGCAAGTCTTTCCATTTGTTTTCCAAGATTGTCTTTTTTGTTTGTTTCTAAGATTGTTCTTGGTTGTTTGATTTCCAGTGTAAACTTGAGAACTTGTTTGCTGAAAAATTGCCAAAAAAAAATAATAATAACTTTTGGGATCTTTGAATGGGATTGCTTTGAATCAATAAATCAGTTTGGGGAGGGAATTACCATCTTTATATGAAGTCCTTTAATCCATGATGTGGATTTGTTTGTGTCCTCTTTAATTTCTTTCCACAATGTTTTATAGTTTTTCCACAGAGGTCTTGCACATCTTTTTTTTGGATTTATTTGTAGATATTTGATTTACTTAACACTATTGTAAGTGGTATCTTTTTATTTTTTTAGTTATTATTTTTTTGTACACCCATGTTTGTAGCAACTTTATTCTCAATAGCTAAAAGGTAGAAGCAACCCAAGTGTCCATCAACAGATGATTGGATAAACAAATTGTTGTTGATACATGCATAAAAGGGAATGGAGTTCTGATTCATGCTGCAACATGGATGAATCTTGGAGATATGTTGAGTGAAATAAATGAGACACAAAAAAGACAAATATTATATGACTGTATGATCTCATTGATATGAAATACATATAGTAAGCAAACTTCATAGATAGTTAGATTACAGGTTAAGTAGCCATGGCGGTGGGTGTGGCAAAGGAGAAGTTACTACTTAATAGATACAGAGTTTCTGTTTGAGATGATGAAAAAGTTGAGGTATGGATGCTAGTGATGGTAGCACAATATTATGAATAGAATTAATGCCACTGAATTGTACATTTGAAAGTAGTAAAAATGAGAAGTTTTGAGTTGTGTATTTGGTGCTACAACAAACAGTATAAAAAAGACTGAGGCGGACGGGTCACTGTGGCTTAGCAGGCAGCGTTCTCACCTGCCACACCAGAGACCTGGGTTCGATTCCCGGTACCTGCCCATGCGAAAAAAAAAAAAAAAAGGCTGAACTGAAAAAGCAGTTCTGTCTTCAGTCTTCTACCTCTCTTCCCAAGAGGTAACTAGTACAAGATGGAGAAGGTATAATGAGAAATTAGGGTTTAACAAATGACTGTGACTACTGCCTCATTATATAGATATTTATTTTTAGTGTCTAGTATTTTAGAATAACCAGAAGGAAATACTTGAAGTTGTTGAACTGTAATCCAGTAGCCTGATCTTTGGTAATAATTGTATAACTATATTGAAAAAGAGTCAGTTGCCTGTTTTTGTATGAATCTACTTCTGGATGTTTTGTTCTGTTAACTAACACTGTCTTAGTTAACTCTACTGTAAGTCTTAAAATTGGGTAGTGCAATACTAGTGGTTAATAAGAGAGAGGGGTAAGGGTATGGGATGTTTGGGGTTTCTCTTTTCTTTTTATTTCTTTTTCTGAAGTAATGCTAATGTTCTAAAAATGATTGGGTGATTAATGTACAACTGTGTGAACCATTGATTGTGTACTTTGGATGGATTGTATGGTGTGTAAATATATCTCAATAAAATTACATTTATATAAAAAGAGATAATTAATGTTGCCAATTTCTAGAGCATCTTTGGAGAGAAGTTGTAGGCATAAACAGGTCTCTGAATTTGTGTCCTTCCCCACATAAATGGTAGCACATTCTACGTATGAAAGATAACTCTTCAGAAGACTTCCTGTATTAGCATACCTTCTCTCCATCTTTATTGCAATTGTTCAATCTGTTGTTGAAAATGTACACATCTGTTACTTTGTAGAATGTCACTCAGTTTTGCTTGTCTGGTGTATCCTTATTATTAAATTAAACATGCACACTTTTGGCAGTAATACCACAGAAAGGATGTTTTGTCTTTCTTAGATGCTTCGTATCAGGAGGCACCTCACGTCAGTCCATGCTATGGTTAATAAAGCAAATTTTGAGCACTTCATTAAGGTGAAGTCTGTCAAATTTCTCCAATATGAATTTACCAATTTTCCTTTTATAATTAATAAGTAATTCATAGGTAGATTCTTTGAGACAATACATAGCTTGTTCTTCAGAAAGCATTCATTTTGAGAGTTTTACATCCACTGATGATTTTTGTCTGAATCAATTATTACTGTGATGATTAAAAATGATATGTATTAGTTTTATTTTCACTGCTCTCAAACTCTGCTGAGCTCTAGATCCAGGCTGGGTGAGTAGTGCTGTGGAGTACCTCTTGGACCTGTCTCTGCCTCCTTACCTCTGCTTACCATTTCCAGAATGTTCAACTTGTAGTCTCAGAGAAAGAGTGCATTCCTTGAACTCTCTCTTCTCAGAGATCTTGTGCCTTGTCTCATTTTTTTTCTAAGATCTCACCAGGTTCTCTTTTTCCTTGGACATGGACTCTAGATATTTGGTTTTGAAACCAAATTTGGACTCTTGACTCTGAAACCCCAATATCTTTAGCAAGTCATTCTCTGAAATCAATCCCAGGGTAAGGGTTTTTCTTGAATGTCTTGATGAGAGTACATAATTGGAAAGAGGTATAGGAGGTGTGGCACCGTCTGGCTTCTCTAATTTGCATGTCTGCAGGGGGATCTGGCCTGCGGCCTTGGCTAGATTCTAAGGCCTGCTCAGGTTCTGTCCTCTGGAATGAGTGTCTAGCTCTTCAGTTCTGAAACCACATCTGCATTCCAGACTGTTTGGTGTTAACTGCTAAAGCTAGTTTCTGTTTGGTAGCATAACCTGGGTAAGGTTTTTGGTTGAAAGTGTCTATGAGGATTTTCAACTGATCCTTGTGAATTTGGTGCAACTGCACGTTTGACATGTAGTGATGATCCTGTTTGCGTAGTTTTTCTGGGTCATGTTGAAAGAGATTCTTGGTGTTTCAAACATATGACCAGAAGTCAAATGATATCTTTTAAAATTTTATTTCAAATTGTTGCTGTTATATAGAAATGCAGTGAATTTTTATATATTGACTTTATATCCAGCAGCCTTGCTAAACTGACATTAATTCTAAGAATTTGTAGATTTTGGGGGATTTTTTTGTGTAATATATATTTTTTATTTCTTCCTTTCCTACCCTTATGCTTTTTATTTCTTTTTCTTGTTTTACTGCACTGGCTATCATTTTGAATAGAAGTAGTATTAGGAGATATCCTTTTAGGGCATGAGATTGGCCTGTAATTTTCACTTCTTGAAATGTGCTTGCCAGGCTTTAGAAACAAGGTTATGCTGGTCTCTTAAAACAAGTTCTGGAGTATTCTCTCTTTTTCTAGTCTTTGGAAATTTATGTAAGCTTATAAATATTTATTGCTTAAATGTTTTGAAGAATTTGCCAGTGAAGCTATCAGAGCCTGCTGCTTTTTTTGTTGCAAGGGTTTTAATTACAGTTTCAATTTTTAAATTGGTATATAACTATTTCTTCTTATGTCCATTTGATTGGTTGCAATTTTTAAAATAAGAATTTGTACAGTTCTTTTACACTTTCAACTGTATTGGCATAAAGTTGAAGTTGTTCTTAATTTTATACTTCTAGTGATCATGAACTCTGAGGCAATGCTACCTTTTCAAAATTCCTGACATCGATTGTGTTGTCTCTCTTTCTCTTCTTTGCAGTCTTGCTAGTAGCTTTTCAGTTTTATTCGTCTTCTCAGATGGCCAACTTTTGGCTTGTTTAATACTTTCTATTTATTAATTTCTGCTGTATTCTTGCTTATTTCCTCCTTTTTATTTTTAGACTTAATTTGATATTTATCTTCCTATATCTAAAGATAGATTCCCAGCATTTTCTCTTTTCTAATATTAAGCACCTTTAAAGCTATAAATATTCATCTGTGCATGGATTTAGCTGTGACCCACAAGTTTTATGTAATATTTTTATTGTCATTATTTTTGAAATTTCATTTTAATTATTCTTTGATCCATGAGTTCTAAGTGACCCCATCCTGTCTCATGGATTCAAATACCATTCACCTTCTGAGGACGTCCATATTTAATTTCTAGCTGAGACTGCTCCCTTAGCCATTAGCCCTACACAGACAACTGTCTATCCCACCTCTCCTCTCATATGTCTTGTGAGCATCTCATACTTACCAAGCTTGAGGCAGACCTCCTTCTGAGGTCTTTCTTATCACAGTTCATGACAGTCTAATTTTTCAGAGTTCTCAGTCCAAAAGTGTTTGTGCCATTTTGATGCCTCTTTATTTCTCATACCTCATATCCCACATGACAGCAAATCCTGTAAGCTTTTGAAATCTTCAGATTTCAAAATTGGGCCTCCCTTTTTTCAGTGCACAGTCAGAGAAAAAAAAAATCTTAGTTTGACTGTGTTTTTCACATAAATGGAGCCAGATGGTATGTAGTATTTTGCAATTTGCTACTTTACTTGATTCTTTGAGATCTAATTATGCATTGACATACATAAGTTTAGAACATTCCTTTTACCTTCTGTTTAGTATTCCACTGTATGGAATATGCACATTTTATTTGTCCTTGGAAGGGTATTTAGATTATTTTATTATTTTGTTATTGCAGACAGTGTTGCTGTAAGCATTTTTATACATGTCTCCTCGGGCACCTAATAAGCATTTCTCCAGGCATTGTCCCAAAATTGTATTTGCTGGGCTTGGAAATTCTCAAATTGCTGCCATACGTAGTTGTGCTGGTGGCCCTCCTCCAGGGCCTTTCCTGGTTCCCCAGTATTTAATATTGCCAATGTTTTTAACGTTTGCCAATATTGTAGCTTTAAAATGAGATACCATGGTTTTAATTCTATTTCTCTGAAAACTTTTGAGATTGAACCTTTGCATATGTGTGTTGGTTGCTTATATTTCCTGTCCATTTCCATGGCCTATTGAAGTTATCTTTTTTCTGGAATTCAATTGCTGACCTTCTACACGTGTGGCAAATACTTTATCCACATGCCTACTTATTTTTAACCTCTTATAGGATGCCCCTTACAGACGAAGCTTTTAAATTTTTGTCAGTATTTTTCTTTTATATGTTCTAGGTTTTTCATTTTTGGGGATGGATTTCCCACTCCCAGGGTCATAGAGATATTCTCCTATATTTTCTTCTGGTAATGCCATCCCCCCCCCAAATCTTCAGACTATTAATCTATCTATAATTGATTTTTGTATATGGTATGAAATAGGGACCCAATTTACTTTTTCTCATATGGTTAGTGGGACTATTTATGGTATAGTTTATTCTTTCCCCACCAAACTGAAATACCACCTTTACCATAGTCCAACATTTCATAACTATCTGGCTCCATTTCCAGACTCCATTCTGTTCTATTCCCATCCCAATAACCCATTGTTTTAATATCTATGGCTTTGTAATATGTCTTAATATTCAGTAAGAAAACTGGCCTCTCTTTGTTCTCCTTTCTTAAGAGAATTGTTGTCTAATCCTTCATATTCACCTTGTAGATTCGGTTCATTTAGTTATCCCAAAAAAAATCTAGTTGTGATTTCTGATCAATATTTAAAAGAAATGTAAACACTTGAGATCATTTGTTATTATTTATTCCTAAAGCATTCAAAATGTATTATTTTGCTTTTCCTATGTATTACTCTTATTAGACAAATAGCAGATCAGGTCCAGGCCTGTGGGAACTAAAGTCTATGCAATTTGGGGACTCTCTTTAAAGAAAAGGAATGCAAAATTATTAATGCAGTATTACATGCAGCACCTAGGAAGGGGCCTGGCTGGGGTGGGGGTGGGGGAAGGTGCGCCCTGAACTTCCAGCTTGAGTAGCTTCATGGTAAATCCATCCCAGATAAGAAGCCTCACTGAGAGAGAAAGTCCTAGAAAATTGGGCCCTCACTCCTACTGGAATAAGCCGCTAGGTCGTGACTTCAAAGCTACTCAGGTGGCGTAAGCGGTAAAATAACAATTCAGTTTTACAGTCTCTGTAGTGTTTTTAGTTATGTGTTACATAATACCACTGCCTTGACTTTCCCCTGGAATAGCGCCCCACACTTGAGGGTCTCAGGGCACTTCATGACCATTAACTCATTTAATCTCATAAGACCCCAGAGACTGTGGGAAGAGCGGCACGGCATTACAGCGCCCAGTTCTGAAATGCAGCCATCTCTGGAGACTTGTGTGGCAGCTGTCAGATAATCAACCCCAGGATTGTTTAGCCAAGACAATTAGTAATTGTAGTTGATAATTGCCTCATGGACATTAGACTGTCAAACAGTTAAGTCACCAGGATTATTAGTTCATTATATCTAATCCATTTTTAAGATTTTTTACTTTTTAGTAACTTTATCCTAATTATAAAGGAAATACATGCAGAGTGAAGGTCTGGTTTTCTTTTAGTCATGTTTTCTGTAGTTCTTCACATTTAAAACTTAAAATAGAAAAATACTTTTTTATAAATGCCACTTAAGAACAGACAGTTATTGATATAAGCATGTTTTTTTCATTTGAAAGCCTGCTACTGAGGAAAACTGATCAATGATAGCAGAAGTCTTTGAGCAGGAAATTGACTGGACAGTGCACAAGGGAACCTTCCTAAAATGTTATATAGCTAGGTGATGTTACACTGGGATGGACATATGTAGAAATTCATTGCACTGTGCACTTTACCGTGCCTGACATATTTCAAAACAGAGTAAATTAGCCTAAAAAGTCATGAGAACACAGGCAACATCATACTGACTACCTGGAAAACCTTGCAAGATGTAGGACATATTCAGGGACCAGAGACTCAACACATTTTATTCTCCCCGAAGCATCTTTTTTTTAAAAGAGAGAATCTGAGACGTTTGCTCCTCTTTTCTTGCAATATCTTCTCTTCCTGTCCTAGGGGTTTCCTGTATGCTCAATACGATTCTCTCTCATTGAACATCACATACCTCTCCAGCTATGAATTTGACTGCTTCTTGGACATCTGGGTTTCACTTAGAATTTCATTCTATTTCATGTGCCCATGTCTCTGTCAGAAGCAGGTATAGGACATAGGACTGAGCGGTATCTTCAGGGCCATTGCTTTTGGGTCCAAGTGGGAGAGGAGGAAACAGAAGGGAGCAGGCCACCTTGCCCTTTGGTGTTCAATGTGATGGTTAAAAACAAGAGGGCAGAGAACCCATCCTATGCCCACACCGCCATCTCTGGAGCCTCCCTTCAGATCAGGGGCAGTGCAGATGTCATGGCTCAGGAACCCCATATGAACAGGGACTGGGTGAGCAGAAAGAAGGATGGTGACAGGAGAGAACAGGCATTCCTGTACGATGCCTCTCCCAGTCACCCTTCTTAGGCATGGAAGGTTCTGCACAAGAAAAAGGAAAGAGGGAGAGGTAGGAGGAAAGGCCCTTCTTGACAATGAGAAATATTTCTTTTCTACTGTAATTGTTAGTGAAGTTTAAAATCTGTAAGACCACCCTGATTATTGATTTTTCAGAACATATTGAAACAATAAAGCTCAGCTCCAGTTCTTCTTGATTAAAAAATAGAAAGGGAAAAATAGTGGCTACTGTCAGGCTACATGTTCACAATATTTTCAGACAGGGAGAAAGCTGCCCTCTTACTAATACAATCCTTGGCATTTGGACATAGCTAACTGCCATCTTTTTTTCACACTATCGTAAAGTCTTTTTGAATTCTGCCATCCTTGACGTTTGTAATCAGTTGTTGGTAAACTTCAGAGGGGGCCACTATGAAATTAACATGTTGTGTAGTAATTGCTGAAGTTCAGGGCCTCCTTTATGCTTGGCTCAGGGTTTCACCCATCACCAGCATTGTCTTGTCTTCCTGGGTCCCCCCACCCCCAGGAGGCAGGTAGAATTTTATCTCCATTAGGTAGTTAAGGCAACTGGGCCCAGAGAGTTCGAGACTCTTGTCCTGAAACCCTCCATCAGGGTCAGTCTCAGAATGGGCTGCGAAGACCCTGCTCTCCCACCTCACGGTCCTGCCCTCTGTTATGTGAAAACACGTCGTCATGCTTTCCAGTTTCCTGTTGCTGTGCAGACATTTATCACCTATTTTCTGTCCTTGTTCCATTCTTCTTCTCAAGATGCAACACTCAAGACTAGCAGCCAGGGTTCCAAGACTGTTGAGGAGCTACAGGAACCTGATTTCCCAGAAGCCAAGGAAAGCATCCAGGTAAAGGGAATCACCTACCCACACCAGGTAGGTGATTTTTTGATGTCATTTCCTTGGTGCCGAGGTCATTGCTGGGAAGTTCTCCTGTCTGATGCAGGAAAAGCCTCTCCAGCACCAAGTTTAGAGAGACCCAGCAGGAAACAGACCTCCTGTTTATAACCAGAGAAATTGAAGCCTCACTGGTAGATTCAAGAATGCAAGTCAGAATGGAATCTCATCCCTTTGCTACCTTCCTCCTCATCCATTCCCTGGTTTAGAGAAAGCTGCTCATTTTTAAGCCAATTAGAAGACTGACACCCCATCCACATCCCCAAATGAGGCAGTAGTTCCTTCCTGTTTCCTTTGGACCCCTGCAATCTATGAAAACTCCCAACCCTCACTTGCTGCCATCCTTGCCTAAACTTATAGGAGTCCTCCCTGCACCTACCTGCTGCTGGCACAGTGCTTAGAGTGCTGTATGCTTTGATAGTGCTGCCCTAACCATTCCAAAGGGGTCTAGAACCAGCCACACAATAGGTTAAATAGGATTCGAGGAAATGGGCCCAGGAGTCCTGCCATCACTCTGTCTCTGCCAACCTCTGAGCACCAGTGAGCTCACAATCATACAAGCACCTGTATTTCCTGGGCTCCGGGTCCTCACATTCTCCTGCAGTCCCTCAGGGTATGTCCCTCATGTTCTCAGGAATAAGGTGGGTCTGGGGCAAGAGTGGGAAGATCACTCCTATGTTAATTTTGCCAGCCTAGTTCTAAATCAGCATTGTATATGGCCAGAATCTCAAGGCATGCTACACACACAATTTTGCCTGCCTCTGGTCCTACTGACTCCTCCATCCCATGGGATTTAGAACCCATTCTTCCAGGACAGGGGCTGATGTTGGGCTATTAGGTTGGATTCCAGCCCCATCCTCTCCTTTTTTCCCTTTTCTGTCCCACACAAAACAATGTTCCCTTTGTCCATCAACTCATGAAAAGACAATATTAAGAAGGGAAGGGAGGAGATGATTTTTACATTGTCTCTATGGAAAAATGCATTCAGATCCCCCAGACAAAAAAGTGACCCTTATATCTGGGGACTCTGACAAATCTGTAGCTGGCTGGGATCAAATTTCAAGTGCTGATATGTTCTCTGCATGGAGATGAGGTGCTCACAATAGCCAGGCATTGCTGGGTACTGGGGGTACCCACGAGACCAAAACACAGAACCAGCCTTCAAGAAGGTTGAAGCATGGCTAGAAGAGGGGAAGTTCCTAGTTCAGTATGTGCAAAGGAGAATGGAAAACACTCCAGAGTAGGGGACTGTGGGTCACTGAACATCTTAAAGCCTATTAGATGGATTAGATTAGATTAGATTGAGGAGTCTAATTAGATGAATTAGATTAAGGAAAATGAAGCTGATGAATGTAGTTGATTTTTAAAAAGGCTTAGTGCAGGGGACTCCCACTTCTAGCTTAGGTGAAGTTATAAAATGTATGAAACAGTGGTTTTCAAGATGTGGAACATCAGGCATCAAAGGACAGTGATGCCTGAAAGATGGGAAACAAACCAGGTAAGTCCTATGATTGTCCAGCTGACTGCCTTGAGAGAGTTTACAGGCTGCAGCATAGGGAGGGAGAAACCAGTAGGGGCCCACTGGGCTCTCTGAATATAGGAGACAAATCAGTAAGTCCAGGGAGACTAAAGCCTCTGTAGTTGGACAGACAGAGTACCAGAGAGAAGAGAGCTGCTCAATCAGAACAGATCAGCAGAGGCTTACTCGTGTGTATTCAGCTGAGTACTGATTAGTGCATGTATACATACTGGTGGTCAAGCTAAGAAAAGAACCACCCAAAAGGATTAGAGTGAGCAATGCCCAGTGCTCATGTAAGACCAAGCCTATCCCCACCAGGCAGACTGGAATACCTCATGATTCATAAGGCACTGGAAGAGTACACAGAAGAGTCTTACCTCAGTAGTTAAGAATAATTAGCTCTAGATAGAGCACTCCTTCAGTCCCATCTAACAAATCTTTTTTTAAAGCAAGAACTGAAAGGAACAACTATTCCTAAATAACTTAACTGAGTCCCAGAACAAAGCTTGATAATATTTATAGGGATACACAATTATCTAGCTCCCAAATAGGTAAACATCACAGTATTTGGAATCCAGTGAAAAATTACTGGGCATTCAAAAAACCAGGAATATATGACCCATAGAATGAAGATAAATCATTCAGCTGAAACCAACCCAGATTTGTGCCAGATGTTAAATTAATGGACAAGAACACTAAAATGTTTAACTATGTCCCATATGTTCCAAAGCTAAGGAGAGCCATAGAAGTTACAAAAATGAATTCAAATCAAACTTCTAGAGCTACGAACTACAATGCATGAGATGAAAAATACGTTACACAGCATTAAGGACAGATTAGACATTGCGTAAGAAAAGATTAGTGAATTGAAACAGAGAGAAATCAGTTACAAAAAAACAGTATAATGAACCGTAGGGCAACTTCAAGCACCTAATATATGTGTAACTGGAGTCTACAAAGAAGAGGACAGAGAGCTTGAGACAGAAAAAAATATTTGAAGAAATAATGACTGAAAAATTTCCAGGTTTGATGAAAAATAAACCCACAGATACAAGAGGCTCCACAAACCCAAACACAAGAAACTTGAAGAAAACTATACCAAGGCCCATTTTAATCAAACAGTGGAAAACCTGTGATAAAGAGAAAATCTTACAAGCAGCCGGAGGAGAAAGACAAACTATGGAAAGAGGAACACATTAAGGATAACAGCAAATGTCTTG
The DNA here is from genome assembly GCF_023851605.1 of Tamandua tetradactyla. Taxonomy (NCBI): domain Eukaryota; kingdom Metazoa; phylum Chordata; class Mammalia; order Pilosa; family Myrmecophagidae; genus Tamandua; species Tamandua tetradactyla. The sequence continues at coordinate 40,263,388 of NC_135327.1, read as the reverse complement.
TTGGAAACAGTGCAAACAGGGCAACAGTGGAGTCATTCGTGTCCTTAAAGAACTGGAAGAAAATAACCTGAAAACTTAGAATTTTATACCCAGTGAGTATTTTGCAAAAATAAAGGTAAAATAAAGACTTTTGCATCTTTCAGCTTTGCTAAAAGCTGAAAGAATTTATCACCAGAAAATCCACACTACAAGAAATGTTTAAGGAAGTTCTTCAGGCCAAAGGACAATGATACCAGAAGGAAATCTGGATCTATGCAAAGGAATGAGGAACACTGGAAATGGCAAGAAAATGGGTAAATACATAAAATTTTGTTCCTATTAAATTACTTTAAGAGATATTTAGCTGTTTAAACAAAGTAAAACAACATTGTGTGACATTTGTAACCTATGTAAAAATAAAATATATGACAAGAATAGTAATAAGTAAGAAGCAGTGATAAATAAGGTCAACAGGACTAACATGCTGAAATATTTATGCCCCTATGGGAAAACTTCAAAATACCTGAAGCAAAAACTGATAGAACTACAAGGAGAAATAGACTAATCAAAATTATATTCAAAGATTTCAATATCCCTCTCTTAATAATTGATAGAACAAGTAAACAGAAAATCGATAAGGATATAGAATATTTTAAGAACACTATTAACCAACTTGACATAAATGATAGATATAGAACACTCCAGCCAACTGCCACAGAATACCCATTCTTCTCAAGTGCACATGGAACACTTACCAAAATAAGCCATATTCTGAACTATAAAACAAGTATCAATGAATTCAGAAGGATTTAAGTATCTAAAGTATGTTCCCTCACCACAAAAGATGTTATAAAAAAATAAAACTACAAACCAATATCTGTCATGAACATTGGGGTTCATCCTGAGAATACAAGGTCAGTTAACATTTGAATATCCATCAATATAATTCACTATATTAACAAACTAAAAAAGAAAAACCATATGTTTAGCTCATAGATGCAGAAAAATTTTTTGAAAATTCAACAGCCATTCTTCATAAAAAACTCCTAGAAAACTTGAAAAATAGAAGAAGATGTCTTCAATTTTATGGAGATTTTCTGTAAAAACCTACAGCTCACATCATAGTTAAGGGCAAAAGGCAGAATGCTTTCCCTTAGGATTTAAGAACAAGATAAGGATGCCTGTTCTTACCATTGCTGTTCAAAATTTGAGCCAGTTTAAAAAGGCAAGAAAAAGAAATAAAAGATACCTAGATTGGACAGGAAAAATTAAAATTATTTTCTTCACAGACAACATTATTGTAGATCTGATGAAATCTACAAAAAACCTACTAGAACTAGTAAGTAAATATGGCACAGTTAAGTATATGCAAAATTACTCTACAAAATAAATTTTTTATATAATGGTAATGAACAATCAGAAATTGAAATACATACAATTGTATAAATATAAGAAATACTTAGAGATAAATCTGAAAAAGTTGTTCACAACCTGTACACTGAAAACTACAAAGCATTTCTGAGATAAAGAATACCTGCACCGGTCTGAATCTGTGGTGGACCCCAGAAAAGCCATGGCCTTTGATCCTCATTCAATATTGCTGGGTGGGAGCCTTTTGATTGTTTCCATGAAGATGTGACCCACCCAATTGTGGGTGGTAACTTTTGATTGGATGGTTTCCATGGAGATGTGTCTCCACCCACTGAAGGTGGTGTTGCTTACTGGAATCCTTTAAAAGAAGAAACATTTTGGAGAGAGTCCCTTTTTAGTAGAGCCAGGTGAAAGCCAGCAGACGCCGCCATGTTCCCCGTGTGCCCTTCCAGCTGAAAGAGAAACGTTAAATGTTGTTGGCCTTCTTGAACCAAGGTATCTTTCCCCGGATGCCTTAAATTGGACATGTCTATAGACTTGTTTTAATTGGGATATTTTCTCAGCCTTAGAACTGTAAACTGGCAACTTATTAAATTCCCTTTTTAAAAAGCCATTCCGTTTCTGGTATATTGCATTCTGGCAGCTAACAAACTAGAACAGTACCGGAATAAAGGGAGATATATACCCTGTTCATGGCTTGGAAGACTCAATATTGTTAAGATGTCAGTTCTCCCCAAATTGTTTTATAGATTCAATGCAATCCCAATAAAAATTCCAGCAGGATTTTTTTTCACTTGGGCAGACACCAGGAATCAAACCTGGCATGGCAGGTGAGAATTCTGCCACTGAGCCACTTTCACAGTGCCCCCAGCAGTAATTTTTGTAGGAATGAAAAAACTGATTCCAAAGCTCATATGATAATGGAAAGGACCTAGAATAACCATAACATCTCTTAAAAAGAACGAATTTGGAGGACAAGTGCTAACTGATTTTAAGACATTATAAAGTTCTAGTAATTAACAGTAAATGGTGTCATAGTCAACAAATACATTAATGGAACTGAACTGAAGATCCAGAAATATATTCAACATTTATAGACAACTGATTCATTTTTTTTTTACAAGGGCACATGGCAATGCAGTGGATAAAGTTTAGTCTTTTCAACAAATGCTGCTGTTTAGATATCCACATGCAAAAATTTAAAAAGAGTTCAATGCATACCTCATATTATGTATACAAATTAACTCCAAATGGATCACAGACCTAAATATAAAATCTAAAACTTTACAATTTGTAGAAGAAAATATAACAAAGGAGAAAACCTTCATGACCTAAGATTTCTTAGATACAGCAGCAAAAGTACAATACAGAAAAAGCCAAATAGATGTTAGACTTCATCAAAATTAAAAATTTTTTTTGAAAGATGTCATTAAGAGAATGAAAAGACAGCCCGCAAATTAGGAGAAAATATTTGCAAATCATATATCTGATAAAATTGTATTGGAGGTATGAGAGATAATTGTTTCCAGAATATACTAAAATAAAATCTTGCAAAGTACAATAATAAGAAATAAGCAATCTAACAAAACATGGGCAAAAGATTTGATAGAGTTTACAAAAGAAGATAGATGACATGAAATGATGCTTAACCTCATTAGTCATTATGGAAATGCAAATTTAAACCACAATCACCCACCTGGGAAATTCCTGACACTTTTCTTAAGCAAGAGGGGCTCCCAATTTAATAAGCCAAGACCTCAATTTTGAGGCTTGCCCTTATGAAACTTACTTCTGTGATAGTAAACTGAACCTACTTAGGATTAGTGCCTAAGAGCCATCTCCAGAAAATCTCTGCTGTTGCTCAAATGTGGTCTCTCCCTAAACCAAACTCTGAGCTTCCCCCCAATGTGGGACATAATTTCCAGGGGTATAAGCCTGGCATTGGCAGCATGAAACATAACTAGCCCTGACATCATGGGACACAACTGTCCCTGGCATTGTGGGACACAACTGGCACTGTGAGACATAAGTTCCAAGGATGAGCCTGGTCCTGACATCATGGATAAAATGATGAAAAGGAGGAAAAGAAATAGAGTGGAGATGCCAAGAGATTTCAGATTGAGTCAAGAGGTCATTCTGGAGATTACTCTGACGCAAGTTTCAGCTAAATATTGTAAATTGCCACAACATGGCAAACCCCAACTAACTGGGTTCCTGTGTTCCTGGAAACCCTGAAAGATATCTTGTGCTCTATAAAATTTTACTTATTAAGAGGCTTAACCTCCAGATTGAGCCAATGCCAGAGAAGCTCTGAAACCCAGAGATCCTGGACTCTCCAAGAATAACAACTAGTTTCATCAGTTCATCCTTTTGCCCCTTAAATCTTATTAACAACTCACTCCTCTGTCAAACTGATGAGAGTAAAACCATGGGTACAGCATAAGAAAATAAAAATAGCACCCTCTAACCAATTTTTCTCTCCTAGACTCTTTCACAAGACCAGTATTGGAAAACAGACCGCTGAGGAAGGTAGCCAGAGCAACTGTCATCCCGATATCCCCCAAGATTGGGGAATGGTCAAAAGACAAGGAGGAATTATAACTGAGAAATTGGGATTTGAGGGATGATTTTAATTAATGATTCATATAAAATTCCTTTTTTGCTTTCTGGAATTTTGGAGTAGACAGGGAAATACCTGAGATCTCTGAATTGTAGTCCAGCTGCCTTGATACCTGAAATGAGTGTAAAAGGCTCTTACCCTGTGCCTTTGTGATTGTAAAAATTGGTCATTCTCCTGTAAAGTAAAGGTCTTAATGCTAATGAGATCAGCCATTAACTACTTATTCCTTTTGGTTTACACTTTTGATACTGAACTCATAGCTCTGCCTCCCCTCCTTTCAACTAATGACTTATGTTCCTCTATTGAAATGATAATAATAACACTTGTCTCCTTTATTTTGCTTTGAACTTAATATCTGAAATGACCTTATCTCCCCTTGCTAAAATCCTTAAAAACCTTGAGCCCACTAAACTCAAGGAAACAGATTTTGGGCCGTCAGGCTGTCTGTTCTCCTATTACACGTGTAGTAATGAACTCTTTCTCTCTTTGAAAAAAAAAAAGCACAATCAGATACAAGCACACATCTATCAGGATAGCAAAAATTTAAAAAGATTGAGCATTCCAAATGTTGGTGAGAATGTGGAGAAAGTATGGGACATTCATACAATGGAATACTATCCAGCAATAAGAAAGAATGAACTATTGATATATGCAACCACATGAATTTCAATGTAATTATGCTGCATGAAATAAACCAGACAGAAAGAGTACATACTGCATGATTTCATTTATATAAAATTCCAGAAAATAAAAACTAATGTATAGTCACAAAAGGCAGATCAGTGTTTGCCTGTGGTTGGTGGGATGGCAAAGGTTGAGAGGGAGGGACATACAGAAACATAGAAACTTTGGATAATGCTGAATATGTTCATTATCTTGATTGTGGTGATATTTTTATGAGTGCATATATAAGTCAAAACTTTTGAAAATATATGCTTTAAATATATGTGGTTTATTTTATGTTTGATTGTACTTCAATAGAGCTGTTAAAAAAAAAAAAACTAAGTGCAACTTTAAAGTTACACTGAAGAATATGAGTAGTGGATTATAACTAATACTACATAGAACTTAGGTGTTGCCAGCACGGTACTAACCACCTCTCTCGCTGTCTCTCCCCCCTCCACCCGCGCCTGTGTCCCTCACTCTCTAACTCTACCTACCTACCTACCTATGTATCTATCGTTATTAAATCCTCAAAACAAATTTATGAAGCAGACGTTGTTATTAGCCCCTTTTTTACAGATAAGGAAACTGAGGCCACACAACTTTCCTAGGGTACACCTCCAGTAAGCAGTAGAGTCAGGATTTGAACCCCAGGCTCCAGAGTCTGGGCTCTAGAACCACTGTAGCACTGATTAATTTCCTTGTCTCATCATTGTCATTTGTAGGGAAAAACTGTGGAAGAAGCCTTGACAGAGGACCTTTCATCAGCAGTTCAAAGTGGCTATGCTAATGAAGTGGAGGTAAGGTTGGATCAGGGCCTTTGCACAACCCTCTGGAATCCTACACAGTTACTCTTTCCTCTTGGGAGCTTTTGTGTGCCCCGTCCTCCTCCAGACTCCTTTTGCCTCTCTACTAGTTCATATCTACCACCTTCTTTAGGAACTGTTCCACAGTCTCCCCTGATTATTTTATCCACTGGGACTAATCCTTTATTCTGTATCCCCTGCACAGCTTGTACCTAAAAGTTACAGTTCAACATCAATAAGTTACTACAATTGGGTCAGTATGGTTTTTTCTCTCCTTCCCTTTGCCCAAAGAGAAGACCATTTTTGAGGGGCAAGCATTCCTGAGAGTTTTCTCTGATTATATATATATATAATATACATGCTCATATATTTATGTATGTATCTTATATCATTAACATGCATTTTAGATTCCAGTAACTGCCCCCTCCTATTACAGAGTGAGAGTCAAGTGGCGCTAGCCCTGGGGTGGAGGATGGTGCTTCCCTATTCTTTCCCTGAACCCTGCTGTTCTTTTGGATGTCGTTCTTTATTAAACTTACTCTGCTGGCTCCATTGGAGGGTGCCATCCATTTTTTGCCAGAAACCCAGTGTGCTGGTTTGAAAGGATGTATGTCTCCTAGAAAAGTCATGTTTTGAACAAAATTCCATTTCATAAAGGCAGAATAATCCCTATTCAATATTGTATGTTTGAAACTATGATTAGATCGTCTCCCTGGAGATGTGATTTAATCAGGAGTGGTTGTTAAACTGGATTAGGTGATGTCATGTCTCCACCCATTTGGGTGGGTCTTGATAAGTTTCTGGAGTCCTATAAAAGAGGAAACATTTTGGAGAATGAAAAAGAGACTCAGAGAGAGCCAGAGAAGAATGACATAGCCATGAGAAGCAGAGAGCCCCCTAGCCAGCAACCTTTGGAGATGAAGAAGGAAAATGCCTCCCAGGGAGCTTCATGAAGCAGGAGGCCAGGAGAGAAAGCTAGCAGATGACGCCTTGCTTACCCTTCCAGCCAAGAGGGAAACTGTGACTGCGTTTGCCATGTGTCTTCTCACTTGAGAGAGAAACCCTGAACTTCATCAGCCTTCTTGAACCAAGGTATCTTTCTCTTATGCCTTAGATTGGGCATTTCTATAGACTTGTTTTAGTTGGGACATTTTCTTGGCCTTAGAACTGTAAACTAGCAACTTATTAAATCCCCCTTTTTAAAAGCCATTCCGTTTCTGGTATATTGCATTCTGACAGCTAGCAAACTAGAATACCCAGTGATTCAGGCAGAGAGTAGCAGAGCTTTGTGGACCCTGTTCAGGATTTTCAACTTTTCTTAAGAAACAGAGGATGCATTTGAAGTTTTTAGTGGAGAATTGGCATGATCTGGCATTACTCTCCTCTAGTGATGAGGGCAGCTCTGAACCTTCAGTTGATACCTTAGAGCCTCTTCGAACTAGGTTGACCACATCACTGTGAGCTGGCCTGAAAAGTCGAGAGGACCCTTGAGGAGGGGACAGGGAACTGTGGTTTAGTCAGAGCCATGGAACTTCTAGAACAAATTCACTAAATTAGTATCATCCCAGCCATTAGAGTTCTGAGAGAGAAGCCGATAATTGCACCTGTCACCTTGCCAGATTCTGACCCAATTAAGAAGTCTACATAGGAGTCAGCTAGGAATACAAATAAAAACTTTATTATGGCTAAAGCTGAACTAGAGAACAAAACTCAGACCTGTAATACCATTTGGACCTGTAAGTCTTCATCCCTATTTAATTAAATGCAGTTTTCACCCCCAGGGTTAGGTCTGCCCCATTGGGCTAATGATGTGGAGGAGAGTAGGAAGCATGCAGTCTGTGAGCAGGATGCCCACTGAGAAGAGCTGGTCCTCTGCAGGCACAGGGTCCATTTCCTGAATCTCACTTTAGCATATGCTCTATCCATGTTCCTTTGGTACTCATCATTCCTAAGCACTCTGAAGGCAAGGACTGCAGGTGCCTCTCGGTCTTTCTCTGATGCTGTGCATGCAGGCAGGTCAGACTGTTTGGGGAGATGGCAGCACTGTAGAATCTATACCCCTGCTCCTTGTCCCTTCAAGTGGGAAAGCTCTGAGGTATAGTCTATAGCCTCGCAGAGGCCCCCATTGGGAAGTCCTACTCCTTAAAACATTCTGTATTGGCTCTTTCCCTTCCCTGTCTCACTTCTCCACTCCCCATGCAGGCTTTCAGGTGTGACTCCCCAAATAAATTACTTACATTCACATCCTTAGCTCAAGGGTTGCTTCTGGGAAACCCTAACTAGGACACTCTGATCAGATAGGTCACTCCTTGTGTCATGGGAGAGAGTGAGTAAAGGAGGCAGCAAAGGGTAGCAGTTTTCTCTCCAGTATTTAAAAAAGGGTAACCATTTCTTTTTGTTGTTGTGAAAAATAACATACATACAAAAAGCAATAAATTTCAAAGCACATAGCAACAATTAGTTATAGAACGTATTTCAGAGTTTGGTATGGGTTACATTTCCACAGTTTTAAGTTTTTCCTTCGGCTCTCCAAGACACAAAACACTGGAGACTAAAAGAAGTATCAGTATAGTAATTCAGCAGTCATATTCATTTGTTAAATTCTGTCTTCTCTGTTATAACTCTACCTTCTCCTTTGATCTTCCTCCCAATCTTTTAGGGCTATTTGGGCTATACCCATTCTAACTTTTTCATTTTGGAAGGGTTAGGAAATGGACCTGGTTGATGTTCTGGAGAGACTGGCCCCTCTTGGTTTCAGGACTTTTCTGGCCTAGGAAACCATCTGGAGGTTGTAGGTTTCTGGAAAGTAATCACAGTGCATGGAACCTTTGTAGAATCTCAGATAAAGCCCTAGGTGTTCCTTAGGGTTGGCAGGAATGGTTTTGGTTGGGGTTTGGCAAACCATGATACATGGCAATATCTAGGTGAAGCTTGCATAAGAGTAGCCTCCAGCATAGCCTCTGGACTCTATTTGAACTCTCTCAGTCACTGATGCCTTATTTATTACAATTATTTTTCCACTTTTGATTAGGAAGGCATCGTTGATCCCATGGTGCCAGGGCCAGGCTCATCCCTGGGAGTCATATCCCATGTAGCCAGGGGAGACTTTCACTCCTAGATGTCATGTCTCATGCAGTGAGGAGGGTAATGAATTTACTTGCAGAACTGGGGTAGCCATTTCTTTATGTGAAGCGAGGAACACACAGTCCCTCCTGCATTTAACATTGGAGCCCCAGAGGGCATCTGGGGAAACAAGGAGGGTTTCTCTTCCCATGTTTATCTTCTATCGCAGCTGGAGAAACCCACTGAAATGACAATAAAGAAATAAAAAGGAAATCCACAAAGACAATAAAACTGGGAGAGAAGATATCAGAAGATAAGCACTTTAAACATGCTTAGAATCAAGAAAAAGATGGAGAAGTTTACACTGGCTTAGCACAGATGACAAAGCTGAAACCCAAGTGCTTTTCTGAGGAGAGAGATTAGTGAAAGGTGTGTGAATTCTTCACATGTATCCAGAAAAGGCTGAAGACTGGAAGAATTGCTAAAGGCAGGGGTGAGGAACGGGGCTGAAAATGAGAGGCTTGGGTGACAGAATGACATGGATGGACCAGAACACTTGATTCCTGCAGACTCCACTGGACTATTCAACCACACCCCAAGCAAGGAGTCCTGATGCAGCTCCAAATTCAAGTTCAGCTTGTGCTATAGAAAGCAGAGTGATAGTGAAGATCAGAAAATATATGAGTTGGTGAGATTCTCCAAATCACATTGAGGAATTTCAGCCTCCTACTCCTCCCATGTTCTTAGAGTGCCATCATCATCCCTGTTTTAGTTTCCTATTGCTGCTCTAACAAATTACTGCAAACTTAGTGTTTCAAAACCACATAATTGGGTGGTTCAGTGGTAGAATGCTCACCTTCCATGTGGGAGACCCGGGTTCAATTCCTGGACCATGCCCCACCCCCTCAAAAAAAAAAAAAAACCCACATGTTTATTATCTTACAGTTCTGGAAGTCAGAAAATGGATCTTCCTGTGTTTAAATCAGGCTGTTGACAGGGCTACATTCCTCCTACAGGCTCTTGGGGGAAATCCAGCTCCTTGCCTTTGTCAGCTTCTAAAGCTTACCTGCATTCCTTGGCTCAGGGCACCCTTCCATTCTTCAAGGCCAGAAACAAAGCATCTTCCAGGCTCTCTCTGATGCTAATCCTCCTTTGTGATTAGATTGGGCCCACCTGGATAATCCAGGATACCCTCCCTATCTCAATCTCCTTAATTTACACACATCTGCAAAATTCCTCTTGCCATTTAAATTAACATCATCACAGGTTCTGGTGACTAGGATGCAGACATGCTTGAACACCATTGTTCTGCCTGTCACGGTCCCTTGTGTAGAAGATAGAATAACTTAATTCTCAAAAACACTGACAGACTTCCTAAAAAGGATTTGGGTCCACTATACAAATGCCAGATCTGTGCCCAGTCTCCCCAAGAAGTGCCCTAAAGCCAGTCCCACCAATGGATCTTGAATTTTGTCTCCCAAGCACCATAGTTTTTAGGAAGCTAAAGATGTGCTCCAGCAATCTGAGGGCAGAAACCAAGAGCAAAGAAGGCCAGGAAAAGATCTGGAACTTAAGAAGTGGGAGCTACAGAACAAGAAAGCAGATGGTACAGCAGCCGGGGAGAGCTGCAAGGCATGGGAAGTTAGGCCTAGTGGCGAAATCATGAGGAGGAAAAAAGAATGAAATTCATAGATTATTTGAAATGCCTGGTTGCTTGGAAATTAATATTGGCAAATTTGATGAAACATATGGAAAAAATCAGAAAACTAAGCAAATAAAAGCAAAGTATGCAAATGAGAATATAGTCATATTATACTACTTTGCTTAGCAACAACAACAACAACAATGTTTACAAATTAATAACCCCACATTATGTATATGATTATATTGGGGGTGGAGAACTGTGAAGGGGGTAGTATAAGAGAGTTAAATCTATCTACCACATCAATAATCCAGTAGGTAATTTAAAAAACTAATGAATTAAGAAATAACAGCATTACATCTTATTCAGAAATTTAGAGGTAAACACCAAAATAAATGAAAAAGTTGAACGTGCTACCCAATGAGGAGGGACTTGTCAGGGGGTGGTGCTAACTTTCTTATAAGCTTTTAATGCTAATTTAATTTTTTATTTTTACTGTATACATGTATTATTTCAATGTGAAAGAACTCCGGGGAAGATCTCAGAATGAATCATTTTCCTCTAACAATTATAACATCTTAAATCCTTCTTTAACTGGACTCAGCACTGTCTTTCTTGGAAGCTGTGGGCAGTTGGGCCTGTCCTGGCCTCAACCTCACCATCAAAGATTCAAAAATTCTTGTATTAAAAAATTCCAATTAAAACATTCTTGTGGTCATAGGTATTTTGCTTATGGAATTAATCAGTAAATAATACCAACACACTCTCATCTCACTCTCATCTCTGTCTAGCGATGTGGTTAAATTATAGTTCTTGTAACAAAGGCCAACTAAAACCATTCATTTTCTGTCCTTTTTGAGAACTTGTTTCAATCATCTTAGAAATTTTGAGTATCTCATTAAGAACATCTTAATATTAGGCCTGGCTCAGAGTGCTTTGTTCCAGGTGAGACATTCACACCTATTCATACCAGTATACTGTGGGGATGCTGCTACTACCAGTCCATTAAACTGAAGAAAACGAATAGGATTTCTATTTGCTTCTGCATCTTTCCTTGTTCTAGAACATTGAAAAACTCACTGAAGTTTCCACTGTAGAGGACGTGGCTTACCATGTAAGCACGGAGGATTCAGTGTCCATCCTGCTACCTGAAGAGAAGGGCGACTTCCGTCCCAGCTACAGGGGAACACCAGCTGCCTTCTGTATTCAGCTGTTTTGTATTGATGAGAAATACGAAGCCAGGCAAGTACTGACCTGTGGGTCTTCTATATGTTAAGACTTTCTTATGGTCCAACATCATTATCTTGCAGAGAATAGTCATCTCTAAACATGACTGTACCTGGTAATCTCCCAGGGAGTTTTTTTAAAAGCACAGATTCTTGGGCCCCTTTCCCAGAGATTCTGTTCCCTAAAGTGTGTGTAGGGTCCACATAACTGGGCAAGAAAGGTGCCCAGGGTCTAGCTCACATGTGCAACCTTGGGAAACTGGAAGATTGTCATTTTCATAGCCTCATGCTATTCCCCCTAAACTTTGCCTTTCTTGGAGAATTTGGATTTGGGTTGCTGCTTATCTGAAGTCTTTTGGTTGCAAGTGACAAAAAAGCAAGTGGCTTTTTGAAAATGGAGTTATTGCCCCATATAACAAAGGACAAGTCCAGTGGGTAGAACTGATTTTAAATTTGGCTTGATCCAGGACTTAGCCAACCCATTCAAGGTTTTTCTCTCTTTGCTCTTCTCTCTGGTTCTGCACTGTTGGCCCCATTCTCAGAAGCTTGTCCCCCTCCTGGGGCCAAGACAGCAGGGAAGGTTCCTAGGCCTTTCATCCTTCCTGGCTTCATCCACTGAGGTTGGACAGTCTGCTTTGGGCCCAGTTTTCCAGTGGCTGCACTGTGTGCTCATTCCTGAGTCAGTGGCTGGGATCAGGCAATTCCCGTGTTGATTGGCTGAGTCCCATGCCTCATGCTGCACCCTGAATTTGGGGCTGGAGCATCACCCCAGATATGAGGTCTAAGATGGGCAAAAGTGGGCACCAAATAGCACTCTAGGGCAGCTGTGGGAGGAGGAAGCAAGGGTACTGGGCCAACAAATCCCCAATGTCTACCTGACCACTCTGTCACCCTCTTCCTGTCCTTCCAGGGAGTCTAGATATTGGCCACTGCCCTTGGTGCCTTCATTCCACTCTTCTTTAGGAGTGGTAGAATGGCATGACTGAAGAACTACAGACAATGACAGTATTCCTGTTTTTAAAAGGAATACTCTACCATGCTGTTCAGCAGAATGACCCTGAAAAGGTTTTAATAGACGAGAATGTTCTGGGCTACTGAGTACTTAAAAATGATTATCTTTTAGATGATTCCTTTTTAGAGGATGTATTTAAACTCATCCTCAATCTAGCCTCCTTCTAAACCATATTTTCCGTTTCCTTTTTTTTTCCCCACTTAAGATTTAGGCTTCTTTAGAGATCTTACAGGTTGAAAAAAGAAATCTTTCTGTTACCTTGTAGATATCTAAAATGCCTAGAAAGCCCTTCCACATTTGTTACATCTTATACATACTTTTTTCCCTGTGTATGTAGATATGATGGTACTTAAAATGTAATTTTTGAATTTTCAAACAGAAATTAGGTGACCCGTTAAGGTTTGCCTGCTAACATACTTCAGTGACTGATAGGAAAATGTTTCGCATATAAAAGAGAAACAAAATTAGACTAGCCTATATGTCCTCCTCTCCCTCAACTCTTCCCAAAAGGGGCAGACTGTGTCCACAGAATGACCACCTTTCATATTGGCTATTTGAATGTGCAGAGGTTATGAATTTATAATAGTGCCTTCAATTCTAGAAAATGTTATCGACATATGAAGCTTATTAGTGTTCATCTAGACACAGATTCTGACTAGTTGTTGGGTAATCACTGCCTGGGGGGAAGGGAGCCATAAATCACTTTATATACATGCTGGTGCTGCATTTGCTTGCAAGCCAGTGACAGGTTTACTGTCTTGTTCACAGGTCGCTGGATTTTATGAATTTCGTTTTCAGTCTTTTTCCTGTAAGTACATGCTGAATTTTTGGTAATATATCTGGTTTTGTAAGTTAGAAAAATTATAGAAAAGAAAAATGCCATGTTCATTGCCCAAATATTTAAAATGCTGTGAATGTTGAGATTTGAACTGCTTCTGTGTTCTGAGAATAAGGCCAAATGGCCTGTCATAAGCTTTTTTTTTTTTTTTTTTGACATGGGCAGGCACGAGAATCGAACCTGGGTCTCTGGCATAGTAGGAGAGAGATCTCTGCCTCCTGAGCCACCATGGCCCACCCTGTCATGAGCTTTTAAAAACAGGAATACTATCATTGTCTGTAGTTCTTCAGTCATGCCATTCTAACAGTTTTCTTTTAATACATACATTTATTTTAGGAATAACTTTACCAGTGTTTTATTAGGATCAAATCATTAATAAGAGTTCGCTACTATATGAAAGTGTTAGAAATTATACTAAAGTACGTTAGACTGTTGTATTACTTTAGAATTTACACTGGCTCAAAGTATTCTAAAAGTAGAAACTTGTTCTGGTTGGCATTTCCTTCCCTACTGATTCCTTGGGAGTAACCTGGTACTTGACAGGTAGGAGGGACTCCACCCATGTTTAGTGAGTAGGCTTCAAGGTGGGCTTCAGAATGTGCAGACAAGATAATGAGTGTCAGGGTGTCCTGGGACTAAGAAGAAAGAAAGACAACTAAAGGACAAATCGTTTTTTATTAACTGTTTTTCTTTGGCAGGCCCATCAGTTGGGCCAAGTCAACAACTGTACTTCTTCAGTCGGTTAATTGCAAGCAAAATATCTTTTGTTTTATTTTCCTTGATACTCTATATGGAGGCAAAAAAATAAACAAATATGCTTTAATTATGTTGCCTAAAAGTTATGTGATCATGGATTTTTGTTTCTCCTGATTAATTTAACTAAGCTGCATAACCATGCTCTCTATTGTAATTTTACTGACTCAATTTTAAGACATTTCTGAAGCTCATAAGCAATGCAGATTACTTTGAACATAGGACTTACAAAGGACTTTTTCCCTCTAGGATGCCCCAAAGAACTTTCACTAAATTTATTTCATTACTATTTTAAAGTCTATGTAAAGGCAAATTTTCAGCATTACAAAAGAAATGCTGACTTTAAAAAGGTAGAAGACCCATTTACATTTTGCTTCTATTTTATTTTGGAGCATGGAGGGCAGAGACAGCAGCAAAATGCCTTCATTACTTCATCTTAAATCTTTCAAATATAAACCGAAACAACTCATTATAGTTATTCTCCAGAGGAACCCACTCTGACCCAGTCCTTATTTGCTGCTCAAGTCCTTCAGCATCTTGACTCTTAAGTTCCCCAGAAGAAGAAGTGTTATTTTGTTAGAAAGAAGGAAGATAAGTCCACACAGTGATTCACTCCTTGGGGTTGCACAAATATCCCCAGGGTTTTGGATTAGTACAAGTAATGCCTTCACAGGGTTCAAGAGGAGGCATGGTCCCACTGGGACAAATTAGCTCTCTGAAGAGAAGCTGCTTTGGCAGGGACCTGGCAGAAAATCAAGTGGGATACACTAAACACAGGTCTAGCACCGCACTTTTGACCAGTAGAAATAGAATGTGACCTCATAAGTAACTTGAAATGACCTAGCAGCCATGTTTTAAAAGTTTAAAAAAAACATTATATCAATTTTAATAATTTATTTTATTTAACTCAATGTAATCACTTTGCCATGTAATCAATATGAAAAATAATTAATACGTTATTTCCTATTTTTAAATGATAATGATAGAATTTTTTAATCATTTAAATAAAAGTAATGTGATTACTTTCCAAGTTATAGTCTTTGAAAAAATAGGATTTTTTTAACATTTAAATAAAAGTAATGTGATTACTTTCCAAGTTAGTCTTTGAAATCCAGTGGATATTTTAAATTTATAGCATATCTCACTTCAAGTGCTAAATTGCCATCACAAATACTTGCGCCGTATTGTGATTACATAAAATTTATAGTTGATAAAGTAGATTCACATACCCAAGTTGCTCCAAACATGCAGAAAACTTTTCCAAAATAAATGAATTGACTATCAGTTTTTAAATGTCAGTTTAAATGAACTAAAATGGAATAAAATAAAGCATTTCAGTTCCTTGGTTACACTTGCCACTTTCCAAGTGCTCAGTATCCCCACGTGGCTTATGGCTTCCAGATTGACAGTCGAAGCCTAGAAGGGCTCAGTAAGTGGCATCGGTCATACAGGATCCTCCAGTATTTATAACTGAATCCACCCTTGTATCTGCTCACCCAAATGGATCACGTCATGATAAAATACACAGAAATCCATGTATGTGTAATCATAGGATTTTAAAGCCAGAAAAGGCTTGGAGTCCCCGTCCCCGTCCCCCCCCCACTCACCTCATGGAAGAGAAAACTGGCTTAAGATCACTTAGTAAGCAAAGGGAACTAGCTTAAGATCACTTGCATAGATGCAAGTAAGTTTGCAAATGCAAACGTCTTCTTCAATTTAAAAATCTACTTCTGCAGAAGAGTTATGCTAAGTGGATCTCATTTTTCATACTGTACATTTATTTAGGTTTCAATCAGACTTGCAGATATTCTCTTTGTATTCTTACAGTTGCTTATCTCCCTGAATTTATGTGATTACTTTCCAAGTTATAGAAAATTTTAATTTGAATTGCCTCTCTTAATCAACCTGTTCTGTTCATATTTTCCTAAATGCTTTAAAAGCAGTAATTTGTTTATACTGATTATTTGAAAACTGTCTTTTGATTTTCCATGTGTCCTGGTTTTCAATTGCTTTAGGACAAGAGCTTCTGCATCATCTCTCTGCCCCATCTCACCCCTGAGTTTGTCCTCATCCAGAACTTTGTGAAGGCCATCCCCTTTAACAACTGCACCCTTGAGCAGGATCTCTATGTCTTCCACCGGGCAGGACTGCTCAAGTAAGTAGGTGTGCATTGGCCAAAAGTCCAAAGTTAAAAAAAGAGAAAGGAGCTACCTACTGCTTTAAAATAATAATTTGTTTAAAAATTAACTGTCTTTTACTGGTAGAGGGCTTGAACAAGTAATTTAAGCCAATACGTTGTCCCATCAGTAATGAACATAAAGAATTCAACCAAAGACCCCAATATAATAAGAATTCAGTGGATATGTGTATGTATACATGCATATATGACAAAGTTCTTGTCTGAAAAATTTAAAACTTGCAAGCTGAAGTAGTCCTTTGTCCCAGTTGCCCTCTGAGCCCTCATTAGTCAGCTTTGCACCCTCCTATCTGCATTCCCACCCCAAACTCTCAGTTGGGGCATCTTGTAGCACCTTTAGGGTGTGCTACTTTGCTCCTGAATACCCATTTCCAGTTTAAGAACTTGTGCCATGACTTGATGGGGAAGACGTCCCTCAACCCCACATGTTCGCCACCACCAGGAGGATCCTTTTTGTGGACCTGATGGGGGAAGTCATTGTTTTCTAAAGAAGGCTCAGAGCTTTCCTTTAAATGGAATTCTGGGTATAAAAAAGCATTTTCACACATCTCATCATTTAGAAATGGTGTTTTGCCTATCAGGATTGCTCAACTCCTAGAGAGAACACCAGATCCAGGACTGTCCCCTTTCTTCTACCCTTTTAAAGCCCAAACCACTGCACCACCCCCAGACAGCTGGTATTGACTAGGTGAGCTGAAGGAGGCCAACTGGCCTGAGGAAATTCAGGCACAGATACAAAGAAAGGATAGTTTATACCCTGACATTACAGAGACTTTTTTCTAAGAGTGAATTTGGAGGAATGTCATGTATCATGAAATAAAGTTCAGAAATATGAGATGGGAGCCACTTAAAAGGGACTAACCATCACTGTGACATGGTCCCTGACGTCGGTTGCCCCAGGAGGTACTGCTTTTATCAGGCCTTCCCTTTTCCCATTCTTAGCCCACAGTAATATCTGAAAGTGCCAAGATTTTTTTCAAAGTCACTCCTTCCTACCCCTGGAGATCCCCTGATCTTGTCAGGGGTGGAGGAGGGGTCAAAGTGCAGCAGCCAGCATCCTTTATAAATCAGGGACCTGTGAGGTGATGCTCTGTGACATGCACCCTTTGGGTCTGTGGGGACCTGCACTCAGCTTTCAGTAACTGAGACTTTATGAGGGGTTGTGCATACCTGGGTCAAAAAGACCATCCAGGGACGGACTGGCAGCATCCCAAGGCCGTACCGGGCCATTCACCTTCCACCTTTCTGCTCCTTGGCATGTGGATTCCATTCCCAAGGTCACCTTATCTGAACTCAAGAAGAACTCTACCTTCATTTACTGCTTGATTCTGCACCATGGTGGTTGGGGACCAGCAGTACCAGCATCCACTGAAAACTTGTTAAAATGCAGAATCCTAGAACCTTCCCCCAGGTGAATCTCCATCAGCCCAGGAATCTGTTTTAACAAGCTCTCTGTCTGACTTTGAAAACCCTGGAAGTGCTTCTGTTTCTTATGGATGTGCTGTTTTGTACAAAAGAATTATGATTCTCTCTGCCTGATAATACTGAATTTTCCATAACCATGTAGGCCACATTGCCTTTAAAGCTTTCATTATCTGGTACTTTTAGGGTACTGTTGAAGTATCAAGTCCCTTCTGTATTGCATGATAGATCCTTAGCATAACATCTATGAGGATATATAAACTATAACAAGCCTATGAGTTTTTATCGACTTGTACCATTAAGTGTTTCAATTTTTCCTGTTTCTAGTTTCTTGCCCATTCTTTTCACAACCCTTGATGTTTTTTTTTTCCTTAAACCATCTTTTTAAATTTAAAAAGTTTAGATTACTGGTGAGAAAGCTTTAAGTTGAAAAGAAAAGAAAATAACCATAATGCCTTCACCTGTAAGGGCATTTATTGGCTCCCATAACTGGGAGGTCAGAGACAGGCAGAACTTTAGGATTTGTATCTTCAGAGTCAGGATTTCTTTCCTTCTTTCTACTCTGCCTTACCCATGCCAGCTCCTTCCAGAAATTGGCTTCCACCACCTCAGAAGATGGCCTGGGGTTCAGGTTCACGTCCATCCATACCACAGAGGGGGAGTACATGCAGGCTGAAGGCAGATTTCTTCTCCAGAAGCCCCCAACAAACCTCCCTCATTCATCCAATGAATGTGCACTAACTGTGCACCATGGGCCACCCTCCCAAGCACCAGGGAAACAGAAGGGGTCCAAACAGATAAAAGGGCCTGCCCTCATGGAGCCAGAGGAGAAAGATAAATAGAATAAATAGATGAAAATCTATAGGGGCTAAGTGTTGAGAGCACACACAAAGTATGAAACAGATGAAGGGTAAGGAGTGTAGAGCTGGGGGAACTGCTGCAGTTTCACCCTGGTTGCATGGGGTAGACCCAACTGAGCAGACAGCACTGTGTAAAGGCCAGAAGGCGTATAGAGGCCACATGGCTCTGTGGGGTGGGGAACGTGCCAGGCAGAGGGCATGGCAAGGGTGTACATCTCCAACACCTACTCTTTTTATGCCATAGTTGAAAAATGTGCCATGTTCTTCCATTTTTTGCTTCATTTCCCTTGACATTTGAGATAGATCATTCCCACTCTTAACTTCAGTCACTTTAAATTTCCTGACCTCAGGTCTCCCACCCAATCTGATTCTTCCCTTGGGAAATTATATTTGTGCCTGTGACTGGCCCTCTGGCCATACTGGTTAGCACTGGAGACAAAGAATTCCTTCCATTGTGAGCCATGCCTTCCTCTTAAGTAGACAAATTCTATTTCAGATCCCCTATTGTTTCATTTAGTGAGTGGCTTGTCTTTGAAGTAATGTTTCTTAATATTTATGTTAACTCTCAACTTAAATATGTATAAATTAAATGTTTTCTCTTGAACATGTTTTATTTCATTTAGGAATCTCTGGGAAGTTTCCAAACTTACTTTAGGGTTAGTATGTGGTATAAATGATCCTTTTCCCTTTATCCCCTGCCAGCCTATTCCTAAACTTCACACTGGCTTTTTCTTACTCTTGTTTATTCATTGGTTTATTCATTAGGTCAACTGGACACTCATACTATCCCTTGCTCTTCCAAACTGTGCTCTTCTGAAATTTGACATTTTTAGTGTGTGTATATGGGGAGATAGGTTTCAAACTTATTCTTCCAACTAACATTTATTGTGCTAGAAATTATTTTCAAGAAATAAATACTTAACTGCTGAGTTAAATCATACAACCAATTGTCAACTTGGCCTTAGCTTAGTTGGCCTTTAAACGCTCCTCAGCCCCCATCTCTGCTTTGTTTGTTTTATTTGCTTTTTCTATGGGCAGCTGACGCCTGCCTGGTTGCCATTTCTCCTACCACATCACCATTGTACCTATTTCAGGCTCAGGTTACCACTGAGAGTGCTTTAGTTATCAGTCCTCTTACACTTTTAGTCCCCCTCCATGAATAGAACCCAATAGAAACTTGAGTTTTTTTTCCGTTTTTTTGTTTGTTTGTTTGTTTTTTGTGGTTGATGCTTTGTTTTGGTGTTTTGGTTTGGTTTAAACAGAAATGCCCATGTTTGTCACATTATTTAATGTTTCTATTGTATAGAGCTGGCCTTTGGAATTCAGAAATAGATCACCATTTCTTTTTTTCCATCATTTTTGTTTTTAGTTACTGACATCAGAAATAGACAACTTTCTGCAAGATTGAGTGATTCACACACCCATATACTTACAGGTGTCTGAAGCAATTTATTCACTCAATTTGGGCTTGAAGAATGAACTGATAAATCTTTTTCCTTCACTTTTATGTATGATTTTCTTTTTTATGATGTGTGCAGTCTGATTAAACACTAAAACTTCTGGCCCCTGAAGTCAGAGTTAGCCAAAAATGGGGGAAGACAAAAACCTGTTGCCATGAAGCAGAGGACCAAGGTGCAGAACTTTCTAGACGCAGCAGGTTACCCGTGGGCAAGGGCACCAGGGTTTTTTCATGTAGAGGTGATGGTTCCTGAGGAGTCACGGATCTGGGTATTCAGGCACACTAGAAAGAGAAGGGTAAGAGAGAGGCACCTGGAGGAACTGAAGGATCATAGGAAGGGCTAGAAAACCCCTCATGGACTCTCTCAGGAGAAGAGAGGAAGCCATGCCACTAGATAAGGAAGACCAGAGCTAATTTCCCTCTCTGATTCAAGGTAGCTTTAGAACCATGCCTGAATCCTTGAGAAAAGAGTGTCTTAGCCATCCTGGTCATCAAGTGTACATTTGTTTATGAGAAGGTTTGGCAAAATATAAGCAGAACAGGTAGAGATAAATGAGGTGTTCTCCTTCCAGGTTATACCCTATGGGACAGGAAGAAGTATTTTGGTTTGCTAAAGCTGCTGGAATGCAAGATACCAGAAATGGGTCGGCTTTTACAATGGGAACTTATTAGCTTACAAGTTTACAGTTCAGAAACCATGAAAAATATCCAGATTAAGGCATCAGCAGGACAATATCTGGACTCTGAAGGCCAGCTACTGGCAAGCTTGAGCTCCTCTGTCACATGGGAAGGCACTTGGTGGCATCTACCGGTCTTTCTGTCCTGGGTTTCATTACTATCAGCTTCAGACTGTTCCATCTCTCAGCTTCTCTGCTGGGGCTTTTTTTGGTGAGTTTCTCTAAATTTCATCTCTTAGTTCTTTGTGGCTTTTCTCCTCTTATTAAGGACTCCAGTAAGAGGATTAAGACCTACAATGGGGGCATGCCTCAACTGAAATAACCTAATCAAAAGATTCTACCCATACTAGGTCTACACCCACAGGAAATGATTGAATTTAAGAAGATAACTTTCTGGGGTACTCAACAGCTTCAAACTAGCCCAGGGCCTATCACAGAGGTTAGGATGAAACTTCTGACCTTGAAACTTGTGAAAAGTAGAAGGCAATGAAAGCAGGGCTACATTTAGATATGTCCATTGAGCCCACCATCTCCTATAGTCCTGTAAGGCCTGACTCTGATATATAAACATTGAAATGGAATAGTTTTTTTTTTTTTATATTTACTTAGCAAGTTAAAGTTCAATGCCATTTATTTAGAAGGTCTTGGTATCATTTTTAAACCCTTAGTGAAAAGTTTTAAGTGTTTATGATTTATCTGAGAGAATGGCAAGAAATAGAGATAGCTGCTTGATAATTTGAGAATAAATGCTATCTCCTTTTGGTGCATGTGCATATGTAAACCATCCATATATATTTTAAGATCAATTTCACTTAAATTAAGGATCATATATGTAAAAGAAAATGCTAAGTATTCTCACAGCTTTGCTTTGAGGGCATTTTATTTTTTGAGGTAGCTAAAACACAGACCTAGGTCATCCTAACACCTGGTCCATTTCTAACCTCATTTATATATTTGTATTCTTTACTTCTGTTTCATATTTCAAGGATGGTTTAATATGAGGTTATAATTTCTTTTAAAACTTTAAAGAATTTCATAATTATTTCTCAGACTGTGGTTCTGGATTTCCTAGAGAGTCAACTTTACCAGGGCAAGAATATTGGACTGTTCTGTTCACTGGTGGAGCCGCAGCACCCAAAACACAGCACCCAGCACACAGAAGGTGCTTGATAAATATGTTTTGAATAACTACCTGAATGAATCATTTTTAATAAATACCATCCTAATAACCAATATTTAAGGAAATATCTTTTAATTGAGACTATTTCTTATACATATTCACTTTCCACATTTTCTAGATGCTCCTGTCAGTTGTTTTATAAAAGAAACTAGGAAACATACCTGTGGCCACATTTGTATTTCCCTTTTGCTGGTTACAGGTCCCCATCATCTGATTCCACTTAAAGCCATGGCAAACACGGGCTGCTGACTCTCGCACTGCTGTGTGTAAACAGTCATATGTGCACTAGCCACCTTGCCTCAGAACCCAGCTGGTACAAAGGTCACTTGTGGAGGAAAACTACATTCTGCTTTGTGAGCCAAACCACAAATACTTTAAAAATAGTACTTAGTGGTAAATACTAGCCCTATCCAGTAGAAAAGCTGCATGGGCTACATACATAATATACTTAAGAGCTACCTTAAAAAAATGAAAAAGCAAGTGAAATGAATTGTAATATATATAGTGTGTATATAATATATATTTATTTGACCAATATATCTAAAATACTACTGTTTCAACATGTGATCAACATAAAAAAGTATTAATGAAATATTTTACCTTCCTTTTTTTTATACTAAGAATTTAAAATTCACCTTCCACACATCTCAATTTGGACCAGTCATGCTTGAAGTGATCAACAACTCCCTGTGGCCAGTGGCTCCCATATTGGACAATGTGCTAAAGAGTTCCACAGAAACATGTTGCTGTTACCCATTTCAAACCCACCCCCCCGAAATTGCAGGAACAAAGGAAAGTTCTAAAGTTCTTGTCTGTAAATAGCAGAGATGAGAGCTTCACAATGATACAAAATGTCTGTGTCCCCAAATCCATAGAAGAGGTCCATGGACTTACTGGTGAAATAATGTTTGCGATTTTGTGATAATGTAGCAGTAAAACAGCACTGTATTGGGCATTTATTGAACATTTAGGAATCCCTTAGACTGAGCTTATTCAAATTTTCTACAGTCTTTGAAAAGTTTTGTTTGATGCCAATTTCTGAAAGAGGCCCATTAAACGCTACCAATATGATGGCAATGTAGTTCAATTCTTTAAAGCTTGTCAATTTTTACTTTAATATTCCCAAACTGTACTGTTAGGTACCGACAGATTTAATATTGCTGTATCTTCCTAGTGAATTTTTACTTCTATAATTAAATAAACACCTTTCCCCCTTTAAGCTGTTTGGCTTAAAATCTAGTTTATTTGACATTTATATAGACACATCAGCTTATTTTTTTGCTATTATTACCATTCCTCTCTCCTTTTCCTTTCACCTTTCTTTGGCATTTGTGCTGGTTTGAAGCAGTTATGTACTCCAGAAAAGCAATATCCTTTTTCCAAATCCAATCTTGTGGGGGCAGTCATGTTTCTTTAATCCTTATTCAATATTGTAGGATGGAAGCCTTTTGATTGGATTGTGACACACCCAATTGTAGGTGTGACCTTTTGATTATATGGAGATGTGACTCTGCCCATTCAAGGTGGGTCTTGATTAGTTTACTGTAGTCCTTTAAGAGAGGAAACATTTTGGAGAGAGTTCAGAGCCAACAGAGCCAACACGAGACCCAGACATTTGGTGATGCAGGGCCCAAGAGAAGTAGCCATGTGCCTTCCCATGAGATGCTAAGCAAGCCAAAACCTGGAGAGAGTCAAGGGAAGCCAAGAGATGAATCCCAGCCCTGGAGAAGCCAAGTGAGGAGTCCCCATAGGAAATGAGGCTGAAAGCAGTGGAGCCCAGGAGCAAAGGACGAGCAGATGCCAGCCAGGTGCCTTTCCTGCTGACAAAGGTGTTCTGGATGACATCAGCCTTTCTTGAGTGAAGATAACCTCTTGTTGGTGCCTTAATTTGGACATTTTTACAGCCTCAGAACTGTAAGCTTGCAACTTAATTTAATTTCCTTTTTAAAAGCTGTTCCATTTTTGGTATATTGCATTCCAGAAGCCTTAAACAAATACAGCATTATATGCATATTTTTGTAGCAACTTTATTGAGATATAATTTACCTACCATAGAATTCAGGCTCTTAAAGTATATAGTTCAGTGGTTTTTAGTTCACATTGTTGTACAACCATCATGTCTGTCTAGTTCCCGAACATTTTCATCACCCCAAAGGATACCTGTTTTGGTTTGTTAAAACTGCTAGAATGCAATATACAAGAAGTGGATTGGCTTTTACAAAGGCGATTTATTAAGTTACTAATTTACAGTTCTAACGCCATGAAAATGTCCAAATTAAGGCATCCAGAGAGAGATACTTTGACTCTGAAAAAAGGCCAATGGCATCCAGGGTTCCTCTGTCACATAAGAAGGCACATGGAGACATCTGCTGGCCCTTCTCTCTTGAGTTGGTTTCATAATGGCTCTTTCAGCTCCTGTGGGTCCTTCTGGCTTCTTCTGGGGTGTTTTCTATCTCAGCTTCTCCCCACTGTCTCTGATAAAGGGCTCTAGGAAAGAATTAGGACCCATCTTGAATGGGTAGGGTCACACCTCCATGGAAACAATCTAATCTAAAGGTCCCACCCAACAAAAGGCCTGCCCCCGTGAGATTGAATTAAAAGAACAGGATTATCTGGGGGTACACAACAGATTCAAACCAACATAATACCTTATATCTATTAAACCCATGACAATCACTAATCTATTTCTGTCTCTACACATTTGCCTCTATTCTGCATATAATGGAATTATATATGGATTTCATATAAATGGACTCATACGGTGTGACCTTTTGCATCTAACTTCTTTCACTCAACATGGTTTTCAAAATTCACCCATGTTGTAGGATGCATCAAAACTTCATTCCTTTTACAGCTAAATAACATTCCATTGTATATTCAGTTTGTTTATCTATTCATCAGTTGATAGACATTTCAATTGTTTCCACATTTTGGGCTATTGTGAAAAATGCTGTTATGAACATTCATGTGAAGTTTTCATGTTGACAGATATTTTCAATACTCTTGGGTATTTTCCTAGTGCTTTTGTGGTCATGTTTTTTTTTTTTTTGTGGTCATGTTTTTTACATTTACATCTGTGTTTATCTGAATTAGATTTTGTTGTTAGGTGGCCCTATCAGAGCCAAATTCTTATCCTTTACTTAATTGTTTATAAATATTATCAGGCAATATTAATTGATAATCTTTCTATCAGCTATTTAGAGATGTACATTGTTGTTTGCAAACATGTCACTTTGTCCATAGGAAAGAAGCATGCATTAAAATCTAAGTATAAATATTCATTACAATTAAAAGTTAAGTAGGTTAGAATATTTGATCTTATTAATATTAAGAGGAGTAGCATGGTCTTATTTAGTAATAATACCTAAATGACTAAAGAAGGCTCAATGTAAAGTTACCTATACAATATGCAGGGCCTCTTATAAAAAGAAAATCTGCAATCTTGGCCAGGGATGGGGAAGTCAATCTCTCCTTTCCATTGGCCTGCCACTCCCACCCTCAACAAAGGGTATCCTACTAGGGCTTACAAACTCTGAACCAGGATATACTTGGTACCTGAGTGGGGGTGGTTTATCAAGAGGTCCCCACTGAATTGTCAGCTGAATGTGTCATGTCACTGCCTGCCTCGGGATGGGGACAGCACCTCCTTGCTCTTCCCAGAGGGTATATGCCTGATCTTGACCCTCTCCATTCACATGCCCAGGACTCCACTAGGAGTGGAGGATCATGGTGGAATGTGGGCCTCCCCACATTGATGCAAAAGTCCTACAGCAAGGTGAGGAGACTGGCAGGGCCCAAGGTACCAGGGGGAGGGCACAGGTGCTGAATACCTATTATGGAGAGAAAATGCGAGGTGGGATCCTGCATGAGCTGAAGTTCAATCCCCTGTGCATGCTCTGTTGTGTTAGTGAATTTCACCTAATACCTTAGTTTCCTGGCTGCTAAGACAAATACCATGCAATGAGTTGGCTTAAACAATGGGCATTTACTGGCTCACAATTTTGAGGCTAGAAGTATAAAATAGAAGTGTCAACAAGATGATGCTTTCTCTCCAAAGAATGTGATGTTCTGGAGCTGGCTGCCAGCAATCCTTGGAATCTTGGCCCTTCTATCACTTGGAAATGCATCTGGCTTTATCTTCATCTTTCTCTGCTGGGTTCCCATTGACTTCTAGCTTCTGTTCTTCCCTGGGCTTTCTCCCTGTGGACCTCTCTATAAAGCTTCCGATAATAGGATTAAGGACCATCCTATTTCATTTGTCCTCACCTTAACTAAAAAGAAAATCTTCAAAAGGTCCTATTTATGACAAGCTCACATCCACAGTAATGGATTCAGATTAACACATTTTCTGGGGTATGTTATTCAGTTTACCACACTGAAAATCACACAAAAAAATCAAAGATAAAATTTTTAAAAATTTTAAAACTGTGACCTTGGAGTATTAAATCCCAAGTGAAGTTCAATATAATCTCTTTAGTACTTAATATACTTTAAAAATTGGGGGAGAATTTGGCTCTTTATATGAACTAAACATAAAATGAAGCATGATACTGAACATTTTACATTATTAATGTATCTAAAGTGTAACTTTTTGTTGTCTCTGGTTAATACCATTACCAGTGATTTTACTTTATCCTTTGTACTTTTTCATGCATTTTCCAGGTTTTCTAGAATGAATAAGTTATTTTGTGTTTAATCAAAACCAAATGTTTATAAAAATATTTGCCCTAGTGTTATATTATAAAAAATTAATGTGGTACTGTGGTAGTTAGGTTCAGGTGTCAACTTGGCCAGGTGAAGGTACCTAGTTCTATTGCTGTGGCCATGAGCCAATGGCATGCGAACCTCATTTATTGCTGATTAAATCTGCAGTCTGCTAGGAGGCGTACCTGCTGCAGTGAATGATGTTTGATTTAATTAGCTGGGAGCTTAAATGAGAAAGGTGAACGTAGCACAGCCCAAGCAGCTGAGCATACCTCATTTCAGCACTCGCAGCTCAGCCCAGGCCTTTGGAGATGCAGAAAGTAATCACCCTGGGGAAAGTTGTTGGAACCCCCCAGAGGCCTGGAGAGAAGGCCAGCAGAGATGGTCCTGTGCCTTCCTATGTAAGAAAGAACCTCAGTTGAAAGTTAGCTGCCTTTCCCTGAAGGACTACATGTTTTTAATGAAATAAGTCCCCTTTATTTAAAGTCAATCCATCTCTGGTGTGCTACATTCTGGCAGCTAGCAGACTGGAACAGTTACAATTCTATCTCCACTTTTTTTTGGAGGATGGGGATTAAAACAAATTTTAGTACCTTAACTTTTAAAAACAAATGTCTTTTCTCTCCTTACTCAGGTCCATTAATATAAGATTAGCCACTGACTTGGATACTCCTGGTGTTGAAAATCTTGTCAGTACTCTCATGCTGAATAAAAGCATCTTGAGTGATTTAAACCAATATAATGAAGCTTGCAGAGACCCCGTAAGTATCTGTCCTGACCAGACTAGTTATGGGATCATGATGACCCATGTAAGTTTATGTCAAAAGCATCTTGGACCTTAACTGTAGAACCTGGTGGTGGGAAGTTCAGGATGGTGGTAGAAGATGCAAAAAAGAAGAGAAAAATAAGGAAACTGAGGTTTAAGAGAAGGAAGCCATTCTCTTCACTGGTGTGACCCTCCCCACCAAAAGTATGGTTAGGTATCCTAAATCCCTGTTATGAGAATAGAGAAAAGTAGGCTGATCCTAGTCCTTGGAAGAGGCTCAGGATTCAAGGGGTGTCTGTTGCCCACTTCAGTATGACTGCTTACCAGACGTAGGGGGCCTGCTTTTGACCACTGGATTGTGAATCAGGTAGGTGCATCCAAAAGGATCAGGTAGGCTGGGAACGATCCTGTATGACAAATACTGGATTCTCTTTCTAGTGTAGTAATGCATGTAAGTACTTGGGCATAGGGAAGACTAGCAGGAGCCTTTCTTCGGGTTAACACTGCTTTTTTCAGGACTATATAGTTGATTTAACCAGACAAGGAACAATGTGTGAGGTTAAAGAAATGCTTAGTTACTTTTTGGATAATTTTATTTTGAAAAAAATTTATTGATGTGTAGCCAATAAATAGTTTGATGGATTTTGAATATATCATGTAGCTAGCACCTGTTTCAAGAAACAGATAATACTAACCCTCCTCTTCTTCCAAACATTCTATTCAGGATGTTCATTCAACATTCTATTCAGTCACTTTCTACCCAGGTTAACATCACCTTGACGTCTAAGATCATAGATTAGTTATGCCTGTTTTTGGACTTTATGTAAAGGGACTCATACAATATGTTCTCTTACATCAGGCATCTTTTGTTCAACAATATGTTCATAAGGTACATCCATGCTGTGGTGTAACATATTTTATTGCATGGATAGACCATAACTTAACGGCTTCATTCTACCATGGATGGGCATTTGGATAGCTCCCACTTATAAGCTCTTTTGAATAAATCTTTTGGTTAATTTTTAAGTCATCAGGAGGGAAACAAAAAACACCTAAACATAGCCAGCCATACACAAATTTTTAATAATATTTATAAAGCCATCAAATAAAAATAAAACTACTCTCCAGCACATATTTCTTTGTTTTGTTTTGTCTTGGTCTCTGTTTCTTGTTTTTCTTTTCTTTTTTTTTTTCCTCCATTCCTCCTGACTCACCAAGCAATATGAGGCAGAGTCCTGTTTCTCAAAGTGTTATGTTATGATCCCCGGTCATCTCTCTCTGAGACCTGGCTTTTCAGGGAATCTATCAAATAAAAACTACTTTCAGAATAATAGTTCTAACTGGAGCAATTAGGCAAAAAAAAAAAAGAAAGAAAGAATTCCAAATAGAAAAAGAAGAAGTAAAACTCTCCCAATTTGCAGGTGAATCTTGAAAACTCAACCACAAAGCTACAAAAGGTAATAAAAAAATTCACCAAAGTACAGGGTACAAGATCAACATGCAAAAATCAATGGTGTGTCTATGCACTGGTAATGGACATTCTGAAGAGGAAATCAAGAAAAATATCCATTTACAATAGCAACTAAAAGAATCAAATAGCTAGGAATAAATTTAACCAAGGATGCAAAGGACTTATACATGGAAAACTACAAAACATTGCTTAAAGACATTGAATAATAACTAAATAAGTGAAAGGACATCTGTGTTGTTGGATTAAAATATGAAATATTGTTATGATGTAAATTCTACCTAAAAAAATTTACAGAATCAATGCAATTCCAGATCAAATTTCAATGTACGCCTTTGGCCAACTAATCTTCAACAAAGGTACCAGTGGGGAAAGAATAGTCTATTCAACAAATGGTACCAGGAGAACTGGATATCCATATCCAAAGGCTGAAGTTGAACCCATACCTCGCACCATATTAACTCAAATGGATCCAAGACCCAAAACTATAGAACTTCTAGAAGAAAACAGGGAAACATCTTCAGGACTTTTGTTAGATGTTGGTTTCTTAGACTTATACTCAAAGCACAAGCAATAAAAGAAAAAAAATAGATACATAGGATTTCATCAAAATTAAAAATGTTTGTGTACCAAAGGACTTTATCAAGAAACCAAGAACACAACCTACAGAATGAGAAAAAATAATTGGAAACCGTATGTCTAATAAGGGTTTAGTATCCAGAATATATAAGGAACTTCTATAACTCTATAAAAAATACATGACCCAATTAAAAAACGGGAAAAAACTCAGACATTTCTCCAAAAAAAGTTATACAAATGGCTAATAAGCACATAAAAATATGCTCAATGTTATAAATTATCAAGGAAATGAAAATCAAAACCACAATGGCAATACCATCTCACACCAACTTGAATGGCTAATTTAAAAAAAAAAAAAAAAGGAAAATAATAAGTGCTGGAGAAAATATAGAGAAATAGGAATACTCATACATTTTTGGTGGGGTTCTAAAATGGTACAGCCCCTGTGGAAAATATTTCCAATTTCATGGAAAATATAGAATTACCATATGACCCAGCAATTCCACTTCTAGATATATATCTAAATGAATTGAAAGAAGGACTCAAACAGATATTTGTACCCCATTATCCACAGCAGCACTAGTCACAATTGCTAAAAGGTGGAAGCAACCCAAGTGTCCATCCACAGATGAATGGCTAAACAAAATATGGTATATCCATACAATGGAATATTATTTAGCTGTAAAAAGTTTTGATACATGCAACAACATGTAAACCCTAGTGTAAATAGTGGACTAAAGTTAATAGCATAATTGTAATAATACTGTTTCATGAATTGTAATTATAACAAAGTTGTCACACTAATTCAAAATGTTAGCAATAGGGGAAACTGTGTGTGTGTGTGAGAGGAGTTATATGGGAATCCTGTATTTTCTGCCTGATGATTCTGTAAACCTACAACTGCTCTAATAAAAAAAATAAAAATTAAAAAAAATCCTATGAAAATGAAGCCAAATTTAATCAATGTGGACCTTAATCCAATATGACTGGAGTCCTTATAAGCAAAGGAAATTTGGACATAAGAGGGAGAAAGAGACAGGAGGTAGAGATTGAGTTATGGATTGCTAGCCAGCTATAACCAGAATGCTACAGACTTCAGCACCTTGATTATTGACTTCTGGCCTCGAAAACTATGATACAACAAATTTTTGTGGTTTAAGCCAAAAAAAAGGAAGGAAGGAATTGATATAACTTAATACACACACACACAAATTAAACTGGGAAATTCAAATAAGATTTATAGATTGTATCAATATCAATTTCCTGGTTGTGATATTACACTAAAGTTTTGCAAAATGTGACCATCAAGGGAAACTGAATAAAGATGTGCTGTGTCCTCTCTGTATGGTTTTTTTTTAACAAGTAATTGTGAATCTATTATTACCTCAAGAAAAATTCCTGTAGAAAAGAAAAGGAAAAGCCAGTTTCACTGAAGAATAACCTCGATGAAATAGTAAAAATTATTAACTTGATTAAATCTCAAACCTTGGGGACATGTCTTTTTGATAGTCTGTGTGACAAAATGAGAAGTGCACAGAAGGCACTTCTATTGCAAACTAAGTGTATGAGTTGTCCCAAGAAAAAACATGTCTGCAGTTGATGGGACTGCATGCCAAACTAGCCACCTTTTTCATGGCACACCATTTTTACTTGATAGAATAACTGACAAGAGTGTGGTTATTCCAACTTGAGTAGTTTATGGATATTTTCTTAAAAATGAATGAAGTGAGCCTCTTACTCTAAGGAAATTGATAGCATTTGTCCCCTGACAAAACTTCATGCTTTCAAGAAAAATTAGAATTTTGTGAGACTGATACCTGCCATTGTGAGCTTGACAGCTTCTCAACACTTAAAATACTTTTTCTGATGAAATTAGAATTTGTAGTATTAACAAATGTGATTTTTCGATATTTCATAGTGAAATGAATCAACATTTGGAAAGTCCTTTTAGCTCGGTGAACTAATATTTTCAAAGTGAACAATGCATAATGTTGCACAATTATGCATGGGTAAAAGATACATTCAGAGTTCAAGATAGATCAGTGGAGCTTAATATAGTAGTGTACACAAAGTTCATCATATCAGATTCCACACTGCATTGAAACACTACCACTTGTTGAGTTTTGGTGGAGTATCAAAGAAGAATACCCATAATTATCTTAAAAGTTTATTTAAATGCTTCTTCCTTTTCCAACCACATGTATCTGTGAATACAGATATTTGTCACATTTCAACTAAAACAACAGATTGCATTCAGAAGCATAATAAAAGAATGCTGCTCTTTTCTCTAGATATTTTTGTTTTGGAAAATGTAATTATTTTGCATTAAAATACAACCTACTGTTATTTTAAATAAATGAATAAACAAATGAACAATTTTGACTTAAATTAAAAGTTAAATGATGTTTAAATTAATAAATCAAACAAAAGTTAATAAGCAATTTTCAAATTCCTTCAGTTTAATTGCTAATACAGAAAATAATGATAGATAGTGCACCTGTAAACCAAAGCTCTTTGGAGCCCTCAGTGTAAAGGCTTCAGTTCTCAAAATTTGAGAACAGCTGATATAGACCTATAGAAAGCAGATTATGAGTCCAAGGAATTGGTTTGAATCATCGATCCATCTCTTGTTAGCTGAAGATCTTAGGCAATTACTCAGCCTCCCAACATTTATTTTCTTGTGTGTGAAACAGAGATAATCATACCACATAGAGTTGGTGTGAGGATTAAATTAACACAGGGAGAGCATTTGATTTATACCTGCCCTAACATCCAACAATGTTGTCTCTGATTATCATTGTCATAGGATCATGGCGAAATCTCATCCTTCACTGTTTACAAAAATGTTAATAGTATTAAGAGTCTTAAATTGTATGCTTATCTTTTCAGGATGGCACATCACTGCAGGCATTTGTAGCTGAAGTTGCAGAACAAATAGTTGGCATTGCAGTAATCAGAAATGAAATGGTAAATTTGAATTGATAGTAATTTCCTAGATTATTCCTGTTTTATATCATGAATTAGCTCATAGTGCCCCTTAGGAATTTATCCTTACATTTATGTGAAAGCCTCCATATTCTGAATGTGAAGGACAGAATCATCATCTTCCTGCATCCTACTTGGCAGCCTTTCAATTCTTTCTCCCTTCTCTCTCTTTTATTTTCTTGTAGTTCAAAAATTTTTTAAGTATTGCAAACAATACATGAATACATTTACCTTCTAAACATTCAAATAACTTTCTACCACCAAAAAAAAATCCCACTAACTCCCCCAAAGGATTATTAATATTGATAGTGTGGTGTGTGTCCTCTCCAACAGTCTTCCTTGCACTTAATTATGTGTGTGTGTGTGTGTGTGTATGTGGTGCCAAGTAGACTTCTAATTTTTCATTTTTTCCCCAATGCACCACCAGTTATTCCAAAACATTCGTAATGGAATAGTCTGTTTTTCCTACTAATTGAAAATGCTGCCTTTATCATTTATTGCATTTCTATATTTCTGTGATATACCTGTGTCTATTTATAAATTCTATTCTGTTCTATAGATTTATTTGTTGATACCTATTATATTATCATGTGCTTTGATATCTGGTAGAGGAGTCTTCTCTCATTTTCCTCTTTAAAAATTTTCTTGGATATTTCTTCTTCCAAATAAACTTTGAAATATGTATAATGAATTTGAGTACATGCAGATTTTATAGAACTAAGCATAATCGACATTGTTGTAATATTGAGACTGCCCTAGAAACTTGGTAGCTTTTATTGTGGTGGTTGGTGTTTTTGTTGTTATTGAACTCTTTGGGGTTCTTCAGAACAGTTGGGTGGCTTTTTCCATATGGGCTGTTGTGCTGGATACTTTATTTGCCCCTGCGGGTTCACCCTCTACCTGTCTCCACCTATTCTGTCCCGGGGAGCCTGACCTGATATACAACATTATGGGCGCCTCTGCCTTTTGGCTTCCAGTCAAATTTGACCAATGAGGAACCCTGAGCACAGGGAGGAAGGATGGCTGAGATATCTCTTCAGCAAGTTTCCTTACCTTTTTAAACTGGCCTTCTTCTCCATGACTCCCTCTTTTTGGATTCCAGTAACCAGTTCTCCTGCCTTTTGCCCCCAGCCTAGCATGTTAACAGTTTGTAGTTGCTGCCACACTAGCTTTGCTGAAGGACCTACACCCTGCCCCCATCCTTGTTCTAGTTTGCTAGCTGCCGGAATGCAATATACCAGAAATGGAGTGGCTTTTAAAAAGGGGAATTTAATGAGTTGCTAGTTTACACTAAGGCCGAGAAAATGTCCCAATTAAAGCAAGTCTATAGAAATGTCCAATCAAAGGCATCCATCCAGGGGAAGATACCTTGGTTCAAGAAGGACGATGAAGTTCAGGGTTTCTTTCTCAAGTGAGAAAGCACATGGCGAACACAGTCAGGCCTTGTCTCTCGGCTCGAAAGGCACATGGCAAACATGGCATCATCTGCTAGATTCTTCTCCTGGCTTCCTATTTCATGAAGCTCCCCGGGAGGCATTTTCCTACTTCATCTCCAAAGGTTGCTGGCTGGTGGACTCTGCTTCTCTTGGCTATGTCGTTCTGCTCTGCTCTCTCTGAATCTCTCAGTTTCCAAAATGTTTCCTCTTTTATAGGACTTCAGAAACTAATCAAGACCCACCTGATTATGGGTGGAGATATGTCGTCACCTAATCCAGTTTAACAAGCACTCTTAATTAAATCACATCTCCAGGGAAATGATCTAATTACAGATTTAAACATACAGTATTGAATAGGGATTATTCTGCTTTTACAAAATGAGATTTGGATTAAGACATGGTTTTTCTAGGGGACATACATCCTTTCAAACCAGCACACTTGTAAATGGCCTCTTTATTAAATCCACCTCCAATTATTCTAATTCGAACTTTTGTCTGCTTCCTCCTAAGACCCTGGCTGATACAGTCTCAACACTTTTTTAAAATTTCTTATTATTTTGTCGTTTTTCTTGGTACTGTGAATAGAAACTTGTTCTCTTTGTACTTTCTAAATGTTTATTTTGGTATTTGGAAAAGGTAATTTGTGTATTTCGATCTTGTTTTCAATCATTTTTTTGAAGTCTCCTACATAACCCTGTTGCCTACCGTTCCTGTTATCTATTATATTTTGCTACTCCAAAACTTAGTGGCTTAAAACAATAATTTATTCATACCTCACGTGGTTCTGTAGTTTCACTGGGCTCTGTGGGATGGTCCTTGCTTAGAACCTGTCATATGTTTGCAATCTGGTGATAGTTGGGCTGGAGTCGTATGAAGGCTCCATTCAAGATGGCTTGACCTTTAAGACGGCTCCCTCACATGGCTGTCAGTTGATGCTGTCAGCTTGGAGCTCATTTGGAGCTGTTAGTTTGAGCATCTTCAGTGGGGCCAGTTCTCATGGCTTGGGCTCCTTATGGTGTGATGGGTGGGTTCTGAGAACAAGCATCTCAAGAGCACATTTTCCAAGAGGTAGGAAACAGTTCAGGACTATGCCTAGAATTGACACAGTGTCACGTCCACTATATTCTATTGATCAAAGCAATTACAGGGTAGAATTCTTGTTCATTAAGATTTTTCATCAGAATATTGATGCTCTTATCTCATTGTCTTCCAGCATCCAGTGCTACTGATAAAATATGATTTAATGACAACCTCATTCTTGATCCTTTGTAAATAAATATGCATATGTTTGCTTTCTCTCTGGGGACTTAGGATTTTCTCTTTATTCATTGAAATTATGAAATTTTAGCAGGAAGTATCTGATGCCCCATTTGAACTTGAGAAAATTTTCCTTAATAATTTCATTCATTCTTTCTTCCCTGCCAATTTCCCTATTCTCTTCTTCTTGAGTTCCTTTTTAATTTTTTTTTTTTGGGGGGGTGCATGGTCTGGGAATCAAACCCAGGTCTCCCACATGGAAGGCAAGCATTCTAACACTGAAATCTTGAGTTCTTTTTTAGTAGATTTTAGGTCTTTTGAATTGATCCTTCAATGTCTCAAACTTTCTGTATATATGTATATATACAGAATATATGTATATATATATATCTTATACTTCTTACTCTTCATTCTAGGATATTTCCTTGGCTATGTTTTCTGTATTCCTAATTTAATTTTCATTCATTTCTATTCTATTATCCAGGCCTTCTGGAATTTAATTTCAAGATCAGTACGTTTAACTTCCAAGATCTCTGTCTTGTTCTTGTAGAGTGCCAGGGGCTCTCTACATCCTGACCAAGCTTTTTACCTTTATTGTATGCAAAGATGCTTTTTGGTATCTCTGCAGATACTGAGTAAAAAAAAAAAAAAAAAAAAAAAATTTAGTCTCTTCTGTTCCCTAGATAATCTGTTCCCTCTGGGGTTAGTTTAATACTTCTTTATTTTGTTCCTTTGAATTTGTCAGTTTTCCTCAAAAGTCTGGTAATTCTCATTTTTCTGCTCATGTCTGTGAATAAAAGTTTAAATTATCAATATGGGTAGCTGGCTTGGGTCTCCTCAATTTCAAGTCATCTTGTCTGTTTCTCCATTGGGCCTCTCCCATCAGTGGGAGGGCTGCCCCCCTCCCTGTCGAATTGGTGGGTAGTATCAGTTGTCTGACTTCTTTCTGTGGTGCTTGACTGTAGGACTGGGAGGCAGGCATCCAGAGACACTACCCCACCCCATTTTTCCAAGGTAAAACTGCCTTAACCCCCACTGTCAATTCCTTCCCCCCACACACGTTACTTTAAAAAATGATTTCTTGTTTTTTTTTTTTTATAAGGGACTTGGTGTGGGAAGAAAATGGAATGTACATGGCCCATCTGATACTTTGAATTAATAACCTGTATTGACTTTTTGTTTTTTGTCAGTGATTTCTCAGCCCTACACTTGTTACTCATTTTAATTTATAATGAGAGGTGTCTTCTTGGTAATTTAAAGTGAAATCTTATAATGTGAAGACAGTTACAGGATCAAAGCTGATAGGAAGAGACATTACCAGAATTGCACTGGGGTATATCCCTTGGCCTGGTTACCCTGAACCCTGCTTCTTCTGTGCTTTGTCGCAGAAGCTGGAAAGGCAAGGGACCTTGAGGGACTTGGAGAGGGACTTCTCAGTTTTTCACTCTGCCTATTATTGATTTCCAACTTCATTCCTTTATGATCTCAGAAAGTGTTTTGTATGATTTCAATCTTTTTAAATTTATTGAGACTTGCTTTGTGACCTAGCATATGGTCTATCCTTGAGAATGATCCATGAGCACTTGAGAAAAAGATGTATCCTGCTGTTGTGGGGTGTGATGTTCTATAAATATCTGTGAAGTCTAGCTCATTTATTGTATTATTCAAATTCTCTGTTTCTTTATTGATCCTCTGTCTAAATGTTCTGTCCATTGATGAGAGTGTGGAATTGAAGTCTCCAACTATTATGATAGATATGTCTATTTCTCTCTTCAGTGTTTGCCTCATGTACTTTGGAGCATTCTGGCTTAATGCATAAATATTTATGATTGTTATGTCTTCTTGTTGAATTGTTCCTTTTATTAATACATAGTGTCCTTCTTTGTCTCTTTTAACTGTTTTACATTTGAAGTCTAATTTGTTTGATATTAGTATAGCTATTCTTGCTCTTTTCTGATTATTATTTGAATGAAATGTCTTTTCCCAACCTTTCACTTTCAACCTATGTTTATCCTTGGGTCTAAGATGTGTTTCCTGTAGATAGCATATAGATGGATCCTGTTTTTTAATCCATTCTGCCAGTCTGTTTCTTTTGATTGGGGAGTTTAATCCATTAACATTTAGTATTATCACTGTGCAGGTAGTACTTTCTTCTACCATTTTGCCTTTTGGATTTTGTATGTCATATCTAATTTTTCTTTTTTTTTTTTTTTTTTTTTTTTACCTTTACTGATAGTCTTCATTTCTACACTCTTCTCCACACCTCTCTCTCCTGCCTTTTCATACCTGCCTCTAGTCCTCCCTTTAGTATTTCTTGCAGAGTCGGTCTCTTGGTCACAAATTCTCTCGGTGATTTTTTGTCTGAAAATGTTTTAATTTCTCCCTCATTTTTGAAGGACAGTTTTGCTGGATATAGAATTCTTGGTTGGCATTTTTCTCTTTTAGTATCTTAAATACATCATACCACTGTCTTCTCACCTCTGTGGTTTCTGCTGAGAAATCTATGCATAATCTTATTGGGCATCCTTTATATGTGATGGATTGCTTTTCTCTTGCCACTTTCAAAATTCTCAGTCTTTGACATCTAACATTCTGATTAGTAAGTGTCTTAGAGTACATCTATTTGGAGCTATTCTGTCCAGGGTTCACTGCACTTCTTGGATCTGTAATTTTAAGTCTTTTATAAGAGTTGGGATTGTCAGTGATAATTTTCTCCATTGGTTTTTATCCTCCTTTTCCCTTTTCTTCTCCTTCTGGGAACACACAACATGTATATTTGTGCGCTTCATGTTGTTGTTCAATTCCCTGAGTCCCTACTCATACTTTTCCATTCTTTTCCCTATATTTTCTTTTGCTTGTCGAATTTCAGATGTCCCATCCTCCTTTTAAGTAATCCCATCTTCTGCCTCTTGAAATCTAACGTTGTAGGTTTCCATTGTTTTTTTCATCTCTTCTCCTGTGTCTTTCATTCCCATAAGTTCTGTGACCTATTTTTTCAGACTTTCAGTTTCTTCTTTTTGTTCATTCTTTGCCTTCTTTATATCCTCCCTCAATTAATTGATTTGATTTTTGATGAGGTTTTCCATGTCTGTTTGAACATTCTGAATTAGTTGTTTCAACTCCTGTATCTCATTTGAATTGTTGGTTTGTTCCTTTGACTGGGCCATATCTTCAATTTTCCTAGCTCAATTCGTTATTTTTTACTGGTGTCTAAGCATTTAATTTCCTTAATTAGTTTATTCTGGGTATTGTTTTCACTTTTTACCTAGTATTTTCTTGCTGAATGACTTTGTTGTCTATCTGTTCTTTGACATTCAGTTCAGCTTCATCTAGACCTCTAGCTTAGGTTTTATTTAACAGATCAGAAGTTTTCAGTTCTTTCTTTATTGTTTCTTGCCCTGCCTGTATGGTAACTCCCCCCACCCCCACCCTTAGGAGCATTTACTTAGGTATTATAGACCCCAGTCAGATTTTCCCAGACCAAACTCACCTCATCGCAGGAGGAACGAGTAACCTGCATCAGTATTCCCTGAGGGTGAGACCCAGCAGGTTGAAAGAGTTTTCCATGAAGCCTCTAGACTCTGTGTTTTTCTTATCCTGCCCAGTATGTGGCGCTTGTCTGCCTGCAGGTCCCACCAGCATAAGGTGATGTTGTATGTTTAACTTCAGAAGACTCTACCTGCTAGGGGTGTGGTCAAGACAGAGGAGAGGTTTAGGCTGGCTTTTATTGCTACAGTTTTCTTGGGTCTGAATTCCTTGAGGGAGGGATTCACCTGAGGCGGGCCCCACCCCTCTCCTGGGGAAGGCACAGCCTCCAGCCAAGCTTTCAGACCAGCTTAATTCTTCCTGAGAAGCCTTGCAGTTGTATCCAAAGATTAGTCAAGCCATAGAAACACAGCAACAAAAAAGAGAAGGAAAAAAAAAAACAAAACAGCAGGACCCCTGTTCCTTGGTTTGCCAATCAACAGCTTAAATTGGTACATTGCTCTGTATATCTCCAGGTCTTATGTGCCCCCTCCTTTTCTTCAGGGCCCAGACCCTTTCAAGTATTTTGTGCTGTCTGATCTAAAAAAATCTCTGTTTTTTTTTCTTTTTCTGTCAGCCCTGCCCCCTCTGCACTGTGGCAAAACCCAGCAACCTCAGCTTTTACTCGAGGTTCAGCTGAGCTGGGGGCCTATTTTTAGTAGTCAGAATTTGTTAATTAATTCCACATATTGGAGCTTAGTAGAGCTCAGCCCCTTGCTGCTAGTAAAGTCCCTTTCCTTTCCCTTTGGGAAGCAGCCTGTGGGGGAGGGGCACCGGTCGCTGCAGTGTGGGTGACTCATGGTTCTGTGTGGGATCACAGCTGGTCCGGCTT
Source organism: Tamandua tetradactyla (assembly GCF_023851605.1). Lineage (NCBI taxonomy): Eukaryota > Metazoa > Chordata > Mammalia > Pilosa > Myrmecophagidae > Tamandua > Tamandua tetradactyla. The sequence goes on along the minus strand of NC_135327.1, from coordinate 40,224,068 downwards.
GTCCAGACTGGTGTACGCTGTGTGTCACTGGTGTGGCCCCAGCAGTTATTCTGTACTGTTCCTGGCTATTTACTAGCTGCTCTGGAGGACGAACTAAATACCACTCCTCACAAAGCTGTCATCTTGGTTCTTCTCCTAAACTTATCTTTGAAAGACATTTATCACAAAATATATGAGGTGTTGTTTAAAGCATTGCTTACCAGTCCTTCCCCCTCTTTTTTAGGATATCGAGTACATACGATCCCATTACAACATCGAGGACTTCATCTACTTCAGTCACCACCAGCGGGAGGAACATGGGCACTTGCATCACTTCGCCTTGAACCCCATTTTCCGGCACTACACCAAGTTTTTTCTGAAGGAAATCCTTCGTTTAGGCTTTAAGTCCTGTCTTTACTACTCTGTTTACCCACACCTCAGGGAAGGCAAGGTAAAAGATCACTGTGATTCACTTTTCCAGCAAATGAAGTTTCCATGTGCCACTTATATTTCTCCCTCTCTTAATGGATTTTGATTGCAACACAGCTCTGAATTTTTTTTGCATGGGCAGGCAGGAGGAATTGAACCTGGGTCTCCGGCATGGCAGGAGAGAATTCTGCCACTGAGCCACCATCGTACCGCCTGTGGCTGTGAATTTTAATGGCCGTATTGAATTTGGCCCTTTCCTCACACCACAGTAGAAGTCTGGAAGACTTTAAATTTTTGAAACAATCACAATCACTACCAATATAATTAATAGAATAATTTGTTGTCTTATCTATATTGACAAAACAGAGACTGAAAACTATGTAAAAATGCTCTAACAGGCACAAAAATCATATTACTTCTTATAATGCATTAGGGCAATGCCCAAACAATCCTATCATGTTCCTTTGAGCAATGATCACGTTAGTAATGAATCCAAAGAACAAGTCAGCCCTATTTTATAAGATTTGTGTGCTATCATAGCATTCCAAATAAGCACTACAACCCCTCCTTCTCCCATTGAAGTGTTGGATAAATCCTAGTGAAGATATGTAATACTGATGTAGACTTTATAAAATACTTGGTTTTGTATAGTACTTACTACATTTAAATAGAGCACTCCTTTTTAAACACATATGGAATGTATATACATTATGTATATATGCATGCAGAAATAGCAAGCTCCTCATCTCGCTTGCATATCCTGCTTTAGTTTTCATGACAGTTTTCACTACCCAAAACTATATATTTTCAAAAAGGCAAAGTTTAGTCTGTTTATAGTTGTATCCCCAGTGCCTAAAGCTGTTAGAGCTGTGCCTGGTGTATAGGAAGAATTCAGTTAACACACACCCCTCCTTCTCCCCTCCCCCACCCCCACACTCTTAAACACGTCCCTGCAGATTGGCCTCTCATTCACCAATAGCATTGGTCCTCAACTCGATGTCAACTTGAAGGGTGATGGAATTCAGCCACTAGGCTAGGGTGGAATTGGTCCCACCCATCAAATTCCACTCATGACTTAAACTTTCTCATGTACTGCCTAGAGTTTTTTGCAATGTCACATTTCTCCCTCGTTTCCCTAAGTAGGCTAAATATATATTAAAAGGACCTTATTCACTGAACTTAAAAACAGTCTAAAGTATATCTGTACATTACACATACAGTAATTTTTCTGGTGTATCATGTTTAATGAAAGCCTTTGGAGAAGTGCAGGTTGGATGGGGAAGAAAAAAGAAACATGGGAAATTTTTTTTGGTGAGATGTGGAATCTCCTGTAGTGATTATTTTTCCCTGTATCAGTGCAGCATGACAGCAATGTGAATGCCTACATTTGAACTTAATGGAATGCAAAGATACCAGTTCTTCTGCTGGAAAATTCCAGTCCTCACAATTTCCTTTTACTTTGCATTTGGACAAGTGCTAGTTTTGTGACCTTCGGGATGTGATATTGAATTCTTAATTTTTATTTATGATGTGGCCTGGATGTACTAGGTTGGTATAAAGTCCGTTTGCGTCCATAATAAAGACAATATCTTGGACATTTCATTGACTGTTTAGTAGTTACCCCAATGGCATAGAATTAAGCATGTGTTATGAATTCTGCTGTATAAGATACAGAAACACATTTGGAAACACATTCCTCTTAGTCTGCACTTCCTGTTGATGTACATTTATAGGTTTAAACAAGGGTTAGAGGAAAGTACCAAGTAATTTGGGTAAGAATTCCCAAATTCTGTTATAAGTAACCAGATGTTTGCAATGACAATGGGCTTTTGGTTTGCAGTATAAGAATTGTTCCCTCCATACCCCTCTGCCAGGGTATATATTGAGAAATCTCCCAAGAATCAATACTAGGGATCCTGGCTGGGCATTCCTGGGTTCTGTTTCTCATTTTGCAAAATCATGTATGAAGTGCAATAGAGAAGGATTTTAGAAATCCCTTTTAGAAGTTTTAGAAATCCCTGGAGCTATTTTTGGACAGCAAACAAATCATACATAAATCATCTTATTTATTAAACTACGCCTATAGCTAAGTTTTACTTTCTTTACTTGCAGCTTAAATTCAATGAATAGATCAATAGATTGTTAAAAGTTTTGGTTTCACTATTTAACTTTTGAGGTTTAGATAATTATGATACTCTCAAGTTGGTTTCACCCACATCCCTAAGATGTCATAAATGTAACAGAAATATACATCACCGTGCTCAGTTTTTTCTTCCAAGTTTTTAAAAATTTATTTATTAGAAAACAATACAACAAACAAAAACATTAATATATGATCATTCTGTTCTACATATATATCTGCCAAGTTTTAATAGTTGGGAAAATCAATACTTAAAACATTCTCCTAAAACATGACTTATCATAGTTCATTTCAATAAGTATAAATTCTGCTCATCATCTAGTATTAATTGAAATTAATAAAATAATGTGATCCAATGCCCTATACACACAAGCATACACACATACATTTCGGTTTTATCATTTGGCTTTAAAACACTTTGTATCAACCCAGAGTTCTAGCTGAAGTTTCTGTGAGGGACTTTCAAAAACGGGAGGGTTTTTACATCATGTTAAGTTGCCACTCGGTTGACATTTTTATCTTGGTCTTCTTAAAGCAGCTTGTGCCAAACAAGCAAAGGTTAACAGACACAGATAACACAACTTAATGGGGTCAACTCAAGCTGATTCATGATCACTATGGAGAAGAATATCCTCCTGGGGAAAATACTTGTACTGAAAAATCCCATAAACCAAACCACTTGTTTATCTGTCATTCCCACAGAGATAGTAATGTAATTACTCTCGTAATTATCTTCATTAGTGTCAGGCATTATCTGCAATTCATTCCTCTGCTCGAAGAATGTTTGTTTATTTGCTCGGGTGCCCCTCCCACCCACCCCACACCCCCGCCTCTGATATGGCCAAGTTAAGAATTGTGTATTTGTAAAGCCTCATGCCGACATCTGTGCTACAGCACTCTGACATTCTCTCTCCTAAAATATAGATTGCTGTCTTTCAGTTCCAGAATCCCTACGCCCACTCCCTGACATCTGCCCTTCATTACTTGGTTCCCGTGCGGCCACGACGACAGATTGTCTATCCTCTGGAAAAGCTTGGCATCAACGCCCCATCAAAGGAGGTCTCCAAGGACCCGGTGGGTAGCAGGGCGGCAGCAGGCGGGAGGCGTGGTGCCAGCTCCTGCGGCTGGCAGATGGGGCGGCGGCCCCATCTTCACGGGAGCAGGCTGCTCCTTAATTACAGGGAGCCTGGCATTCACACCCTTACAGGCAGCATCCCGGAGGGCTCCACACAGCCCTTTCCCTCGAATTATTTCACTGTGAAACCCAAAACAGCAGCCCCAGGATCCTGCAGGGCAATGCTGCAGGCTGACACCACCAGGACCCCTTCCCATGGCTGCCACATCCTTTGGCAAATGGGCCTACAGACAAGTCCCTTCCTCAAAAGCAGCGTCCCGCTTTCAATGGATGTTTTATTTTCAAGGCAGTAAGGGGTCCAACACCCTTAGGACAAGCCAACAGGAAAATAAAGGTGGCTGAGTTTTGAAATGTTTGGGTCTGGGGTCCTAAGCCGGGTCTGTTCAACTCCTCTGTGGGGCATCCGGGTGATTGACAGGAACATACTGCTCTGGGAGATCAGGGATTCGAGACCTTAAAATGCATGGACCCCATCCCTCTCGTTACCAAAACAGGAAAAGAAACCAAAATAGAGTGTTTTCTTTTGGGATGGGCATGTATATGTACACCTACTCTCAGCCGTTCTCAGTAACTTGACTTGAAAGCATGATTTTGTCCTGTTGCCTTTACATAGGCTTGTCGTGCTTGTATACACTTCCACTTTTATAAGCTAAAAAAAAAAAATCTCAGTGGACTGACATTTGTCCTTTGAGGAAGAGAAAAGAGGAGAGGGGAAAGTTTAAACTCTCCAAGCATTTAGCCAGGACATACTTAGCAGAGCTCAATACGGTGTTCAGATCAGCAAGTGCTGCAGCTGGGTCCAGTTCCCCTTGTAGATGAGGGCACTGAGGAGGGGTCTCCACCAGGATCCAGCTTAAGAGCAGGTCCTTATTTTCACTAAGGCTGCTTTAAGTCCTGACTTTATCATAATATTTCTAAAATAACAAATAAATTCATATTTATTTTCTAATACAACATTAATCTATATTTAAATAGAGATTGAAAACAAATAATTCTTTTTTCCTCCTGACATTGTGGAAAGTGTTAAATGTCTACAAAGTAAGGAGAATCGTATAGAGATGGGCTTCTCAATCTGTCCATGGCAAAGGACCTTTTTTTTTATGTACATTCTGTCACAGACTGCTACTTCTAGAAAAAGTGAATTACTGGAAAAATAAGATTAAGAAGACAAAATTCAAGTCTAATTATTTTATTATTAGATTTAACATATTTAGAATTACTCCATCAAATTGCTACAAAAGCTTCTGAATACTTCTCTCCATCTTTATATTTATAACTTCAGAGACTGGTTAACAGTTCAAGGATGAACACCTGTCCCAGACTCCACCCTGTGTAGCACCCAGCTTCAGTAGTTTCAATTCCTGGTTAATTTTATTTCTTTTTAGCCCTGCTGGCTGTCCCTTCCTCCCTCATTATTTTCAAGCAAACCCCATATATAGATTATTTTATCCACAGATCACCAGTATATTCTTAAGTAGGAGGGTCTTGAGTAGTCTTGCAGCTTAAACTCTGCCCTTTCTGGAATTCAGATGTGCTTAAGCCCTCCTGGGGGACCTCTGGGTGGACCATTTGGGTACATAGCTCCTGGGAATGGAATGAATCCTTCTTGGGGATGAGAGTCAAAACCCACAAGTTTGGTGCCAAGACAGTGTCATGGGATCCAAGGGGGTGGTTATCCTGTATCTGCCATTGAGACTCAGCTTATCCAGGAAGGGCCAGGGTAAAGGGTACAGGGATGTACCTGCTTTACATCTTCCAAACAGGTCATGGGAAGGAGACTGAGACACTATCGTTTTGTAGCCACTGCTGAGCTAGGTGCCAATATGGACAGAACATACAACCCTCCCAGGAGTTAGCTGTAGTACGTGGCCTCCCTGCTTTGGTTCGTGCTCTGGTGGCCCGGGAGCAGACCTGAAGCCAGAGGGGAAGGATACAGCCACTGTCACAAGGATGTCAAGAACACTGTTTTCCTGAACACTCAGGAGATACCTCTTCTGGAAATTTCCGGAGTTGAGGATTGGGGGGTGAGCTGGAGCTCCAGGTGGGAAGAAAGCCAGAGAAAATGTTTTGTTTCATTGCAGATGACCCAAACCTTACTGTCCAGATGGCTATGATTTGAAATCATGGCTGACACTTAAGAATCTTCTCAGGGGTCATCTCCATGTGCTGTCTTGGACCAGAGCCCTGGCTTCTTCCATGGCACAACTGGGGAGAGATTGTTTCAGTCCTAGCCGAGGAAGAATCACCTGATGGATGGGTGGGAAATGATGCTAATATGTGTTGCCTGCTACCTTGTGCTGCTTCATTTATTGTATTGGTGAATTCCCGACTTTTTAAGTACTCCTTTACTGCTATGTCCTGGACTAATTCTTGAGAAGGTTTCCCTAAAGACATCATTAAAAAGACTTAGTAAAAATTTTGGGAAGCCTAAAAATTTGATCAAGGTTAAAATGCTAAAGAATATTATTTAAAAATTGTTTTCCTCTTCATAATATTTTAGATGGCTTTAATGTTTTAGATGATTTGTCTGAGACACGGTGATCCAAAGAGACATTTTTAGGAGGAACTGCTATGCACTCATGTATACATCGTTTTCTTAGTAGAGCAATAGTATTGCAACTGTTGAACTGAGTCAGATTGAGTGGTTGTCCCTACTAACTGGATTTGGTTTTTCCCCTTTAAATTTCTCATCTCTACTTCCATCCAGTTCAGTGAGCTATAGATGGCCTCCTCAGCTGTTCGTCATATCCCCACATTTCTCTTGCCAGCCACTCTTTCTAAGCCTGGACTTTTATCCTATTTCAACCATCTCTGAGTGACTGTCCATTTTTTGCTCTCACCTAGGAAGCCAATCTTCAAGGGAGCAGATCACTCCGGGCATGAGTAATGGGATAGAAAGTGTTTCATCCTGGTGGGTTGCCAATTTGAATCTGGCACAAGCCTGCAGTGATTGAAATCCATCCCTGTGTGACAGGGAAATATGCCCCACCCCCACCCCATGCCCAAGGCCCTGGTGATTTCCGCCTTGTTTGGATGATAGGCACCCCTGCTACATTTCCCCCTTGTTTCCATTAATTGGCAGCCCACCCCCAAATGAATGATTTTCTTTGCACTTAACAGAAATAGGTCTCAAAGACTCAACATACTCTTTCCAGAGTCAACCAATGTAAGTTCATAGCTAAGAGAGAGGGCTTTTCCCTGACCAAGACCACAACCCATGTGGAAGGGACCCGCTTGAATGAGCCATCGTCACCTGTATATTTACATTCTGAGATTTCTTCTGGTGGACATTTTTACTGAATGGATCAACAGAGCCCACTATAATCAGTGAAATACTCAAAATCTGGCTGAATTGATTGAATTCAAATCAATTTAATTACTTACTTCAAGTTGACTTACTTTGGGGGTGGTCCCGAGTGTGAGCCTGTCTTCTTTCTATCCTGTCCCCATGCAGGGCTTCAGAGATGACCATGTCACTGTCCCCACCCTTCAGGAGCTTAAATATTAACATGGGTCTTATTAAACCAGGGTCTGCACTGGTCACCCAGAGAGGGAGAGCCCAGGCTTAGAAAAATATCCATGTAAGAGTGTATCCTTTTCTGCAGAATTCCTTGGGAGGGAAAGTATTTGTCTGAGGCACCCCATTTCTGTTTCAAGACCAGGATTTTAAATAATTATTCATCATATTAACCCCCAGAAAATCTGCTTTGAACTTAAAAAGCTTCTACACCCTGGTTGAATATGAATATTAGTAGATTCTCCACATTGTCTACTTTAAATTAATTTAGTTCTTCAATTTGGTTTATAATAGCCATGGAATTATAGTATGAACTCACTTCTCTCTCTCTTTTCCGCTCCAGTTTTTTTTTTTTGGTACCAAATCTACCCGTCATCTTTCCCGAGGAATCATACTTTTCAGAGTAATCAACACCTGCGTTTTTTTTTTTTTTTTTATGACTATTATTAGTGATGCTCTACTTAAATCTCGACACATGCATTCTTTGGAGGCCTCCACTTGTATTCTGTGCATTTGGTTACTCCACATTTTCCCTTTGTCCTTCTACAAAGAAAAATGATGGCTTATTTAAACCCCCCTTCTTCGAGCTAAGTGCTGCCCGCTTTTTCCTGGTATGTGATCTCTTAGGAAGATGTCACTCACTGGCATTCAGTTACCCTTTGAATTGCCCCTTTTCATCTCGGCTGTTCTTCTCCAGTCCAGCTATAATTACCATCTGATGGACTGTTACTGGATACTGTTTCACTTGTACATCTGCTGCCCTAGGAAATTGCATTATTCTCCCAGCACCTGCTAGATTTTCCCCAGCTTAATTGTTTCCCAACCCCTTCCTTAAACTTCATCACTTTGCCCAGGGTTGAGACTTCCCTTGATTTTGCTTGTGGTTGTTCTTGTACATGTTTTAAAACCACCTCTTTAACTCTTCTTAATAGAGGTTTCTAAAAAGACAGGCCCATATTTTTCAGCATTGATATTAATGATTGATATTAATATGACCCTGGTAGTATTTTCTTGAAATGAAATTAACCTGCATAAATGACAGCTATGTAAATGTTTGCTTTTTCAAGCCACTTCTCAGTCATTTCCTACATGTTTTATGCTACCTATGGAAAATTCATTTTCTTCTATTCGTGATAAACTGTCTTTTCTGATATTCTTAGAATAGTTTACATGTATTTTTCACGAGCACCCCCCACCCTTTTAACAAGTTCTGTGGTCATTTCTTTCCAGTGTTCTGAATGCTCTAGTTTAGTATCACACATGATATAGATGGTACATCAGAACAACTTATAAATCAGTGGTTAAGCTAATTGCTTTCATAATTCCTTCCTCTTAGGGAGGTTAAAAAGCAACAACACAACTACTACTACCACTGCTACTAATGTATACAGGGCTCTTCGTAAAGACCTTCCATGGATTATCCCATGTAATCCTCACATTAGCATGCATGAATTTGTCAATATTTGCTGCCGTCATCAACTTCAGTGTACCCATGAAAACAGGCTGGGGTGGTTGGGAGATAAATGACGTGCAAAGGCTAAGCCATTGGCGTATTCAGGCAGTTGGATGCCAGAACTTGTACCCTCAACAACTCTTGTGTGTACTTTCTCAACAAAAAAAGCAAGAGTACTGATATCATGACTCATTATAGGAAATGTGAATCACTGAAAAGGAAGATGGCTTGACATCAATATTTTTGCTTTTCCTTGATTTTTGGCACTAGCTACTTAATCAAAAGATGACCCATAAATAGTTGGTTCTCTCCCAATGGAGTTTGGATGTTCCTTGTGGCAGGATCACTCACTCTTGGGTTTGGTGCAATAACGTCTTGACCTTGGCTGGGCCCGGATGGGCAGGAGCAGGCGGATGGTACAGGTTGTTGTGTCAGGGTCAGCCCCTAGACACCTGTGGTCCAGGCTGTCTGCAGTTCTCTGTTGCTTCAGCTCATTGTTAACAAACCTTGCAGTTGCTGCAACTGGAAAAGGTGAAAAAATTTTTTGATACCGTATATCAGTTACATTTTAAGTTTCTTGAGACCCAGTCTCATGTTGTGTGGCTTCAGTGTTTTCAGAAAGTGCTTAAGTAAATGCCCATTGAATGAGGGATGCCAAGTTTACTGGTGGGAGGAGGGGAGAATGTGATCGACAAGCCCTCAACATTATTTAGAAATTAGGCTGGGAGAAGTAAAGTGAGGCCTTTAGGGTATGATAAATCAAGAAATTGGGAAAAGTAAAGTTACTTAACATCTCAGTATTGTCACAAATCAATCCTACATCTCATCCCATTTTCTAGAATAGATATTGTAAAACAATCTCTCCATCCTTCCTCTCTTTTATAACTTGATTGAGATATAAAGCATTTACCATATAATTCACCCATATCAAGTACATAATTCAGTGGTGTTTAGTATATTCACAGAGTTGTATAACCATCACTAAATCTAATTTTAGAACATTTTTGTCATCCAAGGAAAACACTTCGTATTCATTAGCAGTTACTCACCATCTCTCACCCCTTCTCATGCCCCCAGTATTCAGAAACCCTGGATCTACTTTCTGTCTCTACGAATTGTCCTTTTTTAGTAAAGTTGCATTTCATACTAATGGAATCACATAATATATGGCCTTTTGTGATTGGCTTCCTTCACTTGGCGTAATGTTTTCATGTTTATCCACATTTTAGTGTATATTTACTCCATGCCTTTTGATGGCTGAATAATATTGCATCATATGGATGCACTGCATTTTGTCTATCCATTCATCAGTTGATGGACATTTGCGCTGTTTCCACCTCTTGCTTTTATGAATGATGTTGCTCTTATGAATGATGCCATCTACAAGTTTTTGTAAGAATATATATTTTCATTTTCTCTTAGAATTGGAATATAAAAAGAATAGAATTGCTGGTTATAGGGTAGTTCTATGTTTGACACTTTAAGAAAGTGCCAGACTCTTTTCCTCCATGGCTGCACTGATTTACCTCCTCTCCCTGTCTCTTAGATAAGATCCAGCATTCCTAGTAAATGAAAAAGTGCTGGTCAACTCAAGTCCACTGCTAGGCAGCATGCCCAATTGTCCCTTCTACCTCAGGAGTACAGCTTAGCCCTACCCTGAGAGTTCTAGGCTCATATCTGACAGTATCCATTAATAAAAGCTAAACTTCAGCTCTTTGGAAAGCAGAGATTTTTCTAAAATAAAATCTGCTTTTATCTCCCCTGCTTCTCCCCTCCCTCTCCCTATCTGACCCATCAACCTCCTGTGGTCCAGCACGTACCATGTGAAAACAAGGGCAGCAAAAAAATCTACCGTCCAAACCATGGGAGTAAAATGGAGTACTTTTTAAAGCAACCAGCATGTCCTTTGTTTCAGCCCATCTTCAGCAATGCTTTTGCTCTTAAGAGGAGGAAAAAAAAATAATAATCCTGAGGCTTTCCTAAATTCTGATCGGGTTCTTGCCACAAACCAGTAGGAGTTTTGAAAAAATGCATTGTGTTCCCTGCAGAGCCAGGGTAATGAATCCACGGAGGCCCAGAAGTGCCTCTGGATGCATCAGCTGCCTTCTGTGGAGCCCTGGAAGGCCAGCCGGGGAGGCTCCCGGGCAGACCTGAGCTCCCTGGGCAGAACTGGCCTTCGCAGCTAAGTGACTTCTTCAGAATCTGCCTTCAGGGAGGGAAGGAAAGGCAGTGCCAAGCTGAGGCTTTGCTTTGTGTATTTTATAGTAGCTGGGGATATAAAACGACAAAGGGAACAATTAGTGCTATAGATGCTGAAAAGGAAAGTTACATCTTTTTCCCTGTCTTGATTAAAAAAATCTTTACAAAAGCAGTCCATATTTGTGGTAGAAATTTTAGGAAAGAAAAACAGAAAGAAGAAAATTTTAGGAGAGAAAAACAGAAAGAAGGAAATTTTGGTATTTAAAATAACATTTGGTATTTTAAATTCTAGATTATTTTCTGTGAGCAAAAATACATATGTAACTAAATACAGAGTCCTGGTATACATTGTGTTTTGAAACATGCATTTTTCCCTTAATATGTTTTATAACTATCTTTACATGTGATTCCATATTCTGAGATATCATTTTAATGGCTGTGCAGTAATACGGTGACTAAGAATTCCTAATCCTCAGTGTGCACTCTCTGTATGCCAGGTCCTGTGTTCATTACATTCTCATTTAAATCTCACAGAAGTCTGCTCATCATTTTCTCCATTTTGCACTCGGGGAAGCTGAGGTTCGGTGAGGTTCGGTAGTATAAATGGACCATTAAGCAAGCAGGACTTGTGGGGAATAATCATGAAGCCACTTGGTTTCTGTCTCCCATTGCCCCTATAAGTAGGCTGAAAGGGACTGAGTTTCCCCTGCACTGGATGGAAAGTGGAGCAGCCTTGTAACATTTCTGATCATTTTTAGGTCATTAAAGCTGTGTGGGTCACTTTAAATCATAGAACGTGATCTTAATTCTGGAAAATGTAGAATCTTTTTTAATGGAATAATCAAAATTCAATTTTCATTCAAAGGCTTGATGTCCCCCTCCCCCTGCTGAAGCAAGCAGCATGTGGGAAACCTGCAGCTGGGAAAGGAGGGCCCCAGGCTGGCTTCTCTCTAACTGACCATTTTCCCCACTTAGGTAGCTTCTTATTATTCTCTGACTTCCATGTTTTTTTTTTGTTTTGTTTTGTTTTTTTTGCCTGTTAGCCGCTTCTTATTATTTAGCCTCTATTTCTGATCCTCCTGAAATTGGGTAGGGAGGAGCAGGTGGGGAGAAGAAAAGCTTGTACCCGACTGATACTGTCGTAAGAAGGCTCTGTGTTCTGTTGACTGGACTCCTCTCTGCTACCCCATCCCACCCCACCTTCATGCCTGGCATGTTTGTGGAGTTTCCATCAGGACCTCTCCCCTGTACTACCATAGTGCAGGTGAAGCACACCTCCAAATTTGGAAGCCTCATTCCTCTTTTCTCTCCAGGTGACCCTCTAGGGAAAGACCCACCATGAAAACTGAAGTCTATGTGACTCCGATTTGCTCCAGGAGAAAGAATCATGCAGCCTTTACTCCAACAGATTCTGGGAGAGCAGGGTTCCTTCCCTTGGGTTCATCGACTGCTGCCAGCCTGCCCATCATGCCCTTTAGATTTCTCAGGCAGAAATTCCACACACCAGTCCATCTCATCCACTAAATGTAGAGGACCCATATGAAGCTCTCTCAGGGCTGCTAAAGCCCCTTTCTTGAGACTAGAGGTGGAAGAGCAGGCACCTCCCACCTCTCCTTCTTAGTGGTGAGATGACCTGGGACTCTGAGCACATCAAGAGTTCTCCCTGAAAACATTTCCAGAAAAACCCATTCCCCCAGCCCTTCTGTATCTTCCTTGTGAAATAGGGGTTTAAATAACATTTGGCCAGGGCTTGCCCACCCATTTTGATATTTCTACAAGGGGAGCTACTGTGGAATGTAGCCTCAGACTGAGGATGGGACAATAATTTACTCCATGCTATTTGGCTCTGGGACAGGAACAGATTCACCATTGCTCTTTGTTTAACTAATTCTCTAACACTGATCATTTAATTTCCCCCTCCAATTTTTGACCCTACAAACTGTACTACTTTGTCTATTCTTCTAATCTGTGAGCACAGTTGTGATGATTTCCTTTGACTAAATTCCTAGAAACGGTAGTGGTAGGACACAGATAAAGCTAATATTTTTAAATTGAAAAGCATAAAGTATTAGATTTGAAAATGAAAACTTGTGCTTCTTGACTTTAAAAAGATCATTTCTATTTTCAATTATGTCACTTTATCTAAGTAAGCTGTCAACTTACAATAAAAAACCCTCTTTTGTATTGTCAGATATAGATTTTTTTAAGATATATGGTCAGGTGTGCAAAATGGTAATGCTCTTCTGTTTTTCTCTAACTCAACTGAATCTCTGCTTTGTGCCTCCATTCTTCCTGATGGGATAAAAATTAATCTCCATCAAGTCCAGGTAAATTTAACCATGTGATGTGTAAACTGAGTCTATTATTCTTTTGTTTTTGGGCGTGTGGAAGGCATCTAAGGTCTCAGGAGCTCATGGAAGGTCAGGCCATGATGGGTTGAAAAGGGAAGCTGTCTGGCACATGGGTAGTACCTGTCACCACTAGCTTGTCCTCAGGCATGGTCCTCCATTCATAGGGCATCCACACCCCCACTCAGCCCTTGCTGCTTTCTGCAGGGGCTTTCTCTCTTCCCAGCCCTGAGTACTCTTTGTATCAGCCAGCTTGCACTCATTCCTTCCTCTCCCCCCACTCCTGTACTGCTTTGTGTTTTGGGAATCTCCTAATTCAGCCCTATCTCCTTTCTTGTCCTGGCCATCTCCACACTGCCCTCCTCAAGACAAGGAGGCCTGGGCAGTGTCCAGGAGGCCCAGAGTCCTCTACTTTCAGATTCTCCAAAGCCTTGCAGGCACCTTGCCCCCTTCCTTCCATGTTCAGGGCCTTAACCAGAGAGAAGAGAGGCCCCCAATGGCAATTATCTCTCTTGCCTTCCCTGCAGCTTTCTTCCTTCTCCTCATCTTTTGAATGCATGACTCTGCTCTCATCATATGTTCTTCTGAAATCTGTCATTAGATGCAGCCACTCTGACTTTTGGCACTCAGAAGCCAGGCTTTTGAGACTCAAAAACTTTTCTGCAACTTATTAATTTCTTTGAAATGAAAAAGCCAAGGAGTGGCTCACTTGTTCTCTCCTGATGGCCTCCTGAAGGATAACAAATGACCATGCATCAAGAGGGACTCAATGTTCCGTGACAGTGATAACAGTTATTCACATGGGCTGCAAACCTAGAAGGCCCCTCGGGGACCATGGAACTAAGTCAATTAAGTCAATGGACTTTTAGGTCTTTTCATGGAAACTTTTAGAGTCCTATCCTATTCATCAATTCTAATTTAAAGAATAGGTTGAACTTTCTTAAAAGATTTGAAGGACCAGAAAAAATAACCAAGAGATGTTTCACATTCAAATTAAGCTCAGATAGACTCAAAGTCTTCCACAATTTACACATCTTCATAAACCATTCTGGGTTTTGTTATTTACATTATTTATGCACTCATCAAATCTGAAAGGGAAATGGCATCTGTGTTCATCAGAGGCAAAGGATTAAATAGGTCTTGGAAACAAAAGTACCTTCTTATATCAGGAATGGCCTTCCCAGTCAGGGCTGTCCCATGTTGACTTGGCAGAGGAAACTAGGCTTTCCCTCCTTCCTTATGTTGACCTTGTTAGAGAAACAGCATGAAGCCCTCAATCCACAGTTCTCAAACTGCTGCTGTTCTTGGGGTGGGGGGGTGGGAGAGCTGAAACACTTTAAGTATAAACCTTTAAGTATAAACCTTACCCTTAAGATCATTATACTGAGACAAAATTACTGATGTTATGGTCTCCATAGTAACCAAATAAGCAAGAAGAAAACTAAAAGGATGATTTAAAAACAAGAAAACATAAACTAAATAAGATAGAGAAATCATATGGGCCCCATAAAATTTTCTTTATTGCTGCTTATTTGAGATATCAAACATGACTCAGTTATGGGATAAGCGGGCATGAGTCATAGAGTTGGTTGAAACCTAAGGTAATAAAAATAAATTGCATACTATACCATCGCTCCTACTTCTTACGCTGTTCAATCATACCCCAGGTTTTGTTTGTTTGTGTTTAAATATAATTCAGTGCATTGAAGTTGTTGCCATGGTATTCATTATGATGATGGTTTTTATGGTAGTTCTGTATTGAACCAAAAGGAGTCATGCTTCCAAGGAGCCAGTCTCTGGGTAGTACTTTCTGGTCACCATAGTGAAGCTCCCCTGGCAGAGCCACCCCTGTTCTCACCACCATTCATCGACCCCCAGAATGGCACATCTATGGGACCTGAGTTCATAATTAATTGTAAAAAGAAATTGAACCAGGTATTATCTGTCACAGGTTGCAACTGAGCAGGTCACAATTGCAGGTTCTTTGAGAGTGTCTCGTGGAATATATGATAAGAAAAATGACTCTGACTTGTTTGCTGGACAGTGTCACTCCCTGCACACCAGGTCTTTGGTCACTGTGTTGGTGGGACCATGACTAGTGTTCCCCAGGCCATGACATTTCTACCAGCTCACCATTCCCAGTGTGTCATGAAGAGATAGACACACGCCCAAGTCCAACTCACCCCAAGGAAAAAGTGAATGTGAGAAGCTGAAGGAAATTGGGAGACTGAGCTTACCTCCCACACCAGGTGCCCTGCCCCGACCTTACTCTTGGACCTTTTTCCCATCGTCTTCTCAGTGGAGGCCTCTGACTTGACTCCTGGAGGCACCTGACTTGACTCCTGGAGGCACCTTTCTACAGTCTCCCACCACCACTGGTTTGCTGTCAAGGAGGCTGCCGGGTATCCCAGAGCCCTCCATCCACTCAGGGCAGCCATGCCAAGAGCTGCTGTCTCCTGAAGCATGAAGAAAGAATTGGGAAGTGACCTGACTTCTCTCTCCCAATTAGCCTGGCCCCATCACCCTTGGCAAAGATGGAGATAGATTAGCAAGTCTGGTGCACAGAGTGACTCCAACTGCTGCCTCAGGATGACAGGAAGATGGCAGACAGGGGCAACAGCCCTAGCACCCAGAACCCAAAGGAATATCCAGGCCTGAGGAGGCAAAAGCTCATAAACATCTTTCTCCCCCTCTTTCTCTTTCCTTTCCTCCCCTACTCTCTGTCTCTGTCTCACAAACATACACACTTTCTCCTCTCTCCCCGCCCCCCACATACACTCTCTCTCCCAACCACTTTCTCCCCCTTTCACACCACTCTCTTCCTTTCCCTCTCACCCTCCTCCGCATCTCTCAATTGTACCATCCCATAATGGCCCAGGAGAAGAGCTGACCTTCCTAGCAGTTCCACACATAATCAACTCCCATTTGCAGTGGGTGTCATTAGCCTGGTTCTGGAGTCTGTAACCTCCCCAGTCTGCCCACACCCTCTGCCTGCACTGGCTCTGCACTTCTACATGGCCCAATCACTGTCCCAGGCATCCCACAGTGTGCCCATAGCACTATATACAGCTTGACTAGGGTGGGCCTCATATGTACAAGGGGACCAAGGGGACAGGGGGACCTCTGCCTTCTTCCACCTACCCTGGAGGTATACAGTGTATCTCCCACACCCTGCACCTGTGCGGACATAACCCTCAGCCCTGTCCTGCATTTGCCTCATTGGTTAATAACTCGGCATGGGAGGCTGTTAGGTTGTCATTCATTCAGCCAGTACTTAATGTGTGCAACCTACATGCAGGGGCTGGTCTTGGCCCTGGGGGCGCAGCAGTGAAAAGTGCTAGCAGTCTAGCAGGGGGACATAGCCAGTAGACAAACAGGTATGCACAGCATCAAGAGGTGGTGAGTCCAGAAGAAAGCCCAGGGAAGAGACAGAAGAAGACAGGTGTCAGAGCTGATCCACTCTGGGCCACCCCTTGTGCCCCTGTGAGGGCCGCCCTGCACCTGGGCTCTTGTACCAGCCAGATACAGCAGCAAATACTTTGGACCTCTCTCTTCATAACTATTTTAAAATAATTTCATGCAAGAAGCCCATCAGATGCAATTAAAACATTTCCATTTATGTTCTTAAGTCAAACTCTCCCTTTGATTAATTAATTAATTTATTTATTTATTTATTGGGGGGTGCATGGTCTGGGAATCCATCCCTTTCTTTTTAACCTTCCACAGTCTGCAAAGTATAACTAGAAAGTGTATGGTTGTAACTCCTCCTGAAACTAAGATTTCTATAAAACAGACAGTGGACTCAGACAAGAGTTCAGAATGTGAGGCATCCAAATGATTGGAAAATGTTAAATACTTTACCTAATTGGCAGTTGGTTTCCTATGAATTCCACGGGAGGACATTGTGTCTGTTTAAGAGATGGACAAAGTAACAGCTATTTTGAAGGTTTTACTTAACAGATGTATAGAATATAGAAATCTATGTATTATTAAATAATTCTTTTTAATATGCTCAAGACTAAGCAATTTGTAACCTGTTTAGGTTTCTTACCATCTGGGCGCATTCTGTCACCCATCTGTTTCATGTAATTATGTAATTATCAATATAAGGAAATAATAGATGATATAATTAACAAGAAAAACCGATCCACACTGAAGAGTAAAAATGACATGCATCTGTTGAATTGCTTTTTGTTTCTCTGCCTTTATTGTTAACTTTTTTCCTTTTCATTTCACAGTTGCATTCAAGGCTGTAGGGTTGGGGTGTACCCTTGAGGAGAGTTGTTTCTATCATGCTCCCCTGCTCAGGAGCAGCATCTACCATGCTCTCTCTCTCTCACATACACAAGTGTGCGCATGCACATATCCAGAAGTGCACAATTACTCAGGTATCATGGGTGCCTTCACAGCCAAGAAAGCATTGGACAAGGCCTACTTAGCATTATTTATTGATTCTCTACCTCTTGGAGATTCCAAAATGTGATATAACAGCCAAAACTTTGGGAAGTATTTAAATGGATTAGTGGCAGATTGAAGGACAGGGTGAATGTGTGGCCCTTTCGTAGCATATTGGGTAGAGGTACCACTTTAGAAAATTCCCCTACTTGGCGCTTTTGTTTAAACATCAAGGCTCAAGAAATACCTATTACTTTGCTAATATTTCAGTAACCCCAGTGGATTGGGTTAACTTCCAAATAGCCCCAGTAAAGTCAGCCCTGTTGGAATAGTTCCTCTGTGTGATGGAGGGCTGATTGGGACATGGGTGGACCTTGAGAGACTTCTTCACCTGGGCAGGCGTGGAAGGAGAGCCACCACTTACTACTCTATTTTCTCTAGGCTGGGATCTCTGTGTGAGGGAACCAGCAGACAGAAACCACGTGAGCGCTCCTGGAGGGGCCTCAGACTGTTACTCTCCATCCCTAGGATACCTCCACTCCCAACTCTATGCCTTTCTGGTGTTCCCTACCTCAGTTTTCCAAAGGATGGATGCTCACCCCAACAAACAACCAAGGGAGCTGTTCTTGCAGGCGGTGGTCAGGAGCTTAGGATTTCAGTCCAAAGGCACCCAAAGAGGAGGAGGAAACTCCTAACATCTTTAGAGGATAGTCAGCATTAGACTTGAAGGCATGGACTCTGCCTACTTACTTCCACTGATTCAAAATTGATAGCCTGAAACAGGCTGGGGCAGGGCTCATAGCTGGGCTCCTGGCATATTTTGCAGATGATCTTCCTCTCCTCCCACAGGAATGCCATTTTCCAGGGTGCCCTCACCTGCTTCCTCTTTAAGGTGTGGGGTTGGGGGGTAGGGAAGCACAGATGGGGAGTACTTGGGGAAGAAAATCCACATGTTGCAGGCCCATAGAACTCTAGAGGCTTTTTAAGCAATAGCTCTCACCAAGAAATTAAACCTTGCTTCCAAACTGAGATCAAACTTTCAGATTTCTTCACTTCTACCTAGAAATATATTTTTAAACAGTGTTTCTCACTAACCATAGGGCTTACTGTTTTTCCTCTTGCCAGGTGATAATTCTGCATGTTGTGATCACATTGTTTTAAAAATTCATTCTCAACATAGCCTGATCCCACCGTCTCGGGCCAAGCTCTGCCTGCTGGTTAATCTCTTACAGATGGAGGCTTGAACCAAGGACAATCACCTTTATTTTTTCATGTCTCTCAAGAAATAACTAGTCTAGCCCTGGTTTCTCTCTGTTCCTTTGTTATTCTTTGATAACTTCTCTATAACCCAATAACCATCCCCCCATCTACCTGTGTTTTGAATTGTTATTTTCATGTTCTTTTCTCTTAAAGCAATTGCATACCCATGGAACAAGCACATATGAGAAAATTACTAAGCACACTGTGGGGAGAACATTTTAGAGGAGGAAATAATAGGGACAAATGTGGCTAACTCACTCTATGGATTTTGTTGGTTGTTTCCTTAATCTAAAATTAAAATTATTTAATTGCAATCATAACCTACTAATGCATTAAGGATTTTAAAAAGGAAACATGCCATTTGATTCCTAAAGAAACTTTCTTTTACTGTTAGTAGTTTTGAAAAGGTTTTAGTGATTTTTTTTCAAGAGAAGTTTCTGTTTATATTTTTGAATATTTCTTTAACAATAAAGTATGGAATGATTATTCTTCAAGAGAAAATTATTTTAAAAGAACTATTTACATAAATATACTCAAAAAATTTTTTTAAATCCTCTCATTCTGTACTGAACCATTTTAAAAACCGTTAAGGCGTGGACTAAATGGTTTTCATTTAACCCTCAAAAGTGGCATTAATTTTTCAAGTGGTAACTGTTGCTTAAGATGCTATTGTGCTCGAGTGATAAATGTTTAATGATTTGATAGTACATGCCTGGCTGCAAATCCATTATTTATTGCACCTTCTCTTGCCTGGTAAAGGTGATGATTTTATAGCCTCAGCAGTCATGCAAACACATTTATACCAGACTGATGGTGGATCATAAATTTCCTTACTGTAAATGTCAGTGGGTTTCATGTGTTGCTGCCATTACATCTTGTTTGGACGCCGAATGCTACACAGTTATGGGAGGCGCCAGATGGTGTCATTAACAAGAACGCTGGGACTGTTTACCACTGACGTGCATGTGCGAAATTAAAAGTACGGTGACCTATCTTTGCACCAAAGCTTGATGTCAATGGTGTACAGGTGTTAGTAACAGTACAATATGTTTGGCAGTTCCCTTCCAGCCCACTTAAGGGGATTTTTAGTTTTTTTGCGTGTTTTCGTTTGTTGTTGTTTTGAACGTAGCTGGTACTTGAAAATATACAGAATGAGAAAAAGGGAAAAATTTGCTTGATTTTGCATTTGGAGTCTCAGACACCCTGAGGACCACAGCAGACATCACCCAGGGGGAGCCCCCACCAGCAGCAAACTTCCCTTCCCATCCTTCATATAGCTAGGCCATTTGTGCTAATTAATTATAGCAGTACTGTTGCTTCTGCTTTTGTTTTTTTGTCTTCTTTATTTCTCCCATAACTTCAGGTATCTTAAATATATATTTTAAAATACTGTTTGGGAAATGTTTCTGCTGAGAGCATGGGATTAATGCTGTTTTTTGAAAAAACTGCTGTTGAAATCATTAGGAGTTGAGGCAAAAAAGTGGAAATCCTCTGTACTGATTCCTTTCATGCAATGTTCTCTTCTTTACCTAAGAATTTGCTATATTTTTCCCTGAAATATCTGTGAAATCTCTGAATTACTGAAATTAGCTGCACATGTTTTATTAAAATTTATCTCTCCTTTTGTTAAGCAGCGGCCACTCCTATTTATTGTTGCTGAGCTTCCTTCCTATTGAGGTTTCTGCTTAACGTGCTACCAACCTCTCTTTTCATATCAATTTAAAAAGAAGCTAAATTTGTTTTATTCTTCCCTCCAAGTCCTTTACTTGAATCAAGAGGCTATTCCATTTATTCTTAAATTCCTTTGAACTTTGGTTTCAGCCTTAGAAAGCTCCATAGGAATTTTCAGAAAGATTTATTCTTTCAAAACAATCATTGTGTATTGCTTTTGCAAAAGCCAGCAGACCTTTTGGTGTGTAGAATTTTAAAGAGAATACAAATGCTTGTTTGCATTGAGATGAAAGGGATATGCTTAATGTCTTCAGACTAAATCAGAGGTACAATTGGATGTCAACAGAAATAATGAGCCTAATTGAAAGACTGAAAGTGTGCAGAAAGATGTGCATTAGAAGTAAAAATGTCTAGCCATGCGAGTTAGCTTGATAGCCATGTAAATGTGTTATTAAAATATCCATGAGCAAAAATGAAGAAATGATGGGGAGACAGCAAGATTGAAAAGTGGTATCTGTGGGACAGTCACTCATGTGGACAAAAGTTCTTAGAAAAATGAGTTCTTTTTTCCCATTGCTGTCATTTTCCCGGTGAATGAACCAGATGCTTAAACCACAGTCAAACAGCCAACTTTCCTGACTGAGCACACTGCTTATTCGCAGAGGAATAGAAAGTTCTAGAGATTTACTAAGTAATGTTGGCCTGATGGAAGGTGGCATCAGAGATGCATTTGGTGAGCAGTTCCCCCCACCCCAAGGTTTCTCACCTGATCCCTGCTACTTCTCCACATATCCCCTTCTGTGTCTGCTTCCCACATTACTCATGTAGGACCAGTCTGCCTTCTCCTTTCCAAAATTTGCTCTCAGGTTCCATTTGTACAAACCTGTCTGTATTTGAAGGGATGTGTCATCTTCTGGATCTTTTGCTGGCTTTTCCTCTCACCAAGAAAATTCTCTCCCTCATCCACCTAGGAAGCTTGCTTTAGTCCTTCCAAATACAACTCAGCTGTCACTTTCTCCAAGAAGCATTCCCTGCTGTCCTGGACCAGCCAGACCTCAACGGACTCCTCAGCTGTCCGACTGAGTCAAGAATTTCCCAGCTGAACACAGCTTAAACTACTGGCCCACATAATCATGAGCTAAATGCATGCTTATTCTTTTAGTCCACAAAATATTGGCCTGTTTTGTTACAAAGTAATGGCTACCTGATACACTGCACTTATCACAACGCCCTGCATTTTATTTGTCTACATATCTGTCTCCTGACCTAATGAGAATTTCTTGAACACACGGACGATGCCTCATTTACACCCCAGCACCTAGGCCAGTGCATAGCACCTGGAAGATGCTCAGTATGTTAGTTGAATTGAAATCATTGAATTCAGCTCTATGCCAAAGTTTTGATTGTAGAATTTCAGGCATCCGAATACTGAATAGGGTATTCCAGTGCTCTCAGAATCATCGCACAAATTCAGCTCCTGTTTCTACAAACTAGTTAGACTGGCCTTGTTGCTAGAATATTGGTTTCATCCAAACTTTTTTTTTTTTCCAGAATTGCTTCTCTAGCTAGAAAAATGACCCTGTGGCATAGTAATTCTTTGCTGTATTTTTGTAAACTGCTTCTATAAGAATAAGCCTATGGCTAAATAACAACTGTTCATGTATCCCTTATATACCATATTTCTTTCTGATATGGAGTAAAAAGAAAATGGTGGCCTGAAGTCCTCTTTCCTTTAAGCGAATAGGGTTCAGACAGGTGATACCCCACACATTCTTCATAAACCTTCCTCTATAATTTTTTAGTAAGGGAGAACAAACAACAATACAACTTCCTTTGTTAAAAAAAAAAAATCTCAAGAGGTTAAATTTATCACTGACCAAGCAGTATATTTCTCTAGTTTCTTACCTAATTATCAAGACATTTGCAGTCAAATTTTAAATTATTAATGTCTGTATATATGTACTTTATGTTTAGTATATGGGGGACAATTTTTGTCCTCAGATGCCTGAATGAAAATATCATCATTTCAGACGGGCATTAATTTACAACCAGGAAGAACACCTTCCGTAAATATTGAATATGAGTGTTTCCAAAACCTCAGAGCCACACCCTCATTCTGTTTCTTTACAAGTGGTTCTTTCCTGGGAACATAGAAGTTCAGAATGATCAGGCAGTGAGATGTTAAGTAAATGGAATTTTCAAAGAGATACATGTATAGCATAGTAGTAATTTGTGCTTTTAGAACCAAGTTGGTCAGATCATTGATTCTGTAGACCTTTTTCCTGCCGTGGATTTGCCTCATTCCTGCCTTTCCCTGGGTACTCACCCCAGAGAAGTAATTTCTCTAGTTTGTGACTGACTTTGTATCTCAGATAATACCTGGAGTGCCGGTAGCTGAAATGTAACAGACAAGATTTGGTTCATATGTTGCAGAAGCTCAGAGGACATTTTTAAACACTGGACACTCCTGGAGGTGGGAAGGAAGAGGGATGAAACATTTGGGGTTATCATGGTACACGCTGTTGGGCTCTGTATCAGGGTTTCATAATTGTCAGCGTCTCTGAAAAGCCAGCAGTGGATCTTCCTTGCCAACATTCATGTATTGTACAAAGGAGATATTTTAAATTATCAAACAAGCTTCTTGTTCAAGGCTGCTAGTTAACTGAAAATAAGTGTAGCAAATCTAAGATGCCATCAATTGTAAGATGTACCCCTATTTTGTGTTTTATTACTGAGAAAAAAATGCAACCAATTAAACTGTGACCCGATGTCTTAATGAGAGTCCCCAACAGCTTATAAATCAGTCCCATTGGTCTTACAGCTTTGAAATTTCTTTCATCTATTCAAAGAGAGGAGGCAATTTATTTTCCCTTCAATTGCATTGTTTGCTGTGTGATGGAAAAAAAAACTTTTACATGTATCTCAGTCACCAAATAGAATACAATTCCATCTGCTTGTGGGTATCTATCATCCTTTATTAGCTCCCGTAAAGCATTCAGTTGTTGCATTGCAAGAAAATAAGGAATTACAGTCATTCCGCAAGAACTAATATTTGCTTCCCTAATATCACATTTGCACCCTGCTGCTCAGTTTCTGGCCCTTTATGGGTAACATGCTAAGTGTTCATTTCAGTGCCGAATCATGCTGCCATCTTTTTGATGCCATTGTCAGCAGCAGTTAAATTCAGCACGTATTGTACACACAATGCACATAACTCTCTTCAAGTGATGACAAGACGAGTGGCCAGTACTAAACCACCATGTCCTCACTGTTGTCTGTCTGACCCCGACTGTGAAAATGCCATGACCATAAGGCTGATGTTAGACATGTTAATGTGGGGAAAAGTGCACCCCAGAATTGAAGAAATCCAGTAAGGTTACTAAACCCAACTTCCAAAACTCTTTTTTCTAATAAAAATATGTAAGAACGGTCTGAGGTGAATGTCATAGGGTGGTGATAATTTTATCTTTTCTTAAATGTGCAAGATAATGATAGTAGCCAGATGGAAATATTAGTGTAGGAGGGATTGGGACAGTTGGTGTTGATAAAGGACATATGAGAAAAATGCAAGTTAAAGATATGTACACATTAAATTATAGAGATTTAAGGAACAAAGACCACTAAGTTCCACCCTCCCCTCCCCCAATATCCATTCCTCTCTTTGGTCTTAGCAGTAGGTCCTCAATTTTATTCACGACAGCAAAGCACCCAATGAAGAGAATATGTTTCCCAGCTTCCCTTGTATCTGATATAGCAATGTGGCCACATTTTGGTCATTGAACTGGAAGCACCAGTTGTTGGAATGAGAATTCTGGGAAGGATGTTTAAAAGGCACAGAATGACCTGGAAGGATGGCCATTTTTACCTTTTCCTTCTCCTCCTTCCTACTGCCTGGAGTGAGGATATGATGTCTGGATATCCAGCAGCCATCCTGGGCCATCCTTGAGGATGGAAGCCTTGAATTAAGATGGGGGCTTGGACAGGTAGAATAAAGCCTGGTTTTTGATGAATTTATGGCACTGCCTCAGCAACCCTGTACTGCATATCTCCATATTTCTTTTGCATAAGAGAAATTATTTTCCGTCTGTCATGGTTAGGGACAGGTGTCAACTTGGCCAAGTTGTGGTACCTGTTCATCTGATTGGGCAAGCGCTGGCTTGTCTGTTGCAATGAGGACATTTCATAGGATTAGGTCATGATCACGTCAGCTACATCCACAGCTGATTCCATTTGTAATCAGCCAAAGGGGAGTGTCTTCTGCAATTAGTGATGCTAAATCCAATCATGGGAAGCCTTTTAAGGAGGACTCAGAGGAGACAGGTTGCATTCCTGCTTTGGCTGGTGAGCCTCTCCTGTGGAGTTCATCCAGGCCATCCATTGGAGTCATCGGCTTTGGAGCCTGCCCTGTGGATTTTGGACT
This sequence comes from Tamandua tetradactyla, assembly GCF_023851605.1. NCBI lineage: Eukaryota > Metazoa > Chordata > Mammalia > Pilosa > Myrmecophagidae > Tamandua > Tamandua tetradactyla. The sequence continues at coordinate 40,199,122 of NC_135327.1, read as the reverse complement.
CTGCCTTCCTACGGTCATGTGAGACACTTTCATAAATTTTATATTTGCAAGTGTTCCCTGTTGATTCTGTTTCTCTAGAGAACCCTAACTAATACATCTTGGTACCAGGAGTGGTTCTTAAGGAACAGAATCTTAAAAATGGGTTTTTATGAATGGTTTTCTACTCTGACTGGGCTCAGAGACACTAAGGACTCTGATTCCCATAATCAGAATGACACTCCCAATCCATAGAGTGAGTTGGCAAAGGAGATAGTCAAAATATCATCATTCGATTCTCCTAATGCTTCGCTTGTACGAAGCCAGACTCTGGGGGATAATGTTTTTGACACCTTTACAGAGTTTTGTAGAAATAAGAGTTATAGAGATGTTGGTTGGTTGTTGTTAGATACACTGTCTACATTAAAGGGTGAAAGGGATGGGCTTAAGGCTTCAAACAAGAAGCTTAAGTGCCGTCTGAAAGATGTAGAGGTTTCTATGAGTATCCTGAAGGAAAATTTTATTTCCTGTAGCCGTAGACTTGAGATCTCTGAAAATCAGACTCAGAATCTTATTGTTAGAGTAGCAACTTTACAACGTAAACTGAAATCTCAGTCTTGCATGGTGTCTGCCGTTAAAGTGAGGGCATTGATTGGAAAGGAGTGGGGCCCTGAAAAATGGGATGGTGACATATGGATTGATAATGATGTTGGGGGTGAGGCTGAAACCCTAGACCATGCTGAGCCTTCTTTAGATAACCCTGTAATAGTCTGCCCTGAGGACATAGCCGCCCCACCTCCAGCCTGCCTTGAGGAATTGGCCACCCAACCTCCTCCTGAAGGGATTAGCCCTAGAGTTATTAATCCTGTTTCACCAGATGAAACTGCAAATGAAAGCCCTGAAGCAAATGGCTTGGAAGATATTTCTAATTCTTTTCATGACCCACCCCCACCACCCCTCATTTCTTCTAGACCTATAACTAGACTAAAGTCCCAACAGGCCCCTAAAGGTGAGGTACAAAGTATCACACATGAGGAGGTACGTTATACTCCAAAAGAACTGTGTGAGTTTTCCAATTTATATAGACAGAAATCAGGGGAATATGTGTGGCAATGGATTTTAAGAGTGTGGGATAATGGTGGGAGGAATATAAGGCTGGATCAGGCTGAATTTATTGATATGGGCCCACTAAGCAGAGATTCTGCATCAATGTTATAGCTCGAGCAGTTAGAAAAGGTGTTAACAGCTTGTTTGGGTGGTTGGTTGAAACATGGATCAAAAGGTGGCCAACATTACCTGAGGTTGAAATGCCAGAACTGCCCTGGTATAATGTAGATGAGGGGATCCAGAGGCTTAGAGAGATTGGGATGTTAGAGTGGATTTATCATGCAAAGCCTGCTCTTACACCCCAGGAATGTCCAGAGGATGCACCTTTTACCAGAACAGTGAGAAATAAATTTGTGAGACTAGCACCATCATCCCTCAAGAGCTCTGTGGTTGCACTTCTCTGTAGGTCAGATATTACTGTAGGAACTGCTGTCACTGAGCTGGAATCCTTAAACACAATGGGGATGACAGGATCCCGAGTTGGCAGAAGCCAGGTGGCAGCACTTAATCACCAAAGACAGGGTAGACACGGCTATTATAATAGACAACAAACTCAAAGGAGGCATCAAAATTATATGACACACAGAGATTTGTGGCATTGGCTAGTAAATCATGGGGTGCCTAGAAATACAATAAAAGGGCAGCCTACTAAATTCTTGTTGGAGCTGTATAAACAAAAGAGTTCTAGGTCAAGGGAACAGAAGTCTAACCTGAATTACAAAAACACAGAGTCACGGCCCCTTAACCAATTTCCAGACTTGAAACAGTTTACAGACCCTGAGCCCCTTGAATGAAGGGGAGGCCAGGTCCCTATGGGGGAGAAACCTGTTACACGCCACAAATTTATACTGTTAACCTTCCTCTAAGTCTTCCCCAAGGAGACCGACGGCCTTTTACCAGGGTAACTGTGCATTGGGGAAAAGGAAATGATCAGATATTTCGGGGATTATTAAACACTGGTTCAGAAGTGGCATTAATTCCAGGGGACCCAAAACGTCACTCTGGACCACCAGTCAGAGTGGGGGCTTATGGAGGCCAGGTGATCAATGGAGTTTTAGCTCAGGTCCGTCTCACAGTGGGTCCAGTGGGCCCCCGGACCCATCCTGTAGTTATTTCCCCAGTTCCAGAATGTATAATTGGCATAGACATACTGAGCAACTGGCAGAATCCCCACGTTGGTTCTCTAACTCGTGTAGTGAGGGCTATTATGGTGGGAAAGGCCAAGTGGAAGCCACTAGAACTGCCCCTACCAAGCAAAATAGTAAATCAAAAGCAATACTGTATTCCTGGAGGGATTGCACAGATTGCTGCCACTCTTAAGGACTTGAAAGATGCAGGGGTGGTGATTCCCACCACATCCCCATTCAACTCCCCTATTTGGCCTGTGCAGAAAACAGATGGGTCTTGGAGAATGACAGTGGATTATCGTAAACTCAACCAGGTGGTAACTCCAATTGCAGCTGCTGTTCCAGATGTAGTATCATTGCTTGAGCAAATCAGTACATCCCCTGGTACCTGGTATGCAGCTATTGATCTGGCAAATGCTTTTTTCTCAATAGCTATTAGTAAGGACCACCAGAAACAGTTTGCTTTCAGCTGGCAAGGTCAGCAATATACTTTCACTGTCCTACCTCAGGGGTATATCAACTCTCCAGCCCTATGTCATAATCTTGTTCGCAGAGACCTTGATCGTTTCTGCCTCCCACAAGACATCACACTGGTCCATTATATTGATGATATCATGTTGATTGGACCTAGTGAGCAAGAAGTAGCAACTACTCTAGATTTACTGGTAAGGCATTTGCGTGTCAGAGGATGGGAGATAAATCCAACAAAAATACAGGGGCCTTCCACCTCAGTAAAATTTCTAGGTGTCCAGTGGTGTGGGGCATGTCGAGATATCCCTTCTAAGGTGAAGGATAAATTGCTGCATCTGGCCCCTCCCACAACCAAAAAAGAGGCACAACGCCTAGTGGGTCTTTTTGGATTTTGGCGACAACATATTCCTCATTTGGGTGTGCTACTCCGGCCCATTTATCGAGTGACCAGAAAAGCTGCTAATTTTGAGTGGGGACCTGAACAAGAGGAGGCTCTGCGACAGGTCCAGGCTGCTGTGCAAGCTGCTCTGCCACTTGGGTCATATGATCCAGCAGATCCAATGGTGCTGGAAGTGTCAGTGGCAAATAGAGATGCTGTCTGGAGCCTTTGGCAGGCCCCTGTAGGAGAATCACACGCAGACCCTTAGGATTTTGGAGCAAAGCCTTACCATCTGCTGCAGATAACTACTCTCCTTTTGAGAAACAGCTTTTGGCCTGCTACTGGGCCTTAGTAGAGACTGAACGCTTAACCATGGGCCACCAAGTTACCATGAGACCTGAGTTGCCTATCATGAGTTGGGTGTTGTCTGATCCACCAAGCCATAAAGTTGGGCGTGCACAGCAGCACTCTGTTGTAAAGTGGAAATGGTATATACGAGATAGAGCCAGAGCAGGTCCTGAAGGCACAAGTAAGTTACATGAAGAAGTGGCACAAATGCCCATGGTTTCCACTCCTGCTGCCACATTACCTTCTCTTTCCCAGACCAGAGCTATGGCCTCTTGGGGTGTTCCTTACAGTGAATTGACTGAGGAAGAGAAAACTCGGGCCTGGTTTACAGATGGTTCAGCACGATATTCAGGTACCACCCGAAAGTGGACAGCTGCAGCATTACAACCCTTTTCTGGGGTGTCCTTGAAGGACAGTGGTGAGGGGAAATCCTCCCAGTGGGCAGAACTTCGAGCAGTGCATCTGGTTGTTCATTTTGCTTGGAAGGAAAACTGGCCAGAGGTGCGTTTGTATACTGACTCATGGGCTGTTGCTAATGGTTTGGCTGGATGGTCAGGGACTTGGAAAGACCATAATTGGAAAATTGGTGACAAAGAGGTCTGGGGAAGAAGTATGTGGATAGACCTTTCTGAGTGGGCTAAAAACATGAAGATATTTGTGTCCCATGTGAATGCACACCAAAGGGTGACTTCAGCAGAGGAAGATTTTAATAATCAAGTGGATAAGATGATCCGTTCTATGGATACCAGTCAACCTTTTTCCCCAGCAACTCCTGTTATTGCCCAATGGGCTCATGAACAAAGTGGTCATGGTGGTAGGGATGGAGGTTATGCATGGGCTCAGCAACATGGACTTCCACTCACCAAGGCTGACCTGGCTACAGCCACTGCTGAGTGCCCAATCTGCCAGCAGCAGAGACCCACACTCGGCCCCCGATATGGCACCATTCCCCAAGGTGACCAGCCAGCTACATGGTGGCAGGTTGATTACATTGGACCACTCCCTTCATGGAAGGGGCAGCGATTTGTTCTAACTGGAATAGACACATACTCTGGATATGGGTTTGCTTTCCCTGCACGCAATGCTTCTGCCAAAACTACTATCCATGGGCTTACAGAATGCCTTATCCATCGTCATGGTATTCCACATAGCATTGCTTCGGATCAAGGAACACACTTCACAGCAAATGAAGTGCGGGAATGGGCACATGCTCATGGAATTCTCTGGTCTTACCATGTTCCCCATCATCCAGAAGCTGCTGGATTGATAGAACGGTGGAATGGCCTTTTGAAAACTCAATTACGGTGCCAACTAGGTGGCAAAAACTTGAAAGGCTGGGGTAATGTTCTCCAGGAAGCTGTGTATGCTCTGAATCAGCGTCCACTGTATGGTGCTGTTTCTCCCATAGCCAGGATCCATGGGTCCAGGAACCAAGGGGTGGAAATGGGTGTGGTGCCACTCACTATTACTCCTAGTGATCCACTGGGAAAATTTTTGCTTCCTGTCCCTGCTACCCTGAGTTCTGCTGGTCTACAGGTTTTAGTTCCAAAACGGGGTGTGCTTTCTCCAGGAGAAACAACAGTGATACCACTGAACTGGAAGTTAAGATTGCCACCTGGCCACTTTGGGCTACTTATGCCTCTGGATCAACACACCGAGAAGGGGATTACATTATTGTCTGGGGTAATTGACCCTGACTATCAGAAGGAAGTAGGACTGCAACTACATAATGGAGGTAAAGAAGAGTTTTCTTGGAATATAGGAGATCCCCTGGGGCGTCTATTAGTACTACCATACCCTGTGATTAAAATCAATGGAAAACTGCAACAACACAATCCAGGCAGGACCACTAATGGCTCTGAGACTTCAGGAATGAAGGTTTGGGTCACCCCACCAGGCAAAGAACCACGGCCAGCTGAAGTGCTTGCTGAGGGGAAAGGGAACATGGAATGGGTAGTGGAAGAAGGTAGTGATAAATATGAACTTCGACCACGTGATCAGTTACAGAAACGAGGACTGTAATGCTGTTTTGTTTGTGTTATACTATTTAAGTTGTAAGATATCAAGTTTAAGAATGAATGTTGCCCAAGGATTTGCACACTATTCTGGAGAGATTTAATGTGTTTCCAGTTATATGCAGGGCAGTTGAGTATTGTCAGGTAAAAGAAAAAATGTGTGCTTGTTTTCATTTGGAAATTAAGTATGGTCTAAGGTGATATATATATATATGTATATATATATATATATATATGTGCCAAGTTGACAAGGGGTGGACTGTCATGGTTAGGGACAGGTGTCAACTTGGCCAAGTTGTGGTACCTGTTCATCTGATTGGGCAAGCGCTGGCCTGTCTGTTGCAATGAGGACATTTCATAGGATTGGGTCATGATCACGTCAGCTACATCCACAGCTGATTCCATTTGTAATCAGCCAAAGGGGAGTGTCTTTTGCAATTAGTGATGCTAAATCCAATCATGGGAAGCCTTTTAAGGAGGACTCAGAGGAGACAGGTTGCATTCCTGCTTTGGCTGGTGAGCCTCTCCTGTGGAGTTCATCCAGGCCATCCATTGGAGTCATCAGCTTCACAGCCTGCCTTGTGGATTTTGGACTCTGCATTCCTACGGTCACATGAGACACTTTCATAAATTTTATATTTGCAAGTGTTCCCTGTTGATTCTGTTTCTCTAGAGAACCCTAACTAATACACCATCCTATTGAAGCTACTGACTATTGAATGCAGCCAAACCCAACTCAGACTAACACAGGACCCGTTTTGCTTCAATAAGATTCAGTCTATGTGGGAGAACACCACAAGATTCTATTAAGCTCCCACTGATTTCCTGGAATGATGAGAGGAACATTATAGTTCCTTAAAGAGATAATTCTTTATGGATAACATTACCAATAATTTTATTTTATTATTATTATTATTATTATTATTATTTGCATTGGCAGACTCTGGGAATCAAACCCCGGTTTCCGGCATGGCAGGCGAGAATTCTGCCACAGAGCCACCGTTGCATCACCCAGCATTCTTACTAATTTTGAGAGGCAAAATAAGTGCTTCATTCACTCTGCAAACACCTAATGAGTACCTAGACTTATACAATGGCAGGAACACAGTAGTGGGAAGGTCATGTAATTACCACAACTCAATTTTTGCTTCTAGGTTGCACAATTTGAGTCTACTTTTTCCAGTTTTAAGCTGGAAAGTCTCCTCAAGTCATTGTTACTTTTAGCAGGTACCATAGGCAGAACAGTTTGCATCTCTCTGAGGTGCCAGAGTTAAAAAAAAAAAATGTCAAGGACATCCCCTCCATCAACCAGGAGGAAAGTTAAGAGCATCTTTCATAAAAAAAAAAAAAAAAGACCCACAAACCCATGATCTTCTTGGCAGACTATCTAGATCTGCTTGGGCAGTGGTGTTGGCATCTGCATTTGCTCCCTTTTAAAATAACTGTTTAATTTTAGTAGAAAGGCATTTTGATATTATACTTAGTAATTATGGAAGTGATTTTCAATAGGTTGGTTCTTTTTTAAGTGTCTGCCTTCCCATTCTTTATCTGGTAAATATTACAGTGCCTTAGCCCAAAGAAGCCAGTTTGTGAACTTTGCCACTGATATTCAGAGCACTATCAATCTGCCATCAGTGGTTTTAATCATATTGGGAAAATAGAGGTTTTCTTAAAGGGAAAAGACAGAATTGAAAGGCATAAGAAAAAAATTACATTTAGAAAGTAAAAGTACATGCTTATTAAGGATCTTAGAAATTTTTTACTCCTAAAGAGTTTGAAGCACCCTTTGAAGTCTTTGGAAGCTTTTCTGTAAGAAAGAAAAGAAATATTTATATATACACACACATGGGTGTAGAGCTGAAAATTGAGCTCATTGTTTTGCCCTTTTAAAACATGTTTTTCAAAGATTTGCCTTTCATATGGCAGATGGGAGAGAACGTGTAATTTTACCTTATGTAACATCTTTGCCTGAAAAGCTCAAAGTATTTGTAGACATTTTTTTAATGAATAGTTCCCATGTTTGCCTCTTGAGAAAGGCAGAAGTTTGTGTAATTTTCTTCCATTTTTACACCTAAGGAAACTGATATTTAAGGAAAAGAGGCTCAGGATTTCAACCAATAGTAGAATTAAGAAAACAAGTCCAAACTTTGCCACTGGGCCAATGGTGCCCAGTCTCATATGATATCTGAGATTGACAGTAGGCTCCACAAGGTCAGGTGCCAGTAGAAAGAATTCACCATAGACATTGTCCTGTTCCATTCTAATGTGAATCTCACATTTATTTTTTAGGATTATTTGTATTTATACAAATACAATACAATATACAAATACAAATACAAATGTACTTGCTGATTTACTCACCCATTTGTAGTTTTAGTAACTTTCGATTTTGGATCTATCTCAATAATGCTTTTGTAGTCAGTCTAACTCATTCTAAGTGGAGAAGAGAAACCAAACCAGATGTCGGAACACAGAACTCATGTGTATATATGTCACATAAAATTATATATTCATGGCGGTGCAATGGTAGTTCAATGGTAGAATTCTTGACAGCCATGCAGGAGACCTGGGTTTGATTCCCGACCCATGCACTGCCCACCCCCCCAAAAAAAAATTCAACAAAATGGTGCTAGTAATAATGGGATAGTCACATGGAAAAAGTATAAAAGTGACCCCCCCCATGCAGCATAAAAAAAAAGATTATATTTTCACCAATTCTTCTTTTTAACATTTTTTATTATGAAAATATATATACAAAAAAGGAATAATTTCAAGGTACATTGTGACAAATAGTTATAGAACAGATTTCAGAGTTTGGTTTGGGTTACAGTTCCACAATTTCAGGTTTTTCCTTCTAGTTGCTCTAAGACACTGGAGACGAAAAGAAATATCAGTATAATGATTCAGCAGTCATACTCATTTGTTAAATACTATGTTCCCTGTTATAACTCCTCCCTCCCCTTTGATCCTTTTCCCAATCTTTAGAGGTATTTGGGCTCTGCCGATTCTAACTTTTTCCTTTTGGAAAGGGGTGTCAATAATATGGGCTAGGGAATGGAACTAGTTGTGTTTTGGGAGAGGTTGACTCCTCTGGGTTTCAGGACTTATCTGGCCTAGAAACCCATCTGAGGGTTTAGGTCCTTGGAAAGTAATCTTAGTACGTGGAACTTGTGTAGAATTTCAGATACAGTGCTAGGTGTTCTTTAGGGTTAACAAGAATGGTTTTGATTGGGAGTTGGCGAACTGTGGTAATTAGCAATAAAAACTTGCTAATAAAAACTTGTAATAAAAACTTGCATTAACAGTAGCCTCCAGAGTAGCTTCTTGACTCCATTTGAACTCTCTTAGCCACTAATACCTTATTTTGTTACATTTCTTTTCTCCCTTTGGTCAGGAAGGCATTGTTGTCCCCACAGTGCAAGGGCCAGGCTCATCCCTGAGAGTAATGTCCCACATTGCCAAGGAGACTTTCGCCTCTGATTGCCATATTCCATGTAGAGGAGAAGGTAATGATTTTACTTGCAGAGCTGGGCTTAGAGAGAGAGAGAGACCACATTTGAGCAACAGAAGAGGTTTTCTGGAAGTAACACTTAGGCACAACTATAGGTAGGCACAACTATAGGTAGGCACTATATAAATAAGCTTCATAAGAGCAAGCCTCAAGATCAAGGGTTTGGCGTATTGACTTGAGAATCCCTGATATTTGAGACAGTATCAGGGTTTTCCCCAGTGGTAAAGCTTAATAGCTTCATATTTTTTCTCCCGTCTCTTAAGGGAGTTTGCTAGTACTTTTTTGGGGTTTTTTTTTTGGCATGGGCAGGCACTGGGAATTGAACCTGGGTCTCCAGCATGGCGGGCAAGAACTCTTCCTGCTAAGTCACCGTGGCCCATCTGGCCAATACACTTTAATTAGCTGCTTAACTTTCTCTGGGATGTATCCAGGTATTACCTTAAGCTATAGAGAATTACAACCCCTCATTCCAATTCTGGGCTCCATGTGTTTCAGTTGTTTAAATGAACTATCCAGGCAGGTTAAGTTAGATTGCATGCTATCAAAAATTTAGGCTTGGGACAAAATAAACGTCTCTTCCTTTGTCTCATTGGGTAGGTGAAATTCTAAAATACAGACACTCTCATCCTTTACCCTGTATTCTGATTTATCTTAGTCCCAACCAAATCAGCTTTGTTCTTATCTCTAACTAAAGCCTGATCTCTTTTTTGGTTTCTTTAACAGTTGTATGTAGCAATGCTGATTTTCAGAGCTGCAGAATTCCAATATTTTCACCAATTCTTTAATGCCTATTTCAAGCTAACAAACATATGCATAAAACTCTAAGCCACAAAGTAAAGTTCTTTCAATAAATATATGCAAATCATGGTATAAACTCAACTAAGCATGTATATCAACATCGTTTTTACTTAGACAAATTTAATCCTAAGTAGTTCTACTTATATATAAATCATTCCATTTATATTTCCATTATAGTTATTCTATCAACTATAGGTAGACTTAGCTTCTCCACTACATAAATAAGCTTCATAAGAGCAAGCCTCAAGATCAAGGGTTTGGCCTATTGACTTGAGAATCCCTGATATTTGAGATTTAGCTGGTTCAATGGAAAAGAACCAGCTAAAATAATTTTGAATCAGTAGAAATTCTGACAATACCCTTTAAAGAAGCAATGCAAAATTAAAGAATATATACTTTCACCATTTATTAAATGTCAAAAAATATATGGTAGGAATTGTTCAGATAAAACAAACTAAACGCAAAAAAAGCAAAGTCATAGTATCTGAACTCAGGGAGCTAACAGTCTAGTTGGAGGGCAGCAACCAAACCAAATAAATGAATAAAAACAACCCAAAATTACTCCAATGTTTCAGTGACTCATAGGTACAGTCTTCCACTTCAGAAGTTCATAGAAAATTACAGAAAAGTTGGTTAAAACTTTATTTGCTCATCTATTTCCCTATTTTGTCATCTCAACTCTTCTTCCCTCTCATCCTACATTTACTGTTTGTTTCCCTCCAAATCCTCCATTCTCCATCCCTCCCACCACTCCACCATCCCATCCACCCCTAAACTCAGCTCTAGAGTTTTCTACCAGGACAATACCATGCTATCATTCTTTCCTTTGATATGTTTGCATTTTGACTCATTATGAGAGTCAACATCAATTTTAAAAGACTATTTCTTTTAGGCTTAAAAGGTCAGCGTGTACATCATGATACACGGTTGATTCCTTCTTTCAGGGGTACGTATGGATCTCTACATTTAAAATCATCTCCTCGTCTAAAATGCTAATGTTGATTCATTAGAAAAATAGAATCAGAAATGTCTTGCAAAGATAGAGGTGAGAATCGGACTTTCCATCTGTATGGTTACTGATCTAGGATTTAGGTAAATAGCTTACAAAGTCTCTTCTGTTTTATCTTTGAAATAATTTATTGTTACAAGGCACATTTAACATTTATCTATAAAATATAAGTTCATAGGTAGAGCTTTTATTTTTACTATGAACAAAACCAGATCCCAAACAGGATTTCCATGCATGGGACATTTTTGGTTGACATTCAGACCAAGAAAAGGAAAAGCTGGCTTTCATTGTTCCTGATCCCTGGACTCAACTCTTGATGCCCAGAGGCCAATTTGCCTATTTAGTGTTAGAAAGGTGATTTCTGAGGCCTAGCAGCTGGTGGTGTTAAAGCTACTGTGTGGGGAGACGAAAGCCATTCTGTTCTGTTCCTGGGCTGCCTTTGTATCATTGCTACAGGAACTGTTTCATATATGGGGTATAATTCTTTACCAGGGAATTTGGTTACTGCCCAGGGTTCAATGTTAGGATACATTTCTGAATAGCAGAAGGGAGTATCTGAACTTACCGCCTTCATGGAAGGAATCTTGGGTTCTGACCCCCTTTAAGATGCTTACATTTTTAAGTCTGTTCCTTAGACTTGTGATTGGGTGCCATTGTTTCAACATATATGCTTTCTACCTGCCTTACTTCACACCACCAAACCCAAGGCTGGTCAGAGTGAATTTGCTATTGGCCTGCTTGCTGTAGAATGTGATCATGTGCACCAGTACAGACTAGTTTTCTCGCAGCATTCCTCATTGACCTGTGCTGGGAAGTTCTCACAGAGCAAAGCAGAGCTTTCTTTTATTTGAAGAACATGTGTTTTTTCACCCAATGGGAGTATTCATTAGTTTCATTTAGAAAGTATATCAATTTAGGAAGCTTTCAGTTGCACATAAAGGAAAGAAGCAGATTTAAAGAATCAAGGAAATGCGGTGTGCTACAGCATTCTTCTCAGGTCTTCCTCCCTCCCTGTGTCTCTGCCCTTTGCTGTATGACTTTGAGGTTCCTCCCAGAAGGGGTGAGTTTGTTTCCATGCCTCATGGATGATGAACTTGGCCACATGTTTTGCTTTGGCCAATATTATGGGCCAAGTTTTAAGAAGTATTGCTTATTTGCACCCACCCCTCTTGCACTTTTCCCATTGCTATGAGAAGAGCATAACCCCCAATTAGCCTTCCAGGCCAAAAAAGATGAGAGAGCTGTGAGACAGATCTGGAATCTGCAGCTTAGAGCCAGATCCAGCAGACTCTAGCCAGTGTACTTCCAGCTGACCTGGAGTTGCATGAGCAAGAAACGATTATCGTTTTAAGCCCATGAATTCTGGAGTGGTTTGTTATGTCACCTATCATGGCAGTAAATGACTGATGTTTATCGCTCATATAGCTGAGCAGTCCAGAAGTAGCATGAGCATTAGGTGAGATTCAAATGTAATCCTGCTCTATTTTTCTGTTGTTCTCCTGGGGCTTCATTCCAGAATGGTTTCCCTCTTGTTGGCACAGTGACTGTAGCTATTTTGCATCTACACCCCAGAAGGCCAAAAGGCTTCTGTACTCCATGCATCATAACAAAAGTCCTGGCTTAACTCTGATTCAGCCAACTTAGATCACATATCAATTCTGGGCCAATCACTTTGCCATCAGCCACTGGACTCCCAACTCCTAGTATCTCAAAATGTTAAGAAAATGAGAAATAGGCTTGAACTACTAGATTGGAAATCTCTGGCTTTGAAGATGAATTATTCTGATAGAATGATAATTTAAGTAAGTGGGGTATGTCAGTAGGGATATCATTCCATTGACTTCGAGCTCCGTAATTGCCAGTTTAGGGGTACAGACCCAGTTGCATTTTCCTCAAGTCCCTCTTTCTCTTTGTATTTTTTTCCAGTTAAGTTATGCCTTGAACCACACAAACAGAAAACTAACATTGGAACCTAAAATAACTGTCAATGCCAAGATTGTTGTGGTGGGTGCATCCAATGTCGGAATTTCCTTTCTGGAAACATTGGTATTTTGGTGAGTTGTTTACCTTTATGTTTTTATTTTAAAAGGAGCTCTTCCCACACCTAAAGAGGGCCCCTTGAAAGAACAAACCCAAGTTGTTCACCACCTTGCCTATGTGAATTAATGAATCAATGGAATATTCTAGACCAGGGATTTGCAAACTCCAGTCCCTGAGCCAATCTAGCTTGCCACATGCTTTTGTAAAGAAAGTTTCATTGGATCAAAGCCACACATTGATTTATGGCTGTTTTCACATTATCACAGCAGAATGAGTAGCTGCAACAGAGACTGTAAGTGAAATATGCACTGTCTGACACTTTCCAGGAAAAAAAATTTGTCAGCCCCTATTTTTCCCCTTTCTTGCCAAATCATAAGAATTGCCTGAAGTATTTGCTAAAGCTGTAGATTTATCAGGCTCTGTATCAGATGTACAGAATCATGAAGTCCAGGGGAAGGGGCCCTAACTTATATTTTAACAGGTGCTCTATATAATCAGTGCTTTGGAAACGAGTTTTTCACTTTATGCATCATAAATAGACTTTCAGAAAAGGCAGAATGGGTTAGAATTTTTTTTTCAACCTTCCAACTCCCACATTTTGGGTGCCAGGAAACAGGGCAAACCCTGCAGTGAAGACCAAGGTTTGAGCAGCTCTCCTGGTGCTGGTTTCCTTTTGTCATCAAGGCACTAAACTGCATTTCCTTTCTGAGCCCATCTTCCCAGTAGATGATTCCAAAGGATTCCCAGCTTCCCCAGACTCTCTCTCAGCTGCTCATGGAATTTCAGCACTACTTTAACAGAAAGAGCCCAAATATATAGTTGAGAACTTGGGTTCATGGCCCAGCATCACCACTAACCTGACAGGGAATCTTGGGTGTGTTGCCTAACTCCTTTTAGATTCAGTTTCCTCATTTATTTTCTTTCTAATTCTCATGGATTTTGAAAAGACCTTGTCCTTTAGGGATCACAGATCTTGGAGTTAGAAGAGCCCAGTTCTTTTGAATGTTTGGCACAGGGTCACATGAGAAACTTTAGCTACCATTCAGAAATATAAGTTCTAAAATGTTAGTGGGGGACAGGAAAGCAGAGCATGACAGTGACTCCATGGGAGTCCTTGCTGACCCAGGAAAAGTGTGGGGATAGAAGAGGATGGAGGAAATGCCTCTAGAAAGGTACTTGTGCCTAGTCAACATATGGACACAGAGCTAATCTAAAATGGCTATTTTCCTCCTTTGATATCACATTAATCAGATATAGAAAAGAGCTGATTTTTTTCACTCTCTGGCCGATTTGTTCAGTTATCAGAAGCATAACTTTAGTTAACCAGAAAGACAGAGAATGTCGTTATTGAAGTCAGAGAGCCCATGTTCTTCAAATCTTGTGGTCAGTTTACAGTAAGCAATATTGCATTGGAAAATGAAACAAGAAGCACCTAGGATTGCTTATTTTTCTGTGCATGCCACACTGTAATTTGAGTGTTTTACTTGTTCTGATGGGTCTGAGATTTGTAAGCAGCAAGTTTTATGCAACCTGTTTTGGATGGTGACTCATGGGGTGGAGTTGTGAAGCCTAGTTGAGTTCTCATAAGCCTGTCTTAAATCTTAGTTTAACTCTACACTTAGTCATTATATTTATTTAAAATGATTGCATTAAGATACATATATGTAATTTTCTTATTTCTGGAATCAACTTGCTTAGATTTAATAAAGACAAGTATAAATTTTGATATAAGTACATGGCTGATTAAATTCCCCCATCAGACAGACCTTAGAACATTGTAAAGTCCTCATAATTCTCTATCATAGTTACACAGATTGTGTTCACTAAAAATAGACTGGTATCAGTTTGCTGACCTCTAATCTTTGAAAGGAAATTGTTTCCTCCTTGTTTTCCCTAATTATTTTAAATTAGCAATCACCATAGTAACACACTGCATATTTTACTTTACCACAGTACCTGCCATTTCAATGAAATTTTATAAATGATTTGAGCTCGAAGCAATTAATAAAATATAATTTTCATCAAACACAGACCACCAAGGAGACTTCCATTCACATTTTGGAGGCAAGATGTAGAAATAAGCACCCGTCCTTATGCTCTCCTGCTGCGTTATCACACTCAGCAGGAGCCCCAGAGTTCCTGGAACATCATTTGAGGTTCAGCGCAGTAACTTCTTTTTCCAGAAAGTCTGGTAATCCTCTAATCCTGTGACTTTCAGATGCAATTCTAGTTCTTATATGTTTTACAGGCAAAAAAGAAAATCCCAAAGCACATTTGGTTATCTCTACAAAGGATCCCCAAAGCATTCCTTACTAATTCTTTCCCCATGTCACATCCTTCTTGCCCCAAGTGCTAAGTGCTACTGGGGGAGGTCAGGTGAGATGCCAGAGGCTTTGGCACTGTAATGAAAGCTCCCTGTGGGTAGGGAATTTTGAGGGTGGGGTGGTGTGATTTTGATTTTTACAGCAGTGCTACCTCTGGTCCTATGCTGCTCCTTGCACGTAGTCCATCTGCACAAAAGCATCTCTCCTCTGGAGTTGTCAGGCTGTGAGTCAACCCTGTATCTTCTCATCCTTACAAGGAAAGTACGGCCTCTGGACCTACGAATGCCCAGTGACATGTGGGGACATACACCAGCACCCCAGCCTTTTACTTCTCTTCTAACTCTCCCACCCTCCTGGTCCCAGCAAATCCTGCAGAGTTGGAGTGAGGAGTGGGTAGCCCTGTTCTTGGAGCTTCTGCAATCTCTATCAACTCTTCTGGAGCCTCTGGCTGGATGGGGGTTGAGGGCAGAGATGCAGGCAGTTGGGGGCAGGGATGGAGGTAAGGTGAAGCTGTGCTAGGATCAACCTGCTCCTACTTCCTCACCCCCCAGTCTTTGTCATTTGTCTTCCTTGTTGAAGCAACTCCGAGGGGAGCCAAGGAGGGGACATGTTCTTACCGTGACTCCACACTCTCAGCCCACGTGGGCTCTGACCAGTCTGGGCCACAGCAATGTCCTGCCTTCTTCTCTATCACCTGCCCTGCCATGTGAACTTTGCAGGAAGAATCAGAAGCAGAACAGAGGAAGGCCAACAAGGCAGGGTGGAGGAGGTGGTTCTTGGAGGAAGGAAACTCCTGATCTTTCTACAGTGTGAAGGGCAATGAATTGGAGGAGAAAGGGCAGCTCTTAAGGCATTTTACCATGAATTATGCATGTATTTTATGATACCCAAGAAATTCAAGTGATGGTCTTGAATTTTTTTTTAAATTATAGTGATCATGATTGATGGGTCATCTGGATGTCCTAGTTCGTTGGGATTGAAAGTACTTGATTTGGGCAGTATACCTGTTATATGTACATTGTCCAACTCAGAACTAATATTAATAGAAAAATCTCTTTCCTTCAAACAAAGCTTAAAGGTCACTTTGTGTACCAAGTCTAGCCCTGCTGAACTCCACAAATAAAATACTTCAAATATTCCAGCCTTTCCATAAAGATACTCCAAATTCCTTTGAAGAAGTAATGGAAACACTAATTCAAAAATAGGGCAGGATCCAAGTCTCTGACCTTAGCTTATATTGTACATCCTTGTTACTCAAAGTGGAGGCCATGGACCAGCAGCATCGGCACCACCTGGGAGCTTGTTGAAAATTCAGAATCTCAGGCTCTACCCTAGACAGTGTCCCAGATAGCTATTTTTGTTTCCTAACTATGCAGAAGAAAAATTCCTGCACTGTCTCTTGGTCACTGACCCACCATACCAAAGCAGTTACTATTTTATTCTGTTTCGGCAAGTGTCTCTATGCTCTGTGTATCATATTATTTACTTCTAATTATGGAGCAGTTCCTTTTAATCCATTATTTTAAAATCCTTCCTAATTCAATTTCTGATGTAAAGAATCTCTTGAAGAGTCTGTAATGGCACTAGACCAATGCATAAATGAATCATAGAATGACAATGGCTGAAAGCAGCACTGGGTGGTATGCCCATGACCCCCTTTGTGACTGGAGAAAGGGATATCCCACTCACTGAGGGGCTGCTGGGCAATGGGAAACCCAGGGGGCATGTTCTTCCACTCCCAAACAGCAACCTAACAATCTAACAACAGATGACGTCTCCAATTTTCCAACTGGATGCTTATCCCTTCTCTGCTTGAGCGTACTGAGGAAACTAAGAATGACTTGAAAATTAGTAGTGTGTGTTTTTAAAGCTGCAATTGTGGCCAAATGGCCATCCCCTGTTATCGGGCAGTGCCACACAACATCCTGCCCAGCGGTGGGGCTTGGCAGCAGCCAGCTGAGTGCTTGCAGCCTAATTAGGCTTTTTATCTTTATATTTGTCTGAGGACATCTGAAACCTTCAATGTGGCCTGTCACTAATTAGGTGACCAATTAAAGAGTTACTGCTTACTTGCTGATCTTGGAGCTCAACCCCAGCAAGCAGATTGGTGATTGTCATTGTCCCGGACAGCGGTCCCTGTCACATGTGCTGATTGGCATGTGTCTCTCCAGCTGCCCTTTGCACACTAGGGCAAATGCAGCGTGGGTGGGGCCCACAGCACGTCGTGCCTGGGGAGCAGATGGCACCAAATGGCAGAGGTAAACAGGGCCACTCTTGTCTTGCCGTCTTGTCATGTTGGCATAATGATGGGCTCTGTCAGAGACTGACACAGAGGCAGAGAGTGGAGTGCACAGTTATGTGTTGGGCTCAGCCTCCCCAAACAGAATGCTTTGACACTCCATAAAAAAATAATAACCCGGACTCTCTCTGGTATTTGCTAATCACCACTGGGCTTCCTAGCCTGATTCCAGTATCTCAGTGTAATTAATGTTAAATAAAATTATATTCATTTATTGAAACGATTCACTCCTGCTCATTTTGGTGGAACTTTGCTTAGCTCCTAATACCTGCTTCAGAGACTCCCAGAACAAAAGCAAAGACAATAGTAGGCCTTTTGGGGATCAGCTTATTGTCATCCTTTGCCATTCTTTATGGGATCTTGGCAATTTGTTGAGATTAAGGAACCTAATGACATAACAGGGGCTCACTGTCTGCATCCTTCAGGATCACAAGAAGCACAAATGTATACCCAGAGCTGAGCAACATCTATCCCTACTCATTCTTCCTCAACTGCTATCACATAATTTCAAATGATAACACTGGTACCTGCCTTGGTTTGCGTTCCTTCAAAAACTAAGGAATTTGGATGCAAGTAGTTTATTTGAGAGTGATGCTTGGAAACTACCAGAGAGAGAGAGGGCAGGGAGGCAGGGGTGGAAGGTGGAGAAAGCCCACAAGAGTCCTGCTGGGGACCTCCAAGGGACCTAGCTCAGAATGGTCCCTCTGCAGACTAAGATATTTGCGTAACTGCCCTGGTCCCTCATTTTTTTATGGTAGCCCCCGGGAGTGCTCTTCCTGCCCGTCCCCAAGCTCCCAGCACCAGAGAGTACCCTCAGATGGAGAGAGGCAAGAGAGACCTGGTAAATGGAGATTCATTTTCAGGTGACCAGGTAGACCCAGGTGATGGGGAGAAAAGGGGTAGGTGGCAACAGCATCTGTGAGAGTACTCACCTAAGTTTCTTCATTTGTTCTCTTCTTTCTTGTTAATATTCTTAAATTGCCCTTTAATGAAGTACGTGGGCACACATAACCTTAGAAAAGACAAGGGTTAGATCAAAAGACTGTCAGGATGACTTTGGGGCCCCCTCACTTTGGGCATTTTTGCTACTCTAAAGAGACTCCCTCCCCAACGTGTGCTGCTTCCATCAAAAGTTTGTTGGAAAAAATGTTATTTGAGGCCTGTTTTGGCAGATACTTCATTTCTGGTTTGGGATGGAGAAAGGGTTAGATCAATAGTTTTCACAGTGTAGTCTGTAGACCAATACCTTCACCACCTTCTGAAGGAATGTACAGGCTCTGTCCTGCCTGGATTATTCAGAAGACGTGAGGTGGGGCCTGGGGACCTGTATCGTGACACAGCCACCAGGGGAGTGGGAAGTGCACTCAGGTTTCAGAACCTCTGAGTTACAGTGTAATGGAGAGAGCCAGTATTGACATTACTGAACAACTGAGCCCAGGAAATTATCGAACAGCTGTAAACCTGTTTCTTCACTTGCACACTGGGAAGGAATTCCTGAGTCACTCCTCCTCAGTGCTGGTAGGAAGGTTAAATAAAATAATATACATAAAGCATCAAGTAAAATGGCTTGAGCTCAATACTTTTTAGACTGACACCTCTCTACTAACGATGTTTGCAATTACATAAAATTTGTAAATAACATTTGTCATAGAAGCCAAGCCTTGACTTTCCAATTGGGAAGTGACTATGGAGGAAGAGTCTTTCCCTCTTCCCTAAGAATCAGGAGTGAACCAGAGGCTTTTCCTGGGGCCTTGGAAGATCTCCTCATTAGGCAAAGATATTTCCTCTGGTTTTGAATAAAGTGGCCATCTCCTCTGCTTTAACCATCAGGAAGACCAAGCAAGCAATGGAACCTTCTGCGATGTTTCTATTTTGCAAAACTGCTTGACTGCAGAGAACACTGGAGTTGTGCTTTTTCCCAAAAGTGAGGAATGGACCAAACTCCTTATGGATCAGGGACCCTAATGTTCGTGGTGGCTCTAACTGATCATCATTGCCTTATGGGCTACCAATGAATATTTTTAGGCCTTTTCTTGATAACTAGATGTTTTGATCTTGACATACTTGGGACCTTTACTCTACTACTAACCTCAAGATTATCATATCAGTCAAACTTCAGACCCCAAGTCTAGGAGTTTTGCTACATTAAAAAACAACAGCAAGACCAAGACAAGAATTTCAGCCTTTACCCCTGTCCCTCAGATATTTAATGGGATCATCCTAGTCCCTCCACAGAAACTTACATTAAACTCTATCCTATTTCTTGAACATACAACCCCTAGGAACCTCTCACTTTTCTGTCCCTAAAGCAGTGATTCTCAAGGTGTCATTTCTGAGCCACCAGGATCAGCACCACCTAGCTCAGCAAACTGTGTTAATAAGCCCGCCAGGGGGTTCACTCTGTCTTTAGTGCCACCAGGTCAATGCCATCTTGGCCCTGCCACCCCCACCTTTCTCATGTGCAGTCTCACTCCTCAAAAGACAAAGGACACCACACTCTTTCAGGTATGTGTCCATACGCATACACATGCATGCACACATTCAGCTCAGGGTAACTGCCCACCTACAGAATTCTTTTATACCAATATGAACAAATATAAGTGTCTCCAAGTGTGCACTGAGGCAATAAAGAGGTTTAAAGTTTGCTCCTCTTTTGCCATTTGATATTGGAAGGAAATTTGGAGGGGAAGTCCCAAAAGAGCCAGGCCTCCTGAAATCCTTCCTTACAGGTGACAGTTTCCTCTCTGGGAATAACAGTTCCATAAGCCACATGTGAAACTGAGACCAGGCAAGGTCATCTACCAAGCAGAGACTTCTGGAGGCCATGTTTTATCTCTAACTCAGTTCTCTGAAGATAGTTCCTGTCAAAGGACAACCATAATCTTTCTGTCACTATTAATATAGTAAGGCACTTGGGCTTTGAATTTCTCCTTTTATTTTAAAAACTTGTAGTAGAAAAAAATATGAGTCATCTTCCTAGACATTAAGGTTAATGTATAGTAACTATTTCTGTAGGCAACAGGTTGTGAAACTTCCAGACTAACAATTCTGCACATCAGAGCCCTTGTGTGTGGTGTGGGTGTATATGTGTGTGTGTGTAAAAATACACTTGCCTGAGCCACTGCACCTAGATCTTTGATTCAGTAGGGCTATGGTGAGACCAAGGAATATGTATTTTTAACAGTCTCCTAAGTGATTCTGACATGTAACTGGGCTTAGAAACCATTTAAATAGGCATTTCCTCAAAACAGTGGTCTTATCCCATTTCTTCTTGTAATTACTCATTGTGACTAACCTGTTTTTATGGGCTTTTTTCCAAACCACATTTTCTAATTCTCAACAAACCATACAACTTGAAAATCACATCATTAACATAGGGCTTACCAGATGTAATTATTGAGTTATAATTAACAATGTACAGGCTGAAGTCATTACTCCATTCATGTTCATAGTATTTGCATGCTAAATTGGACTTCGTAGAAAGCACTTCATAAAGCTTCATGCTATCTCCATCAAGAATGAACCCCCCAAGAAGAAATATCTGCCAAGTGCAAGGAAGCCTACCCTTATGGTGGTAGCCTGCCCAATAATCAACATTTGCACTAGACACAAAAGCCTTCCTCATCTGCCACACCTAGCCATGATCTTACTCCATTTTGAATTCCCATAATACTTTGCTATTCCAGTCTGATTGTCATCTTGAATCTTGTCATCTCTCATGTGCAAGGGCTTTCCAACTGGTCTTTTATAGCCTCCATCTTGGTATTTACATCTCATCTGTGTGCAATGTATATAAGCATATGCTCAAAGTATAAACATGTGATGTGTTTATTTTTTATGTGTATAGATGAAAACATCATTAATCATTTTCCCAAAAATAGAAAGCAGAACTCCCTCAATTTCATTTTAGTCATTTCATTCGTATTCTTTCAATTGACATTTCAGGCATTACACTTATTTTTTTTTCATTTTCTCAGTAAAGATTTGTTTTGCTCACATTCAGAGATAATTAAATTTTTCATCTGCGATCCTGGCTCCCCAAGTCCTCTTCCCAACCACTTACCATGGCCACCACTCCTATTGGTCAAGTCCCTGAGGAATTCACAGAGCACCAAGAGCACTGCAGGCAGAGACTGTACCTTATTGTGGGGTCCAGTGTTGGTTCTAGCTCCCTACCAAGTTCCTTCCCTGGTGAGCTGAATTTCCCTTACTCCAGGACCAAAGCCTGTACTCAACACATGTTCAAGAGACTTTTCCTTGTCTCCTTTCTCCAGGTGCCCATCCTGGATCCTCTTGGTGCTTCTAAAGATAGGGGAGCTCTGACTCACCACCCAAGATGGTGTCATACAAGATAGTACCCCCAAGAAGAGAGAAGTAGGATCAGGGAGAGAACTTTAACTATGGCCATTCCACCCCCTCCTAGAGGTGCTCAGAACCCTATAGGTTCTCTGCTCTTCTTCTTTAGTCTCCCCCTGGAGGTTGGAGTGTACCATTACTGACAGCTGGGTGGCTCTGAATGCAGCTGCCATGTTATTTCTGCTAATAGAACAAAAAATGAAATAAGTAGCCAAGGATGTTATCAAAAGGTCTCTTTTGTAACTGAAACAGAAAAAAATTTTTTTTGTTAATTTTCAGGAAAAAACTGGTAGGTTCTCTTTGTCAATTCTATACCCATAAAAATGTCTTATTTCAATTTGTTTTACCCTATATTTTTCTTCCAGTATTGAGTTTTCACCTAACTTCCAATGTTTAAACCCCATACAATTTTACTATTAATTTTGTGAAATTATGTGGTATCATTAAGATTGAATTAAACTTGACTGGTAAAATATGCAGTTAGGTTAGTATCTGTCTTGAACTAGGGCTCATTGTCATTTGGAAAAAAAATTTTGTCACTGTTTTGAACGATCCAAAGAGCAGAGATTTGAGTAAATTAAATGGAAGCATTTAGATCCATGTGAGGTAATTATTTTCTCTTTACATTGTGTATTTGTTAAAAGCATTAATGAAAGCAGTTAATTAAATCACTTGTCTTTGCTATGCCAAAAAAAAAAAAAAAAACCCAGCAAAAAACATAAAAAATAAAAAATAATGAACACTCACTTGGCAGGTTGACAGGTTTTGCGCCCAGAAGGGTAAACAACATGAAAAGTTTTGTGTTTCTTTTATCATGTTCAAAATAAATTGGCAACGTGACCCTCTTTATTTGAAGGACAAGGATGTTTAGACCTAATTTTGTAGCTGTCCTCCTGAAGCATGGAATGAAAGGCAATACCTTTTACTTATTTCCCTGGATACTCTAATCCCTCCCTGATTTACAAGTATCTTTCAGCTGTTCTCCCTTCGTATCCACAGCAACATGAAATCCCCACTGGAATCATTTGCTGTGAAAATGCAGGTGCACTTGTTTAATGTTTCATTGGCTTGAGCACTTAACTTGAACTTTTTTTTCCACGACATGGTGACCTTTGATTTTCGAACAAAGAGCTCCTAATGATGCTAGATATTGTTTATATATATTAAGTCAACACCATTCTATCTGAGAGACATACTCTCTCTATGGTTCCACTGTTCTTGCCATTTTGTCTAATGAATACCCAAGCCAAGGTGTACCCTGTGACTCACTGTTCTATTTCCAGGAACTTTTTGAATATTCATAGGCAATCAAATTAAAAGTCATGAACATTCCACTTACACATTTCATCCTCAGCATAGCTAAAACCTTAAAACTGTACATTTTAAAGTTCATGGAATTTAGACCAAAAATCTTAGATTGTTATGCATCTAAGAAATTAAGTATTTGAATGCTCCTAATTCAGATTACAGAGAGAACTATCCAAGGAAAAGTATGAGGTTGGAGAACAAAATGCAAATGCTGATGGTATTCTCATACAGGGACATGAAAGAGGCAGGGAACATTCATGGAATTGCAATAAGATTGGTTCAGAGAAAGTTAGGGAGGTAAGGTAGGCCCCATCATAAGAGCCTTATATAACATGCTTGGGAATTTGGACTTAGTTTTTTTTTTTTTGCATAGGCAGGTACTGGGAATCGAACCTGGTTCTCTGGCATGGCAGGCAAGAACTTTGTCTGCTGAGCCACCATGGCCCACCCTGGACTTAGTATTTTTGGTAATAAAAATACTAGTCTGCATTCATTGAAAGCATATGATGTGCCAGGCAACATTCTAAGGATTTTACAGATATTATTTCATTTAATCCCACAGTAACCCTATGAGGTGTTAGCTCTATTATTCCAGTTTTTTCATTAGGAAACTTGGTGACAGAGAGGTTAAAAAGCTTTTCCAGGGTCAAAAAGCTACAGAGTGGTAGAACCAGGAGGCAATCTGATTTCCTAGCCCATGATCTGCAGTCTCTGCTGCTATCCAAACAGTGAGCAAAGATGGAGATTTTAAGACCAAGAATTGCTGAACTTTTATTTTATTAAAAAAAAAAGAAGGATTCTGGTGGCTGTGTGGAAGTGTAGAAAAGAGAGACTTAGGCCAAGGAACTTATTCTAGACAATATAGTGACCTAAGTGATGGAAATAGTGAGGGTAGGGGGAGTGCAAGAGACGTGGACAAGAGAAGATTCATTGGACATGATGACCAATTGTGGGAAGTGAGAAGGTGAAAGTCTGAAGTCTGCTCCAAAATTCCTAGCTCAAGAGGGGTTTAACTGGCCATGTCTTTGAGATCAAGGAAGAGTTTGTTGGGGTTACAGATGAGTTTTGTTTTGGACACATATTGGGTTTAGGATGTTTGGAAAGATCTCAGTTAGGATAATAGGCATTTGGAAATTGGTCTTATAAGAAAGCTATTGTATAAATATGGAAGAAAAAGTCACAATGGTAGATGACCATCCAAAGGAAGGTTGGTGGCAGATAGATGGGTAAAGAAGTGGCTGGTCAAAGAGCAGACATTAAAGAGGACCTTAGACAATGTGGTCTCAGATGGTATGTTCTCTGACTGCAGCTCCTGGCTCCACTATATCCTTGGCCCTACCTCTTGCCATCTCCTTTATCCTTTGCTCCTTCAGGCTGTGGGTTTGTTGATGGCATCCTGCTGTTGCTATCTGTGAATGATTCACTACCCTTTGGTTCCTTGACCCCTGCACACATCTCTGTAAACAGTGCCTTCATTCAGTTAAAACCTATTGAGTCTGCCATCTATTTTCTGCCTGGACCCTGGATCTTTTCCCAGTCCCCAGCCTACCCCGTCTCCAAGAGTCAAAGGGAGTACAGACTTCCAGTTGCCTCTCAGTATTCATTCTGCACTTCATGCATGACAACAGAACACCAGGCAATGTGTGTCTTTGAAAAACTACATATTCCAGCCTCTCTTGCTACCACATGTGGCTGTGTGCCTGAATTCTGGCAATGTAAACAGAAATGTCATAAGGGACTTTCATGAAGGCTCCTTAACAGTCCCCTCTTTTTACCTGTTCCTCCAACCTTTGGCCTGGAATGAGATGTGATAGCTGAAGTTCCAGGAGCCACCTTAAGCCTGAGGTAACACTGAGAATGGAAGCGCATACTCAAAAGCAGGAAAGCAAGAGGACCTGGTCCCTGATGACTTCATGGACCCACCTTCCTGGAACTAGACTCCCAGGTTCCTAAGCATAGATGTAAGAGAAATTTGCTGGCACAGAAATAGGGAGACATGGGAAAAGAAGTTAAGAAGGGACTGGGCTTATGTGGAGACATCTCTCTTCTGAATCATGGGAGATGGAAGTTCTTGTAGATGCATCTGGAGGGAGCAAGAAGGGGAACTGGGGTGTGTTGCCTGATGACTGGTCTCTATTTTCTTTATGACATGGAAGATATGTTTATTTGAGAATGTGAAAAGAGGGGATAGTTTATTTGAGAATGTGAAAAGGGGGGATAGTAAGGAGAGCATGAAGCGTTCAAGTTAGGAACTTAAAGATGAGAGTAAAGAACAGTGTAGAGTCAAAAAGAAATTAGCCAGGGCTAAACAAAATAAATGGCTAACTTGTTCCTTTATAAATAAAAAAAATCCAGAAAATGCCCCTCCACCCCAATCTCTGAATTATTACAGATAATGTCAAAAAACTATATTTGGAGAGGTTTTATTTGCACAATAGCATGGTCCAGGATTATATAGTGTGGTATTTTGGCAATTTAAGATTCATTGGATCCATACTGATAGATAATTCAAATTAGTACTGAAGGGATTTTTTTTGTAAGTAAAAGGTATAGATAGATAATTGCTAAGCTATTTATCCACATAGAGATATAAAAATACTATGTATTAGTAAAACATAAATCACACTTCCATCAAATAGGATCCAAAGCTAAGATAAATTTTAGCTACGTGTGAATATAAACATGTATTTGTATTATTTGTATTTTATATTAAATGATAATAAATCAAAGACCCATCATCAATGTGCGTTTGTAGACTGACAGCTGTAGTAGCCTGGGTTAATTGTGACCTTTATGTTATTTGAACATATTTAAAATTTTTATTATTATTATTAGAGGATAAGATGTGCTCAATTTTCTTCATGTGAAATAAGAATATCCATTCTTAAATGATTTTAGAATCCTTAGAGACTTTAAAGCAAAGTATTTAGCTATTTTTAAATGTCAGGTGCAGTTGAATTTATTGCCATATCAGCCTAGTCCATCACCCAAAGTCTTCTGTTTTTAATGGTACTTAGCAGATTGTCCATAAATTGATAGCATCTCCACATTTGAAAATTTCCGATCTACTCATGGCAGAGGAGGGCAGGTGTTTTCTTCTAACTTGGTAGAGGTTTCTTTTCTTGGCATTTAGTTAGCTTAAAGACAGATATGAACTAAGAGATTTTTTAGGGGGGGAAATATCTTTCTCTTTAATTGGAACCCTCCAAAAAGATCAGCCCACTCATAAAATTCTGCTAACTCTAACAGGAGAGCAAATTTTCAGCAGGAGTAGTTTAAATACTAGGGGAAAACAAAGAATGAGTCTTAAGCACATAAGTTGTCTAGAACCCTCCACTTACATGTCTTGGGCATGCTACTTAGAAGCCATTTGCAGGACAGGCTCAAGGCAGCATGGGTGAGCAGTGAGGGAAGCCTCCCCGTGGTCAGAGACACAGATTTCTTTTCCAGCCTTACTGTTTATGAGCTTCTAGACCTGAAAAAAATTATTTGCCATTTCCAACCTTGATTTCCTTATGTATGAAACAGGGAAAATAAAAACCTACTCTCACCCAATCACCCCATCACCCTCCCCCTGCCACTCCCAACTGCCACTCCGAACACAGATTGTCTTAAAGATTAAGTTTTTGTGTGTCCAATCTACCATTTTTTTTTACAAAAATGTTTTTATTGAGATATAGCCACATATGTACAGTCCAGTCACTTATACAATAAATGGCTCTCAATATCATCACATATTTGTGTATTCTTCACCATGATAATTTTTAGAACATTTGCACCACTCCAGAAGAAGAAACAAAAAGAAAAAAAGAATTCATACATTCTATGCCCCTTACCCCTCCCTCTCGTTGTACCACAATATTTCAATCTGCCCAGTTTTTACCCTTTATTTCCCCTTATTATTTATTTATATTTTATCCTTATTATTATTTTTTACTCCTCTGTCCATACCCTAGATAAAAGAAGCATTAGAGACAAGTTTTTCACAATCACACAGTCACACTGTGGAAGCTATATAATTATACAGTCTTCTTCAAGAATCAAGGCTACTAGAACATAGTTCAACAGTTTCATGTACTTCCCTCTAGCCACTTCAATACACCATAAACTAAAAAGTGATAGCTATATGATGCATAAGAGTAACGTCCAACTCTGAAATCTCTCAGCCAGTAAGACTTTATTTTGTCTCATTTCTCTTCCTCTTTTGATCAAGAAGGCTTTCTCACTTGCCTGTTGCTGAATCCCTGCTCATCAACGGGAGTCAGTTTCCATATCACCAGGGAGATTTACACCCCTGGGAGTCATGTCCCATGTGGGGGTTGGGGGGGTGGGTGGGCAGTGAATTCACCTGCCAAGTTAGCTTAGAGAGAGAGACCATATCTGAGCAACAAAAGAGGATCTCCAGGGGTGACTCTTAGGCATAATTATCAGTAGGCTTAGCTTCTCCTTTAAGAAATAAGCTTCATAGGGGCAAGTCCCAAGAATGAGGGCTCAGCCTATTGAATTACTATTTCCCACTGCTTGCAAGAATATCAGGAATTCTCCAGATGGTGAAGTTTAATATTCCTCCTTTCTCCTCAGTACCCCAAGGAGACTTTGCAAATACGTTTTTTTTTCTCTGCCCGAATTACTCTGGGATGTATCACAGTGATCTATAAAAACCAACAAAACCTCACACCCTATTCAAGATTCCATGTAATTATGGTGTTCAAATAGACTGATCATTCAAGTTAAATTAGATAATGTGCTACCCAAAATATGAATTTTGCACCAAACAAACATCTCTTCCTTTGGTCTTGCCCAGAGGGTGAAGTTTGAAAATATGGGCCATATCATCCTTTACCCAGTATTCTGATTTACCTTAGTCCTGTCCAGATCAGCTTCATTCATACCTCCACATGAAGTCTGATTGAAGATTAATTTTTGTGACAATGGCTATGAAAGTTCTTTGGTCCTGGAAAACCTGATACACACATCAGGCAGTGTTGCTCTGAAAGGGAATCCTCCACAATTTTCCCCTAGGTGACACTTCAATATCCTTACTTGAATACCTGAAAGTAATAAAACTAATGTTGATCAAGAGGAATTAGATGGTCTTTGGATCTCTTTTAACAGTTTGCGGTCTCTTGGGCAGCAAAGGCAGCCGAGGTGAGAAGAAGCTGGAGCCATGGCCTGGGTTCAAGTGCTGCATCTGGGACTTGCTAGGTATCTGCTCTTGGCAGTACCATGTTCCCCCAGTTCTCCTTAATGAAACAGGAAAAACGTTGTTACTTACCTCATTGCGTTGTTGTAAGGATTACATGAGAAAATAATACCCGTACAATGCTCAATTATAAACACTCAACAAATTCTGCCTCTGCTGCTGGCAATTCCAAGCAATTTCTTAAAAATAGTCTGGAATTCAAACTTTTCATTTACCTCCCTTACACTACATTTACCTCCCTCCTTCCAATGTTTGTATTTTACTTTTGTTTTACTTTGAGAAGCAAAATAAAAAATAAAAATAATTGAACAGTGTCTGTCGTTAACCTGCCTGTAGTTTTTGGAAGCTTCTGCAATTAGGAGATTCGGTGATATCTTCCTTCTTTCATTTAAATGGCTGGTTCTACTTGAATGTTTGTGCAAAAAGAGATGCTAGGTTAAAATAAAATTTCAGCAGTTGGACAAAACATGAAATAATATTAAATTTAATTATTAAAAAAATTTCACTGAATTTAGTGCTTAACATCTCCCCATTTTTATCTTTCTTTTTAGCCCTCATCTGAAGTTCAGTAATCTTACCCTGATTTCAACCCATGGACTTCCAGGAAAAAACCTTCTGGGCACTGAACAAAGGAGGTTTTTAGCAAGCGAGTATGAATTCTGTTTGCTTTTCCATTCTGAGACCTAAATGTGTTTTGTGTTTTGATGCTAAATAATAGATTTCATATTGGAAAGGGAAAAGTGGTCTGCTTTACAACTGAAGTTCAGATGTTACTTAGGAAACCCAAATATAAACCCATTAACAAGTGAATGGCCAAGAAAAGTAGACTTGGGCTACCATTTTGTATTTGTGGGGAAATTTCAAGCCTGTCCCAGATGACTGGGATGGAATCTCCTATGTTTTGGTTCTGAACGACCTCCAGGGCAGTGGAACTTGGTGACTCTATTTGCATAAAAACAGGCAGCTCCTCAAAGGTTCAGAGTTGGGAGGTAAGGACAGGAGCCACCTCACTGAGGTTGGGGTCTCACATTCACCAGGGCCATCTATAATCAAGGGCCGATTAGGCAGAGACCTTCTATGCCATTCTGAGCAAGCTTTATTGTTCTCATCCCAGTAGAATCACTAATTGATGACATCCGTCTTAGAAAATACCATTTCATTATCTCACAGCTTCCACTAATTTTAATTTCCTGTAGCAAATCATGGGTACAAGAACTACTAGGCTCCCTGCCTCTAGAAACAATCTCTCAATTTTTTCCAATGAGGAGGAAGTAAATTGTTCCCTCTGAGGGAGTTCATTTCAAAATCTTTCTTCTGCTGGAAAGTCTTGCTCTACTTTCAAACTGAGATAAAATTCACAACTTCCTTGCCAGGAGAATCAGGCTCATTTTGACATAATACTTTTATCACACTATTAACTTTGATTTTTTTGAAGGGCATCATTAAGGTACAATAGAAAAGTCACAGGTTTCGAGCCAGGCAGTTGTGGATTCAGATCCTGCTTTACTGCTAAGTGTCTGGGCAAGAGAATTAATTTTCTGAGCTTTGGTTCCTTTGATTGTGAAAGGTGTATGTTTAAGCTGACCTTCCTGGATTTTGTTAAAATTAGAATGACACACAGTTCTGGCCAAGAGTCGAGGATCAACATGCGTAGGCCCCCTTCCTCACTTTTCCACTTTCTGGATTGCATGAATCCCAGGAATATGGTTTTATTGACAAATGTCTAAAGAGGAATTTACTTCAGCCAGATTGATAAATCTTTCAGTCAATCCCCATTTTAGGTGTTATAGGAAAGAACAGCTGGTAAATAGCCTTCTGCAGGTTAAAAACACTGTAAAGGCATGGAAAGTCACCTGATGTCCCCAGCTTCTGCCCTTATCTCTGTCCATTCTCTACCCCATAGCCATAGCAATACTGCAAAAAGATAACTCAGATCATGTCAACCCCTCATGGCCCAGAACTGCACTGTCCAATGTGGAAGACTCTAGACACGTATGGCAATTTATATTTAAATTTAAATTAACCAAAATTAAATGAGACAAAAATCTTAGTTCCTCTGTCACATTACTCATTGGTCACATGGCCACCATGTTGGATAGCACAACTACAGAACATTTCCATCATCACAGAAAGTTCTAGAATTCATCAATTAAAAATCTTACTTTGTCCACTTTCTTTTCTGACCTCATCTTTTATTAGTTTGTCCTTGTTCTCTCCACTCCAGCCATGCTGGCATCCTAGATGTTACTCAGATACACCAGGCAAGTTGCCACCCTGGGTCTTGGCATTTCTTAACTCTTGGCTTAAAGTTCTCTTTTTCAAGGAGGCCTACCCTGATGACACCATTCATTTGCAGCCAGCACTCCCAACGCCCTCTAACCCTTTACCCTGCTCTGTTTTTTGCTTGCTACAGAAATTCTTCTAAATGTTACATAATTTTCCTTTTAAAATTATGTTTATTCTTTATATTCCAGATCTCTCAGCTATAATTTAAACTCTGCAGGGGCAAGAATTTGCCTTTTTATTCATTGAGTATCATCAGCACCTGGGAAGACGCTTGGTCTATAGTAGGTGCTCAATAAATAATTGAATAGATAAAAGTTAACTCCAGAAATACCTGCAAAAGTTCTCTCAAGTTATAGACAGACTGAACTGCATAACCAGATGCTCTCTGGATGGGTGACTATTGGGATATTGTCCTAGATCTTAGAAATTATCTAAGCAGGATATTTCTTTCAAATTGTCCTCATACCCCAATATAGGAAATTCTCTCTGGTTATGGCACTTAAAAGTAACAGGTGCAAATGACATCCAGAAATGTCATCATTTAAATTCCTTACTTTAAATATTGATTTTGAGTTTTTCCCTAATCAGCATTTTGATTTATTATTTTTATTATTATAAAACTGAAGAGTCAGTTTTCCTCTACCCCACTCCACCCCAGCCTCCATTCCACTCCCCACCCCACCCCCCAGCCCTGTCCAGCCTCTGGTGGAGGTACTAATGATGTCCCTGGACTGCTGCAGAAAGGAAGGCAGTGGGAGGGGAAGAGAAGCAGGAAGCAGAAGCAACACACTAATTAGACAATCAACCCTGAATAATTGAAAGTTAATTGTGATGCTTCTTCTGAGAGTCACAGTAAATCTTTTATGAAAACCTCTAAGGTTCCTTCTAGTTTGAGGAATTCTAATTCCATAAAGCATAGATCTCCGTTGTATTTATATTTGCTCCACTCGAGTTTGCTTCTAATTTTTGCATCTGGAATTTGTGCTAAGTCTTCTGACCACTAGGTTTGGGCACACTGTCAACTTTGAGCATGCTGTCCACTCTTCAAATATGCCCTCTTCCAGAAAGCTCCCCTTCCTGCATTTCTGGGGTTTTTTTTCCTCTCCTTTTTATCCATCTCCAGAATTTTCTATGAAGGCAAGCTCACTGGAGACATCTTGTTGAGGCAATTCTTTGGTTCCATCTCTTTTTTCGAGAGATCCCCAGTGGAGACGTTGCTCTTGTTGCCAAGCCATGAGACAACCTGTGCCATGTTAGAATATCAATGCCCATAAATTCAGGTGAGGAAATAATTTTGGAAAAACATCCCGATATCCAATGTGTAGTTGCACATGCCTGGCAGGTAAATAAATGAAGGTCCAGAATTATTGTTGGGTAGGAAAAAAATGGACAGCAGTCACCTATACAGTGATGTTTTAAACTGAGAAATGTCATTCAGAGTAGTAAAAGGCTATAAAAGCAAGCATCCCACGTTCTTCACTAATTCTTTTTGCTTCAGAATAAAGACTCCTAAAAACCAATGGCTCCAAGTATCAGTTCCCACTGGACAGAACTTCAAATTTTAACGCTGAATATGCTTCTGACATTGTCAACTATACTGTCCTAATGTTATTAAAAATAACGTTGTCTTAGCCTTCCCCAAATTTCCCCTGAGAGCTTTTATCTTTGAGTAAATCCTCCTAAGACTAATCCCTATGCACTAACTATATTTAATTTTTCCTCATCTTGGATGACTTGCAGGACTATTCCTAATATGAAAGGAACTGCATAACAAACAGGTACAATCCTTTGTGGGTCTCTGATGAACATACAGAATCAACAAAGTTTCAGTTTTCCTGTGAAACCATCAAAATGGTTTTCAAAAGGGAATCTCATCTCAGCATCTATTATTTCCCTGCGGCAAGCCAGCCCCCTGATTTTCCTTTCTTAGTAAGAAGAAATGTTCCTGTTTTTAAGTATTGTTTCATGGAGAGATGCAAAGCCCAGAGTGCCATTCTTTTTCACAGGCCCTGTGACTGGGTCTAATGCACATCCATTACCAGAATTCTCTTTGTGTGGCAAGAGCAGACCCATGTGTGGATCAAAAAGAAAAAATGTTCTCCTATTACCACTTCAGAGCTCTGTTTGCCTCCAAGGAGAGTAAACGGGATTATGTATCATCATTATTATTTAGAATCATACCTTTTGTGTATGCATCCCACTTGACAAAGCAGCATCTCCTACATTCTCATGTTCGTTCCTCACAATGATCGAGACATGTTGGGAAGGCAAATGACCCCATTTTTAGAGGGGAAGAGACAAGTGCAGAAAGGGGAGGTGGTGACCAGTCTTATCGGCCCCAGAGCAGAGCCACAGACCAGGGCGCAGTTCTCGGTCACGAGGATCGTGCAGCCCACATTTAGAGGGAACACCTATTGCTCTGTCAGTTCACACTCTCAGTCTTCAGCACAGGATCACTAGAAGGTCATTTACATGAAACCAAATCTTTCAAAAAATTCTAGAAGCAACCCTCATAAAACTCTTTAAATAAACCCCTCATAAAACTCTTTAAATAAACCCAAAGCTACAAGAAACCTACTCGTCTCATGTCATGGCAGAGGGCTCATACTGCAGACAAAACCCTGAAAGTGAAAACCCATGTGGCCATCAGGGCTCCAAAGCCATAGCAGTAAATGTGCCCTGAACCTGTAGGTCATAGAAGTGCCAGTTCCCCCATAAGTCACCTTTGCATGCGGAGTGAATCCCAAAAGTCTCCAGTGATCATATTCACTGCATATGTAATTCCCTAACAGATATCTTCTCAAAATAAAATGTGTTATGTTGTTTTGGCATGAATCCACACATGGATTATAAGAATATGTCATTTACTGGGAAATATTAGCAAACAGAAAGGATTCTTGATATCCCAGAACTTTGACTCCTGCCTGTGAGAACCCTCAACAGTGTAACTTCTTTGTTCCTCACTCCTTTTGAGTCCATAGTCAATATGACAATTCAACAGCCAAAGAAAATTTACAACCACCATGAAATAGAAGTGGTAGAGGGAATATATATTAATGACTACACATACATGCATATGTGCATACACACACACACACACACACACACACACACACACACACACACACACACACACACACACACACACACACACACACACACACACACACACCCCTTCTCTCTTCTGGATTGACCTAAGCCAGGCAGACTAATTTAACTTCCATGGGATGATGTCAATTTGTGACTAAGTGCTTCATAATGAAAAATCTCTCAGTATCGGTCCTGGTAAACTCACAGCAAGAACACGGACTCAGCCCGCTGGGGGACTTGGGCCAGCTCACCAGATGTCTAATTAATGCCCAGTGTCAGCTGCTCAAATGTCACTTATGGATCTTCTTTCTCTGCAGCCACTGTTTTAATGATAAAGATTATGCACTGATGTCGCTTTGCTCCTGGGTTAACATTGTGGTTGGTAGGATGACGGGCATAGACCGAGCTGCCAAGCAAGTGATAGTTTCCAAGGAAGAGATTGTGCTGTATGACCACCTCATCCTCTGTACTGGGCAGCAGTATCAGGTAAGGTCAGGCACCCGGGGCACAGTGCATGTTTGATTGCCTCCGTGATTAATGATTAACGTGTTTACTAGGGCACTCACTCCCTGGGTAAAGAATATCCCTTCTTGCCCAGACATCTGCCATTCTATATTCATAAAAGCCATCTTCAGGGCTCATGCACATGACCAGACTACATCCAAAAACCCTCCCAGAAACCTGTTCCAGGAAAAACATTCTGCCCGAGGGTAAAAATCACAGCAAGTTGGAGAAATGTCATTCTTAAAGCTGTTGTCCCAATGTCTCACACTGATTGTCCACCAGAGCAGAATCCAGATACAACCAGGGGTGCATTCAGGGTAAATTAATTTATACCTCAAGGGGCTAACATTTGGCCATGGCAATGGGCTCGCACAAGAGTATTTCAATATCCATACCTTCTGTCAACCTTATTTTATTTTGTCTCTATTATAAAGCTAGGAAATCTGATTGGTTGATGATCTAGTGCCTACACTTTCCACCTTGATTAAATTCTCAAGCCATATCTGAATAAAGTATTGCTGGAGACAGCTGAAGCTGTTAGATACCTTAGGACAGCAAATTTTAATATTCCCATGTTATGATCCACGTTAGCGTTTCATGTGTTCCACAAAAATAGGGTATCTCCTCAGTGAAGGAGACGGGTCCTTCAACTGTGTTTTTGCCAAGGAGCCTGGCTAGGCCTCCACGTGGTTTTGATCCTGAAAGTGGTGATGATTATCGCCTTCCCCTCCTCCCTGGGTACTGATATGTTTTATCTGGTACTATCTTAGTTATCTAAATCATAGTTAGACCATCTTGTGAGTGGTAGTAGATTTTATTTGGGAATGTGTGTGCAGACTTTCTTTGCATTGCAAAGCCAGGGAAAGGTAGTACATGGGAGGAGAAAAACAGGTCTGTTGTGCACCTTTGCACATTGCCTAATTGGTGTCTTCAGACTTGGCTGCACCTTAAGTTCACCTGGGGCGAACTTAAAAATTTT
The DNA here is from genome assembly GCF_023851605.1 of Tamandua tetradactyla. Taxonomy (NCBI): domain Eukaryota; kingdom Metazoa; phylum Chordata; class Mammalia; order Pilosa; family Myrmecophagidae; genus Tamandua; species Tamandua tetradactyla. The sequence goes on along the minus strand of NC_135327.1, from coordinate 40,163,992 downwards.
TAAATCTGCCATTCCTAGGTCCAGGCCCTAGAGGTTCTGTTTTAATTACTCTGGGGGTGGAATACAGTTATCATTATTTAAAAACAAGAGAAAGCTTCCAGATAATTCTAATCCACGGCAGAGAACCACTGATTTGGATGTTTTTTATTCAAGTACCTCATCTTTAGCTTAGAGCAGTACTTCTCCTACTATGATGCACATGGCGATCCCCTCAGCATCTTGCTAAATGCAGGTTTAGCTGCAGCCGGTTGGGGAGGGTCTAACATGCTCCCAGGTGGACCATACCAGGAGTAGCCAGGTTTGATTCAGTCTCGAGGGCCTTCTAATTCTGAAATGCTGCGATTCTGAAACCACACTGTCACTATTCTCTAGGTGCTCAGAATTTCAAATTCTGAATGACCTATCTTAAAATACTAGTTAACTTTGAGAGAACAAGAGAGAGTGGCATCCAATTTTCAAAAGGTTGGAAAGGATATTTTTTGTTAAATAGAATAAACTGGAAGAATATCTTCATTTTGTTGTCTAAATATTTCTCTTACTTTTGCCAACATTAAACCCATGGAAAATAGCATGCCCCCCTTCAGCATATCTTGCCCCCACCTGCCCCTTGAGTTCCAGCTGCTGCCTGGAACTGTATACGTTGGAAAATATGGGTGGAAGGCCCAGCCAAGGGTCCAGAGACTTGAGCATCAGCCCATGTGTGTCCACCTGCCTCTGCAGCTTTATTCTGTGGCACATTAAGCTCTTGCCCTTTTAAAAACATGAAAAATGAAATGAATAAGTGGTAAAAAGAGTTCCAATTTAATTTTTTCAGAAGGACATAAAAATTAAAGGTACGTAAAGTGATATAGAAAAGCCAGCTGTTTCACTGGGTAGAGGGTTGGGAGGGCCTTCTGGTTCTTCTTTCTTTCCCTATTTCTTTCTCCGCAACTATCTCATAGTTTTGTCCCAATTCTGTGATTTAAAAAAATAATTAAAATGATGAAAAAAATAAAGCTTGGACCCAATGTAAAAAGACAGCCTGTTATAAAATATGAGTATAAAACTTAACCTCTAATCAGACTTTCTAAATGGCATGCATCACTCTAAAATATTTTGCAATATTTCTGATGTCCAAATGTGTATCTTGTCAGTTAATTTTTTTTATCAGAAAATGTAGCTCAAGGTAAAACATGAAGTTACATTGCAGGGTGAGCATGAGAAGTACTGTTCTCTCCCCCAACCTTCTCTATTCCCAAACCCTCTTGCTGACGCAACCATTTGAAGCCTTTCTGTTCTTGGTTCTTTCAATGGTTACCCCCGTAACTCCAAATAATGTGTTTCTAGAAGTTTTTCCTTTCATCTGTGAACCTCAGATGTTATCTATGAACTGTCCATTTTGAGACTTGAAGATTTAGCTGTTAACTCCAAGTGTCCCCTAATTCCCTTCCCCACCCCACCTATCATTTTTTAAATTATTTTTATTGCTGAGCACACACCAGCTCTGAAAAACCACAGAGAGAGAGCTAACAACTAAGCTCACTGAGCCCTTCCCCACAACTCATGGAGAAACAGAGAGATGCCTGCCCCAGGCCTTGGTGTAAGTTAGCTCAAAAAGGAGAGTTAAAATGTGTCAACTAAAGTCAAATGGGTTTGTAAGAAGACTGGTGCATGGACTCTCCAAAGAGTGGTAACTACTGCCAACTTGTGAGGCATATACATTCAAATGAGCAAGAGAAAGATTGGGGGACTTTAGTTCATGGTCAGCTTGATATGGAGAGCGAGATGATGTGGTCTTCGTTGGGAGAAAGGGCTGTTTGCATCAGTGTGCTTCCTACTAACAGAACTGAGAAAGGCACCCCGTGCCCTCTGACACCACTGTGACAAGACCTCAGTTTGTCCAAGGATGATTAAAGGGAAAAGATAACAGCATGAGGTCAAAGAAAAGTGGCCTTTTAAGCTATATCTGCTAATGTATTATACTTCTTCCCTTTGGGAGATGGGGTCTGCATCTCTTCCCTTCCAGTCCAGGCCAGCTCATGCTGCCTTGACCAATAGAGGACATGGGAAGTCACATGGTGTGGTTTCCAAGGCTGTGTCGAAAAGGCCACATAGCAACTTCCTCACTGGAGTAAACAACCACTCCTGGAACTCTGAGCTGCCACCTAAGAAGTCAAAATATCTTCCATGAATGACAGGGGTGGGGGGATGGGGGATAGGGACAGGAGGAGCAAATTTGAAAAGAAAAATAACAGAATACCACCCCCCCTCAAAAAAAAAAAAATTAAGGCAGGCATCAATGTTTTCCTCTCTAATGTTAAATGGCAAAAGAAAATGAACCACATGAAATTCTGAAGAAAATGTGATGATCTAGTAATTATATGCCCATCCAAGTATCTCATGTTTGAAAAGAATAGAAAGCCATTCTTTTTTTATGCAAGGACTTAGGAAAATTATCTTCCACATTATTTACTTTAATGTGTACACTAAGTGAGACAAAAAGAAAATGTGAACTTTATAATAATCTAAAAGGACAGCTGGCAAGACTCAGAGTAGTTCTGCAGGTCTGAAAGTTAGTGTTGCCACATATAACAACTGTTAAAAAATTGAAAAAGAGATTAGGCTTCAATTAGAGATAATGAAACCAATCTGGTCAGGACTAATGTAAATCAGAATATGGGGGTAAGGAGGACATTGTCTGCATTTTAGAACTTCACTGCTCTATGAGACCAAAGGAAGAGAGCTTTATTTGGTCCAAAACCTAAATTTTCTGCAGCGCATAATCTAACTCAATCTGTCTGGATAGATCATTTAAACAACCCAAACACATGGAGCCCATAATGGAAATGAAGGCTTATAATTCTGTATAGCTTAATGTAATCCCGGAAACATCCCAGAGTATGTTGAGCAGAGAGTTAAAAAATATTGGCAAAGTCCCTTGAGAGGGAAAACTTTACCACCGGGGAACCCCGTGATACTCTCTCAATACTGTCTAAAACATTAGGGACTCCCAAGTTAATAGGCCAATCCCTTGATTTTGAGGCTTGCTCTTGTGAAGCTTATGTATATAGCAGAAAAGCTAAACCTACCTAAAGTTATGCCTAAGAGTTACTTCCAAAGGACCTCTTGTTGCTCAGATGCAGGCTCTCTCTAAGCCCATCTCTGCAAGTACAATCATTAGTGTCCCCACTACGTGGGGCATGACATCCAGGGATGAAGTTTCCCTGCCAACGTGGGATATGACTCCCAGAGATGAGCCTGGCCCTGGCACCATGGGATCAGCATTGCCTTCCTGACTAAAAAGGGGAGAAGATTTGCAACAAATAAAGTATCAATGGCTGAAAGAGTTCAAATAGAGTCAAGAGGCTACTCTGGAGACTACTCTTATGCAAGCTTCACCTAGATAATGCTGTTTATAATGGTTTGCCAACCCCCAACCAAAACCATTCCTGTTAACCCTAAAGAACACTTAGGGCTTTATCTGAGATTCTACAAAGTTTCCATGCGTTGCGATTACTTTCCAGAAATCTACAACCTCCAGACGGATTCCTAGGCTAGATAAGTCCTAAAACCCAGAGGGGCCAGCCTCTCCAGAACATCAGCTAGGTCCATTCCCCTAACCCTTCCAACATGAAAAAGTTATAATGGGTTCCATCCCCTTATCCCATATTATCAATAAGCGCTTTCCAACATGAGAAAATTAGAATGGGCATAGCCCAAACACCCCTAAAGATTGGGAGAAAGAAGAAAGGAGAAGTGGAGTTATAACAGAGAAGATAGGATTTAACAAATGAGTAAGACTGATGAATCATTATATTGATATTTGTTTTAGTCTCCAGTGTCTTGGAGCAGCTAGAAGGATAAACCTAAAATTGTGGAACTGTAACCTAAACCAAACTCTGAAATCTGTTCTATAACTAATTACTGTGGTATGCTTTGAAATTTATTGCTTTTTTTTATATATGTTATTTTTCACAATAAAAATAAATAAAATTAATTCTTGAAGTTAAGCCTAGACTCAGGGTGGAAAGAAGGGCTGTCCTCAAACACTTGAAAGGTTTTCATATGGAAAATAAATTAGACTTGCACCTGGCCCCCAGAGGCCTAACCAAGTAGAAGCCATTTGCAGGCAATGCTTGTTTGTCCTGAAAAACAATTTCCTACTAATCTTAAAGTCTCCTCCAAAAGGGACTCAGTTGCCCCAGGAGACACACATGCTGTCACAGGGCCCCCATCACCGCCTTAAGAGCCCCTGATGTATCAGGAATGTTTGCCTTGTGCCAATTGTGTATTAACCGAAGGAATCCTTCCAGCAGCCTCTGAGGTAGAAGCCATTGTCGTCCCCATTTTATAGATGAGAGAACCAAGGCTCAGAGAAGCTTGTATAATTTGTGCAAGGTCACGCAGGTCCGAAGTGACAGTACTTGACCCCAGGCAGTCTGACTCCAGAGCACGAACTCTCCACTCTCTCTGTCATCTCTGTCTTTCCCTCTGACTTTCTCTTTCTTTCTCTCCCTGTTTTCTTTCCCCCCTCTTCCTCCTTCCTCTTTCCCAGGTGTGGTTTGATGTATGGATTTTGATGGCTTTTAAGTGCCTTATGACACAGATTATAGAACTTAATATTTATAGCTAGGATCAACAGTGAAAAAAAAGAAATTTATTTCTTTCATTAAAAAATGAAAACAATTCAGGTCTGGTGTTCTGAAGAATGAATAGTCCCCTTCTGTCTTCTAGTCTTCTATCTTTAATATTCAGTTTCCATTCTCAGCATCCTAAAATGGCTGCTAGGGCTCCAGCCATCTCATGCATAAGAAGCAGGAAAGAGCAAGAATTAGGGCAAGCTCATTTTCAGGTTGTTCCACCCAAGAAAGCCTGTTAATATTTATTGGCCAACTCTTCTTTTTTTTTATTATATGCTCTTTTTTTATTTTAATATTTTTACTGTAAAAATTTAACATACAAATATATATTATTTTTTATTCAACATAACAACATACAAACACAAACATTCTTATCATATGATCATTCTATTCTTGATATATAATCAGTAACTCACAATATCATCACATAGTTGTATATTCATCATCAGATCACTTAGAACATTTGCATCAATTCAGAAAAAGAAATAAAAAGAAAACAGAAAAAAGATTCATACATACCATACTCCTTACTCCTCCCTTTCATTAATCACTAGCATTTCAATCTACTAAATTTATTTTAACATTTGTTCCCCCTATTATTTATTTATTTTCAATCCATATGTTTTACTCGCCTGTCGATAAGGTAGATAAAAGGAGCATCAGACACAAGGTTTTCACAATCACACAATCACACTGTAAATGTTCATACTGAGACACTGCTCAACAGTTTCAGGTACTTCCCTCTAGCCACTCCAATATACCATAAACTAAAAAGGGGTATCTATATAGTGCATAAGAATAACCTTCGAGGATAACCTCTCGGCTCTGTTTGAAATCTCTCAGCCACTGAAACTTTATTTTGTCTCATTTCTCTTCCCCCTTTTGGTCAAGTAGGCTTTCTCAATCTCTTGATGCCAGGTTCTGGCTTATCCCAGGCTTTCTGTCCTAAGTTGCCAGGGAGATTTACACCCCTGGAAGTCATGTCCTATGTAGGGGGGAAGGCAGTGAGTTCACATACTGAGTTGGCTTAGAGAGAGAGGCCACATCTGAGCCAGAAAAGAGTTTCTCTGGGAGTGACTCTTCGGCCTAATTTTTAGTAGGCTTAGCTTGTCCTTTGCAGGAATAAGTTTCATAGGCAAACCCCAAGACTGAGTGCTCAGCCTATTGATTTGGTTGTCCCCATGCTTGCGAGAGTATCAGGAATTCTCCAAATGGTGAAGCCGAATTTTCCCCCTTTCTCCCCATTTCCCCAAGGGAACTTTGCAAATACTTCTTTATTCACTGTTCACATCAGTCTGGGATTTAGACAAACCTACAAAATCTCATGAATTGGCCAGCTCTCAAGTCAGTATTTGGGAAATGTGTTTTTCAATCATGTGTATTTCCCAGGGGTCTGTTGCTAATAAAGGGAGGCAAGATATTGTCTAGGCAGCCAGTAGTCCCTGCTACATGAGGTTTGTAATTCACTTGGTGAGTGGAACGGGGGTAGCAAGGGGCTCCCTCCAGCTTCTGATGCAGGTTCTGTATGAGCCCTTGTTCTCTGGTTGCAAAGTGGTCTGCTGCTCTCGCATGATAGGTTAGTGGCAGGGCACTCTAGTTTGGTGAGGCAGTACTGATGGCACATCTTCTGTAAATATACCCATGCCCTCGCATTAAAGTTATTCCTTCCCTTTCTTTGATGATATAATGTCAATTTTTACCCCTAAATCCTTAATTTGTTGAGTTCTACTAAATTCTTTGAGGACAGATTAATTGGCCTGGAGTTTTTAAATCCTACCTTAAGTGACACCTATTTTGTGAACATGCCATTATATGAGTATGAAAAATACATGATCTCATTATGTTTTCTTCAATCTGTCTAACTTCTTATAGTTTAGAAGAGTGCAAAAGCATCTTCATGCACATCAGTGTGTCTGAGAATTCTGTGGGTTATCAGAATGCCGGTGCATCTCAGAATTGTAATGAGATCCCTTTCAATTTGTACCTTACTCTTCTTTTGCTTCATCTGAACTCCTACTATTTGAAACAATTACTCATTGAAAGTTTTATAAATTGAACAGCAATCACTTTTTTCTTTAGCCCTGACATTTTCTGTTAAAGATTTTTCCTGATTCATTGCTGCATGACTAAATGAACTGGTATAAGGTTACCAAATTTTTGTTTTCTTTTATGCTACAACACTCATAGTTCCAGTGTGATTTCAAAACTCCAACGTACAGCATTCAATATTGTGCACTTTAGAACATTCACTGGCGCCATCAGTGGCCTGCTTTACAATAATAGTGATTATAATAATATCAAAATTTTTGTGTGATATTGCTGAATGAATAACACTACTAATAAGAAAATTTTGCCTCTGCAATTTTACTCGCAGTAAATGACCACTAGTCATTGAGTTGTTCCTTTTTACAAAATATAATTTTACTACAGCCTCTAGGAGAGAGGACATTCAGCTTTAAAATCTGTCCCTGGTCTCTCTCTTTTTGTGTGTGTGTCACCCAATTTGAAAGTAAATTAAATAAATCACGGCAATGAACCAAGGCTTTACAGTTTCTATTGGGGAAAGATATAACAGAAAATTTCTTGAATGTCTGTTGGGTTTTAGGCAAGCCTCAGTCACGGGAGGTAAGAACTTCCCTTGCTCCTATATCAGGCTTCATTGTAAGTGAGTGCTGTAGACTTATTCTTCCCTCATAGCCCTTAGGTTTTATATCATGTATTTGTCAAGCAGTGATGTATGTCTTCCAACAGAAGGCTTATGTTACATTTAAACCATGCATCCCTGGACCCTGTCTTTTTAACCCCCATGGAATCCTTAACAGGCGGCGTGAAGTGCTGACCTACTAGGAAACTCATTTTATTTGGCCTTCACAGTGGTGTGTGTGTTTGATTTCAATTTGTATCAAAATAATAATAATAATAATAAATAGGAATCCACATACATATCCGGGTATCTCAGAAATCAGAAGATCTGGTTACATTGAACCCAGACTCCACCATGGTACCATCTGGAAGGAGCTGAGTGATGGCTGTCCTCTTTGGACAGGACCTGTTCCGCACTATCATGGACACTGAGCACAAATGTCAATCACTGCTCATTGTTGTGTGTTCACTTATTTTCCTTATCACAGAGATGTGTTTCTGTTTTCATCCATGTCTGTGTCAAAGGTGAAAGAACAGGAGTTAGATTGGGCAGACTGTATTTAAATGAGAGAGAGAGAGAAAGAGAAGAAGAAAGAGGGAGAGGGAGAGAGCATATATCTCTGACAAAGTGAAGAATAATTCTGTTTCACAAGTAAATAGTGGCCCACTAACTTCCTTTCTGCCTTGATCTCTTAAATTTCACGTTCCCTTATTTTTCTTTCTGCCTTGATCCTTGAATTTTACTTGAATTTCAACCTCTGATATGATTGCTTCTACAGCAGACTGTTTTTTTACCAAGAATGACCACAATAAATAAAGCCTCCCTGTGCTCTTCTGGAGCCTTGCCACTCCTGCATATAAGAGGAGTCTGCATCTTCTTCTCTTGACCCTGGGCAGGGTTTTATGATGGCGTCAGTAAATAGACTTGACTTCAAAAGCCAGGCTGAAATAGCCCATGTTGCTCTCTACACTGGTCCTCCCTATCAGTGCATTTCGTTGGGAGGAAGCCCAAGCCAATGGAGAGGCCACATGGGCATGTTCAGCTGCCATCCCAGGCTGTGGCCAGAATGAAATGTGAGGCGCATGAGTGATTCCAGCTCCCACACATGAAGTCACCCCTAGCCTTTGGACCTTCCCAACTGAGGCCCCAGAGATTGTGTAACAGTGATAAATTGTTCCCTGCCTTGCCCTGTTTGAATCATTGACCTGTTGAATCTGTGAGCACAATAAATGGTGGGTTTACACTGCTGAGTTTGGGACATCTTGTTAAGTGGCATTAGATAACTAGAGCAACTCTTTCTGTGAAATCTCTAAGTGGTCATTCGTCTATTGGATTTTTCCCTCAATAAAACCTGACTGTTTACAGGAGACAGAAAAAGAGAGTGCTTGACTGGACATTGCTATGTTTACATTTTACGTTTTAAACAAACAGAAAAAAACTGTCAGCACCTTACCTATTGTTTGAAATAAGCATTTCTCTATAACACTCAGGTTCCATGCCCTACAGGGGCCGATATTACAAAACACCTGACAAACAGAGAGATTCCAGACAACAGTAGCCAGCAATACACTGGAAAAGTTCCTTGCAATCATTTCACTCTCAACGATGAAGAAGATTGCTTTAAGGCACTGAATTGGATAAAAAACAACTCCATCACTACTGAAGGTAAGCATGTTGCTACTGTGTGTCTTCCAAATAGAGTTGTATTTTTATAATGAGTCTCATTCTTCATCTAGTTCTTGTATATAATTAGTGCCTAATTAATTCCAACCAAATCATTCATCTGTCATGCTTTGTTTTCCAGATTAATTTACAACTTGTTGTCATTTTTGGATACCCAGCATGTTTGCTGGGGGCAAGAAAAAGGCTTGAGATAGCTTAATTATCTATAATTATTTTATTACACAAAATGAATATCCAAAGAGCAAAGCATGGCTAAAATCATTAACTAATTAAAGAATAATTTAATAAGCAAGCATATCTAGCAATTATATGGAAAATATGTCTCTTTATTTGTGAAGCTGAAAAGACCTAGGAAAAACAGAAAGGTCTACATCAGCAATGCTCTTTTCATCTTTTCACAATCCATTGTTCTCTTTCTCAGTGAAGCCTGTACAGTCTCCCCCACAAACGGACAATTTGAGTTGCATGCCATTTCTTCAGTCAAAATGACAAAGTAAAACATTTATCCAAATGGTTCTGCCACTCAAAAGTGTTTTCCCAAGTAACTTCCTCTCTATTGCTTATATTTCATTGAAATTGTTTGAAAATTAAAACAACCAGAATAGAGCCTGGTTACATACTTGTCTTTCATTAAAACCCAGAAGTCAGGTTCTTCAGATAATTTAAGGCAACCCCTCTGTTTTACCTAAAGCTTAGGGAAGGTCACTGACTTGGCCACATTCACAACTACCTTTTGGCAGGCTGGGATTCCAACCTAGACCTTTGATTCAGTGTGTAAAAGTAAAGATAATTACTAATAGTTTCTTCTGATTTTTAGGTATTAGGTAACTTTTTTTTGTCAAGTTACTGAATTTAATACATTAAAAGTTACTAATTTACTACATTATAAGTCAATTATAGATATCAAATTCCATTTGATATATTGCTGGACTAGATTTGCTAATAGTTTATAGAATATTTGTGTCTAAATTCTTAAAATGAGATTAGCCTCTAGTTTTCTTTTTTATGCTTTATTTGTCAGATGTTTGGAATCAAGGGTACAGCATCCTCATAAAGAATTTCCAGAAGATTTCTATATTTTTTCAGGGTCTGAAATACTTTGTATAACCTGAAGGTTTGACATGAATCACCTATAAAACCAACTGGGCCTGGAACCTTAGGACAGAGATGAGATATATAGACATACATAAGGAATCTACTTTTAAAATTCATTATAACATGTTTTTGTATTTGCATTAGAACTTGTCATTATTTTCAGTTTTACATCTATATATGTTTAAACCTATTTTACCATTTTAGTCTTTCTTTAATCATTGCTCCAGGACCTACACAGATTAAAGAATTCTCTAATCCAGGGCTCAGCAAACCGTTTTCTGTAGAGGGCCACTTAGTAAATGTTTTTGATTTTGCAAACTGGACAGTCCTTGTCCTAACAACTCAACTCTGCCATTGTAGCAAGAAAGTAGTCATAGACAATACACAAATAAATGGGTATGGCTCTGTTCCAATAAAACTTTATTTACAAAAATTAGGCAATGAGCTATAGCTTGCAGAACTCTGCTTTAATCCATGGAATTTGTGGCAAATCATTTTTAGCTCTTGAAGAGTAAACTTCAACATGTAGCTGAAGCTCACTGAAAACATGAAAGCCAAACGTTCCATACAGAAGCACCGAATCTTAGGACTATAGCAAATCCTGTTAGAGTGCAATGTCTTAACTTTTATCTGTTGGCTGCTTTGGGTTTTTGGACTGACAAGCACGTTAACCAAGAAAGGGGCCATCCGAGTTCTTAAGGGTGAATGTTGATGGTGGTAAATTTAGAAATTCCAAAGCAAGAAACACTACGTGGTCTCCTTCAGGTGCCTTCTCTTTTATCCTCTTCATTTTCAAGTGGGGCAAGCACTTCAGCACCATCTTACTGACTTGACTAGTTGTCAAAGATGATAATGTTCTGATGCCCATTTAAGGGAAGTACTTCTGCAAGATTTAGGAGAAGCTCCTGAAAGTCATCACATACAAGCTCCTCTGGGTGCTTGCTTTTGTCCACTGAACAGCCAGGATAAGAAGTATATAGAAATTAATTTCTTGTTTTCAATGTAGGGTATTTTACCAAGGTCCAGTGTTTAGTGACTCCCCAGACTCCCCAGGCACCTCTGAAATGCTCCCAATGCTTAGACTTCTGGTAGCAGGGCTCCAGAAGACCTGGGAGAAACCCAACCCCACCAGGTTAATTTAACTCCATGTAATGGCCCTTTTCAAATGATGTTTCTTGAAAGAAAAGTTAGGAGGAAAAATATTAGTCTCCTGTCTTAAGGAAACCCTTTCTCTTTGTAGCCTTTCCATAATTAGAGTTATAATCAGATATGAATTTGATTAGTCTTGTGCAGATTCTATTCTTTCCCCTTTTTTCTGATCCTTTTCTTCAATCTTCTATCCTCCCCTCCCTCCCAAGCCCTCCACCCCCACAATGCAGCATCACTGATGACACTCCAAATCCCAGAACAAACAGGGCTTAGGATCATCACCTCTTGAAGTGGCAGAAAGCCCACCCACATCCAGGGGACAAGAAACAAGGACAGGCAGAATTACACCTATGGGGGCTTCCAGGGAAACTCAGCACAGAGTGGAACCTGCCAGGGCAGCCAACTAGAAAAGATGGCTTCAAGCTGGTGCCTCCCAGATATACCGTGGGCTTCTCTGGCAAGCTACAGCGCGTTTAGTGCTAAAGGAGGGCAGTCCTCATTGAAATATACATCCATGCCAAATCACTGGGTCGCCTTCATGCTCTCTGTCTCCTAACTGAGACTTGGGTGTAAACTCATGTTTCATCACTTTGCTTTCCAGGCCCTTTTAACACTGTGGGAAACCTGATGGGCTTTCCACAACTGCATTTTGGAAAGGAAATAGTCATTACAGCATTGTTTCTGAGACATCCAGAACATCATAGTTTGCAGAAGCTCCGGGCCATTTCTTTGATAACATGGCTTTGATTTTTCTCAGTTATTTGTGCCCAGTGCAGTGCTTGGTATATAGCAAATGCTCAATGAAGGGTTCTGTGAGTGTAAATGAATACAATTCAGAATGTCACTCTCCTTCCCCCACCCCCCTCATCCCCTACTATGGTGAGTTCTATCAAAATATTACGCATTCGACTTAACCTGGAAATTGATGACCAACTGTGATGAAGACTGGAGGACCCTTGGATGAAATTGATAGTATTCTTTAAAAGTACTTTGCCTTTAACAAGAGTGATAACATGCTGGCCAAATTGGATGAGCCAAGGTGTTCATCCCGGATAATGGCATACTTCAGGTTCTAAAGTCAGATGACCCAGAGAAGAGGACTCTAAGGGCCTGCCATTCTCTCAAGCAAGTTTCTCAACCCCTCCGGGTCTCAGAGTCTGGAGAATATCCTCCTCATATGCATTGCTCTGAGGAGCAAATGAGATATGACATGCTATTCTAGTTTGCTAGCTTCCAGAATGCAATATACCAGAAACAGAATGGCTTTTAAAAAGGGGAATTTAATACATTGCTAGTTTATAATTTGAAGGCCGAGCAAATGTCCCAATTAAAGCAAGTCTATAGAAATGTCCAATCAAAGGCATCCAGGGAAAGATACCTTGGTTCAAGGAGGCGAACACAGAGTTTCTCTCTCATCTGGAAAGGCACATGATGAGCACGGTCAGGGTTTCTCTCTCATCTGGAAGGGCACATTGAGCATGGCATCATCTGCTAGCTTCTTCTCCTGGCTTCCTGTTTCAAGAAGCTCCCCGGGAGGCATGTTCCTTCTTCATCTCCAAACGTCATTGGCTGGTGGACTCTGCTTCTCATGGCTATGTTGTTCTGCTCTGCTCTCTCTGAATCTCTCTCTTTCTCCAAAATGTTTCCTTTTTTATAGGACTCCAGAAACTAATCAAGACCCACCCAAATGGGTGAAGACACGCCTCCATCTAATCCAGTTTAACAACCATTCTTGATTAAATCACATAAGAAATGGCTGCCTTTACAAAATGGGATTAGGATTAAAACATGGCTTTTCTAGGGTACATACATCCTTTCAAACCAGCACACGTGCCATACTCAGGAGAATGTGTCCTGTAGACATTGGCTGTTTTCAGCATCACTGTTGCTACTGCTTCATGCAAGGTGCTATGCTACATTTGAAGGCCCCCCAGAGTGCAAGCCTTAGCCCCTTCTGTCCTGCTTTCTGCACAAAAAGATGGGGCATCAGATACGCCAAGGGCCAGTGAGTCATACAGAGACACTGGAGCTTCATGAGAAGCCAGTAGGCTATGAGGGTTGGAGAAGGCTTCTCCAAAAGAGGAAGATTTGTGCTCAACCATAAAGAAGGGCAGGAGAGCAAAAGGACAGAGGCAGGGGGAGTTTGAATTGTCCAGTGGGCAAGGGGCCAACAACTTCTGCTGGGCAGACAGTTTGTGAGGCTTAGGTGAGAGAGACGCTGAGGAGGACTCTAAGTGCCAAGCCAAAGCCACTTTTTAGGGCATGGGGAAGCAGTGAAGGAGACTGAGTGGCAGGAAATGATGTATGCAACACCTCACTTTAGGAAGGTAAACTCTTCTGGCAGAGAGACAAAGACCTTGTAAAAATGGGTGAGAAGATCCCAATAATCAGATGGAGCTGGGGCTGGCCCTGGTGCAGGTGACTGCTCATTGCAGGAAATGGGCACACTTGTCCCTTCAGTGCATTCCACTGCTATTTTGGCAATAGCCACTGCTAGGTAATTATTGAATTTGAAGCAGGAGCTAGGAGTCAAGCAAGGCATGGAAAACAAGAAGAATTGCTTTCTTGCTCCTTGAAAACTCCAATGGAGCTGTCTGTTACTGGCGCTGGGCCTCCCAGTCCTTGCTTTCTCTTTATGTTACCTTAATAACACCAGAAGGAATGTGGACTTTTTTCATACTTACTTGCCTTTTGCTCCCTCAGTGCTAATTTCCCTCCTTTCTCAGTAGTTCTGGCAAGGTGGAAATATAGTTGAGGACACTGCTGCTCTCCCAAGAGTCTGAGGAAAAGTCTTGGTGTTCCTTCTGTCTCCCTGGCTCCAGCTGGGTAGCGTGTCCACCCCTGAACCTCACCCAGAATCCTGGAAATTGCAGCGCCCCTGGGCCAGGCCTGGAGCCTGGGGGAGGGCTAAATTTCCTGAAGTACAGGGTTAGGTAGGGAGGGGCTTGTTCCCTGAGGACGTCCAGGGTTTGTTCTAGAAAGACAGGTGGATTGTGGGCAGCAGCAGGGTTACTAGGAGGCAATTGTCTGTGAATTTCTACCCATCAGAAATACACACAGACACCGCCCCAAAGTGGGAGGCCACCACAATTGCTGTGTTCGCATATCTTCTCCTGCCCCACGGGAGTAAACGGTTCTGTGAGGGAGTGAGTGGGTCTGAAGGAAGTATTTCATTCTCTGGGCTCTAGAGTGTAAATTACTTGAACTATTAGAACCACCCTGGTGGCACGGAGAATAGCTGACGCCACAGGCTCAAATGCTGCTTTCAGCTGCAAACAAAACCTGGAGGGTTCTGCTGGGGCTTTCTGATGGAACTTAGCAACCTAATACATTATCACCGTTTATGGCGTTAATTGAAACTAATTGAAATTCATATGTTATTACCTCTGTACTTTCCATGAAAATGAAAAGGTGGGATGGAAATAAAGTACCAAAAAAAAAGTAATGATAAAACTGCCTTAATGGCCTGAAATGGATCAGTTGTTTTCATCTTTAGCTAAATACAGTTTACTACCTTATTAAAAGCATGTTTGTAGGAAAAGTATAACATTAAAATTCCAGTGCATGAATCACAGAATAAAGCCTTTGTTGTGTTATATCTAATCAATTCTGCCCTTTTAATTTGGCAGAACAAAATGAGACAGGTCAGGCTGACTGCTTTGCTTTTAAAAAATAAAAAGCAATTTCTTACCTACTTGCAGACATAATATGTTTTTAAAGTGAATGTTTATTTCATAATTTATTAATATTCAGTGATCCTATTTAAACTTCTTTCATTATCGGATTATTTGCCAAATATATTTATCCAGATAAAATGCCAACTAGTGTACTTTTTTAAGGTGCATGTTACATATCCATCTGCAAGTGTGGTGTTGTGGCATAAGCACTGGTTCTGAAACCAGACTCACAGTGTCTGAGTTCTGCTTGAATCACCAACTCGCTGTGTGACCTTCAGCTTGTTACTTAATCTCTCTGTGCATGGTTTTCTGGAGAAAGTAATAAAACCTACTTTATGGACCAATTATGAGGAATGATAGGTAGCCACTGGATTTTTTTTTTTTTTTTCACTTGGGCAGGCACCAGGAATCGAACCCAGTCTCGCATGGCAGGCAAGAACTCTGCCTGCTGAACCAGGGTGGCCACCCTGGATGTATTTTTTGAAGTGGAAAAAGAAAGCATAATTCTTCATTAAAATACAATGGAATAAGTAAATATATGTAGAAATCATTAAAAATACCTAACCTATAAAAAGTAGTATATGATTCTTCTTTTCTCTGGCCTTAAAATATAATGACTACAAGTAAAATTTGTATTAATATCTGTGCTCATAATTTCCAAATTTATTGCTTATTGTCTTAATATGATTGCATGGCCAGACCATCAGATCATGAAATATTTCTCTTTTCTATTTTTCACGTCACAGTTTTTTTCTTCTTGGAGGATCTTTCATTTTTACAGC
Source organism: Tamandua tetradactyla (assembly GCF_023851605.1). NCBI lineage: Eukaryota > Metazoa > Chordata > Mammalia > Pilosa > Myrmecophagidae > Tamandua > Tamandua tetradactyla. Next base: position 40,148,343 of record NC_135327.1, on the reverse strand, counting down.
ATTGCATATGGTGATGAAATGGTGTCAGAGTATTCAGTTCAACAGAATAAAATTTATTTTTTAGCATTTACTAAAGTTAATTTTTGAAAGATTGTTCTATTATTCTTTGGGGTAAATCTACGATTTTTAAGTATTTAAAATATTAAGAGGAAATGTTTTATTTCCTTTTTTTTTATCAGAGCACTTGTAGGTTTACAGAAAAACCATGCCCTCCCACAAAGATATTAATGCTATATCTAGTGTAGTACCTTTGTGGCAATTGATGAAACAATACAATTATAATGTTAATTATAGCCCATAGTTCACATAAGGGTTCACTCTTTGTGTTGTACAGTTCTATGGGATTTTGTTTTTTATTTTTATTCTGGCAACATATATGTAATCTAAAATTTCCCATTTATCCGCTTTCAAATGTATTATCCAGTGGTGTTAATTACATTCACAACATGATTACATTCACAATATCACGCCACCTTCACTACCATCAGTTACCAAAACTTTTCCATCACCACAAACAAATTCTGTATTCGTTAGGCATTAACTTCCTACTTCCCATGCCCCACCAGTCAGTCTTCTGGTAACCTGCATTCCAGCTTCTGACTTTATGAATTTGTATATAGTAATTATTTCATATAAATGAGATCATACAACATTTTTCCTTTTGTGTCAGGCTTATTTCACTCAACATGGTGTTTTCAAGGTTCATCCATGTTGCTGCATGTATCATAACTTCATTCCTTTTTGGCTGAATATTCCATGCTGTGTATACACCACATCTTGTTTCTCCTTTCATCTGTTGGTGGATACTTGGACTCCTTCTACCTTTGGGCAATAATGTCACTGTGAATACCCATGTGCAAATTATCTGTTTGAGTTCCTGCTTTCAATTCATTTGGGTATATACCTAGAAATGGAATTGCTGAGTCATATGGTAATTATATGCTTACCTTTCTTCGGAATTGCTAATGTTTTCCACAATGGAAGCACAAGTTTACACTCCCATCAACAAAATGTATGAGAGTTTATATTTCTTCATATGGTCTCCAATAGTCGTTATTTTCTGTTTGTTTTTTTTTTTATAGTAGCCGTTCTAGTGGGTGTGAGGTGGTATCTTATTGTGGTTTTTATTTGCATTTCCCTGAGGATGAATTCAGGCTTTGAACATCTTTTCATGTGCTTTTTGGCCACTTGTATATCTTCTTTGGAGGAATATCTATTTAAGTATTTGGCCCATTTTTTTAATTGATTAGTTTTCTTGTTGTTGAATTGTAGGAGTTCTTCATATATTCTGGATTTTACACCCTTATCAGATATAGGGTTTCCAAATAGTTTCTCCCATTCTGTATGTTGACTTTTTACTTTCTTGATAGATTCCTTTGATACGCAAAAGTTTTTCACTTTGAAGAGTCCCATTTAACTATTTTTTCTTTTATTCTACTTGCTTTTGGTGTAAAGTATAAGAAACTGTTGCCTAACACAAATCTTGAAGATGTTTCCCCATGTTTTAGCTAAAAGTTTTATAGTTTTTGTTCTTATCTTTAGATATTTGATCCATTTTGAATTAATTTTTGTATATAATATGAAGTAAGGGTACGCCTTCATTCTTCTGTATATGGTATCTAGTTTTACCAAAACCATTTGTTGAAGAGATTATTCTTTTCTCATTGAGTTGACTTGACACCTTTGTCAAAAATCAATTGGCCATAAAAATAAACAAAAGGGACTAAGTGTGTTTAGCTTACTTTGTTGTAGATATGGTTAAATATGAAATATTTCTATTTTTATTGTTTTTGTACTGATCTACAATATGTATTTGTTTAAAACATTACTGGAAAGCTTAGGTATGATAGTATAGCAATTTAAAGAGATTGTTCAATTTTAATAGAAAACATTGTATTTTATATCTTAAAGTAATCTGTTTAAAACATGTGACATTAGCAGCCACAGCCTGATCTTTAAAACAATAAACAAAAATAATTTAGTTTGGCTTACTAAATATATACTTCAAGTAGATTATCTGTCAATATTATTCTTTTAAACATATATATACCAAGATTCAGTTTCACAGACCACAGCTTAAATTCTCTGAAGCTTTCAGCATACTCTGTTTCCGAAAAAACATTGAAATTTAAATGTACCATGTGTACAATTCTCCACTAATCTATTGAATACTATTGTTCCTTTTGCACATTGATTTCAGCATTTCCTTTCCATTACCACCCTAGTAAAAACCCTGTTATAATATTGTTGCAAAAAACAAAGAATACAAGATTAAAACTGATACAGTGAAAGATACACCATTGTAATCAGTGTAATATAGTTAAATTCATGGTTTTAAGGTTTACTATGCTTGTTTTATAAATGACTACTTGGCTTATATATTCCTAATAAAATGTTCAAGTACAAAAATATGAGAATAAGTTGGCCATAGATGTGAGGGTTTATTTCTGGACTGTCAATTCAATTCCATCCACCTGTATGTCTGTCCTTAGAACAGTAACATGCTGTTTTGATTATTGTAGCTTTGTAGTAAGTTTTCAAATCTGAAAGTTTGAGTCCTCTAACTTTCTTCTTTTTCAAGATGGTTTTGGCTATTCAGGGCCTATTCTAGTTTGCTAGCTGCCAGAATGCAATATACCAGAAATGGAACAGCTTTTAAAAAGGGGAATTTAATAAATTATAAATTTACAGTTCTAAGGCTGTGAAGTTGTCCAAATTAAAACAAGTCTATAGAAATGTTCAATCTAAGGCATCCAGGGAAAGATACCTTGGTTCAAGAAGGCTGATGATGTTCAGGGTTTCTCTCTCAAGTGGAAAGGCACAAGGAGAACATGTTCAGGGTTTCTCTCTCATCTGGAAAGGCACATGGTGATTCCAGTAAACTAATCAAGACCCACCTGAATGGTTGGAATCACATCTCCATCTAATCAAGTTTAATACCCACAATTGATCAAGTCACATCTCCATGGAGATAATCTAATCAAGCTTTCACCATGCAGTGCTAGATAAGGGTTAAGAGAAACGTTTGCTTCCACAGGATTAGATTAGGATTAGAACATGACTTTTCTAGGGTACATAAGCCCTTTCAAACCAGTGCAAATGGTTATAGTTTTCCATATATAAGTCCTTTACAACCTTGGTTAAATTTATTCCTAATATTTGATTCCTTTAGTTGCTATTATAAATGGAATTGTTTCCTTTATTTCCTCTTCAGATTGACCATTACTAGTGTATAGAAACACCACTGATTGTTGTGGTGTTGATCTTGTTCCCTACCACTTTGCTGAATTGTACCCTACCACTTTGTTGAATTTGTTTATTATCTCCAGTAGTTCTGTTGTAGATTTTTCAGGATTTACTGTATATATCATGTCACCTACAAATAGGGATATCACCTACAAATAGGGTATCCAATTTGGATACCTTTTATTTCTTTTTCTTGCCTACTTGCTCTGGCTAGAACTTCAGGTACAAGGCTGAATAACAATGGTGACAGTGGGCATCCTTGTCTTGTTCTTGATATTAGAGTGAAAATTTTCAGTCTTTCACCACTGAGTACGAAGTTAGCAGTGGGTTTTTCATATATGCCCTTTATCATGTTGAGGAAGCTTCCTTCTATTCCTAATTTTCTACATGTTTTATCAAAAAGGAGTGCTGGACTTTGTCAAATACCTTTTCTGCATCAACTGAGATGACCATATGGGCTTTTTTTCCTTTATCCTATTAAAGTGGTATGTTACATTAATTGATATTCTTATGTTGAACCACCTTGCATACCTGGTTCAGTTTGCTAGTATTTTGTTGAGGATTTTGCATCTATAGTCATGAGGCATATTGGTCTGTAATTTTGTTTCCTTGTGATTTCTTTGTTTGGTTTTGGTATTAGGGTGATGCTGACCTCATGGAATGAATTGAGAAATGTCTTGACTCTTCTGTTTTTTGAAAAATTTGAATAGGATTGGTGTTCATTCTTCTTTGAACATTTGGTAGAATTTACCACTGAAGCCATTGGGTCCTGAGCTTTCCCTTCGGGAGAGAGTTCTGAATACTAATTCAATTTCTTTACTTGCTATTGACCTGTTGAGATCTATTTCTTTTTGAGTCACTTTTGGTAGTTTGCGTGTTTCTGAGAATTTCCCCATCTCATCTAAGTAATCTGATTCATTGGTATAATGTTTCATAATATTTTCTAACGAAAACAAATAGTCCAGTGCAAAATAAGAGCAAAAACAAACCAAAACACCTTTCACAGTCTTTGCAAATTGGCACCGTATTAGCTGGTCCTCTCCTTCAGAGTTTAGCCCTTCTGCCAGAAGATTAGCCTGAGGCAAATGTGCAGGATCCTCTCTCTCCTTCTGAGTATGATCCTGTCCTGAGCATGTGCTCATGGCTTAGGATTCCTCTGCTAAAGAGATCTAAATAGCCCCTCTAGTCCCTTTGAAATAGTCTTTTCTCCCACTTCTGAACGATCTATTGTATGTCTTGAATCTGATAATCCTTTGCCCCATGCTATTTTGATTTGATTGTTTCTTAAACTGCTCTTAACTGTCCACCCAGCTACTTCTGCCTATGGGGAAAGTTTTGGGAAGTCAGCCAGAGATTAATGTGTTTATTCAGTCCTTTAGGCTGCTACCGAGCAGATTGGCACCTATGTACAGAAGCCTCAGTATGCACATAAGGTTCCTCTGCTCCCTCTGGAACAGGGCCAGGGACCCACAATGAGAGCACAAGCTGGCTCCACCCTCAGCCAAGAAGGGGCCAGCAAGGATACCACCAGCTTCTCCTACTGTTTTTAAGTTGTGTTTTCTTGATTTGGCACTCACCCTGTAACAGCAACCCTTGAACTGCTTCCTGGAGCTCTGAGAAAGAAGGTGCTACTAGTTTTTGTTAGTTGGTTCAACAGTTCTATGGGGGAATGGAGCCCTGGAGTATCCTATGTCACCATCTTGGTCAACTGGAAGTCCTATATTTTATTGTTTGAACTTAATAAGGAGATCGCCTTAGCATTTCATTTCTATAAAGTCATTTTACATTTAAATGTTGGTGAGTTTTCCAATTCTTGAGGCTCTTACATACTTCTTCCCCCCATCCCTATATATATAAATGTAGGAATTTCTGCGTTATAGTTGACGTTTTATAGTGTGAGTGCCTTGTTTTGGTATTCACAATCAAAGCTGGTAGTATATTCATTTACACCTTCAATGAATATGTATCAAAAAACAATGATTGCCCTTCTGTTTATGCCAAGATTTAAAATGGCAAAATCTTAATGCTTTTTCAACCTGAGGTGTGGAATTGATAGTTCCCTGGGGATCTGATTTGAATCATTGCCTCTCTTTCTTCTCCACTTGGCTGTCCACACTGAAGCCTCCTCTTCCCTCTTGGGAGCAACCTTGCACAGTTTTTCAAAGGCTGCTGCAATTTAGAAGTGAGAAAATGATTTAGTGCTCCTTCTTGCCAACTTCAATGTTATACACTTTCACACAGCTGCCTTATTTTATTAATTTTGGTGGGTGGGGGGCGGAGGGGAACAGTGCGTGGTCCTGGAATTGAACATGGGTCTCCCACGTGGAAGGTGAGCATTCCACCACTGAACCACCTGTGCACCCTGAGTTGCCTTATTTTAAATGGCTGCCTCTTTAAATACTGCTTCCCCTTTCATATCTATAACCTTACCAATGGTTCAGTTCCAAAAAGGACCAATAAAGATTGGTCTCCTATGAAAACCACTGTGGTTATATCTCATTATTCTTTATTGAAAATCAACCAGAGCATTCTAATCATCAGTTATCATTTGCCATTTCAAAGTAGAGCTGTCCATTTTACCTCTGTCACCTGTTAGATGAAGTGCAAAAGAATGGTGGTAATTAAATAAATTGGTTAAATAAGCCAAGCTGGAAAAAGACAATGACCGGATCTTTTAGCACAAAACTTAGTCACCGAAAATCCTCAGCTTTCCCACTCTATTTCTTCCATATATGTATAGAAACTTCAAAAGAAATTGTGCTATATCTCGATTATGCAAAGGTGCCCCTGTGTTGTGTTACTGACTTCTAAATATTTGCAAGGACACTGTTTTGGTTTGTTATATGCTGCTGGAATGCAATATACCAGAAATAGAAAGACTTTTAAAAGGAGAATTTATTAAGTTACATGTTTACAGTTTTAAGGCCATAAAAATTTCTAAATTAAGGCATCCAAAGAAAGATACCTTGATTCGAGGAAGGTTGATGTTTGTCACACGGGAAGTCACATAGCTGATGTCTGCTGGTCCTTGTCCTGGTTCCTTGCTTCCAGCTTCTGATGTCACTAGTTTCCTCTCTAAGCATCTGTGGACCTTCACTAGCTCCTCCAAGACACAACTCTGAGTTCTGACTTGGTTAGCTTCTCATAAGAAGGCACATGGCGATGTCTGCTGGTTCTGCCCATGTCTAGGTGTCTGATCTCTATATTGGCACCCCAAGCATCTCCAAATGTCCATGTCTCTGTCAGTTCTGAAGCAGCTGTTCTCCAAGCATCTGCATCTGAGGTTTCTCCAGAAGCTTTCCCCCTTTTAAAGGACTTTAGTAAACTAATCAAGGACAAACCTTGAATGGGCACAATGGGCACAATCAGGCACGCCACTTCTCCATTGAAAATAATCCAATCAAAAGGTCCCACCTACAACTGGATGCATCAGTCTCCATGAAAACAATCTAATAAAAGATTTCCACCTTAAACAATAGATCTGGCCCCACAGGATTGGGTTAAGAAAGAAAACATGGCTTTTTTGGGGTACATAACAATTTCAAACCAACACAGACCCCATGAGTTATAAAGGATCTAAGTTATGACAATATATCAAAATTCATTTTTCACTAAATGAATTTTGTTGGCTTATTAAAAGCATGCTATTAATTAACATATGACATGGGTCATATGTTGTGACCTGGGGCTGTTGTTGTGACCTGGGGCTTGCCTCACCCAGGCAGTGGGCTTGGCTGCATCAGTCACTTAGCTCGTCAGTCTCTGGGCTTGGCTGCATCAACAGCACCACCACCTCTATACACACTCTTGCATGTCATAGTATTCCTCCTTCCAACATTGATTATTCACTTACTGTTCAGTTAATCCCACCCCAGTCAGCCACTTTCTTTTACCTCCCTTTACACTCTTACTCCCTTCTCTTACCAAGCAATAGGAGAAAATCTCTTTCTCCAAGGCTTTCTCTGACTCTGTTCTCTCTCTCTCTGCCCACCGCATTTCCTTTCTCTATTTTCTTCCCCATCTTCCATCCTAGATTTAGGAAAAGCTGACTTAACCATTGCAGCCAAATATTTATACAACTGCTAGCTGCCATATAAGAAATAAAAAAGTCATATGATCTGGAGTCAAATTTACATTAATAAAGAACAATTCTCAAACCCTAAAAACTCCCAGAAGTCCCACCAGCATCTCCACAAACATGTTCTTCTTCTTACTCAACATCTGCTTGCCTTAAAAAGCACATTAATGATGCTATTTCTTGTTTCCCTGGGTTTAAACACTATCTGTATGGCAGGAGTATTATTTTATATGTCATAGTATAGATGCACACAATTTTATCTACATTTGGGATTAGGTAGGATTTTGTGACCTGGACTGGAAACCTAGTCACTAGGTTCAACATTGTTAAGGGGACATATTTCTATTTTACAAATCTCAGGTATACTGCCCATTTCTTGGTTGGATATTTTCTGTAGTGCCAACTTAATAGTGAATACCAAGTAGCAGTATGCAGTACAAAATCTGGCGACAGTGAGGTTATTCTGTGATAAATATTTCGAGGGCACAAAAGTATGGCCCAGTTAGCAAGGAAGAAGGCTGAAAGTCAGCAAGGTGATGAACTTCAGATGTTCATTTGTGCATCCAGTCAGTAAATCCTTATGGTACAACTACTGTAGACCAGGCATGGGGCCAGGCTCTAGGGACATCATGGTGGAAAGGTCGAGCATGGAGCGCAGAGTCCAAAGGCACCATCTTCCAAATAAGCTTAGGATTGTAGACCACGGCAGATGCTGGGAATTTCCAGAAAGAATGCCCTAACCACATGCCTACTGGGGTCTCCCCCAAAGGAGGCTGTACCATCTGCTAAGACCCAGTCACAAGTACTAGGTAGGCTGTGGTGGTTCAAAAGCACTAGTTTCAGTCCAACCAGCATAATAACCTGACTCCGATAAATATAAGCAATCATATTTTTAGACCTAGGTTCATTTGTTCCAATATCAACAATCAAAATCTATGTCTACTAGTTTTCTCTGGGTGAGTGTGTTAGTCAGGGCTCTTTTTAGAAACAGAACCAACAGGATAGATCTGTAAATATGAGATTTATAAAGGTGTCTCATGCAACCATGGGAATGGAAGAGCCCAAAATCCGTAGGGCAGGCTGTGAAGCTGGCGACTCTGATGAAGGGTCTGACAAACTCCAGAGGAGAGGCCTGCTCACTGAAGAAGCAGTGAAAGAGTCTCTCTTCTCTCTTAAAAGCCTTCAACTGATTGAATCACCTCATTTGTGGAAGACATGCCTTAGTTCATTGCAGATGTAATCAGCCACAGATGCAATCAACTGACTGATGATTCAGTACACCAGCCTTCCAGTTTATCAACCAGCTACAAAATATCCTTGCAGCAATAGTCAGATCAGTGCTTGCCTGACCAGACAACTGGGCATAATCATTTGGCCAAGTTGACACCAGAACCTAACCATCAAAGTCCATCCCTTGTCAGCTTGGCAGCTATACACATCACCTTGAAACATGCTTAATTTCAAAATAGAACACAATAATATACATATGTTTCACCTAACAATACTCAGCTGTCCTGCTTACAACTGGAAACGCAATATATCCCTCCAGAATAGGCTGCAAGCAAGTCCTTAGGTAACATTCACTCTTAATCTTCATATATCCCATGACTTAAATACTATAACATGAACAATACAACTTATGTCATATGATAAGAGGAGAATGAGATATTTACTTATGTTCAAATGCAAATATTCTCATAACAAAATGGGGAGGAAATATTTATACAATCACAGTCCTCATTTCTGTAACTGGTCAGGTGGTCTTAGTTCATATTTATCATTATCTTCTACTACACTTCAGCTGGCCATGGTTTCAGCTTTGCCCGATGGGGTGACACAGACCTTCATTCCTGAAATTTCTGTGCCATTGGTAGCCCTGCCTGGATTGGATTGTTGCTTTTTCCATTGACTTTAATCATAAGGCATGGTAGTACTAAGAGATGCCCTAGAGGATCTCCTGTATTCCAGGAAAACTCTTCTTTACCTCCACTGTGTAGTTGCAGTCCTAGTTCCCCTTGATAGTCAGGATCAAACATCCCAGACAAAATAGTAATCCCCTTTCATGCCTGTTGATTTGGTGGCATGGGAAGCCTAAGTGACCAGGTGGCAGTCTTAATTTCCAGTTCAATAAAATCATTGTTGTGTCTCCTGAAGGAGCACTGCTCCTTTTGGAACTAAGACCTTTAGACCAGCAGAGCTTAAGGTTTCAAGGACAGGAAGCAAAAATTTTCCCAGTGGATCACTAGGGGTGATAGTGAGTGGTGCCACTCCCATTTCCACCCCTTGATTCCTGGACCCGTGAATCCTGATTATGGAAGAAACAGCACCATAGAATGAACACTGATTCAGAGCAAACACAGCCTCCTAGAGAACATTGCCCCAGCCCTCCAAGGTATTGCCACCTAGCTGGCACCGTAATTGGGTTTTCAAAAGGCCATTCCATTGTTCTATCAACCCAGCTGCCTCTGGATTATGGGGAACATGGTAAGACCAGAGAATTCCATGAACATGTGCCCATTCCCACACTTCATGGGCTGTGAAGTGTGTTCCTTGATCAGAAGCAATGCTGTGTGGAATACCATGATGGTGGATGATATGGCAGTTTTTGCAGAAGCAGTGCATGCAGGGAATGCAAATCCATATTCAGAGTATATGTCTATCCCAGATGGAACAAATGGCTGTCACTTCCATGATGTAAGTGGTCCAATGTAATCAACCTGCCACCAGGTAGCAGGGTCATCACCTTGGGAATGGTGCCATATCGGGGACTGAGTGTAGGTATCTGCTGCTGGCAGATTGGGCAAGCAGTGGCCAAAGCTTTTGTCCACTTAGCTTTGATGAGTGGAAGTCCATGTTGCTGATCCCATACATAACTTCCATCCCTACCATCATTCCCACTTCGTTCATGAGCCTATTGGGCAATGGCAGGAGTAGCTGAAGAAAGAAGATTTGTATCCACAGGATGGGTCATCGTATCCAATCGATTATAAAAACCTTCCTCTGCTGAAGTCACCCTCTGATGAGCATTCACATGGTACACAAATACTTCAAGTTCTTTGCCCACTCAGAAAGGTCTTTCCACATACCTCTTCTCCAGACCTCTGTGTCACCAGTTTTCCGATCATGCTCCTTCCAATTCCCTGACCACCCAGCCAAACTCACAGCCTATAGTCAGCATACAAATGCACCTATGGCCAGTTCTCCTTCCAAGCAAAATGAAAAACCAGGTGCCCTGCTCGGAGTTTCACCCATTGGGAGGATTTCCCCTCACCACTATCCTTTAAGGACATCCCAGAATGGGGTTGTAGTGCTGCAGCTGACTACTTCTAGGTGGTCCCTGCATATCGTGCAGAACCATCTGTAAATCAGGACTGAGTTTTCTCTTCATCAGTCAACTGACTGTAAGAAACTCCCCCAATAGACCATATTTTGGCCTGGTAAAGAAAAGGTAATGTGCAGGAGTGGGGGCCATGGGCATTTGGGCCACTTCCTCATGTAACTTGTGCCTTCAGGACCTGCTCAAACTCTATCCCTAATACACCATTTCCATTTTATGATGAAGTGCTGCTATACTATATATGCCCAACTTTATGGCTTGATGGGTCAGACAACACCCAGCTCATTGGTGTCCCATGGTTAAGCATTCAGTCTCTACTAAGGCCCAGAGCTGTTTCTCAAAAGGAGAGTAGTTATCTGCAGCAGATGGTAAAGGCTTCCCTCCAAATTCCTAAGGGTCTGCTTTATGCTTCACCTATAGGGGCCTGCCAAAGGCTCCAGACAGCATTCCTATTTCCACTGACACTTCCAACACCATTGTATCTGCTGAATCATATGGCCCAAGTGGCAGATCAGCTCACACAGAAGCCTGAACCTGTCACAGAACCTCCTCTTGTTCTGGTCCCCACTCAAAACTAGCAGTTTTCTGGCCACTCAGTAAATGGCCAGCGTAGCACATCCAAATGAGAAATATTTTGTCTCCAGAATCCAAAAAAGGCCAAATAGGCATTGTGCCTCTTTTTTGGTCATAGGAGGGGCCAGATGCAATAGCTTATCCTTCACTTTAGAAGGAATATCTCGACATGCCCCACACCAATTGACACCTAGAAATTTCACTGAGCTGGAAGACTCCTGTATTTTTTGTTGGATTTATTTCCCATCTCTGACCTGCAAATACCTTATTAACAAGTCTAGAGTAGTTATTACTTCTTGCTCACCAGGTCCC